>NW_023425562.1:24856263-26056263 GCF_014108245.1 Pipistrellus kuhlii
GTCTTGGCTTTCTTTCCCACCCCCCTGCCCCCCTCCTCTCATTCCCTCTGAATGTGCTGTAACCATAAAGAGGTTACCAACCGGGGGAAGTCAATTTAGGGCCGGTCAGGTGGGATTTAAGGGTAACTGTGCAACTGACAGAATGATTCATTACTTTGTAGGTCACTGGGAAGGAGCAGCATTTCTCCAACTGTGTTCCCTGGGTTGATAATCATACAAATGCCCGAAGCACAAAAAGTTCTCCGGGTTCCAGGGCCAAGTTGGCTGAGGATAGGCTGCATACTAATTCCCTGGAGAGGGAGTTTACAATGTGCATTAGCATATTAAAAGTTCTGAGGAGTACCCCAGGGGAGAATTCAGTTTTCGTTTTCTGAGCGATTAAGCAGATGTATTAGTACAAAGGACAAGTTTCTTTCAAGCCAACCAGGTTTCCCTGAGCGCCAGTTTCGGAAGGGCTAGAGGAGATTTAATTAGTGGAATTTTACTTTCTCTTTTGTCACAGAGCCTCATTAAAACATGTGTCTGTTAACGAAAGAGGACATTGAAACCTGTAGAGAATTTTTGTGAGTTTATTTGAGCCAAACAGTCGACAATTGGCCAGGAAGCAGAATCTCTACATGTTGGGATAATGCTCCAGGGAATGGCGGTTTTTCACTTGTTTTTATAAATTACCGTCAAAGGTGGAGATATAAGGTGTTACATGGAATGCATTGGTGATAGATATATGCCCTGACTGGGAATTGAACAGTGACCTCCTGGTTCACAGGTCTATGTTCAACCACTGAGCTATGCCATTGGGCTGACAATATACTTTTGCTTATTTATTCACAATATCAGTGGTGTACTTAGGTACATTAGATAAAAAGGTGGACTTTTTAACTCACATGACACTTTCAGAAAAAGTCCTTCTAATGCAGCCATTGATTGATTGATTCAAATAATAGATGTCAAGAAACTCCTGAGTCTTTAACACCGTGGTAAGTGTGAAAAAGAGGTAGATATTCTAGAGTCAGGGGTGGTAAGGGACAAGAAAAACTGGGAAAACATCAGAAGCCCATCTCCTTCATGGGGCTACTCCAGAGGCAGAATTCTGCCGTCAGCATTAAGTAGCTGTGGGAGGAGAAATACCAGCCTGAGCTGGACAGGGGCATGGCTCAAGCCAGAAAGTAGGTTGTCTTTTTACTGCAACACCTGAAGGTTGTGCCAGGGACACCAGCACTCACAAACTAAGCTCTGACATGCATCACTTCTCAGGATAACATTGCTGCTGTGTAACAAGTCAAGCTTCTGTTACTTCAAACAGTATTCATTTATCATCACAGGTTGCCTTGCATTGGTCTGATAACCCGCTCAGCTGGGTGACCGAGCTTCAGGCTATGGTGGCTGGAAAGCCTCTGCTTCTCACGTCAGGTCTGTAAGTTAGCTCGAGCATCTCTGCTCACATGTTTCTTTTTCTTTTTGTTGAATTCATTAGGTAACATTGGTTAATAAAATTATAGATGTTTCAAGTGGACAATTCTATCTGTATATTGTATTGTGTTCACCATCCAAAGTCAAGTTTCCTTCCATCACTATTCATCCCCCCACTACCCTCTTCTACCTCCCACACCCCTTTGCCCCTTGTAATCACCATACCGTTGATTGTGCCTATGAGTTTTGATATTTATTTTTGCTTAATTCCTTCACTTTTTGCACCAATCCCCCCCCCCCCCCCCCCCCCCCCCCCCCTTGGCAGCTGTTAGTCTGTTTCTGTATCTATGAGTCTGTTTCTATTGGGGTATGTTTTCTTATTTTGTTGATTAGATTCCACATATGAGTGAAATCACATGGTACTTGTCTTTCTCTGACTGGCTCATTTCACTTTGCATAATGCTCTCCAAGTCCATCCATGCTATCACAAAAGGTGAGATTTACTTCTTTTTTTTTTTATAGCCAAGTAATATTCAGTTGGGTAAATATACCACTCATTTACTGATGCACAATCAGGTTGCTTCCAAATCTTGTCTATTGTAAATAATACTGCAATGAACATTGGGTTGCATATATTCTTTCAAATTAGTGTTTTCGGTTTCTTCAGCTATATTCCCAGAAGTGGAATTATTGGGTCATAAGGCAGTTCCATTTTCAATTTTTTGAAGAAACTCAGTATTGCTTTCAACACTGGCTACATCAATCTGCATTCCCACCAACAGTGCACCCATTTCTCCACATCTTTGATAACACTGTTGTTTGTTGATTTATTGATGATAGCCATTCTGACAGGTGTGAGAGGATATCTCATTGTGATTTTAATTTGCATTTCATATGTCTGTTAGCCATCTGTAGGTACTCTTTGGAAAAGTGTCTATTTAGGTCTTGTGGTCATTTTTTAAATTGGATTATTTATTAGGTGTTGAGTTTCATAAGTTCTTTATAAATTTTGGATATTAACTCCTTATCAAATGTATCATTAGTGAATATGTTCTCCCATTTGGTGGATTGTCTTTTCATTTTGTTAATGGTTTTCTTTTCTGTACAAAGATATCAGAAAAAAAAAATAGTTATGAGAAGTGTCCTAGATTTTACTGCCTATGTTTTCTTCTAGGATTTTTTATGATTTCAAGTTTTATATTTAATTCTATAATCTTCTTTGTTTTATTTATTTATTTATTTATTTATTTATTTATTTATTTATAATCCTCAACCAAGGTTATTTTTCCCCCATTGATTTTCAGACAGAGTGGAAGGGAGGAAGAAGGAGAGGAGAGGAAAGAGGAGGAGAGGAGAGGAGGGGAGGGGAGGAGAGGAGAGGGGAGGGGAGGAGAGGAGAGGGGAGGGGAAGAGAGGGGAAGGGAGGGGAAGAGAGGGGAAGAGAGGGGAGGAGAGGAGAGGGGAGGGAAGGGGAAAGGGAGGGAAGGGGAGGGAAAGGAGAAGGGGAAGGAAGGGGAAAAGGAAGGAAGGGAGGAAGGGGAGGGAAGGAAAAGGGATGGAGAGGGAGGAGAGGGTGGGGAAAAGGGAGGGGAGGGGAGGGAAGGAGAGGGGAAGGAAGAAGGGGAAGAGAAAGGAAGGGAAAGAGGAAAGGGGAGGGGAGAGGAGGGGAAAGGGGAAGAAGAGGGAGTGGGATAGGGAAGGGATGGGAGGGGTGGAGAGAGAAATATCGATATGAAAGAGACACATCAATTGATTGCCTCTCATACTTTCCTGGACCTGACACTAGGGTATGTGTCCTTAACTGGGAATCAAACTGATAGCCCTTTGGTCCATGGGCTAACCCTCTGATCACTGGGCCAACCTGAGTTTTGAATTTATTCTTGTGTATAGTGTAAGAAAATGCTCTAGTTTCATCTTTTTGTACATATCTGTCCAATATTCACAACACCATTTACCTTATTCCATTGTATGCTCTTGCCTTCTTTGCAAATATTAATTGACCATAAATTCATGGGTTTATTTCTGGGCTCTCTATTCTGTTCCATTGATCTATTTGTCTATTTTTATGCCAGTACCATGCTGTTTTGATGACTATGGACTCGTAATATAGTTTGATATCAGGTAATGTGATTTCTCCATTCTTCTTTCTAAAGATTACTGTGGCTATTCAGGGTGTTTTGTGGTTTCTCATAAATTTTTGACACATTTGTTCTAGTTCTGTGAAATACACCATTGGTATCTTGATCAGAATTGTATTGAATCTGTTGCGTGCTTTGGGTAATATAGACATTTTAATAATGTTAATTCTTCCTATCCATAAACATGGAATATACTTCCACTTATTTGTATCTTCTTTAATATCTTTCTTCAGTGTCTTATAATATACCAAGTACAGGCCTTTTATATCCTTGGTTAAATTTATTCCTATGTATTTTTTTAATGCAATTGCAAATAGGATTGTTTTCTTAGCTTCCCTTTCTGATAGTTCATTATTGGTGTATAGAAAGATAGTTGATTTCTGGACATTTATTTTATATCCTGCTACTTTATTAAATTTATTTATCAGTTTTGATAGTTTTGTTGTTTGTTTGTTTTTGTTTCAAACAAGGAAACTAAGACAACTCAGATTATTAAGTGCCTATGGTCACAGAACTAGATAAAAGCAGTGTTGAAATTTTAAAAAGTTATTGCTCTGGCCAGCTTGCTCGGTGATTAAAGTGTCTTTCCAAGGCTTAAAGGATCTTGGTTTGATTCCTGATCAAGGGCATGTACTATATTTTGGTTATGGGGACCAGGATGCTTGCAGGAGGCAACCAATTGATGTGTCTCTCACTTCTATGTTTTTCTCTCTCTCCCACTCCTCCCTTCCTTCTACTCTCTCTAAAATCAATGGAAAAAATATTCTTGGGTGAGGATTAAAAAGAAAACAAAAATCAATGCTACTGCTTTCCAAGAGGGGCGGGGGGGGGGGGGGGCTACATTCTTTTAGCTCCAATACCAGACTTTTCATTAGACTTAGAACGAGGCATAGTGCCACATTGCATAGAATACATTTTACATGTTTTAACATCAAGTGTTGCCAACATGTTTTATAATCGTCTGAGCTCCAAGAAGCACTGCCTGGAAGTCTCACACCTTAGCGTTTATATCTTTAAGTTGGTTGCTTCTTCCACAACCTCAGTTCACACAGCAGCAGAGGTTCTCATTGGTTCTCCTTCATGGCCACTGGTCCCTTTTTCCACTATGGCAGCTGTTTTGCCAACTTTATTTCCTGATTGGGAATGAGCCACTCCGCTGTGGAAAACAAAACCCCAGAAGCACAAAATTTAACACTTATTTTAAAATAACAATGCATGAAGGGCTTTTTATGTTAAAAATCTTCTATACACATGTTTCAAAGCCCAAATGCCCCAAATTTCCAAAACAAAGCTTGTGGAAACATTATAGACATGAGTGGACTCCATAAGTTGAAGATGTCCACAGCCAGATGTGAACAGATAATGCTGTGGAGAGATGCGACAGTATTTTTCAAGATAAACAAATTTGCAAAAATAGTAAACACAGAGGCTGGATAAGATCTTAGGTCAACAAAGGAAACCAGGGAAGAATATAAGCATGGTCTGCAAAGGGAAATCTATTGTGATGAATGCTTAAAGATCAGGTTATATACATTTATTTCAAAATGCCTTTTTGAATAAAGAGCCTGTTGTGTGCCCAATATTGTGTTTAACAGATTGAGAATGTGGTTAATTGTCCAAATGCTGCTTCCCATTTTATAGATTTGTTGTGATAAACCTTAAATCCCAATCCTGGCCAGCTACAGCAGGTGCTCACAATATTCCTGGGACCTTCCTCACTGCCTGCTTTTTTATTAGTATTTTAAAATTTAATTTTTGGCTAATAAAATTATATGTTTCCTGTGAACAATTCTATAATACATCACCTGTATATTACTTTGTGTGTTTACCACCCAGAGTTAAAGCTCCTCCTGTCACCATGTGTTTGACCCCCTTTACCTTTACTTCCTTCTTCCCTTTCCCTCTGGGAGCCACCATGCTGTTGTCTGTGTGTAAGAGTTCTTGATTCTTTGTCTCGATTGTTGATTTGTTGCTTTCAGTTTTATATTCCACATATGAGTGAAATCATATGGTTCTTGACTTTGTCCATCGAACTTATTTTGCTCAGCGTGCTGTTTCTCCAGATCCATTCATGCTGCTGAAAATGGCAGTATTTCATCTTTTCTCATGGCTCAGACGATTATAAAACATGTTGGCAACACTTGATGTTAAAACATGTAAAATGTATTCTATGCAATGTGACACTATGCCTCGTTCTAAGTCTAATGAAAAGTCTGGTATTGGAGCTAAAAGAATGTACCAGTTATAAAAGAAAAAAGTGACATGTTGGACTTCATAAAAAAATTAAAAATTTTATTCTGTGAAAGTATCTATTATTAGGATAAAACCTTCAAAATATAGCCTGGGATAAAAGATTTGCAAATCACATATCTATCAGAGTGTGAAGAACATTCAACATTCAAAGTAGTTTGGATTCTTGGTGGGGAGTATACCGGGAAGCAACTGATAGATGCCTCTTTCTCTCTCTCTCTCTCTCTCTCTCTCTCTCTCTCTCTCTCTCTCTCTCCTTTTCTCTCTTCTTTACTCTCTTTCTCAAACCAATTGAAACATGTCATTGAGTGAGAATTCAAAAAGCACACATAAACAATGAATTTTACACTTTAAAAGAGTAAATCTATGGTACATGAATTATATCAGTTAAAAAAACAAAAACAAAGCTCAACAATAAAATAAACAATATAACTAAAAGATAAGCAGAAGACATAAACATTTTGCCAAAGAGGATATAGGAATGGCAAATAAATCCATGAAGAGATATACAACATCATTATCCATGAGAAAAATGCAAATTAAGACCATAATGAGATATCAGTACACATCTATTACAAAAGCTAAAATAAAAAGTAGTGACAACACCAAATGCTGACAAGGATGTGGGGAAATTGCTTTTTCACATATCAATGCTGGTAATTAAAATAGTACAGGTACTTTGGAAAAGAGTTTGGTAGTCTCTTTAAATGAAATACACATTTACAATACTATTTGCAAAGAAATGGTATTTCTGTGACACAAAATCCTTCACAAGAATGCATATAGCAGCTTTATTTATAACTAGAGGCCCGGTGCATGAAATTCGTGCACTGAGGAGGGGATGTCCCTGAGCCCAGCCTGCACCCTCTCCAATCTGGGGGATGTCTGACTGCCGGTTGAGGCCCAATCCACAGTCAGATATCCCTGACACAATCTGGGACTGCTGGCTCCAACTGTTTGCCTGCCTGTCTTCCTGATTGTCCCTAATCACTTCTGCCTGCCAGCCTGATCACCCCCTTAGCACTCCTCTGCCAGCCTGATTGATGTCTAACTGCCCTTCCCTGCCAGCCCGGTTGCCCCCAACTGCCCTTCCCTGCTGGCCATCTTGTGGTAGCCATCTTGTAAACACATGGGGGCAGCCATCTTATGTGAGGGTGTGACAGTCAATTTGCATATTACCTCTTTATTATCTAGGATAACCCCAAACTTGTAACCAAAGTGAACTTCAATAAGTGATGGACAAAATGTGATATCTCTATACTATAGAACACTCTTGGCAATAAAAAGACATGGTTTATTAAAATATGCAACAATCTGGATGGATCTCAAGAGCTGTGAAAAGGTGAATCATAATGTACCAGACAGGGGCCAGCATGAAGCAGGTCTGCGTCAGGTGGCCTGTAGTGTGTGGGTCCTTGGCTTCGTGTAGGAAAGATTTCACAACAGGAGACCAGATGGGTTGGAGAGCATGTTCATTAAAGGTAGCAGTAATGAAACAAAGGAAGAAATTAAGGTCGAAGACACAACAGGGAGAGCCTAGGGGGGCTCTGCTTTGTGTCTAGAAATGTTACAGGGAAGAAGCCACCCAGGGCAGGGCTGCTTAGCTCATTGGGACGTGAAGGTCACAGTGACGGGAGGGAGCCCAGGTGTTAGTTGGGTCTTTATTCTCTGGTTTTCTCAGGCCAGGGTGGTATCAGCTATGCATTCTCTGGTTAGGGAGGAGGGTATAAACCATTTGCTCTCAGTGTCCTTGGTTAGGAAAGACAAGGTCATGCAGTTCACAAGCTGGCTACAAGCTGCCCAAACTGTTTGGCCTTGTTTAATTTTCTTGTCTCAGTTTTCCAACTCCACCTGTCCAGGGATTTTCCTAGCTTCTTGCTATCCTGCTACGATTTCATTTGTACAACCTTTTCAATATGACAAAATATTACATATGGGGAAAATAGTGGTTACCACATCAGAATATGACTTGGGCTCCCCAGACATCTCTCTGTCTCTGATCTTTCTACACGTGGTCCCTCTAGCATGACAGTCTCAGTGTAGCCAGACTTCTCATATGGCCACGGAAGCTCTATTCACAGCCACTCTCCCATTTTAATTTCACCGCTTGGTGATGAAAGGAAATTGTGAACACTCAGATAAATAGTGTGTGACCAGGACCAGAGCAGTTTAAAATCTATACAGTTAGGGAGAGAAATTTCAACAAGGTCTCCAAGCACATAAGATGCAATCAGTTTTTGGTTGTCTATGAGGTTTTTAATATCAATACCCCATAGAGTTGGTAAGGACTGTGCTGAGAATTTACCTGGCAGGATAGAAGGTTGGGGGCTGGGGGAGGGGAGGGACCTGGGCCCCCTGAGTATTTGGGAGCTGGTGACAGCTACAGTGGGAGGTAGGAGAGCAGCATGCTGTATCTGGGGTATGGCTGCTCGAATGTAACTTTCCAGCTCAGCCACATTCGCTGTGGGCTCTTCAGCAAGTTTCTCAAATCCCTTTCAGCGTCCTTTTCCTGTGAAAAATGAGGATGATAGTGGCGCCTACCTCATGACTTTGATGAGCAATAGTTTAGATATCTCACCAAAAACATTTAAAACAATGTCTAAAAGATGAAATAGAGAAGGCCAGAGACCGGGATGCCAGGACACAGGCTTTATTGAAGAGAAGAGTACCACTGCCGGCTGCCTTCCGGAGAAAGAGAGCGAGGGCCAGGGTTCAGGCACCTTTTAAGCGGAGAAAAGAGAGGGGACAGGGCTTAGGGCACTCAGCACATGCTGATTGGTGGTTTCATGTAAGGCATATGATTAGGGACCTAGGGACTTAGGAATCGGGGGCTTAGGGTATTTGGCAGGTGCTGTTTGGTGGTTCAGTGCGCAAGAATGTCCCGCTGCAGCTTGGGTTTACGTCCGTCCATCTACTGGAGGAAGGGAGGATCTATCAATGTCTATTACAGAGAAATGCTCAGAAACTGTCCTCTGTTATTACCGTTCATACCAGATCTTAGAATTTTTGCCATGAAGAATAGGATTTTTATTGACAGGATTTTGGCCTGATGTTCCCAACTCTCAGAAAACACTGATGCAAGTATACATGAATAGACATAAATAGAAAGAAGGATTAAAATGTTCAGATGGGTTGGAAACAAAGACAATTCTCCTTTAGCAATTATGAAGCTATAAAAAGAACGAGAGCAACATTAGTCTTCTCAACATATTTCCAAAACAGCTTGGCTCAAGGCTAAATTACAGTACAGACAAGTACTAAGTACCCTGAAGCTCCTTTGCACAATCCGTGGAAGTTTCAGGGCTGAGTGCATTCCCCCCCCCCTTTTTCCCCAGCAAGAAAATTTGTCAAGCAGGAGTGTGAAAATTAGAATTGCTAAGACTGAAGCAAAAAACAAACGCACTTCACCATTGGAGGAGGCATCAAGGTTGAGCTTCGCAGCTGTTGTCCTGTATGAAAGAAAACATAGGCCCCTGGCTAGAAAAATGGAACCTAATTATGTTATGATGAGCTGGGAGAAAATGGCAAAGAAAAATTGTCATGCAAAGCATGATGGATGATGTTTTTCAATTAAAACTGCTGAAATGCAGCAGTAGAGCAAAACGGCATAATAACTCTTTTTTCTTCTCTTCCAATTTGGCAAGCAGAAATGCAGCAGCCTGGCACATCTTTTTGTTTTATGGGTTTTTTTTCTTGACATAATTATGTCAAGGTTCATGGGATGTAATCTGGAGTCATCGATAATGAAAATGAAGTGGACATATCACTTTGAGGCACAAAGTCTCAGATTCCGTCGAATAGAAATTTCTAGTTGCTTTCATTTTGAAAATTACAAGGGTGGCTTGCTTCTCAGGGTCATTTACATGATAACAAACTGTCTACCTTTGAATATACATGGCTTCTGGGCTTGTGTGGATTTTATTTCCATTGAGTCCATGCTAATCACATTTTAAACCATGATATATGCCACAGTCAGGAAGACTCAATTCAAATCATTAATCAAGGAGATTCATTTGCTGTTTGTTCATTTGCAAAGGGTGCATGCAGTCTAGCCGTTTGGTTTGGTGGTAAGTTCATGCTCTTCACAGAGATAGAAGGTGTATCTTGATTTAATGGAACTTTAATTTCATGTTTTCAGATTAAGAATTTTGTAACTAAATAAGAAAGCTGAGTGATGATTCAGGTATTTTTAAAAATATAACTTTTTATTGATTTCAGAGAGGAAAAGAGAGGGAGAGAGAGATAGAAACATCAATGATGAGAGAGAATCATTGATTGGCTGCCTCCGGCATGCTCCCCAGTGGGGAGGTAGCCCACAACCCGGGAATGCGCCCTTGACCGGAATCGAACCCGGGACCCTTCAGTGTGCAGGCCGACGCTCTACCCACTGAGCCGAACCAGCCAGGGCTGATTCAGGTATTTTAACTAAATTATTCAAAGCAAACTTTTAATTTATTTACAAGGAAATTTATAATTTCACAGAATAACCATGGTTACATGGAGTATACTTGCCATGTCTTATTAAAGAAAAACAACAAATGTATCTAAACCATTTTCTTTAACAAAAATAACAAACATGTATAAATGTGCAGGTATATGTTTTGAAAAGAAACTTTGAAATCCAGTATGAGGAAGTGAATTGGCAGCTGATAAGAGAACTTAAACACCTGTTTTTCCCAGCCAGTATTTCCAGGGTTTGATAGTGTTAACGTAAAAACCATTGAAACCTGTGAAGAATTTTTGTGAGTTTATTTGAGCCAAACTGTCAACATATGCTGGGAAGCAGAACCTCAATGAACTGAGACAATTCTCCGGAGAATGGAGGGTTACATCTGTTTTTATACATTGCAATCAAAGGAAAGGGATGTGGGTGAGTTACATGAAATTCATTGGTGATAGATTAAGGAGGTGGGATAAAGCGGGGAAACCTCTGCGATAGGGTAAAAAGTGAAATGATGGACATGTGCTTCTTTTATTTTTATAAAAATATATTTTATTGATTTTTTGCAGAGAGGAAGAGAGAGGGATAGAGAGTTAGAAACACCGATGAGAGAGAATCATCGATCAGCTGCCTCCTGCACACCCCCTACTGGGGATGTGCCCGCAACCAAGGTATTGATACATGCCCTTGACTGGAATTGAACCCAGGACCTTTCAGTCCGCAAACCGATGCTCTATCCATTGAGCCAAACCGGCTTCGTTGGACCTGTGCTTCTTTTAGAGAGGTGGATACAGGATACTTTAATGTAATTAACAGTTGACAATTAACTTGATAACAATAACAATGAGGGAATGTGCCATTTGTTGTGCCCTGAGGAGTCCGGGGTAACAAGGAAGTTACAAGTTAACCAGACATCTTACAGATATGTTATCTTAGAGGCAAAAAGGCTAATGGGCTCAGTAAAGATCTAAGTTGATCTTTGTCAGGGAAAATATATGGCCTAGGACACGACTACACACCATAACCTGATTGTAGTTAAATATTTAATTTTCAGACCATCTTTTGTGGTGATTTTAAGTCTCTAAGTTTGCAAGATTGCCACACAGGCCTCCCCTGAGCTTGTCAGGTTAGCATGTAGCTCCTGTCTTCCACAACAGGATGGAGGAATTATAATTCTCTTGATCACTCCTTTTTTTACCATAAGTCTCAGCTTCCACTGATTTTGTAATCTGTCTTCTGAATTTTGCTTCCTTTGCTCTTTGCACATGACTTTTTTCCTTGGGACAACAGCCATAAAGCCATTTTCACTCTTGTGAGTCCCCCTGGCTCAGTGTTGTGTTTGACTGACCTTTAGCAGCTGCGGAGCAGTTTCATATTGCAACATTGCATATCAAATAAAAAATGCGCATCACTGGATTGGTCTTATTTCATTATCAGTGTCTGGCCATATAGCTGGGCGCTCTCCTTTCTGCTTTTAACATGTTCTCATCTCTCCCTTCGCTTGCTGTAGTCCCCAATACTTTTTCTCAGCTGTAAGTTTTTCTCCAACGTAAGGTAGGCTCTGCAGACTAAATTTTGACATGCCAAATGTCCACTAAGGTATTTTACTGAGATCCTGAACAGGGATTTTAAACTGCATATCCTCCTCTTCACCTACTTCCAAACAAGGAAATACAGAAAATTCTCACTAATGCCCTCCAGTTTGAAGAAAAATGAGTGGTGAATGAAGCTATGCAGCCTCGATGAAGAGAGAAGGAAAACGCTTGGGAGTGGAAAGTCTTACGCATCACCAGGTTATGGAAGAGGCCAGAGGAGCCATGTTGTATAGCTGTGTGGAGAAGATGACTGAGAGCCCATTGGAGTGGGACACACCTCTCTGAGGGTGAGGATCCCCAATACAAGTCATCGAATGAATGTTCAGAAGAGAGCAGTGTTGTGCCCTGGTAAGGCCTTCAAACAGTTCTACCTGGGTCAGCATTCCCCTCCCCTTCCCCTACCCTTAACCCTTAACAGTTAACAACATGCCCTCAGTTCACACAAATTTTAATATAGTACAACTCTTAAGCTACGTATTGTGGCTCAGAGAGGAAGACAAATGACTGTCGGATCAGGTGGAATAAATATTAAAGAGAACCTATCCATATGGTAGCAATCATCTCAAGTAAAAACTGCAGTTTTAACTTTAACCCTGCTGCTGTTTTGGGTTCTGTATTTATCTGCTTCCTAAAATGATAGAAAAGTTATTTTGATTTTCTGAACTTACGTATGCTATCCCAATCCATTGAATACTCCATGGATGGTGGTTTGAATATCCCATTGATTGTGATCTTACTGGTTATCGAAGCACATTCTTCTGTACCTGGGAACCAGGACAGCACAATTAACCCTATTGTCTCAGTAGCTACAGATAATGTGTTTCAGTTGACTCAGTGGTCCCAAGACCAGGACAGCACAATTATTCTAAATTGCCTCAGTGGCTCCAGATAATGTGTTTCTGTTGATTCAGTGAACCGTAGACCCAAAACTATACTTAATCTTTATAGGTAACTAACTTGCTCAATTTCGCTTCTGTAACTGCTTTGTCCAAATCAGGTTCCTCATTCTGTGAAGGAAAAGAGCCACATGCTAACCTGACAAGCTCAGGGGAGGCCTGTGTGGCAGTTTTGCAAACTCAGAGACCTAAAATAACCACAAAAGATGATTTGAAAATTAAATATCTAACTACAAACAGGTTATAGTGGGTAATCATGTCCTAGGCTGATATTTTCCCTGACAAAGATCAACTTAGATCTTTACTGAGCCCATTTGCCTTTTTGCTTTGAGATGTCTAGGTAACTTGTAACTTCCCTTTTTCTGGAGCCCCTGGGGCACAACCAAATGTGGTGGGTGCCAGGACTGATGCCTCAGATTCCTTCTTTATCATGTAATTGTTCCCACACTCACATAAGTACATGTCCATCATTTCACTTTTTATCCAATCCCAGGGGTTTCCCACTGCTTTGCTTTCTTCCACCTCTTTAATCTGTCACCAATGAACTTCATGTAACCCACCTATGTCCTTCCTTTGATTGCAATGTATAAATAGAAAGGTAACCCGCCATTCTTCGGAGCATTATCTCAATCCATTGAGGTTCTGCTTCCCAGCATATGTCGACAGTTTGGCTCAAATAAACTCACAAAAATTCTTTACAGGTTTCAATGTGGGTTTTTTTTCTGTTAACAATTCCAAACCCAAAGATGTAATGGATACCTTTGTGATATCTGCATATAAGCCAGATGCGGCGAACCTTTCGGGGCTGCGAGATTTGGAGTGCTGTTGCCCCTCGTAGCTGACTGCCTTTAAATAAACAACTCCATAATATGACTTTTTGAGGCTTCCTTTGTGAGATTTGGGGTACACTAGAACATTAGCAGAGCAGATAGAAGATCTGGGCAAATGGGTACCATCATAAGTATTTGTAAAATAAAAATAAATTACATGAAGCTATGCAAATCTGCAACAATCAAAATGCATGAAATATTACATATAAACAACAGTCAAAGAACCCAGTCTGGATAAAAATATAATCTTCTTAGATTTTGAAAAAAACTTTTAGGTATTTTTTCATGATATGGATTCAATAAAACGAGCTCAATGCTGAGGCAATAAGGTAACAATTAGATGAAAGGGAAAAAGATAAAGAAAAGACAAAAGAACACTATTCTAGATCTAATTAATAATTTAGAAAGAACAAGAGATTGAATAGACATGTTTGGAAACCAAATTGCTGATACAGAGAGAAAGAGAAAAAGGAAAAGAAGAAGCTCCATGAGCAGAGAAGTTCATTTGCTTTAACATGGACATAATCCAAAAGCCTAGAAGAGAACAGTCCTTTGGTCCACAGTAGTCAATAAACATTTGAATAAGGATTTGTTGAATAAGTAAAAATACTAAATAGTGTGATTGGAACCACAGAGAAGAAAATGTTTATTCTTTGTCATGAAAACTGCTGCTAAAGAGCTCAGAACCTAGTGCAGTATCTCAAAGAGAGTTCGTTAACCATATAGCTTTGTCTCCGGGACCACCACACCAGAATCTCTGGAAGAGCTCTCGGGAATTTTGCAATTTTAATATCACTGAATGTGATTCTCCCACACATTAAAGATCAAGAACGATCGTTTTGTTAGATCCTTTATATTTTTTATTCTGGCTGCTTTTCTTTCTTATTGGTTTACATGCAGTTTCTACAGTCTATCTATTAGAGCTCTTTTTTGTTTTGTTTTGCTATAATACCTCAGGTAGATGCTTTTTAATATAAAAAATATGAGTAATACACTCTGAATTCTCATCTTTTTAGATTTCTTTCTCTTCACATTGATATAAGGTGTATGTAGGTCTAGGATTCTAGGTTGCAAATTCTTCACCCCAGATTTTTTTTAAAATTATATTTTATTGATTTTTTTTTTTTTTTTTTTTTTTTTTTTTTTTTTTTTTTTTTACAGAGACAAAGGGAAAGGAATAGAGAGTTAGAAACATCAATGAGAGAAACATTGATCAGTTGTCTCCTACACACTCCCCACTGGGGAAGTGCCCACAACCAATGTACATGCCCTTAACCAGAATCGAACCTGGGACCTTTCAGTTCGAAGACCTGAAACCGGTTAGGGCTCACCCCAGATTTTTTTCCTTTACAGTGGGGCAAAAGGACTTAATCAGGGATGCAGTGAAACCTAGCCACATGACTGTCAAAACCCCACACATTGGGTATTCTTCCCCATGCAAACCATGAAAGTAACATGGTTCAAATTCAGAAGCACATGTAGCAGATGCTTCATTAAGCTCAGTTTTAATGCCGGGCCATAGTGCTGCAGATCGTGTTTTCTTTGTATTTTAATCACAGTTTATCTCACAGTGTGTGTTCCTTAACAACACTATTTGGATTTACAAATATCACTACCCCAATCCGAAATAAGTTTACAAATAGATTTGTACATCTCTTCAAAATCTGAAACCTAAAAATTCCTAAACAGTCCTGGGGTGAAACAAAACAAAGCAAAATTATTCTCATTGTGGTGAACGTGACTCATCAATGCTGAGACTGAAGGTAAACCTGCCCTCAGGACACGGAGTCACCTGCACACGTGACCGTCTCCTGAGTGCTGTGGGGTCCACACTGCATAACTGAGCCAATGAAAGACGAAGCAATCCACGAACTTTGCTTCTGGAATGATACAATTCCATATCAAGATGGTGACACTTGGGGATTCCAGCCCACTGCTACTTTGGAAGAATCAGCTAACAGCCTCTCTTCCAGTCTCAGATTCCATTCCCTTGTCTCCCTTGAATCAAGCTGGGATAGACTTCAATGCCTGACACAGGCAGGGACCATGGCCCGCTCTCATTAGCAGAGAGCAGTTACTAAGATGGACAAATGCAATAGGGAAACTGAGAGAGAGAGAGTTAGTTAAACAGCTAAGCAGTTTGCAGCCATCTAGTAAATTGCTCACCCCAGAAATTTTAAAAATAGCTTGTCATCTGCCTAGTGTTACTCATGAAAAGTTTGGTGGAAAATTACAAAACCTTCTAGAAAGCCTGTTCTCTCTCTCTCTCTGAGGTTTTTAGGATCTTCTCTTTATTTTTGTTCTGAATTTTCATCAGGATCTGCATGTGGGTTTCCATTAAAAACAAGCAAACAGCCAAAACCGGTTTAGCTCAATGGATAGAGCGTTGGCCTTCGGACTGAAAAGTCCCAGGTTCTGTTCTGGTCAAGGGCATGTACCTTGGTTGCGGGCACATTCCCAGTAGAGGGTGTGCAAGAGGCAGCTGATCATTGTTTCTAACTCTCTATCCCTCTCTCTTCCTCTCTGTAAAAAATTGGTGAAATATATTTTTCAAAAAACAACAACAAAAAAGCAAGCAAACAAACAACCCCCAGAACCCTGCTTAGCCCTCAGCATTCTTACTGTGAAGATGCTCACCTTTAGAGCACTAGCCAAAGGCAAGGCTGTGATGCTACCACACACTCCTTGGCCAAAGATCAGCAAACTTTTTCTAAGACAGTGAGTGTTTTTAGGCATTGCCTGCCACATTCTTGGCCAGAAGGTCTCCATTGCAACTGCTCAACTCTACCTTTGTAGCACGAAAGCAGCCAGTGCAAAATCTAAATGCAGGGCCATGGCTGTGTTCCAAAAAATCTCCACTTGGGCACACTGGAATGTGAGTTTTATATATTTTTCACATGTTACAAAATATTATTTTGATTTTTTTCCAACCATTGAAATGCCATTCATACCTGCAGGCATATTCAAAAACAGGCAGAGATTGGATTTGGTCTGATGATCTTATTCTGCACACCCCTGCTCTATGCCAGTGGTCAGCAAATTCATTATTCAACAGAGCCAAATATCAACAGTACAACGATTGAAATTTCTTTTGAGAACCAAAATTTTTAAACTTCTTCTAACACCACTTCTTCAAAATAGACTCACCCAGGCGATGGTATTTTGTGGAAGAGCCACAAAATACCAAAGAGCCCCATGTGGCTCGCGAGCCGCAGTTTGCCGACCATAGCTCTAGGCCAACAGAAAAATCACAATACAGTGTATTTATTTTGTAAATTTTACACATCTCTTTTTTTCTGTTATTAATATCCATTTTCCTAATCAGAAGACCTTCAATTCCCAGAAACAAATTGTCTTTTAATCAAATAGTAGTGGCTAAAGTGGATACTGTGTATGGGGGGTAGAGGTGTTTGACTCCTACCTTATATCATACATAAAATGAATTTAAGCTGAATTATAAACTTAAATGTGAAAGGAGATTATTTTCATGAACTCAAGACAGGCAAATAACTTGATAAGGAACCTCATAAAAAGCATATACAATAAACATCTATTTATATATATAAAAGCCTAATCTATCGGAATGCCAGAACAATGGGTCGCCATGACACACACCTACCACCAGGGGATAGATGCTCAATGCAGTAGCTGCCCCCAGGTTGTCAGTGTGCTCCCACAGCCAACCTCCCACAGCCAGCCAACTTCCCTTGGACCCTTCCCCCATTCAGCAGGCACCTGCCGGCAGCCAGAAGGCCCTGATCAGCCCTGATCACTGGCCAGGCCTAGGTACCCCACCCATGCATGAATTTTGTGCACTGGGCCTCTAGTTGATCTATAAATATTGTAAACAGAATAAAAAAACAAACAAACTTAAAAAGCAACCCAGAGACAATAGTGAAGGTTTTATGATAGCTGACTATATGGTATGAACATTGAACTTAAAATTGGAAAACTCGAATCTGAATTTCAACCTTGCCTTTTACTAACTGTGTAAGTTTAAGTCACTTAAATATTGCCTAGATTTATTTTCTTTTACCATAAAGTGAGGGGAGAATTGGACCAGGTGATTCCTAAGCTCTCTCAGCCATGTTAGATTGCAGTTCTGTTAATCTATTATACATTGAAATCTACTTGATTCAGCCAAGAGAAATGATCTCAGACATATGTGTAATCAAGTTGTCCACTGATAAGATAAAGACCACTTGAAGGTAAGGGTCTAGATTTTAGTCTCAAAATTACACATGCTACCCTCTAGTTGTCTCCTGTGCTATCAACCACGTCATCTCCTGACCTTAGATGATTAGCTGCTGAGAACCATGAATAGGGTTGGTTTCATAATTAGTATGCTTCACTTTAAGAAGTCAACGTATAGGATATAATTTCAAATTTGAAATAAAAAAGTAAAGGTTAATGACTTTCAATATAAAATAATTTTTAATTTCCAGCTCTAATTGGTTTGGCTCAGCAGATAGAGCATTGGCCTGCGGACTGAAAGGACCCAAGTTTGATTCTGGTAAAGGGCATGTACCTGGGTACCTCAGTAAAAGGTGTGCAGCTGATTGATGTTTCTCTCTCATTGATGTTTCTAACTATCTCTCTCCCTTCCTTTCTGTAAAAAAAATCAATAAAAAAAATCAATAAAATATATTAATTTTTTTTTCATTTCCGAAAAGACTTCCCATACTCTTTTATAATTTCAAAATATCCTGAGCATTTTTGTAAAATGTTTGAAACATGAAATTATTTACACACAGCTCCTCAGCAGAGCTTTAGAGCTCTCTGCTACATTGAACAGAATTCAAACCTCAGCCATGGAAGATAAGATCAGGATTGGGCCTCTGTTCTCCATATCTACTCCTCCCTCACCTCCAAAACCTCACTTCCTGGCCATGAAGGCAACCTCCAAGGACCATTAAAATGGAATTAATCTCTCCATCTCGCACAAGGCCCGTCACCTTGACCTTTCTTAGGGCACTTACCATTCTCCCACACGGTCTCCTTTCGTGGCCATGTTGCATTTTTCATTGGCCATGAACTTCTCTGAGGGCAGGTGTCCTACCTTTTGTATTCTCAGGTCTCCCACAGCACCTTTAGAAGCAGGAGCTCCAAGTTGTCCAGGCAAGGACTGAGGATAGGTATGGGGAGGGCTGGAGCCCACAAATATGTGCTGGGGAAGGGCTGGTTCAGGAAGAGCTGGTGAGGGCTGCATTCCAGGCATGTGCTGGTTCTCCTGAGCTGTAAGAATACGCTTTTCCACTAACAAAGCGTATCATCAATCTGCAGAGGCAGCATCTCAGGAACACGCGGAAGGCCACCTGCTGAGAGCATCACCTTGTGGGGTGGTGAAAGGGTAGGTGTTGTTAGGAATATGGAATCAGAAATCTGGTCTACATAGAAAATCTGGTCTACATAGCCTCTGTTTCTGGTTTCTGGTTTTGTTTTTAAAACCCAGAGCACAGGAGTTTCATTAGAACGTGCCAAGAATGGACCAGGGAAGGGGTGGTCCTTCCAATACCTCTGAGTGTTCAGTCACTTGTCAGGTGTCACCCCACTTGCGGCTGTAAAAGAACATCATCTCTGCACTCTGGCCATGCATCCTCGGGTTCTTGTTCTTTAGAACCCGTTCTTACCAAGGTCAACTCTGATTTTTCTGAGCAGACTTCTTTGCTGGGAAGAAAATTTGGCAACCCACTGACATGCATACTGCAGTATACTTGGCAATTACAGTTAGTTAAAAAAAAATATATAGTGCTTATTTTTTCCAATTATAAACATAATATGTGCTTATAATAGAAAATTGGAAAGTATTAAACACTAGAAAGGAAGAAATAATTATCCATGATTTCACTGCCTGTGACACCCACTGTTAACATGTTAGTGAATTTCCTTCCAGACATTTTCTATGAATATTTATATAGCTGAATTCATTTCCTGGGTACATTCTTGCATTACACTTTTAACTTAAAGTTGTAACATGAGCATTTGTCGGTTATGGACAACTATGGAAAATATTTACTATCAAGCTCTTTCCTTAAACTTTTCATTAGCAGTATAGTTAAAAGTACATATATATTTTTTACTTTTCAGCACAGCATTAGAAACTCATTGTAACAACAACAGCAAAATGGAAGATGACAGTAATTTAAAAAGAGAAAGTTTATTAAGCTCCCTCCCTGCAGATATAACATCATTGGCTGTGATTTTCTATGCCTCTATTAATCTTGGTGTATTACTATACATTTTAAAAACTGTATGACTTAACCAGCACATTGTGAAGTCATCAGAGGCTAGGTGAGTAGGGGCTGCATGGCAGGGCCACAGACTTCACAGCCTCCAGAGGCTTTGGCTGCGGGGGAGCCAGGCTCCTGGCCCCGGTTCGGGAGGTGCGGGAGGCAGCGGCCACCCTGAAGCTTTTGGCTTTCTGTGGCTCCCTTGGGTGCAGAGGAGCAGGGCCTGGGTTTTGAGAGGAGATGCCCGAGAATTCCACCTGGATGAGAAGCACTAGCCTACACATCCACTTCTGGGCCACACCGAGTCTTTCAGCAGATCATCGCTCTTGAAGGGCCAGACTGGAACTAAAACTACAGTGGGGAACACACATCTGGCGTTCCCAACGGAGGTCAAGCTGATGCGGAGATTTTTCTCAAGTGAGGATGGAAAACACTTGTGGTCTGGTAGGAAGGGCGAGGTGGCGAGAGGGGCTGACCCAGCTTCCCCAGTGGCAAGCTGAGACAGAGGAGGGAGCTCTGGGCTATGGGAGGGTCTGTTCTCTCAGAAGTTTGAGGCCCAGGACCCAGGCTGGGCTGCATAGCTGGGAGCACCAGCGCCAGACCAGCAGCCCATGACACATCCAGCTGGGAGAGGCAGCAGGGCTGCAGGCCGCTGGGGAGTCTGGAGCCAGCAGACGGGAGAGAGAGCCTCTGTGTCTGGTTTCTGGTTTTGTTTTTAAAACCCAGAGCACAGGAGTTTCATTGGCAGCTACTTGCATGAAGCTTGGGTCCAGGGAGGGTGGTGCCGACTCAAGGCGTCTAAGGAGAGGCTGGGTGGGAAGCTTTGTGGGGAGACGGGAAAAGCAGCAGCCGGGAGTCCTGCATTCAGTTGTACCCCCTGCACTCCCCCCCGACCCCCCCCCCCCAAAAAAAAAAAAAACACAAACCAAAAACCAAACACACACACACAAAACACACACACACACACACACACACACACACACACACACACAAAACTAACAAAAAACAACAAAACAAAACAAAACAAAACAAAACAAAAACACGAAATGGCCATTTTTCCTGAGAGGAGCTAGCTGCTCCTAGCGGCCACAGCTCAGGAAAAAGGAAAACAGCCTTCCCAAGGTGACACAGCCCGCCCACCCTCAGGAGCGCTGCCTGCTACGCCCTGCATGTTGACCCTTACAGAGGAGACAGCCGCAGAGGCCAAGTCTCAACTGTCTCAGGAAGCACAAGGGGCTGGGCTGGGAGGCCACCCCCCCTCCCCTCCCCTGGGAGCCTGACTGTGCTTTCCCCAGGCGGGAGGGGAGGGCTGGGAGGAACTCCAGGTTTCCAGCTGACCCCTCTGCCCAGCCACGGCCAAAGGAATATTCTGAGCCTCTCGCAAAGGAGTCGCTCTGGGACAAGGACACACATCCACCACTTTTTCCAAACAGCACCTCCCTGTCATGGGAGACCCAGAGGTCTAGAAGCCCCATTCCCCCCAGTTCCCTTTCAGACACAGGCTTTTGAGTGATTAAGATTGACGGCCGGCCGGCAGGCGAAGGCAGGCAGAGATGGAGCCAGAGAACCTGGGGAAGCTTGCAGACTGAGCCCGGGGCTCCATGCTGCTACCGAGAGTAGATTTGCCCCTCCTGATTGCAGCCGAGTCCTCTGGAGACAGACACAAACGTAGATGGCTTGGAGCTTCAGGCAGGCTGCTAAAACCAAAGGAGGGCAGTTTCTGATAGGGGTTGGCGCCTCATTGCCTCCCAGGAAGCTCGGAATTGGCGGCAGAACAGTCAGCACAGTCAGCAGAAGAGCAGGACCCAGAGGGAGCTTCTGGAGGCTGACATGGGCAGAACCACCACTTCATTTTTTCCTTTTTTCTCTCTCCCTTTAATTAAAAAAAAATTATCTGCATCTATCTGCCTTACTGATTTGTCATTATTTTAGTCTCTATTGTTTTGTTCATATATCTAACTTTCCTCTTCCCTTTTCCTACTCAAATTTTTCCCCTTTTCTTTTTCTCCTGCTTATTCAAATCTTTTCCTTTTCTTATTTTGTGTCTATCTGCTTTCTCTATTTTCCTTTTCAATTTTTCTTATCCCTCCTTTATTTTAAACCACTTCCCTTCCCTTATTCTTCTAATTCTTTATTTCTTCTCTACCCCTTCATATTCCCTTTTCTTCATCCTTCCCTTTTTTGTTTGTGTTTGTATCTTTGTTGTTGTTTTTTTCTCCTTATGTTTTTCCTTTTTTTTCTTTTCTTCTATCACTCTTGCTCTCTCTTCTCTTTCTTAATTCTCTCTCTTCTCTGGTGGTTGCTTTTGTTGTTGCTGTTGGGTCTTGTATATGCTTTTGGTTTGTGTCTTGTGTTGCATTTTGCTTTGTCCAGTTAGCACCTCCACAAGAGCTTGTATGACATGGTGGGTAGTGACGGTGAGCCATATAGCCTCCACAAAAATCTGCTCTGCCACCCACCATAAGCCAGCCACTTATATTGGTAGATGTACAAAGGATTACTTGGGGAAATAGCCAAAGGGGATGCCAAATGGGCAGTTAACAGGTAAGCAAACTGGAGATTTGCAAAGGCCTGCAGGTGTACAAAAGGGCTAGGGACCTTCAAAGGGCTTAGTGAAATGCCAGGGCTGGAGATCTTCAAAGGGTTGGCAATTCTGGTTTCAGCAGCAAAGCTGTTCATCTTTCCATGCTCATAGGCAGTGCCAAACGGGGAGGCCAGGCTGCACTGCCACGTGAGCTCCCAGGTCCTGTGTGCAGCTGCCGGCCAGGTTAGAATGTGCCTTCCTTAATCAGAATGAAACAATCATGATTAACAGAGCAGGGTTAATATTTCTTAACCATTCTAGCTGGTTCCCCAGAATTCTATTTCTGCCCCTATCATTTCCCTAAGGAGACCTTGAACTTCCACAAACATCTTTGCTTATGTGTTTTGAATATGCTGCTTCCTTTGCCTGAATACCCGCTCCCCTGTGCCGCCCCTGCCTGGTAAACTCCTACCCAACCTATGGTACTCCACTCAGATGTCCTGTCCTCCAGGAGCCCTCCTTACTCCCCTCTCCCCCCAGTCAGGGTTCATTATTTTCTCTGCACTGAGTCCATAAGTATCCAAAGCTCTACTACACTTACCATATGGAACCCGTGCTTATTTGCTCACATGTTGATCTCTTGAACTAGATTGTCACTTTCTTAAAGTCAGGGATCACATTTTATCATTTTTGCATTTCCAACACTGAATTTGTAAAAGTTACTAACAGATCTCTAGTGAATGGATGAATAAACAGAGGCGCTATAATGACATGTAAACCTATACAAAACCTCATTCTTAAAATCATGTTTCCTTCTTTATTAAGATACCACTTGTGAGTAGATACCCCATATCTCCTGAAGAAATTAAATGAGCCTCAATATACTATTATATGTTTTATAAACAAGAACTACATTTCCCAGGCTCCCTTGCCTCTAGGAAGGAAGCCTGGGAAATACATAACTGCATTATGGAGTTGTTCATTTCCTAAGTGAAACAATGCTGTAAACAGGTTCCCGCCCTGCGAGCGAGGGACTGCAGAATTCTAAGCCCATGCTCTGGCTCAGTTTGTTTCTGTCTTCCTTCAGCTCAGAGCAGATGATATAGGCTGCAGTGTTAGCAGCTTCCAGAAAATGCTCAGGCATGGCCAAAGCTAACAATGAGAAGGGCCCGTTGTCCTGCCCTGGAACACTGGAGAGTTCGAGGGCTTTTCGGCTGGCGTGCTCTGTTTCAGTGGATGACAATTCTGTGCCAATATCATACCGACTGTAGCCACACTGCTGGTGTATTTTGTACTACTTTTGTATTCATGCTAATATTGGCATTAAAATTTTATTTTTCCTCTCTAGAAATATAATTTTAGCAGTCCTAGGTTTCAACATGCAATGTGTGACGTGTTGAGGCTGTCCAGTGGGACTGAGCATATTCCCATTCTGAATGCTCCCTTAGATGGTGGTCTCTGTGTTCCATATCTAGCCTGGGTTTTATTTTTGTAGAGACTTGTCTTAAATATCCTTAATTTGTAAAAATCCTAAAATTATTCTTCTAAAAATTTCCCACTGCCCAACTTCATCCCCCAAGCTGTGGATTTTAAAAATTAATTGAGAGCATGGATTCCCTTTTCTAAGCATGCAATCATAAAGTGTGTAGAATACATACAGAATATATTTGTGCACTTATGTTCTCATTTTCTGTCTCTCCCAGAAAGAACAAAAGCTACAATAAGAGAGGCATCTTGTTTGTTTCATTCTCGCTGTTTTCCCAGCTCCAGGCACATAGGAGCTGCTCAGTAAATCTGTGGACGGACAGAATGATGGTGTCTCTGTTTTTGTAGATGTATTTGCTGCATAAGCCAGTTGCTCTGAGTGAGGCATGGTTGGAATAAACGAAGAAGCAGAGACCTGTTCTTAGTGCCCTCCCTGCCCCCTTTTCATTCCGTATCCTTTTCTTGTCAAGCATGTGACACCCTCCTGACCCAGGCCTTTGCTCTCTTTCAGCTGCCTCCCCTGCTGCCTCCCCCATACTGTAGAAGGCATGATTGTTTGTTTTTCTTTTGCATTCCTCCAGGTGTTCTCTCAGGTTAATTAGAATAGTTAATTTGTTAAAATGGGTTATCCAAAATGCAATAACTATTCTGGAAAAGAAGAAAAGAATTAAGGTTATTAAAAAAAAAAATAGTGTTTTTAAAAACATGTTTTAAAATCTAACCTAGAAGGAGCTAAATCAGGACAGGGGCTTAAGTAAGCAGACAAGAAAGGCTGCCCATTTTTTATGTAACAGTGATATCAGCTGGCAAGGAACTGACGGAGGTAAAGAGAGGAAGGAGAAAGATACTGAGGACAGAGATAGAGAGACTGCATACAGCTAAGTTTTCAATGAACAGAGTCCCATTCAACCAATGTTTACTAAGCCTGAGCTCTTCTTGATACTGGGAGAAGACAAAGCTCTTATTCTTGTGGAATGTCCATTCTAGAGCACTACTGTCCAATGGGAACCGAGTAAAAATCACAAATGCAAGCCACATGTGGAATTTAACATATTGAGCTAATCCATAATATTGTTGTTTCAATGTGTAAGCAATATAAAAATTATTAATGAATACTTTACCTTCTCTTTTATGCTAATTCTTCAAAATACTGAGTGTGTTTTATACTTGCAGCATGGTTCAATGCAGAGTAACCATTTTCCGAGAGCTCAATAGCCATGTATAGCTAATGGCTCTCATATTGGATAGCGTCATTCTAGACTATAAACAAGTAAACAAAAATGGAATATATAATAAGTATATTTGTAAGTAATATAACTTTAGAATTGAGTATTTATACATATTATGAAGTACTCAAATAGTAAGGGTATTATGAAGAAAAGTAAAACAGGACAAGCGATAGAGAATAAGGGAGCTCTTTGGCCTGGTGGTCAGACCAGGACTGGGTGGAGCAGACACTTGGCCAGAGACTGAGGGAGTGAGGGAAAGAGCCATTCTAAGGCTGGAGAAAGAGCTTTCTAGTGGAATACCCAGAAAGAGCAAAGGCCCTGAGTCAGGACCCAGCATGGCATCTCAAGGGTGAGAATCAGGGAGATGAATTCAGAGCCATCGGGATTAGGGCTGTACCTTATAGGCCTGGCAAGGAGCTTGGCCTACCATGTCCATAAATTGTCTTCAGAGGACATGAGTTATGCTCATGTATTCCAGATGTTCCATTTCTTCCATGTTGAAGGATATAAATCCTAAAGCCTCCCCCTGTGTTGTCTTAGGACCTTAACAGTTTAAATGTATCTGTTAGCATGTTTTCACTTTTGGTGTCCTTAATAGTGTCTATATTATATTTTATTGATTTTTTTTATAGAGAGGAAGGGAGAGAGATAGAGAGCTAGAAACGTCGATGAGAGAGAAACACCAACCAGCTGCCTCTTGCACACTCCCTTACTGGGGATGTGCCCGCAACTAAGGTACACGCCCTTGACCGGAATTGAACCTGGGACCTTTCAGTCCGCAGACCGACGCTCTACCACTGAGCCAAACCGGTTTCGGCAATAGTGTCTATATTATAGTGACTATCCTGAATCCACCATGCTCTGGATACATGGACACTGTGTCTGGGGTTTGGAGGGTATCACAGGCCAACACCCCCACTTAAAGGCATTTTCTCCCTGCTAGATGGTACGAGTCACAAGCATGCCCTTTGAATATCTTTAAAAAGTGTCTTTATAAATGTATTATCAGCTCTTCTCCAGGATTAGCCATTTGAAGAGTTTTGTCCTTTCTCTTAACCAGCTCTTTGTGCTGCCAATCAACTTAGGCACCCATACTCCCAAAGCATTTGTAATGCTTCCAAGAGCAGCTTCCAAGAGCAGCTACCAATAGAGGCCACCTCAAGGCTGTGCATCAAGTGAGCATCAGTGGGCACTTGTAGGCTGAAACATGCATTTCTAAGAGGCTGACTTTCTGCAGCCGCTCCTTCCTTTGCTTTCTAAGGACCTCCCCAGTCTATTATAGATACATCTCGGTCACCCCTTTCCTCCTCGTCCCCCTCCTTTCCCAACTCCTTCTCTTCAATGCCCTTCTCTGTGAGCCCCATCAACCCTGAGCTTGCTCCCTGGACTTTTGGGGTGGGAGGTCAGGGTGCATGGTCATCTCCCACCTCCTGATACAGAACAAGTTCTGGTTTATCCTTAGGTTGTCAGCCAAATCATGGTCTCAAGAAACAGAGACTGTTTGGTGCTTGGAGATGGCACAAGCTTAAAAAATGTTGGTTAAATATGTATTTTGTTTTGCAGGTTTAAGATGTTACTGGGTCATGTGCTCCCCTGATCTGAAGTATGTGTGTGGGGAACTAGTGTTCCGATTACAACAGGGCCACTGATTATATGAAAACAACTCCTATTAACCTCCCAAGAAGAAATTCTAAATGTTGCTTCTTTCTGTAATAGCTTTGCCTAATAGTGGCCCCCTTCCTACCAAGACCGCCTTCTCTTCATGATCTCATGTGCCTGTGCTCCTTCATTACAATATTATTTTGGCACTACAACAATGCTCCCCACTGTTCTGGTTTAATATCTAAATAAACATAGGAGAGTTTTAATTTAGAGGGAGAGCCACACGTTATTGACAGCGTTTTTTAATTTGGTCCTCGGGATCTGCTTCGGATGCCAGAATTGAAAGAGTTTTGTCTCCTCTAGCATTTTGTTCTCCTTTGTCACATGCCCAGGTCTTCCCTCTCATCTTGATATCTCCTGAGCACAGCGGGGCAGTAGCCCCTCTATTTAGTTGCAAATGTGTGTGTGTGTGTGTGTGTGTGTGTGTGTGTGTGTGTGTGTGTTTTGACAGATGAAGGCAGAAAATAAACAAGATTTTAAAGGTTTCCTGATGGGATAGCAACAGTTCAAATACCAAATTAATCAGAGCAAGTAATGCTAGCTGCTGTAAGAGATGAAGCCCAAATGGCAGAGGTTTAATGAAATAAGCGGTTGCTTGTCATTTGCTTCATAGCCAAATGCAAGTTGTTTGGGTTTCTCTGCTCTATGCAGTCATGCAGGAATCTAGATCTTTCTCCCCCACCCCCTCCCTGTTTTATTTTGTTAATCAAGACCTTTCTACTGTATGTCTCCTCATCATCTTCTAGGCTGATGGATTGGGAGTAGCAGAGAGAGAGAGAGAGAGAGGTTTCCTCCACATTTCATTAGTCAGACTCAAACCTCTGAACAGCAAGGGTGTCTGGGAAATGTAGTCTAGCACCTGAGGAGGAATGTATGGCTTTAATCATTTAAATCACAGTATTGTCCCATGCTGCACAGTTAGGCGAGCCAGGGGTGGTTTAAAAACCATAAAGAATGTGTTTGTTCTTACGGGAACACTTTGTTTTATGTAACTTTGCCAGAGAGTTGTGTAATTCCCAGCACTGGAAAGGTTGGAGGGACAGGAGAGGGCCTTGATACCAGTCATTTTCTAGCAGCTGTGTGGTTTCCTTTTTACATCTGGGTCTCTAATTCTTTTGGAATTTGTTCCTAAGTAAGATGTGAAGTGTGGATCTAATGTTATCTTTTTAAACAACTAAATAGTTGTCCAGGGCTATGTTAAAAAGTTCAACTTTGCCCCAGTGATTTGAGACGCCACCTTTACCAAATGGCACATTCCTGCAGTGTCCCGGTCTATTTTTAGACCTTCTATTCTTTTCCGCTAATCCATCAGTCTATTTATGTGCCAGTCACCACACTTTCTAAAAAGGTATGCTTTAGTGTCTACCACGGCATTCTTACCTCTCAGACAGTAATTGCTCTTCTTGTATTTTTAAAATTAAGAGTTTTAGTATCAATTGTCTACCTCCACAAAGAAGCTTTTGCTATTTTTTTCTGGGATTGTTTAAACTTTATAAATTTAATAAAAACTGACATTTTTATTATGTAGTCATGCTATCTAAGAACAAGGAATGTCTTTCTACTTATTCACATCTTTTTTTTTCAGTCTTTCAGAGGCATTTAATAGGGTTTTATATATATTTTTGTTAAGTTTATATTTTATCTTCTCATTATTGTAAAAAGTTTTTTCTACCTTAATATCCTTTGATTGACACACACACACACACACACACACACACATATATATATACACATACACACAATGTTATATATACTATATAACATTTATATGTGTATATTTTACAGGCTACTGACTCCTGTATGCTAATTTTATATCCTATCTTACAAGTTTTTTTTTTTTTTTTTAACCAGTATTTTTCAACCCATGAAGTTTCTAAGAGCCACCGTAAAGAATATTTTCAAATACAGATGCTGAGATTCCCTTCCCCATCCAAGGTCACAGGAAAATGTCAGGGGAGAAGGAGGGGGTCTGGAGGCCCTCTGCTTCTCTGACCAAAATCCACCAGGGCCTGGAATGTGAGCAGCTCGGGTCCACGAGAAAGAGGGGCTGGGCGAGCAATGGGCTGACCACCTGTGCGTGATTGCCTTTCCCCGAGGCCCAGGGCAGAACCACCTCTCGGCATGGGAAGCAGGGCCTGCAGGTGCAAACTGCGGAAAGACGGCTGAGAACGGTCAGCACCTGGAGCAACAGGCTGGGAGGCTGAGCAGAGCTGAGGGTTAGGACCCGGAAGCTGGGCTCCTAAGTGCTAGGGAGACGTGAGAACTATGGGTGAGCTGCCAACGGGACCGGGACCGTGACTGTAGACACCTGTAGTTACTTATCTCGATACTTACGTGTCTATTTTTGTGCTCCTGGTGCCAAGGGCTAAGCCTCTTCATTTCACATCACTTTATCAAGGTTGGCTCTTCTTTTATTTTTCTTCCTTATTTGTTTTTATGGTCAGCTACTTATTTATTTTCTCTTATTGTTTTTTATTTATCGCTTTCTGCATCTCTATGCCCTATCCCATTTCTCCTTTCAAAAAAATACAACTCTTCTATTCTGTTTAGAGTTTATGTTTTTAAAATACATTTTTTGGGGGAGTCCCAATGTTTCTAAATACAGATAAATGGAAGTGTGTTATGGATTTCATTGTTTTCATTTTATTTACTAAGCATTCTGAAAGATCATCCTATTGCTTGGGCGCACGCATCTGATAATTTCTTTGAATTCGGCATGACTTTTCACAGTGTGTCCACTGCCCCAGTGATGGCTGCTGAGGATGCAAGGACACCCCTCCACAAAGGATCGCACTGCCCCTCTGGACCTGCATGGGAATGGGAATGTGAGAAACTGGCCATGGGGTGCACACAGTTAAAGGAGGGGGGCTGTCCACTCCCACCAGCGAGGCAGGAGCTTCCTACAGCCCTGTCCCTGCCACTACTTCCCAGGACTCAGCTGTCAAGATGGTCAGGCTAACAGAGTCATACAAACTGATGTACTAATGTTATTTTATGATTTTAACCATCTCTTCACTTTGTTTATTAGCTTTTAAAATTTCTGTTTGTATAAATTTCCTGATTATATGCTTCGCCCATTCCCCCCCCCCCCCCCATTAGTAATCTTTTTCTTGTTGGTTTCAAGAGTTCCTTGAAAAAAGTACCTCTTATAAATTAATCCCTAATTTGTCTTTGGCAAATATTTTCACCCTTTCTCTGCTGTCTTCCTCTATTTGTACTTGGTGTCCTTTGTTGAAAGGACAGCCTTAATTTTGTTGTAATCAAATGTTTTTTTCTTTCCTTATGGTTTTAGTTTTTAGAATTTAAGGCATTTCCCCCTATACCTGAATGTGAGCATATAATAATAATAATAATAATAATAATAATAATATTCTACATTTTCTTCTATTAACTTTTTAAATTTCTCTCTCACTTTTGGGCCTAGTATCTATGTGGTGTTGGGTAGGGATTCAGCTTTGCTTTTCCAGTACTATTTATTGAAACCTCTACACTTCTAGTTCTGACTGTTGTGGGGGGAGAAATAGGTGACTCAATTACATTCATATCTGGGTTGAAAATATTACAATTAATTATTACACAAGCCCTTAAATTAAAGTTCCTCCTATTTTTGGTTATTAATTAATCCATTTGTTTTAATAGTTTCAAGCTCTTTTAGATGTTGTGAAGTTAACACCTGGATCTTGGTAGACTAGAGTTGCCAGATTTAACAAATAAAAAATACAGGATGCCCAATTAAATTTAAATTTCAGATAAACAATTAATTAGTTTTTAGTGTGAACATGTCCTATGCAATATTTGGAACATAGTTACACTAAAAAATTATCCATTGTTTCTCTGAAATTTAAATGTAACTGGTCATCCTGAATCTTATTGGGCAACTGTGGTACATCCAACCCAACAGAACTTGTCCTGACTGAGTCTTCCTGCCATCCCTCACCCCTCTGCCGTTGTCTCCACTAGTAGCAAGGACATTGGTTAGATACTATTCCTGGCTGATACGGCTTAGTTCCAAATAACTTATCCTTAAATGAATAGCTTAAAACTTCACCTAAGGGTTTAACTAGACTATTGTTTCTCAAGTGTTATTAACATGCTTATGAATCACCCGGAACCTTTTTAAAATGCATACTGTGTTCCAGAGGATCTGGGGGGCCTGCAATTCTGTATTTATAACAAATTCCTAGGGGAGGTTGATGTTGCTCATCTATGGACCAATATCGGCAGTTGGTATCTAGGGGGTCCTGTGCATTTCCTGGGGAACCAGGCTATTAAACCATCATGTCTTTGGGAACCAGAGTGAAGCCCAATTTGGCAAGTCCATGCTCCTCTCCTCCATGCTAAACCCCAACGGGACAGCAGAGTCCAAGGAAAGAGAAGCTATAGACCACACACTTGGAACTTTTCCAGAGTCTGCGCATCTCCTCCTCCAATTATTGAAGATGAGTGTTGCCATCGCATGATTTCTTATACAAACCATGACTTGATTCTTTGTGGTCTCCCTCACTCCCCGCTTCCGGTGATTATCTGTTCTCTTGTCCTTTCTCGCTGGACTGTAAATCATGTGAGGGGAGGGACAATGGTGTTTAGCTCCAAAGCCCAGCATCCAGTACAATCTCTGGCATGTAGCAGCTGCTTAATAACTGCTAGTTGAATGAACGAAAGAAAGAATAAATGGATACTTGACTTCTAATTGTCAAGACTGTCATTAAAGCAATTTTTGTTGCCCTTTTAAGGGCTCCCTGTACAGCCCTGTTTTGCTGTAGCAGTTGGTGTACTTTACTGTGAGAAGAATGAGTTTCTGGAAGTTTTCCTCTCTGGGTTTCTCATTTTTCTGTTTCCAAGTTGTCAGCTACTGCATAGCACATCCCACCCCACCCTCACCCCACGTACACACACACATACACACACATACACACACACACACACACACACACACACACACACACACACACACACCAGTCAGGAACTTAAACATGCCAACTTCTTGGCTTGGCATAATTTGTATTTCTCAGTCTTCCCACTGCTGAGCCATCTTCAAATAAGAGGAGATTGTGTTAATCTATTCACAGTTCTTTCTCCTTTTCCAAGACTTCTCTACGGCACGCCCCTCAGTTGCCATTCCCCAGGTCTCCAACCATCTTTCAATCTGCTAGGAATTTTCCTAGTAGCTCTGGTAGGTTAAGTCAATAGAGTAAGTTGTATCTGTCAAGGTTCTTAGCAAGCAATAGAAATCAAATCCAGCTGACTTAAGCCCAAGGGGACTTCACTGGAGGTCTGTTGGGTTGCTCATAGAATGCACTAGACTGCAGACCTGGCTTGGAAACAACAGAATAGGGCCCAGGCAGGACATGCACCAGGCCTCCCATAGCCTGAACATGCAGCCACCTTGCCCAGCAAGCAGGAGACTGAGTAAGCGCCTCTTGTACCTTCCATCCCATATGCGCTCTGCTCAAGAGTCAGCCAGAGAGAGTCCAGTGGTCTTCCGAGGGCCCTTTGTTAGAAAGGAGAAAGTGTTGCTGGTGGTCAAAAAACAAACAGGTCAGAGAAAACAAATGTCCACAGAGACCTCTGAAGGGTTTGAAGGAAATGAGGGGGAAATCGGACAGGCCTGTGGCAGTGTGAGTGAGAAATCCCAAGCATCCCAATTGCTGGTTTTCAATGGCTTTTCAAGCCTGAAACACTCAGAATCCACTGGGAATGATGGGAATAGTGCTGGAGATGCAGAAGGAGAGGTCCGGATTCCTGCTCTCATTCAGATTTCATCACCCACTTACTGTGCAACCTTGGGCAGGCCATCTCTCTGGTCTCAGTTGCTTCATCTACACTGATTATGTCTAGGATACCTTCCAGCTGTGGAATTTCCCCGAAGGCTTGACAATTTTGCTTGATGTACAGAGAAATGCACATTTAACATTGTACAAGGTAGCATGATGTCATAAGACACAGGTTCTCAGGTGTGTGGCATTGACAAAGACAATTTGGAAGGGAGAGTTGATGGCTGTTTCACAAATAACCGTAAAGTATTTGCTATATGCCAAGCATTATTCTAAGCCCTTTAATGTGTTAATTCATTTATTCATCACCACAATCCTACCACATGGATACTATTATAGCCTCCCTTTTACTGATGAGGAAACTGAGTCCCAGAGAGCCTAAGTCACTTGCTCAAGGTCACAGAGCTTAAAAGTCCAAGAGCTGATTTAGACCCTGGGTCACTGCCCTTAACAAGCACACCACATGTCCTCTCTGACCCAAACCAGCCACATACAAGCAGACCAGGAGAAAGTGCTCTTGTTTAGAAAGGCTGTGCATTGTGCTTCCTTCCACCCCCAGCCTTGCCTCGCTGATCTGGAAATGTCTATACATATGTAGCAGCTGCTGCATTGTCAGTCAGCCCTCATTGGACTTCCCCTGCCTAAACATAACCGCTGCCTCATTTGCCTTCAAAGGCCAAATGCTAGTGTTAGGTCAGTGCATCTATTTTAAGAGAAGTGGAAAAAAAAAGTTTTTCAAAAAGTAAAATAGAAAGATACGCATGTGTGACCCACCACTGTTATATGCTAACAGAATCCATTTGATTTGCATTTATAATGACCCCAATGGAATATTTTTTCAGTAGGTTTAACTTTTAGCTGCTCCATTAACCAGGTTAGTGAGTGGAAGGATTTTCCCTTTACCACCCAGTGCAAATCTCATTAAATGACTGGGCCTACTTACTAATTGCTGACATTCTGGATTTGCCAAATGCATTTAAAGAAGGTGCTGTGTGGGCGGGAACCTGTGTGTTCATCTTTGTAGATTTGATTGTACTTAATGGCCTTTCCTGATAGGCCTGGTCCTGGTGCTTGACTACAGAGCAAAAATAGCCACCCACAGAGTGATGGTTTCTGAGAGCTGGGAGGACCCTACAAGACAATCCCGGCCAGTCCTTTTCCTGACCCACAGGAAGCTGACCCCCTGAAGGGCAGTATCAGCTGGAATGGAAGGAGCCTGACCTGGAAAATTCTGCTGCAGGGCCAGGGTGTGTGTGTGTGTGTGGGGGGGCATCCTCACGCCCATCTCTTCCACCAGCCGCCACCCCTGCATGTCCCCTGCCTCAGTTATGACCACAGCACTGACATTATGACTTCCAGTTCAATGTCCCATGTACTCTGTTACTTACTTAATCTTTTTATTTAAACCTGTGCCGCACCAGCACAGTGAAGGCTTCGGCGAGCCTGAGTGGGGGCAACGAAGGATGGAGAAATGATAGACAAAGAGAAAAAGCTGGGTCTAGGTGGATCTTCTGTGCCTGGCTGAGGGCACAGAACAGATCCAGACTGTATTGTGTATTCACCACCCAAAGTCAACTCTCCTTCTATCACCCTTTATCGCCCCAATGCCGTTTTCTACCCCCCTACCTCCTTTCCCTCTGGTAATCACCATACTGTTGTCTATGAGTGTTTAATTTTTTTTTTTTTTTGCTTAATCCCTTCACCTTTTCGCCCAGTCTTGTAACCCCCATTCCCTCCGACAGCTGTCAGTCTGTTCTATTTTGTTTGTTATTTTATTTTGTTCATTAGATTCCACATACTTGTTTTTCTCTGGCTGGCTTATTTCTCTCACTTAGCATAATGCTCTCCAGGTCTATTTATGCTGTCATAAAAGATAAGATTTCCTTTTTATTTATTTATTTATTTATTTATTTATTTATTTATGACCGAGTAGTATTCTATTGTATAAACGTACCACAGCTTTTTTATATACCCATCAACTGACTGGCACTTGGGATCCTTCCAAAAGTGGCTATTGTAAAGAGAAAGGATAACTTGAAGTTGTAAGATGACAAATGTAGTGATGATCTTCTGCATCAGTTAGCTATTGCTGCACAACAGGCCGCTCCAAATGGAATGGCTTAAACCAATAAGCATTTACTCGGTTCATGGTGCTATGGTTCAACAATTTGGGGCTGAGCTCAACTGGCTGGTTCTTTTGGTCACAATGGGATGCCCTCAGGCATCTGCCATCAACCATAGAGGCAGGTCAGCAGAGTACATAGAGGTTGTCTGCTTATCTGCTGGGGAGCTTCAGTTTCCTCCATGTGTCTCAACATGCTTGTGCCTCAGTCATTGCTCCGTCCAGCTGGCCCAGCTGGTTCATGTAGCAGAGGAAAGTGAGAGAGAGGAAGCATGACAGACCCTAGACGCCCAGGTGTTTCTCAAACTCTGTCCACCACTGTCGAAACCTACTCCCCTTCCTTCATGCCACTCAGAAGTCTGGATCTGCCTCTTCAGGCACCCAGCAGCATGGAGCCACTAGGAACTCAGCGACTCTCACTCCCCTCTGATGCCATGGCATCTTACTTCCTCCCATCCTCCTCACATGTGCTCCCAGCATGATCTACTCCCCTCCAGCCTCAGAACATCTCTGGAAGGCCACACAAGAACCCGCAGGGCCGGTTCCCTCTTTGGACAGGAACCAGGGCACAGAATACGAAGGAGACTCACAATTCACTGTTAACTTGTTAGCTTTCATTGGAATTTTGAACACGTATACATTACTTTAATAATGGTGAAATTTTATTGCATCCTACCTACCAGGTGCCAGGCACTGAGCTAAGTAATTCGCCTGTGCTATAGAGGAATCAAGAGGGTACATCAGCTGCCCAAGATTGTGGAGTTAAAGTCAACAGAGCCAGAGCTTGAATGAAGGCTGTCTGGTTGCAAAATCCATAGACTTCATCACTTTGCTCTATTGTCTCCTCTTCAAAGAAAATATCTTGAAGGGATGTCTATACTTGCTGTTGTCACTCATTTTCCATTCACTTTATAGCTCAGAGCAGGTTGTCTTCTGCTCCGATTAATCCATGAACTGGGTTATCCCCAAGATCACAAATGACCTCCTTCTTATTAAATCTATTGGACACGTCTTAGTCCTCTGGTTTGGCTTCTGGACAGCATTAGACCTTGTTAATCCTTTGTCTTACAACATGCTGTGCCTTTGGATTTGTGAAATCACACCTTCCAAGTCTCCTCCTGTCTCTATTACCTTTGAAAACTCACCCCCTCCTTTTCCTGCTTCCCATTGTCCTCACAAAGATCTCTCGTAGGCCATTTCTCCCTCCAGTTCACGTGTCCTGGGCAATCTAATTCATTCTTATGACATCAATCACCAATTGCTTCCCAACATTCACCTCCATCCGTAGTCTCACACTGCACCTGCTATGGCCTGCCACGTCTCTGGTTGGATGTCCCAGAGACTTTGAAAAGTCTAGAATCATGCCCTGCCCACCACCGTTAACACTTACCCTCCTTTCTTCATGTTCCAACCAGAAAACACAAAGATTCGCTTTTCTGGAGTGAGCTCAGCAGAGGGGTGGGCAGATGCGCAGTTGCAGATGCCTCCTGAAGGGGGCAGCCTCCACCCAGCCACAATGCAGACCAATGCCAGGCACAAACGGGGCCCCTCATTGCCAATGTCCTTTCAGAGGAAATTCAGAAACCAGCACTGAAATGTCCTGATTTCTGAATGTTGGCTACTAATTCAAACATTTTGAAAGCATTTGTAGGCCAAGCTAAACCTTTTGCTGGACAGATGCAATCCACAGGTGGCTGAGCCACACCTCTACCTACACATTCTCCTAGGGTGAGGTTACCCTCTCCCACGGGTGAAAGAGCTGTTTCTGGGACAACTCCTCTGTCTCCAGCCTGACCTCTTTCTTTGGTTCTAGACCCATGAACTCATCCTCCTCTACAGACACCTCATGCTCAGCACGGTCCGCACCATGGCACCGAATGTTCAAATCTCTCTGCAGTTCAAAAAAAGCCAGGAATCTGGATTTGCATGCAAAATCGCCAAGTTTTAAATTTCACATTAAAATGTTATCAGACAAAAAGTACTTTTTCTTGGGTCAGATTTGACATCATGGCCACCAAACTGCCACCCCGACTTCGTGCGAGCTGACTGTCCCCCAGGGGTGTGCTGAGTGCCCCACAGACATGCTCTCACTGATCTTGGCCAAGGTCTGGAGGGGTGTTCATATTCCCGTGTCAGGAAAGGAGGCAGGCCAGCCAGGTCCAGTGACTCTCTGGAAAGTTACATAGCTCACTGGTGGGAGCATAGTTTTTAGTCTTAGGTATTTTGGCTCAGTTTTCTTTTCCCCTGAGTTTGATGGGTAAGACCTTACTTCTTCTCTGTTGTTCACTTTAAATGTCATCTCCATTTCCAAGCTCTCCTTTCCCACAACAATGCTAAAATTGTTGATAGAAACTCATGGTTATCTTACTCACCAGTACCTGAGCATGATCTATTCTCAAATCTCGGAGCATCTCTGGAACACTTGCAGAGGGCCAAAAGAGGCCACTTTTACTTGAATTGCCATCCTATCTTTTCATCCCGGGTGATAGGAACAGACCCTACCCACCAGCACTTTTATTACAAATCACCATACCTAGAGTAATCCTGTCTAGAGGAACTGGGACCAAGGTCACTAAAGGGTACCCAGTCGGCAGGGACCACTGAAATACATAGCCAAACTTCTGTATCTGCAAGGGCAGAGGGATGTGCTTGTCGTTACTACTCTTGCTAAGCACAGCTAAAAGCCTGGACATTATATATAAAACAAACGTAAGGAGACTCTGAAAGTTAGAGCGAGAAGGCAGATCAGTCTGAAATCTTCGGACCCAAGAAGTGAGTTCCCTGAGTTTTGTTTTGCCTCATATAGTCCAGACTTGAAGCTGAAGAAGCTAGCAACTCAGAAATGCCATCGGGGCAGAATAGACAATGCCCAACAAAAGCACACTCTTTCCAACCAAAGAACCGGGAGAGGGAACGCTAAAAGACAGAAAACATGCAGATGTTACCCTTTCTACACTCGTCAGCATCATGTGGCCCACACCCTCATAAATTGAATGGGAGACCTAGGTTTCTACCTCCACCTGGAAGCAACGAGGCACCCTTCCGTTCTGTCCCCCAACTCCAGGCCTGGAGCAGCAGAGGCCAGCTAAAGCAGAAGGTTTAAATAAGATCCAGAGTCTCACAACAACACAAAAATGTCCAGATTTCAACAGAAAATCACACATCTTACCAAGAACCAGAGAGATCTAAAATTGAATTTTTTAAAAAGGAATAGATGCCAACAGAAAGAACAGAGATTTTAAAGCAGCCACGATAAAAACGCTTCATTGAGCAATTGTGAACATGCCAGAAACTAAGGCAAAATAGGAAGTCTCAGGCAAGGCATAGAAAAGCTAAAAGATGACCCAAATGGAAATTTTAGAACTGAAACATACAACAACGGAATTGAAAGCTCAGTGGATGGGTTCAAAGGCAGAATGATGGGGACAGAGGAAAGAATCAGTCAACTGGAAGATAGGACAGTAGAAATTACACAGTTTGGACAACAGAGAGAAAATATACTGAGAAAAATTTGAACAAAGCTTCCGGGACCTACAGGATTATAATGAGAGAACCAATATTCACATCATTCGAGTCCAGAGAGAAGAAAAAAAAGACGGTGGGCTAAAAAAGTGCTTGAGGAAATAATGCCTGAAATGTTCTAGGCTGCTTTTCAAAAGCTATTGCTTTATTTCTTAAGTGAGATAGCAGGCGCTAAGCCTGGGCCTCCCCACACAGTGTGATATTGAGATAGCAGTTTCGGAAGGACAGCAGTTATTTTCAACACTGCTATGGTGTAAAGCGTTTTTGTGAAAGAAGAAGGATACAAAGCCTGCTGAGGTCAGTGTGAGCAAGGGACATGTGACACATAGCTCCTGAGTTCCAGGTGATATCAGCCTAGGTGGTATAAGTCCATGCTCCTTTCTGTACCCTTTCACCCACACTGCCAGCAGTCCTGGACAGCTTCCAGACCTTCCCTGACCTGTGCAGACGCACCAGACGTTTTGTTTGGGGGCCTGACTCCTGGGTCAGGGGAGAGTTGCTGTGGATGGGGGTGGAGGGAGAAGGTCTGAACTAGTCTATCTCTGACGACTTCCTGGGGATTTGTGCACCATCACCCCCCACCCCGCTCCCCAATCCCTGCTTTTTATTTGTGTGTCTGTGTGTGACTGTGTGTGTGTGGGGGGGGGCTGTGTGTGTGTGATATGAGTGTGTCTGCCCTTATGTGGATGACATGTGTGTCTCTGTGTATTTGTGTGGGTTGTTTCTGAGTGTCTCTCTGGGTCCATGTTCCCCTCTATGTGTATCTATGTGGGTTTGTGTGTCTCTGCGGAGGTCATGTGTCTTTCCTTATGTATTGAGTGTGTATGTTCTGTGTGTCTGCGTGTGGTGAGTTCTGTGTCTGTATGTGTATAGTGTATCCGTTTGTTTATCTGCGGGGAGGTCTGTGTGCCTGCATACATGCATGTGGTGTACCTGTGTGCATTTGATGTGTGTCCCAGTGCACGTCAGGGTGTGCATATGTGTTCCAGTGTGTTGTCTTTGCCTATGCTTGTGGTCTCTGCGTGTGGGTCTGTGTGCACCTGCACGTGTGTTAGGTGTGCGGACCTGAGGGCTCCATGGTGTGCATGCCCGCATGGGTGTGGCGTGTCCTCCGGATTCTCCCCTCTGGAGAGTCCAGTTCTATCCAGGGCCCGTGACAGCGCCCCCGCGCTACCCTGGGGCGCCGGAGCCCACGAGGCCGGCGCGAGGAGGAGCGCGTGGCCGAGCCCACGAAGGCGCCCCGCTCCTCCCCGCAGGCCGGGCACACGTGGGCCCGGCGCCGCCTCCCCGCGCGCCGCCGTCCCTCTCCCTCGTCCCCACCCACCGCGGGCCGCCCCCCCGGAGCCGGCCGGGGATAAAGTGGCGGCTCCGGCGCCGCGCCCTGTCCCCCCACCCGGAGCCCAGGCACCCAACCCAGCTCGGCCGACCCGGCCCGCGGCGGACCCGGACCCGCAGCGCTCGGGAACGCGACGGCGGCGGCGCTCGAGCCCCGGTAACTGCCTCCCGGTCCCCGCCCGGCCCGCGAGCGCCGCCGCCAGGACAGGGGTGGGGAGCGGCTGCGGGGTCCCCGGGCCGCTGGGCGTGGGCTCCCGCACCCTCCGGTGCGCGCGCGTGTGCGTGTGTGTGCGTGCGTGCGTGTGTGTGTGTGTGTGTGTGTGTGTGTATGTGCACCGCCGTGCGCGCGCCTGTCAGCCTGTGCGCGCGCGCGCCCTCCCCGCGCCCTGGCACCAGCCCCCGAACCAACCAACTTGTCCGCATCCGCTCCATCTTCCCTGCTCCGGCCAGGTCTCCCCGCGGCATCGCCGTGACAGCCGCCGGGCTCCGTCCCCGGGGTTGCCGGGGGCGCGCAGGAGGCAAAGTTTGCCGGGCGCCGCGGGGTGACTCTCCTCGGGGACCCGCATCAGCGCCGGGTGCGAGCCGCCTCGCCGCGCGCGGAGCGTTCGTCCCCCAGGTTCTCGGGCGGTGGGTGCTGGGCTCCCGGCCCCTCCCTCCCCAGAGCCCATTCGGCGGCGATTTCTTTGGGAAAAGTGATGACACCAAGAACTAGTAGCGGAGGATCGCAGGCTCCGGTCTCCCGCCCCGGGAAGGGAGGGGAGCCGCGGAGAACTTGTCAGTGAGCGCTGGAAGCTGGCTGCCGGGCTCCGCACCCCGAAAGGCAGGATTGCGGGGCAGGGCGCGGGGGAGCCAGCGGACTGGGGGCTCCAGCTGCTGGATGCCGCGCTCCGACCTCGCAGGCGATGAGGGAACAGCCCTTATTTGCCCAGCCCTCCTCCGCCCGGCTCTGATCCTCCAGGCGGTCGCGGTGGTGGAATGCAAAAACCAGGAAATGATGGAAACAGGTTCGTCCAGCCGGCATCTTTGGAATTCCAGGCAGGAGGCATTACAGGGAGCGCCATCACCTCCTGGCTGGCGCCCCCATCCCGCCCCCCCTTGAAACTTCCTGGGAAATTTGAAGATGGCTGGGTCTTCTCGTAGCTGGGTCTTGATTCCTACGGAGCTAACTATAATCTCCACTTGATGATAGCTAAAATAGTCTTTAGGACGAAGTTTCCCGAAATGATTTAAAATAAACACAGATGGGAAGGAGGGGAGGAGGGGAAGAGAAGGGGAAAGCTGTAATGAGGCACTTAAAAAATAAAGTGAGCTTTTCTTAAGAACAAATGGGGCTTTTCAGTGTTGGAGAGATTGCAAGAGATGTATGTATTTTTTTTTTTTAAATCTTCGAAATGGAATTTTTAAAAACTGCTTTTTTTTTTTTAAATTGTTTCCGACAAGGCTTTTCTCCCCTGTTCTTTGCTTTTGCCATGTTTCTGACTTTGGAATGTGTCCTCCTTTCTTCCCAGGACTTGGACGTCCTCTCAGAATGCCGGAGGAAAGTGCTCCCCGGCGGACCCCACAGAACCTCCCGTACCAGGACCTCCCTCACCTGGTCAACGCTGACGGCCAGTACCTTTTCTGCAAGTACTGGAAACCCGCCGGGACTCCCAAGTAAGTCTTCCCCCCGATGCCCGATACCACCATACCTGCCTCCCTCCTCTGGCTCCGTGGGGTGTCACCTAAGGGGCCACGTGCTCCAGGATCTGCTTCACCTGCCCCTCGAACAGACATGAGGCTCAGCCATGCTAACGAGGTTGACATTGATACCTTATTTTTATTATGACAACTAGGATAGGGATTCTGCTGCAGGGCGGTTTTCAAAAATTCCACATGACTTTCGTTTTGTACTGGAGTTGGTTTCCCGTTGTATAGTCACGTCCTAAAAATCAAACCCAATACTTACAGAAAACCACCCAAATCAGATAAGAAAATCAAAATTATATTTAGTAACCTTTGTTCTCTTTTCCTGTTTGGTTATGAGCTCTCGAAGGTGTCATTCCTTTTCTTGGAAGGAAGGGTTCAGGGTTATTTCCTCTGATTTCTCGCCAGCTGGGTTGCTTTTATATTTTCCCACCCAGGATTGTCTTGCTGTTAGAAACAGGACTTGGGACTGTCTATAATGAGACAGCTCGCCTCCTGCTGCTCTTGTCTTGTCTGAAACAGGGACAACCCTGCTTGCTTGCGTTGTGCAGGGAAAGAAATGATTTGTGGTAACCAATTGGCCTAGTGATGAGTGAATAGTTCCATGGACAGCTTACCTGCTCCTCTCCTAGGGGACATGGGGAAGTGTGATGATGTCTCTCTCTGGGTTTCCGTAATCACCTAACCCTAGCACAGCTATAAAACGTCTCCGATACCTTTAACAGGCCTACCTGTAACAGGCCTACCTGTAACAGGTATATCTGTAACAGGTAGCTGCACATTGAAAAAGCAAAGCTACGGACTTTTTAAAGATCTAGCTGAAACGCATAGCTTCAATGCAGCTGTACAAAGTAGCTATCGTAGTAGGCTGTTAATAGTTCCTAACAGCCCTGGCAATGTCCTTCTTAAAGGTTCCCCCCGGAGGAGAGCATGTGTGTGTGTGTGTCTGTACATGCACATGTGTCAGATGGAGGGAGGTTTGTCAAGCATGACCTTTGTGCTTCATGCTGACTTATTCTCCACCCTGACTTCACTGGCTGTAGAATTACAAATTCTTGGTTGAATTTCTAACAACTTAACGGTAGACGGTGAGTTATTTTTCAGTATACAAAAAGAGGACATAAAAGTGAAAGGAGACGTTTTTCATGTCTGAATCTCAGACTGCGGGGGCTTTCTCTGTTGAGAGGGAGGTGGTTCTGTTTGAGGTCAGGGGGAGAAAGAGGGCCTGCAGTCCTCACACGGGGGCAGGGTGTGGGTGAGTGTCGGGAAAGGCTGGCTTCAGTGTTTCACAGTCTCCAGGCCGGTGCTGCACCGTGGGGAGCTCTCTGCTGTTTCACCTTTGCTCTGGCCGGAGACTGAAACCCAAGAGTTTAATCAGAGCTGTCACTTGGAAGTCAGTGTTTGCGTCTTAGTGGATGTTGATGGAACTAAAGAATGGGGTGGATGGTGGAGGCAAGTGGGCCCTGGGTTTTGGAAGAGAACAGTGGCTGGGAGGTCAGGTGACAACCAAAGCCACAGAAGTTGCATCTCTAACCCCGGTGGCTTGACCTCAGCTCCAATGCCTCCCTGTAGCCCACGCCCCAAGGGGCTCCGCCTCTACCTGCTGGAGATGGTGCAGATCAGTAAACTCCCATTTGGGGCTGGGCATCCCCCTCTGTCAGGGATCTTTACAACATTTCACAACCAGCTCAGACCAACGAGAACATCCTGGAGGCCCCCTCGATGGCACCGGTTAACCCTGTGCTTGCTGCATCTCGGGGAGAGCCAGGCAGCCCTAGAGCAGAGATCATGGCAGCGGAGTGGAGGGGGAGGCAGTGGGGGCCTCAGGGCAGAGGTTTATGAAAACTGGTACAAAGCATCTCCATATCTTAATAACTGAGAGCAGCTGCTGAGTAGGTTGCCTTCTTGCATAGCCTGGGATATCTCTGCTGTTACCTTTCAACATTGCTGCCTGATGCTTTTAGGATCGGGGAGAAGACCATAGGCCACCACTGGCTACAGCCTGTCTCCTCCAGGGACTCTCCTTCAGGCCTTTCCCCCCAGTCCAGCTCAGGGTCTTCCCTACTCTACCATGTGGGGGGAAACGCAGGCAGACACCACCGTCTCTCCACTTGTTCACTTTGCTCCTTTAAAAAGGCCCTTGGGACCTCAGAAGACCCCACAGGCCATCTTACACAGAGGGGTGGTGTGCCTGCCTTTCTTAATTGGCACAAGTTGGGTTGGTTTTCTGGTCAGCCCAGCTCCCTGCACCTGCCCAGGGCACCTGACCCAACATTCTGCCCTCAGGGGACTTACTGGACACCAAGACCAGCCCCGAAGCTGGCTCAGAGCACCACTGGGTCACAGGTGACAGCCATAGCTGGGAAACTGGCTTAGCTGGCTTTTGGAAACAAGTCATGTCCTCATACCGGATCCTGAGAAAGAAGCAAGTATTCCTTAGGATAGCCATTACAACGTGTGTCCAAGAACAAAGCTGTCCTAAGTATAGCAGGCTAGGATTTAGTCATTAGGAACCTGAGATTTTAAACCTACATCTGCCAATACCAAGGCAAATTTATGCTCAACTAGTAGTATTTATTTATGGCAATTAGAAATGTTAGACTAACTAGCAGAATTATCTCATGTTGATGGAGTATCAAGTATGTTCTGAGGCCTGGACTAGACTCAGTACAGACATATCTTATTTTATCTTTACATCAACACGTGAAGACAAACATTATTATTATTATTATTATTATTATTATTATTATTATTTTACAAATGAGTAACAGAGGCCCAAATGACCAAGGCAGCAGTCAACTGTTCTTAAAATTGTTTCCTAAATAGCGCCTCTTTATAAATTCTTACATCTTTGTTGGTAAAGAGTAATAGAACAATCAATTCTCCTTAATCATTTGCTCAGAATATATGAAAAGTGGGACATCAACTAAAGATATGTATCCAATCTGAAACAAACAAATCTTCCGAGTCCTTCGGGGACTGACTGGCTGCTGTGTAGAGGATTCTTCAGTACTTTGCATTTTTGAAATGCTGGTTCTTCAACAGTTTCACTGGTGGTATCGGCAGAGTAGTGGAGACTGGCTCGGGGGTGGTGGTGGTTGCATTGCTTTGTGGGCTCTTCATATTCAGAAAGGGTGGGAGAGTGGGGGTAATATTTAGTGCCTTTAAACTCAGCCCACCAAGTGCCCCTCAGTCCACTGAAAGGACAACTTCAAATTAACGCCTGAATGTTACTTAGTCATTTTAGGGACAGTAGAGGTGTTTCTGCACCGAATGTTGCATGACTGACTGCATGCCATTGTTGGTGGGTGGGATGCTGGGGATCGTCTGACACAATACTCACTTTGATGGCTTGATTCCCGGAAGCCCTGCTTTGATCCTGTCTGACCGGGAAGGCTGGAGAGCACGCTATAAATAAGATGACACAGCTGCGCCCCCTGGCACCGTCCGCTCCAGGCATGGCCCAGATCACGTTCTTCTGCTCACCGTGAAGGCCTGGCCTGATGGAGATGGGTGTGGAACAAATGCTTTGGTGCTCTCCACCCGTCTGTAAGGCTGATGCCCCTCTCCTGCCCTGGGTAGCCAGGGAGCTGTTCAGCATTCCTTTTTGTGGCTTCTGTTCGGGTGGTTAACTGGTGCACCGAGGGAACTATTTCAACATGCAGGCACCCCTCCGCCTGCAGATGTCCTGATACAAACCCCCAGGGAGGGGAGCTCTGCCACCCTTCCCCAAGAATGCAAGTGACTCATCTTGAAGCGTTCCATGTAGCATTTTGTTGCAAGCTCCCCTGCATTTTCAGAGATCTTCCAGAACATAAGCCTGGGACGTTCCTGGCTTCCTCTTCGTTCCCTTTCTTGCCTCCAGCTTCAGTAGCCTGACTTTTCCCTCCAGTAACTCTGCAGCCACACCCTCACCATGGAGATCCCTCTTCTTACCTCCCCAGCCCCACCAATCTGACCTGCTCCCCCAAAACAGTCCGCTGCTGGTGTGGTTTTCCAGATCTTCCCAGTGTGATGTGGAGTTAGGGGTGGCAGTGGGGCACATGGCTATCCAAGAGTAGGGTAGCTTCGGTTCTGGTGGTCACGGTCGGTGGACCAAGAATCAGTTAGCCCACAGCCCCTCTCCCACTGCTCCTGTCCTCATTCCTTATTGCCCTGGACTGGGGCTCAGCGGACATCCCCACCTCTGCCCAGCCCTTTCCCGGGCTACCGGATCCCTTTCTCCACGAAGACCTTCCCAATGTGTGTCCGGAGTTTGGGGCAGTGCCCTCAGAGGACACTTCCTCCCACCTCAACAGATTTACCTGGAGGAACAATTCCCCGAAGCTGGAATATATTGGAAGGCTAAAAAAATATTCTCCCTTCCTGCCTCCCTTATAATGTCCTCCTCACATTGGCCACCAGTCACTTGGGGGTGGCACCTGTGACTCCGGAAGATAAGGGCCCCTCCCAGCCAGCTGGATCCAGACCAGGGAGATGCAGAGTCCTCACCATCTGGCTGGACATAATTTCTATCCCCGCTGCCTTCTGGAAATTTTGTTCTCAGAGATCATATTGGTGTTTCCCTCTTCTCCCCTCTCTTGTAGGCTTTCTAATCAGGTGGTAAGTCTGTTAAGTGGCGCCTTTCTCCTCCCACCCTCCACCCCCACCCCCAGCCTGGGGTTTGCTCAATGATCTGAGTGAATGTGCTGCTTACATCCCTGAGTGTTTGTGCCTCCTGTGTGGCCCCTGCTGACTCCTGTGTAACTCGGTATTATTGCATCAGTTACCTTTGGTTGTTACATCCCCGGGGGCCACCAAACCTCAGCCCTTATTTATCTCTAAAAGAAGTCATCTTGGTCTCCATGGGTGAGTTCCTCCCAAGCCCGGCCCCTTAGCTCTTCCCCCTGATTGGAGGAGCTAGGGTAGCTTTGGGGCTCCCCAGAGCATCTTAACCAGACAGGCTGTCAGGGGTCAACTCTGCCAATGTCCCTGCTCTTCCCTTCCATTCAACAAGTCAGTTCAGCAAACACTTATGGAAGTCTGCATGTTCTAGGCATTGTGTTGGGCATCAGGTTGGGGAGAGAATGTTAAAGACCACTTGCTTGACAAGGGGTGGGAGGGGAGATGAACACAAGGGCAGTTGGCATACGATGTGTTAAGTGTCTAGGGGTAGGACCACCACTTACCCAGGAAGAGCTTTTGTGAAAGTTAGAAAAGGGATCCCACCTGGGCAGATACGGCCCCTCAGGGGCGAAGCTTGGTGAGCAGAGTGTCTGCTAGATTTCAGCTCCTACTCATCCTTTCAGCCAGTGCCCTCAAGTGGTATTTCGCCCGTGAGAAGGGTGTGGTGGAGCAGGGAGCCGGGCGGGAAAGTAGGAGCCACAGCAGGTTGGCAGTACTGGAAGAAATAGAATGAAGCTAGACAGAGGTGAGAGGGGGCCAGGCCTGGGGGCTCCTGCAGGCCGAGCTACAGGCGTGGACTTGAACCTTCAGGGGTTGGGGGGAGTGGGAACTTGTTGCTTGGACAGTCATTTTCCTGGAGGTGTTTGCAGAAATCCAGGGGACAGGTGAAGAGGGCTGAGTCGCAGCACAGTGGGGCATGGCAGGGTAGTAGGGGAAGGGGAGGTGAAAGTTGATTATGTGGTGATGATGGGCAGTGCAGGGAGGGAAGGCAAGCTCTCACATGTCTTCCTGAGTGATAGGTGCACGTGGGCCATGGCCTCCTCCTTCTCGCCACACACCTGTAGGGTATCCTCTGCTCGGAAGATGCCAGGGCTCTCTGGCAGTGAGTTCAGGCGGGGCCACCCAGAGCAGTAGGACGTGTCATTGGAGCAGGCCTGGGATACACCAGTAGGAAAAATGGAGGAGAGGGAGCGTGGCACAGCAACTGAATTACATTGCAAACATCAGCAATAAAATATTAATGACAAGGACAAGTTCATTCTAGTGAAGAGGAGAAAGGAATCGTGTCTTACATTGGCTCTCCACAACGAGGAATCAAGAATTAAGTGCCTTTGACTTTGTGTTATTTCATGAAATTTGCACTTAAACTCTAAGAAAATGGACCTTACTGTGCATCTCATACCAGTCCCATTATTTTTAATTAGATTACCGCTTTACCGCATGCCTCAATTTTCCTTTGCCTATTTTAAGAATTTCCAAAAGTTTCTTCTCTTGTATGAAGCCGTTATTTTTCCCTCTGATGCTTCCGCCTTTGTTGTAGTGCAGGGAACTGCCGTATTTTTAAATAGGGCATCTCTTCTGGGCTTTTTAAAACGGATTCTTTGAATAGCAAAGATCTTTTGATGGCAATAGGAAAGGCCGGCTGCTATTCTCACAGTTGGTTTTTCCAACAGCTTCGTTAGGGAATAATTTCTCCCAGTTGCTATAAGAATGTTCTGCAAATACAAACCTGCCTTTGTTTTGCAGTGGAGTCTAAGGGAAAAAATAGCAAAATAAGCTGCTTCCTGAATAGCAGCCATTGTCCACCATTGTCTATTTATTGGCACCTTTGAGGTTTGGATCGTAATCCCAGATGCACTTTGTCGGTGAATGCAAACCAAACCTCCGATATTGCAGAAATGGCGCAAACGGCCTTCAGTGGTGTGAATTCTTGCAGCTGAGATTACAAGACGACCCTTGTCCAGAGCGTTAGGGTCATCCAAGGTTCTTGTTGGTGGGAGGTTCTTTCCCTTTCATGCGGCCTTGTTCATTAGGGGTGGGTGCAAGGATGCGGATGGTGTTCCGGGCGGCAGTAGGAGTGAAATGGCTCCCTATGTATTTGAAAGCCTGACTCTCTGCAGCAGGGGCCGTGTTCAGCTCAGAGGGCTGCAGGAGAAGCTTTGTGTGGGTTTCACTCCATTTGCAGCTGCCCGGTTTCACACCCATAGCCTTCCTTCCCCCAACGTGCCTCTCTCCCCTGCTCTGCGGACCGTTCGTTTCTTCTCTTGGTGCTCAACAAATCCTCCTGTGCAGTGACATCAAGGCATGCCTTCCATTCTCAGAAAGGCCCCAACACTGATTTTCATGGGGCTACCACTTTATCAACGGTTCTAGAAAACAGGACAGGAGAGGAGAGGCGATAGAGGAGAGGAGGAAGGGGAGAGAGAGAGAGGAGGAAAAGGAGAAGGGGGAAGAAAGAGAAGGGAAGAAAGAGGGTTTAAAATTATAATATATATATATATATATATATATATATATATATATATATATATATATATATATATCTCCTATTCATGTTAGGGTAAGGGGAATTTGACCTTCCTTTTCTTGAATGAGTTTTCAAAAACAAAAAGATTTAGAAGGTTGCACGGGGCAGAATTAATTGGTTCTCTTTGTGAAATTACACCTGTGCTACCTTTAAGGTGTGTGTGCCTTTGCCATCTCATATTACTACCCCCAGAGAACAGGTGATGAGGATGAACCACCCGGAGGAAGGCTTAGATTACTGAGATGGTGGTATACTCACCCCACCAAATTGCACGTTCTCCATTGCTTTGTTTCTCTGCACACATGTTGTATGCTTGGCCTAGAACAGTGGTCAGCCCTCTGTAGGAGCATAATCAATGTGCTGAATGAATGAATCTGCTCCAGCAAAAGGAAAGGGGCACATGAGCATGTTACTGACGGAGTCAGATTTTTTTTTTTTTTTTTTTTCTGGAGGAGAAACTCAGACTGGAGCCACTGAGGCATCATTACAAGTTATCAATGCTCCCTACCGTTAGGGACTTCTTAAAGTTGGTGGTGGAGAGTGTTAGGGAGTCTGCCGACCTTTGGATGTGTGTTTGTGGGTCTACGCACTTTTGTGGAAAGGAAGATGGATCACAGACTCCATGAGCCTCTCAAAATAGGGGTGCTCCATGACTCCAGAGCTCGGCGCCAAACTTATTTTACAGATGGGAAGACCGAGGCTCAGAGGGTGAGCGTGAGGTCACCGAGGGGCCTGGCATGGGGCCAGGCGCAATCTCCTGACCCTGTGTTTCTTCTGCTCCAGGCTGTCTCTCAGGAGTTGCTCCCCACACCTTCTTCTCTTGGGTTCAAACCACGACTTAGCCCTTCCCAGTAGGGATTTGAACAAATGTCCAGTTTGGGGTAGGGATTGGAGGGGGTCTTAATGTGCCAGCTCCCTCCCCGCTGCCAGAAGCCATGTGACACATCTGCATTTGAGTGGTTCTGTTTTTAGTGGTTAGAAGTGTGTGGGTACTAGGTGGTACCCAAGAAGCTGATGGGGTGAATGGACTTCAGAAAGACAAGTTGTGTCTAAAATTCATGTGGAAACTCGAGAGACCCAGAAAAGCCAAAACAATCTTAAAAAAGAACAAAGTTGGGGGACTCTCATTTTCTGATTTCAAAACTTACTATAAAACAATAATAATCAAGACAGTGTGCTTTGGCATAATGGTGGAAAATAATTGAGAGTCTAGAAACCCCCATGTATCTATAATCAGTTGATTTTGACAAGAATGCCAAGATAATACAATAGAAAATTAAGAGTATTTTCAACAAATGGTGCTGGGATAATTGGTTATCTACATGCAAGAAAATAAATTGGATTTCTTTCTTACACCATATACAAAAGTAAAGCTATAACACCTAAATGTAATAGATAAAAGTAGAAAACTTAGAAGAAAACATAGGGGTAAACCCTCAGAACTTTGCATTTGGCAATGGTTTCTTAGATATGGCACCAATTTCACAAGTAAAAAACAAATTGATAAATTGGACTTCATCAGAATTAAAAACTTTTGTTCTTCAAAGTACATAATAAAAAATGAAAAACAAGTCACAGAATGGGAGGAAATATGTGCAGATCATTTATCTGATGAGGGAATTATATCTAGAATATATAAGGAACACTTACAAGTCAGTGATACAAAGACAACCCATCAAAAATGGGCAAAAGACTTGAATAACATTTTTCCAAAGAGAATATATAAATGGCCAATGAGCACATGAAAAGATGCTTAATACTGACTGTCTAAGGGAAATGCAAAGCAAAACTACAATGAGATACCACTTCACACCCCTTAGGTTGGTTATAATAAAAATAAAAAAGATAGAGAATAACAAATGAGGATGTGAAGAAATGGAAACTCTCATGCACTGCTGGAGGGAATTTAAAATGATGCAGCCACTTTGGAAAAACAGTCGGATAGTTTTTCAAAGGTTAAACACGGTTACCATATGACCCAGCAATTCCACTCTTGGGCATAAAATAAGACAATTGAAAACATATGTCCACAGAAAAACTTGTACAGGAATGTTCATAGCAGCATTAATCATAATGGTGAAAAACGTGGAAACAATCCAAATATCCATCTACTGATGAATAGATAAACAAAAAGTGTTATATATCTATAATCAAATATTATTTGGCCATAAGAAGGAGTGGAGTACTGGTACATGATACAACATGGATGAGCCTGAACCCATATGCTCAGTGAAAGAAGCCAGTGAAATATACAGCATAGACAAATCTATTGGGACAGAAAGTAGATTAATGGTTGCCTAGGGCTGGGGTGGAGATTGGGAGGTTGATTTTGGCAAATCATATTTACCAAAATAATCTAATGACACAGAAAGTTGTTTAGATTATAATGGGACATAGAAAACTACAGAATAAAAAGCTGTGATCTCAACTACACTAAAAATATAATCATGGATAAAATATTAGAAATGAAAATAGTGGTCTTTTCTAGGTTGTGAATTTGTGATGGGCAAGTTTTATTTTGTTAGTTAACGTTTTCTGTATTTTCCACATTTTCTAAAAGGAGTGATTTGGGGGCGGTCTGGAGGACTTTATATCTAAGCCAGGTCCTGAAGAGTGATGGGATTGAACAAAAATGAAAGTACATTCCAGGCAGATGAACTGGGTAACATCAGAAGGCACGGAGGGGAGAGCACAAATGGCTGGCATACTGGAGGTGAATCTGGGAAGGCACCGGGGTGTTTAGCTACAGAGAGTCTTGTGTACCTTGTTTGGACTTTGACTGTGGTTAAAGGGAGTCCCATGAGACTTTTTTAGTGGGACTTGGGAGTTAAGACAGAGAGAAAAGACCCCATTGCTGAGATCAGTAGCAGATTTAGCATCAAGAAGTATGTAAAAGAGACCAAAAAATAGTAGATGGAGCACTGGGAGAGAATATTGCCATAAAAGGAATGATGGGCCCCCCAGAGCCAGCTCCTGTAGATAAGAAGCTGACCTAAGAGTCTCCTCTGTCTGGCTTGGGTAGTGTCAGCTACAAAGCAGGAGCTTGCTGACAGGATGATTCCATCTCATCACTCCTTCCTAAAGTTTTTTTCAAAACAACTCAGAAGAGAGAAGTGTGTTGGATGTCAATAATTCTTAAGTTCCCGGGTCCCAAAAAGAGAGGTCGGGATGTCCTGTCACTTCTGCAAAAGAAGAGACAAATTTGTAGCTATAACAACCTATTCATCCATCTCCTCACTCAGACCCTCATCCATCCCTCCATCCATGCATCAGTCCATCCATCTATCCATCCATTCACCCACACATTAGTTTCGTTCAACAAATATTTACTGAGCACCAACTCTGTGCTGATCTTGTGCTAGGCCTTGAGAGGTAGAAAAATCCTTGAGACCCAAAGGTCTCTGCCTTCCGGGGGCTCACAGTGCAGAGAGGAAGACAGGCAGGCAAGTCACTTGTTCATGTGCCAGGGCCAGTGAAGTCTGGGGTCTAGACCAGGTACTGTGCCTGAGGAGGCTGGAGAGCTTCACTGAGTGTCTCCTCCTCAGAATCCCATGCTCATACCGTGTCCAACCACTGAGTGCATTCGTACACCAGAGCAAAGATGGGCATTGTCAGGGCCCTGTGTCCACTGAGGCTCCAGCTGAGAGTTGGGGATGGAGCCTGTCTGATCTCTATGGCTGACCCTCAAAGGACTACAGCAAAGCCAGCTTTCCTTGAATATGTCTTTTGTTTTTAAAAAACTTTTTAAAAAATTTATTTAATGTGCCATTTGCTTCTGCATAGGTGTTTTTCAAGCTTTTCTGAAGCTTTTGCTTGGTATTTTTAGTATCTGAAAATACACACTGCTACTCAGATGGCTGCCTCTAGGGAAATAGATATAGTATTGAGCTGACTATTTAAAAAAATATATTTTTATTGTTTTTTTAGAGAGAGGAAAGGAGAGGGGTAAAGAGTTAGAAACATTGATGAGAGAGAAACATCAATCAGCTGCCTCCTGCACACCCCCTACGGAGGATGTGCCTGCAACCAAGGTACATGCCCTTGACTGGAATCGAACCTGGGACCCTTCAGTTCATAGGCCGATGCTCTATCCACTGAGCCAAAACAGTTAGGGCTGAGCTGACTCTTTATTAATTTTCTGTCCATTGATGTGAGTTGCGTTCTAAAATTCCCTACTATTATTGTATTCCTGTGAATTTCTCCCTTTATGTTCATTAATAATTGCTTTATGTATTTAGCTGCTCCTATGTTGGGTGCATAGATATTTACAGTTGTTATATATATTTATGATTATTACAATATAACAATAAATACATATCTGTAAGCATGTATTGGAAAGGAGAAGGAAATTGATCTTCAGAAGGCTCAGGCCTGAGTCTGACACCTTGGTAGATATTCTTTGCTTTCCCTCCCTGAATTTCATAGTGCTATAGGGTGGTTAGCGCCATCCTTGCTATTTCATTGACCTAGAAACTGAGAGTCACATGCTATGCTAATAAATGGCAGAGCCAGGATTTAAACCCAAATAGCTTTGCTTCAACTATTCCCTCTCCAGCAACCAGTTCTACCTCATGAATACTTACAAAGCTGTTCCTATAACCTGTGTGGCGCAGGTGCTATTTAACGATCACGATAACCTGTGGAGGTAGGATGGTGCCGTAATCCCATTTACAGATGACAAGACGAGCTCACAAAGGCACAGAGGCTCTGCTGAGGCCCCACAGTGGGATGACAGGTCTGTGGAGTGAGTCCAGGGTCCATTGCCTGTCCAGCCTCCCCCGGTGTCTAACGCCAGCATTCACTCTGATTACGCTGACCTGGCTGCACCTGCCAGGTCAGGTGATAGCACAGCTCAGAGGCTGCACTGTGGCCATAAAGTTGTGACTGTTTTCCCTAACTTCTTCCCTGTAGGATTGTCTCACCTCTCCTGAATTTTCAATAAGTTTCTGATTATTTATTGCCATCCACTTGGCATTTCACCACCCAGAAGAACTCAGAGCCATCTGCAGACTTGGAAAGTTCATGTTGTTCTGCTTTCAGGGAGGGGAAAAAAGGCATGTTACATAAGGTGGAACCCAAGTACGTTCTTATAGGAAGGTCAGGGAGCCACTCCCTTACTAAAAAGGCCCCTATTACCTCCTCCTGCCATGTCCTGTTCCATCCAGGTCAGAATTGCCTCACAGCTATCTTTTTAAACATTTTTCGTTGTGAAGCCTTTCAGAAGACTCTAAATGTTATCCCCAGGTCTACATGGGATTGCCCTCTCTTCAAGGTCTCCTTTGGGTTCTGTGACAAGAGGTTTCTCCCAGAGAACTCAAACACTCTTCCTCTCAATAGTCTGTGTGAGTCACTTTGCCCTTTGGGCAGGCCTGGGGTCATCTCCAGGGGCTGAGGTCCCCTGTGAACCCTTGCCCACTTCCTTCTAGCCCCTCTCTGGGTTGCTCTCCTGGACTAACTGTTGCCATTTCTTCCATGGCTCCACAGATAGGGAAACTGAGGCACAAAGGAGTTACTCATTCATCCCCTGGAGTCAGGGAGTCTGAGCTGAATGAGCCACGGTCCCCTATCCTCGGGAAGCCAGAATTCAACAGGCAAGAAGATGATTGAGGGGTAGGTGAGCAGTGGGGGAATGTGGGACAAGGAGCAAATGAGCAGAGGGGATCAGCTGACTCTGACAAGGTGGCCTGGATGGCTTGGTGGCCAAGCTGAAGGAAGGGATGGTCATCTGACCTGGCTCTGAACAGGGAAGTGCTGGCCAGTGACAGAGGCAGGCCTGGAACTCTGTGTCCACCTGCCATCCATGCTTACTGGCTTGACACTCAAGCTGGTGCTTCCCTCACTGGTAACAAGGCTTTCTGGTTTTTATCACCCCATGACCATTTTGGGAGGTTTGCCTCTTAATGGACCATCTCTCATTCAGGTCATTTCTGTCCCAGGCTTCACCCCCATCTTTACTTGTAACGAGTCTTCAAATGCTTTCCAAGGGCCACAGGGACCAGCCTGACAGTGAGAGAGGGGCCTGGTGACCCTTTCCAGTCCGAGTTGTGTTGACCCCTCATGGGGGAAGACCCATACCTCTTGTCCCCGTGTCATTGGTGTGATTTTCACCATTGCGATTTGCATTTAAGTTTTCTTGACTCAACTCACTTTTTCACTCTATTTTAAGAGGAAACATTCTAATTCAAGAAATGGAAAGCCAGGATCAAATATTGATAAAAAGTGGCCACAGGAGGAAACAAAACCATTCTAGCTCTGTACTAGGCTTGCCCCAAACCCAGAGCCTGTGGCTTCTCTCTCTGTCCTGAACATGGAGGTTGGCTAGACTTGAATAGGTATTTAAGACAGATCAGAACCTCCCCCACATCCTCAGAGATGAGAATGGGATGGACTAGAGGTTAGGGTGCTGTGCACTTCGATGTCATTTAATGTTGTGTACGGAACCTCCATAATTTATCCTGAGCACCACCAGCAGGGAATCTTATAGGCTGGGAACCTGTAAGGTGGGAATTCTGTTCCCCTAGATTTATGTTAGTAAGTGTTGTGGATTTGTACCATCTCTTCAACAATCTGATGGTCTAGTGTCCCCCACCACCAATATACTGTATATACACATCTCCTCTTAAAAGTCACCCTATAAGTGAGTGTGCCATTCTCTTTCCCTATGGAACATGCCAGCACAGCACAAGCATCCAGATGGTGTGAGCTTGCATGCATCAGTAGGGTTGCTGCAAGTATGGTTGGCACCTGGGAGGGGGCAGGGAAGCAGCCAGAGGCCAGGGCACTCCCCTAGGCACCCCACTGTTGGGAACGAGAGCAAACACAGGCCCTTTTCTGTGCCGTGAAAGAGACCGGGGCTTGGAAGACAGAGCTCCGAGCTCATTCTCACAGAAGCCCAGGCAGCCACCCCGACGTCTGGCTCCTCGGCTTTCCTTTTCTGGAACCGGGACAGCTGTGAGCTGCTTCATTAATGGGCCATCCTAAAAGTCACGCCATGTGTCTTCCGCAGACCATTAGTGATTTCCCAGAAGGCCAGTTCCAAATATTGATCTGGACAGTGGCCTCTGAGCAGCCCTTTGGCGTGAGAACCTTTCCAAAGCTGGCCAGGCTGTGGCTGCCAGAGAGGCCTCGGAAGAGATTATACATGTTAATGAGTGTTCTGAGTCTCTTGGCTTCTTACAACACAGAGCAGCTCTGTGATTAAACATAAATCATTCCTGGAGGTTGCACCCCCCCAACGTGTAAGGAATTATGTGGAGGCTGAATAAGTCCATATAAACACCTACTAGGTTTATTAGTAAGGCAGTTGTCCATCTCACTGAAACACACTAAGACAGTGGTCAGCAAACTGCGGTTTGCCGACCACTGCACTAGGAGATTCACGGGAGGAAGGGAAAATGTGGGAGAGGCTTAGTTAGCCTAATTAGGGAACCCAGGATGTCACGTTTGCTTGTCATTGCATTTTGAGCAATAGAACTGCCAGGCTACTATGTTCCTCAGTAGGCCCCCCCCCCCCCCATATTTGGTCATTTTTGCGGTTTATTGGCAACAGGAAGGCATGCACTTACGTTAGCGAATTCCTCTCGGGTCAGTGTCTTTTCAGTGTTGTTTTCCAGTTTTATTTAGATATAATTGATGTGTAGCACTGTGTGAATTTAAGGTCGCATCACAGCATCATGACTCGACTTACATATATTGTGATAAGATATTCACAATAAGTTAATTTGCTATCCATTGTCTCATATAGATAGTATACAAAAAAAGAAGAAATGGGTTTTTTTCTCTGGTGGTGAGAAATCATAAGATGTACTCTCTTTCCTATATGCATACAGTAGTGTTAGCTGCAGTCATCAGGTTAGACATGACATCCTTGATACTTATTTATCTCATCACTGAAAGTTTGTGCCTTTCACCATTTTCCTCCAATTCCCCCTTCTCCCCACCCACCTCAGGTAACCACAAATCTGATCTCTTTTATTATGAATTGGTTTTATTTTATTTTCCCTTTTTTTATTCAAGAGTCCACAAATGAGATTATACAATATTTGTCTTTGTCTGACTTAATCCACTTAGCATAATAGCCTCAAGGTCCATCACGATGTCACAAACAGTAGGATTTTCTTCCATTTTATGGCTGAACAATATTCCATTGTGTGTATATGTATCACAACTTCTATATCCTTTCATCCATCAAAGGACACTTAGGTTGTATCCCTGTTTTGGCTATTGTAAACAATGCTGCTATGAACCCAAGGTGTATATATCTCTTTGACATAGTTTTGTTTGTTTGTTGGTTTCCTTTGGATATATTCCCAGAAGTGGAATTCCTGGATCACATGATAGACTTACTTATTATTTATTTTTGTTAATCTCAACCTGTAAGATTCCCATGCTTGTGGGAGGAAATTCCCCCACCCCCATTGGTTTTAAATAGAGTGAAAGGGAGAGTAAAAGGAAGGGAGAGAGGGAGGGGGTGAGAGATGAGAGGAGAGAGAGAGAGAGATTGGTTTCCTCCCGCACATGCTGGGGATTGAACCTGCAACCCAGGAACATATCCTTGACAGTGAATTGAACCCTCAAACCTTTGATGCCTGGGCTGATGCTCTAACCTCAGAGAACTACCCACCAGGGCCATGTGGCAGTGTTATTTTTAATTTTTTGAGGAACCACTGTAGTGTTTTCATAGTGACTGTACCAATTTCTATTCCCACCAACAGTTCGTAGGGTTCCCTTTTTCCACATCCTCACCAGCAACTCATTACCACTTGTCTTTGGATGATAGCCACCTGACAGGTGTGAGGTGATGTTGAGCATCTTTTTGTGTGCCTCTTAGCCATTTGTCTGTCTTGTTTGGAAAAATATCTGACTGAAGTCTTACAACTAGCATCTCTAGTAAGTCTAGTACCATAAGAAGCAAGTCTGTGTTGTAAGGGATGCAGCAAAATACTCTCCTGTCCCCAAACCCTGACTATTTTTCTCCATAGTGCTAAACAAGACCTAGCACATGTTTATTTGCTACATATTCTGATTCTGGCACTAGACTGGAATCTCCATAGGGATAGGGAATTTATCTAATTCAGATGTGTCCCCAGAGCCTAACCTGGTGCTTGGCCCAGACAAAGTGCTCAAAATCTCTGTTAACGAAGAGCTGAAAGCTGGAGGAGCATCAGACTAGTGACATGCAGTCCTACTGTTTCTTCATGTTATATTTTCGAGTGTGATCATAGTCTTCCGGCCTCTTTCATGAAACTTCATTTTTTTCTAGGAAAAAAAAATAAATATGCATAAAATATAAATATTTCAAGGAAATAGGTGCTTTGGGAGATATTCTAGTACTTTGCGCACGCCTGAACTTTACTCGGCAGTTCTTACCAGCATACTTGTTAGATATTTTGCATTAAAATGAATGTGAGAACAATAGAATCAGATGTGAGGGATCTTATTAATGCAAGTCTACATTTCTTAAGTTATAGGCTAGACTGAACATTATAAAAAAGAGACATGCAAATTTAGTGGCTTATATTAAGATAGAAGTCTATTTCTCTCTTTCTTACCAGGCCAGCCATGGAAAATCCAAATTGGCAGGGCCACTCTGCTCCATGCAGTCATTCAGGGGCCCAGGTTCCTTCCATCTTGTTGTCCCCCTACCACTTAGGATATGGTTTCATGCTGTGTCATTGCCACTTTTATGTTGTAGACAGTGGAAAGAAAGAGAGTAAGTATAAGGCAAACAAATTGTTTCAAGTGGAAATCACATACATAACTTCTGTTCATATTCCATTGGCATAATTGGTCATGTGACCACAACTAGCTGCAAGGAAGTCTGGGGACTATGGTCTCTATCTGGGTAGCCGTATCTCTAGGTAAAATCTATTACTATGGAAGAAGGGGAGAATTGAGTTAGGGGTAGTCAATTTGCAGTCTGACATGAAGACCAACTCCTCTTTCATGAATGTTAATATGGTATAGCACACTCCCTATGATCTCACTTATATGTGGAATCCAATCAATAAAATAAACAAAGGAAAGTGCTATATGTGTTCATTATTATCATGCAGGCATGTGGTCATTTGTTCATTCAATAAAGATTATTAAGGCTTTCTTTGGTGGGCAAGGCTGTGGTGAGCAATTTGGGGGCTGCCAAGGAGCCCAGTAACTGTCTGCCTGTGTCATAGCTGGGAGATGACATTGGCCATGCAAAAGGACCAAGTAAACAGGGCCGATTCATTATTTCATTTATTCGTTCACTCTCATTTATTTACACATGACTCATTCTAAGAAGGACTTGAGGTAGTGTAATTATAGTAATATACAGTTGGTAAAGTGCTATTGACACATACAATCTCTTTCATCTTCCCTCCCATCCTGAGAGATGCAGGGTAGGTGCAGAGAAGTTACATAAGCAACAGAAATTATACAGTTGTGAGGGCTGGAGCCAGGATTAGGACCTAGATCTCTAAGTAGTGTAGTGTATCGGGCAAAGCACAGATTCAAAGTCAGGTGGATCCAAAGTCTAGTTTTAACTCATTTGCTAGTGAACAACCTGCCTTTTTTGAGCCTTAGTTGTCTCAGCTGTAAAATTGTTGCTAAGGCTACTTAGGTCAAAGAGCTATCAGGAAGAGTCTAAATGGGCACTCCCTACATGTATGCTTCTTTTCTTCTCTTCTGGCTTCCTTGGAGCTTTTGATCATGCATGTTCAATGATATCCCAAGAATGCAATGGAAGAACATTAGGGCAGAGATTCAGGGAAGTGAGGTAGGTGGCCCTGCCTGTTTCCTCAAGTTTTCACTTCCTTGTGGGAAATCTGCTGCTCTCTCATTCTGACCTTGTTATTCATGCCCCTCTACGGGACTCTTCCCACCCTGCCTGTTCCACCCATGACTCTTTCAGTGCTCTCTTGCTTAGCCATGTCATCTGTTGCCTCAGCTCACCGTGCACACCCTCACCACCCACACCCACACACACACCAGGGCTGCAGTGGCTGGAGCGCTCTGGGAAGGCCTGAGAGCCTCTTAGAACAGGCACAGGTGAAGAGGACGGGCAGGATGCCTGAGGCAGGTGACAGGGCCTGAGAATGAGTGAGAGGCAGGAGCAGAGCTGTGGGGTGCTCTGGCTGTCAGCACAACGAAGGCAGGGCTGTGTCAGCACAGACTTGAGTGGGAGAGCTGGAGGCAGGGTGTGGAATAGGAAGCTGTTGTAATCATCCAAGTCTGTGTGCTACAGGACAGGGTGGGAACGGGGGAACGCAGAGAACAAATGCAAGAGGTGATGGCTGGGTGAAGAGCTGGCTGAAGAGTCAGTCCAGGGACTCTGTCCAGTAGCAATCTGTGGGAGCGGAAGGCATGGTCACAGAGGTGAGGATGAGGCTGAATCTAAAACTGGCACCAAGGAGCCAGATGAGACCCAGGACTTGGGGCTTAAAGAAAAGCAGAGGTAAAAGCCCAAAGAGAGAGCCCCAAGACAGACTGCCTGTGAAAAAAGCACCCCAAGAACTTACCTGTGTGTTCATCTGATGTACACAGAGCTGGTAAAGAGTTCACACCTCTTTTTATCTGAATCCAGACCCCCTCTCCCCTGTTCTGGACTGCTCTCTGCTGCCAAGAGCTTTTCTCTAAACCCGGTGGAATTCATCCATAAACATAACGAGCAGCCACTCTGTTTCAGGTGCTGTTCTGAGCCATGGAATCTAGGGACATAAGGTAAACATGGTTTTCTGGCAGAATAACAAGGCAATAGATTTCTCCAGCCCTGGAGATCAGAGGCTATGACACAGCCAAGCCCAGGGATATGGGAATCCAGAGGGAAGGATGACTGATTCTGTCTGGGAGGACTGGAAGGACAGTTGGAACCGGGTATTGCCCACCGGGCAGGAGCTCGCCAGGCAAGCTCGTCATGTGGCAAGAGGTGCCTAACCTCATTGATAACTAGGGAAATGGGAATGAAAACCACAGTGAGACTCCTTCTCGTACCCATTCAATTGTCAGACATTACAAGTGCTATGGAGGATGTGGGCAAAGGACTGTTCCTCTGCTATAGGCAGGAATATAAACTGGTCCAGTCTCTTTGGAAACAATATGCTCCATCCAGAGACTCTGCTAGCCGATCTGCATAATAGGGTCACTCCTGTCCGTGGGCCGTAGGAGCCATACTCAGGAATGTCCACAGCAGCGTGACTTGTAACCTATCAAACCTGGAAACAACTCAAACGCCCGTTCGTAGGAGCTGGATGAATGTACTGTAGGATATTCTTACAGTGGAATACGATACAGTAGTGAAAACGACCATTGCTACACCTATCCCTGGGATGAGTCCCAGCGCATTCTGAGTAAAAGAAACGAGACACAGAAGGACTATTAGGATGAGTCTGTTTACGTGGAAGTTCAAACACGGGCAAAACTAAACAGGTCGTTGTTTACCTATATACATAGGTGATTCAACTGTGAAGAAAAGCAAGGAAGTGATCAAACCAGGAGTCAGGGCAACTGATGACTTCCGTGGGGAGAAGGAGGCGCGAGCTTCTGCAGTTCTCCTGACGTCCTTTACGTGGCTGTCCACGGTCTGCGATGATTTAGCTGCACAGATAAATTCCCATGAGCCGTCACATTAGCCTCGGGGACCCGGGGACACTGACCTTGGGGTGATTGGCCTTAAGGCTGGGATGAGGCTGGAGACGAGGGCTGGGAACACATTGGGAAGACTCTCCTGCGCTTTAGGAAACTTTTGATTTCATGTTGTTTTTCTAATTGGGGATATTTTATACTATTAGTGATCACCAGAATATTTAAAATTTTAATTATAGATAAGCATAATCAAAGGATTGTGCTATACCTTCATCTTTTTCTTGCCCCAGGTTTTTACTTTCAGAAACTAGGCAGTGTGCACAGCAAGACTAGATTGAATCTTGAAAGGACGAGAGGAAATATTACGTAGGAGACATGCACTTCTGTGCATCTTGGAGACATTTTTCATTGCTTAAAAAAAGTGAGCTGGGAGGAGGCTCAGCCTTGTTCCGCTGTGCCCTGTCTTTTTGGGGACAGCCGCATGGAAGGGAGGTGGGAACGCAGCCAGCGAAGGAGAGGCTGCAGAGACCCAGGAAGGAATGTCCAGAAGCTGAGTGGAGAGCAGTCCTGGGACACATTCTCTGCAGAGAAACAACAGGACAGTAGGTGGAGGGCAATGCTGGCATGGTCATGCAGCCCATGGCAACAGGCATGTGTGTGTGGCATGTGCCTGATGGCAGTGTGGCGTCACAGGCTTCTATCCTGCCGGCCTTGACGGCAGGCACACCATTCGGCCACAGGCTCCCATGAGTCCCTGCAGAGTGGGTAAGACATCGCCTTCCAGAACCTCTCGATGTGGCAGGCATCCAGGTGGCCCAGCGGGAATGCTTTAAATGCCCAAAGGAAGATGTTAGCATCGGACTGTCTACCCCTCTGTTTCAAACCGGTGGATGCTGGATTTGCTTTTGCATACTTATGTGGAAATACATCTTTGCTGTGGCTTATGATTTTCTAGTTGAATAACTGCAGGGCAGGCCCACTTTGGGATCTAATTATCCTTACACCGGGCAGGCTTGACTGAGGCTTGGCGCTCAAAAGACGGGGTGTTTCTAGACATCTTGTGCCACTTACCCCAGGGCACCATTGGCTTCATTCAGCACATCGCTATTCTGAGAGTTGTGTGCCAACAGTTTCTGATGGCACAGGAAGCAAGATGGATGGGTCTCAAACGAACTTCTGCCCTGTCACTATTGTGCAGCAGGGAGGTCTCTCATTGACTAGACTCCTAACTACGTCTTTTGAAGCCAGACCCTGATTTTGGCCACTTGAATATACTGTTACCTCATGGTGCTTTTTAGTGAAGGCCCGAGCGAGATGAAACGTTAAAGGACCAACTGCAGATTCATTGTGTGCAAGGAAGTAGAGGCATTGGAAATTGGAGATCAAAGCTTCTCAGAAGTAGCCTTTCAAAACAAGGGTCCAATGCAGAAATATATGTGGCTGTTGAGAGTGTGGTGCTGGAAAAGGCTCAGAGACCTCCTGGGTTTCGTGGGAACAGGGAGATGTGATTGATTAGTAATGCCTGCTTTGAGTTTAGGAGTGAGATGGTGGGCCGCATTCCACCATCTACCCATTTCCTAGACATGTCCCTGGTGCTGGGCCCCGTGCAGAGATCCTCCTCACTCACTCTCACAGCAACTCTTCCCGTGGGAAATGTTCATGGAAAGATGTTAGGGAATCAAAAGCAGGATCCCAAATGAAACGTAGCGTGTGGTTACAGTTATAAATTGTGATAACCATCATAATTTGTAATTATAATATTTAATTAAACTATAAATAACTACGAACAAATTTTAATATACATATGGAAGGGAAGAACCTGAAGGGAAATACACCCTATGATTATAATGGTTATCACTGAGGGGTGAGATCATGGATGGATTTCAGTTTTCTTTATGCTCATCTGTATTTTTCCATTTTTCAAAATGACCCACATTCCTTTTCAAGCATATGTAAGTTATGTGTGTGGGCATGGCAGTGTGAATTTTTAAAATATTATATACGTCTGGAGAGTTGGTGGCATGCATTTTTTTTTTTTTTTTTTTACTTCATAAATTCACCAGGGACATTTATTACTCCTCCTCAGTGTAATTCTTAGTAGCTGCTTAAAGCCGTGCTGACCCCTCTGCCTCATCTGGGCTGAAAGGTTTGGGCAGGCGCCTTCCCAGTCACTTCCCAGCTTCTAATACTGGACAGATCTTGACCTTCTTCAGAAGAGATGAGAGAATTAGGTGAAGAATCACTAGAAATCTAAAAGGCTTAACAGCCCCACAGCAGGGCATGGTTCTGAAGAGTCATAAAACATCTTCTGAGATAGCGTTGCCACAAGAAATTTACAAACTGTCCAGTAGCTTCCAGCACACGCCAGGAAGACGTGGCTCCTGTAAAGTAAGAACAGGCACTTGGGAAGAGGGATCAACTGACATCTGGAAAGATCCCATGGATCTAGACCTTTTCCAATTGGGAGGATGACGCTGTGCATATAGAGTGCTTCTCCCAGCACCTGGCACAGAGGCCCTCAACATATGTTGTTAAAATGTCAAAAATAAGATTATATTTACGTTATAACCTACATACACACACGTTAACTGTTGTCCCAAAGTTTTAAAAACTGGTTTATTAGGAGTTATGCTCAGTGGGGTTCTGAAACTGTCTGATTTGTGCAATTCTGCCAAACCCAGCTCTCTCCTTCTCTGTAAATACACATGGGCTGCAGACTGAGACCCAACTGGGCACTGAGAGCTGCTGAGCCAGGCGAGCTCCAGGGCGGCTGTCATCCTGCCACACACCTGGCCCCTCTTTGCTCGCATGTCTCTCTGCTTGGAGCCGCCTCAGTTACCCTGTTGGAGCTGGGCAGAGCTCCATTTGGCTCAGAGCCAGGGGGAGTGGAGCGTTCTTTCAGGGTAGGTAAGCCAGCAGTCATCATCCCTGCTCCCCTTAAAAATATGTCAAGTCATGACCCCGGGTGGGACCAGGCCCAGTTCATTTTTGGCCCAGAAATACCTGCTTTATGTGACTCAGATATATAAAAACCCAAATGCACAAGCCAGAAGACCAGGAAGTGAACTGCCGTGAAACCAAACGGTTGTGCAGGCATCCTTTGTGTGTGCCCACGTTGTGTGACTGACACAATCCCGACAGGCACAGAAGGGTACAAAGTATGGCAGGTGTGGGAGTGGGCACTGTGAGAATATTGCTGTGAAGCAGCTCTGCATGGCAGGGGTGGTTTTTCCTCTTACGCATGTGCCTCCCTGAGGCTGTGAGCGGCTTTCTCAGCTGTCAAAGGTAGAGCTCAAACCCAGGCAGAGCAGATTTTTAAAGCTTGTCCCTTTTCCGTTTTCTCAAAACGCTTTCCATCAAATCTTACAGACACACATTTATGGACTGTGGCCATGTTTCTCTGCTATATTACTAGTTTACGAGATAAAAATAAAGTCAACGGGTGGATTTAGCACGAGTATCTTTTTAAAAAATATATATTTTATTGATTTTGTACAGAGAGGAAAGGAGAGAAATAGAGAGCTAGAAACATCAATGAGAGAGTGTCATCGACCAGCTGCCTCTTGCACACCTCCTACTGGGGATATGCCCGAAACCAAGGTACATGCCCTTGACCGGAATCGACCCGGGTCCCGTCAGTCCCCAAGCCGACACTCTATCCATTGAGTCAAACTGGTCTCGGCTAGCACAAGTATCATTAAGCCAGATAGATAACTATGGATCTCCATATATATATAGAGAGACGGATACATAGGTTTGGACCTAGTGAGTGACCTCCAGGGGCTGCACCATGCATGTGAAAGGAGAGGGGCCCATGCTCCTCCTTCCCATGTGGATGGGACAAAAGCAAATAGCCTGCTACAGCATCAAGAATTTCCGTAAAAGGTGAGGAAGAAACTCCGGAGTTCAGCATTGGGATAACTGACCCTCACTGGCATTTGAGTGTCCTGATCCTGGTCCTGGGTGTGATAATCAAGGAGTTCATTCAATAGCATAACATATGTAAAGTCCTTAGCTCCACAAATAAGAATTTCTCCCCTTTAGCTAAGAAAGAAACACAAAATTAACAAAATGCAGCTGTGTAGAATAATCAGGATGTAACATCTAAACTGTGGCTGGGCTGTGGTTTTCCTGGAGGCTGCAGATACTTCTGAGTGTTTTAAAATAGGGGCACTCAGACACAAAGAAATAAGAAGAGAAGGGGGGACGGAGAGCTCCCTGGTTCCTGGAGTGGGTGGGGTACACAGGATGAGCTTTCAGGCTCTTCTAGGATTCTGATCTTTCAAATGATCCGGAAGCAAGCTCCTAATTTGGGGGTGAGGATGGGGATGGGGCATGTGCTTCATGGAAAGGAACAGGAAGGTGGGCTTCACCTGGTGCTGGCCTGTCACACCCTCAGCCTGCCCTTTGGGGACCCATCTGGCGGTTTGGAGGACCGGGGCCTCACCCTGCTGTGGCTGCATAAACTCTGCAGCAATGTTCTCATTCCCACGGTGGGTCCTGCGAGTAAGAGGGGAGGAGTGGAGTGTGTGTAGTCCACTGCTACACCAGGGTCACACAGGAAGCGGGCAGGCAGATGGGGGACTGAGTAGGGACACCGAGCTAGAAAGAGAGGCATTCGGAGGACTGGCAAGAGGCTGTGGGGAGGGGTGGAATGGGAGTCCGTGCTATGGGTTATTCATAGGCTCCTTTCATGACCGGACACCTAGTAAGTCTAGTAAATAATGAAGGAGTGACTCAGCGTATTTACTTCAGGAATGTAGACTAGAAGCAGACTTTCAGTAGGTAATCTCCAGCCAATTTGAGGGTGACTCTGCACTTTATGTAGAAGAACCACTCCCAAACAGAAGCCATGCACTACACACCCTCGCCCCACCCTCCTGCACCTCTGTGGAGCACACAGCTCCCCTATTTCCCTCTCCCAGGGCGCTTCTGAGGCAGAGGAGTCCACGGTGTGTGTGTGTGTGTGTGTGTGTCAGCGTGCTGGCTAAGGCAAAGGTTCCTCAAATCAATTTCAAAGCGTGGCCTGTGTATGATTTGGGCTAGATATTCAACATTGCTGTGTGCGTTTTCTAAGTTTGTAAAATGGCATGTAATAGTAAATACTAGCTAACATGGTTTGAACACTCACTGGCTTAGAGTTCCACAATATTGACTAATTAATCCTCAGGACTCTAGGAGGTACTGTTATTGGTGCCCCATTTCACAGATTAGGAAACCGAGATCCTGACAGGTGGAGTCACTTGTCTGGGGCTTGCTGCTAGGAAAGGGTGGACCCAGGACTCCAGTCCAGAGAGTGACTCCAGGGCCCCATCCCATAGGGTGTTGCCTCTTAATACGTATCCGCCAGCCCTGTTATTGTTAATCAGGATGACCGTCAGTATATCTACTTTTAGTGATCTTAACTGAGTGTCTTATCTTGGCCTGGTCAACGTCTTCTGTTTTATAATGTTCTTTATGATAATAGGAATATACCATTTGGGGTGGACAGCAGCATTTAAATGTACTGGATACAAAACTGTTCTGGGTTTTGGTTGTGCACATTCCAAATGGTGCACTAAATGGAAGAATGCTTTCCCTGTGGCCTTTTAGAAATTATTATAATTTTTTAAATTTTTATTGATTGATTGATTGATTATGGTATCACATAATTGTCCTCATCCCCCCATTCCCATCCCAAACCTCTTTCTATATATGCTTCCACCCCCTGTTGTCCATGGCCACAGGTTAGGCTTATATACATGCACACAAGTCCTTTGGTTGATCTCTCCCTCTTACCCCCACCCTCCCCTGCCTTCCCTCTGAAGTTTGAGAGTTCTGATCTCTGATTCTCTTGAAATTATTATAATTTTGTTTTCTCCTGAAAATGCCTGTATTGAAGATCTGCCTTTTAACAAGAAAACTAAGAGTGGGTTGGGTTTCAGAGATAATTAGTCCAATTTCCATTGTGTTCCTGAATCTTGAATTTTCCTTCCAGCCCTAGATGTGTCTTTGCCTGTCACATCCTGGCCCTGAAGCCTTCAGCACCTCCAACCCCCTGGAGGATGTAATCAATCATTTTACTCCAGCCTCTGGGGCCTCTTCCCCAGCTGAGCTATGCTCCCTCACATGTCAAGCCTTTTCCCAGCCACCTCATGAGCCCACATGGCATCTCTCACCTTGACCATCAGTTTCAGAGCCTCCTCACCTGCCCTCATTCTCTTCTTTCTGTGGGCCTAGTGGCCACTTGGACCTCCCCATTGAAACATCTATATCAATTGCAGACTATAGAAATCTCTCTTGCCAGGTGAAGTGAAAGAGGATTTAATGGGAGGGTCAGGTGCCTTCAAAATAGTTGGAGGAGCTGCAGGAGAGGTCTCCCGGCCCCCAGGAATGCTTCCCTGGCTGTTCTAGCCCACGGTCATCTCTGCCTTCTCTGAGCCACATTCATTCATTCAACATTCATGGAACAAAGGCCATTCCATCTGCTAGGGACAGGGCACCAGGATGGATAAATAAAACACGGTCCTTGTTTCCAAAGAACTCACGGTCTACTTACACTAGATTATGATGAGTCCTGATGTGAACATAGTGCTACCAGGCCCCATCGGGGAGCAGCTAACTCAGCTTAGAAGCTAGGAAAGACTTCAGAGTTCATAGAAGGGGTGGCTGGTGCAGGAGGCCAGAGGATAAGCTGGTCGGGGCATGGGGGCTGTGGGACACCACCTGACCACTTACTGTGACATGCCTACATGCTATCTTGCTTCCTCTTATTGTGTAATCACATAGTGGTAAGATTACAATCTTGATAGTCAGCCTAATCGGCTCTAATCCCGCTAGGTTCAAAACCTGCTATCTGTGTGATTGCACGCAAGCTATTCAGCCTCTCTGGGCCTCACTTTTCTCATCTGTAAAATGGGAGAAATAGCAGCACCCACCCAGTGGGGTGGTCGTGAGGGTTAATAAATGAGTTAGTGCATAACACACTTAGACCAATATGTGGCCAAAGTAAATATCAGCTGCTAGCATGGGCCATTCAGTAATGCCTGACTCTGCAGCAGGCATCCTGCTGGCTTCTTTTCCATAAATTCTCTCAATCGGCGCTCACAAAGAGCCTGGGAGATCAGCGTTATCGATCTGCTTTACAAATGAGAACTCTATTTCTGGTTCCCTCTATGAGATGTTAGACTCCTTTAGGAATTTTTGTTCTATTTCCGTCCCTGCCACATGCTCCTCGTGCTGTGGGAGCCCGGCCAGAGAGGGAGGAGCAGTCATCCCAGGACTCTGAAAGAGGAGGGGGAACAGTTACATTTGGATTCCAACAGAGCCTGCCATGCTCTGGCTTTAGTTATGGGAGAGGGGTTCAACTCAGCCTTATGGTCCCACTCATGTCCAATGATTTTTTTCTTTTTACTCTGTTAACATTTTATTTTATTTTAAAATATTTTTTTATTTATTTATTTATTTTTAATATATTTTATTGATTTTTTTACAGAGTGGAAGAGAGAGGGATAGAGAGTTAGAAACATCGATGAGAGAGAATCATCGATCAGCTGCCTCTTGCACACCCTCTACCGGGGATGTGCCTGCAACCAAGGTACATGCCCTTGACCGGAATCGAACTCGGGTCCTTTCAGTCCGCAGGCCGACGCTTTTTCCACTGAGCCAAATCAGTTTTAGCTCTGTTAACATTTTAATTAAGGGTAGCAAAGAATAATTAAAGAGATGACATGTCAATTAATTTTCCTATCTGTAAATAGCCTAGTGGAAATTATTGTTAAATCTGACTTAAATATTTTTCCTCAAAAAAACCATGACCTCAAACTACCTATCATGAGGAACATCATATATATATAACCCATCTGGTACCCTACATAGTTGTTACAATATTAGCGACTATATTCCTTATGCTGCACTTTACATCCTCGGGACTGTTCTGTAATTACTGATTTGAGCTTCTGAATCCCTTCATCTTTTTCACCCAGCCCCCCAGACACCCTTCCATCTGGCCACCGTCAAAATGTTCTCTGCTTCTGTGAGCCTCTTTCTGTTCTTCTTCTTCATTTGTTTTTCAGATTCCATATATAAGTGAAAGAATATGCCATTTGTCTTTCTCTGTCTGGCATTTCACTCAGCACAAAACCTCATAGGTCCACCCATGTTGTTGCAGATGCAAGATTTCATTCTTTTTTTATGGCTGAGTTATATTCTATTATATATAGGCACCACTTCTTCTTTATGCATTCATCTATTGATGAGCACTTAGGTTGCTTCCATATCTTGGCTATTGTAAATAATGCTGTAATGAACACAAGGATGCCATATCTTTTCGAATGAGTGTTTTGGATTTCTTTGGATAAATACCCAGAAGTGGAATTGCTGGGTCCTTCTTTGTCTCTTGTTTTAGCCTTTGTTTTAAAGTCTGTTTTGTCTAGTATAATTATTGATAGCTCAGTTTTTATTTTCATGAAATATCTTTTTCACCCCTTTACTTTCAGTCTCTGTGTGTATTTTGATCTGAACTGATTCTCTTGTAGACAGCATATATAAGGGTCTTGTTTTCTTATCCATTCAGTCACTGATGTCTTTTGATTGGAGCATTTAATCCATTTGCATTTAAAGTAATTATTAATAGATATGTATTTATTACCGTTTCACTTTAATTTTTTTAAATGTATTTTATTGATTTCATGGAGGAAGGGAGAGGGAGAGAGAGATAGAAACATCAATGGTGAGAATCATTGATCGGCTGCCTCCTGCATCCCCGTCCCTCCCCTGCCCTACCCCCTCACCCCACCAGGGATTGAGCCTGCAACCTGAGCATGTGCCTTTGATTGGAATCGAACCAGCTAGAACATTGCCATTTTATTATTCATGTGTGTTTTTTTTTTAATTTAATCATTTTCCCCCCTTTATCTATTTAAAGAAGACTCTTTAACATTTCATGTAATGATTTGGTAGTGATGAACTTCTTTAGCTTTTTCTTGTCTAGGAAGCTCTTTATTTGTCCTTCTATTCTAATGACACTTTTGCTCATAGTCTAATCTTGGTTGTAGGTACTTACTTTTCATCACTTTGAATTTTTCATGCCAATCCCTTCTGGTCTGTAAGTTTCTGTTGAGAAGTCAGCTGGCAGTGTAGGTAGTTCCCTTATAGATAACTAACAGATTTTTTTTCTTGCTGCTTTTAAGATTCTCTGTTTGTATTGAACCTTTATCATTTAAATTATGGTGTGTCTTGGTATTGGCCTCTTTTGGATTCATCTTGTTTGAGACATTCTGTGCTTGTATGTCTATCTTCTTCACCATTTTAGAGAACTTGTCCATCATTATATTTTAAAATAAGTTTTCAATTCCTTGATCTCTCTCTTTTCCTTCTGACATCTCCATGATGCAGATGTTGTTACACTTGATGTTGTTCCGGAGGCCCTGTAAATGATCCTCTTTTTAAATTATTATTCTTTTTTCTTTTTGCTGTTTTGATTTGGCATTTTCTTCTACCTTATCTTCCAATAGCTGATTTGATCCTCTTTTTGCTTCATCTAATCTACTATTGACTTCCTATAATGTATTCTTCATTTCTGACTCTTTTTTTTTAATGTTCCATCTTCATTTTTATGCTTTCTACTCTTTGTTAAAGTTCTTATTCAGTTCATCTATTCTTAGCAAACTTAAAACCAGTTTTTTGAAGTCTACATCTGGTAGATTGCTTGTCTCCATTTTGGTTAGTTCTTTTTCTGGATTTCCCCCTCCCCCCCCTCCTGTTTTTCATTTGAGACGTCTCTCCATTTTTACTACTTCCCTGTGTTTATTTCTATATATTAGATAGATCTGCTGTATCATCCCGTTTTAGTAGAGTGGCCTTCTATAGTAGATGTCTTGTAGGGTTCAAACTTGCCAGTCAGCCAAGCTGGGTGCTTCAGGGGCATCCTCATGCAGGCTGTGTGCACCCTCCTGTTGTAGTTGTGCTTTGACTGCTGTTGGCATGTCAGTGGGAGAGACTGACCCCAAGCCAACTGGTTGTGAGGACCTGCTATGAGTAGACAGGAGGAGCTGCTGTGCAGGGGCAGACATCGTGGAGCAAGAATTGCTGTAGGGGGATTGCTAGTGCCTGCCACTTGAGTGTGTCACTGGTAGAGATTGCTGAGTGGTACTCTGGCATGGTCTGAAGCTACCACTAGGTGCACCGGCTTTGGGGCCTCCCAGGAGGTGTGGACCAAGATTAGCCATCAACTCATCACTTCCTGAGGCTACCTGGTATGAACTAGAAAGCAATCTGCAGATGACTGCTACTTGTGCTGGGCTTAGAGGTGCCTGGGAGACCTAAACTACAAACTAAAGCTGGCTGTTGCTAGTGCTAGACTTGGGACCACTTAGTAATACATACAGGGTATGCTGAGGCCAGATCCTGCTTGTCTGGAGGTTGTGAGCCTTTGAGAGATTTTAAAGAAGTCCAAAGCATGAACCAAGACAGGCCATTTGTATGGAAAAACCACTGGAAGCAGCTTGGCACTTGGATGAGCCTGCAAGGGCCAGATTTCGGGGATTCACCATGTGGAGTTGATGGAGACTCAAATATAGTGCCTGCCTGCACTTCTGTCTGGGTGAAAGCCACCCCTCCAGACCTCCTGTATGCCATGGTCTTTCAAGCTGCTGCTCAAGCATTGGTGCTCAGAGGAAGTAAGTCTATACACAGGCCCTTTAAGAGGAGCTTCCTGGGACTCTAGCAGCTCTCCATCTCACTCAGCCACAATCCCTGCTGGTTTTCATAGCCTGAAGTTATGGGGACTTCTCTTCCTAGCACTGGAACCCTGATGTGGGGCTTTGACCCTTTGCTCCTCAAGGGGAACCACCCCAACTGAAATAATTCTCCTGATTTTAACCACCACACATTGGTATTGGGACCAGCCCCTTTCACATCTCCATCCCTCCTACCAATCTCAATGCGGCTTCTTTTGTATATCCTTAGATATAGGACTTCTGTTCAGCTAGATTTCAGGTAGTTCTCAATGATGGTTGCTCTGTAGTTTAATTGTAATTTTGATCTGATTATGGGAGGAGGCAAGTACCACATTTGCCTACTCTGCCATCTTGACTGGAAGCCCTGATGATTTTAAAGTCATAAAATCTGGCAGCAGGAGTTCAGCGGATATGGATAATGTGGTGGGCCCTGCACTGCCTGAGTGGAGTGCCTTGGAAATAACCAAGAGATACCAGCATATCCAGTTCCCAGAGGAGGCAGGCAGACTCCCTCCCCCCATCTTCATTTGAGGACATTATCAAAGTAAGGGGACTGGCTGGATCAGACGCCCCCACTCTACCGCCTGAGCTACTGCCTAGGGGTAGGAACATCCACTGTGTCCCTCTGATCATTTGTTTCCCCCAACAAACCCTGTTTTCCAAACTCTTCCTGGTAAGATGAACAGAACATTTTTTTCAGTAGGGCATCCAGTTCTCCCTTTAATGAAGCCGGCATCGCTCAGAAAAAGGCAGGCAGGAAGGAGGCTAACATTCTCTACTCAGTGCCTGGCCATGTTAAGTGCTCATTTAATTCTCCTGATGGTCTGGTGAGGGAGGCATTGTGATCCCCACATCTATCTAGATGTGCAGATAGAGTGGGGAGTGGGTCCCAGCAAGTCCAAAGTCCTGTGGGAACCAGGTGGGGGCCCCTTTGATGGAGGTGAATTCTTTTTCTCCCAGCACCGGTTTCCATCTTTCAAGGCACTGGTGGGCTGCTGGCTGGTTTCCTGCCCACCCTTTCAGGGGTCCTTGCACCCTGTGGGTCTATGAATGGGCCTTACCATTCGAGGGGTCAGCAAGGCAGAGCAGATGACTGGGAAGGCAGGGGCCTCAACCTTGGCCTACAGAGCCCGTTAGCTGTATGTATTTTTACATTCCTTCCTTCATTTCATGCCAAAACTCCAGTGAAGTTGGTGCCAGGTACAGAAATCAAGGCCCATAGAAATCCAGGAACCAGATCATGGGAGGGCTGGAGCCTGAACCCAGGCCCCCAGACTGCATGTGGGCCACCTGTGCCACCAGAGAAAAGTGGACAGTTACAGAGTGCTTTCTCTATGCCAGGCAAGACCCCGAGTACACATCTTCTCGTTTACTCCATATTGCCCTCCGCAGCAGGTGTTGTTCAGATTATCTCCATCTTGCAAGTGAGCAGACTGAGACCCAGAAAGGATTGTCACTTCAACAGTAAATCAGTAGTGTCATAAAAGGAGAATTGACTGTTTGGTTGAAGGGAAATTCCACTTTATCGCACTTGGGCATGAATAAGCAGGCCCCGTATAGACTCTGAGGAATTCTGCAGCGTTTTCATTTAAACTTTAAAGGGATGCATATGCTTAATGGGAGCTGCCCTGCCTCCCAGGGCTGGATGCCAGGCAGGCCATCTGCTCCTGGGGCCAGGCCTCCCCCTCTGATAGTCCCTGCCTTCTCCCAGAGCAACTGGCTCCTAATAGGCTGCAGCCATTAAACACGGCCCCGGAATAAGATCTTCACTAGCCTTTCCTGCAACCTAATTTCTGCCGCTGTGGGTATTGCCGCGTCTGCATAAATACTCTGTTCATTTTCTGCTACTGCTGTTGATCGAGGTTGCAGAATGCCAGGGGAGGAACAGTAGGATGCCCTGGCCGTGCAGGTTTCCTGCTCCTCTGTCCACAGCAGCCAGAGGGCCTCCAAAAACCAGACCAGGTCACTCCCATGGTCCGCACCACCCTCTGTGCGGAGAGCACCTCCTCCCAGCTTCTTGCTGCCTCCAGGGCCCCGCAGGCTCTGGCGGCCTCACCTCTCAGAGGTTGTCTAAGGCACCTCTGCCTCCCAGCAGCCTCCCGGGTATCACACCCTTTGTTCTGTGCCTGGGAGGGGTGCACCTGCATTGCCCTGGGCGGGACCCTAAACCCAGACTGCTCTCCTTCCCACCCATAGCTGTCTCTCTCAGCCTCCAGTTCTCAGCTGTAACACTTCAAGGTCTTCCCAGTCCCAGTAAAGCCCCCTGTGGTGTCCTCTCTTAGTCTTCATGGCAGTGCTCACAATACACACACCGTTGTGTACTTTTTTCTGAGTACCTGTCTTTCCTAGGAGACTGTCAGCTGTGTGCGGGTGGGGACAAAGCTGTTGACCCATCTCTGTGTCCCCTGAACTTGGCATGTGATAAGCTTTGAGACGGTATTTCTGGACAGTCTCAATCCAAGGGCCTTTGTCACCGCCATGCTGTCACTGCAGGTCAGAGCGGCCAATGATTTGCTCAGGGCCACGTGTGGTGGCACTGAGAATCGAACCATCCACCTGGCCTGTGCTCTCTGTTCACAGCCTCCCAGCATCTGTGCTTTTATTATTATCTAAGTTTTTTTATGCTGTCTGTTTTCAGAGCATAAATATCACCATGATGTCCGTGGAGCCCTAAGTGGGGGCCAGCATCCAGCATGATTGTGGAAGCTCCACAGAAAGCCTTGCTAGGGGCTTTCCCTTTCCCCAAAGACACAAGACATAGAGACACAGAGCTCAGGATGTGGCTGGCTGTGATGGCGACCAGGGGAGGAGCTGGAACATGCTGGGACTAGGGTGGGCCTGAGGGACTGCTGGTCAGGTTTAGACACAGATGGGCTTAAGCAGATGGTGGCTCCACCTACAGCAGGTGTGTGGGGAGAGAGACAGGGAGGTCTGACAAGGGGAGGGCATGTCCAGGCCGGTAGGTGGCAAAGTGATGGAAAATCCTGGTGCCACCCTGCTTCCCAAGGCCCTTTCCCCAGGGCATGAGCATCAACCTGGGAGACTACAGCGGGCAGAGGGGCCACACAGACACCCAACAAATCTTTACGAAGCTTCTACTATGCGCCAGCATTTCCCCCAACTGAGAATACAGTTGTAAATGAGAGTGAAGAGATCTCTGACCTCACAGAACACAATCTAGGAGGCAAATTAAAACAGCACTGGATACATACCTTTAGAACAGCTGTCGCCAGCCGGTGTCTGTGGACCACTGGTGGTCTGTGAGGTCCAAAAGGTTGGCGACTGCTGCTATAGACAGTGGCATGTACTGAAAAGACTGCTTCAGCTGAAGTGGTCAGAAGAGGCCTGAGATTCAGTGATGGTCAAAGCCAGCATACAAAAATGGGGTTGGGAGCGGAGATCCCCAGTAGAAGCCCCTACAGATGGGAAAGGGCTTGCCAACCCAGGCTGAAGCAGCTTGGACAGGCTTTTGGGAGCCTTTTTGGGAGCGCACACTTCTCAAATCCAGATTCAGTGACGGCACAGCAATAGCTTGAAATCAGCCATCATGAGAACATTTACACCATGGAAATAGGCAAACACTACAAATGGGGATCATGTCCTTCCCACATCTTAAATACTTAGCACATCCCGGTTGGCATATCTGAGCATCAGCAAGGAGCCCAAAGCAGGGGGAGGAGGACATTGTCCCAGAGCTTCAGGCTGTGCTTTGTGGCAGCAGACAAAATGTCTCTGAAGGGTTTCAAGCAGAGAGGTGACATGATTTGATTTTCACTTGGCCAAACAGATTCTACAAAACAAAACCTCATGTAGATAGGAGGAAGGGAGATTAATTTATCAGAATTGGGAGCCAGGCAAGAGATGAATCCAGTAACTCAGGAGAACTGCCCCCCACCCCCACCCCCTAACAGCAGCAGCAGCAGAAGACCAGAAAGAGGCCAGTGGTAAGGGTGTGTGTCGGGAGATGCCTGACCTGGGTCTGGAGGGGAAAGGGGTCTGAGCCTGCAGGTGCTGCCAGGCCTGTGCAGAGAAGGGGGCTGAAGCCTCTGCTCCTGCAGTGGGATGGCCATGTCACTCTATTTCATTTCCCAAGGGATGGCAGCGGCAAACTGCAGAGGCCTCTGCCAGTCTACAGGTAGAACCCCCGGTTTACCCAGTTTGTCCCTTAGATAAGTGGTTCAAAGTGGCTATAAGTCTCCATACCAACATGGATTCATTCTTGCCACTGGCAAGTTCCATGTGGCATCTGAGCAGCATCGTCACCCAAGTTACATATGGCGACGCAAGCAGGTGCCTCTCGGCCTGGCCAGCATCAGCCTGAAGGGTCACAGGCTCCACTCCTGGCTCCAGTCAGGGTGCATGCAGGAGGCAACCAACGGATGAGTCTCTCTCACATCGATGTTTCTCTCTGTCTCCCTCCCTTCCACTTCTCTAAAAATCAATGGGAACATATCCTCAGGTGATGATTAACAGAAAACAAAACAAAACAAAACAAAAAAGAAAAGCAGGTGCTTCTCCACATCAACTGCACATGCTGGGGACCGGCATGGCTCAGTGGTTGAGCATCGACCTATGAACAGGGAGGTCCTGGCTCGATTCCCGGGTTGTGGGCTGGGGAACTTTCCCACCCCAGGCCCACTAAGCCCAGGGGCTCTTCTGACGGTAGGACTCAGCCCCAGCCTGTTACAGAGCTCTCTGGGTGATTTCAAGGTCTGGCCCACGTTGAGAACCACTGGATCAGAAGGATTTCTGTAGAGTAGGGGTGTTGAACTCAATCAGAGAAGGGGCCAAAATCTAAAATCCAGCCTAAATCGCGAGCCAAATGGTTTACTGAACAGTCATAAACTGTCATTGTGATGGAAACGCAGCGGAGTGCAGTGATGACAGCGCGGTGCGGGCCACATTGCAAGGCCTGGCGGGAGGGATTTGGCCCGCGGGCCTTGTGTTTGACACATGTGCTGTAGAGTAAGAGGCCAAGTGTTTCCCCATGTCTTGCCTAGGGGATGGACTCTATTGGCAGGCAATTTCTGGCACGATGTCAATGCCTGGCGCTATTTCATCGGACATTAAGTGAAACCCCAAACTTCTCCTCCACGTTGGACCCTGATGGTATTGAGAGGCCAACTTTTGCATGACTGACTTACCGGTAATCACTTGTCTGTTTGCATTAACTGTGAGCTCCGCTAATGCAGCAGCTGTTGCAATTCCCAAAGGTTTTAACGTGCCGAGCCTCCCCTTCCGGAGGTGCAGCCCTTTTGCGGGTGGGCGACAATGACTAGGTTCCAGCCCACGCTCTCTGTGCTCTTAGTCGCTGAGAGGACTCCCATCGGCCCATCTCAGAAGTGTCAAGGGGTCAGGTATAACCAGGCGGCTGGGCATCCCATGGAGCAATGAAGAGGGGTGAAATATTTCTCTTGCATCTTTGGGAAAAGAGCAGGGAGGACAGATGTCAAAGGAAAGTGAGGTTAACGCCGTACGTTGTGCTCTGCGCAAAGAACAAAGCATGTAGCGTGGTGGAACAAAGCCCCTCACACCCTGGCAGCAAGAAACACAGGCTGCCTGGCCGGCATGGCTCAGTGGTTGAATGTCGAGGTCACGGTTCGATTCCCAGTCAGGGCACATGCCTGGGTTGTAGACTCGATCCGCAGTGTGGGGCTGCAGGAGGCAGGCAGTCAATAATTCTCACTCATCATTGATGTTTCTATTTCTCTCTCCCTCTCCCTTCCTCTCTGAAAGGAATAAAAAATTTTTTTAAAGAAAGAACACAGGCTTTTGAAAAAAAAAAAAAAGTGTTTATTCACACAACACAGATTCTCTGGTTCCTGCTCAGTGCCACTCGACTGGAGTACTGTTCTGAGATTTGTCACTCTGACCTCTTGAGCTGCCCGCAGTGTAGAGGACACGAGTCAGTAAGTGGCCAATGGTGCTGTGCAGTGAGGGTCCAGTGCAGGTCAGGACAGTCCAAGGGACGGAGGCCCCCCCAGGGGGGGATGGAGGAGAGGCCCTTCTGAGGCGACGCTTGTCTGAGACCTGAGCCTGAGCAGCAGCCCTGGGAGAGCTGGCAGAGGGCACTCCAGGGAGAAGGGTTGGCAAAGCCACGCCTGAGCTGGAAAAGCCGGGTGCTGCTGAAGAAAGGTGGGGAGCCCTCCTGAGGACAGGGTGGTGAGCCGGGAAGGTGGCCAGAGGAGGGCGGGGCAGGCAAAGGACAAGGTGACTTGTATTGAGCCCACTGGCGGCCTGAAAGCTGGTGCCGATATGCTCCGATCTACTGTCACCAACTTGCCACGTGACTTGGGCAATTACCCTCTCAGATTTCCACTCTCAACTGCGAAGAAGATAAAGCATGAGGTGATTTTAAGGATTAGAACTCTTGTATGTGAAGTTAACAGAGGAATGGACAAGTAGTAAATGCTCAATAAAATGGCAGCTACTGTCCTCCTCCTCCTCCTCCTCCTTCTCTTCCTCCTTCTCTTCCTTCCATCTCACGTGCACAAACTGAATGGGTGTGTATCACAGCAGCCACTCCTTGCTTGAGAGGACTCTAACCTGTCATGGGTTATATGTGAAGACTGAGTGTTGACAGTTGTGTATTTAAGAATCTAAATCCCCTCTCGTTAAACTCCACCGCTGCTGGGCTGATGCCAGCCCATGTAAACGCTGGGGTGAGCCGTGTGCTGCGGGCACTGTTGTTTGTGTCCCAGGGTGCTCATGCCTCTTTGAAGGCTTTCCTGGGTGACAAAGACCCCAGCCAAGCTCTGCTTCTAGCTCCAAAGGCTTCCACTGCACAGATCTTAGGTGCAAACTATAGCTGTTCATTTTAAAACCTCACAACCTTTGTCATTCATCCACCCATTCAGCATTTGCAGAGTGCCCACCATGAGCTCAAAACGAGGCTAGAAATGAAAGAAAAATAAGGGAAAATGTCCTCAAGAAGGTTGTAACTGGTGGTGGAGGTAGATAGAAGGCAGCTGTCACCACTCCTGTGACAGAGGGATTCCAGAGGCCAGAGCAGAGACGTGAGACGGCCTTTTGGAGGTCGTAAAATAACTCTCAGAGGGGAACCTTAGGGCTCAGGCTAGAAGGAAGGGGAGGAGATTGCCAGACGGAGAAAGAGGGAGGGAAATAAAAGGTGCGCACATACTACAAATGCCAGCAGCCTGGGGAAGAATGAATGTGGAAGTACAATCATTCCACACAAAAATGAATGGAAAAAGCTGGATGGATTCTTCTCGTTGCTAGTGACAGGCAATCCAGGGCCCTCAACAACAACAAAAGGCAGGACTGGGGAGAATGCTGGCTTCTTGTCCAGCTGATTCAGGGCTCAAATACCACAGGACTTGGTGGCCCTCCTTTACATGGTTCTCTTCTGTTGGGTCAACTCATAGAATGACGGGGGCCATTCTAGCCCACAGGCCAAGGCTGCAGGCTAGTGGGAAAATGCAAATGCCTCTCCCGACCATCTCAGGTCAAAGCTCTGGGATCGGCTCTGATTGGACCCAGCCAGCTCGGCTTGAGCCACATGCCTGTGCCTGAGCCAGTCACTGTGGCCTGATCACGGAGCACCCTGATTGGCTTAGGGCTGGCCCACCTGGGAGGCGTGGCCAGGGAGGAATCCAGCACCGATGGAGGGCCTGCCATGTACCAAGCTCTGTCTGGCATGTTGACATCATTTAGCACCTGCAGCCCTCACCATCCCTCTCCAGAGGAGGAGACTGTTATTACTCGTTTATGGTGAAGAAATGAAGCTTTAAGAATGGGTACTTCGCTTGAGAGCTCACGGGATCTGGACTCCATTCTGTGGGACCCCGATCAGCGTTCTAAGAGCAATCCCCTCTCACTCACTGATGCTTGTAGTCTGCCATCTGGTCTGTGACTTGTGATGTCATGAACACTCTGGACTGCTTGGCTGCAGCCTCACGACCTACCGCCTTCCTGACCCAGCTCCCCTCTCTCCCCTGCAGGGGCCTCGTCTTTGTGTCCCATGGAGCCGGGGAGCACTGTGGCCGCTACGATGAGCTGGCTCAGATGCTGGTGGGACTGCAACTGCTGGTGTTCGCCCATGACCATGGTGAGTAGCCCCAGGGCCACGGGGCCCAGGGCCCACGGTTCTGGCCAGTGCCTGACAGTTTGGAGGTATAGGAAGGTCTAGCCTACTTTATTTCCGTCCTTCGTCCTCCTCAACTATTCTCTTCTGGTTCCTAAAGTGAAACTTGGAAAGTATATCCTCCATGGGATGTTTCTAAGTTAAAAAGAAAAAGGAAAAAATGCATAGTATCTAAACGAAAAGCATGTCTGAGCAGCGGTTTCTGTTGAGTTTGGAATTGAATGGAGGCTACTTAGGAAACTCCACTGAAAAACCAAAGTGAAAATATGTTTATATAAGAACTAGCCCCAGGCCAAGTAATCCTCTTACACTTATAGAGCGCTTTCCGTACGAAATGAGCCCGGGTTGTCTCCCCGGGGACTTCAAATGGATGTGGTGCGTCAGTGCCAGTGCCGTTTAAACTCTGTTTTAACCACAAGAGCTTTAGAAAGCATTTCAAACCAGGAGAACAGTAAGTCTTGAAAGACCATATTGGTCACAAGAAAACCCCAAACACACACACACACACACACACACACATCTCCACGCTGAGTCTTTGCTTCTTTGTCCTATAACAGAACCCACAATAACCATTAACATGTATTGTTCATTGACTAAGGCAGTATGTAGTCCCTTAATTATCTCTGTGACATTCTCCATGGCTGGGAAGGCTCCCAATAGAGATCTTCCTTTGCCCAGCAGCCCTTAAAAAGGAGCATTGTCATCCCGCCCTCCTGTGCCTTGTCAGCAGCATGTTGCTGGACCCTTCACCCCAGACGGCACAAGGGCTCAGACGCAAGCATACCTGGGTCCAAGTCCCCACCGGACTGTGATTCCAAGCCTTGCTGTCTTAGAGACCTTGGTTAGCCATTGCAAGCCTTCAGTTTCTCATCCACCAAATGGGCAAGATAGGCCTATCACACAGAAAAAGCTGTGGTGAGATAATGCATGGAGAGGGCTCAGCCGAGCGGGGTGCCTTCTTCCCCTTTACTCTGTTCTCTCTGAGACCCCCTCTAGCCACAATGCAGACCAGCTGGTGTTCTTTGTATCCAAATGGGGTACTCCAAGGCGCTTAGCAGGCCCAGCTAAGCTGAGGCTGGGAGTCAGGGGTGCTACTCAGAGCTGGGTCATCTGTCAGGCCTGCAGAGGTTGCTGTGAAACTAGAATGAACCAATAGATACGGCTGCTAACAAGGGTTCTGTTGCTGGTTTCTCTAACACAATTTGTAGAAAAACAGGTTTCTATAAATCTGGTGCTAACTGGATTTTAAGTTAAATCTTGTTTAATTAATTTACAATCTAATTTTATTGTTTAGACCGGGATCTCGAGACGCTCCCATTATGTCAGTCTGGCTGTGTCTCTCAGTGTGCCTGGCAGATTGACACAGATTGCCCCTCAGTATCTCATGTAACTGTGCTTTCCATTCTCACCTTAGAATTTTACAGGTTGACCTCATGGGCAGGAACAGCTTGCCAGAAATGAGAATGACGATTCCTGACATTTATTGAGTGCCAACTGCACACCAGGCTGTGTTCTAAGCATTTTCGTACATTATTTCTGATCTCTCATAACAATGAATATTACAGCCCCCTTTTAGAGGGGAGGATTCTGAGGCTGTGTAGCCCGGGGAGCCCATTGTCATTGCACCGACGCACACACACCAGTCCTGGCAGTTGGACTGTATGCAACAGAAACCCGCTGGCAGTAACTTAACAAATAAATTTCATGCTTCTCGAAGTCTGCAGGAGATGCTGAGACCGCCAGTATGCCATCAGCGCCCAGGGTTCCATCTGCAGTTCTACTCGGCTGTTCTCAGCTTGTGGCCTTCATGCCTAGGGATGCCATCTCCTCCTCCTGTTCTAAGCAGGAAGGAGACGCAGAAGCAGCACAGCGGAAAGGGCTGGGCTCATACGAGGAAAGCACATATTTCTTGCAGCTCCCGGGCATATTCCAGCTGCATTTCATTTGCCAGCACCGCACAGCATGGCTACCCCCACGCTGTAAGGGAGGCAGAGAAATCTAATTTGTTAAATGTGTATTTGCAGATGCAAACAAAACAAAAAGATTCTGTACGAAAGAAGTAGAAAATGCACATTGCTAGTAGCCATTTTGTCCTCTGCCACACCACACTCCAAGTTTATCATTTAAGAGGGCATTTCTCAACATTTCTTCTTTATATGCTGGTAACTTATTCCTTTATGGTGGAAGCAGCAAGCTCCTGGCAGACAAAGACTGTCTTACTGTGTCAGTGGTAGCTTCTCTCTCTACCCCCACCATCTTCTCATCTGCCGTGTGGGGCCCAGGACTGAGCAGAGAGTCGAGGCATCACCATTGGTTGTTGAATGAATGAAGGAGTTCGTGATCCAACATAGATCAGCCCAGAAATGTCTCAAATATCAGCAGTAAAGTAAGTGCCCACATTCACAGGGGATCAGGTCTTATCTTATGGAGAGGATCCCGCAGAATGGCCACCGGAACTTCGAGTCTGGTGGCCAAGGCTGGGGCAGGGGTAGCAGTCAGGTGGAGCTAGACAATGATGTGGAGAGAGAGAGGCTGGAGCAGAGGTGGGGCACAGCACCTCAGAGATACAGGGCTTTCCCAATGCCAAGAGGGACTTGTTGGGTGAGTAGGTGCTTGCTAGAAGAAGAAAGGGTGTGTGTGGAGAAGAGGCAGCGATCCCTGAGAACTCTGATTCTCACACTGGCCGCCCATTGAAAGTACAGAGGATTCCTGAAGAACACTGGTGCCTGGGGGCCCTCTCTCCTCAGCGATGGATTTCATGGGTTTTTGGTGTGGCCGGAACATCGAGGCTTTGGAAATCACCGGAGACTGAGAACCACGATTCTAGGCAGAAGAGGCCAGAGATTGAAAAGCTGGATATACAGATCACATGCTTATTGAAAAGCTGGATATACCAGGTCACATGCTTATGCCCTATTCAGGTAGAAATCCCCACACGAGGGTTAGGCAGACCCTGAGGTTTAGGAACAGAAACCGAGGACAGCCCCTGCTGGCGAAGTCGGGGCCCCGTGGTAAGTCCCTTTGGACACGTGGAGCTTGTGGAGGAGTTTATGCCGGGAGAGAGGGTGGCTGCTGGACGCAGCGAGGGCCACCAGGGGTCTTTTGGAACCATCAGGAGACGGGATCCAGGGCAGGGCCCAGCGAGGAAGAGGCACAAAGCAGAAGTGGGGCTGCTGTGGCGACATCGGAACAGGTGGAAACCACAGAGGCCAGGATTTTCTGTGCCGTTCTAAATATAACCCGGGGGGTGGCTCTCGCAGCACCCAGCCCCCAGTCACCACCTGCTCATGGTGACTCACTGGAAACCCCTCGGCCTTCCTGGCAAGCAGATTCGGCAGGGCGACCCCGATAGAGGGGCGAAGGAGGCCATGTGGGTGGAGGGGCGGTGGGCGGCAGGCCCCGGTGACAAGGCTGCTGGCCAGATAGCCCCTCCCGGTGAGCAGCCTCCTAGCTGTGCAGCGGCCCACTTAAAACGACTGAACTTGGTCTGTCTATATTTACAAAGTATAAAAGAGTAACTGCCAACTGATTAACAGTGAATTAATTATTTGCAAATATTTGAGGGAAAGTGTTAAAGGGAGTTTATTTTGGGTTTTGTTGTTTTATGGCTTAGGTGCATTTCATTGGTTTTCTTTCAGAGATCTTTTAAAACTATGCTGGGGTGTGTGAGAAGAGGGGTTTCTGAGGGAATGTTTGTGGGTGGCAGGCATGCCTGAGTAACCTGGGAGGGGGCCTTCCCAGGCCAAAAAAGGGTATTCAGGGCACTCTGGGGAGAAACACATACACCATGTGTTTCCCGTGCAGGGACACAGGTTTGAGTCAAGGTACTTGCTGGGTCTGTTCTGAAGTAGACTGCCACTAGTTCCAGTAATATATTCTTTCGTTTGAAATGGTTGAAAATTATATTAACAATTTTTCTTGTCTTAGTAAATATGAGGATGAAAATCTTAGAGTGAGTAGCCCTTTTGATGCTTCAGAAGGCCCAAGTCCAGGACGGGGCAGGGGAGGGGGTGGGTGGTGAGGGAGTGAGCTCTCTGCAGGCGCCTCAGGCGTCAAGCCTGGGGTGTGCCTGGATCCATTTGGGTTTCTGTGGTTCCCTCCCTCGCCTCCCCATTCCTGCTTGATTCATAGTTAGGCAAACTTTCCCTCTTGGACATGACCCTCTAACATGAGGTTATTTGGTCACTTGCTTCTTTTTTTTAATAAAGCAGATACTTCCCCGAGCCTTAGTTTGATCATCTGTAAAATAAGGGTTAAAAAAATATAACAACAGCCAAAACCGGTTTGGCTCAGCGGTAGAGCATCAGTCTGCGGACTGAAAGGTCCCGGGTTCGATTCCGATCAAGGGCATGTACATTGGTTGCGGGCACATCCCCGGTAGGGGGTGTGCAAGAGCCAGCTGGTCGATGTTTCTCTCTCATCGACATTTCGAGCTCTCTATCCCTCTCTCCTCCTCTCTGTAAAAAATCAATAAAAAATATATTTAAAAAATATATATTAATATAACAACAAACTACAATAATAAGATTACCTTGTAGTTGTGGGACGGAGTGGGAGAAAGAAGGGTTCTCCTTGCTCCTGGAAGGCGTGTGGAAACCCACATGGCTGGGTGTCACCCCGGCCTGCCTGATACTCTTGGGCAAATTCGAAGGAGGCCAGGGTCACCACCGGCGTTTCTTGTGAAGAATCTGCATCAGGTGTAGTGTAGCTGTAGTCCACACTGGAAATGTACGGTTTGCCATCAGCAGATTCAGCATGTCGTATAGCAGATGCTACAGGAGAGCTTACTCCGTGTAGGGTTTGCACTGGGTGTGGAAATATGGAAATGATGCAGATGCAGGCGCTGCCTCCAAGAACCCAATACCACGAAGGGGACAGACATGCTTTAAAAGCACAGAGAGCAGGGGAGCTCATTCCAGGGCCCTGGCGGGCGTGTGCAGGGGTGAGAGTCTCCCTTGGGGAGTGAGCATCCAGAAAAATCTTCGGAGGACATGATACTTGTGACCTTGGACAAATCACCGCTCCACACTGAGCCTCAGTTTCCCTACCGGAGTCATAGAATCTACTTGCTGAGGATTATGTGAACGTGGCACCTGCTGGGCACATAGTAGGTGTTCAGTAAATACCTATGCTGCCCTCGTTTTTCCTTCGTTTCCATCTTTTCTGCAGCAGGTTGCTCATGCTTCCCATTTTATTTAACCCGATAGCGCTTCAGCCCATAGCGGGACCCCTCCTGCCCATGTCGCTGTCCCAGAAGCCACCTCTCTGCCAGCATCTTGGGGCTTCCCTCTGTTGACGTCTGGAGCAGCCACCCCTGGCTTCCTACCCACTGTTGATTTCATTTTTGCAAATATTTAGAAAATGACTGCTGTGAAGATACACTGAGCGTGCCGAGTGATTCACGTGTGACTCAGGCACGTTTGTCGTCCGAGTCCTGTCTCGTGCGTTCGTATTGGGGGCTTTGGAAGCCAAGCGGAGGCTCCCGGAATCCCAGAGCCGTCTTTTCTCTGGTCCAGACGTTTGCATACCAGTTCTCCAGCCTGGAAGGGAAAGGAATGGCACGCAGATGAGGCGGGCCATCTTGGGTTCTTCCCGACCCAGCTCTGCAGCCAGGAGGCCTGTGCTCTGCCTCTCTGTGAGGCCAATGGAGCGTCCTGAAACCCAGGGAGTCTGCTGCATGGCCAGCGGTTCCTTTTTTAAAATATATATTTTATTGATTTTTTTACAGAGAGGAAGAGAGAGGGATAGAGAGTTAGAAACATTGATGAGAGAGAAACATCGACTAGCTGCCTCCTGCACACCCCCCACTGGGGATGTACCCGCAACCAATGTACATGCCCTTGACTGGAATCAAACCCGGGACCCTTGAGTCCTCAGGCTGACACTCTATCTACTGAGCCAAACCGGTTAGGGCAGGCCAGAGGTTCTTAAAGGGAGTGTGCTCTCCCCAGTCCCTCCTCTATCCTGATCCTCTCTCCCTCTCTTTTCCTCTCTCTAAAAATTTTAAACATTTAAAAAATAAACAGTACACACCTGGCTTAGGTAACAATTACCTTGGATTATTATCCATCTGCAAAGATTGAATATTTTCCTGAAGACATTCAAGTCGGGTGGATGGGGCTCCTGTCCTCAGTCACTCTCGGAGACACACAGGGTTTCCCAGCACCCTCAGAGGCCAAGGGGAGGAGAATGACCTGGCACAGCTGCCCAGGTGAGAGGCAGGATCAGGAGCAACCGCCCGGGTGCGAGCCCCAGCTGCCCCACTCACCGCTGCAGAGGCAGGGCGAGGGCCTGACCCCAGGACTTGTGTTTCCTCCCCATGAGGTGGTGATGGGGTCAGGCACCTGGATGTGGAGGGCCTGTGGTCACCATCCGTAAAGCCCTTTGGACAAGACCTGGTCCAGGGGAGCATTTCAGCACATGGTGCCTCTTCTGATACGCACACTCCTAACCGAAGCTAAGGCCTGAGCATAATTATGGTCACGTTATTAGTCGCCCACAAGCTGGAAGCCGCCATCAGCCTTCCAGAAAGGCCTGTCTTCCCACTTCAGGGTGTGGGGGCAGGTGCTGGGTACGAGGTCCCGCCCACCATGGCAGGTTTGGGCCGGGACTACAGGTTCCCCCGGGGCTGCCTACATGTGGGGCTCCCAGGCTTGGAAATGGCTGCTGCTCTTGGTAAATGAACATTTGAAATAACTCTGGCTGCAGATGGACCATGAACAGAGCTGCTCACAGTTTTAAACAGGTAGAGCCGAGGCTGGCTGTGCTTCAGCATGTCCCCCAGAGAGTCTGCGTGGCTGTGGGGCCCACAGGGAACGCTCAGGCCTGGAATGGGGGTGGGAGGGAGAGGGAGAGTGCTGGGGGAGGAGCACCCTCTGTGTGTGAACTGGAGCCGTTTGGAAGTCCGAGCTGAAATAGCATGTGACCAGGAAATGTCTGCCCCACAGAGAACTAAAAATAAGTGACTGCGATGCTGCAGGAGCGCGGGAGGGGGGAGTGGGGCCTCCTCACGCCGGAGAAAGGAATCGCATTACAGCGGACAAGCTGCTTACAACCCTCGGGTGGCAATTTTGTTTTTATCTTTTTTATTGAGTTTATTGGGGTGACACACGTTAACAAAATTATACAGGTTCCAGGTGCACAATTCTACACACATCATCTGTACACTGTCCTTCCATCACCATGTGTCCCCCCCTTACCCTCCTCCACCTCCCCCGCAGCACCCCCGGCAATCGCCACGATGTTATCTGTATCTGTGAGTTTTTCTCTCTCTCTCTCGTGTGTCATATTTGCTCAACCCCTCCACCCCCACCCCACTCCCACCCAGCTCCCCAGCACCTCCCCGCAGCTGTCAGCCTGCTCTCTGAGTCTGTCACTGTTTTGCTTGTCAGTTTATTTTGTTCGTTAGACTCCACATGTGAGTGAGATCACCTGGTACTTGTCTTTCTCTGACTTGACTGGCTTATTTCACTGAGCATAATGCTCTCCTGGCCCCTCCATGCTGTCCAAAGGGTAAGATTTCCTTTTTTTTTTTTTTACAGCTTAGTAGTGTTCCATTGTAAATGTACCACCGCTTTTTTATCCCCTCGTCTGCTGATGGGCACTTGGGCTGCTTCCAAATATTGGCTGTTGTAAATAATGCTGGAGTGAACACAGGGGTGCATATAGTCTTTCAGATAAGTGTTTGGATAAATTCCTGGGTCATTATGCAGCTCCATTTATAATTTCTTGGGGAAACTCCATACTGTTCTCCACAGTGGCTGCACCAGTGCACGAGGGTTCCCTGTTCTCCTCGTCCTCACCAGCACTTGTTGTTTGTTGGTTTCTTGATGACAGCCATTCTGGCAGGAGTGGGGTGATATCTCCTGGTTTTAATTTGCATCTCTCTGATGATGAGTGACAGTGAGTATCTTTTCATGTCTGTTGGCTCTACTGGCTATTTTAACATGTACATGATACCAGTTTGGAAATCATAAGTCACGGCTATCCATGCGTGATGCACCCTTCCCGAGTGTTTCCACAGCCTTCGTTAACTTCTTTTCCGAAAGGCGCTGCCAAGGCAGACCGCATGACCGTCGCCTTCATTCCAGAGGAGAGGGCGTAGGCCAGGAGTGCAGGGCCGGGGTCAGAATCCCAGCTCACCGCCCTGCGAGCCCCTTTCCCAGAGCCTTGATTTCTCTTCTGTTGGTGGTAAAAGGAAAAACTGAAAGGCCACCGCGGAACGGGTTCCCAGCACAGTGAGGTCTCTGTGAGGCCGCGCATGCTTAGTGCTTCCCTGGACATTCAAGAATGAAGAACGCTGTGTTTGAAGGCCGGGCAAGTCTGAGCTGGGCCGGGCCGGACATGCAGGGACCAAGGCAGCCTGAGGTCTGTGTGCTGGACCCCCTGGGCCTGTCCCTCATCTGCAAACGATTCCTCCATCGTCAGCTGTTAGAGTGAGCAGCTTATTGCAACACGTGCAGACGGCACTTGGCACGGGGCATGAAGGCCGTGTGCAGTCTGCTTCAGGCCCTTCCACACGGTGTGGCTGCAGAAGCAGCCCCCGGGGGGCACCGTGAGGTCCTGCCTCTGTAAGCAGAGGCTGGGCAGCGGGTGGCACTGCCTGCTGGAGACGGAGGAGCCCTGGAGAGGCACCCACTCCCTCGCGGCCTCTCACCCCTGTCCTGAGCCGAGCCAGCACCCAGCACCCAGCACCCAGCGCTGTGGCTCTAACAGGATAGCCCGTGGGAGAAGCGGTGTGCCTCCAGAGAGCAGGAGCTCCCCAGGAACTGCCTCCCACACCCAGGGCTCTCACAGCACAGTCGGCCACCAGACACCCCCTGATGGGAAGCACCCTCAGAGCAGTGCCCGAGGCTGGCTGATCTCTGCATCCAGCCAGGACCTAGACAGTGTAGCTCACATGTGTCAAACACAAGGCCCGCGGGCCAAATCCCTCCCGCCAGGCCTTGCAATGTGGCCCGCACCGCGCTGTCATCACTGCACTCCGCTGTGTTTCCATCACAATGACAGTTTATAACTGTTCAGTAAACCATTCGGCCCGCGATTTAGGCTGGATTTTAGATTTTGGCCCCTTCTCTGATTGAGTTCGACACCCCTAGTGTAGCTGCTCAGTGGATGTCTGGTGAATGATGAGGCATTTGACAAAGAATGGTGGTTTCTCTGGGTTTTCTCCAGTTCAGACTATGAATCACGTCTGTGTGTGTATGAATTTGGCCTGGAGGAAGAACCCTGTTGAAGAAAATAAAATAATGTTTTTCCGCCTGGGGAAAACCCATCATTTCTGTGCTAGGAATTATTTCCGATGATCGCCTCCATTTAATCCTTTCAGCAATGTAACAAGGAGGGGTGGGGAGAGGGAGGGGGCCCAAGCTCAGAGATGCAGAGTGACTTCCCCGAAGCTGCACAGCCATCAGGATGGCAAGGCTCTGGTCAAATCCCCACACTCTTCCAACTCGCTAGCGTCTCCATTTCTGGAAAACTGCTTCGGGGTGGGGTGCAGCAGGCCGAGTCTGACCAGCAATGCCCCTTGCTGTGTGCCTCCCAACAGCTGGCTGGGAGCGCAGTCCCAGCATCATCGAATCGACAGACGTGCCAGAGCAGCTCCAGGATTTGCTGGGGACCTAGAGTCGGTTGGGGGTGCCAGCTGCATCGAGATGCTTGTAGCCCAGATATTAGGTGCCAGCTCCCCACACACCTAATGCCAAGCCTCTACTCAGAGGTGCTCGGCCTCCCAGAGGTGGCACCCAAGCCCAGCCAAGGGACAGACACAGCGCCAGGGCCGATTCCAGGGGTGGAACCCCGTCCTTTACCCAATTCCTCGGCTTCCCCACCGGCAGAGACAGTGCCGTGTGCCCCGTGCTAACCTCGCCCGGGAGCCTCACGGGGATCGGATCCCTGTTGTCAGGTCACGCCCAGCCCGAGGCAGGGGAGCTCAGGCTCCTGGCCTGGTCCGCTTCTCCTGGCTGCGTGGCCAGGACTAGTCCGTTTTCTCTGGTTAGCCTCAGTTTGCCCATCTGTCTGCTGGGCCCGAGGCTTCCCCTAGACACCTTATGTCAAAGAAAACCCAGTAAACTCTGTGCAAGAAACTTGGGCTCCCTCTGCTCTGCCTTTGTTTGAAAGGCTGTGCTCACTTCAAAGAGCCCCCTCTGTACCACTGACTTCCTTTCTTCCACGCAGAAAACCAAGTCTGCTAGGCAGGGGCCAGCTGCCTCCCCCCGGAGTGGAGGAGAGTGCTGGATCATTTAGCTCCACAATAGCCGTCATTTCTTTCACGGCTTATTGTGCACATGTCACCCGATTGTAAAATCTCTGAGGGCTTATTCAGTGGGAACTTCTTTTACCGAAAAAGCAGAGGAATCATGCTTCGTAAGTACTTCATCGGAAAGCCAGGGGACAGATTCCAAGGCTGCTGGGGGGAATGAGGGAGGAGGTGCTGGGCTGATCGGAGGCAGGTCAGTGCCCCCCCCCCCCCAAACCCTCTCCCCCTCTGCTTCCTCCCAGCTGACCCACAGACCAGAAGCTCCTGAGGTCCGAGGGCTCTCTGGGCTACAAGCATCTCTACACAGTGGCACCATTTCTGTAAACAAGAGCCTCTCCGAGCAGGAAAGTGCCAGATATGTGAGAACACGCCTGTGGCTAAGATTTCTAAATGACCACAGGTAGACACAGCTGACACTTGATACAGAAAGGTGAACCTGACCTTCACAGGACACCTGCTGTGCGCTGGTCAGAGTGTGGGAGTTTAGTCACACATCCATCCATGTGTGTGACCGGGGCCAGGAAACGGGTGACGAAGGTCCGGAGAGGCGGGGACGCCGGCCAGTCACCCGGCGGCAGAGCGACAGGTGTGAGAGCCGCCTGACCCTCGTGTTCCAGCCGCTGCGGGCACAAACAGGGACCTGTGGGAAAGAGCCGTCAGAGCCCCCTCGACTCGCCTTCACCTGCAGGGATAACATTCGCAACTTACAGCTGGCACATTCGGCACATTTTCAAGAGTGAGATTTCCACTTTAGCAAGAGCTTTTTCCTTGGCAGCATACGTGTTCTGCTCTGTTCTGTGTTTTTTGTTGTTGTTGTTTTTGTCCCCACAAAATATATCTGATTTTTAAAGGCTTTCTTAGCAAGAAAGAAAAGAAAATTGTAAGGGGCTTCCCCTGTCCTCCTGGCTACACACAGCAGAATTGTCGAGAAAAGAGACTGACACTTTGACACGAGTCACAGGGCACCACCTTCACAGCTTGGTCCTGGCACAGACCACCTGCGCCGAATATGTGTTCTTAGCACCAGGACTCACTTTCGTATGTTGGTGTAATTATTAAAGACGCTTTCTGTCACTCCTGTTAATGGAAAACCAGAGTCACTTCCCATAAACAGAGAGCAGCTGGCAGAGACTGCTGTTTGCCTACCCATCGTCCGTTCTTTCCCTTCTTTTTAGTAACTGAGGCCTGGTTTTATTCAGATCGGCAATGTACCAGAGCACGCCACCTCCCACCTTCCCTAATGATTAGGCGTGGTCCTGTGACTAAGTTAAAATAGAAGAAGTTGATGGAAGGAACTTCCAGGAAGTCCTCCTCAGAAGGCAGGCACCATGTCTGGTGTCTGGAATGTAAGCGGGATGTCGTGACTGAGGCCAGCAGCCCTCTTGGACCAAGAGGCGCACCTGAGGCCGGGAGCTCTGAGGGAGGCAGAGCGCTCCTCCTTCCTCCCACACACAGCAGAGCTTTAGCTTCGGCTGTTTCTTGTTCCGGGTCGTAGCGGCTCGTGAGAAGTGGAATTATTTGCGTTAAGGTTTGCCTTTGGCTTCTCTCCCTGAGGCTGGGCGGCATGTAAGGGGCCTCCCCGGGCAGATGCGCTGTGCAGGCTCAGAGAGCGGCAGAGCAGCCGACAGCCCTGCCTTTAGCATCGTCTCTCCCAGACGGCATAGATGGGTGACAACTCAAACTGGGAGCCACCGCCCAAAGGTCTGAGGAGGCCAAGAAGCATAGAAACAAACAAAAATGTTGCATTTTCCCTACACCATCCCCTCGCTGGGGCTCAGGGTGAAGTTTTAAAAACAGAATGCACAGTTGAGGAAGTGTTTCCATCTAAAGAGTGTGGGATGTGTGAACATGAATGCCCACATTTCAAAAGGCATCTTCCAAGATGCCCGCCCCCCATCCCAAACCCTCTCATTGTGGCATTTCCCCTTTTCCTCCCCAGCCTTGGTTTCCTCAGCTGCTGAGTGGGAGGGAGTGTGGGGAGGCCGGCTGGGAGCCTTGGGGGCAGGCTGGGGACTAATCATGTGCCTTCCCTGCATCCTAGGCCAAGGCTGGCCCCACTCCAGCCTTCGCAGGACACCGGCCAGCCACCCCCTCCCAGTCCAGCGCTCCAGGACGATGGCTCCCTGGGCCTGTAGGGGAACCTGCTGAGCGCCTGCAGGGATTAATGGCCTAGGGTGGATCCCAGCACTGCTGGTTAGTTACCCCTCTGTGCCTCAGTTTCCACCCCGAGAAAATGGAGATCAGGAATGCTTACCAGCAGGGCTGTTGTGAGGATTAATCCAGTTAGTCATGTAAAGAATTTGAGACACTGGATGGTTATACAACATTTCTAAGTCTCCCACTACCATTAGCAGGAGGTTCTGAAATTCTCATCTTATGGTTGAGGAGACGGGAGCAGAAGTGAAGTATTTCTTGCGATCTTGGAACATATTGGTAGGGAACTATATATACATAATTTTCTTTCTCGTTTTGCCTTTTATGGTGGTGCAGATGACAGCAGGACTGCTTTCCTGAAAGAGGGAGAGATTCTCTCTGAGTCCAAGGGGATAGAAGGAGCTCAGAGTGGACTGGGTAAGAGTGTGGGCGGCCTAGCCTGGCAGGTCACGGGGATTAGAGGTTGTGGGCTGAGCGTATAGAAGGAAGTACCAGCAGGAGGAGGAAACTCAGAGAAGCAGTGTGAAACCAGGAGGAGGAAGCTCAGAGAAGCAGTACCCTGCACTTCCCTTGGAAGTGCTGTCCAAGGGAAGACAGGGTTCATGCAGTACCCCAGGTGGAGACATCTGAGTGTGAGTGGGTAGAGAAGAGAGAGGGATGGTCTTCCAGGGGAGAGGGTTGGCAGGCGGAGGGAGTAGGAGACTGTATTCACATGTTTTGTCATGTAACATGACAAACCAATGTGAAACTTTCCTGGCCCACAGAAACCAGGAAAACAGCTGAGATGCACCGAGGCCCACGTGCCCAGAGGCTGTGATGTGGCCGGTGGCAGGAAGTGCTGTCCAAGGGAAGACAGGGTTCATGCAGTACCGGCTGGTCCAGGCTGGTCCACTCCATGTGCCAAGTCAGAGGTGGAGATGCAGCAGGGGTGGAATTTGGAGATCATCACCAAGGAAAGGGTGTCAGGGGCCCTGCTGGGGCCGGTGAGACCCGCACGTCCCCATGGGCCAGGAGCCTTTGCCATCTTGTAACCATGCAACCTCGATGAGGCCATCGGAGGGTTCCTGAGCCTCATCTTATTTGCAGGAGGGGCTTCCTCCCCTTGGGCCCCATGCTGCCCTTGTTATTGCCGCCACTTCCAACAAGGAAAGTGTGGGTCAGGGAGGTTACAGCATTACACACGGCTCCCCAATGGCAGAGCCAAACTCAGGCCCAGCAACAACTGATGCCGACTCAGTGAATCCGTGCTGAGGTGCCCCCAGCGAGCAGTCACCCCGTGGCCAGTTCTCAGCAGATACCAGGAGAATGGATGGAATGTGGCTGTGGGAACTAAGAGCCCTGCCAGCATGGCTCTGGGCCTTTTTTGTTGTTGGGCAAACAGCCTCACACCTGACTGCAGAGCGTGTCCCTGGGTCCTCAGAATCGCCAGGGAAGGGGCTCAGGACCTTCAACATCGAGCGGGGGGGGCGGCTTCTGAGCACACAAGGCAAGTTTGCCCCAGGCTTCTTCACGGTTCTCTTCTTTTTTCCTACGTGGGTTTCTGTTCTTCTTACTCCTGTGAACATTGCATCTCCCTCATTCCTTGTATTGTCTTCTTCCCATAAAAATCTGGTGTTTATTTTATAATGCAAGAGTAGAAAAATCTTCCTTTTATTGATATTTTGTTCCAATGAAAGACCATTGACTAAAATAAAAAAATAAATAAAATAAAATAAAAAGAGAAAAGAAAACCAACCAATGGAACAACAGCAGTTAGAGGGCAGTTTCTCTCTCTTAGAAAATATAGCGACTTTCATGCACATGCGTTTTAGATTAGGGCAGGAAAGAGAAGCTGTACTTGCAGAGCCCTGTGCTTGTACACCGAAGGCTCTGGGGCCCAGAGATGAGGGAGGTGACAGGGTTCAGCAGGTTTTGCAGGCTGGGTCAGTTCGCTGGCCTGTGGGCTTTGGAAAGTCTCCCTGTGCCCTGGCCTTCCCTGTAAAATGCTCACTTGACCAGTGATGCCTGCGGTTCCCACCCCAGAAGGACCTGGCCTGGGTGTACCTTGTTCTCGTGACACGGCCCACACGCCCACAGCGGAGAGCTCAGCACACTCAGCCCTGACTGGTTAAAAAGGAGGAAAAACTGCCATGAGTTGGGCTATGGGAGGGTTTCCAGGAAAGCTAGAGGACTGTTTATGGAAAGAAAAGGAAGACCATTGCACAAAATTACACAGAGGTGGAGACATCTGAGTGTGAGTGGGTAGAGAAGAGAGAGGGATGGTCTTCCAGGGGAGAGGGTTGGCAGGCGGAGGGAGTAGGAGACTGTATTCACATGTTTTGTCATGTAACATAAGGAAATCAACATAAAATGCTTGATGACCAAGCTCTTATTTGTGGCTCTTCTCCTGGCACAGGTCAAACACGGTGGACTAGGCAACCCCAGCTGTCTCACAGAACAGCTTTCTCTGCCAAAGCTTCGAAGTCTAAAACGGAATTCTCTGGGGGCCAGTTTCAAGTGAGCCCAGGTTTTCTCACCCAGGGGCATTGTCACAGTCACCAGCCAATCAGACAATTATTCTGATGTAACAAACCACCCAAAGCTGAGCGACTTAAAACGACGATTTATCTAGCTCATGATCCTGTGTGTCAGTAATTTTAGTCTGGACTCAGCTATAGATCAGTAAGGCCCTTCTGGCCTGGGGATCATCTGGCTGCTGTGCCTAGGCTGGTCTCTGTCATCCGTTAGGTTAGCACAGTTTCCAGAAGCTTATGAGACCCATCAAACCTGGGCTCAGACCAGGCTGAACGTCACCTTTGCTGCACTGCGTCAGTCAAAGCAAGCCCGAGCCCCAGTCCAGCCCTGGCTGGGAGGGGCTGCAGGGGCACATTGCAGTCAGCCTACTAAGTGTCCAGGTGTGTTTACAAAAAGGCATAGGTAGCAGAATAGGATGAAAAGCATTTTTTATTTTTTTTTTAGTTCTTTCTGAGAATTAATTTTTTCCATCCTAGGAATTTTCTTATGGCTCTGATGCAAGACAGAAGCCTTATTGCTCTATTAAAGGGTTTTCCTTATCCAGGGCCTTTGCTTTAGAAAGGTCACAATCACTTTGGTTGTTTGGTGGCAAAAGCTGGACATTGCACAGCCAGTCTCAGAAGGAGCTGGGGGACCCCCGTTCTGCCTGCTCCTTCCGTCCTCTCAGCTCGGCTCCCAGGGAGAGCTCCTGACCACAGAGGCCCAAGGCGACGAGTGCCCAGGGTGCAGTTACTCACTGGAAAGCCTTGTTTGGCTTCAGGGGGAAGGACTGTGCAGTGGACACCATGTTAAGAACTTGTGGTCCTGGTTTCAAAGCAGGCGCTCTCACTCCTGGGGTCACAAACGGTGGACGAAGGAAGACTAACGTTTTCTGGGCCTCGGCCGCCACCTGCTTCCTCATGTAAACCCTTCAGCAACCTGCCAGCTAGATACAGCTGTCTCTGATGCCAATTTTAGCTGTTGGGAGGCCCAAGATCATAGTGGTGAAGGAGTGTGCCCAACCTCACACAGCTGAAGAGTCGCAGCAGAATTTGAATGCAGATCCGACGCCGATCCCTGTATCGGGTCTTCCAGGAACTGCCAACCCATGGGTTTAAAGTGTGGAGGCGAATGTATTAGTCAAAACATAGTCTCTATAACCTATTTTCCAGCAAAAGTGATCATACGGACACAGAGAAAGTCATGCACCAGTGAAGTATTCTGTGAAACCCGAGCTAGGTCAGGAATTTGTCTAATTTGGCAAATTGTTGCCCATACCTTTGACATTTTCCCCCTTTGTCTGGTTCTAAGTATAGGAAGTGTTTTTTATATGAAGCGTTTTCCTGAAGTTTTAAACTCATACGATTGCTGATCTTGTGGTTTTCTGTAATTTGCCTCAAGTGTTATTTACGGAATTTGCAGAGCTTCCTGTTATTTTGTTACCGCTTTTTTATTCCTTGATCTCATCGCATCCTGGAAGTCTCTGATCATGAATGCCTCTTCCCACCCCACAGCTGCTGCCTGTTTATAAACCCGGGGTACTTTCTGTATTCATCCGAGAGATCTGAGGCAAAGGTCTAGCATTTCTGGATGGTTCTGGCTAGCCCAGAATCGCCCAGAGCCCGACCAGGTCATGAGACAAAACAAACGAATGGGAGAAATGTCCCAGGGGCATGACACCTGGGAAGGTGGCAGCTTATCAGACAGCGGGAACCAGCTTCCCTCCGTTCTCCAAAACCAAGTCATCAGTCTAGAGCGTGATGCAAAGCGAAGATCATCTTGCTAGACGCCAAGAACCGTCGTTCTGACACGTTTTGTCATGCTGTTGCCTCTTATTTATACAGTGGAGAGTAGGATGTTTTCAAATAAACCCTCTAAATTTGAAATCCTGAGAATGCATTATTTCTAAAATGCCGCACCGTTAACAGCCTTTTAGCTGGTTACATTATAAAGCATATTGTAACAGCTTAAAGGAAAAATCTGAGCTGAAATGTGTTTCCATGGCCCATATGTTGAATTCTGGCATCTTTTTCAAGCTGTTGTCAATTAGGAGAGAGATTAAGTTCTGCCTTTATGTCCTTTGTGAGATCGGGGAAGTGCTTAGATGCTGCGGAGAGCTACAAAGGGAGATGTTTTTCTTGGGTCAAAGGTGACGGAGAGCAGTGGCCGTTGGGAAGACAAAGATGTGTTGTCCCCAATGTTCGCGATGGACATGCGGGGCCATCAACCAACACAGAGAAGGAATGGCTTCTGCTGCGGGAAACAAACCGTTTTGCAGGCCAACAAACTGTGACCTTGGACTTTTTGCCATATGCATGTTTTTTAAAAAGAGAAAGAGAGGTTGAAGCAGATCTCCTGGTCGTAGGCTGGTTCTTGCCCTGAACCTGCATCCAATCAACCTCTGCAGTCCCTTTACCCCGTGGCTTTGAATCTCCCTTTGTTCCCACACTCTCTGCTCCTGGAACCTAACAAAGACATTTTTAGCATTGGTGGGATGTACCAGCTGATGACCCAGCATACTTTCGTGTTGGCAGCGAATGGACCTACTATATAGCCTTTTAGCTCAAGAATGCATTTCCATTACTTTTAAGTTGTCATTGGTCTTGTTTCCTTACACTCTGGTATAGGATGCTATTGCTAATGGGATTTCTGCTACTGGATGTCACAGGAGCACAGAAAACAAACCAGGCCTACATGAGAAAACGGATTTGATATCTAAATTTTAAGCAGCATAATTACATTGCCGCCTAAAATAGGAAGGAAACTTGGGGATGCCAGCATCCTTGCTCCAATAAGGCGTTGAGGCTAAAGGCTGGATGCAGAAAATACAAACAGTCATAAGGAGGCCTGCTGGCACTGGAAGGCATGGCTTGATGTGCAAAGGCCACTGAGTGGGCCTTCTGTCATATTGTTGTGGGAGCATTTGCCATGGCTCCAGCAGTCACACGGACTCTGCCTGCAATCTTGACTTCCAAGTGAGTCAGCCCAAATGGGGAGACTTATACTATGGCTCTCTCCCTATCAATGGTAGAGAATTATGTTGACCAAAAAAAAAAAAAAAAAAGGAAAATATATTACTTGAGCTACATGTTCTTCAGACCAAAGCAATGGCTTTCTGTCGGGTTTTTACCTGGAAGCAAGTACCGTACCACAATGGGAAGAAGGTAGGTGTGTCACTCCTGTATAATAAACAAAGACATAGCTAGCTCCCTAAGCTGACAAGGATGTGCCGAAACTCGCATTTCCATACTTTGCTAGGGACAGGGAAAGCTATCAAGTTGAAAAGCATTTTTGGTTCTATGAATGAAATCTCATTTTGGCAAGTTAATCCTAACAGTTTTATATACTGCTATAAAAAATGTTCATCTCAGTATTATTTATTGTAGCAAAAAACTGAAGGCAATCTCAGTGCTCCACCATAAAAAGCAGTTGAGTGAGATTTTATTTGATCCCCCCTGACTGGCTTACATGCAGTCATTATAAATCACAGATACAAATTATGTAACGATGTGGGAGAAATATCCATGCATTATATGTTAAGTTAAAAATCAACTTTAGGCCCCTGGTACCTGACACATAACAGGTATTGAGGACATGTCTGTTCATGGCAAAGAGCTTTCACCATCTTGTTGCAGCAACCCAGATAGATAAAGGTCTTATCTAATTGGAGGACTGACGTTCTCCCTCACCCCAAGCCCAAACATATGCCCCTAGGAACCGTGAGATAATGGGGTGTTGACTGAGCAAGAAGTCTAGTGATATGCCCTGACTGGTCTTGCTGGAAGGCATACATGATGACCACCTTCACTTATACCTTCTGCTCCTTTGCAGTCCATGTGTCATGGGTGCCCTAGTATGAGCAAAGCGGCCCCAGGCGGCTTTGTCTGGTCTGGGAGAAGGTGAGATGCTGGGAAGAGCCTGAGGAGGCCATGCCGAGATAGCGTTCAGAGCATATGCAGGACAGATGGCCTCCCGGGGCCACAGGAAATAATATGAGTTTGTGGGTTTGTAAAAAATGTAAAGGGTGAGCCAGGCAGGCGTCATTCCACAATTTGAGTTTTGGGTTTGTTTTTTCTTCAATGTTATATCTTAGAGTTCTTCCTGAGTGAGTATATTATAGAGCATTTTGCCAGGCCGTTGAAATAAACCAAGCTTTACTCACACATGTTTCCCCTGCTATCAGAAAATAGAGCATTCCTGTGAAATCTGCGGTAAGCCAAAATGGTGTCAAGGGAAAATATGATTATCATTCATTTATATGGAAAACTTTCTGAGCTTTCCCAGACCCAAATTTCAGCACATGCACTATGTCTTTAATTCCATTCACCACGATTGACGCAATTGTCCAGGTTTATGCTAAGTGGAACACACGAGCTTTCTTGGGCCTTTATGGGACATTAAGACACACCTTGCTAACGGATGCACAGATAAGTGGGGTTAAAGCGCAGATGCTCACACAGGTCAAAAGTTTGATGCCGAGATGCTAAGTGTGGTTCCCAGGTGGGGCCACTCTCACTGCTCAGGGTGCCGCTGCTGCCTCTGTAACAGCTGCTACCAAACAACCCTGAACGCCGTTTTTGCTTTTCACCTTTTTTTCATTAAAGTGAACATTCTCTTTGGGTTTCTGTTAGTGGGAACGGGAACTGATTAGGTCTTTTTGTAAGAGCGAAGTGGGGGACTCACAAACTTTGAAAAGCAGGGATATCAGTTCTTATTTCTGGTTGATGAGAGAGGAATGGTTCGTTACCTTCTTTTTTTAAAATGCTCATTTCCACAATTTTTACTTACTTGCCACTTCCTCTGTGTCCAGCACTTAACACAGATTCTCTCAGTTCATAGTACAAACAATTCAAGGAGGGACTATCACCCCCACTTTGCAGATGAGGAAACTGAGGCACAAAGAAGTTGAAAATCCTGCGTGAGGCCTTCCCACAGGGGAGCCCGAGGCCGCCTAAAGGCCAGAGCCATCCCAACTAACCCCACACTCAGTGGCTGTCTCGATGCTTTCCTGGATTTTCCCATACAGTGAGCATGTATTACTTCTATTCTGAAACAGTGGGACCATCTGACACTACCAGATCAGAAGGCCTCAAGCAGAGGATGCCGGACAGTGCAGAGTGGGTTAGAGCAGGGAGAGCTTGAGGCGGACAGGGGCTGGATAGGAAGCTGTCACCAATTCAAAGGCCATAGACATCTTGGTCCCTGTGAGTAACGTAGGCGTGAAAGGAAGGAGACTGACGCAGGAGACTGTGATCTAGAAATCCAGAAGAATTTTGTGACCAGCTGGACAGAGGGCTAGCACTGAATTCAACGATGACAGCTCTATTTGGAGCCTGGATGATTCTGAAGGGGGATGGGAGTCATTAACCATGACATAGAACCCAAGAGAGAGCCATTGAGATAGAAGCTGCTTGAGGAACCATGGGACAGCCAGGGGAATCTTTCTCCCTGAGCGTGACCAGGTGAATGTTTAGCTCTGGAGAGAACCCAGAGCCAGAGACTGGGAGACACCTGCCTCCGGATGAGAGTCACAGCAAGGGAGTGGTGGATGTGAGCAAGAGAGAGCTTGGAGATGCCCAGGCATCTCCTGGCTTAGTAGGTAGATGGCGAGGCAGACACAATCATGCCTGGTAATAAGGGCTGGTTTGTGACTAAGCAGACCAGAGCAGAAATCCAGGAATAGACTAGAGTGAAAAGGAAACTTTCACATATGATAAGAATGACATTGCAATTCAGTGAAATAATAAAGGACCTCTTAGCAAGTTCTGTTAAGACAATTAAGACACTTCTGCATTTTGGAACTTGATAGAGATGTGGTTGAACAACATTGTGGATATACTAAATGCCACTTACTTGGCATGCTTTATTATGGTTAATTTTATAGTATTTGAATTTCACCTCAAGTTAAAAAAAAAAAAAAAGAACCATAGGGATACCAAGATAAACTCCAAATGGATCAAAGATTAATGTGTAAAAAATGAAACTATATCTTGTGATAGTTGTTGGTGATGGTTATACAATAATGTGAATGTACTTAATGCCTCTGAACTGGACACTTAAAAATGGTTAGTGTAAGTTGTATGTTGTGTGTATATTATCACACAAAAAAATGAAATGAAACCATATAATAATTCACAGAAAATATGACTGAATTTATTTATAACCTTGGGTGGACAAGACCTTTATTAATAAGAATCAAAATTCAGAAGCCATAAAAAGAAAACAGATAATTTGGCTTTTTCGAAAATAACAGTGTTGCCCTAGCTGTTTTGGCTCAATGGATAGGGCATTTGGCCTATGGACTGAAGGTTCCTGGGTTTTATTCCAGGCAAGGGCACGAACTTTGGTTGTAGGTTCCTCTGCCCAGGTTGGGGTGTGTGCAGGAGGCAACCAATCGATGTGTCTCTCTCACATCAATGTTTCTCTCTCCCTTCCCCTTTCCCTTCCACTCTCTCTAAATATCAATGGGGAAAATATCATGGGGTTAGCCAAAAACAAACAAACAAAAAACACACACCAATCTTGTGCATAGCTAAACACAACATAAAAAGTCAAAAGTCAAATGACCAAGTAACATACAAAGAGCTTTTAAATATCAAGAATAATGCAAAACCCTGATAGAACAAGCAAAGACATGGATTCTCACTTTACCTAAACTAAATACAAATGGCTCTTTAAAAAACGAGAAGATGCTCAACACACTCTTTCTCTCCTATTATATGAGCAAAAATCCGAACAGCAACCAAGATACTTTGTTTGTAAGGCTGAGAGAAACAGGCCTTCCCTCTCATGCCTTGCAGATAGAGCATAACAGCAATTGGGAAATTCACATTTGGACCGAATGTAAGATGATATTAGGGAGCTAGTGTGAATTCCTGCAGGTGGGAAAGTAGCATTGTAGTTGCGACAGGCATGTGAGTTTTAGGAGATGCATACTCAAGTACCTAGGGATGGAGTGCGTGATGGCTATGAATTCCTTTTATAAAATTGTTTTTATAAATAATTTCAGTTTATAGGAAGTTTGCAAGAATCATGCAAAGAACCTCTGTATTGCCAGAGCAGGAGCGGAATAGAGAGAGGGAGAGGGAGAGGGAGAGGAGAAGGAGAGGGAGAGGGAGAGGGAGAAGGAGAGCTCTCCAGGAGCCACTAGGATCAGGAAGAATCCACTTTGGTAAAGAAGGGAAGCCATCACAGGGGGGAAGGGTCAGGAAGGCCATGTTGGTGGGTTCATATTTTTTTTTAAAAAAAGAGCGATAGTGTCTGCTCAGTCAGGAGGTAGGTTTGCAGGTTTTCGGCTAAGGGAGAATTTGGAGGAGATGCTGAGGCAAATTTGTTTGGTGACTGTGTGTGAAGAGGCAGTATGTCCTGTTGCCTGGCTCACAGCTCATGCTCACCCAGCCCTTACAGAATAGGCTGGCGAAGGGCTGCTGTGAGCTGAGTCTAGAGCGAAAGATGTTCCAGCTCAGACTCAGAGGGGCCATTCCTCAAAACACTAAACCGAACTATCATATGACTCAGCAATCCCACTTCTGGGTATATACCCCCAAAGAATTCAAAGCTATAGTTCAAATAGATATTTGCACACACCCGTGTTCATAGCAGCAGTATCCACAATAGCCAAGAGGTGGAAGCAACCTAAGTATCCATTGACAGTTGACTAGATAAACAAAATGTGGTAGATATTGCATATAGTGGAATATTATCCAGCCTTTAAAAAAAAAGAAAAGAAAAAAGAAAAGAAAGAAATTCTGGCCCAGTCAGTGTGGCTCAGTTGTTGATCCTTGATCTATGAACCAGGCGATCATGGTTCAATACCCAGTGGGGTCATGCAGGAGGCAGCCAATCATTGATTTTCTCTCATCATTGATATTTATATATCTCTCTCTTCCCCTCTTCCTTCCTCTCTGAAATAAATAAAAAATATAGTTTAAAAATAATAAAAAAATGTGAAAAGGAAATTCTGACACGTGTTATATAACAAGGATGGATCTTGAAGACTTTATGCTAAGTGGAATAAACTGGACACAAAAAGACAAAACTGTAGGATTCCCTTATAGGAGATTCTTGGAGTAGTCCAATTCAAAGAAATAGAAAGTAATGTATTAGTCAGCTTGAGCTGCCATAACAAGTACCACAGACCTGGTGGCTTAAACAATAGACATTCCTCACAGTTTCAGAGGCTGGAAGTCAGAGATCAAGGTGTCAGCAGGGTTAGTTTCATTGAGGCCTCTCTCCTGGGCTTGCAGACAGTCATCTCTCCTTTTGTCCTCATGGTCTTTCCTTCGTGTGTGTCTGTGTCCTAATTGCCTCTTCTTATAAGACACCAGTCCTATTTGATTAGGGCCCACCCTAGTGACCTCATTTTAGCTTAACTGCCTCTTTAAAGGTCCTGTCTCCAAGTAGTCACTGGGGGTTAGGACATCAACATATGAATTGTTGGATGGGGGGAGGGGGGCGTTGTATATAACTCAGCCCTTAATAATGAGTATAGAGTTTCAGTTTGGGAAAATAAAAAGTTCTGGTGAAGATGGTGGCGATGGTTAAGTGTGAATGTACCTAATACCACTGAACTGCACACTAATAAATGCTTAAGAGGGTATACATTTTAGATTTTGTATATTTTACCACAATACAAAATGAAACTTAATTAAATGTAATTAAATTTTAAAAGGGGAAAAAATCCTCAGAGAGGCAAGGGAGCTGAGGGTGCTGCTGAAAGGGTGACAGGCTTGGGCCCTGGCCTTCATGCAGGGGACCAGAGCGCAGGTGGGGCTGGGCAGGGGGAGGGTGGGAGGCCACGGGGGTGGGGACAGGACAGAAGGAAACAGAAGGCTGTGGTCTGACCACACTGAGGGCTGGGCAGCCAGTCCGTGTCCTCACCTTCTCATCTGTAAAACGAGTGTTACAGTTGCTGCTATAATCGCTGCCTCGCAGAAGCAGCAGGGAGGGTCTGGGCTGATTCTCTCGCTGTGTGGCCCTGTCCTCTCCGAGCTCTTCCTTTTTTGCGATTTTCAAGCAATCGCATCAGCTGCTTTCAGCCTGAATGTGGAAGCCGCAGACAGTGTGCTGTTTCTATAGAGACTTACATCCTCCTGAGAGGAGGGGGGACGCAGATACAGCCTAAGAAAAGACCAGCCCAGAGAGGTGACAGATAAAATCCCAGAGGGATGGAACCTGACCTGGTTTCACTGCTGCTTCGTTGAGAAAATGTCTAGCAAGCACACTTAACTATTTTATGTTATGTTTGTCATACTTCCTCCTACGAAGTGAGATGACACTTTACCTGGTGAAAGGCTAACGTGGGAACACAACTGTGAGGGTCAAGGAACTGGGAAAACCCAGGAAAGTGTTGAGCTTCACAGATCTCACTCCTGGCAGCTTTCCAGAAAACCGGGCTTGCTGCGTTTCTCCTTGCATCTTCCTTCCTTTCTTCCTTCCTTCCTTCCTTCCTTCCTTCCTTCCTTCCTTCCTTCCTTCCTTCCTTCCTTCCTTCCTTGGGGATGGCCATGGGGAAGACAGCTGGCTGTGGACAGGGGTTGCAGTCTGGTTCACTGTATGATCTTGGCAAGATCTACCCTGTGCCACCCTGTGCCTCAGCTTCCCAATCTGTACAGGCGGGGGAGACTGACCCCCATGTGTGAGAGCGGTTGGAACGGGCTTAGTGAGATGATCCACTCAGGTTCTCGGTGAAGAGCGGCTGGTAACCCTGGCAAGGACACCGCTGCGCTTGGGCAGAGAAGTCAGCCCTCCAGTCACCGCTATTCTCTCGTCTCCCTTTCTCTTCCAGTTGGCCACGGACAGAGCGAAGGGGAGAGGATGGTAGTGTCCGACTTCCACGTGTTCATCAGGGATGTGCTACAGCACGTGGATGTGGTGCAGAGAGACCACCCGGGGCTGCCCGTCTTCCTGCTGGGCCACTCCATGGTAAGTCGACCACAGGCGATGCTGGTCAGGGCCTTGGCCGTGGGCCGTGTGAGAACACCGGGATGGAGAAGGGGCAAGCGGACTCCCCACCTCATCCCAGCTCCCCGCCTGGCTGGCACACCCCACTCTGCGCGTGCAGCTCCCAAGCAGTGGAGTGCTTAGGAAACAGGTCAGGTTCAGAGCCCTGGAGACAGCCCAGAGAGCTCAGAGCAGCCACTGCTGCCCACCAGGGCCCCAGGCACCAGGGGGTGGTCCATCAGTCCAGTCCTTACGGAGGAGCTGGGTGTGGGCACTGACCTTTGGTTAACCCTGCCGCTACCTCAGTGCTGTTTCATAATGAGACTCTCAGGGCACTTCTCCCTGCAGAGCCACTTCTCAGGGGGGTGGGGGGGGTGGGGGTTGTGCTCCAATCAGCGAGAAGCACACGGCATGTGCCCTCACCCGCTGCTGGCTTCAGAGCTGCACAAATGGAACCAGGCACAAAGGCTCCCCATGGGCCCGACTTCTCACAGGTCATTCGCCATCCTTTTCACACTTTAAAGTTGTAAAAGCCTCTTAAAACGAACCAAGTATAGTCTTTTTTTAAAAAATATATTTTTATTGATTTTTATTTTTATTGATTTTTTACAGAGAGGAAGGAAGAGAGATAGAGAGCTAGAAACATCGATGAGAGAGAAACACCGACCAGCTGCCTCTTGCACACCCCCCACTAGGGATGTGCCCGCAACCAAGGTACATGCCCTTGACCGGAATCGAACCCGGGATCTTTCAGTCCGCAGGCCGACGCTCTATCCACTGAGCCAAACCGGTCCTGGCTCGAACCAAGTATAGTCTTTAAATTGAGGGTCCTCACACTGGCACATCTCCCTCCCACAAGCTGGCGTGTTGGCTGGCAGAGAATTTGAGCTGCTCGATTTTGAATTTGGGGAGTCTGTTCTCTCTAGGGCAGAGCCCCTGGCCCTTGTCACCGCCAGGCTCTGTCCCTGAGTTCCTCTGACCTGCCTGGCCCCTGTAAGCATTTACAGTGTCAACCCTCCGTTCAAATGACCTGCAGCTTCAGCAAATAGTCAAGGCCTCAGACCTTCAGCACTGTCCACATTCACTAAGTTACCCGGATTTCTGGAACCTTCACTGAACCGAGGGGCGGCGGGGGCGGGGGGGGGGGGGGGGCGGGGAGGGGGACGGTGCAGTGTAGCAACCTCTTACGATCATCAGATTAAACAAAAACAACCTTAGGTAAGCCTGAGAGAATGGATCCACTGGATCTCTGCCAGCTTTTGGTCTGAGGCAGAGTAGGGATGTATTGTTGAACTTGCAGCCCACACGCAGGAACCTTATTTGTTTCTCTCTGAAATGTTTTCTCCTGGGAAGAAATACGTAATAAAATAATTGCAGACCCAGCTTATCCAACATTGGATGGCGTCTGTTCCCAGGTGGATCCCCTGGGGACTCTGACCAGGCTTAGGGGGCCCCTTCCACGGAGCTCACTAGGAATCGTGTGCTGGCGGGCGCCGGCACACAGCAACTCTGCCCGTTTCTCCTTGCAGGGAGGTGCCATCGCCATCCTCACAGCCGCCGAGAGGCCATGCTACTTCGCTGGCATGGTTCTCATTTCACCTTTGGTTCTGGCCAGTCCCGAGTCCGCCACAACTTTCAAGGTAAATGGATTTCTGTTTCTGTGAAACTCTTGCATTTCCTTGGCAACTCCGGGAGCTGGAGTTGGGGGTAAAGGGCGGGAGTCCATTTGGACACCTAACAAACGTGATTGCCACCAGGGTTCTATAATTTTTATAATCAGGGGCTTCCCACCCCGGATCCCCCAAAGACAAAGGAAAAATGACTGCCTGTTTGCGTATGTTTTACTCGTGACTGTTGAAAGGAGAAAAGATTACCTGTGCTAGGAATCCCAGCAAAATAACCTGTGTGAACAAGCCACACGCAAGTTGTGTGCTAACTTCAGCCAAAAGTGCCCCGTAAGTGGACTTGCAGGCTATTGGGAATTGCAACATAGAGTGGTGTTCACCTTCGCTCTCCCAGAGCACTTTCCCCTCTGGTCCTGAGCCAGCCGGCATTTCGTTTTTCTGGTTGTGATGTTACACAACAGCATGTGTGTACGCCTCTTGGTCCTGGGGCTTTGAGCTACGAGGCAAACAAGCCGATAATACTATCACCCGAGGTAGAGCAGGCGCCTTCCTCCTGAGAAAGGAGAGGAGCAGGGCTGCTTAATGGTGCATGTGGGTTGTTGACATGTGATGGGCCTGCCCTTGTGGGGCATGAAGTTTGAGAGAAATAATAACCCAATGAGAGTAGAGAATCCCTAACCTGTGCATCTCCAAGGCGTGCTCCATCTCACCTGAGAGCTAGGTGGGCCTGCTGCATCCTGAGCCAGTTCCTGGGGCTCTCAAAGGAGCACGAAGGGTGAGGCGGTGGGTCACAGGGCCAGGGGGAGCTGGGCAGCCATTAGCCTATGTGCTTTCCCTACCTTCCCCCGCCTCATCATCCAGTGACAGCGGGATCATTTAAGTCATTGCCTTAGCTCAGGTGCCTTTGATATTCTGAGGACCCAAACAGAGGAACACAGCACAGGGAGTGAAACGTGACCCTGTCAAAATGTCCTCAGATGTCTCCTGTAGCCCATAGCCACAGCCGTAATCCCTAGAGACGGGCTGGCAGGTCCCGTGGACGGGCTTTCAGTGAGGTACCGAAAATGTCACCGGTTTCAATGAGAACAGGTTGAGCAAAAGATAAGCCTGGAACCATCTGATACTTTAACCAGAAAAACAACAATTTACTTAATTCGAGGAAGAGGAGAGAGGGCTAGCTCTTTTGAGTCTGACTCAGTTTCAAGGAAATCACCCCTGCCTTATTGCAATCGACCAGCAATAGTGCATTTTAGTGCCGTGTGGGGCAGCAGCGAGGCGGGATCCACGTGTGTCTGCCATGGAAAGAAACAAGGTCACCCACAGAACCAGAGGTGGCCTTTAAGTGTGCCAAAGGGGACACCACCTCCTGGGCACTTCCCTTCATGAAGATGATTGCACAATGTGAGCCAAATCAGTCAAGGGCTCTCGTCCAAGTAGAATAAGCAAGACCCGGGTCTCAGAGGAGAGGGAAGATCCTTCTGCCGTCCATGTGCTTGGAGTCACGTGCCTGAGATTTACTCAGCTCAGTGAGTGCCAGCCATGTGCTGTACTTCTACGTGCATTATCTCACTTAACTCCCATCATCAGCCCGTGAACTGATGACGGGAGAGGTCACGGAGAGGTCACGGCCTTCCTTGGATGGATGGAACACTGAGGCTTAGGCTGGATGAGTGACTCTCCCAAGATTACATAACTCGGGCGATGGATTTGAATCCGGGGCTGTCCCTGCCTCATCTAGGGTGCCTCCCCATAGGAGGGACTGGATGTTTTTCCTTAGAGAAAAGCCAGGGACTGCGGGGGCTTATCAGATGATGCACACACAGGTCGTGGTAGCTGAGCCCTGAGGTGGAGCCGGAAAGGCTTTCTCCCAGAGTCACCGGTGGAGGCGGGATTTCTGGGCAAGGCTACAAGAACGTGACCTTTCAGAGCCCTGTGCTAATAGATCACCTTCTCAGATCAAGGGCCAGCTGTCCCTGGAGGGAGGCAGGTCTCTCCCTACTGACCAACACAAATAGATTTCCTGTTGCCCTCAGACCTGAGGGCACATCCTCCCCACCATGGGTTCTGTTGCTGCCTCTGGCTGTTGGGCAGTTTTGACTGATAGAGTCTTTGATTCATCTGTCTACCCACCCCAGATGACTTGATCACCCTGCGCACATCTGGTCCTGTGTGGCAACCTTCCAGAAAGAGTCTCATTGAATCTTTTTTTTTTTTTAATTTAATTTTTTTTTTTTAAGTTTTGTATAATACATTTACCCGAGGGAACACTCCCTTCCTAATTTGAAGGTGGGCAGCCAGAATTACAGAGGGAGTGGATGCATCTTCTGTGGACACACATACACACTCCATTTGTTCCTGCTTTACACCAATGGAACGTGCTCCCTGCACTTTTTAGTTTCACTGTTCTCTCTTTGTTGACTGATTTGTTTTTGTGAGTTTGGGGTTGAATTAGGCCACTTTGCAAAGTGGTCCCTCTTAGTGCTCCTCCCCATCAGAATAGCAAGAGGCCCACTGTGGGGTGAGCCCTGGATTAGGTGAGGCCCCACTATGGGATAGGCTGTGGATTAGGTGAGGCCCCGCTGACCAAACTTTGGGCCATTTATTTGCAGTGGTTTGCTCTAATGGGCTCTAATGGGCCCAAAGGTGGACAGATTGCCGCAGACCATCTCTCGCTGAGAAAATTAAGGCTCAGGGGGACCTTTCTGAAGGTCAGTGGCGCTGTCAGGGGCCACAGAATGCGGGGCCTCATGGCTCCTCGCCCAGAGCTCAGCTGAGGACGTTTCAAAGGTTTGTTTCATGGCCCAGAGTTGCTGCTGTAGAGATTCTTGAAATCATTAAAGCAGGCAGCACGAGGTCTCAAACTTCTCAGTGCAGAGGGTCATGTGAAAGGTGGCAGAAGACTGTTGACATAAGAAATGTCTAAACCTGAAGAGAAATTCTATGAATTTATTGGAGCCAAACTGATGGCATATGCTGGGGCACAAAATGTCAAACAGTTATGCAGTTTCTTTTATGCATTTGAAATGAAAGCAAGAACTTAAGAAATATTATATGGAGGTGGGAGAAAAGCAAGGCGGGGACCCGATGACAGGATTGGTTTATCTGAAAAGGAGGGATGTGAAAGAGGGCATTTCATAGGTGTGTTAACCTAGAAGCACAGAAACAATGGACAGGACTTGCTTAAAGCAAAGCCTTTTAAGTAAAGAAGATATATGCCTGGGGCATGACTACCCACCTTGATCTGTCCAGTTAGGAATTTATAATAAAATCACTGTGAGGTTACTCTCCATAGAACTCCTTTTTTGTCCACATTCCCTACCTTGAAATGTGAGAATCCCAGACATCTCTTCCCCCCAACCCCACACCCCCCTCCAATCCTGCACACAGCTGGTTTTCCCCTCCATGCTCTGTTTTCAACAAGCTGGGTTGGGAAGAGGCTCTGGTCTCCAAACACTGTGTTAAGAATGTGGTTGCACAAGAGAAATGAGAGCAGGAGAAATTTAGAAACAAAAATGTAGTGCATTAGACCAAGTCTAGGCTGTTTATGCAGCCATTTCACGGGGATGATGCCCTGGGGAAGACAGGGCTGGAGTAAAACCGGAAATAGAGGGGAAACCTTTGGCTGCCCAGATGGGAGGATGTCAAACTCTGAGCTAAACTGGGGTCTGCTCACCTGATCTAGCCCAGGAGACACTGGGAATGTGCAGCAGGCTGTAGCACACCTCCTTTCTCTGAGAGTCCCTGGGGTCAGGACCAAAATGGCCCTGGGCAGAACCTGGGGTCAGGATGGGGCTCAGCCTGCTGGGAGGCTAGTCTTCTAAACGACCTTCCTGACTGTGGCCTGGAGGTTGTCTCATGGGGTCCAGGGTCACATGCAGGTGCCAGCCCACTGCTTCCAGATGCTTCCACTCCCTGCCAACCAGGGCACCTGGCCAAGTAGGGAGAAGGGAGTGGCCACGATAAACCTAGCACGCCTTGGTTGATGTCCTCTCCATTACCATCCTATAAGGAGGGACAATTATTCACAATTTAGGCAAGGAAATGAGGCCCATTGTCTTGCACAGGGTCAACGTGAGCGCCAGCTCTGCTAGTGATTGTGGCAGGATGCTCCCTTTCACCCCAAACCTGCCCAAATCAGGTCTCCTTAACTTTAGCCCACTTCCCACGTGAATGCCACGCATCTGTTTTAATCGCCGTCATCCAGAGGCCGTTGGAGCAGGGTAGGGGTGGGGGTGGGGGTGGGGGTGGGGGTGGATGGATCAGGTAGGGCGGGGTATGGGGGACTGGCTCTTTCAGACTTCAAGTACAGTTAGATCCAGGAATTAAGGACTTAGCTGTGCTAATGAATTTGGCAGCAGCAGTGCCTCATGAGGCATTGTTACCTCCGTCATACCTGCTCTCTACTAGCTGGGGGTTCAATCTTCTAGACACTTAGGACTTGGGGAAGGAGTTACGTGGCTCCAACTCATCTTTGGGGAGCCCCAGCAGTCAGCAAGTATTTAGTCCTTCCTCGGGGTTTACAAAAAATGGCCTGCAGGGCTTCCTATCCTCCGTCTGCTGGAGGGTGCACTTTCCCTCCTGAGAGAGCTGGGCTATCCTCTGACCCTTGTGCGATGCCACCCCCACAGAGGGGGTGGAGGTCTAGCCTCCAGCACAGGGCAACCTGCTGGAGCCGCTTTAAAAGGTAGCGATGGTAATTACCTCCCTGGTGTCAGGTCTCTCGTGAGCAAGAAGCTTTAAAGTGATCTTAGGGGGCCATTAAAACCTTCATAGCAATAAAGGCATTTGTGCAAGTCACTGGTGTTTAAAGTGATAAAGTGGAGAGCCTGCCAGTTAACCCCAGAATGCCACCAAGGCATGCCAAGGACACAGGACACATTCCAGCCTCTCACTCCTCGGGAGGTGAAGCTCTTTGTAAAAGCATTGCTTAGCTGCAAAAAGTCCCCTGTTAAGAAAAAGAAAAGACGACTGGCTCAAGGAAAGGGCAGAATAGGTGTTTCCCTATAATTGTCTCCTGGAGGGAGTCCTTCCTAGCTTTCAAGTCCCCTTGCCATCCCCGAGACACCAGAGCAGGGATGGTTACAGCCATAGCATGGCCTTTTCTGATTACTTCGAGCCTACACTGTCAGCATCTCCCCCTTGAAACAGAGGCCTTGGCAACTTTGGGATACACATGTGTTGGTTTGAGAAGTTCAGGAACACAGGTTCAAAGGTGAAGGTCCATCTGCCTCTTCACACATGGCCAGCACTTGTGTGCCCGGGTCCACGCAGAAGCAGGTGATGAGCAACAAAACACAAATTGTTGGCAAACGAGAAACCTGCTGGTGGGCGTCAGAGGAACGGGGTGAAGCACTGTGCGGTGTCTCTCAGGTCCTGTTGCAGGCTGAGTACCGAGGTGCTATGTCCCTGGGTCCCTTTCCGGCCAAGCCGATCTGGAAATGGGCAGGAGGCTGACTTGCAGAAAAACAGCCGTGTCCTTGGGAAGGCCATGCCACAGCAAGCGCGCAGACAGGCCGAGCCGGGCAGCAGGGTCTGGGGACTGACATTTGCACAAGGTCCTATCAAACGCAGCCACCCCTCAATTCCTGGGCGTGGCAGGGTCACATGTGGAGTTAACCGTCAGCCCTTGTGTCCCCTCAGGAAGCTGTGGGCAGGAGTCATTGAGAACAGCAGAGTGTGTAGAAGTCAGGCCTATGAACTTTGGGATACAGGAAGTTTTTTTCCTAGTGTTGCCCTTGGTGGAGGAAATAACCCCTAAATGTCCTTACACCATCAGGGTCCAGTGCCTCTGTGCACCCACAGTGCACTTCTTATCCATGTGTTTTCTCTTTATTAAAAATAGCCGGGACTGGTTTGGCTCAGTGGATAGAGCGTTGGTCTGTGGACTGAAAGGTCCCGGGTTCGATTCCGGTCAAGGGCATGTACCTTGGTTGCGGGCACATCCCCAGTGGGGGGTGTGCAAGAGGCAGCTGGTTGATGTTTCTCTCACATCGACGTTTCTAACTCTCTGTCCCTCTCAATTCCTCTCTGTGTAAAATCAATAAAATATATATTTTTTTAAAAAAATATTTAACTTGCCGAAACTGGTTTGGCTCAGTGGATAGAGCATCGGCCTGCAGACTGAAAGGTCCCAGGTTTGATTCCGGTCAAGGACATGTACCTTTGTTGTGGGAACATCCCCAGTGGAGGGTGTGCAGGCAGCTGATTGGTGTTTCTCTCTCATTGATGTTTCTAACTCTCTATTCCTCTCTCTTCCTCTCTGTAAAATAAATAAATAAATAAATAAATAAGTAAAATAAAATAAAAATAAAAAATAAATAAAATAAAATAAAATATATTTTTAAAAGCATTTAACTTTTGAAAGCACAGATACCAACTTCTGAATTTAGATTCCCAGAGGATCCCCTAGTTCCTGGAGGTCACAGACATTTGACCTGTGTTTAGAAACACTCGGGTCCTTTCCTTTTGTAAAGCTCCCAGAATCCCTTCTGGTTCCATACTTGTTCACAACCCCAGCTTGGCCCTTGAACCTGCCCAGTAGACCGTGTCCTCTCCATGAGCTTCAGATGGTATGAACTGACTTGAGTGCTAACCTCGTATTCCAAGTTGGATCTCCTTACATTTCTATGCTGGGCTGTCACAGCTCAGTGCAGAGCCTGGCAGTAGCACCTGGCACATTGCTGGCAGCACGTCGACAGCCATGGGGTTACACCAGGCTTGGGGTGCAATGACCTACACTAGTCTTAGAGGCAGGAGACTGCCATCCTCGCCCTGAAAAATGGAGAGTTGCCATGTGAATTTCAGAACAGAGGTGTGCATGTGTGTTCTCTTAGGAGCAAAGCCCTGCCTGGTCCCTGGAAGTGCGAGGCTGCATCATGCTAGTGCGGCCTGAGGAACGGGACGCGTTAGAGCTTGAGTGAAGGGAGATCAGGCAGCAGCAGTTGTGTCACTGTGGAGAGTGGCAGTGCCTGCTGTTCTAGATAATCCATAGGAAAGGTTGGCTTCTGGCTGCATTCATAGCGGGAGAGAGGGAGAACATAACGAAGGCTGGTGGCATAAAAGGCAAGATCGTCCTCGCTCAGACCCTTGCCCCTTTTCCAGCTGAGCTCCAACTGAGCCTCTGTTTTCATGTCTGTGAAATCAGGATAAATCCTCCCCTCACAGCATCTGTGTTGCGATGAAAAGACTGGGCATCTATGACTGTGCCCTATGCACCAAAAGATTGTCACTCAGTAGAGGCCAGTGCCCCAGCTCCCTACCCAGGGTACTGAGGAGACATCACTTAGCTCCAAAACATTCGCTCTCAACATGCGCTGAGAAGTCACCATTTGCCACCTTCCGTGTGATTCTAATTTCAGTGTTTCACAGCTCACTTTCGAAATAGCATCTTTCATCCCTGCGTGTCTGTGCACAGTGCGGAAATGAGAACAGTCCCCTCTGCAGGCAGAAGTGTGAGACCCAGGTCCATGCTTTTCCTGGGTAAACATGAGACCCCTCAGGAGAAATGGGGTGTGACAGGAAGGCCTGTACCTGAATCAGGGTCAAGCTCAAGGAGCATGTATCAAGCACCTACTGTGTGCCTGATGCTTTCGCACCCAGGGGTTCTCCTGGGCAGCTAAGGAAACAGAGGCTCTGTGATGGTCAGCACAGCCAGGAATCAAGTCAGGTCTTGCTCCCTCCACCACGTGTCTGATCGGGCTTGGTGACCGTTTGTTTCCCTCCAAGAGAGACCACGACAGTCGGCAGATTCTTGCTGATCAGAGCGGGCTCCTTTGGAGCCTTCTAAGCACTCTGGCTACCCTCTCGGGTGACTTAGGTGATGCTGCTCCTGTTGTGTGTGTTTTAGAGTCTTCTGAGAAGTTTTTTAGAATCTTCCTCCGATCGTGTGCAGAAGAGCTCACCGGGGCAGCTCCTGCAAATAACTCAGAATCACCCCTGATGAGTGATTGTGGGGGGAGGGGGCCTACCACACAGAATCCGCGCAGCAAACACAGACGTGGCATCCCCAACGACAGCCCCGGTGACCACTCTCGCCCACTCCCACTGGGATCTGAATCAGCCTCACTCAAGGCTGTCTGAGTCAGAGCAGGGAGAATCCTGGTGCGCTCAGCCTTGGGAAGCAACCCTGGCTGGTGTTCAGTTTGGATGTCACTTCCCTTAATTTGCTGTAAACTGTCCTGTGGGCAGAGCTGGGCACGGATCCCACTGCACTCACACCCTTGTTTTCCTCCCTGGTTAGGTCCTGGCTGCGAAGGTTCTCAACGTTGTCCTACCAAACATGTCCATGGGCCCGATCGACGCCAGAGTGATCTCTCGGAATAAGACGGAGGTAAGACTCTTTCTGAAGACCAGGAGGTCACTGGGGCTGGCGAGGGCGTGAAAGCAGCAGCCCAGTGGGGAATCTGAGCGTTCGCTCTATCGGTGGCATGGTGCTGCCCCATGGCCGAGGCCCTGAAGGAGGTGATGGGGACGTGAAGGTGCGGGAGATGCTGTCTGGTTCAGGATTGGGAGAGGAGGGATAAGTGGTGGTGATGCCTGAACTGAGCCCTGAACATGCAAAGAAGCTAACCAGACGGAGTTGTGTGCCTATCAGCCAGGTCTCTTTGGGTTGTAAGTGACAGAAACTTAACTCACAATGCTTTAAGCAAATTTAAAAGTGAAACCTATTGGTGAATACACCAAAGGCCTCAGGAATGGGTGAATCTGGGGGCTCAAAAGTCTTGTTCACCATCCACCCTCCCAGGTCTCATATCCCCTGGTTTGGCTCCATTCCCGACCAAGCTTTGCCCACGTGGAGGCAGAGATGGCTGCTGGCAGCTTTACATGAGCCACCCCCGTGGGAAGGTAACAGCTCTCTCCAAGAACGATTCTTACTGGCTGATTGTCCAAGCCTGAGTTCTTTGTCCAGGAAACGGGTCAGTGTCAACCCCACCCAACTTCAAGGACGGAGTGAATGGGAGGGGGGCAAAATTGGGATAGAGTTTCGGAGGACAGAAGAATGGATTCAGGCCAGGCTGAGTGCCCTGTGGGCTGTGGGAGTGGTGCAGGGCTAACAGGGAGTCAGAGGGAAAGGTTCCGGTGGAGGAAATGGCACAAGTAAAGAGCCCTGGTGTGGAGAGAGGACAACCCATTTGCAGAACAGCCAGGAGTTTGGTTCAACCACATGTAGGGCAGCAGGTGAGTGTCGAGGACTAAAATGAAGTCAGATTATGAGGTTACCCATGAACCCTATCTTCCGGGAGCCACCGCCCTCCTTGCCAGGAGCATGCTATAGTCCTCTGAGCAGTGTGGCCTTCTATACAAGCAAAACCAGAGAAAGGAAGGGGAGGGGAGAAAAGCCAACTGAGAGAAGCTTAGAAAGAAGAGACTAAGTGGCTTTGGAGAGATAAGCCGGGTGGCTGTGCCATCAGTCAATGCCATTGCCTCTGGGACCAGGCAGGAAGGTCAGCATGGGCAAAGATCAAGATCAGCAATGTGGGCTCTGGCCAGTGGTAGAGCATCTGCCTGCACACTGAAGGGTCACAGGCTCCATTCTGATCAGGGGCACATACCTGGATTACAGGCTCATTCCCAGGCCCAGCCGGGCCCATGGAAGAGGCAACGAGGCAACCAATCCATGTGTCTCTCTCACTTTTCTCTCTCTCTCTCCTCCCCTCCTCTTCCCCCTCTTTTCCCTTCCTCCTCCCTCCCCCCTCCCTCCTTCTACTCTCTCTAAAAAGCAATAGAAAAAAATATCCTTGGAGAGGTTTAAACAAAACAAACAAACAAAAAAGATCAACAGTGTGCCTGAGACACTGGGTCTGAACAAAGTTTAAAACCCCAGAAATTGGGGTTCATCTATTAAGACACCGCTCAGTGAACCAGCCCACCCCCCAAAGTTGAACGCAAGGCCAGCACCTGTCCTGCCTTTGACTGGGCCTCAGTGCTACACACACAGGTGGGCACATGTGCTTACCCCCCAAGGCAGCCCCAAATGGGCAGACCGAAGCTCTGCAGGAATGGAGGACTTGTCTGGGTCATCTGCTGTGGGACCAGCCTGAGAGCTTAGTGGGTGTAGTCCCAGCCGCTCTGTCTGTGGGACAGCAGCCCCCTGCAGACTTACAGCCAGGGGACAGGCAGCAGCCCTGGGCCTCTGGAGCACCTGGGATTATCTCCAGGATTAAGCAGTTCATTTTGCCGCTCCTCTGCCTCAGCTTCCCATCTTGCCTTAGGGATTTGAAATCATGAAAGTGGTGGCTTCCTAAGGACCCTATAAAACAGAATGGGTATTCTAGCTTCCCCAGGTTTCCTTGGGACTTGAGCAGTTGGAGTTCAACAACCTCCTGGGCCTCTGAGAATCACTTAGAGAGTGGGCACATCAATTCGAATCATCCCCAATGTGTATAAAGGAGACATTCTTTTTCTTTTTAACTTTAAAACAATATATTTTTCTTTATTGATTTCAGAGAGGAAAGGAGAGGGAGAGAGAGAGATAGAAACATCAATGACAAGAGACTCATTGGTTGTCTGCCTCCTGCATGCCCCACAATGGGGATTGAGCCTATAACCCGGGCATGCGCCCTGATCAGGACCCTCCTGGTTCATAGGTCAACGCCCAGCCACTGAGCCACACCGCTCAGGCTAAAGGAGACAATTTTGATCAGGTTAAAACTCCCAGGCTTCCAGGGCCAGGAGAGCCTTATGAATTAGGCTGGCGTGAGGCGCTAGGAGTGGTGGGGCCTGTGGGGAGCCAGAGGCTGTCAGATCCACCTGAGTCATCTGCATTCAATTTTAATTTAATCTGAGTTTTAAAAACCACAGTGCCTCCCAAACCCACGTCTTGGGGCCAAAATGGACCAGGGTCAAAGAATAGGTGAGTAAAGGGAAGGAACATGTAACTCCATCTTGCAGTTCTGTATGTTCAAAAGGCACAACTTTAGGACCCAGAAAAACCAAAGGCAAGCATATGCTGTTTGATTTAATCCCAACATGAAGCTCAACCAACATTAATCTCATTTCACAGGAGTGGAAACTGAGGCTCAGAGGTTAAAGAACTTGTCTCTGATTGCACAGTCAGTCAGGGGCAGAGCTGGGATTTGAACCCATTTGATTCAGAAGTCCATGTTTGGGTGCCTCTTTCCAACTAGTATTTACAATAATTAAGCTCTTTTTCCTTGTTTTTAAATTTATTGATTTTAAAGAGAGGAAGAGAGACAGAATGTGCCTCGACTGGGGATGGAACCCAAAACCTGGGTATGTGCCCTCACCAGAGAATCAAACTCGCCACCTTTTGAGAGACATTTTTATTTATTTATTTTTATTTTTTTAATTTTAATTTAATTTTATATATTTTATTGATTTTTAACAGAGAGAAAGGGAGAGAGATAGAGAGCTAGAAACATCGATGAGAGAGAAACATCGACCAGCTGCCTCTTGCACCCCCGCAACTGGGGATGTGCCCGCAACCAAGGTACATGCCCTTGACCGGAATCGAACCTGCGACCTTCAGTCCACAGACCAACGCTCTACCACTGAGCCAAACCGGCTTCGGCCAAACTCGCCACCTTTTGGTGTACAGGACAACGGACGCCCCAACCAACTGAGCCACACCGGCCAGGGCTCTTTCCCTGCTTTATAATTACTGGTCCACACAGCCTGTGGCTGGGGGCCATGGCTCCGTGTGCAGATTCGCTTTGTGATGGGGCCCCCCACCTGCCAGCATCCCCCATAATAGCCCCGGCTTGAATGTGCAATCTCTAGTAAAACCAATTATTTTTGCAGCAGCTGTGCTAGGACAACAGTGGGTTAAAGAGAGAGGGACCTCCCTTTGAGAGCTTTGAGAGGAAACATCCAGGTGCAAATGTAGTCATTTATCTCACCACCTGAAAGAACTTGAGCATAAAGAAAGGGCGGAGGGGGGGAGAGAATATAATGAAATTATTCCAAACCCTCTTTGTTTAAGTGTAGCAACTCTCAGGGTTTTTATCTCATTTTTGAAATAGTGGAAAGTTCCACTGAAGGCCTTAAACACACAGAAGAGTCGGATGTGAATATACAGCACACAGTCTCCCCTGGGATCCCGGTTGCATGCCCTTATGTATCAGGTTTCTGACTGGTCAGGTAAATGGGGTGATTCTTTATAAACGCTAATAGGCCTACCCGGTCTGGCTCAGTGGATAGAGCGTTGGCCTGCGGACTGAAGGGTCCCAGGTTTGATTCCGGTCAAGGGGCACATGCCTGGGTTTTGGGCTCAATCCCCAGTAAGGAGTGTGAGGGCATGCAGGAGGCAGCCGGTCAATGATTCTCTCTCATCATTGATGTCTCTATCTCTTTTTCCCTCTTTCTTCCTCTCTGAAATAAATAAAAAAATATTTTTTTATATAAAAAAGGAAGGAAACACTAATAAATGTCCTGATAGGAAGACTTAGAGGAAGGAGGTGGCTGGTCAGCAAAAAGCTGAAAGCTGAACTCCTGTTGGAATGAATAGGAGCGAGCATTTCCATTCTCTTTGGCAGAGAGAATTCGCCTCTCACATGTCCAACTCTGAGTCTCCCTTTCAACCTTGTGCTGAGCTTTAAAAATAGCAACGCCCAGAGGGGAATGTGCTCAGAAAAGGCACCGCCTGGGATCTAACATCGGGTGTCTTAAGGCACAGCTTTAGCTAAGATATTTCTCATGGAGCCCTGCAGCGATAAAAGCTCAAAAGAGGAGAAACGTTTGCCTAACGAGCTTACTAAAGCAGGCCCTCGGAGGAAGGGTGCAGGCGAGGGGGTGTCGGATGGCAGACTCTTTGGAAGGCTGGCTCTGGGGAAACAGGCTGGCTCTGCCGTTCGAATGTCAAAAGCAGGATATCTGTTTGGGGTTTGCTCTGGCAAGTGTTCTCACAACCCACCCAGGGCTGTTAGCACGATGCCCTTCACCAGCATCACTTCACGGCTGCCAGCCCACAGAGGCACATTCTCCTGGCCTGCATGGCCTCCGGGAGGATTGTCCTCACAACCCAGTGCTCAATGGCTGCTTCCTTCTCCTGTGTCAGACTAATCCTTCCGTCTTCTGCAGCTCCGAGAAGGCAGTCTCATTACCAGCATTTGCATTTGTAAAAAGCTTGGGCCCAGACAGGGCTAGTCACTTACCCGAGGTCACACAGCTACTTAGTAAGGATTTGAGCCCAAATCTCTCTGCTCTGAGCCAAGCACTCTTGGCACTAAAATCCTGGAAACAAAGAAGTTGCTACTGTCAGACATTTTTTGGTTGTTGCTGTTTGTCTACACATTTAGAGTCCCTGATCAGAACACTGGAGAACTGACATATTAATCATTCCGTCCTCGGAATGTGATGAAACCCTCCCACTCCGAAAAGCCTTGAATGCTCCTAATAGTTGTCAGGCCAAGCATGTGGGTGACAGTGAGTGTGTGGGGGGAAGGGGTGGGAGGGGGCGGTAAAAAGGGGATTTGCTCAGAGTCTCCACCTGCCCTCACGCCATACCATTGCTGACGGTGCAGTTATGAACAGAATGCACTCTTTCTTCCCGAGCTTAATCCTCTGGCCTGGGAGCTGGGTGGAAGCCGGGAGGAGAGATGCTGTGGTTCTGAGTGCACGGTTTCCATATTGAGGTACTTTGTCTTCTGGAGCCAAGTCTCTGTTCTCTATAAATACTCTGGGATGCCCACCAGGAGTATCCTAGCTTGTTTGTATCACATTGGCAGGCCATATGGTCAGAGCTGTGAGGAGTGGCCAACTCTGCTTCATTTCATTTCTATGAGTGGGTGCCACTCCAGACCCCACCCAGTGTTTGAGATGTGCCAGGGTCAAGGATTCGGCCCCCCACCCCACTCCCCTGCAACCAACCTGCCCACCCATATGGCAGGAGCCCGCCTCTGCCCATGGCTCTTGAAGGCTCCTGCCAAGTCTTGGAAAGCTGGGTCACATGGCAGCTTTTAACTAATTATAACCACAGCTAAAGATAGGCCCCAGCTGCCCCTCCACCCCCGGGACATGGCCTCCCTCTGCAGTCCCCTCCAAGAACTGCTTATTCACTTGCCAATATTCCCAGCTTGGTTCGCCAGTTTTATCTTACTGCTCTCCATCAATCATACGGTTACCAAATTACCTCCCAATATGTGGGTTTTGTGTACCTGGTGTACTTATAAACTAACACATTGAGACACCGGCCCTTGGAGATTGAGAAAGGTTTGTTCAGCTTGGCCAAAGACAGAGGACAGGAGAGCAAGATCTTTCCATCTTTCTCGCTCTCAAAAAAGCAAAAATAGGGAGTTTTTATGCAGCGAGGGAGCAGGAAGGGGGAGTTCCCGGGAACGGAGAGAGAAGCCTGTGTTTCTTTAGTCACAGATAACATTTTGTGCAGCCAGACTTCTGGGCGGCAGCAGCTGGTCGCAGCTACCTTGGAGACATTCTTTCTCCTTCTGCAAAACAAACTCATAAATTCTCCTTGTGGCCCTGGCATTATTTCCTCCTACTTGACAAAGAAGCTGTGCATCAGCAACACAAAATTACATTGTGAGAACAAGGGCTGCTGGGTTGAAGAACCAAGATTCTGCAAAAAATGGCATAATTGCGCATCAGTCACGTTGTCTGTAGAGCAGAAACTAGACAGCGTGTGATTGTTGCCATTGTTGAAGCTCCCTTTGTTTTGTGCTTAACGAACTATATTTTTTTATTATCTCAAGCAAAGTCTGCTTTTAAGCACCTTTCCTGGAACTTGCTTTGCAGGCAGCCCTTCAGAGCCTGGCTAACACTTCCCTTATCTTTGACTATAAGTTATGTGACAGCCAAAGCCATTGAAACATTAGTTAACGCCTGTACCCATCTATCTAGATTATATGATCTAGGACCTAAGCATGTTTACTGTTGAATGTCGGTCTCAATAGTTCAAATTTCCCACTGGAGACTTGTCCATTTGAGGCAGCTATCCTTTACTAACATCTTAAAGGGGAAAAAAATAACGAGCCATCAGGAGGTTTCTTCGAGTGCATAGCTCATAAGGGGACAACTGACAAATGGCTTGGTCTTGTGCCCTGAAAAGTGGGACCTGTTGATCTTTGTGTCCCCTTACTCCAGATGTTTCCTGCTCCCAGCTCTCCTCCTGCTGACTCTCAAAGAAGCAGCTTGGAGCACGTGAGAGACAGATTCCTGAAGTCAGTGACTTGAATAGCAGCAGAAAAGCCAGCCACTCTCTAGAGCACATGTGTCAAACACAAGGCCCGCGGGCCAAATCCGTCCCGCCAGGCCTTGCAATGTGGCCCGCACCGCGCTGTCATCACTGCACTCCGCTGCGTTTCCATCACAATGACAGTTTATGACTGTTCAGTAAACCATTCGGCCCGCGATTTAGGCTGGATTTTAGATTTTGGCCCCTTCTCTGATTGAGTTCGACACCCCTACTCTAGAGAGACTGTCAGGGTTCACGTGGGAACACAGCCTGGGCAAAGCTCTCTCAGAGGTGCCTGCTACAAGCCTGCCCAAGGGACGTATAGCTCCTCCTGGCAAAAGGAATCATAATAAAGAATGAGAAAACAGATTGTGGGGAAAGGAGAGGTCAAAGCCAGCCTTTTCCTACAATTTAATTATGGAGATTTTCAAATCAATAGGAAAGTTGATATGGTAGTACAATGCATACCCATATGCTCCTCCCCAGGAGGCACCCATTGGAAATATTCTGCCATACTTCCTTTTTCTATGATTCAAAATGAAAATACAAATACAGATATAGATTTTAAGTCTTTTAAAATGTATTGTGGTAAGATATACGGAACACAAAATTTGCTATCATATCCATTTTTAGGTGTACAGTTCAGTGGCCTTGAGTACATTCACATTATGTGTAACCCTCACCACCGTCCATCGCCAGAACTTTTTATCTTTCCAAACTGCAGCTCCATGCCCATTAAACACGGACTCCCTACCTCCCCTCCCCCAGGTCCTGGCAACTACCATTTTGCTTTCTGTTTCTAAGAACTCAACTATTCTAGATGCCTCATATAAGTGGAATCATACAGTATTTGTTCTTTTTTATCTTTTAAGCATAATGTCCTCTAGATGTACTCACGTTGTAGCATGTGTCAGAATTTCCTTTCTTTTTAAGACTAAATAATATTCCATTGCATGACTATACCATGTTTTGTTGATCCATTAATCCTGTTGATGAACACCATCTCTTGGCAATGACGAACAATGCTTCCATGAACTTGGGTGTGCAAATATCTCTATGACACCCAGTGTCACTGATGCTCAGTTCCCTTGGGGACTTAGGGTGCAGCCTGGCACAGCATCAGCCCTTGGCAGATGGGGGCTGTTGTTAACAGCCGTTTCTAAAGAGGTGTCTGCAGAGCCACAGGAGTCCTCTTACTGCTGGTGTTGGGCACCGCTCATAGGAGGAAACTATGAACTGTACCTTGAAGGGAGACGGGGATTTGCTGGCTGACAGGAGTCAGGGCATGGGAAAGGCATTCTGGAAACAGCAGGGACAGCCCCCAGTCTTCAGGTACAGAAGCTGAGCATGTGAAAGGGGTGGAGCCAGGAAAGGCACGGGCTTCCTGGAGGAAGGGGCAGCTGAGCTAAGTGTCATAAGAGAGGAGAAACTCCAAGGGGAGCTAAGGCAGAGGGAACAGCCGTGCGAGACCGCCGGTACAAGGGTGGCAGGAGTGTTGAGGAAGGAGGCAGAGCGGCGGCTGGAGCCCATCACGTGTGGCCTTGCAAGCCGCAGGAAGAGTATGGACTTGACCTTGCAGTGGGTGGGCAGCACAGCAGGGTTCCCAAGTCCAGGGGGAATCTGAGCGCAGTGTTCAGGGCATGGTCAGCGGGGGAGAATTCGTCAGGCCCAAGAGGAGGGGACACGTGGGGAGAGGAGCAGACACTGGCCACACAGCAGGCAAGGCTATTTCCAGTATTTAGCATGTTTCGTATTCAAGCCAATTGCTCTGCTAAATTGTTATTTGCATTTAGAATATTCCACAGGCTTAACATTCATGAGAATAGCCCAGTGAGCCACAGGGAACAATACGGAACAGCTCCAAAGAACTTACCTTTGGGGGTGTTTCCTCTTTCATGCCTGATTATTCTTATTGAATGAACTAATGAGGGGCCTGTTCCTCTAAGGCCCATAGATATCATTCCAATGTGAATACCCCTTTGCCAGCTGTTGGCCAGCAGGCCTGGTTTAGAGGTTTCCAGGTGCATCTGATCTGTGCCAGGCTCCCAGGGCCCAGAGGTGTTTCTCGTTGGGCTGGGATAGAGGAAAGTTGGCTCATTCATTCAGCCAGTATTTGCTGAAGGCCTCCTACACGAGGACATAGCAAAAGTAGGACAGAGCCCACTCTGGCCCCAGGGGCCAGCCGTCCAGTGGAGAGACAGGCGGGTGCACAGACCCCTGGGTGAGGGGTGAGTGGAAGGCTTGAGAAGGGCTGTTAGCCAGGAGAACTTGGAGAATCAAAAAGGTATCCCTGAAAGCGTGAAGGCTGAGCTAAGGACTGAAAGAGGAATAGATGTTGATTGATTTAAGAGCCAAGGGCTGGAACAGCCACTTGGGATGGGTGATGGAAACCATAGTACACAGAAGAGGATTTTCTATCATTCAAGTCTTTCCACAACAAATTGCCATTCAAAATAAAGGTAGGAAATGAAGAGATTGCCTCTGCAAAGACATGTCCATTCATTGTAGGGTTCCTCCAGTTTCTAGATTTTAGAGCTCACTTAGGTAGAATTGTTGAGCACTCTCTCCAGAATGCCAGAGCAGGCTCTCTGATTTCTCTGTGATAAAAATAGGTGGATTAAGAAAGATCTAAATCCTGGAGGAAGAAGGGAGTCCTGGGATGGGCTCCAAAGCACAGGTGGAAGGATGAGGCTTCCCTAGGAAAAGGGAGGGTGTTAGAGGGAAGAAAGGTCAGAAAATCCCAGTTGTAGACACATGTAGGTCCCTGAAGGGGAACTGTAGATCAGACCCAATGGGCTATATTTCTCTGTGAAGTGGTAAACAGTGTTATGTGAGGAGGGTGCATGCCTGTCTGTGTCTAGTAGGGCACCCCATTCTGTGAAGGGTGGCAACTGTGGTACCAACCAAGTCATTTCACCGTCAGGCCTAGATATGTATGGTTCTCACCAGGGGCCCACCGCTTTCTTTCCTGAGGAATGCCACCTCCACTGCTGCTGGCTGACCTGCGAGCCCACGGGACTCACCTTCACTTTCTCTTCTCTAGAGAGGTGGCATAGCGTGGTGAGTGGCTCTGATGATGATGGTGAAGCCCAACTGCCTAGGCTCTCATCCTGGCTCTGCCCCTTATTTGCTGTGTAATCTTGAGTGGGTCATCGAGCCTCTCTTCTCGCGTATGAGATGGTGAAAATAGCAATAGTCCCTACACTGGTTTCCTGTGAAGAGTCAATGAGCGAGTACCAGTAAAATGCTCAGCACAGCACCTGGTACATAATTAAGGGCTAAGTGTGTTCATTATTTTAAATACCATTTTAATTAAAAATGTAATTTTGTATTCCACCACGGAACAGATTTTTTAAAAATAGGTCAAGGGATTTGGCTGTAGGGGTGGTGCCTGGATGTTGCTCAACCCACTTGAAGACAACTCCCAGCTGTAGATTGTTGCTATATTTACTGTGCTTTAGGGCAAAGTCTCTTCCCCACAGAGAAACAGTGTTCAAAAGTCAGCAGCCCCAGTTGGCACGTTCCCGGCTGGCAAGTTCAATCTTGCTGAGAGCTCTCAGAGCCACAGAAAACAGTGAAAGGCGCTGGGGGTTGCTAATGTATGTGAAGGAGGCCAGGAAAACATTCACAACCTGTGACACTGGAATCCCAAGAGGAACTTCGAGGTTCCCTCATCGGGAAAGCCAAGGCCTGGAAGGAGTAAGACTTCACCTAAGGCTATGTGGCTCCAGGTCCCTGAGGCAGAGAGACCTTCCTTTCCTTGTCCCCAGGGTCTGAGCCAGAGGCACCCCACACATCACTAGCCCCGCTCTGGGGCCAGGCCCTGGGCTTGACATGTGTCTGCATCAGCTCATTGAGTCTCTCTAGAGTCCTCTGAGGCATTTCCACCATCACCCCTATTTCACTATTCGGCAAACTGAGCCTAGGAGAGAAGAGTCTTGCCAGATCACGGCTGGGAACTATCAGGGCTGGGTGCTCCTCACTCCTCAGGTCTCCCTTGTATTGTCAGTTGACACGGCCCCCAAGAAAAAATGAAGACTTCAAGCCTCAGCCAGTGGCAGCACCCCCAAAGGTCAATCATCTGAAACAAAGATGTGCTCACTTGGACCTGGACCCAGAGCCTCCAGCTGACATGTCCCCAGTAGACACGTTCTCAGCTGGCATTAAAAAAAAAAAAAAAAAAAAAAAAAATTATGGCCGAAACTGGTTTGGCTCAGTGGTAGAGCATCGGTCTGCGGACTGAAAGGTCCCGGGTTCGATTCTGGTCAAGGGCATGTACCTTGGTTGCGGGCACATCCCCAGTAGGGGGTGTGCAAGAGGCAGCTGGTCGATGTTTCTCTCTCATTGACGTTTCTATCTCTCTCCCTTCCTCTCTGTAAAAAAAATCAATAAAATATATATTTTTTAAAATTATAATTTAAAAAAATGGGGAGAGGGGGTGCAAGAGATAGTGCCAAACACTGGGTCTTTGTTATATGTTTTTTAAATTAAACTTTTTGTTTTGACGTAATAGTGATTCACATGTAGTTGTGGGAAATAATGGAGAGGAATCCCAAGGACCCTTACTCAGTTCTCTTCGATGCTGACATCTTACAAGACTATAAGACAACATCACTACCAGGAAGTTGACATTAGCACATCAGACCACAGAGCATCCTATAACCACAAAGATCCCGCATGGTACCCTGGTGTAGCCACACCCACTTCCCCTACCCAACCCCTGGCAACCATATTTCTATTCTACATTTCCCAATTTTGTCATTTGAAGACTGTCATAGAGATGGAATCCTATAAGAAGTCATCTTTGGGGACTGACTTTTTCACCTTTGGCTTTGAATGTGCTGCTTCTGTTGACCAATGCTCTGGGTTGGGTCTGGTCCAGGAGAAATAGCCCTCTCCGCCTGTTTCCTGGGGGTGACAGGGCATGTTCTCACCTCACAAGTAGGACTTCAGGTGACTTTAGATCTTAAGCTCTTAAAACAAACAAACAACCCCCCCCCCACACACACACACACACAAAGGCTGGCCCGGTGGCATGGCTCAGTGGTGGAGCGTCGAATGTGCCCAGATTGCTCAATCCCCAGTAGAGGGTGTGTAGGAAGCAGCCAATTAGTGATTCTCTCTCATCAGTGATGTTTCTCTCTCTCCCTCTTCCTTCCTCTCTGAAATCAATAAAAATATATTTAAAATAAAAATAAATAAAACAAAGGCCATCGTGCCTGGGCCAGAATGGTTACTTGAGGGGAGGGTTTGGGCCCTCTGAGCCTCAGTTTCCCCATGAAGTTTGGCCCTCCTTTTTGCTCCAAACTCCTCTTTCCCTCTGTCCCTCTTGCCCTCTGCCCTGGCTGTGGCTCCCACCAAGGGCCTGCCCTTTCCCCGACACATCTGGCAGCGCCTTCCCCCGGCCCATACACAGCCATTGTGTAAACAGGGTTACGTGACCAAGACATGGAAAATGAAGCCAAGAGCAGGAAGCCACTTGGGCCGTTAGAGCAATTAGACCCGAGAACAGACTCCCCAAGGGGCCTCATGTGGCCAGGATGTCCTGGAACAACAGAGCAAGGGTTCAGGAAGGTGGTGGTCTAGCGGGCTCTGGCCCTGTGCGCTCCTAAGGACACATCCCCTGCAACCAGGGCCCAGCGACATGGAATGGAGTGCTCTGAGCAGGGCCACCCGCCCACGGAGACCCAGACCACAACAATGGGGGGTTAAAAAGGAGACAAGCTTATTCACTTCTCAGTGTCACCAGCCCATGTGCTCCAGTGCATCTTGTTGCTTTGTGTTTCTGGGGTGTGGCTCTCCTCCCTGGGGCCCCAGCTCCCTCCTTACTCTGGTAAGTGGGAGGAGGGAAATAGGACAAGCCTTGACAGGAGTATCACACCGCATACTTCTCACTTCCCATTGGCCAGAATGGGGTCACATGACCAGACCTAACTGCAAAGAGCGCTGGGAAATGTAGTCTTTATTCTGGGTCCTTCCTTGTATTCCAAAGGAAACCTTCGGGGTTCTATAGGGGAGAACAGGAACTGAGTAATGGATAATAGGCAGGTTCCTCCTCCCCAAATAAGGATAATGAGAGCCATTCTTCAGACAGAGTTAAGGTTAATCGGGTTAAACATATAGTGCAGGCACATGGAAAGGAAGAGCTCAGAAGTGAAGTGTTAGATGTTATTATTTTTCACTAAATGAGGTCTTGCACATACTGCCCTGACACTGTGCTGGGTACAGAAGTGCTGCAGTTGCCATTGCTCTCATTGATAGCCTCAGTTCTCGACAGACTGCCAGCCCAGGGCTCTCCTTCCAAACAGGGCTCCTTGCAGACCCTGGACCAGCAACTGCAATGGCCATGCACTGCCCCTGCCAGTCTCTTGTCCTCTCAGTCCCCAAACAAACAGCCTTAGCCCTGCAGGATTCACGCCAGCTCTGCTGCAGGAAGTGCTGATCTGTCTCATGTGGTTCTCCACAAAGGTCTGCTTTGCCTGCTCTGTCCCCAGCACGGGAGGAATCAGGGATGGCAGGGATGGCCCAGAATAGTTTCTCCCGCCTCGACATGGACCTGAATGCCAGCTGAGGCTGCAGGGCTGGGAACAGAAAAGAGGTGTAGCCCTGCCTTTGCAGATCAGATTGGAACACAGTGGGCACTCTGGCAGCTCACAGGGCAGCTGGAGGCACATTTCCTTCCATGGCCCCTCTGCTCCCTTACCCATACCCATACCATGTGGCATGTCTCCAACCAGCCAAGAACCTACTGGCAAGGATGAGGGAAATGAGATAGGGAATGTTTTGGTCTCACAACTACCCATAAGGCCTGAGAGACATCTAGAGACTTCTCACCCAGATTTTGTGGGGACAATGCCCCACCTGGGGCCACAGTGAGCAGGCAACTCACTGTTCCCTTAAAGGCAGGTGGCTGTGAAGCCAGGGAAAACAAGGATAGGGTGTCAGGGTCAGATTCTGAACCTCAAGCAGGGGCAGAGTTAGAGTTAGGTCCTGGGAAATCTGATGATTGAGGAGGGAGGACCCAGCCTCTGGGCATGCCCCCTAGAGAGGCAGTAGGCATCCCTGTCTGGGTGGCAGGCAGCCTTCTGCAGCCCAGAGGACATGGAGGCTGGAGCCCCCCACAGCCCAGACCTGCCCTGGAATTCGTTTCTCCAGAAGCCCATGGGGTGGTGCCCTGCCAGACTGCCTCCAGGGCTCCTCAGACCAGCCCCACGCCTTCTGCCAGGGCCCCCAGTGCCCCTGCATGTTGTGTGTGCCCTCACCCACTTCTACCGGGTGGACACTAAGTAAGGGAAGATGGGCTTAGAGAAAGCAAAATCCACACCGCTAACACCAGAATACCTTCAGAGCTGTTCCCGAGCAAAACCTGTAACCAATACAATATTGCCCATGTAAAAATATATGCCTTAGCACTTGAAGCCGTGTGGAGGTACATGTATGAATGTGGGTGCATAGAACAAAGCCTGTGAAGAGACGCATCAGAACAGTGCAGGTCTGGGTCATGTGCCTGCGCCCCAGACCGAGCTGACTGATGGAATCAGCTCTTCAGGCCAAAGCAGAAGGAAGATCTAACAGATGATAGCGAGGTCCCCAACCCCTGAGCTAAAGATAGAAACTTCTCTCTTTTTCTTGTCTGCAGGTCGACCTTTATAACACAGACCCCCTCATCTGCCGGGCAGGGATGAAAGTGAGCTTCTGCACGCAGCTGCTCAACGCTGTCTCCAGGGTGGAGCGGGCCTTCCCCAGGCTGACCTTGCCCTTCCTGCTGCTCCAGGGCTCTGCTGACCGCCTGTGCGACAGCAAAGGGGCCTACTTGCTCATGGAGTCAGCCAAGAGCCAGGACAAGACGCTCAAGGTGAGCACGTGACCCCCTCACTTCCCCAAAGTGGGAAGGTAGTGTCCCTTTGGGCACATCTGCTCAGAACCCCATAGCTACCCCCAGGGGGAGGTCATCTTGGGATGCGGCCAGCCTGGCCTCAATGGAAAATACATACCAGAAATACAAGATGGCTGTTCATTCTAAGCAAGAACACAAGCCATTAGCCAGTCATGGGAGAATATTCAGAAGACGTCTGGGTCAAGGAAGAAACCCGCATCTGGGCACTGTGCAGAGAAATGTCTCCAAGAGCCTGTCTCCCGGTTTTCCGTGTCCCAGGTCCAAAGGCATGTGGCTGCCCGGCCTCTCTGCAGGTTGGTTTTCTGCAGCAGCTGGGGACCAGCCACCACTGCCAGGACTCTGGGGTACCAGTGCAGTGAGCATGGCAGGGTCTGGTCTGCAAGGGCATATGCAAGAGGGGTTGGGACCTGTGGCTTAGCCAAATGGCCTGGAAAATGTTTGGAGTCCAGACATTTCTGTTTTGTTTGACTAATTAAACTGGGAAGAGCTCCAGTTGCAGGAGTGGGAAAGAGGAGAAGCACCTACTCTGTACCTGTCAAGTGACCGTTGACCACAGCCCCAGTATACTGGTGATGGATATGTGGCCCCAAACTATGCCACCTCAGCCTGTGCAGCAGGCACATGGAGGCCAAGTCCAGAACCATTTCCTCCTAAGTTATAAAGAGAACGGGCAACTACCTCACTACAGATCCCACCCTTACTAAGCAGCAGGGTCAGAATTCAAACTCACTCCCACTGACCCTCTCCATTCCATACGGCACTGACAGACTCTCAGGGCTTTGCAAACTGTCAAGTGCCTCCCTCGCACCATTATGCATTGCAGACCCTGGCCCACACCAGCTGTCAGATGTAGACTCGTGGGTGAACAGGAAGCAGGAGAAAAAGGAAAACTGGCTCTTAGGATGCTGGAGAACATGAAAGGCCATGGCCACTTTGCAATTGGGTGTAGGCGCCTCACAGGTCACGCCCTTTGCTGGAGTGGAACCGTGGTGGCCCCACAAACGGAGGCCAGGTAGAGTGCTCATTTGTTCATTCCCCATTCATTCGTTTCTTCTTGAACCCAAGTGTTCAGTTGGCATTGACCTTGTGCCAGGCCCTGAGAACAAGACAGGCAAAGTCTCAACCCTCTCACACGGTCTGTCCTAGTGGATGAGCAGCAAACAACCAACCAGACAGGATGACAGTGAGGAAGAGGGTCAGGGTCCTGAAGGAAATCAAGCAGAGAGTGGGACAGAGAAACTAGAGAAGAGGTAAGACACTCACTTAGATGGGCAGCCAGGCCTAGGAGCTGACAGTGACTAGAGCAGTGGGAGAACATTCCAGAACAAGGAGGGGCAACTGCAAAGACCTAAGTTGCAAACTATTGGTGTGTGCAAGCACTCAGGAGACTAGTAGGGTGGAGTGTGCCGAGCTGGGTGAGGGGGACCTGGCAGCAGAGGAGGGGTCCCAACTCTTAGTGCGATGAAGAAGCCAACAGCGTGTTCTGAGCTGGACAGCAACAGGCTTTTGCTATGGTTCTCAAAACATCCCTCAGCTGCCCTTTGGAGGTAAGAATGGAGGAAAGGGTAGGAAGATGGTGGTGTCACCCAGGCCAAGAGGATGAGCTTGGCCTGAGGTGGTGGTAGCAAAGGCAGGGGATAGCCTGGCAGGACCTGGAGAGAGAGTGACTGTAGTGATCACGTGACTAAGGATGGATCCTGAGCTTGGGCCTGCACCAGTGAGAAGACTGTGACCCCTACCCTGAGATGGGTGATACAGGAGTTCTATTTTGAGATGCCTGTTGAAGAGGCTGTTGGAAATTTGGGAAAAGAATTGAAAGAAACTATAAGAGGTTTCTAAAAGGTTAACAGCTTCCGAATGATGCTAAGAAGACAATATGAGAGGAAGTGTTCCCTGGGTACAACAGCTGTAGCCCATGTCAATTATAGTCGCTGTGGGCTGGTGGGAGTGAACGTAGACTGGGACCAGCTGAGGTCCAGGTGGAAGACAAGTAAGTGAAGACAAGGAGTGGAAATCAGGGTTTGAGGTAGAGGCACAGACCAGATCACAGCTGGAGAGAGAAGCGGAATAAAGGAAAGGTGTGTGTTGACTTCAGGAAGGAAGTGCTAGATCATGTTGGCACATTTTAATTTACTTACATCATCATTTGATCAGAAGGCACTGGCGCCATAAGGATGGAGTCCTGGGGGCACGAGGAGTGTCTGGGGGACTCTGGCTGCCACCTGTGGCCTCCCTCCCTGCACCTGGAGCTTCCTTAGCCCTGACCTCCTGTCTCTCCTAATTGCAGATTTACGAAGGTGCCTACCACGTTCTCCACAAAGAGCTTCCCGAAGTAACCAACTCCGTCTTCCATGAAATAAACATGTGGGTCTCTCAAAGGACAGCGGCGGCGGCGGCGGCAAGAACAGGGTCCCCACCCTGAGCGCACGGCCAGGCCCCCGGCCCTCAGCTGGGGAAGTGGGCAGAGGAAGGGCGGAAGCTGACCTCTCAGATGTGACTTTAAAAAATTACGAATTGGAGGAATCCCTAGCCTAATTCACTAAAGAAAAAAAAAAAAAGGCACTCTTGTCATACATTAGGTTGTTCTGTCTCTGGGTCTACCTGAAGGGGTAGACACACCTTATGCAAAAACAGAGAAGGGTCGCAGGCAGTTTTCCAGAGGTGGAATGTGCTGGAATATGCTTAAAACCCAGCACAGCCCCTGCCCTGCCCGTCCTAGTTCCCGCAGGGTTCCCAGGAATGCCTGATGTTCTGGGACACCTGACTGCAATAATTGGAGGAGTCCCTCTCCTGCTCGCCCTCCAGCCACCCCCTGCCCCCCCTCCCTATGGCCTCAGGCTGGCCTCTTTCTGGCCATGGTGGTCAGCCTCAGCTTCCCAGGCAGACTCACGTGCCTCCTGAGGCCCAGAAAATGCCTCCTACTTCCTCAGAATGCGTCGCCCTCCATGACCCCTGTCAGCTCCTGGTCAGCAGGATCTGAGCGTGGGGGTGCCATGAAACATGGCTGGAGGCCCTACTCCCCTCCCTTCCCGTCAGGGAGCCCGAGACTGCCCGCCGAGAGCCGGGTGTTCAGGGGCTGCCTTGCCTTCCATGACTTGTACTTGATACCGAGAGACGATTGTATTGAAGAGGAAAGTATATTCTAAAGCGGAGACAATGTGGTAGATGGGTGGTGGGACCCAGGGGGCTCGTGCCTCTGCACAGGAGTGGGACAAGCTAGCCTGGGGACCCTGTGCCAAAGGCATCCAGGCACAGCCCCGGAGGCAGGCCCCGAGCGCCAGCCTTGGCAGTGGCAGCGGCAGGCCTGTCCTTGGCCCCCACTGTTTGGGCTCACAGCAGCCCCAGGAGCTCAGTGCTGGCAGCACAGCTACCTCTGGTGGCAGGAGAAGGGAGTCCCTGGCTCTGCAGCCAGGTGGGCGGTGGGCAGGCAAGGCTGGCTGATAGGGCCGACCTTTCCCAGCCGAGGCCCGCGCCTGACCATCCTCTCTCAGGTGCCAACCCCCGCCCGCAGCCCTCACGTAGTGCCAGCAATAAAGGGGGTCACTGCCCACTGCAGGAATGCCTTCACTCCCGGCAGCCTGGCCGGGACCTCACGAGGCTCCTTAGAGTGACTATGACTGTGTGGGGGCCGGGGCGCCGGAGGGCAGCTGCTGGGAGTTGAACCCGTGGAAGGTGCAGGCAGGAGCCCTAGGCTGCAGAAGAGGCGCCGATTCCCTGCCAGGGCCTCTGACTCTGGGAGTTGGGTCTCCCACCCTCTTCCTCCAGCAGCAGAACTGCCCCTCGCCCACACCCTATTCTAGGGTTTTCTTTAGACCTCCAGAGGGGACCCCCTCACCTGCCCGCACCACAGCGAGGCTAGAATTGGTGCCCTTCGGTGGGCAGCCCGGTCCTGCTTGCTTGCCCGGGCCCAGGTTTGTGTTCTCCTGCCCCTGCCCCTCAGGAGAGGTGAAGCGCCCAGGCAGCCACCCCCCTGGGGGCAGAGCCCAGGGCCCCGCAGAGAGCGGCTTCCCTTGCTCCATCATCTTTCTCTGGGTTCCCTTTGAGGGGGAAAATGTAAGAAATGCCCTGAGAGAGAAAGTCAGTGCCCGTGGAGTTGGGCCCGTGTGTATGTTTGTGCCCCTCGGCTAAGGAAAAGCAGACACTACATTGCAAACTACCAAACGCACAAGACCCCCTGAGCCCAGACCTGGAATTCTCACCAGAGCTGTGACAGCTTAGGTTACAGAAGTCCCCCTACCTCCCACCCGCCACCCCCAACCCCTGCCCCACCTCTCCTGAAAGCGGGTGACTGCAATGCCATCTCCCAAATTAAATATCAGGCGCATGGTTTGACCAGGAGTCTTTCAGATGCACTGATTTATTTATATGAGAGCTTTTACAGAGACAAATTCAATCGCATTTACAATACATACCTGGCAAAAGGATCACCTATATTAAAAAAGAAATTATTTGAACTGGGACTGACTCCAATTCTAGGAGGCGAGGTGGCACCATGCCAGGCCCACCTGCTGCGTGAGCGGACACCGCTGTGTGGGGAGCATCCTCTGAAGTGCTCCAGGCGGGTCTCCAGTGGAGTTCATTCTCAGTGTTGACAGCTTCGTGTTGACACCTGGAGCCTGTGAGTCCCTCCGTGGCCATGGCGCGAGGAGCTGGGGTTGGGAGGGAAGCTGGGTCTCACACACAGCCTGGCCTCGAAAAGGTGAGCGGAGGGCAAAGGCGGCCGGGGAGGAGACCCCAGAGATGCAGCGGATCCAAACCCACCTGGAGGGGTGGACGCAGCGGGATACTAAGCCCGAGCCCTGATGTGGACACAGCACCTCGCCCTGTAACCCAGAGGTCCTGCTGGCCCATACAGAAACGGGTTCCAGGCCCGGAAATATTTCTAGGCAAAAAGGTCACTTGCAGCCAGTGGGGCCCCCAGCCCCAAAGGGCCCCATTCCTCTGCAGGGATGGGGGTGTGTGGCTGGGCAGCCTCGCTTCTACCCACTGACAACCCCAGCTTCCCCCTCAGCTTCGGGGGGGAAGCAGGGAGACTGGGGCTCACAGCAAGAGCACAAGGGTGCTCTGGACACCCACCTGGCTCTGCTCTGCCCTGTAGCAAGGCTCTGAGCTACCTTTTCTTCCTCGCGCCATGGCTAAGAGAAACACATTAGGATCACAATGATTTCCTAAGCGATTCACCTGTTTGCTATTGTCACTGCAGCTCTGCACCCCCTGCATATATGCTGTTAGTGGGGACACCTGTATCAGTTTAAAACTATTAAAGGAACCAATATGCCACAGCTAATCCTAATAAACCGGATGTTTTCTGAATGGTGTGTTCTGTCTGTCTGCCTGACCCAAGACTGCAACCGTCCCTGCAGAGAGCGCAGTGCTGAGCGCCTGGCTGAGCCGTCACCTGGTGCCAGCCCCCAAGTGTGGGCCTGCTTCTCTGTCTTCCACAGGTGGAGACGTTCGCCCTGAAGCAGAGTGAGCATGTGTTCCGTTACATGGCAGACCCATTTCTGGACAAGGGCCCCACCAATTTTTTCTCTACTGAGCTCCACACACATGAAGTGGGTCCTGTGGGCGTGGCTGGAGCTGGGCTCATTGGAGAGGTCCCTCCAACAGGCAAACCTGAAGGACAGAGGCCCCTTCCCCAAGATGCCCTCTTTCTATTCTCCCTAACTGAAGTCTACCCTGAGCCGAAGTCACACCTGTCCTTTCCTGCCTCTGTGAGCATTCGGGCTGTTGGGAGCTCCTCACGGAGCATTCGTGATGTGCCTGCCAGACACCGTGCCCGGCCCTGGGGCCGCCCCCCAGAATGAAGACACGGTGACACATCCTGCCACTCCAGCACTTAACAGCAGAGGGTTAAGAAATGAGACAGGGCACATAGTGGGCCCTGCCTAGCAGGCCAGGGTTCTCTCCAGGGGAGGCCCTGGGGGTGGGGGCAGGGAGATAAGTGGGTGTGGGGAGCTCGAGAGGGTGGAGGTTGGTCCCAGAACTGGGACTTTCAGGATGGCTGGGGAAACCTAGGGCACCCTCCCCAGCACCCAAACAAGAACCTTGTGCTGAAGGGAACCCATGGGGTAGGTGCAACGCTGAGCAAGCCACAGGGAGGCCGACAGCTGTGGCTGGAGGGGGTGTCACTGGAGCACAGGGAGAGCTGCCCCATGAGACTGCTCAGCCTGCGACTTTAGGTGGAGGACACAACCAGGCCAGGATGGAGGCTCCCCCTTTCACTCTCCTGAGCCTGCAGTCTGGAGCAGGCAGCTTCCAGCCTGTAGTCCAGAATGGCTGCTCCAGCTGCTGCCACCATGTCCTTGCTCCAGCCAACCAGAGGAGAAGAGAGGCAAGGAGCAGGCCTGTGCCTTCCAAGGAACAAAGCAGAGATCCCACCTAGTACTTCCATTCCCATCTAGAACTGGGGCAAGGCAGGCTGGGAAATGAGCCAAGTGCCCATGAAAAAGGGCTCAGACATCAGGGAGAGCCAGCAGGCTGTGCCCAGGAACGAAGAGTGCACACCCAGGCTTTCACAGAGGGGACCCGGGCTCAGTATCTGCCCAGGAGATGCCAGCAGGGCAGGGAGAATGGGCTGCTGGTGAGGCAGGGGCCTGGGGTGGTGGGGACAGAAAAGGGGATACTGAGGAAGCAGCTCTTAAAGAGGCAAAATCAACAAGGTTTGGTGACCAACTAAGTTTGAGGGTCAAGGAATCGGGAGAGAATGTAAAGAACATGTGTCTATCTTCAAAAAGCTCTACAGATAAGTGTCAATGGGGGAAAAAGCCAAACCTGTAGAGACTTTTTATGAACTTATTTGAGTCAAACTGGGGAAATACACCAGGGAACAAGCTCTCAGGTGCTCTGCAGGACAGGTTTTGCAGCTTCCTGTACGCATTTGAAATTAAGGAGGGAAAGTAAAGATTACATGGAGGTGGGAGACAGCAAGATGGGGAGTGAATAACAGGATAGGTAACAAGAGCATGTGTTTTACTAAGGCTGGTTATGCCTTCCAGGGGTCTCCGAGGTGAGTTAGCCTAGATGCACAAGAACAATGGACTTCAAATCTTTTGTTAAAGTTGTATGCATGGGGAGTGACTACCCACCTCAGCAGCCCCGTTAGGAAATTATGACAAGGTCAGTCTGTAAGGTCGTGGTAGGCAGGTAGACGCGCTCAGAGCAAGGACAATAGGCCAGTAAAGGTCACCTAAAGCCAGAAGTCCCTGACTCCCGAGTTCTCCAAAGTGAAAAAATGTTCTATCTTCAAATGTCTGCTCCAGGGACTAAGGCTGCCCTGAGTCCTGGCAAGAGCACTCCTGACTTTGCCATGCCAATGGCCAGGGGGCAACCTCACCCTGCCTTGGGTTTCTCAGTCTGCTGCTGTGAGAGGGGGCACTGAAGGCTATGTAAGAGTTTTCCAGGTAGAGGAGAGAACATAGGATGCAAAATTTTCATTCTTTGTTTTTTTCTTCAGGTGGAGAGGATTTTAGAGAACGGGTGAAAAAAAATACTTTATTTTTTCGTTATAGACTGACGTCCTGTTAACAGCTGTTTGGGCCAAGGCCAAAGGGGTTGTGGGGCACACCCCAGGTGGACTGAATGAGCCCGTGTTTCCCTTGGGGAAACAGAAGCTGCACTGACATCCTTGCAGCCACATCTATTCCATAATTTCCTTCCGTGATTACAACTCAGGCTTTTTGGTTGTTTCCTGTTTATTTGTAACTAGAGCCCCGATGCACAAAATCATGCAAGAGTAGGCCTTCCTTCCCCTGGGTGCAGGCACCAGCTTCCCTCTGGCACCCAGGACCCGGGCTTATCTTGCAGCCCAGGCTCCATCTAGAAGGACGTCCATAAGGATGTCAGGTCTTGTCCCAACCCGCGGGACAACAACGGGGGCACGCAGGAACCACCTAAGAGAATGAAACAAACAAGGAATGCGAAAGAATGGAGGCAAGACAAGGTTCTGATCAAGCCTCAACTTTATTTTTTGAAATGGCTGTATATATACAGCAGAAACAAAGGGGGGCAGGGTTGCCTATGCAAAGGGGTCTTTGGCAGTGTATAATTGGTTTAGGCACTGAGTGGCAAGGTGGTAAGGTATCTGGCAACACAGGATTGGCTAACTGCCAGGGCGGCGTAACATTCCAAGGTGTAACATTCCAAGGCTGGGCTAGCTATGAGGGAGGATCAGGAAGGGAAAGTTGCAAAGAGGCTAAGCGGCAGGTTAATCTTCTGGCCAAACCCTCAGGGCACCGCATAACTTCTGCTAGAAGGAACTTAATTCTATTTCCTTAAGATGGAGTTGCTTGTCTCAACTCTGATGGCTCCCAACAAGGCCTAATTAGCATATTACACTTTTATTATTATAGATACCATAATGGGCACCTTTGCACTCACCTAGACACAAAATGTAGTGGGGCACCAAAAGTCTTAGTAATCAAGATAACACTGTAATTTTTAAAATCAAAATTAATGCCCAAAAATGATAAACCGAATCATATTTTAAATAAAGTTAGGGTCTGGCTTTTCTTTTTGCTTCCAAACTTAGTATGACTCAGCACAGCACTGCTCCTGATCTGGTCTCCGCCCTGCCCCACCATCACGCCTTCTCTCTTCTCAAGGGTATAAACAAGCCACCCCCTACTTTACATTATGTGTATAAGCATTGTTTCTTTCTTTTCCCTTGTTGCTTATTTTGTCAGTGTTTGGCTGAACTATTTTTCCTGCAGTGAAAAATATGTAGGTGCCTTGAATTAGGATAGAATGCATATATTACCCAATAAAATTTATGAAAATTTGTATTTTCTCATTGAGCAGTTTTGCACTTACCAGGAGTGAATTAAAATGAAGTCAGGGATAGATGTGCTTTTCCATTCTAAAAGTAGTACAGCTACACACTGCACATTCTGAAAGCATTGGAAACTACATACAAGTGCCCCGGTAGTGTGGCTCAGTTGGTTGGGTGTAATTTGTGCACCGAAAGGTTGCTGATTTGATTGATTCCCCATCAGGGCACATGCCTAGATTGTGGGCTCAGTCCCTGATGGGGGGTGTGCAAGAGGCAGCCGATGGATGTTTCTCTCCCCCTCTCCCTCCTTCTTTCTCTAAATGTCAATAAAAATATTTTAAAAAGAAAAAAACTACACACAAGTCAGATGAACCCCCAGCTCCCACTCAGCACTCCTCCTCCATTCCTTCTTTGGACATCATGCCCTGTGTTTACAAGCTGGGGTTGTAGGGCACACCCAAACACCCAAGTGAACTTTTAAAGATGCAAGTCAGCCGCCTGCCCCCTCCCCCCGCCCCAATCACTTCCTACTCTCATCTTCTCTCCAGGCTCAGCATTTACAACCAGTGCTGCACTGAGCCCTTCACAAGTAGTAACTCAACACCCCAAGAGAGGAATTACTATAAAAATGACTTCCCATTTACAGAGGCAAACAGGCACAGCACACCGCCAGGCAGTAAGAGAGCCGGGGTGGGAGCTCCTGCCCTCTGGCCATGCTGACCCCCCAGTCTCCTGTCAGGCTTCCAGGACCTTCCATAAACCCTGCCCTCCACCAGCAGGACCACCCCGTCAGCTTGGCGAGCTCCCCCTCCTCACCACTCCTCCCAGCCTACCTGCCAACTTGTTCAATGATCACTCCTCCTATCATTCAGACCTTACAGCTTCCCCTCCCGAACCAACACAAATGAAACGCACTGGACAGGCAACGAAAGAGATTCCCTGAAGTTCTGGCAAATAACACGAGTGACAAGGTGTGAAGTGACATGGAACAAACTGGAGGGGGCCAACGTAACCAGCATCCAGCCTGTGGGAGAACAGTGAGCTTCTGGTCCTCCCAGGGCTCTGGGCACCACTTGGGTTTCAGCCTGCTGTTCCCAAGGCAGACTGGAGCGAGAGGCCTTGGGGTGCAGCTCTGGGCTGCCGATGGAAGTGGGTTCTTGTGGTGTCGGGAGAAAAAGCGTTTTGGGGGACCCACAAGGGAGGATGAGGTCTGGTGGTAAGATTTATTTGGGTGGAAATAGAAGGCAGTTCCCAAGGTCCCATCGCTGTCCCTCCTGCCACAGGAAATTGGGATCAGAAATAGAACCAGTATCCACATTAAAACGTAGTCCAGTCCGGAGTTTCTCACCATCCGGCTAGTTTAGTTTGGGTTCCTGGCTACAATCCATAGCTGTGCTGCTTTATCCAGGCTCCAGCCTGGAGCCTGTGTTTAGAGAATGGCCATGTGGCTGCTAAGGCCACCTGGCTATGGAGTGAGAACAAGGCAAGGAAAGGGTGAGTGTGTGCTGCTGAGGGAGAGAGGGACTGGCTTTGAGTCCTGGGATTAGATTACCTGGGTTTGGGGAGGACCAGTGTATTCAAAGTAACCAATCAACTTCCAAGCTTCCGGAGCTTCTGATAGGACCACTCCGACCAATCCATTCTTCTCTCAGGCTTGACTGGCAGTCCTCTGTGGTCATTTGGCCTCTATGCGCATGCCTCATAGAAGCACCTCCCCCTGAGCGAATTTACTTCTACTTTGCACTGTGTACCTCCTCCTTCATTGTTCTGCCCCTTGCGCCAGTGATCGGCAGGAAGGGACTAGTGGTTCTCAGCAGTGTGTTAAGTTGTAACTTCCTGCTGAGGCAATGTCGGATTCCCTTTGCTTTCTTCCTTTAATACCTAGCTACCTACACAACACCTGGGCCTCGGGGGCCAGGTAGGGCAATGGGGGGCTGAAAGCCAGAAGGGCATCCTGAGAAAGCCACCTCTGACCTCGCTAATAATGCCATAGCCCCGTAGGAGGGGCCAGGAGGAGACTGGCCTGGGGCGGAGGGAAAGTGAGGTACAGTCCCCCTCTTGCCATGAGGCCCAACACAGCCAGTGGCTAGTGGGGTGCGGAGTGGGGAGTCAGAGGGCTTCCTCCCTCTTCACTTCTCTGCACCCACCTCTCCCTGCCCTTCATCCTGGGATTGCAGAGCAAGCTGCTCCCAGGCTGGCTAGGGCTCCCCAGTCCCTCCCCCCGCTCCCTATCCTGTCTGTGGCCCAGCCTCAGTCCCTGTGCCTTGGGCAGCGATGATTAGACACTACAGCTGTATGAACAGCCTTCCATATATAGTAAGTGCTCAGTAAACGAGAAGGCAGTCCTTACTTGGCCTGAGGGGGAAGCAGCCTGTGTCCACAGTCAGCCCGACCCACTCCAGGGCCCCCAGGCCAGGCAGTTGGTCAGTGTGACCTCACCAAGAGGTGGGGGGGAAGGGGGAGCTGTGCCCTGAGGGGAGTGCCCTGGGGCAGGGTTGTGGTGAGGAGCTCAACTGAGAGATTTCAGGGCCCCCACAAACAGGGGCTGCCTACTGAAGACCCATAGACCCAAGGCAACCCCTAATCCCTGAGTAGCCCCTACTGGGCACCTAAACCTCCCCATGAGGGTCCCCAACTCTGGAAACTGCCCTACACCCCATCTCACCATCTTCCCGGGGCTCAGGTTCCCAGTGAATTCAAGCTTTATTGCCACACAGACTCTGCTGCTCCCTCCTGGCCATCTCTGTGCCTGTGAGAAGGTGGCTTGGTTTGAGGAAGCAAGCAGCCAGGGAGAGGCGGGGAGGGGGGCCTGGGGAAGGAGGCTGAGAGGTCACACCCCAGGCTTCCCTGAGTGGCGCCCAGCCCCAGGGTGGAGGGGGCTGGCGTGTGCCCTGGGGAGGAAGCTTGTCCTCAGGGGATCCGCCCTGGGGCCTCTAAGCACACCAGGGCAGGGAGCCATTGAGTCTCTTCCACACACCACAGCGCCCTGGAGGGTGCGAGGAGCACACAGAGCACACGGCTGCCCAAACCACGTGCGCAGTCCACAGGGAGCCCCTGGCCCCGTGTCAGTCAGCAGTCCAGGCCAATGGACACCAGCAGGTCCTCAAGGGCGTGCAGCCGCCGCTCCATCTCCTTGATGTTGCTGTAGGTCTGCACCACGCTGGTGATGTGGAAGCGGATGTCATCCACCAGAGGGATGGAGTCCTGCTCCTGCCGGCCTCTCACGGCCGCCGCCTCCTCCCTCACAGCCTCCGCAAAGTCCTCCTGCTCCACCAGCTGTGAACAGGCACACTCAGGGCACACCGCTGCCTGCCACCCTCCACTGCCTGCCCCCACCCACGGAGGCTCCCACCGGCCCACCTTCTCGATAACCTTGGCCATGTACTCGGTGCACTGGTCCTCCAGCCGTGCCAGGCGGAACAGCTTGGCCACGCGCCACAGGCCTACCACGCTGTCCTCATCCAGCAGCTGGGCCAGACTGCGGCCGCACAGCCGTTTCAGGCCTGGCAACAGGTACATGTCGGCCATGCTCAGCACGTCATAGGCCACCTCCGGGGGCAACTGCAGAGAAAACGGGAGTGAGGGAGGGTGCACCCTAAGGTCACCAAGGCCTCTCCGGGGCCGGCAGCAAGGCTGAGCCTGCTGGCCAGAAGGTGGAGGCTTCGGGTAGAGCAGGAGCTCCCTGACCCAGACCCCTGCAGGCATCCATGGGACCAGAAGGGACACAAGAGTCTGGGGTTAGCCCTGATGGTGTGGCTCAGTGGACAGAGTAACAGCCTATGGACTCAAGGGTCCCAGGTTCAATTCCGGTCAAGGGCAAGTACAATGCCCTTGGTTGTGGGCACATCCCCAGTAGGAGGTGTACAGGAGGCAGCTGATCGATGTTTCTCTCTCATTGATGTTTCTAACTCTCTCTCCCTTTCCCTTCTCTGTAAAAAAAAAAAAATAATAATAATAATAATTATATATATATATATATATATATATATATATATATATATATATATTAAAAAAAAAAAAAAAGAGTCTGGGGTTCCCATGGCTCAGGCAGGGTGGAGCCCGGGCTCTGAATCACACAGACCTGAGCTTGGAAATTCTAGCTGTGGGACCTTGGGCAAATCACTTCACCTCTGTGCTTCAGATCCTCTGTGAGATGCAGCAGACACAATCATGAGTGCTTTACACGGCTGTTAGAAGTGACAGAAGTTGCTTCTATAAAAACTGAGGCAAGGACCCTACTAAAAAGGCAGGGGAGTAACTATTGACCAGCTCCCTCCCATCATAGTGGCTATGGGATTTAAGGTACAACCATAGCTGTACTCATGCTGGGAGAGACCATGTGCTGCACCTAGACTGTGGATGGCCACAGGGAACAGGCTGGAAATGGAGCAAATAGGACCTCTGCTAAGCCCATCACAGGCCAGGTGCATGGTGCTTACTTGTGCCAGGCACTGTGCCTGCAACATACACATTCATGTGCACAAGACCTTAGGAAGTAATAACTATCAGTATCCCTTTTCTAGAGGGGAAACTGAGGCACAAAACAGTTGAGTAACTAGCCCAAGATCACATAGCTCCGATATAGAGGTGAGGCTAACCCAGAGTAAAACCAGGGCTGGAGCCCGAGTCCTTGCTCTGAGTCATCAAGAAGCTGCCCTCTGGGTGGCAAAGCTCTTCCTAGGGTCAGGGTGGGCCAAGGTGGACGCTGGGTGGCAGGGGCCAGAGAGCTGAACTACACCACCGGAGAGATGAAATAAAGAGGTAGGAGGGTTCTCTAAGGGGCTAGGTGGTAAATACTGTGCCACAGGGTCTCTGTTGCAACTGCTCGGCTTTGCCATTGTGCAAAACCACCAGACAGTAGAGAAATGAATGGGGATGGTTGTGTTCCAGTAAAATGTATTAACAGCCGAAATCGGTTTGGCTCAGTGGTAGAGCATCGGTCTGCGGACTGAAAGGTCCCAGGTTCAATTCCGGTCAAGGGCATGTGCATTGGTTGCGGGCACATCTCCAGTGGGGGGTGTGCAAGGGGCAGCTGGTTGATGTTTCTCTCTCACTGACATTTCTAGCTCTCTATCCCTCTCTCCTCCTCTCTGTAAAAAATCAATAAGATATATTTTTTTAAAAATGTATTAACGAAATGGGCTGTATGTGGCCTGCAGCCCAAGATGGACTGGCCCGCCATGGGGTACTCACCTCCACCTGAAGGAAGAAACTTCTCTCTTCTGTAAGTTACCATATTTGTGTGTTGTTGTTTTTTTTATTACAGTAACCTTTCCATGCACACACGCACACAAACCCTGGCAGAGAACACCCTGGCAGAGGATACTCTTGGCACTCTCTGTTGCTGCCCATGTCACCCTATGTTATGGGGGGCCTTGGGGCAGGTGAAGACACAGGGAGACAGAGGTTACTGTCTTCTGGCTGAAGAAGTTGGGGACCTTACGAGGCTGACACTATGTCCCCAAGTGTCCAGTGCTGATGACATAAATCTTGTCATTCAATCTTATCATGGATCTAATGAAGACCCCTCTGCCTGAAAGAAAAATCTAAATGGACCCCACACTCGCTCTGCAGCCTCATGGAAAACCTGTCCCTCGAAGCCAATGAGGTCCTGGGCAGACCCTGGAAGCCCCACACGGACATGGGCTGTGTACCTGTCCTGACCATGGTGTCCCCCACCCCCCTGCCCCTGGCACAGTATACGCAGCCGACCCCAGTCCGTACCTCGGTGTGGTTGGTGTATATGTAGTAGAGCACGTGGGTGAAGATGTGTGGCGAGACGCCGTGCAGGGTGATGGCCGGGGGGCCACCAGAGGCCTCTGGCCCTTCGTTCTCTCGGAAGTGGTCATCCAGCAGGGCCCGGAAGTAGTCGCTGCGGCCACAGAAGAAGGCCTGGGGGAGGCTGGGCTTAGGAAAGGCCAGGGCCTGGGCTGTGCCCACAGAAGCTGGCCTAGGGCTTAAGACAGGGGCTCAGGGAGCTGTGGACAGCACCTTGTGGCAGAGGAAGCTGCAACCCTCCACTCGGAAGCAAACATCAGGACAGCTGTTGAAGCCATCAGGGAAGGGGAAAGGCAGCTCCCCAAGATCACCCTGGGGGGCAGGAGAGGAGACACCGTTAGCTAATGTAGGTGAGAGAAGGCAGAGTGGCTGGCCTCAGCCACTCTAGCTCGATCCTGGAGGAGTGAAGGGGGGTGGACTGCAACCTCATTTGCAGATTGAAATACAAGACAAACAACAAAAGTGAACAGCTAGGCTCAGGAAAGGGAAGTGAATGGCTCGAGGCCACATAAGGAACTGAACCCCAAAGTGGGGCTTGCCTACCACAGCTCTGTCCCCAGGTAAGTCTCCTGCCCACCAGGCCCAGTCCCAGGCCCCTGTGTGCTTACGCGGAGCTCAGGGGGCAGGGCACAGTCAGCCAATAGGGCCAGGTCCTCCCGGAGCCGGGGGTCCTCTGCAGGGGGCCTCATGCTCAGCACCTTCACATGAGTGCCTGGCTTGGATGCCACTGCAGAGACAGTGCAGCTTCAGGGAGCCAGGTTGGCCCTGCCAGTTCCCGCCCAAAGCCCAGAACCCCAAAGCCTGGACGTACCAAACTCAGACACTTCCTTACACTTGGCCTCCAGGTCGTTGAGCAGATCCAATAGCTGGCACTGCTTGGCCAGGCGCTCGCAGTCAATGATGTGTTCCACACCGACGTCCAGGCCACCTGGGGGCACGTGGGGGGCTCAGAGCCTGAGAGCGGCCATTCGCAGTTCCCAGGCACATCGTTTCACAGGTCGCCTGTCTGCTGAGACTTCTGGGCCTACATGCTGCCTTCATTTCCCAAGAGCCACTGTCTGAGTTCTACAGACCCCAGAGCAGATAAAAGGGGGCTCAGTTTGTGGGTGAAATAAGCTCTTCCTTAGCAGACAGCCCAGCTCACAGTCTCCCAACCCCACCCAGGAGGCAACTGGAACTGCCTTGCAATGCAGGGGACAAAGCACCAGGTGGTAGAAGGTCAGCCCAAGGCTACAGCTGGACCTGCTGCTGGACAGAAACGCTGCCCCCTCCCTGCCCGCCCGGCCCAGGCCTGGGGTGTCACCTGTGTACAGGTACTGCAGCAGGGCCCCAAAGGCCACCGCGTTGATCTGCAGGCAGAGAGCCAGGAAGGAAGGTCAGAAGCCTGGTCCAGCACAAGCCCCCTGCTGTCCCTCCGCTCTCCCGCCCCAGAGAGGGATGCACCAGTGGATGTCTGAGGACCACGATGCTCTTGCCCTTCCACTTGGTATCCAGCATGTTGGCAAAGTAGGTGCTGCGTGCACCCAGAATGCAGCGATGGGCCCGGAAGGGCTTCCCGTGCACCACGAAGAGCACATCGCTGTGGATGCCTTGGTCCAGAAGCCTGGAGAGGTGAGGAGGGGTTGGGGGAAGGAGACAACAGGTGGAAGAGGGCTCAGGAGAGTGCCTCTCCTCCGTCTCACCGCTCCAGTCCCTCATGTCATCTTGTAGGAAGGCTCTCAGTCCCTTGCAGGCCACACCCATCACAGACCCAGTGGGCAAAGGCCATCAGATGCCCCACACTCCATCTCACCGCTGCAGGAATTCGTCATAGTAGTCCCGCCTCCTGGAGGTGGGTGTCACTTGCTTATAATCAAGCAGGGCCCGGCGGATGGTGTCACTGGCAGCCCCATAGAAGCAGCGTTCACCGTGGAAGGTGTTGGCCTCACAGCGGGCTCCTAAGGGCGGCAGAGCTCATCAGTCAGCAGGCCATGGGGTGGCATGCTGCAGCTGGGGAGGGGCCTGGGAAATCCTAATCTCCGTCCTTCTCCTCCACTCCTCCCCACATGTAGAGCCCACAGGCCTAGAGCAGTGGTTGGCAAACTCATTAGTCAGCAGAGCCAAATATCAACAGTGCAACGATTGAAATTTCTTTTGAGAGCCAAATTTTTTTAAACTTAAAACTATATAGGCAGGTACATTGCTATTAACTTAATGAGGGCACTCCTAAGCTGGCCTTTGCTAAAAACGTGGTATTTTGTGGAAGAGCCACGCTCAAGGGGCCAAAGAGCTGAATGTGACTCTAGAGCTGTGGTTTGCTGACCACGGCCCTACAGACTCCTTCCTAAATGACCCTGGACCCACTCTGACCCCAGGGCTCAGGCACACAGGCAAAGTCCTGTACACTCACATACACACATTCACTCACACACACCACGAACTACACAAAACAGAGTAGGCTCAGAGGCTGGTCTTATGCACGGGGGCCACTACCGTGAAAAGACAGGTTCCTGTCCTCACTGAAGTGACACTCCAGTGGGGCAGAAGGACAAGAAACAGATCAACAAACGGTATCAGGTGCTCTGAAGGAAATGAAGCAAGAGGAAGGGTGACAGTGATGGCAGCTGCCAGAGAGGGAGGCCGAGGAAGGGAGTGTGGCGGTGACAATGCACAGAGACTGGAATGAAGTGAGAGAGCTGGCTATGCAAAGATCTGGGAAAGGGCGTTCTAAACAGGAGGAACAGCAGGGGTAAAGGCCCTGAGGCAGAAGCAAGCCTGGAGCGCTAGAGCACTGAGGAGAAGACCCCTGTGGTTGGAAGAGCGAGCGCGTGGGAGAGCCAAAGAAGAGGCCAGAGAAGGAAGAGCAGGCCGTGTGGCAGCTCCCAGGCAAAGCAAGGCATTCCAGTTCTATGCTCAATGCAGTGGGAGCCACTAGAGGATTTTACTTTATTTATTTATTTATTTATTTTTTTAAATATATTTTATTGATTTTTCTTACAGAGAGGAAGGGAGAGGGACAGAGAGCTAGAAACGTCGATGAGAGAGAAACATCGACCAGCTGCCTCCTGCACACCCCCAACCAGGGATGTGCCCGCAACCCAGGTACATGCCCTTGACCGGAATCGAACCTGGGACCTTTCAGTCCGCAGACCTATGCTCTACCACTGAGCCAAACCGGTTTCAGCAACTAGAGGATTTTAATAAGCCCATCACATTCGCTGAGCTCCACTTGGCTACAACATAGAAAACAGGCTGTATGTAGGTGGGGCAGAAGGGACAGCAATAAGACCGGTGATGAGGCTGGCACTGCATCCAGGGAGAGACGGTCCAGGGAGAGATGCTGTAGCTGGCTGGGTTGGGCAGGAGCAGTGGAGATGGAAAGTGGACAGAGAATGCTTCTGAAAGCAGAGCTAACAGTACTTGCTGACTGGGTGTAGGGGTGAGAGAGAGGACTTAGGGTGTTTGCAAATGTGTACACATGCTCTAGAGCCCTTGAAAAACACGTATACATACACACGCGCGTGTGCGCGCGCGCGCACACACACACACACACACACACACACACACACACACACCGGTGGATGGAATTCCTGTCCCCTTCCCTCACCATTGGCCAGAAGGTAGAGTACCAGTTCTTCATGCCCACACAGACAGGCATAGTACCTGAGGGGAGAAGGAAGGAGTACTGGGGGCAGCTGCAGGACTGAAGGGGCTGCCCCATCCACCCTGACCACCCATCCCTGGCACTCACAAGGGGGTACTATCCCACTTGTCCCATACATTCACATCCACGTCTCGCTGCTCCAGCAGGTACCTGGGCAGGGAAAGGGGAGGTCAGAGCCTGGGTCAGGACAGGCTCATAGTCTGGGAGAGGAGACCCGTGGAAGGGGAAGGAGGGAAGACATTCTTTTTGGCTGAAGGAAGTCTCCCCCAGGTGAGGGAGGGCGGGTGACAGGCAGACTAGAGCTGGAAAGACATTCGGAGCAAAAGGGCCAGTGGGGCAGGATGTAGAGGTGGGAACACAAAAGGCAGACCCTGAGCTGAAGAGACTGAAATGGGCCTGCAGGCATTTGGGAATGAGGAGGTGACCCCGTGCGCTGCTTCTGCCAAGTCCCCCTGGCAGCTTGGGTCCAAAGAGGAAGCTGCTTGCAGGCATTCTGGTGGCACAGAAGCATGAAAGAAGTAGACAGATTCTAGAAGGCGGAAGTCAGGAGGCAGGTAGCTGATGGAATGTCAAGGTAAGGGGTCATCATGGATGGTGATGGAGCCATCACTGAGCAGGGCAGCCTTGGGGGACATCCAGGTTGCAAGGAGTGCTGAGTAGCATCTAGCTTTGGAAGTTACCAAATAACTCCTAGGGGGCACTGATATGAGGGAGGGAGGGTCAAAGGAAGCTGTGGGCATAAGTAATGGGGAAGGAAGGGTCAAGGAAGACAGGTTCCCCACCCCCAATAGGACCCAGTCTCCCTTCGCCAGAGCCATTGAGATGGCGATTTCAACGCCATATTTGCTTTAGCTACATTTATGAATGTCTGAATCCCGGTGACTAGAGGCCGATTCTGGCTCTACATGTTCCCAACGCCAGGTCCAGAGGCATGAGAGGAACCCCGTCGGGAGTCCCAGGCCTGCCCGGTCTGACCCCGGCACTCAGAGTGAACTTTCTCTCCGCCCACTTCCCTTCCCGGCCTTGCGTGGCGGTCTTCTCCGGCACCTCCTCCGGCACCCGCCCCCGCGCACCCCCGCCGGTGAGGCTGCCGTGTGCCCCGAGGCCTGTGAGCGGGGGTCTGGGGTGGGTCGGGTGCTGAGGCCAAGGCGCCCGCCTGTCCCGCGGCTTTCCCCCGCACACCCCGGCCTGAGGCGCTCTGAGGGCGCCGCACTCTGCCGGGGCTGCGGAGTCCTCACCGCACTCGGCCCACGTCTCCCTTCCTGCAGCTGGTGAAGAGGTCGCTGATGTCCATGGCGCAGACGCGGCACAATCGCCTGGATCCGGCACCGCAGCGGTGCACAGACGCTTCCGAACTGGAAGTAAACAGGCGCCGACCCCGCCCCGGCCGCTTGCCTCGCCCCTACCGCTCCCCCAGTGCCCGCCCCGCCAGCGCTCGCCCCGCCCCTCCTCCCGCTAGCCCCACCCCTACCGCTCCCCCAGTGCCCGCCCCGCCCCTCCTCCCGCTTGCCCCGCCCCCACTGTTCCCCCAGTGCCCGCCCCTCCTCTCGCTCGCCCCGCCCAGCCAGCGCTAACCCGCCCCTCCTCTCGCTCGCCCCGCCCCTCCAGCTCTCGCCCCGCCCCTCCCTCCGGCTCGCCAGCCGGATCAGAACCCGCCTCGCGGCAAAAATCAAGCCAGGCAGGCGGATGTGTCGGGCCCGGAATGGGCTCCGGGAAGTTTTAATGGGGGTCCCGGGACCCGCCCCTCGGGACGTGGGTTGGGGTGGGGCTGTGCCATACAGTTTCGGGTGGGGGAGTAGGAGGGAGGAGCCGGCACCGGGAACCGGGCTGCGGAGGGTGCGGGGCCGGGGAAGGAAGGGGCGTGGCTGTGCGCCCTGGGTCCGCCTTGCTGGTCCCGCACTGCGCCCGCCCTCACAGGTGCGTGTCCTCCTCAAACACGTCCGAGTCCTCGGGGTCCCGCTTGCCCCCCATGAGCGCGCTCCAGCCCCCCGGGCCGTTGACGGCCCCGCCGCCGTTCAGGCTGGGCTGCTTCTCCTGCATCTCCGACTGGCTGTCGCTGGCCACGTCCAGCGTGGGGTTGTCGTGGCAGCCGTTCTCTACGAAGCGCAGCTCCTCGCCGTGCGACTGCGGGCAGGGAGGGACCAGGATGCTGGGCGGGGGCCTCGGCCCGGGCCCCAGCCCAACCCCCAGCTGCACTAAGTGCCCCGTTGACCTGACCTGTGACCTTGAACAAGTCACTTCAGTACTCCTTCCCTAGTCTGTAAAACCCTACACGGGAAACCCCAGGGACCTTCCACAGATGCCACTTCCCTTCTGCCCTCTTCTGCGCTGTTCCCACAGCCCAAATCCTTTCTTAAAATAATTCTACTGATCCTTTGACTAACACCAGCTGATCCCTCCCAACAGCCTTCTTATAGACTCCAAGGGACTCCTGGGAAAGGATCTCTTGCCCTGCCCTCTCCTGTGTGAGGAGTCTTTTCTGGACTCCTGTGCTCTGCTGACCTAGGGCTTCTCTGGCGAGACATCCTAAAGAGCTCAGGCCTGCAGGGCCACTCTGTCCAGGAGGCCTGAGCTCATACCCATGGAGGGCTCCTGCGGGTGCAGCTGGTGCCCTGCACAGAGATGCAGGCACTGGACAAGTGGCCTCACCTGCAGTATTGCCAGCCCACCTGAGATGGCAGTCTGCAGATGACAGAGCTTGCAGGGCACTCCCATCTCCACCAGCACTAACACCAGCCCACAACCTCTGCCCCACCTGCCCCCACACTCACCACGTGTTTGAGCTTGGGCAGCCGGCGCTGCCAGCAGTTGTAGAGCAGGCCCAGCACGATGATGATCATGCAGATGGCACCGATGACCACCAGCACCACAAAGAGCGTCCCGTAGTCACTGCGCACCTGGCTGGCCCGGGCCTGGCAGCTGCTTGTTGTGGAGTAGTTCTGGATGCCAATCTGGGGGTGGGAGGGGCCAGGCTCCTCAGCTGAGGCCCTGGGTGCCATGGCTCCCACCCCACTAGGGCTGGGGCTTAGGGACAGGGATAAGCTTTTCCTGGCTCCTGAAGGTCCCTTAGGGGCCGGATCAGTGTTCATGAGGGACTCTCTTTGCCCTATGACCATCCTGTTCCCCTGGGGGCAGCTCCAAGCCTCTCTACCCTACATTTCTATTCCATGTCCCCCCTCTCCTCCCCAGCATGGTACTGTCTGACCCTGGACCTGTGGGAAAGAAGTCTGGCTCAAAATCCATTTGGTTGTGACCCTAACCACCCCAGCACACAACCCCCCCCCCCCCGACTGAGACTGCCCACCCCCATGCTGCCAGTCATGATCCAAACTAGACTGAGTCTCCACACCTGTCCCACCAGTTTCAAAAGGAAGAAAACAGACAAGGGCAGCTGGGGTCCACTTGCTACACATCCTCTACCACACACCACTGAATTAGGCCCCTGGGTATTCTGGAATTATCCTGGTCATTACAGGCCAGAGACAGGGCAGGAGATACTGGGGACAGCCCACATGGGCCACCCCGGCCTCCCAGCTTCCTCCCCTTTTCCCCTGGAGTGGTCACCAATGGTATTTAGTTGCCCAACCCACTCCCACACTGCAGCTTGTCTTGGGTGGGCCTGCTTTCTCTGGTCCAGAGGCTGCTGTGCCTCGACCTGGCCCAGCAGACGTTCTCTCCACAAATCAGCATCCAGGCAGAAAGGCAGCAAAGGTGAGGTGCCCACCTCAAAAGACAGGTGCCAGGGTGAAGGTGCTCTTTCCTGGCTCCCGGTGCAGAGAGCTGGGAGCCCCCTTTTTGCCTTGCATTCCCCTTTCTAATGCCAGTTATTCAGCTCTCCTTTGGTTTCTGTGAATCGCCTCTATATTTCCACTATCTTCCTCTATTGACTGAAGTTATGAAGGGTCCATATTTCTTGCTAGAACTTGCTAAATTTGACCACTAATACACTTCCAAATGCTCGGCATGCTTTTGGCCATGTCAGTCAGCATGAAGTGTCCAGTAAAGCCAGAGCACCCAGGGACTGGGAGAAGAGGCAGGAGAGTCTATAAAAAAGTTCAAGGCCAGCCTGTTCCCTCCAGCTCTCAGGATTCACAAGCCAAGACGTTCACAGCCGGAACAGTCCTTAGTATAGACACAGCGCTGTGGTGAAAGACCAGGGTCTTGGGTCATTCAGGCCTAGTCCAAAGCCTGGCTCTTCTCCTAAAGCTAGCTGTGCAATCTCAGGTGAGCCACCACCTTCCTGGGCTTCAGCTCTAACCTTGAATGGAGTACCGAGGGTACTCAGTAGGGTGCCTTACTTGTGCTCACAGCCCTGGGGCTGTGGTGAGGAAACTAAGCGCAGTCTGGCACTCACTAAGGATTCAATATGTTCTGCTGATAAAACAAAACAAAACAAAAAACAAACAAACAAACAAAAAAACACAGAACCCCCACAAGAATCCGCCTCTTCGCCTTGAGTGTACTGAAGAGGCAGAACCACAGTCATGCACAGTTCATCTTTGCTGTCAAATATTATACAGCCCTCAATAAGAAGGAGGACTGTCCCTAGCTGGTTTGGCTCAGTGGACAGTGATGGCCTGTGGACTAAAGGGTCCCAGGTTCAATTCCAGTGAAGGTCACAAGCCCAGGTTGCGGATTCAATCCCCAGTAGGGGGCGTGCAGGAGGCAGCCAATCAGTGATTCATTATTGATGTTTCTATGATTTTCTCTCATCATTGATGTTTCTATCTCTCTCTCTCCTCCCTTCCTCCCTGAAATAAAAAATATATTTTTTTAAAAGGAGGACTGATAACAGATCACTGGATTTCACAATGAATGGAAGGGGTTTTGTTAGAGATGGTGACTGTCCTCGGGAAGGGAAGTGAATGGGACACAGGAGGAACAATAGGGACCTGCCCCTCCTATCAGCCTTGGCTCTGCTCCACCCTGCACAGGTGGCCAGCCTGTCTCCCCAGCCACAGTCTCCAGGACAGGACAGATGCTGGGTCAGGGGTGAATCGCAAGAAGGCAGGCCGGTCTGCTGTGTCCTGAGCCCCGCCCCTCAACCCCAGCTGGCACCCCAGCTGGTCAAGCACTACAGACTCCCATGGTTTCAGAAAAAATGCCCAGGCCTCTTGTGCTTTCTCCTGTGGAGCCACAGCACATGCTCCCACCCACCAGACTTCTGAACAGTTCCTTGGCCAGACATACTAGTAGTGTTTCTCCCACTATCTACCCAGAAAACTCCCACCTGACTGTCCCATGCACAGTGCAGTTGATAGCTAAATGCTCATATACTCTATCTCTCCCATGGGAACTGTGTCTTAGGAGACTAGAATAAGAGTTTGTTTTGCTCCTTGCTCCACATGGTGCCGGCCACCCTCCTGCCCTCAGGGAAGGTAGCCTGGCTGCCGGAGCGAAGGAACAGCACGGGAACTCGTCCCTGCCCTCTTACCTCCACCAGACTCCTGCGGATATCACCCAGCACAGAAAGGACATCTTGAGTGGGCATCACCCCTGGGGGGAGACAGCATCATCAGTCCAGCCTTGGCCACTGAGGCGCTTCCCCCTTCGGACTCCTGGTCCCCTTGGGCAGCCTCTGGCCTGAGTTTCTAGGGCCTCACTCCCTAGCTCTTGTCCACACACAGATCTCGCTTCTCTGCTTGCTGCCCACTGACTGGCTCATTAGAAAAGATTTAGTGAGTGCCTACTAAGTGACAGGTGTGATCTCAGGTGGTCACTTCCACAGCTCCTTAGGTCTGCATTCCTTCTCAGCCCACCACAAAGCATACAGTGCCACAGTCTGGCACCTGTACTGAAACCACACTCTTCCCCCTCCTATTCCCAGTGTTCCCACCTTCTTCCTCCTGCCTTCAAGCTTGTTGTTGGTACTCCTGGATCCTAAACTAGGAGGCTCAAGCAGCACCTCATCCTGCTATCCTAAAAGCCCATCCCACATCCAAAAGCCCTAGCTGGCTGCACTTTCTCACAGTTCTGCAGGAGAGCTCCCATGGCCTTGGGAAACCTCTGCTGGTTTGGCCCGCCTCCCACTGTCTTCTTGGACCCTCTCCCCAAACAAACCAACGACCCCCCCCCCCCCCCACACACACACACCCAGCTTCTTGTGGGTGCCCCTCCCCCCGCTCACCCTGCTCGCCCACCAAGGTCATTAGAAGGTGCTGCTCCTTCTCACTGGGCTTGCTCAGGGAGATGTGCCAGTCCCCGTGGGGGCCGCTACCATGCCGGGGTAGCACCTCCTCCACCAGAGCCAGGAACTGCAGTCCCCAGTGCTGCCGAAACACCTCCTGCAGGGGCAGAAAGAGAGCCTGTGCTCAGTGAGGGACACAGCTCTAAATCCCCCTGCCTGGAGACCCAGCCCCCACGCCAACCTCCGCCCATCAGCCACACACTGGGAAAGGCCATCTGGCTATTTCAGAGGGGGCTGATCTGGACCACGGAAAGGCTGTGAGCTTTGCGTCTCGAGGACTGTGGGTTTGTTCCCTACAGGCATGCAGGTACCGTACTCCTTCCCGCCTTGGCTTTGCGCCACGAGGAGGGCGTGGGGCCTATCCAGGGATACTCGCAGTTGAGCTGGGGGTACAGGTATGCCCAGGTACAATGACAAGCCCAGGAAGTGGGTGTGTAGCATTTGAAGGAGTATGGAAGACTGCTCATGGTGCGTCCATGTTCAAGTGTATAGTGCAAGGGATAAATATTTTGGGTGCAGGGATAAAAAAACAACAAAAGATATTTTCAACCATTCAGCCAACAAAGATCAGGAGGAGAGGTGGGAAGCAGTTTAACTGTGCTCATCTCTTTTCTGTCACTGTAGAGATACAGCGTAAAGTTGGGGAATCAATAAATCAATTAGAGTCAGAGTACTCTAATGCTGGTAGTGGTGGCCAGAAGAACTAATCAGTGATGGTTAAAATGGTAATTTTAACACATCCCCCCCCCCTTAAAAAAAGAAAAAGAAAAAAAAGAAAGCAGGGCTGGGAGCAAAAGGAGGGATGTAAGGAGACTTCTTTCTCATTTGACACTCTCTTGTACTGTTTAGATTTTCTTAAGGAGGGGGATGTGTGTGTGTGTGTGTGTGTGTGTATTAAAGCAAGATGCTGGCACTGAGCAGGAACTCAGTGAGTGGCAGGAGCTCAGGCTGGGGCTGGAGACCAGGACCCTGCCTCTGGCTCCCAGCCCGCCATTGTCCCTGCCTAGCCCCATCTGAAACAAGACCTTCCTTTGGTCCTGTGACTGCTACCTACTCCCCATCTCCCTATTCCCTAGCTCCTCTCCAGCAGACTTCTCCCTCCCATACCTGGGAAGTCAACTGTCCCCTACTCCTAGAGTCCAAGATTCCTTGCCAGAGACCATCCCCCCCACCACCTACCACCAGCTGCTCAGCTGCAAGCCAGGGCAGCCATAAGGCACAGGAATCTCACCAGGCTACTCCTCTGAGACTGCTGACACTTCTAGTCTCCTTTCTGTTAGAGTCCAAACTAATGAGCCTTCCCCTGATGTCATGTCAACCTGAAGGTCACTAGGGTAAAGTTCCTCCTTACCATGGCAAGTGCCAGATTCAGGCTCAAGCTTTGGCACTCACTGGCCTAACAGAAATCCAACTTAGTTTTTAACTTGGAAAAACACTGGTACCTGGAAATAGCCACATGCAACTAGAAACTCCCAGTTCCTGAAATGGTTCTTACCATCTTCGTGTGTGTGTGTGTAGGGAAGGGGTGCAGGCTCACATCTGCCTGAGCAGGGTACACAGAATGCACTGTGTCCAACCAGCCCCACTGCTTGCAAAGAAACAAAAAACAAACCCACCCTCCTGTCACAAGCAGTGTATCTCCCCCCCACCCCTAACCCTATGCCTCACATTTTCTTGGGCCCAACTGCCTGCATCATAGTAAGCCCAGGCTGTTAGGACCAAAGCCCACATTTTCAGATGGGCAAACTGAAGCTCAGAGAGGTGCAGTATTAGGCTAACGGTCATGAAACTGACAAATGGCAGAACTAGGATTTGAACCCAGATTATTTAGTTTCCAAAGCCAGGGCTTTTCTCCCAGGGCCAGTGGTTCTCAACCTTTTTAATGCTGCGACCCTTTAATACAGTTCCTCATGTTGTGGTGACCCCCAGCCATAAGATTATTTTCATTGCTAGCGACCCACAGGTTGAGAACCACTGCTGTAAGCCTAAGACTATCAGAAAACACAGACAATTACATTACAATTCATTAAAAGTAGCAAAATTACAGTTATGAAGTAGCAATGAGGAACTGTATTAAAGGGTTGCGGTATTAAGAAGGTTGAGAACCACTGTCCCAGGCCACCGACACTTAGTTCCTATTTAAAAAATCAATGGTATCCATCAAGCTGTATACTTAAGACTTGTGCGTTTTTCTGGACATATATTGTAAGTCATTAGAACTTTTCTTAAATGCAGTACACTCACAGGTATAAACTATCTTCCGTGCTAACTCCTGGGCAGATGAACCTTCTCACAAATCACACAGGTTCTCCCACTGTAGGGGCTCCAGCTCCATGGGTATGGTTTTTACAACAAATTGGACTCATTATGCATCAGAACATTTTGACTTTTGGCAAGATGACAGATGAAACTGCTCTACCACTTTGCTACAAACCAGAAATACTGGACAAAATACAACACAACAATGAAGATGTTCTAAACGCATGTCCTACTTCAAGCTCAAAAGAAGCAAAAACAGCTGAACTGGTTTGGCTCAGTGGATAGAGCATTGGTCTGTGGACTGAAGAGTCCCAGGTTCGAGTCTGGTCAAGGGCATGTACCTTGGTTGCAGGCATATCCCCAGTAGGGGGTGTGCAAGAGGCAGCCGATCAATGACTCTCTTTCATCGATGTTTCTAACTCTCTATCTCTCTCCCTTCCTCTCTGTAAAAAATCAATAAATATATTAAATAAAAATAAAAAAAAGAAGAAGCAAAAACAAATGGAACTTGAAGCCAGAAGAGTAAGCTGACACTAAAGCCACAGTAATTCCAGGACCCAGATATTGGACCCAGCAGTTGGAGACCTGACTTTCAATGCTCACATGGAGACAGGAAATGTGCTCCTGGCCCAGGTGGGGTGGGGAACTACAGTAGAGCACCAGGACAGAGCCTCAAAGAGCAGCCTTTTCAGTAAAATGGGGACTCAAAAAACTCCCCACTCACCTGGAGGAGCTATAAGGGGCATGCCATCTGCCTGTGTCCATGAATAGGAGAAATAATGTTACCTAAAATCACTTAAAAACACAGGCTTGCACTTCACCCGGGACTGGAGTCCAAACTTGTAGTCCTTTGTGGTATAGATATCTAAGCCAAGAAATAAATTTAAAATTATTCTAAGACTATTAGAACTCCTGAAGATCCACTGAAATCACTCTGTAGGAGTTCTTTCACAGCCTGGCGTTTAAGATGAGATCACAATAAATTATGATCCATATGAGGGAATAAGACATAAATGCAAAAACAGGAGAACTGACAGGTCAAGATGTGATGTCACTAAATATAAAAGAGATAATAAAATAAGTATGTTTAAAATAATTAAAGAAGTAAAGGAATAGAAACTATAATGAGAGAAGAGAACAAAATTTTAAAAAGGAAGAGATTTGGAATCAAACAGAAATTCTAAAAATATAAAATAATTATCTATATTAATGACTCAATGGATAGATTGAGTCAAACAGAAGATTAGGTAAAACTGAGGAGAGCTACTAATTTGAAAGCTAGAGCTAGAAAATCATCCAGAATACATTAGAGAGATTTTAAACACATAGAAAACATAAACGTGTATATATTAAAAGACATTATAGCCCTGGCCGATTTGGCTCAATGGATAGTGTCAGCCTGCAGACTGAAGGGTCCAGGTTCGATTCTGGTGAAGCACACATGCCCGGACTGTGGGCTTGATCCCCAGTAGGGGGCATGAAGGAGGCAACCAGCCAATCAATGATTCTCTTTCATCATTGATGTTTCTATCTCCGGCTCCCTCATTCTTCTTCTCTGAAATAAAAAATATATATTTTAAAAATAAATAAAAGACAAAGTAGATGGAAAAATAAGGCCCTAAACCTCTAAGAATGGGAGAGAAATGGGAATTTGGCAATATTTAACAAACTGCATATGGAATCTCATTTCTAAGAATTTACTCTGAATATACATTCCAACTACACAAAAATACATATGCACATTATTTACTGCAACATTGGAACTAATTGCAGAATACTGCCCTACAAAGGTAATTTGATGAATCAACTGTGGTATACAAACATAATAGAGTCATTATGCAGTTGTAAAAAATGATTAAGAATGGTTTCTATAAATAATAAGTGCTAGTGAGGATGTGGAGAAAAAGGAACCCTAGTCCACTGCTGGTGGAAATGCAGACTGGAGCGGCCATTATGGAAAACAAGTGTGAAGTTTCCTCAAAAAATTAAAAATGGAACTGCCATTTGACCCAGTGATCCCACTTAGGATATATTCTTAAGAATCCCAAAACATCAACCAGGAAGAATATATGCAGCCCTATGTTCTTAGCAATGCTATTTACAATAGCTAAGATCTGAAAACAGCCCAAGTGCCTATCATTAGGTGAATGGATAAAAAAGATGTGGTATATTTACACAATGAAATACTATGCAGCTGTAAAAAAGAAGGATCTACTACTCTTTGAGACAGCATGGAGGACCCAGAGATGATTTTGCTAAGTGAAATAAACCAGACAGAGAAATATAAATATCACATGATCTCACCTATATGTTGAATCTAATGAACACAATAAAATAGGACCAGAAGCTTGGAAACATGGAACAGATTGGCGAATCTCAGAGAGAAGGGAGAAGGGGAAGCTGGAAGAGTTTAATCAAAGAACTTATATGCATTGCCCATGGACACAGTGGGGCAGGAACCATGAGGTGGGAGACAAGAGGGGATAAAAAAGGTAATAACTGTAATACTCTCAACAATAAATATTTTGCCCTGGCTGGTTTGGCTCAGTGAATAGAGCCTCGGCCTGTGGACGGGAAGGTCCCAAGTTCAGTTCAGTGAAGGGCACATGCTCATGTTGTGGGCTTGATTCCCCAATAGGGGGCATGTAGAAGGCAACCGATCAATGATTCTCATCATTGATATTTCTATCTCTCTCTCCCTCTCCCTTCCTCTTTGAAATCAATAAAAAAAAAATTCTTTTTAAAGAATAAAGTTGTTGTTGTTGTTGTTTTAAAGAATGATCTCTGTAATGGTCGTAAAGTGGTTTCCAGAGTATATTGTTAAAGGGAGTGGGGGGAATGCAAGAGTATTGCTAAGGACTAGCTGTGTCACCCTCAAATCCATATGTTGAAGTCCCAACTTCCAGGATGTCCTAATGTCACTGTGTTTGGAGACAGGCCCTTTAGAGAGGTAACTATTAAGTTAAAATGAGGTCATTAGGGAGGGCCCTAATCCAATGACTGGTGTTCTTACAAGAGGAGGAGTTAGGACACAGACATGAACAGGGGGAGCACCATGTGAGGACACGGGGAGAGGACAGTCATCTACAAGCCAAGGAGAGAGGGCTCAGGAAACACCAGGCACAACTATGAAAGGGGGCTCACGTCGTAAACAAGGGAAGTAAAATATACGCATGCACATATGTTTCTAATACTGAGACACCCAGCCTTCTGCCCACCCTGGTTCCCAGAACACTGGGAACCAGCCCTTTAGGCTCCCAGTAGAAAAGAAGTCTCCTTCCAAAGGATCTAATCACCTAGGAGGAAGGACCTAATGATGTTGGGATTAGAAACTTTCAAATGAAATGACCCAGTCAGACCACCCTCCTGAGATGCCATCGTTAAGAAACTCCACCACTTCGCTCAAAGCTTCCAGCCAGCTTCCTGGTGGCAAACACTGCCAGACATTTGAAGAGTCTGTGCATGTGGAAAAACTGAGACTGAAACAAAGAAATCAGGAAAGCAACCTATACAGGAAGGAAATATTTTTAAAAATGATTTCCATGTCCTCAGAGAGATAAGATATTGCATGCATGAGCAAAAGTATTCTTTTAAATTAAAAAAAAAGGGGGGGAGGGGAAACAAGAACAAAAGAGCCCTTAGAAATTTGAAAACATGAAAGCACTGTTTTCTTGGATGTTGGTTCATGCCCTGGGGTAGGCTAACCGCCTCTGACTAAGAGCTAAGCCTTCTACCCCATCCACTGCCCATTCCCCAGTGCCTGCCTACTGCCTCCAGTCTGCCTGCCTGCCTCCAACCTCAGCCTGCGGTCCTCAGCCTAGCTCAGCACTCACACAGTCTACGTTCTCTGTCATGTTCAGAATGATGTAATTTTTCCCAGCCAGATTGCTCCAGTCTTTGCAGACCACCTGTACAATGAAACAGAAAGAAGAGGAACAGTTACAAAAGTATAATAAGCACAGGCATCTAGAGAGAGCCTGGGTAGGAACTCCTTGAGAAGCTGGGAGGTGAAGACCAGGGATAGGTCTGTGATAGCTAGGTGGGAGCTGACAGCCTCTGCAAGGTGACATGCCCAGGACCCAACCCAAGTTCACAAACCCACATGTCTTCAGGGGGCAAGTGAGAGGAGGAGGCCGGGAGTGACACAAAGGAAGAGGAAATCTGTGCCAAAGGGGCCAGACTACAGAGAGTTTGCCTCAGCTAGGAACAAACTTTGATTTTAATGCTCTGTAGGGCAAACAAAAACACGCCTGTGGGCCAGATGCCCAGGCTGAAAACTTAGGACCCCTTTCCTTTCCTTCTGGTGTTGGAGGGTGTGAGCACAGGGCAGGTATGATGAGGGTAGGAGCAGAGTGACTGTACATGTGAGAGTGTGCATGGAAACAGCTGGAGAGAACTCAGGTCAAGCACAAACTCTCGCCACTGTCATAAGCAGTGTGGAAGCCAGGAGTAGCAGCAATAGCATCTGAACAAATTAAAACCAGGCCAAGGCAGCAGACTCTTCCAAAGCTGCTACTTTGCATATAAGTGTGGTGCGGACACCCACTGCTGAGCCATGAGATGTGTATCCCCAACAGGTCTGCTGAGACTCTGCATGGTGTCAAGGCCTCCAGGCTCAGCCTGGCAGACCTCCCATGGCAATGCAGCCCCAGGGTAGCCAGTGGCCTGCATGTGCCTCCTCGTTACCTGAGTAGAATCCCAGGGGATTCTGGATTGAGCTTCGGCAGCCTGCCTTTCCTGTGGCTGCTGGCCGAGGTCTTCTTGTCCCAAGGTAGCAGAGGACGGTGTCAGTTCCATTTCTTGGGAGGCCAGGGGGACAGTGGCTGAGGCTCCAGGGTAAAGGGGGTCTTCATATGGAGTCTCGGCCCCACTTGGGGCTTCTGCTTGAGGGAATGAGGCCAAGGACAGCACCTCTCCTTGCTTGCCAGCCAACACAGTTATTCCTGTGGTAGCCTCCTCAGTTGCCTCCTGCGGAGACTCAAATTCTACCTCACGCCCTGCAGCTGGCAGCGCTGTGTCCCCTGCCTCCTGGTTGGTGAAGTCCTGACCCCCTAGGGTCCCTGTACTTGGGGTGGCAGAGGGCGGTGACAGGCTTGGTTCCATGCTGCTCCCTACCTCCACACCCGAGGAGGCCTGGTCCCCAGATTCTTCATGCTTGTGTTTGGGGGCCAGGGGGGCCTGGCTGCTGCTGGTGGGAGAAAAGTCATGGACCTGAGTTTGGGCTTCTTCTTGGGCTCTGTTCACAGGCAGCAGTTCCTCCTTCTCTTCCTCCTCCTCCTCCTCCTCCTCCTCTTCTTTCTCTACATCCTCCTTCTCCTCTTCTTTCTCCTCCTCCTCTTCCTCCTCCTCTTCCTCTTCCTCCTCTCCAGGAGCCATATGCCAAGGTGGCTCTACCAGGTTCATCTTAGGCAAGGGAGGGGGGAGGCTCGACGCCTCTTGGCCCTGGCTGGTGTCTTCTAAAGGACCTGCCTTCTCAGTCAAGTCTGGGAAACCATAATCTAAGGACAGAGACGGAAAATTCATTCAATGGTTTTATTATTCATTGCTTTGCGCAGTATTTGCTGAGCAGATGATATAAAAGAACCATGAGACCCCCGGGAGGACAGTGGGGAGGTCGCACTATTGGTTCCATCAGAAAAGACTGGGAAATATAGCTGGGGAAGGGGAAGCAGACTGCAGGGGAAACAGAGGCCAGGCTGGTCCTCGTTTCCTTCATGATAATAAAAATGACCTAAATCTAACACACAAATTCCATGAATACAGAAATGTATAAGGTAGAAAGTTAACATGATTGCACCTCTCAGAAATAGCCCTTATTAACAGTTTGATGGATATCTTCTCTATTGTTTTATAATTTATTTAGTGTTTCCTCATCTGGGGATTTCACCAAGAACACCCCATTATAAAAGGTTCCCTTTATGAGGTGTAAGGATCCTCTGATCACAGGAACAGATGAGACCCATGGATTATGACCATTGTTCCTAAACTGTGCTCTTATTCTGTAACTCGGAAGATGAAAAAGATGCAAGGAGAGCTAGTGAAAGGCCACGGGCTGAGCCCGCAGTTTTTAAAGCCTTCCAGAAGGTCCAGGGACACTGTTAGCAGTGGGAGAGGGAATTTTTATTCTCATCGCTACTCTAGAAATTATATTTTAAAGCAGAAAAATTAGGAGACACCCTTGAAACCAGAACCAGTTTTCTAGCTTTTCAATGAATCTTAGGCTTCTTTACGATAACGGCATATGAAAAAAAATAGACCAGTTTTTCTGGAAATTCATTCAAAATACCAGAAGTTATATTTAGGTGGCAACTATTATTGGCTGTCATTTTGTTTCAAAATAATAAATAATCAAAGACAGTTTTAAAATATTGAGATTACTGGGTCACTCCTAGGAATATATCCTAAGAAACCAGAAACACCAATCAGAAAGGAAATATGCACCCCTATGTTCATAGCAGCACAATTTACAATAGCTAGGATTTGGAAACAGTCTAGGTGCCCGTCAGCAGATGATTGGATCAAAAAACTATGGTATACCTACACAATACTATGCTGCCATAAAAAAGAAGGAATTCTTATCATTTGCAGCAACCTGGATGGAATTGGAAACCATCATGCTGAGTGAAATAAGCCAGTCAATGAAAGAGAAACACCATATGACCTCACTTATTTATGGATAATAAAGAACATTATAAACTGATGAACAAAAAGATAAATACAGAGACAGTAAAGCAACAGACTGTCAAATTACAGTGGGGAGGATAGGGAGTTATGGGGGAGATAAGAGATCAACCGGAGGACTTGTATGCATGCATATAAGCAAAACCAATGGACAAAAAACTCTGGGGGGAAGGGCATGTATGGGCATGGGGGGGCAATGGAAAGATATGTACACATATAATACATAAATAAATAAATAAATAAATAAATAAATAAATAAATAAATAAATAAAATACTGAGAGAGGTGGAAACAGTTTAAGGTGGTGAACTAAGCCTACTTCTTTCTCTCCCTCCACCTCTTCCTCCAAAGTTCCTGTCAAATGACAGAATTTTTTTTTCACTATCAAAATGAAAGTCTTAAAAGTTTAGATAAATTTCTGGGGCCATGGAAAGCACATGAGATCATAGAATAGATAACATCTCGGGCAAAATAAACATAGTAAAAGATAGCAGTGGAAGAGGGAAGCTTTCTTACCAAAAGAGTTAAAGGGTAAAGAACAACTGTGGAGTTAGCAAGAACACCGAACACAGAAAATTCAGGGAACAGAATACAATTAAAAATTCCAATTAATATTCTCAGAAAAAGCCAAAAATATTGCATCCCTAAAATAAATATAGGATAATAAAAAATCAAATAATCTTTAAAAAAGAAAAAGTTCTTGGAAGTTGAAATTCAATTGTTCAAGTGTAAAATTTCAATAAAACATCTGGAAAAAAAGTCAAGAGGAAACTCCAAAGCAAAAGCAAAAATACAAGATTTCTTTTTATGACTCCGAAAAAGATAGAATGAATAAAATGGAGAGGAGAGAGAGAGAGAGAGAGAGAGAGAGAGAGAGAGAGAGAGAGAGATCAATTTCTGAAGCCTGGAAGTATGAATCTTAATAGTGAAGGGGTATACAAACAAAGTGAACCATAGAAGACTCAAACCAAGCCTTATTTTTTGGCAACTCAGCATCCTAAGTGGCAAGAGAAGATCCTAAAGACTCTCGGAGAGAAAACGGGTTACCCATAAAGGAACAAGAAACAGATCATCAAATTATCATCACACATCTAACTAATAACACTAAGCTGCAGGAAGGAAACTGAAAAATAGATTCCAAATTCTAAGGGAAGTTTATTTTTGAATTTGGCATTTAATACCCAACTAAATTATCATTCAAGTGTGCTTTAAAAATAAAGACATTTTTATATATAAAGACTAAAGGGTTTTACAATCCATAGATTCTGAGGAAATGATTTAAGGACATTCTCCAAGAAATCTCCCTCCCCAAAAGACATAGGAAATCAAAAAACATGAGAGGAATGTCATAAAAATAAATCTCAGGGTGGAAGCTGTGCAGATTGCCTAAAGAGCAAGTATGCAAATTAGAACAAAGATCTAAGAACTCAGAACCATTACACACAAAAAAAATTATTCTATGAGAAAACATGATTTTTTAGAAGCTGAATGATAGTGATAATTGAAAGCCAACAATAATATTTAAATAATTAGACCTACCTCACTTTTGTTAAATTATACTTTTTTTTAGTATTACAGACTTAGTAACTAAAATCTTCCATCATTCTAACTCCTTCTCTCTCTCCCTCCCTCTCCCTCTCCCTCTCCTTCTTCTTTTCTCTTTCTCTTCCCCTTCCTCTCTCTAAGCATGTCCTTAGTTGAGAATTTTTTTTAAAAAGATGAAAAAGAAAATATGCCAAGCTTTATCCAACAGTATAACTACACATGATCTGAGAAAAATACAGAACCTGAGTCTAAACAAAAATTGAGGTGTATTCTATAAAATACCTGGCCTATCCCCTTCAAAAATGTCACAAGCCATGAAAGACAAAGAAAACCTGGAAATTTTCCCAGAATAAAAGAGACAAATGAGATAGGATGATTAAATGCAGTACATGATTCTGGACTGGATAGTGGACTAGAAAAAAAATTTTTTTTTCATTTGCTATAAAGGACACTACTGGAAAAACTGGTACAGTTTGCATAAAGTTTGTAGTTATATAATAGTATCACATCAATGTGAATTTCCTGATTTGTGATCATTGCACTGTGGTTTTGTAATAGAATGTCTTTGCTGTTAAGAAATACACACTGCTCTGGCCGGGTGCTCAGTTGGTAGGAGTGTTGTCCCCTGCACCAAAAGGTTGCAGGTTCAATTCCCAGTCAGGGCACAAACCTAGGTTGAAGGTTATTCCCAGTGGGATTGAATGGAAGGACACTGGTCGATGTTTCTCTCTCACATCAATATTTCTCTGTCTAAAAATCAATGAACATATCTTCAGGTGAGTATTGAAAAAATTTATACACTGAAATATTTATGGGTAAAGAAATATCATGCCTGCAACTTGTTTAGAAAAATTCTATGTCTATATGTCTACATATACATATACATATACATATACATATACAGCATAAAGCAATGTTAAAAATAGGGGAACCTAAGTGAAAAGTATATAGGAATTATTCTTGTAGGTTTTCTGTAAATTTGAAAATTTTAGGAGAAGAGGGAGAGGGGAGAGGGTGGAAAGGAGAGAAGGAGGGAAGAAGGGAGGGAGGGAGGGAAAAAGGAAGGGAGGGAGGGAGGGAGGGAGGGAGGGAGGGAGGGAGGGAAGGGAGGGAAGGAGGAAGAGATCATTTTAACTACTGGCTGGTGAATGTGCTGGAACCACCAAAAGAAAAGAGAAGAGGGCAGGGCAGGTCATCCTGGACGAAGAGCTCAGAACACTCCAGGAGGAAGGAGTACAGTTGCCATGACACAGGATAAGCCTGGAGGACAGGGAAGAGTACTTGTCCCACTCAGGTGTCCAAGGCAGGGAAACCAGGCTTCCAGGGACTTGCAACACGGAGAAAGGAGCAGAAGCCTTAGCTGCCATTTTGGAGGGGAATAAAGGAGTAAATTGGCGATTGAAGAAGAGAAAAAAAGAAGTGAGGTGGATGAGGGAAAGGAGATAGCCAGAGATATGGCAGAAAAGAAAGGGAGAGGAGAGGAGTGATGAGGAGGGAGGGGGGAATGGGTCTCCTGCCCAGGGAAGGCAGGTCACCTCCGGGTCCTCTAGTCTCCTCATGCAGTGATGGGCTGTGAACCTCTTCCTTCAGTGACACACCAGCGCTGTGAAACTGCAGTCCTTCTGGTGGCCATCATTGTAAACTACATCTTCTGTAAGTCCTGGGGAAATCCAGCTACCCACTCCAGATACAGGGGCCCTTCGAGATCCAAGGGCCCATTGCCCCACCTCTTACAGATGAGGAAACATGAGCTTGGAGAGTAGAGGATACTTTCTCTAAGCTTTGAAGCTAAATTTGTCACGCTGTGAAGTTATTCAACTCAGGCTCATATGTAGTTAAAGCCAGTCTTTTTTCTTTTTTTAAAAATATATTTTATTGATTTTTTTTTACAGAGAGGAAGAGAGAGGGATAGAGAGTCAGAAACATCGATGAGAGAATCATTGACCAGCTGCCTCTTGCACACCCCCCACTGGGGATGTGCCCGCAACCAAGGTACATGCCCTTGACCGGAATCAAACCCAGGACCCCTCCGTCCACAGGCTGACGCTCTATCCACTGAGCCAAACCGGTTTTGGCCAAAGCTAGTCTTTCAAGACACCTCCTGGTCAGGCCAGCCCTAAGACTCATCTTCAGACGCTGAGAAGAGCCAATTGACAGCAGTAGCATTACCTCTCCCAGTTCATCTGCCCCTCTTGCCACAGCCAATCTCTTTAAAGCTGTGCTTGAGTCACCAGACTGGGTAAAATGTGAGAGACAAGGTCAAGCTTCAGAGATCTGCAGGCAGGGATTGGAATGCTGGTTGACGGGCCTCTAGGCTCTGCACACCCACCCCTCTGCTACAGGAGGCTAAGATGAAATGGCATAATGAATGCAAAAACATCTGTCCCGTGGAAGGTACTTCTTTCTCCCCTGAGTGCAACACTCAAGCCAGTTAACCGAATGCTAATATAAAAATACTCACAAAACTCATAATAGATTTGTATAAAACAGAGATACAAAGGAAGAAGCTTTCAGTATAATTAAAAGCTACCTCATCCTCAGTAGTCATGAAAGAAGCATAAATTAAACAAGATGACAAATTTTTTTAGCCTACCAAAAAATATATCTCCTATATATTAAAAGCCTAACATGCTAAGTGTCCAACCATTTGACCAGTTGCTATGACGTACACTGACCACCAGGGGGCAGATGTTTCAACCAGTAGGTTAGCTTGTTTTTGTGGTCTGGGCCAGACATGCCGTGGTCCCGCCCCAGCCTTGATCATACACCAGTGGGGTCCCTCAGCCTGGCCTGCACCCTCTCACAATCTGGGACCCCTCAGGGGATGTCCAGGACCCCTTGGCAGTCCAGGCCAAGGAACCCCACCAGTGCACAAATCTGTGCACCAAGCCTCTAGCATATATCCTGTATAATGGCCATTATTGAATCCGTGCTGACTTGAACAGAAATCACTCTACATTTTTGGATGGGGGGTGGTTATATCAATGAAAATTTTTAAAAACACACATCTGAACCCACAATTTCACTTCTAGAAGTGCACCCTAAGGAAATAATTAAGGATGTTCATAACAATTTGGTTTTAAGAATTCTCATTAAAAAAAAAAAATTCCATTATGGCGCAGTTCACATAACAAAGATTAGAACCAACCAGGTCTCACACAGCAGGGGGTAGACTGAGAAATGGAAGCCCATCACACTGCAGATCAGCCTTACAGATGAGGTGGGAAGGCTGTGTTCGCTTGCTTGGAAAGATGTTGGTAACATAAACAGCAAGATCTATACACTATAATAACTATTTTTTGTAAAAGTATATTTACGTATTTCCCACATGGAAAAAGTTCAGAAAGATAAACATGTTTACATTTGTTAACTCTGAGTGATGGGATTATAGGTGGCTTTTACTTTCTCCTTTTAACCTGTTTGCCTTTTCTAACTTTCATATAATGATACTCATTACCAGCATAAAACAAAAATACAGATTTTTTTTTTTCTTTTTGCCTAGGTGAAGTGCTTCTGACAGCTGTTCCTCCTCTTAGTAAACACGCCTGATGTATGGGCAGTGACTCAGAAGGCTAAACATTCTATAGCAGATACAGTCTCAACAAGGATTCACTGTATAGAATGAATGTCTAGGTGTCAGTAAACAGCTGCTTTGATGATCTGCTTTCTATAAAATTCATTACAGGCAACAGTAATTAAAGTAGCCTCATGAATGATTTCATATAGAGAGGAATAGCAGATCTTGAATTGGAAATCTCAGACTTGAGATTTCTGCCACTATTACCTGGGTAATTTAGTGCCCCTTTTACACCTCTCTAAGCTAGTTTCCTTATCTATAAAACAGGGATACTAATCATGCCTGCTTTTACAAATTTCATCTGGCTGCAGTGAGGTAAAAAATGTGTGTAAAAATACTTTATAAAATATAAATACTTCATGAATGTTCTTTCCTCAAATGCAATGTGGTTTATGCCCAATCATCATTTCAACCCTTCCTCCGCCCCCCATTTTGGTTAATGGCACTCCAATTCTCCCCTCTTCTTAGTGCAAGAGTAGAGGGCCCCAAGACCCACCATGAGCCAGTGAGAGACCTCTGTCCCTGTGGCCTTAGGACTGGTGGGAGATGGGCTCAGGACTCCAATCAAACTAATGAGCTTCCCCTCTGATATTTTTCCAAAAGTGACGGAAAGGCAGATTTTGCTTCTGCCGGGGCTGTTACAGGAAAGAAGAATGGCATTGCAGGTACTAGGGGCTCTTGAACAGCCTGCCTAAGAATGAAGCCTGAAGGGGAAGCACGGTGGAGCAAGGCGGGCTCTGATTCAGGTTCAACCCCAGGACCCCACCTGCTTGAAGCAGTCACTGAGCCAGGAAACACCCGTGTGCCTGTTTGAGTAGGCTTTCTAAAACTTGCCAAGCCCAAAGAGTTATCTCTTTCCTTGTAGAACACCAATCAACTTGTTCACTTGGGGAAATTAAAACTGCTTGCAGAGAATTTTACTAAGGAATTTAGAAAACAAAAAAAGTTGAGGGTGACAATAGGGACAGTCTTGCTCTGACTAGTCTGACTCAGTGGATAGTGGATAGAGCGTCAGTCTTCAGACTCAAGGGTCCCAGGTTTGATTCTGGTCATCGATGTTTCTGACCCTCTCCCTCTCCCTTCCTCTCTGGGAAAAAAAAGACAGTCTTGAGATAAATAAGTAACAAATATATATATATATATATATATATATATATATATATATATATATATATATATATATATATATTTTACAGAGGAAGGAAGAGGGAGAGAAAGAGGGAGAAACATCAATGATGAGAAAGAATCATTAATTGGCTACCTCTTACACACCCCCTACTGGAGATGGAGCCAGAAATCAGGGCATGTGTCCTGATGGTGAATCGAACAAAGACCTCCTGGTTCATGGGTTGATGCTCAATGCCTGAGTGACACTGGCATGCAAAATATTCTTTTTTAAAATATAATTTTTAAAAATAATTTAAATAATAAATTATTTAAAATAATTAAGTAATGATTTTTAAAATTTTTAAATAAATCTTTATTGTCAGATTATTACAATTGTCCCCCCCCCCATAGCTCCCCTCCACCTGGTTCCCACCCCACCCTCTGCCCTTACTGCCCCCACTGTCCTCATCCATAGGTGTGTGATTTTTGTCCAGTCTCTTCCAGCACCCCACATCCCTTTATCCTTTTATCCCATATCCTTTTATCCCTTTTCTATGCCCCTGATTCTATTATATTCACCAGTTTATTCTGTTCATTAAATTTTTTATTCACTTGATTTTTAGATTCACTTGTTGATAGATATATATTTGTTGTTCATAAATTTTATCTTTACCTTTTTCTTCTTTCTTTTCTTAAAGAATATTTCAGCATTTTATATAATAATGGTTTGGCAGTAATGAACTCCTTTAGTTTTTTCTTATCTGTGAAGCTCTTTATTTGACCTTCAATTCTGAATGATTGTTTTGCTGGGTAGAGTAATGTTGGTTGTAGGTTCTTGCTATTCATCACTTTGAATATTTCTTGCCACTCCCATCTGGCCAGCATAGTTTCTGTTTAGAAACCAGCTGACAATCGTATGGAGCTCCCTTGTAGGTAACTGTTTTTCTCTTGCTGCTTTTAATATTCCCTCTTTGTCTTTTGCTCTTGGCATTTTAATTATGATGTGTCTTGGTGTGGTTCTCTTTTGATTTCTTTTGTTTGGGGTTTTCTGCACTTCCTGGACTTGTATGTCTATTTCTTTCACCAGGTGGGGGAAGTTTTCTGTCATTATTTCTTCAAACAGGTTTTCAGTATCTTGCTCTCTCTTTTCTTCTGGCACCCCCATAATTCAGATGTTGGTACGCTTGAAGTTGTCCCAGAGGCTCCTTACACTATCTTCATATTTTTGGATTTTTTTTTCCTTTTGTTTTTCCAGTTGGGTGTTTTTTGCTTCTTTGTATTCCAAATCTTTGACTTGATTCTTACATTCCTCTAGTCTGCTGTTGGATCTCTGTATAATATTTTTTATTTCAGTCAGTGTATGCTTAATTTCTAGTTGGTCCTTGTTTATATCCTCGAGGGTCTGACTAAATTTATCGGCCTTTTCTAGAAAATTCTTGAAAAACCTTACAACCATGTTTTGAACTCTATATCCAGTCGTTTGCTTTCCTCCATTTCTTTTATTTGTGACCTATTTGTCTCCACATTTTGGCTGCTTTCCTGAGTTGATAGAGTGGCTTTGTGTGCTAGGTGTCCTATAGGGCCTAGTGGCTCAGCCTCCTCAGTTACCTGAGTGGACACTCTTGGTGCACCTCTTTGTGGGCTGTGTGCACAGTCTTGTTATAGTTAAGCCTTGATTGTTATTGGTATAACTGGGAAGAATTGACCTCCAGGCCAATTGGTTGTGACCATCAGCTGTGTCTACAATGGGAGAACTTCTGTGCTGGAGAGACCCTGATGAGGCAAGACTTGCTTCAGTAGGGCTTTGGTGCTCACTGAGACTGCCCCTTGAGTGTGTCCCTTATGGATCTGAGGAGTTGGAATCTGGAATGGTCTTACTATGACCCCTGAGTACACTGGTACTTGAATCTCCAAGGAGGTGCTAATTTAGCCTCTGCCTAAGGCCACCCAGTAGGAGTTATGAAGAGAGCTTCAGATTCCTCTTCTTTGTTTGGGGTTTGGAGGTGCCCAGATGAGGCCCAGCTGTCAAGAAATATAAGCTGTTGAGAGGCCTTAAGCCTTCTTTTAGGTATTCTGGGTCTCTCTGACTCAGCTGCAGTTTGTTAGGTAAGTTTAGATTTCAAAGGATCAGGCCATTCATATGCAAAAGCCTCTGTGTACTGTACAGCTTGGATAAGGTGGAGTTTCAGAGCAGAGCAAACAGCAATAGCTTCCCATCAGCCTTGCCCTAAGAGACCCCGAGATCTCAGTGTCCATTGGTAATCGCTGCAAGCACTTCTGAGAGAAACCCACCCTCAAGATCCGCCCACTGCCAGACAGTCCAGTTTCTCCCTGTATAAGTCTGGGTCCCCACCGTCTTGCCCAGAAATGGAGTTCAGAGCAGTGGGGAGCTTGTGCCTCCCTGAAGACTGAAAAAGCCTGTCGCCTACTCAGTTGCCAGCCCTCTCCACACGCATGCCTCCATACCTCTGCCTTTACTTCCACAGCTCCTCTGAGTTTCAGTGTGCTTTTCTCTTCCCTTCTCGTTGTAGAATTTCCACTCAGCCAGCCTTCCTGTGGTTCTGGATGTTGTCCATTTTGTCTTTTAGTTGTAGTTTTGAAGTTGTTTTGCGAGGCAGCAAGTTCAGGTGCTTACTATGCCGCCATATTGGTTTTTCAAACTCAGGCAAAATATTCTTAATCATTAACAATTCTGCATGAGCTAAATGATCCAGCTTATGTTGGCTTGATGGTAAAGTGGCAAATTTACATTACATTTTTCCCCTACTTTTTTGAGACTGCTTTTTTCAATTGAACTGTCAGAGAATCATAATATTTTAAATCTGCAAAAGACTTCAACCTATTATTCGCATGGTCTCACAGATAAAGAGACTGAAGTCAAGTTTAGAAAAGGAATCCACCCATCATCAGTCAAACAGAAACTCCACCAGCTGCTTTTGCCATTGGACCTTGCCCCACCCCTCACGATCACTGCTACAGAAGGGGAATGAAGGCACCAGCTCTAGTTCTTCTAGAAATAACAAACTAGAAATGAGATGTATAATAATACAGGTAAATGATAAAATGTACTGGCACACCTTACCAGCACATACACTAAAACTGGAAAGATACAGAGAAGATTAGCATGGCCCCTGTGCAAGGATGACATGCAAATTTGTGAAGCATTCTATATATTTTTTTCCAATTAAAAAAATTCATTGGTTTCCTAACTAACACATACCATTAATGTGCTCCTGTGGCAACAGCCTAGGTCCACAGGTACCACTGCTCAGGAAAAACTGATTCTAGACTCATCTCTGCTGTACACAAGTAAGCTCTTGCTGTGGGCAAGCAGACCAATCAAAAGATGAGCAATGAGGGAGCCTAGACAAAACCTCTCTCCTCCTCCACCTGTTCTATACCTCTTGTCCATCACCCTTGGAGGGCAATTGTGTCCCCACCTCACAGTTCTTTAGTTATGTACAGTAGAGACAAGAAAACAGACCTGTGTTGTGGAGCTGGTATGTTGTGGGCCTAGCATGAGCAGAATATATGCAAAGTGCCCATTACATGGCTTGTGTTCAATGAATGATAGGCATTTTTATTATAATGACACCTAGAGAAGCCAATGGGGCAGGGAGAAAGAGAGAGAGAGGAGAGAGAGGGAGAGAAGGGGAGAGGGGAAGAAAGAGAGAGGGAGAGAGGGAGAAAGGGATGGAGAGGGAGAGAGGGAGAGAGGGAGAGAGAGTTATGAAATAGGGGAAAGTAAGGAGGGGTGTAAAGCAAATCCTCTGTGGTCACCTGTTCCTACCTATACCTTTGTAAATTCACTGTTCTATAAATAAACCCTCTTTGGATTATTTTAGTTTGATTCTGTCTTATGTTTCTGATTGTGATGCTGACTGACACACCTTTAGAAATTTTATTTTAGAAATTTAAGCAAAGAATCAGAAAAGTACAAAAACATATGAGGATATTTATAGCAGCATAAAAACAAAAAAACAAAAAAAAACACACCTAAATATTCAACAATAGAGAACCTGTTTCATACATATGATGAGCCACATGATGAGATACTGTGTAGTTATTAAGAATCAGGTTATAAAAGAATATTAATGATGTGGAAGTTCATTTCTGAAATATTTTAAGACATTATATCCATTATGACTCCAATTTTGTATATAAAAGTATCTAGAAGGAAGCACTCAAAACTATTAATAGTAATTATCTTTTAGTTGTGAGATAATATCAGGATTTTATATTTGTACTGTTTCTATATTTTCTACAATTTTCATATATTGTTTTTTGTAATTAGAGCTAAATTCTGTAACCCCATGTGCATGTGCTCATGCACGCACACACAGATTTGACAGTCTGACATTTAAAATGGGCTCCTTCTGGCCAAGGACATGGGCACAGCTGCTGTAGCTAGAAGCATGGAAGCTCTGTTGCATCTGTAATCAGCCATGGTACGTACATGCTGAGCCCAGCTCCCACATTTCTATTGGTCATGCTCTGTAGGTCCAGAAACCAGCTCTGGCCCATGTCTGAGGGCAAGATAACTAGAACATCCTGATGGTGCCAGAGAGACTTAAGGCGGGACATAGCATGTGTGGACTTCCGGGAACCTTCAACAGAGACAATACAGCAGAGTACAGAAAAACAAACAAATCCCAGACCTTGGAAAGACCTCAGCTTGAATCATGACTTGACAATATGCACAGTTGTATGACCTTAAGCTTGCTTTTAACTTTTCTAAGCTTCAGTTTTCTCAGGTATAAACTGGGGATAATATTAGGGCACAGAATACAGGCTCACTAAATAGCAGTGAATATTAAAGAGAAAAGGGCCTGTAAGACATTCAGAATCCCAGAGACTTGGCTCCGATGCACAGAGAAAGCTGGCGGAAAGAGAAGAGATGTGATTTGAGCAAGAAAATGGTCCTTTGGCATTTTGCCAAGAATGCCTCCTACCCAGCTGCAATCAGCACATACTGTTCAGAAGAGCTACCTGCAGTGGGTCCCAGGTCCAGACTGGAGTCATTCAGCTCTTCCTCCTCTTCCCAGAAGTACTGCGGTGGCTGCAGAATGCGGGACTCTTCACTCTCTTCGCTGGGGAAGCCTGACCCCGGGGCTCCCAGGCCAGCTCCCAGTCCCATGGCCTCGCTGGGCTCCTCTGCGTCCAGCGGCTCCAGGCCAGTGGGCAGCAGGAGGTCCAGGAAGGAGGTGGAGGTGAGGCCCTCTGGGCCAGGTTCATCAGATCCACCTGCATATGTGCCCAAGGACACCCCTGCACAAACACAAAAGCCCAATGGTTATGAGAAGCCAGAGAGGAAAGGCTGCGGTGGGGTTAAGACATGTCTCCACAATGAAGAACCTGAAGTGGAGTGATGCTTTGGGGGACAGTCCTGAGACCCAGGGACTGTGAGGGGATTCTTAGATGCCATTCTCATTTAAAAAAATTTTTTTTTTAGCTCTAAAATAAAATTTGTCTCAGTGGATAGAGCATCGGCCTGCAGACTGAAGGGCTCCAGGTTCGATTCCGGTCAAGGGCATATACCTTGGTTGTGGGCACATCCCCAGTAGGGGGTGTGCAGGAGGCAGCTGACTGATGTTTCTCTCTCATCGACGTTTCTAATGCTCTATCCCTCTCCCTTCCTCTCTGTAAAAAATCTCAATAAAATATATATTTTTAAATAAAAAAATTTTAAACATATTTTTATTGATTTCATAGAGGAAGAGAGAAGGAGGGAGGAGGGAGACAGAAACATTAATGATGAGAATCACTGATCAACTCCCTCCTGCATGCTCCTACTGGGGATTGAGGCCGCAACCCGGGCATGTGCCCTGACAGGTAATCAAACTGGTTCATAAATTGACGCTCAACCACTGAGCAACACTGGCCGGGCACTTCAGCTTTTTTAGAAAAGTGCAAACTGATTTTAAAAATTCTTGGAATTTTTAAAAATATATTTTTATTGATTTCAGAGAAGAAGGGAGAGGGAGAATCATTGAGCTGCTGCCTCCTACATGTCCCCCCGGGAGATCGAGCCCTGACCTCCTGGTTCATAGGTCGACTCTTAACCACTGGGCCCTGCCAGCCGGGCAACAATTCTTGGAATTTTACCTTTTACAAAGTAACTGGAGGATCAAAACACACATTGCCTCTTCAAAATCTAAGGTCTTGCCAAAACCGTTTTGGCTCAGTGGTAGAGTGTCGGTCTGCGGACTGAAAGGTCCCGGGTTCGATTCCGGTCAGGGGCATGTACATTGGTTGCGGGCACATCGCCGGTGGGAGGTGTGCAAGAGGCAGCTGGTCGATGTTTCTCTCTCATCGACGTTTCTAGCTCTCTATCTCTCTCCCTTCCTCTCTGTGAAATATCAATAAAATATTTTAAAAAAAAAAATCCAAGGACTCTCTCAGAGCTGAACTGTGGTGTGGTGGCAGCGCAGTCACTGCCTCTGGCCTTGGTCAGGCTCTCCAGCACAGCTTAGATCTTGAGAAAACTGTGTCTGTCCTCTTGAGGAAAGTCTGACCAGCAGTCCTGTTGACTTCCCACCTCTGGGGATAATATACTTTTTGGTCAGGGAAGCTCTCTGTGCAGGGACTATGGTCTGAAGTCACTGGGTCTATTCCCCACCACTTCTATGACAGGCGATTCCTCCATTCTCCGAACCCAGTCCTTTACTTGTCAAGCAGAGAAGCCACAGTCTTTCTCTACTTCTTCTCCCTTCCCCATCCTTGTCTTCCTTTCCCAACAACGTAGCAGGAATTAACAGATATTTTGATAACCTTACTGAAAGCTGTGTGTAAAAAAAAAAAAAAGGAATCTAGTTTTTCATTATTTCTCCAATAAACAGTTCCGTGTTCTTGAAGTTATTTTTCCCTATAATTATGTTTTTCTTTTTAAAGACCTTGATGTTTTCAACAGCTTTGGCAATGAGTAATTGTTTAGGTAATTAAGAGAGGTTACTTATTTTCAAACTTGCCCATTAAAATAGTAGCTGAGACTTATTCATTCTATGTATAAGTATTTTTACACTTAACTAACCTGCCTTACTTGAGACCCCACCTGATTTGAAATTTCAGAATTACACTCTTCGTAACTTTTTCCTTAAACACCCATAATTTCCTGTTACTTCATCATTGCCAATAGAGGAAGGGAGAGAAAAAGAAGGGGCGTGAAAGGATTAGAGGATCAGCCTCAAATAATAAAAGTCTGACCCAAACACATTCGAAAAACAGGCGAATGAATGAAAAAAAACAAACAAACACAAAACGAGGCCTTAGTAATCCCATGTCTTATCTCCCCTGCAATCTGCTCCTGATCCAGACATCCTTTTCTGATTTTCACCATCAGCTCCATCCTCATTATCCTCTTAATCAGCAGCTCTGTGGTCCAGATCTCCCTAAGCACCAGTCCTGGCGCTGCCCGGCAGCATTTGTTACACTGCCCTCACACCCTTGAGTGTCAGCTACAGCAGAAACTGTCTGGCACTGTCACCCTACCACATACATACTTAGACTCATGTGTGTCTGTGTGTATCAGAGAAAAACGCTTGTGTAGGGTTTCTGCACAAAGGCATGTAAGAAAGAGACATCCTGCTAGATTCACATGTAACCCATACATGGAGATAATATAGGTGTCATGAGGAATGTGTATGGAGGGAGAAGAGGAAATAATAGAAGGGAGAAAAGTTGCCCAGAGTAAGCCACGGCTAGCCATGTAAGGGTATAGGCAGTTACAAGTGGGCATGGCCAGTTCCAGTGTGGCTGTCCCAAAAAGAACTGGTGAACTAATAAATTTTAATTGATTTGTTGAATCTCGCCTTCTTCAAAGAGAATTTAAGATGTGCAAGGATGGAGGTAAGTGTGTGTGTGTGTCTGAGAGAAGCACTTGTGGACATTTTTCCTGTGCACACCCATCCCTGATGGACCCCTGCTGAACCGAGCCTTCCTGGGACATGCTCAGGAGCTGCCCCTTCCCCTCCCGGATGGTTTTCTGGGGATTCTGTCACTATGGCCCACGGTAACGGCACATCTCACTGCCACCAGCAAGCAAAGGTTGCTCCTCCCTCAGGAAGAGATCCTTCACTCACACACATCACACAATCTGCCTGCCTTTGTGGGCTAACTGTATGGGAAGTGCTTCCCGCCAATGTCCCATGCACACTGCTACCTATAAGCACGCCACCCCCATGTGTGTCCTCTGGAAATGGACTCACTCCGGGCTGTCTGATACAGGAGCGTGCACACAATCCAGGCACACACTCACCCCAGGTCTCTTCTCCAACACCAGTTCCCAGTCAGACCTCCATATATACCCATGACCTCTCTCCCCCTCGCTCTGCCAGCCGCGTGGAGAAGCTGCTTAGCCATGTCCTGATATGACCTGCTCTTGCAGATAGCCCGTCTCCTTCCTCCCAACCCCCATTCTGTGTTGGTGGCCTGGCTCAGAGGCTGTCACACACTTTGTGTTTCCACCCTCTACCCCCCCCCCCCCCTCCACCCCAGCACACACCTAAATCCCGTCTGCCCCTCCGAAGCTGTTCTCAGACTGTCTCTTGCTCACAGGCACATCCATTGCACATCTGCCCCCGACCCCCACCCCCCCCCGAACCTTTCACCACCCACATACATCCCAGTGCCCTTGAGTAACTGTGCATGGAAACCATCTCAGAGGGTCTCACCCCCCTGCTGTCAGCTGCGCAGGAGCTATCCAGCACCGTCACTGTCACACACGGGGACGCGGGGCTGCAGAGCCTCCTCTTTGTCAGCTCCTGACAAAGTAACTTGCCCAGCACGGCCCGGGAGCCGCATTCACAATGACACACCCCTCCTCCCTCCCGGCCAGGAGCGCCACACACGCGTCAACACAGCCCGCTGTCGCAGCAGCTGTCTGGGGAGGCGCGGCGGCCGCCCCCCGGGCCGCAGACACTCCCACCCGCGCTCCCCGCCGCGGCCCCAGGGGACCTCGGATGCGGTCTCCCGGTCTCCCGTTCCCGGGAGGCTGGCTGTCTGTCTGTCGCAGAGGCGGGCGGGCGGGCGGGCGTCCTCCTCTCTGCCCCGGGGCCGGCCCCGAGCGCCCCTCGCCCCGCGCCGCCGGGAGCGTGCTCGGGCGCCCGCGACTCCCGGGCACGCTCGCGGCTGTGTGTGTGGCTATGTGTGTGTGTGTGTGTGTGTGTGTGGGTGTGACGCTCACGCGTGGAACCACACACACCGCAGGCACACGCGGCCGCCCCACGCCCCGCACTCCCCGCGGGCGCGTGTGGCGGGAGGACGGCGCCGCGGCCCCGCCAGCCCGCGCGCCCGCCCCGCGCCGTCCTTTGTTGGCGGCGGGAGCTGTCCAGCACCGCGGCCTGCAGCCCGCCCGCCCGGCCCGCCGCGGCGCGCACTCACCCCCGGCCAGCAGCAGCAGGAGCGGCCGCAGCCACGGCGGCAGCGCGGCAGCCCGCGGCAGCCGGCCCATGGTGCAGCCGTCGCCGCCCGCAGCAGCAGCGGCGCGGCACCTCGGCCTGCGTCAGGGGCCGAGCTCCGGCGGCGGCGGCTGCGGTGGCGGCGGCGGCTGCGGCGGTGGCGGCGGCGGCGGCGGCTGCGGCGCGCGCCCGCCCCATTGGCCCGGGCGGCCGTCACTCACCCTCGGCCCCGCCCAGTCGCGTGCCGCGGGCGCGCCCCCGCGGAGCTGAGAAGGGGGCGATGGTGGCCCCCTCCACCGCCTAGGCGGATCAGCCAATCAGCGCCGCCAAAGCCTGGAGGAGGCGGGGCCGCAGCCGCCGAGGCCTGGAATTTGGGGCCTCACACCTCGCGCATGACCCCCAGGACGCCTGTCCAGTCCGGGTGATGGAGGTGAGCGCCGGAGCCACCCAGTCGCCCATCCCCTGGAAAGATTCTCTGCGCGCCCAGGAGGCAGGCAGGGGTCGCTGGCATCGAATGAGGTTGCTGGGTGGACTGGGGAGTGACCGCTAACGCGGTCAACGTGGAGTGTTGCCAACTGGACATCACGAGGTTGCACAGCAGCTCCGAGAGGACTGGGGCTAGGAAAGGCTTCTAGAGGCATTTGGGCAGGCGGGCCATTCAAGCCATGGTAAGAGGATGAGGCAAAGGCCGTGGGCCAGGCGGGAGCAGAGAATCCTCTTGGATCTGGTCTCATGCACATCCTTACTTGCAACTGTCCTTCAGTGAACCTCTTGTCTTCAATGAACCTCGCCTCATTTTTAAAGCGGGCTTTGAGTTTTTATGGCAATGTTTCTTTCTCTCTCTTTTTTTCTCACACTTATAAGACAGTTTATTTAGAAAGTCACAGAAATAGAAGAAGTGATCCGTAGAAGAAATGGGCTCAGGAAACAAGTTACAGCGGCAGAATAAAGATATCATTAAAACAAAATACAGCGCTTGGAGCTTAGACAAGAGAAGCAAGAAAAAGGACCTGGGGAAGGAGGTGGGGAAAGGCGTGGGTGCACTCCAGTGAGAGAGTCACTAGAGCAGTGTTTCTCAACTTTTAAGTGTTTTGTCCCTGTGGCAACTAAAGTTCATTCATGTGCCTAGCACCATGTAGGGAACAAAGTAGCCACACCCCATCCTCATAGTTTAGTCTAGTGAAGAAGACAAGGAAAAATCAACACTACACTTATGGTCACATGATTACAACTATAGTGAGGTGTGTCAAGAGGAGAAGGGGCAACGAGACAGCACAGAAAGAGGGTTTACATTTGCCTTCTCGAAGACCAGTTTACGCTGGCACCTGGAAGCATGAATGGTGGGAGATGGGTTGGGGAGAGCATTACAGGCAGAAGGAAAGCACACGGACAATTCCTGAGTTAGAAGGGAGCTCAGCCTCTTTGAGGAACAGAGAACAAACGGTTCCAGCCCTTTTGGAATTACAGCAATTTGAATATCTCCAGCAGTCATAATTTGTTCAACTTTAAACTTTAGATAGAGTATATTCAGAAAACACTTCTTTAAAATAAATTATTGAATTTTTTTTTTCAAACACCACCTTCACCCCTCTATCACTAGGCATTATAGAGGACCTCAAAGGACTCTTCCAGAACTAAAAGCTTAGGGGTGTGAACAAAAATGGGAACTAAACCTGACAAGCTCAGGGGAGGCCTGCATGATGGCCTCAAAGTAACCATGTTAGATGGTCTGCAATTAAAACTTTTAAAAATAAAAGCAGTTTATGGCAGGTAGTCATGTCATAGGGTTGAATCTTCCCTGACAAAAGTCCATCTTTACCTTCAGTGAGCCTGTCTATTGGTGGTTGTTTTTTTTTAATCTATGATATTAAATCTTTGGAATGTCAAAGTAATTTCCTCCACCCTCATCCCCTCAAAGCACAGTGACTGCTTTGAGGGGGTCAGAGCAGGAACCACAAAACCCCTCATTGTTATTGTCATGTTAATTGTTGACTGTTAACTATCCTGTAGTGAGGTCTGTCAAGAAGGAGAAGGAGCAATGAGACAGTATAGAATAGAGGGTTTGCCTATCTAGAAATAAGTATGTCTATCACTTTACTTTTTATCCAATCCCAGAGGTTGTGTGTCTGTCCCCCAACTCCCTCACCCCACACTTGGCTTTCTTCTGGCCGTGCCCCCCCCCCCCCCCCATCTACACCAACGGGTTTCATGTAACCCATTTACATTTCTTCACTTCTTTTTTTTTTTTTAATATATATTTTATTGATTTTTTTACAGAGAGGAAAAGAGGGGGATAGAGAGCTAGAAACATCGATGAGAGAGAAACATCAGCCAGCTGCCTCCTGCACACTTCCTACCGCGGATGTGCCTGCAACCAAGGTACATGCCCTTGACCGGAATCAAACATGGGACCTTTCAGTCCAAAGGCCGATGCTCTATCCACTGAGCCAAACCGGTTTTAGCCACTTCTTGTAAAATATGTTTTTATTGATATATTAAAGAAAGGGAAAGGGAGAAGGAGAGTGAAACATGGATCGTACCTCCTGCACTCCCCCTACTGGGGATGGAGCTTGCAACCCAGGCATGCCCTGACCAGGAATGGAGCCTGTGACCTCTCCTGCAAGGGATGATACTCAGCCAACTGAGCCATACCCGCCAGGGCTTACCTCTCCTCTTTGATTGTAATGTATAAAATAAGGTACACAACTGCCATTTTCCAGAGCATTTTCTCAATCTGTTGAGGTTTTGCTTCCTGGCAATTGTCTTCAGTTTGGCTCAAATAAATTTGTGGCCTAATAGGGGCCACATGCTAACCTGACAAGCTCAGGGAAGGCCTGTATGGCAGCTTTGCAAACTCGAAGACCTAAAGTAATCACAAAGGATGGTGTGAAATTAAAACTTTTTAACTAAAAGCAGTTTTTGATGGGTAGTCATGGTCTAGGCTGGCATCTTCCTCTTTACCTTAACTGAGCTGTCTTTTTCCTTTTTCTGGACCCCCTCAAACCACAGGCACCACTCTGCAGAGACCACAAATCCCCTCATTGTTATTGAGTTAATTGTTGACTGTTAACTATCCCGTACCCACCTATGTAAAAGATAAAGCTCCTATCATTTTGCTTTTCTTCCAATCGCAGAGGTTTCCCTGCTTTGCTTTCTCTCACCTCCCTAATCTATCACCATTGGGTTCCATGTAGCTCACTGCATCTGCTCTTTTGATTGTTATGTATAAAATACAGTGCAAATCTACCATTCTCTGGAGCATTATCTTAATCCAATGAGATTTTGCTTCCCGGCAATTGTAGACAGTTTGGTTCAAATAAACTCATAAAAATTCTCTGCAGGTTTGAATGTTCTTACATTGACAGGAGAAATAGGAGTTGGGGTGGAGGGTGATAGAGTGGAAATGGCTCTTAAAGGAAAGAACATGAACAAAAGTATGATAATTACTTGCCATATTAAATTTAGGAGATGATCATTTCATGACTAGGATGAAACAGAAGAAAAGGTTAAAAAGAGAGATGACTTGCTCTAGCTGGTTTGGCTCAGTGACTAGAACGTTGGCCTGCAGACGGAAGGGTCCTGGGTTTGATTCCAGTCAAAAGCACATGGGGGGTTGCAGGTTTGAACCCCAGTGTGGGGTGTGCAGGAAGCAGCTGATCAATGATTCTCTATCATCATTGATGTCTCTATCTCTCTCCCCCTCTTTCTTCCTCTATGAAATCAATAAAAATATATTTAAAAAATACTCCTGACCAATAAAATATTTTTAAAAAGAGAGATGACTTACTAGCTAAATAGTTTACTGAATTTTTGGTTAGTTTATGTAAAGTAGTAGGCCCTTATAAATGAAGCAGTGAAACAAAGGAAAAGTGACATGTCTAAGGACATAATGAAAAGCAGTAAGTAAAATTAAAATTTTTAGGTAAAGATATTCTTACTTAATTTATAGAACTACATAATTTGATTAAGCCAGTGGTCAATTTAAACTCCACATCCCTTTTTGTTCAATAGACATTGTGGGTTCTAGAAAGGTAGGTGAGGACCTGATAGTAAAGGACCTTGAAGGTCATGATGAGCAGTTTAGACTTTATTCTCCAGAAATTCATTTCTTATATAAGAATCACGGCATGGTTAGGGCTATATGTAGATAGACAATTCTGAGAGCAATAGGGAGTAAGGACTAGAAATAGAAGAAAGAGAAAATGGCCAGTGACGTGATTGCTGCAGGAGTCCCAGGAGCAGATGGTAGAAGTCTGACTCGGGGCTAGCACAGCAGATTGGAGAAGACACCCCAGAGACAGGTCTAATATGTTTCAGAGAATGACTGAATTGAGTCCTGTTGACTGTGGTTTTTGTGCTATTCTCTGTGCAAATACAAATTAGGCAAGACCTAGTTTACAAGAGTTTACACACACACACAAAAAAGCCCACAAATAGGCATGCCTATAGAGTATAAAGCAATTTTGGACTTAAAAAGAAGACAATGTCCAGAACAAGGAAGCTAATGGTCCTGCTATTCTGAACCGTTTGATCTTTGTCAACATTATGCTTTTACAGCAACCTTCTCCCCCACTCCCCCATTTGATTGTTTAATGAAGGAGGAATCCAGGAAGATATCATTAAAAACCGACTGGGAAAGCTGAGAGTATTTGGCTTGATAGAGAGAAGACTAGGATGCATCTCGACCCATCTTCTCTCTCCTTTCCTCTGTTGCAATGAAGGAAGCACCTCTTCTTTATCACAGGCCAGTTTCCTCCCCTTGGCGCTCAACATTGCATTGTTTGTGTCCTTTCAAGGACTTTCATTTAAAGGTATCTCTTTTCTGACAGTGTCTGTGTCTCTCCTTTCTGGGCTGCTCTCAGTATAAACATGATCTGGAATCTCTCACCATAAAAAAAATGCTAGGGGAGATGAGATCATGCTGCTGATACACTGAATCCTTGTACCTACTTTCCCTCCAGCTCTTGACCCTAGAAATTTTAGAAATATACATTTATACATCAGTCCAAATTAGCACTGGAAAACAAGATGGGATCAATTGGTGAATCTAAAATGATGAGGAATTACTTGAAGGAATAAAAAAAAAAAAGAAAGTAAGATTAAGTTGATGGAGAAATCACAGTCAAAATGCATGCCATAGGTCTTAGGTTAAAAAGTATATCACAATATAAATTTTAGTGCATTTAGAAATGAATGACATGAGACTATTGCATATCAAAATCCATGGGATGCAACCAACAATTCACAGAGATATTTTATTACCACAAATAATCTTTTAGGGGGGAAAAAGAAACAGGTTAAAAATAAGTGAACTAAGCATTCAATTTTAGAAGCTTTAAAACGCATACACACCAATGAATTTCTATTGCTGTTAAAATAACAATAAAACCTAGTAAAACCAATTAATAAAAGCCTGTTACTTGAAAAAGGTGAAGAAGTCAAACCTTTAGTATCAAGATAAAAAAGAGAAGATGTAAAAAAAAAAAAAAAATTCCATTAGGAATGAAAAAGGGAACAAAACTACAAATAAGATTTTTAAATTATTAGCTAAATTTGACATATAATTTATTAATAAAATTTAAAATCTCATTGAAATGAATACTTTTAAAGAAAGCAAAATACCGACATTTATTAAAGTAGTAGAAAAGCTAAACCAACTAATAACAATGGGACAATTAAAAGACAGCAGAGAATCTACCCTTAAAAAGACATAAGGCGCTGAAATCGGTTTGGCTCAATGGATAGAGCGTCGGCTTGGGGACTGAAGGGACCCGGGTTCAATTCCGGTCAAGGGCATGTACCTTGGTTGCGGGCATATCTCCAGTAGGGGGTGTGCAAGAGGCAGCTGATTGATGATTTTCTCTCATTGATGTTTCTAACTCTCTATCTCTCTCCCTTCCTCTCTGTACAAAATCAATAAAATATATATTTTAAAAAAAAAGACATAAGGCCCATTTGAAATGAGTGTATTCTACAAACCTCAAACATAACTCTTCCAGAAAAAAGTTAGAAAGCCCCAAATTTACTTTATGAGGCTAATATAACCTTGATACAAAACAAACAAACAAACACCAACCACCACAAAGCAAAACAAATACGAAGAGAAAAAAACTAAGAATAATATAACTAGAAAAAACCCTAAGTCAGTCTTACTGGACACGGATGCAACTTTTATAGAGAAAACATGAGCAAGTTAATTACAGCCATATGTTAAAAATATTGACATATCCTGATTAAGTAAGGCTCATCCTAGAAATTAAAAAATGGTTTAGTATTAGAAAAAAAACCACTAATTTTGTTATCTGCATCAAGAGAGCCAATTAAAACAAAATTTTAGGAGAGGCTCCCTCCAAAATAGGCATGCAATGAAACTTAGTATTTATTTCTGTTAAAATGAATAAAAACTTTAGAAGCAAACAAGAAGTAGAAAGAAATTTACTTAATTTTAGAAAAGGTTGTTTCCCAGAAACCTACAGCTGTCATCAGAGCTAATGAAGAAATATGAAAGCATTCTCATTTAAGTGAGGGACAAGAAAAGGATAACATACTGCTGGCCACAGCTGTCGTGTGCGACAGTGCAGTCCTGGAATCCAAGCAGCTTCTAAGCTGGAGACCTGTGACCCCGGGCACCTTCACACTACCTGGGAGCAGATAATGCAGTGAGAAGGTGCCGGGTTAGCCCACCTGCTGTATCTGTGGGTAACAGGCAGGGACTGCATGTGCCCTTTGAGGCATTGGTGCGATATGCGGGGTCCCAGGGCAGGAACTGTGGTCCTGAGGGGTCAATGGTGGACATATATAATACTGTCAACAACAAAGCTTAAAAAACATCAAAGCACATGGAGCAGCGCTGAAGCAGCTGGCCTGTAGCCACTGATTGTAACATGAATGAGAAATAAATGTTTGTTGTAGTAATAAAAAGATTTTTTTTTAACTTTTGTGCTTTAGAGTGTTACCAGACGGAACAGAGTTTAATTACTCAGTAGTTGCCAGCCAAAAGACAACTTCGAGATGATTTTATGAGAAGAAACAAATCTTATTATGAGCCAGCAATCAAGGACAGACACATCGGGGGTCACTTTCCAAAAATAGAGTGCCCTCAAACAAGGATCAGATTTGTCTTTATTCAGGGAAATCATGCATAAACATGAAGGTGAGCTACATCATCTATACATATTTAGGAAACATGCCCATAAATACATGGAGTGCTAAAAAATGGCGGAAAATCTCAGACTCTGGCAGGAGATTTTAGTATTATAATGAGAAAAGTTTGAGGAGGTCACTAGAGGGTCTTCGAAGCCGCTTGAAACTGGCCTTGGGCAGTTTTAGCCAAATCAATTCCTATTGCTACAAAACATCCTGGGCTTGTTCCTAAAAAAACAGCTCTGGCACCCATCAATGTCAGGGATGGCACAGGCTGGAAAGGAAGTTTAATCAAGTTTAAGCCTTCCTGTTAAACTCTTAGCAAATTACAGGATATGATTACACAAATCTTATAAAATTTAGGATGATTTAAGAGGGTTAACAGGTTAATCTAAGCAAAATTATTAATTCTAAACAGAAGTTAGTCTATGCTAGACTACCAAGTAGGATTAATTCTAGACTTTTGCTGGAGATCAACCACCTATTTGTCCTGAGCTTTCTATCAGCCGTTGCAAAGGGGAAAACTGATCAGGTGCACGATTTATAGTATCTTTGATATCAATAAATGAGGTACTCAATAATCTGTGGCCAGATTATTATGCATTCAAAGATCATAATAATCTGGCCACTCAGTGTGTATGTGTGTATAGTTACACGGACTCAACCAAGAAAGCGAAGACAATCCTCAGAATGGGAAACAATATTTAAAAACTATAAATCTGACAAAGGATTTGTGTCTAGAATGATATATAAAGAACTCTTAATAACTCAATAATAAAAAGATGACTGAACCCTAGCTGGTTTGGCTCAGTGGATAGAGCATCAGCCTGCGGATAAAGGGTCCCAGATTCAATTCTGGTCAAGGACACATGCCCAGGTTGTGGGCTCAATCCCCAGTATGGGGTGTGTAGGAGGCAGACAATTAAAGATTCTCTCTCATCATTGATGTTTCTATCTCTCTCTCCCTCTCTCTTCCTCTCTAAAGTCAATAAAAGTATTAAAATAAAAAGATGACTGAATTTTTTAAAATGGGCAAAAATCTGAAGATAGTTCTCCAAGAAGATACACAGATAATCAACATGCAAATGAAGAAAATGCACATCAAAATCACAATGAGAAACCACTTCACATTAAGATGGCTAAAATAAAAGAGCCCTGGCCCATATTGCTAAGTGTGTAGTGCATCCCACAGACCAGAATACCAGGGTCAATACCTGGTCAAGGGCAGGTACCTTTTGTTGCAAATTCCGTCACTGACCCAGTCGGGTAAGTGCGGGAGACAACCAAATGTGTCTCACATCAATGTTTCTCCCTCCCTATCTCTCTCTCTTTCTTTCTCTTTTCATCTCTCTAAAATAAATAAGTTTAAAATGATATATGTAAATTATAGCCCAATAAACCTGATATTAAAGAAAACAAGAATATAACAAGCATAACTTTTATGTTATCTTTAACATACTTAAAAATACATAAACAGTATGTGGTATCGTTATATTTTAAAATTTTAAATATTTGATATCACATCTTTGGCATTTTATTTTTTCACTCAAAATTATCTTCCAGGTTAATCTATTAATAAAACTTTTATTGCCCTAACCGGTTTGGCTCAGTGGATAAAGCATCAGCCTGTGGACTGAAAGGTCCCAGGTTTGATTCTGGTCAAGGGCATGGACCTTGGTTGCGGGCACATCCCCAGTAGGAGGTGTGCAGGAGGCAGCTGATAGGTGTTTCTCTTTCATCAATGTTTCTAACTATTCTTCTCTCTTCCTCTCTGTAAAAAAAATTTTTTTTTAAATCAATAAAATATATATTTTTAAAAAAACCTTTTATTGCATCAATAAAAAATTCAATTGTTCAATCCTAAATACCAAAGCTTTCCCTTGATCTGTGTGCCTTGCCAGCTGTCCTATTTCACTTCAGAACCAAACTTTTCAAGTTCTTACATATACAATTTCTACTTTTTAACTTCCTTTATTCTACTCACACTGCATTGAAATTGCTCATCAGTCATCACCAACCTCCACAGTACCACAAATACCATGTTTTACCTTGAGATGCGCATTTAAAAATTTTTCCAACATCTCTACAATGAGATGTCTTATGGTTGATGACATCTAATCATTCTAAATGTTAGCATTTTTGTCTTAGTTGCACATAAAATAATGGTGATTCTTATACTAAGTGGCATCTTATATTCAGTGAAACATAGTACAATGGACAGGTTTGTTATTTTCTGATCTTTCAGCTACATTGGCCCAAACTGACCTCAATCTCCTTGAATTCTTTTCTTCTGGCTTCCATAAACACCCTCTCCCCTAGTTTTCCTCCCACCTTCTGCCCAAGCCTAAGTGTCCTTTGCTGGTTCAAATGGTGGACACTCAAGTTTCCTTCAGCAATCATTTCTCTCTCTGACAGCTGACAGTGAGTTATAGCTCATGCCCAAACTTATTCTCAGCAATCCAAACTCAAATCTGTCTTTGAAGTTCACATTTCTACTTGAATATCGGAAAGGCATTTCTAGCCAACATGTCTAAAATGAAATTCCTGGTTATCCCTACTAAACCTCAATCTGTTTCTCAAGCTAGAAACTGATCATCATGGTTTCTTCTTTTCTCCCATTTCTAGTTTATCACTCTTATTTAATCTATCCACAGAATACATCTAAAGTATGTCCAATTTCCCCAACCCAAGTCCAGACCACCGCCATCTCTAGACTACACCAGACTTCCACTCAACTCTTCCTTCTTTTCTCTTCAGTACAAGTTACAGTAACCAGATGGGGTCATTTTTTAAATACAATGGACCATGTTCCTTTCCTGCTTACAGCCTTCAAGAGCTGTCTTACTACAGTCAGATGTGAGGCCTTCTTAGGCCTGTGTGATATTATCATAGAATCAGAAATGTGTATTTTGGTTTATGTTTCAGCTCCTTGTCAGAACTCCTAACACCTTGTAATTTCTTAAGTGATAAGAACCATAGAAACATCATTTGCTGAAACATTTGGGTTTTATCATGTCTCCTGAACCAGCTCTGGAGTAGTAATGGTGATGTGTTTTGTTGTTCATAACAAACCCCTTTCAACCACACCCGAGTTTACGTTAAGGAGGTGACTTTAGGAAAGCCCCTAAGGATGGGGCCTGGTTGCCAGGGGAAGCAACCTTGTGATTGGAGGTTTGGAGGTCTTATCCTCAGCCCCTGACCTCTCGGGGGGAGGGTTTGGAGGTTGAGCTCATCACTAATGGCCAATGATTTAATTATTATGTCTACCTAATGAAGACTCATAAACAGCCCTAACTAAAGGGCTTTGGAGAGTTTCTGGGTGGGTGGACAAGAGCACATCCATGTTCAGGGAGGGTAGCACATCTCGCTCTCTAGGTGAGGCAGGATAGTAAGAAGTTAGGAACATTCCTTGACAAGTAGAATGGGGAAACGGACAGATAGCTGATTCAAACTGGCCCCATTCAGTACCCTGATTCGCCTTCTCATTATCCCTTGCATGACCACTCCCTTAAGCATTAAGCTCTCAGGACAATGAAGTTCTGGTCCATACCAAATAATCAGGAACAAAGCCTTGGGTCTGTGCTGGCCAGGTGGCTCAGTGGGTTGGAGCATCTTCCCATGCACCAGTGGTTTCAGGTTTAATTCCTGGTCAGGGAACATACCTAGGTTGCAGGTTTGATACCTGGTCAGGAGGAACTGGTTGATGTTACTCTATCACACTGAGGTTTCTTTCTCTCTATAAAAATCAATAAAAATAGCCGGGACCGGTTTGGCTCAGTAGATAGAGCGTCGGCCTGTGGACTGAAAGGTCCCGGGTTCGATTCCGGGCAAGGGCATGTATCTTGGTTGCGGGCACATCCCCAGTAGGGGGTGTGCAAGAGGCAGCTGATCGATGATTCTCTCTCATCGATGTTTCTAACTTTCTATCCCTCTCTCTTCATCTCTGTGAAAAATCAATAAAATATATTAAAAAAAAAAATCAATAAAAATAAATCCTTGGGAGGGGATTACAAAAAAAAAGCCTCTGGTCTGTTGACCAGTGACAGTTTTGGTCAAACTAGAGATAACATCTAGGCTCAGTTGTGTTTCATCCCAGGCTATTATTTAAAGACAGAATTGAGATAAACAGATAAAAGTATTTAGACTTTATTAAAAATTTAAACCACAGAAACAGAAATTAAATGTACAAACAAGAAAGCAGGGAAATTATTAGATAGGAGAAAATGATTAATACAGCAAGGGTAAGCCATATGAACAGTGGTCCTCATTAGCATATCAACCCCTTTCTCCTTTAGGAAACCAAGCTGTGTCATCACAGAGGGTAGAGGGGTTGGGGCAATTTCCTACCCACTCGGTTTCTCCACTCACAGAAGCCTATCCACACACAGAAGCCTCGGTGTGCAGAACGAAGTTCAGAAGAGCACTACCTATACCTTGAACTTGCTCTTTAGCCAAAGTGGCCAAAGCAGCCAGGATACAGAACTCAAGCCAAGAAGGCAACAGTTCTCGTAAAACCCTTATATGCTTAGTCACCTAAAAGGCTGTATCTTAAACATACTAGACTCGATCCAGAATGAAGTGGTGGCAGACCTCCCATAAATGGTGGGTTACTGGGCAGTTGAAAAGAAACACTGGCAAAGCATGCCCACCCGAGATGGTGAGAGAAGCAGAAAAGGAGCCTAAGAAATAAACAGCAACATTCCCAGCCACAACCCAAGCCCAGCAGCCTGGGGAAGACAGATAGTTCAACTGCCAGACCTGGCCCCACCACTCTCTGTCCCCCCACAGTTGGGTTTCGTATCCTTGAAGCATGGGGTGCAGTGAGCATGGACAGACTTCCCAGCCAGAATGAGGAAGCTGCTGTGGAGGCTCAGAACTGCTGGAGGATTATCTTCTGCTTCACGTCATGGCTGAACTTGTTCATCCGAAAGAGCTCACTGTCATAAAAGGCAGAGAGGTTGTGGATGTTGATCTGACGGGCCTAAAGGGAGAAAAAGTCAAGTGAGCCGTGGAAATGGATTCCAAAATGCCCACGTCCATGTAGCCTTGGGTTCAGTTTGCTTTCTAAGGTCCATGCACTGCAGGCTGGGCAGGGCTCCCATCTCCATTATAGGGAAAGCCAACCAGGGCAGGGGCTGGCTGTGTCAGGGTCTGGAGCTAGACACAGGCTTGCCATATTAGCTCTGTCAACTGCCTGTGGGCTCAGGAGAGCTACTCAGTACCCTATGATGTTTCCTCTTTAAGATGAGATATCAGTAACAGGATTAACCTCTTTTGGCTGCTGTCAAAATTATAAATGTATGGAACAGAATTCAGTACATTACAAACACCCAATAAATGGCTTTCATCCGATGCCCACCCACTCACTGACAGAGCAAGGACCTTCTGTCTCCAAAGATGACTGACAGCTCCCCAGCTAGCCAACCCTGCCCTCCCATCTGTGCCCGTACCTTGTCCACCAAGTCCTTCTCAGGCACTTCAATAGTGTCCTGCTGGGCCCCAAAGCGGTTGCGTTGATACGTCACCTGCTCTGCCACTAACTGCTTGAGTATGAAGAGCAACAGCTCATTGTTATCACGTCGGAATGAAAGGTAGCGGGCAAAGGTCTGCATGAGACAAGAGCAAAAAAATCATCATCTCCCGCTACCAGGAAACTCAGAACTAAGGGATGCTGACACCCCACTCCCATCATGCTTCTTCACCACCAGCAAGAGCAGCCAGGGACTTCTGCTGCCAGGCAGCACAGCAAAGCCAGTGTCTCGAGATGCCCATGTAGCTTCCCTCCTAAGGAACCCCACCTCAGTGCACACCCACCTTCCGCATGCTGCGCATGACACTGAACTTCTGCGTGTCGATGAAGCTCTCCAGCATCACACGGATGGCCATGTTGACGTCATCCTCGATCACATAGTCCCGCAGGTGGATGCGTGCGTGGGCCTCTGCCATGCGGATCATGGACTCGATGTGCCGCACTGTGATGGGGATGCTGCCTGTCGCCTAGAGAGGATAGCGTCAGATCTTCTCAGAAGAGGCCAGGGGAGCAACAGCAGCAATGCTAAAAGCCCAAACCCAGAGGGCACATCACCCCATGGCAGAAGTGCTCAACAGAGCCAGCAGGTGAGCTCACTTTCTATTCCTTGGAGTATGGTGGTAGCCAGGGGATGCCTATGCCATGGCCTGCCACTATCATACCTGCACCTTCTGCCCCCAACCGTTCACTTATACGCATTCCAGCTGTCCTTGCTACTGGCATGTACAATGTAGAGAAAATAAGCTGTTGTTTCTATGAAAACTAAGTTGAATGCTCTGAGAAGACTTGATGAAAAGGTTAAAAAAAGAAAGAAAAAGGTTGTGGTCTGACTAGGTGTGTGAGAAGGACCAGTCTACAAGAATTCTGTATTCCAAATGCTTGCACGCATTTAAATCCTCTTCCTACCATAAGAGAACCAAAACCAGCTCAGAGCACCTGATGATTTGGTGAGATTTATGCAAAGTCAACATGGAACTTAATCAGTGGCCATCAAAAGAACTTGGTCATTAAAAGACATTGGTCCTATACCCACATTAAGTGACATCTAAAACAAAACACTTCGGGTATAAGGTATGTACGTTTCCTTTACAAGGCCTCCTGCTTTAGCACTTTTTTGATTAACTGAGTACAAGGATGAGAAAGCTGCCGCCTATTTCCTGCCCCACCCAACCCCAGCCTGCCCTCCGGCTTCCAGGGCCCGCACCATGGATTCTTTCCTCAGGTCACTGTACATCTTGGCCACCTTATCCTGGTCCATCTGATTGAGCTTCGGGTGGACCTTCTCCTTGGCATAGATGATGTACTTCTTCAGGACATCCTGCGGCAGAGGCTCCACGCCGAATGTGTTGGGCATGGTGGGTTCTGGGGTGCTGCCCAGCCTCTCCTCCTCCTTGTTACTGGGGTGGTGTCTGACGTGGCTGCCGACCACGAAACGGGCCAGCATCTCATCCTAAGGCAAGGTGGAAGAGGGCAGGTCACAGGGAGAGTCTCGTAGCCTAGCTGGGAGAAGTCAGCTAGCTGGAAGAAGTGCGGGCTGATATGCTTCAGAAGAATGTTCTCTCAATACTTATATCCCAAGCCTTCTATGTGCTAGGCAGCTCCAGATACCCGGGTCCATTGGTAAATGTGACCACACTCTCTCATGGAGCTCACCTCTCAGGGAGGGTAGAAAAGAAACAGTTTTTAAATTAATTACAGAAAGTAACATGTGCTAAGAAGAGAAGTAAGGCAATGAGTGAGGGCGTAAGGAGACTTCTCCAGGTGAGGTTGCTAGAATACCTCTGTCGTCTGACAGTCCCACAGAAGAGCATTCCAGGAAGGAAAAAGAGCAAGTTGGAAGCTCTGGCATCTTTAAGGTGTGGATGAAGTGAGGAAAGGAAGAAGAGGTAAGTGCAGAGATCTTTTAGGCTGGCAGCCACAGCAAGGATGGTGGATTCTCTGATGGTTACAGGGAAAGCTGCTAGCAGGTTCTTAAGAAGGAAAGGCATGACCTGACTTATGCTTTCAAAGGACAGGCTGGCTTCTAACTGGAGGTCTAAACTGGGCATGAGCGGAAGCCAGGAGATTAGCCTCGGGACATCACAGTACTTCAATCAGAGCAAGAAAAGCAGCAAGTGAACTCTGGCAGTGGGAACAATAGAAGTTGGTGGCAGACTGTGGAGTGTGTTGGGTAGACAACTGGGAGGGGGACCGGTGAAGGAAACAGAAATCAAGGTTGACTTCTGGACATAAGAACAAGAATGGAAAACACTCCGAGGTCCAGGTGGTGCCCCCTTTCCTCATGCCTGGCATACCACAGGCCCCAAGCCTCACGGAGGTTCCCAGAACTTCCTGCATGGAAGCTGGGACAGGTGACTGTGTACCTGCACGGGGTCCACTGTGTCCCTCACCACACACAGGATGTCGAAACGGGAAATGATAGGCTCTGTGAGGTCCACGTTCTCTGAGAAGGTCAGTGAGGGGTCATAGCGGCCGCCTGAAACACAGAGGAAGCTATCAGCGTTCATGTTCCCGCATTCTCTCTTCTTGAGCCATAGAAAGTTCTCTCCAACCCCAAGTTGCTTCAGTGACAGAGGGGAAGGGCACTCTGGCAGAGGAACTAGAAGAGGGTGGAGATCCAGCGCCTAGTGTCTGAGGTGGTCTGGACAAGAGACAGAAGAGGCTTTCTCAGAGCAACAGACTGAAATAGCCTCGAGACAGAAAGCATACATGTCTCCCGGCAGGAACAGCCAACCAGACAGGCGAGGGTGCCCGGGCTCTCTAAGCTCTTGCTGGCTGGGTTTAGCAACCACTCCTCCCACAATTAGACAATGACCTAAATTCTTCTCTCAGGTGTTCTAAGAATGGCCATGGGTGGTTCTGAGAACATGGCTCAACAAAAACGCAGGCACATCACTTCCAGCTCTGGCAGGCCATGCGAGAAAGAATCGCCTTTTGCTGCCTAACTCAGATCTGGGATTGAAGGAGGGGTGCTGTGGGTGCCTGATTCCCGAAAGCAGGGTCTCTCTGGGTCTTGTCCCCTTTAGCAGGCCCTGAGCCCTGCCAGCTAGTGTGCCTGGTATACCTATGGGGTTGGCAGCGGCAATGACGGTGCAGCGAGCCTGTAGTGAGGTAACGATGCCAGCCTTCGAGATGGAGATACTCTGCTGTTCCATGGCTTCATGAATGCTGGTTCTGTCCTGGTCATTCATCTGCAAGAGTCAAATGCACGATTCTCCATGATATGCCTCACTAACACTTATCCTCCACTGTGGGCTAAGCCAACACACCCTGAGTCCATCACCCACAAGGTCCAGAGCCCACCTTGTCAAATTCATCGATGAGACATACTCCTCGGTCAGCAAGAACCAGGGCTCCAGCTTCTAAGGTCCACTCCCTGCTGACAGGGTGCCGCTGGACATATGCTGTGAGGCCCACAGCTGAAGCCCCCTGGCCGGTGGTGAAGATGGCACGGCTAGACACTTTCTCAACATATTTGAGGAACTGAGACTTGGCTGTGCCAGGATCTCCGCACAAGAGCACATTGATGTCACCTCGCACCTTGTGCTTGCCCCCTGCAGGCAAGGATGGAAGAAGGGGGAGTGCAGATGAAAGGAAGGTAAGGGGTATAGGGCTTATCTCCAGTTTCTTAGCCTATTATGAATGGCAAAGAAATATTCTCTCCAGAAAGGGTTGCAATACTCTAGGATTAGCAATCACACTACTGAGCAATGATCCCAGAAAAATGGGTACATAGGAGGTGTATATAAATATGTTCTTTGTAAATGTAAAAAACTGGAAGCAACTTAAATGTTCTCCAACTAGAAAGATAACCAAATACATTCTGCTACAATATATGGATCATGATTTAATTTAAATTACACACAGTAATTTAAAAGAATGAACTTGCTCAGTATGCACTAATACCAAAAGATAACAAAGATGTGTTTCTTGAGTGAGAAAAAGATGGATACTTTATGCATATTCACTTATACAGACATACAGGAACTGTAAAGAGAAACATGCTTTGTGTGTGAAATCCTGTGTTTTCTAAGTATATGTGCTAAACCTATGAATAGTCACACAAAAGTCTGGGAGTACACAAACCACAAAGACCGAAAGAGTGACCTAAAGGGAGGGAACTAGAATTAAAAAGGGTGGTTGCCCTGAATGGTTTGGCTCAGTGGATAGAGCGTCAGCCTTCGGACTGAAAGGCCCAGGTTTGATTCTGGTCAAGGGCATGTACCTTGGTTACGGTCACATCCCCAGTAGAAGGGGGTGTGCAGGAGGCAGCTGATCAATGTTTCTCTCTCATCGATGTTTCTGACTCTCTATCCTTCTCCTTTCCTCTCTGTAAAAAAATCAATATATATATATATATATATATATATTTTAAAGGGTGGTCGACAGTGACTTTGGCCTTTCTCTAACTTCTAATTATTTAAGAAGAGGATGTAATATAAGTAAAAATTCATGTATTTTTAAGTTGAAACAACTTTTTAAAAGATAAAGTTTAAAAATAGGAGTGAAGCAAAGATGAATTTGCTCATCACAAAAGGAAGGCAATGGTAGAGCCAGGGACATGGTGATACCCCAAGATGCCATGCCATGGGCTATGTTCTACCTGTGATGACTGAGCCACACATGGTCTGGCCACCTCTTAGCAAGCTTTACATACAGAGTCCTGCCTTGTCTGGTGTCTAGAATCTGGCTCCCACTAAATTCCCTGCAGAGACTTCTCACCTGGGTTTTTGGGCTCCCCTCCGAACAGAGCCAGTGCCAGGCCTCTCTTGATGTCTTCGTGCCCGTAGATGGAGGGAGCAATACTGGCAAAGATCTGAAGAAGGAAGGGAGAGCGCCATGGGAATAGGAACTCTGCTCTGGAGTCTGGGCAGATAACTACCCTGTTCCATCTTAGGGATGGAGAAGCCCAGCCCGAAAGCACCCACACTACATCTGCTTCGATTCCACCAGGTCTGGCCTTAAGCCCGACCTTACGACTATAGGCCTTGCCACTGGTGGCTCTTTCTGAGAATCACAGAATTTAATGCTTAAAAGAACTTTGGTCAGCCCCCTTTGTGTTGTCCTAACTTAGAAAAGACTACCCCAAGGTTGCAGATCAAGAGCAGGAAGGAGACAAAACCCAGGTTCTCACATGAGCTCTGTGGTCAGCCTGTGATGGGGAAATATAATACAAAGCCGAAAACGGCATTAAGTGTCCTTCAATGGATGAATGAACGAAGATGTAGTACATAAAAATAATGGAATGAAAACAAGTCAGCCATAAGAAAGGATGAAATACTGCCATTTGAGACAACATGGATAGATATTAAGAATATCATGCTGCTGAAACCAGTTTGGCTCAGTGGTAGAGCGTCGGTCTATGGACTGAAAGGTCCCAGGTTCGATTCCGGTCAAGGGCATGTATATTGGTTGTGCGCACATCCCCGGTGGGGGGTGTGCAAGAGGCAGCTGGTCGATGTTTCTCTCTCATCGACGTTTCTAGCTCTCTATCTCTCTCTCTTCCTCTCTGTAAAAAAAACAATAAAATATATATATATAAAAAATATATATATCATGTTAAGCAAAATAAGTCAGACAGAAAAAGTGAAGAATCATAAGGTTTCACTCATATGTTGGACATAAAACAGAAAGCAACAAATGAACAAACAAAACAATAAAGAAAACTCAATGACAGAGATAACAGTATGATGGTTACCAGTGGGAAGGCGGAGGATGAAGAGGGTAAAGGTGGTCAAATATATGGTGATGGAAGGAGACTAAACTTTGGGTGATAAGCACATAATGCAACATACAGATTATGTACTGAAATATATAAATACAGAGCTTCAGGGAAACGCAGCTACCATGAATTCAGGTCATTTCAACCGGTGAGTCACTGAAACGTTTTCCATTTGTGTGTGTGTGTGTGTGTGTGTGTGTGTGAGAGAGAGAGAGAGAGAGAGAGAGAGAGAGAGAGAGAATGTAAAATCTGCTGAATGTTAAGATGAAACTAGAGACACATCTTGCTGATGGGAGAGAGAGAGAGAGAGAGAGAGAGAGAGAGAGAGAGAGAGAGAGAGGGAGGGAGGGAGGGAGGGAGGGAGGGAGGGAGGGAGGGAGGGAGGGAGGGAGGGAGGATGGATATGAGAGAGAATGCCAAATCTGCTGAATGCTAAGATGAAACTAGAGATACATCTTGCTGACGGGAGTCAGCTTCCACCTATGGCATGGTTGTGCCTTCACTATTCTCAACCTTTCCACCTTCTGCAAAGCACTGTATCCTCACAGGTCAGTCTGAGTGGTGTGGGGAGCGCCAGGCCCCAGGATGAGACTCTGTCGGGAAATCAGCACTAGAAGTGCTGAGGGAGACCCACCCCCACAGTGCTGGATCCAGCTGTCTTGTCTCAGCCACCAGCCAAGTGGAAGAGTTACTCCCTCTGGCCTCCCTGAAAGCACGGAGATGAGGAAAACCCATTTCTGCGAACTGGGGCTGGGGTCAGCAATCTATTCTGTGTATGGCCTCTCTCCACCAGAGACCGCAGAACCTTCTGGAAACAGGATCTGCTGATAACAGTGCTGCTGGTACCAGAAATGCCTCCTGCCACTATTTTATTAGTTAGGAGTAGAGGTCTGTTTCTACAACACTGCTTCTTTTTTTGTTCTTTCTTTGACCCTAAAATTTACTGCAATCCCCAGTCCAAGCAGAAGCTGTTAGCACTGTTAACATTAGTGGCTCACAGTGGTCCAGGCCTAGTGCATTTATAGGCAGATGTCTCCAAATACTGTTTCCCAAAGGAAAGAATATTTATCACAGGGTTGTTTCGAGAAATAGCCGATTCCAGGTCTGGAGAAGCCTGCAATAATCATAGCACAGAAACCTCCACAACATTAAAACCTACATCTTTACAATCATGGAAATGCCAACATCAGCCAAATAACTGATAGGAATTGCTAATTATTTTTAAGTGTGATGATGGTATTGTGATTTGGTTTTAGTAGAGTTTTTTAGAGACACATGCTAATATAGTTACAGATAAAATGCTGGCATTTCCTTGGAAATACTTGAGAGGGAGTGCAAACACAGAGAAAACAAGCTTGGCCAGACTGGAACAACTGGTAAAACTGAGTGAGGGATGTATAAGGGTTCATGATACCATTCCATACACACATAAATTTCTGTAATAAAATTTTAAAATATAGATCAGGATCTGCGCTAGGGTACCCCACAGAACTTACAATTACCAAATACACATGCATCCTACAAAACTCTGGTTTCTGCATGGAGGGAGCAGAGTACAGTCATTAGAAGTCTCTGAGGCCAGACTGCCTGTGTAGAAATCCTGGCTCTGCCATTTGTTAACTATGTGATGTGGGTGACTTACTTAACCCTTGTGCCTTAGTTTATTCATCAATAAAATGCACACAGATACATCTCGATTACAGGATCATAGAACAGAAACAGTTGTTACTATCTGGAAATTACCTAATCCCATGGTTGGCAAACTGTGGCTCGCGAGCCACATGCGGCTCTTTGGCCCCTTGGGTGTGGCTCTTCCACAAAATATCACGGCCTGGGCAAGTCTATTTTGAAGAAGTGGCGTTAGAAGAAGTTTAAGTTTTAAAAATTTGGCTCTCAAAAGAAATTTCAATTGTGGTACTGTTGATATTTGGCTCTGTTGACTAATGAGTTTGCCGACCACTGACCTAACCTATCTGGAAATTACCTTGGTACCTAAACAGTGCCGAGCAGACTGGATACATAAAACAATTTGTTTATTACACCCTCATCTGCATTGGGGATGTTGGAAGACACTCTGCCCCAGATTCCTATCCTCCTACACACCTTGTGCCATTGGCCCTGAACTCTATCCAGATCGCTCTTGAGAGCTGTTTCTGTAGCGGGCAGCCCTGCAGCATGAACTCATGTCTCCCTCCAGGACCATGAGCAGCCTGCACCCTGCTTGTTGATAGCAGGTTCCCAAGCTGATACCCTGCCTCCCTGTGGGGCAGTAGGGAAAGGGGCAACTGTGTTATTACCTACACTGCCCACTATGCCCTGTGGCTGACTCAGTTCCTCTTGGAAAGTAACAGGCCAACTTAAGCAGAAAAGCAGAGTCCAGAGAGATAGCCAAACTGTTTGGCATTAAAAACTGAACAGAAATGGAGAGTGAAGCAGAGAGAGGAAAGGAGGGGGAAAATTAAGAGAATTCTGGGCCTGCGAACACTTAGAACTTGGCAGCTGGTGACACCTAAGCAGGTACAATGGGAGAGGACTTGTATGAACAGAAATTTAACATTCTATTAGTTATCTTTGTGTCTACAATGGCAATCCCCTTCATCCCAACCTTCAGTGAAAATGTCTACATAAAGGCACCAAAGCCATATTGCGGTAGTGCTCTACCTGGAGAAGACTGTGGGCAGGCGCCTGACACCAGGGGACGCCTACCTGAGACAGGTTATTGCTATTGCTCTGCTTCCCTTTCAATTTCATATGGGCTCTGCATGATCTGGTAAACCCTACAACCCTGTCCTATCTGGGTGGGGACATAGGCTCAGGCCATCCTCACCAACATTTATGCTCTCCCCCTGGCAAGTTTACTGAGCTGCTACTGGGAGTAAAATAAGGGAACTCCAGTTTCCAATACCTGGAAATAAGAAAGACTAAGGTTCCAGGGCAGCCTGGAGTAGTAGCCAAGGCTAGGGCAGCGAGCCCTGTGTACCCACAACACCCCCACGAGCCCCTGGGTTCCTTGCAGAGCACTGTAGCCCTGCAAGAGTTCAACTTGCCTTCTCCCCGATCTGCTGGTCCTTGGAGAGGCTGATGATCATCTTCACATCTTCGTCGGTCAGTTCCCCCACGGCAACCTTGTTGTCCTTCTTGGCTATGTGGTTGGCTAAGATGACCGTGGCAAAAACGGGGAAGCCATTGGCAGTGTTGAGAGAGCCGTCGTAGTTGTTGTGGTAGATGCCGGTCAGCTCCTGGGAAAAGGCAGACTATGTGGTCAGAGGGGCAGCCCCAGGGTCACAGTGGGAGCTGGGCCTACCTCCACACCTGGCTTCACCCAGTTGCTTCTCCTTTAAGTCCTCCATGCTACAGACATCAAGACGAGAAACTCAACAAAACCAAAGCACAACTATAGTCTTCAATCCAGTATAAGGGTCACTTAAGAACTTAGCCCACTTCCCCCATCTGCCATCAACCCCTCCCTCAGTCCACCACAAATCTCCTTAGCAACTCAGTTCCCTCCCAGCCCGCTCCTGGCCACATACTATCTCGTCTCCTGGCTTGCAGCTGTCCACCAGATCGGCGAGGAGGATAGCATCCTTGGAGCGGGGCAGCCGGCCGGCCGCCACTCTGCCGGGACTCTCCTGAATGCGGATGCGCTGGTAGTTCTGATAGATGGTCTGCAAAGACAGTCATGGGACATGTCCCCATGGGGCACACTTCACACTTCTTCAAGCACTGAATATGTCACCTGACCCTGACCACGTAATACAGCTGTTTATAGATCTTCTAATCTTTTGAGTCACTTCCTGGCTGGGTGACCCTAGTCAATGTCTTCATTGGCAAAATGGGGTAATAGTACCTGCCTTAGAGGGCAGAGGAAGACTACATATGTTTCACCAGGCATCTGGAAAATACTCTAGAAATAATCCTCAAAGAAGCCATCGACTTTGATGCTTTAAACAAAATCAGTTTTTAAAATTGGCTTAAATTTTTGAAAACATCTTGTGGGCAAAACTAAACAGGCTGGCCAGACAGATGAGCTTTGCCCTATGGCATGGCTAATACACTATACCTTCTTGCTTCCCTCGGCTGCCCATGCTAGTTTTCCAAACTGCCTAAAATGTCAGGCAGGCCCTTCATTCATACCAGGGACCTGAGACAGGGACAGACAGCAGCCAGTGCTGCGTGCTTGCTCACCTCTTCCATGTTGACCTCAAAGGGGCCAGCAGACTGGCACTCAGGACAGGAGCCGGGCTTCACCTCCTGGTTCTGGGACTGAGCGAAAGGCCCCAGCACAAAGCTACACTTGTTGCAGTTGTATTTGACCATGCTGAGCTGGGGCAGGACGCCTGTGCAGCTGGTCACCACCCCGCTGGTACGGATCAGCTGATTCAGGTGCAGCTGCCTGTGGAGATGAGAGGGCACCTCAGAGGCCTGGAACCCCGATGCTTGACCCGCACCCTCTGGAGAGGTGAGGCCAGCATGTGAGAGCATTCCAACATCAGATCCTGAAAATCTGGGGCCTGGCACCACCACCAGATCCATCGTACCCCACCCCATGCAAGCCAAACTCATGGCTGAGGCCTCTCCTTGGCCACAGCCATCGCCCACACCACCACCCTGAAAAGCTCTCTTGAATGATGCCTGGAGCCATAGGGTGCCAAGGACCAGACCCCCAGACCCTGCCCTGTCCTCAGCTCACCTCAGTGAGCGCAGTTCCTCCACCAGGGGCAGGTGGGAGATGCGCACGTGGATGTGGCTGGTGATGCGGTCGTACTTGGGGTACATGGCCAGCACGACCTCCAGAGCAGCCTCATCGAAGATCTGCAGCAGCTCCGCTGGCGCCTCTGGCAGGAAGTATGCCAGGACGTGCTCCCTGGCTGCCAGGTCCTCGTAGTTCACCACCAGGCTCTCACGGTTCTCTAGAGAGGGGAGTAAAGCTGGGTGTCAAGCCAGAGGAAGCGATTTCCGTCTCACCGTGCGAGGAGGGAAAGCCCAGCTCTCACTGCTAAGTCCACCTTGCTTTAACCGTGTGACTTAGATTCCCTGACACATCCTGAGTCTCCACTTTCCAATCTGTAAAATGAGGAAGTCGCTGGGAGAATTAAGTAAAATAACACACACAGAATGACTGATACAGCAGGTCTGCAACTTGAAATGCCTATAAGGACCAGGAAGGAAACCAAAAAATAAACTTGTGTCAAATGTAAGGCTCGGCAAATGGAGGGGACAGCAGGAAACAAAGAACTGCATGCCTCCTTTAAAAATAATCCCTGTCCCATAGAAATGCCGCTACTTTCTAATCAAAGTAGTAATCCACATTTTTTACATAAAACCTGACAAAATTTTTTTTTAATTCTCACCTGAGGATATGTTCACTGACTTGAGAGAGGAGTGGGGGGAGAGATAGAGAGAGAAACACTGACGTGAGAAACATCAATTGGTTGCCTCCCGTATGGGCCCCAACAAGGGATCAAACCTGCAAACTAGGTATATGCCCTGATCAGGAATCGAACCAGCAACCTTTTTGGTGTCCTGGACAACACTCCAATTGAGCCACCTGGCAGTGAGGCAAACGTGCCAAATTTTAAACATGTTAAAATACACTTCTGGCAGAAACCATTTGGCTCAGTGGATGGTCCCAGGTTCGATTCCGGTCAAGGGCATGTACCTTGGTTGTGGGCACATCCCAAGGGGAGAGTATAAGGGGGGGGGGGGCAACTGATCAATATTTCTCTCTCATCAACATTTCTAACTCTCTCCTTTCCTCTCTGTAAAAAAAAAAATCAAAATATATTATTAAAAAAAAAAAGAAAAGAAAAAGAAAAAAAAAAGAAATACACTTCTGAGGTACAGATTTACTCCTTGGACAATCGGCTGGACTGTCCTAGTGCAGACACACAATACTTTTTTTGTATTTGTCTGAAACATGGACACCGTGGGCACCAGGTCCTAGCTCCTGACCAGCAACAGGAAAGTTATTTAATGTCCCCTACACTCCATGTCACCATTTAATGTGCTATTACTGGGCCAAAGTGGTAATTTTCTGCAGGAGAGTTTTGCAAGGTGGACCACGGTGAGCAGAGGCCCCGAGTACAGAAGCCAAACCTTTGCACATGTCACTGATGCGCTCCTTGAAGACATTGTGGCCGTGGCTGTCCACATGGGTGCGCAGGAAATTCTTGAAGCGGTGGTGGATCTCCAGTCGGGGGCCGGCCATGCTCACCCACTCGCGCACAGAGTGGCCCTTAAGGTCCTCTAGGTTCTCGATGCTCTCGATCATCTCGTCCTCCTCACCGTCTTCCGTGGCCCGCTCCACAAGGCGGCGTTTCCGGGCGGGGCGATCCTCATCCTCTTCATCGCTGTCTGGGGACAAAAGAGACAGCCTACAGTGAAGTCTTCCCCAGCTCCCAGAGGCTCTGACAACAGGACCGGTCCCCTTGGGGTTGTAGACATCTCAACCTACCATACAAGAGCCCACGGCGCATGCGGCCCAGGCCCCGGCCAGCCTCGCGGTCGCGCTGCCGCATGGCCCGCTCCGCCGCCTCCCTCTGACTGGCCGTCAGCTCCTCTACATCCTCATCGTCCAAGGCCAGTCCGTCAGCCTCGTAGGTGTCCAGCTCCGGGATGGCACGGTAGTCCCTGAGAGACCCCCAAAAGGACCCTGTTAGTATATATATATAAATAAATAAAACAACCTCAGAAAACAAACACAAAAACACCACCCAGGAACTGGGTCTGGGCCTGAGGTTTCCAGGCCAGAAACACAGAGGGATCAAAAGGATCTCCAATGGATAAACCAAGTGTGGCCTATCCATGCAATGAAACTCTTTTCAGTTTCCAGAAGGAAGGAAAGTCTGACGAATACCACAAGATGGGTGAACCTTGAGAACATTATGCTTAGTGAAACAAGCCAGTCACAAAAACACAAACAATGTACGATTCAGCTTGGTATGAAAAATTTCCAGAGATTTTTGGTGGTGATGGTTGGACAACAATGTGAATGTACTTAATGCCACTGAGCACACTTACAAAGGCTTTCAGAGAGTCAACCCCAGCTCCCTGAGTGGGCAGGAATTTTCCCCTCAGACAATGCGGCCTCAAACCCCTTCAAGTCATGGGAAGGTCTTCCACTGACATCAGCCAAACCGGCCTCTCTCACATGCCTGCCCTGTGGCCCAAGCCTCTCAGCTTCTCCAAGACTGTCAAGGGCTCATTTTCCACATTGTCACCTATCAGCGATCTGAAGGGAAATGATGCCTTAAGAAGGAACTCGAAAGAGCAAAGCCCTGCTCTCCCTGCAATTCTGGGAGTAGACATCACTGCTCCATCCAAACACGCGGAAACGGAGCATTAGGGAACAATATGACTTTTGCCAATAGTTGCTCAGCAGGGTTGCATGTCAAAAAACAATTCAACTATACAAATCACAAAGTTTGTTCGCCACGCCACACTGCCTTCCCAAGATAATCCTCTTGCCTTTTCCCTTTAGTCTACATGTGTCAAACACAAGGCCCGTGGGCCAAATCCATCCCGCCAGGCCTTGCAATGTGGCCCGCACCGCGCTGTCATCACTGCACTCCGCTGCGTTTCCATCACAATGACAGTTTATGACTGTTCGGTAAACCATTCGGCCCGCGATTTAGGCTGGATTTTAGATTTTGGCCCCTTCTCTGATTGAGTTCGACACCCCTACTTTAGTCAGTAAGTGGCAATTAGGGCAACTGCTACTATTTGGGGGTTTCTTTTTTTTTACTGTCATGCTACATTTCAGACCAAGTAATCCCATACTGCTGATGCTAGAAACAGAAGCCAGAGACAGGTACATTTCTGGGCTCATCTGCTTCTGAATTCCTAAATTCTCAGGGAAAAGGTATCTCACTCTTCAAGAATTTCAAGTCATAAAATGTACTCAGCAAAATTCCATAAAAAATTGATAAACTGGACTTGATTAAAGTTAAAATCTTTTGTGCTTCAAAATACACCATTAAAAAAAGGAAAAAGACAAGCTACAGATTGAGAAAATATTTGAAAAACATGTTTTTGGTAAAGGACTTGTATCCAGTATAAAAAGTTTTTAAAATTCCTACAATTCAAAAAAGTAAAGAATCTGGATACTTCTCTAAAGAAGATATACAAATATCCAACAATCATGTGAAAAGATGTTCCACATTAAGCATCAGAGAGACGTACATCAAAATCCAAATGAGACACCACCTCACACAACATTAGGATAGCTATTATTAGCACACACTTAGATTGCAGATTCCATCCCTGGTCAGGGCATAAGGGAGGCAACCAATCAAAGTGTCTCTCTCACATCAATCCTCCTCCCTTCCACTCTCTCTGAAAATCAATGGAAAAAAATATCCTCAGGAGAGGATTAACAAACTAAATAAATAACCATAGCATTTTCATATGACCCAGAATTCCATCCCTTGGTATTTGTCAAAGAGAACTGAAAACCTATGTTCACATAAAAACTTCATAGCAGCATTATTCTTGAGTGCCAAAAAGTTCAAAGAACCGAAATGTCCATCAAATGATCATAAATAAAAAAATGTGGTCTGTCCATACAATGGAACATTATTCAGCCCCATAAAGGAATGAAGTACTGACACACACACACTACAACACAGATGGACCTTGAAAACCACACTGTGAAAGAAGCCTGTCACAAAATCTAGTTACATATTATGATTTCATTTGTATGAAATGGCCAGGACTGGCAGCAAATCTAGGGACAGATTATTGGCTGCCTAGGGGTGGAGATGGGAACCAGGATTAACTGTAAACAGGCACAAGGGGTCTTATTGGGATGAATGGCCCCAAAAAGGAAATGTTCTAAAAATGGACGGTGGTCATGGTTGCCAAACTCAGGAAATTGAGGAAAAAGCACTGAATTGTATTCTTACAACAGGTAAATTTAACACATACAAGCTGTAGCTCAGTAAACATGTTTATTAAAAAGCCATAAACACAGTCTAATTGGGCCCATCTAGCCCTCACATACCTCTATCCAGAGGCCCCTGCAAAGGGCCTCTCCTCTTGTTCTCAAATAGGAAGGGGAGGTGGAAACTGAGGGTAGAGTATGAGGGAGGGGGATACTGCCTGAGCCACTCCACAGCACACAAGAAAGGACCTGTCTAGGGCTGATTGGTCCCAGACTTCTCATTCCTTCCAGTCTGGCATGTACTACACACTCAGCCTAAATGACAGCACTTAAAGCAAAGATCTAAATGGTTCAGTGCCCTCGACAGTCTGTGGATGGCTCACAAAGCATTCCCTGTGAACTGTGGGACGGCCTGTACAGTTCTCTCACACACACCAATTCTGGAACTCCAAGTCTCAGGAGGAGACTGTTCACGAGGCTCCTGATATTCACGTAATTCTACTACTGATGCACCTACCAAGTCCCCGTTGTAAGTATAGGATAGGACAGTAGAAATCTAACCCTGCTTTCTTACAAAGTTTACTCCCCTGTGTTCGCATTAAACCTCAATAACCTTTAATACATGTTTATATGTTTACTAATAAGTGTGAAAGTATATAACACAGGGCCTGGTGCAGATTAGGCACAATAAATGTTTGCTGAATCGAATCTAAATCTTGATTTAATAAGCACCTGTTTCTCTGAAGTTGCAGAAAAACACTCAGCTGCCTGCTTCCAGTCCTTCCCAGTTGACATCCCTGATACGGTCCTCCAGGTTAGAGACCCCTTACATCTCCCGGGGCACACATCTCATGGAGCTGGGGCTTAACCTGCCCTTAGGTGCAGTCTTAGAAAAAGCAAGTTACAAAGACCTACACTGTGGCCCCAAGAAGCTGTTTGTCTCCCCCCAGACCCTGAACCAACATGCTCTCAAAAGTAAGATGCTCTGATTTGTCTGCTTTTCCATCACCCAAAGCAAGGACACTGACACACAGTGGGCACCCTACAAAACTATTTGTTGAGTGCAGGGCCTTGAATGAAAGTACCTCTCCATGCCATCTCCAATAAGCTCCTCTCCATCCTCTTCTTCTTCCTCTAGGGGTGCCTCTGTGCCCAATAGCCCCTCAGACTCATCCTCAAAGGGAGGAAGGTCTCGCCCAGGGCTGGAGGTCAGGGCATCTGTGCGCCGGGAGCTTCGCCCAGGGCTGGAGGTGAGAGGATCGTTGCTTTGCCGACGGCGGGCAGGGCTGGAGGCAATGGTGAAGGATTCAGATGATTCCTGCAAGAGAAGGCCAAGAAGATGAGGGCTGACTTAGCTTTCTATGATAAGGTGGTCTCCTTACAGTTATCCTGTCCTCCACCACACCAAATCCCTTCCAGCCTCAAACCTGCACATGCTGTTTCCTTTACACAGAATGCTCTCCTCTGAGCTGAACCAAGGGCTTAACACACCGGAACCAGCTCAAATGTCACTTCCTCCAACACTGGGTCGTCGTTCACAATAGTTTTTTTCCAAGACAAGTCACTGAGGATACCTCATTTGTCCCTCCCCATAAGCAAGCATTCCTACCCATTTGAGCACCCACATTGTGCCAGACAACTGCGATACAAGAGCCAGCAAAATAGAGCTCTTCCATGGCCACAGACAAAAGAGTGGTGAGACCAGGGACATTTGTAATACTTTCAACATTAAAGATTTATTAAAAACAAAACAAAACGCAACAAGTCTTGATGCTCACAGTCTATGGGAAGGGTCAAACAATAAACAAGACAAAGAGACAAAAGTATTACAATAAGAAGGGCACGAAGTTGCGAGACCTTGTCAGTCTTGTGTTACACCCCGCTGCCAGGCACAGCGAGGGGGCCCAACAAGCATGTGCGGAGTGAACAAGTGACAGTGGTCTGGCAGGCTGCGCTCCGCTCGGCGAGCCCGACGCTCCCAAGCTGGAACCGGAGGCAGCAGCATCCGGACTCGAGCGGCGCGGGCCCGCTAGCTTTGCAGACTCCGAGAGAAATCAGCTCCAAACCCGAGCCCAGGGGCCCAACCTCATCCGAAAGGACCGACCAGCGGGGGCGAGGAGTGGGGGCCATGGGCAGGGAATAAGCTCAAGCAGCGCCGCACCCCCCCGAATTGTCCCAGCTGCTGGCGCGCGCCCCCCACTGCCCGCGCCTCAGGGGCTACTGACTTGTGAGCCGCGGGGACCACCCACAAGCCCCACACCCGCACGCTCACCGCCATCTTAGCGCCACACTCCTCTCCGCAGCTCCAGCAAAACAGTTTTCCCGCGAAAAGTGGTTCACGTGACCCGCCACACCGGGAGGCGTCTGATGAAACATGACGTCATGACGTCGGCGTCCATTTGCGACTCGCGGCGCGCAGCGGGCTTCCGAAGGGGGAGGCCCCGCCCACGACGCCCGGAGGCCCCGCCCACGACGCCCGGGTGGGTTGGGCCAATGACACTGGAAGCCCAGCCGCCAGCTGAGCCGTACGTGGCCGGGCTCTCAGCACTGGCCTGACCAGCAGTTTGGAAGCTGAAGTTGCGGGTGCCGACAATGGGGGCTGGCTGCGTGACCTAGCCCGTCCTATAGATGAGGCAACAAGTTCAGAGCTTTGTTTTCTGAGGTCTTAACTGTCTTCTGAGTGGGTATTCCGTTTCAGCTTCAGTTTCTGCTTCTCCAAAAGCTCTCTCGGGCTGAATACTTCAAAGCACCTAAATTCTGCGGAATTGTAGGAAGTCACTTTTTGTGTGTGTTGTATGTTTTTATTGATTTTAGAGAAAGGAGGGAAAAAGGGAGGGAGGGAGGGAAGGAGAGATGATAAGAGGGAATCACTGGTCGGCTGCCTCCTGCACTCCCTTTACTGGGGATGGAGCTCTCCACCCCGAAATGTGCCCTCACTGGAATGGAACCAGAGACCTCTTGGTTCATGGGTCAATGCTCAAGCTATGGACCACACCAGCTGAGCAGGAAGCCATTTCTGATGTTACTGTAGACGTTATCCTCACCCAGAGGAGCAAAATGCAGGGATATTCCAGGTTAAAGAACAACTATTGTAAAGATGTAGGCTGCATGGATGGCACAGTGAGTATCTGCAAGCAATGCCCAGAAAAGGGCAAGACTTGAGGTTGGAGAGCCAAGGTCAGGAAGATCTCCCAAGTCACTCTAGGTAGTTGGAGCTTCATCCCTGAGAGCAGTGGAGAGCCACGGAAGGGTTTTGAGCAGGTTAGATGAGTACTGTGTGTTTTAGGAGAATCCCTCGGGCTGCCTCTGCGTGGAAGTGGATTTGAACCAGGTTGGAGGCGGTTGCTGCGATTTTTCCTCCACTTACAGGTAGCGTAGGCTAAGGGAGGACCCTTGGTGAGCCGGGCAAGGATGGATGTCAGCCCTCTTGGTAGCTCAGTGCAGTGAACCAGCACCTCTGGATAGGACCCAGAATATAGGGTAGGGGAGACTATGAAGACTAAAAATATTCAAGGAATATTTAGGAGATGGAGTCTATCAGCCTTAGGGAGTAAGGACAGCAAAAGGGAGGCATCCAGGATGACACTGGGATTCTGGTTTAGGTGACTAAGAGAAGGATGTCACCACATCTGACACATAAAATGCAAGAGGAAGACAAGTAAGTTTTGGGGAAAAGAGGATGAGTTTGTTTTTGGCTGCGTTAACATGGGTCCTGAGTGCAGCTATCCAGGATGCCATTTGATATTCATTTATGGGTGGGGCTCCAGAAGGAGTTTGGGCAACTGCCAGCCTTAGGAGTGGTTGGATAACCAGATAGTGAGTGCAGAGAGGAGAGAAGAAGGGGACCTGGGAAACCCTAATGGTTAAGAGGCACCAACAAAGGATGCTGGGCAGGAGTTGGGATACTGGGAGCTGCAGAGGGAGAAACCAGAGAAGAAATGATGGATGGGATTGTATTATTTATCTATTTAAACATAACAAATTACCTGGGAATGTAGCAGGCTAAAACAATTACTGCATATTATCTCTGTGGCTGTGGTCTGGTTGTGGGTTCATGGCTGGTGCCTCTGCCTCAAGGTCTCTCGCTGGCTGCACCAGTGGTGCCGCAATCGTGACTCAGCTCAGGGAGGCCCTGCTTCCAAGCTCCCTCATGTGTCCGGTTTCTGTTCTTCCTTGTCTGTTTGATGAGGACTCAGTTTCACACTGGCTCTTGGATGGGGGCCTCCTCAGTTCCTTGCCATGTGGACCTCTCCATGGGGCACCTCACAATATGGCAGCTGGCTTTGCACTGAGCAGTGAAAGAGGCCATACAAGACAGAAGCCACGTCTCAGAAGTGACATTCCATCACTTTTGCCATTCCCTGTTTGTTAGAAGTCAGTCATTAGGTTTAGCCACTGTCAAGGAGGGGGGGGTCTCGGGGGGCTGTCTCAGAGACTGCCAACCAGGGGTGTGTGTTGAGATGGTAGACGGGGACAGGAGGTGACAAGCTGCCAACAGGTCACATTTGGATAAGGACCAGCACTCATTAGTAGCACTGGCAAGAGCAGATCTATGCCAGATTGGTGTCATACACCACATTAGAGTGGTTTGAGTAGTAGGGAAATGAGAAGGGTGAATTTGAACAATTCTTTGAGAGGTAAATGCCTTAGGTGTCTTGACCCAAAGGGATGGAAGTCAACATGGGCCCATTGGATACTATTGTTAGCGATTAGATCCAGTGGTCAAAGGTCACTCTCCCTGTATGAGAGCCGTTGTGGCCACTGCCAATTCACTATAAAATGTAGAATAGATAAATAAAAGGCTCTCCACTGGTTCTGCATGTGCCTCATTCAGTGGAAGCCTTACTTAATTTTGATCATACTTCACACCTCTCTGCTAGCAGACTAACCTCCTGTGAAATTCCTTTACTGTCTTCATCTACTCTGACTATAGCTCTGTGTATTACCCAATCCTGCTACTCTCCTTCCTCTGTTCTTCAACAAAATTCATCATGACTGCCTGACATTAAGACCAACTACTAACTCCTCAAATTGATTTACAGAAAGCACTTCTTGAAAATGCTGAATTAGTTTGATGTACTGATGATTCTTATCTGGAATATAAAAATAGGCTGCTATCAAGTAGGCTATGCACTTGTCTCTACATGAGACCATTAGGCCAGACCAATGCCTCAGGAAATTTTGCTTAACGAGAGGAGCTCTATGCATTAATTTGAGCTTGCATTTGTTAAAATGGCTAACATTTATACTAAAGCAGGTATGGCTTTTGGTGTTGCCCATGACTTTGGTATGCTCTTCCAGACATAAGATTTAAAAAGTTCATATGTTTTAGAACTCTTAGAGGCTGTCCAGTTACCTAAATCTTTAGCAGTCATAAAAGTCCCTGAACTTACATTGGCAAACACGGGTAAAAAATAAAGGTAATCATTTGGCTGACACTGGTGCTAAATTATCAGCATTAAAACAATCTCAGCCCCTAATGGAAGCACTTATGCTACCAACTGAAGCAGTTAGAGATTTAAAAGATATAGGAGCTTAGCATTTAGATGTTCAACAAAATAGAAAGTAGTGGTTAAAGCATGGCTGTAAGTTTCTTCTAAAAGAAACTTATGGATAGGTCCAAATGACTGACCATTCTTCACTGATTGCATATAATATATTACAATGACTTAACTCAATGGAACACCGAAAAAATGGTTTCATAGGAAAACAATCCTATATAATAAAAGCCTAATATACTAAATGTCCAACCATTTCTTTGACCATTTGACCAGTTGTTATGACACACACTGACAACCAGAGGGCAGACGTTCCAACCAGTAGGTTAGCTTGCTGCTGGGGTCCAGCCAATCGGGACTGGGCTAGATGGGCCAGACACGCCTTGGAGCCCTCCCACGGAACTCCCAAATATATATAAATGGGTGTTATTTTAATCTCATGATGACTTTAATATTGTCTGTGTTGATGATTATCAGCATCATCCAACATATGGAGGACATGAAGTCCCTGCTTCAGAAATAAGCTTAATACTTCCCTCAAAGTCTGGGTTTAAGGGCCTAATTATGTACTCTCATTTAGGGGTACTAGGTATTTCTTCTTGTGTGGGACCCAAATACATGTCACCTTGCTAACTTGGAGGTGAGGCAAATGTGGTATTGTTATATTAGTATCTGATGCTGTCACCAGAAAGACTCTCTCTTCCTCTGCCATTGGCCCCAGTGGAGGCACATTTGTCTATAAACTTTGACTAAAATGGACCAAATGTAATTTGGATTTTGGGCATCATCTTTTTTTTTTATCTTTTCACCTGAAACCCTATAATAGATTAGCAAGGCTTTGGGCATTCCTTCACTAGTGGTTTCCTTCTTTGTTATGGAGTAGCTGAATTAGTAAAGTCTGTATCAGAAATCTTTCTATTCTTATAGCACAATCATGGAATGTTATTGCATCTGTTCTTGAAGAACAACAAGGAATGATGTACTAGTTGTCCAGCAAGGTGGTACTTTGCCCTATTGGGAAAAGAATGTTGTTTTTATGTTAACAAATCAGGTAAAGTGATGCAATAGCTTGAGGTTCTGAAACAAAACATTAAAATTCCTTGAACAGACAGAACATTACCCTGTAAGTTGGGATTGGACAGATTTATTTAGCTGGCTGCCTGCAGAAATAGGAACCTGGCTTTATTCTGTATTACAGGCCTTGATCATATTGGTTTTATAATTATGTTGTTCACTTACCTTAACTAGGTGTCTCACCAGCTACATCCAACAATGACTAACAATCACTCCCAGAATAATGGTAGCACCCAACACCTAGAGATGTTACAATGAATAAATCCGAGACCTCCTCTACAAAGGAACTGTTGATCTGAGGAATATGTGATTTAGCTCTGCTTCTGACAAGCCTCCTATTGCTCAAATGTGTCCATAAGCTCTCTTACTTTATACTTAGGAGATTACTTTTCCTCTATCCATGTATAGCAGAAATGAGCCTTCCTAAAGACAAGGGATCAATGCTTTTTCAATGACCAATGATATATCTTTTTTTTTTTTTTAAATATATTGTATTGATTTTTTACAGAGAGGAAGAGAGAGGGATAGAGAGTTAGAAACATCGATGAGAGAGAATCATCGATCAGCTGCCTCTTGCACATCCCCTACTGGGGATGTGCCTACAACCAAGGTACATGCCCTTGACCAGAATCGAACCTGGGACCTTTCAGTCCATAGGCCGACGCTCTATCCACTGAGCCAAATCGGTTTTGGCAGCTTATGGATATTTCTAACTATCTTTCTCCCTTCCTCTCTGTAAAAAAATCAATAAAATATATTAAAAAAATAAAACTTTAACCTAGCAATATATATAAGTAATTAATTGAGCTAGCATAGTATAAGTCTGCTTGCCAGCTCCAGTCACAGCTCTTTCAAAGCAAAATTGTGTAACTCCTTTGGAGCCCCCTTTTTTTGTCCTTATAAACTCTGTTCCTATCTTTCCCCCAGGAACGAAGTTGGATTTCTACCCAAATCTGTGTCTCTTGATTTGAAATTCCTAAAAATATCCAACACACCCAAATAAAACTTTTGTTTGCCTCGCAGTTCTCAGTCAGTTCATTGACACCCACTGGGGCTTGCAATAAAGTTTTCACAGCATCTTTTCCCACCACATGTGCCTTTAATATCATAGTGTCTGTGAGTCCTGTGGCCTATGGTACAGCCCTTTCTTCCTATGAACCTCACTCCAAGCTGGAAGCCTATTATGTCACACGCAGGTTTATGGGGCAGAGCAGCATTCCTACGTATGGAATATACTATCTCCAAGAATGGGTTCTGGCATTGTACTTCCTTTCCTGTGATGGGGTGTGCAAGATGCAATCATTTGTCCTTTACTTTGGAAGGGATGTCCTGATAGGCCCCAGACTACAGGATACCTGTAAACTTCACAGAAACTCACCCTTGGGAGCAAAAATGCCTCATTAAGGTCTTCATATACTTGTTCATCCTGCCAGATCAGCAGGATATCATTGGTATAATAAATCAAAGCCATATTCTGCAAAATGTCTAGATGGCCTGGGTTCTTCAGACTATATTAGGACAATGTGAGAGAGTGAACATAGGCCTGATGCAAGACCATAAGTAACCTGCTGTCCCTACCTGTGAATGCATACAGATCCTGATAGGGATGGTTAGATCAAAGGCTACCCATTAGTGGCCATATCGATCTGTCCTAGCCCTGACACTAGCTCAGCAGCTGCAATTTAGGCTACTACAAGTACTTTGTTGTTTGCAACAATCTACTATCAATCTCTATTTTTCCAAGGCCAGGCTGATGAATTAGGTAGGGATGTGTTGGACCCCAACCCTTCCCACATGTTTTAGGCCTTCAAAGGTGGCACTAATCTTTGCCATTTTCCCTGGTATGGGACATTTTTATATATTTGATTTCTTACAGAGAGGAAGAGAAAGAGATAGAGAGCCAGAAACATCGGAGAGAGAAACATCGACCAGCTACCTCCTGCACAACACCCACTGGGGATGTGCCCACAACCAAGGTACATGCCCTTGACCAGAATCGAACCTGGGACCCTTCAGTCTGCAGGCCGATGCTCTAATCATTGAGCCAAACCGGTTTCGATGGGACATTATTTTTTGTTTATTATCTTGGCTGATGTGGGTGAGTGAGGAGACATTTCAGGGACTTTCACTTTCACTTCTATGAAATCTCTCACCACTCAAACCAAGGAATCAAACTGGATATTCTGCTGATTATCCCAGTGATCTATTCAGCCTTCTGGCTACTATTTTGACCTCAATGGTATATGACGATTGCACTCAATGCTCCTAACAGCTGAGCACTACTATCTTGTCTCTAAATATATATATATATATAATATTGATTTCAGAGAGTAAGGGAGAGAGAGAGAAAAAAATCAATGATATGAGAGAATCATTGATCAGCTATTTCTTGCACTGCCCACACTGGGGATCTAGCCCACAACTGGGGCATGTGCCCTGACTAGGAAGCGAACTGTGACCTCCGGGTTCTTAGGTCGATGCTCAACCGCTGAGCAACACTGGCAGGACTACCATCTTGTCTTTATTATTTTGGGACACCCCTCCCCCCCATTGCTACCAGCGAGCCAGTTCTGTAGAAGGATTCCTTGTTAGCCAGGAACTAGAGAGGATACCCACCCCAGAGCCTGGTGAATGGTAAGGAACAGAACTTTGGAGTCAGATCTTTGTTTATTAAACTATTATTTATTGAAATTTGCTAATGCTTCATTCTGTCCTGGGGGTGGGAATACTGCAGTGAAGAAGCCACTGCCTGGGATGAACGGAGGGGGTGAAATAGAAACCCCGAGTTCTACAAATAAGATCCACAGAAACCTACACGAGGACATTATGATGGGAATAAACTCTTTCCTCCCAGGAATTCTGTACTGTCTTAAAAAGTGTAAAAGTGAAGATGGAAGGTAGTCTGGTCTCAGATACTTCATTTGTCCTTCTCTGGCATATGGTAGGAGAGAAGTTTCCTGCCTCCTTGACGTTAATCGGTTTGGCTCAGTGGATAGAGCGTCGGCTTATGGACTGAAGGGTTCCGGGTTCGATTCCGGTCAAGGGCATGTACCTTGCAGGCACATCCCCAGTAGGGGGTGTGCAAGAGGCAGCTGATTGATGATTCTCTCCCATCGATATTTCTAACTCTCTATCCCTATCTCTTCCTCTGTAAAAAATCAATAATATATATATATTATTTTATTTATTAATATTTATTATTTATTATTTATTAATATTATTATTTAATATTATTATTTAATAATATTTAATATTTAATAATATTATTATTTAATATAATATTATTAAGTAAATAATATATATTTATTTTATTTTATTTTTTTTTTTTAAAGTGGCCTACAAGGTGCTTTTACCAAAGTGAGTTGGGGTGATGCATGAAACTTCCAGGCAGAAACTCTAGTTGTTGACCTTGGCTCCTCCCAGCTCATTCATGAATGCAGGCATAGGCGTGGAGCAGCACTTCTGCTGGCTGACACAGAAACTATGCACGCTGACCGAAGGCCAGGGTGGGACAGTCCCAGATAAGACAAATGCCAAATGGCCACAGTGGTGACATCCCAACTCTTCCTTTTAGAACTGGAGTAGGCGAAGAACACGGTCCAATCTCCTTCCAGCCCTTGGTCAAACAACTTTGTTATCATGGGATGTGTATCTTGTGTTTACAGTGATAAGTGGATTTCTATTGTACAATTAGCATCAGGCACTGAGTCAGCCTCAGGACCTTGCGGGGAATGTGACCTGCACAGTTCGGTCCTCTGACATTGACATTCTGGTGTGGGAGGAAGGCTGATGACTAACTAGGAAGCAAATTAATATAATGTTAATGAGACGGCGCTCAGAAAGAAAAAAAAAAGGGGGGCATTATGTGACAAAGACTGCACAGCTACTTTAGCTAGAATGTTAAGGAGGGTATGTGACAAAGAGCCAGCCAGACAGTGGACAGATGCAGGGACCCGCAGGCAGGAACAAAGTTGGCAGCAGAGAAACAAACCATTGTGGCTTGAACTGCTGAATGAGGAGGGGGGCTGGTGGGAGATAAGGACTCAGAAAAGGGGGCAGGCTGTGCGGGGCCAGCGTGAGAAGAGCCAGGAGAGAACACAGCATAGAGGTCAGGAAGGCATGCATGGACCGGGAATGCTTCATTGAAGAAGTTACCTAAGGAATTGCTGAAGTTAGAAATGCGAGCAGAGGCAGTTCAAAGCAGAGCGTCTAAGCTTTGTCATTTCCTAGTTGTGTGGCTTTGAACAAGTTATTTAACGTCTCGGAGCCTCAAGTTCCTCCTCCGTAAGATGCGACTAGTAATAAGCTCCCTGCAGGGCTGTTGTGAAAATTAGTGCCTGTGACCTGGACGAAGCTCAATAATGCCAGTGCGATCTGATTTGATGGAGGCGGTCCCGGCGGCGTGGCACGCCGGTGAAACGCGTCACTCAGGTGCTGACAAACACGCCCGCGGCTCTGCCCCGCGGCGGCTTCCGGTCCCCGCCCGGGCTCTGCCGCCGAGGTCAGAGGGCCCCGCCCACCTGGCGCCTGATTGGCTCTCTCCGCTGCGTAGCTCCATTCCAATAGGCTATTGGGGGGCTGGGGCGGGTCCTAATGCTCCGAGGAAGGACTGTGGCTGCTCTCGCAGTTTTGGCTGAACCAGAAGGACGTGCCTTCCTTCCGGGTCGCCGCTGCGAGGAGGAGCCTTATGGCGTCCTGGGAGCCGGTGGGCCCGGCTCGCTGACCGCCTCTCGCCTTCCTCTCTGAGCTGTCACTTCCGCGGAGCCGGCCGCCTGCCCCAGGTGCTGGAGGCCGGAGTCCCGCGGCCTGTGCCGGGTCCGTGCACCGGCGGCTGCGGATGGGCGACCGCGGCGGCGGGGCGTGATCGCGGCCCGGAGCCCTCTGGTAAGAGGGACCCTCGACTCCTGTCATCGGCTTGAAGCCCTACCGTGGGGCTGGCACCTCCACTCCAGAGAGGTCCCCGGCCTCCGCCTCCCATCTGCAGCCCTTCCCCCGCCCCGGCGGGCAGCCCTGGAGCCTGGGTGCATTTGGGATCTCCCCGCGGCAGCTGTAAGGGAGCCCAGAGCTGATGTGGACTCCCATCCCCACAGCTGGACCGGGGCCCACCTGCCCCGCTCCTTTCCTCGGGGAGTCACCACTTCTCGCCCCAGAGGATACACCGTCAGGGAGTCCAGGGGGTCTCTGGGTGTGGGGCCTCAAAGGAAGAGGGGACGAGGTAACTGAGAGTCCCATGGGGGCTGGGGGAGAGGGGAAGGCCCTAGGAGGGGAGGCAGTGACCCCACACACATAGCTGCACAGGCCCAGGGCTGTGGCTAGTGAGCAGGGCTTGCTGACCTGTGGCTGGAGGCTAAAACACCCCCACATCTGGGCCTCTGTTCCCATCTGCAAACAAACAGGGTGACAGGGCCTGCCTCCAGCTTTGCCGCGGCCTTCAGTAGCCTGAAAGGGCCGGGGGAGTGTTGTTTATGAGCTGAGGTGCTGCAGTTGTGCGAGGGGCCACCTGGAAAACTGCAGGGCGCTGCTTCCACAGGACCAGGGGAGGGAGGTGGGGAGTTGTGCAGTGGGGAGGGGGCTGTGGGGTCCTGGATCCTTCTCCCACTCCCCAGAGGGGCTTGGTTGCAATGTACTGGGGATTTATTTGTCCAAATTGTAACATTTGTGGAGAACTTATTTTTGTGCCTGGTCCTGTTCTAGGGTATGGGGCCACGAGCACACCTGGGGTGGACAGCTGATAGATAAACACACAGCCAGGGCCACTCCTGACAGAGGCCAAGTGCCATCAAGAAAACACAGTGTGGCTAGCAGGGAGAGATGGTTAAGTAGGGGTGGCCAGAAAGGTGAGACAGCGCTGGGAGGGGAGCAAGCCCTGAGGTAGGCAAAATTTGGGGAACAAGCCAGGGCCTGGGGAATGGAAGGGACAGAGGCAGAGCAGTAGGCAGGGGTCAGGTCAAGGTGGGGGCCCAGGGTTTCTCTTCCTTCTGGGGGCTCCTAGTTGGGCTGTTGGCAGCTCACTTGGAGTGGCCTCTCAAGGACAATGTCCACCATGGCTCAAGGATAAGGGCTTTTAAAAGTGCGGCAAACAGCCTGCTAGGGATTAGAAGCACTGAACGGCATTACAGCAACTATGAAGAAGTGTCACCAGCCTCTTTCGTCTCAGGGCTTTCTGACTTCCCTAGGTTTCCCATCTGGTAGCTCTGGGAGAGCTTTGGTCAGTTCCATTGCACAGATGAGGGGTAAGGAAGCTGCGGCCGAGAGAAGGGAGGCACCGTCCAGGAGCTCACAGCAGATCCAGCACGGCGTGACCTGCGCCTGTGTGGGGTTGGGTTGGGACATGTGCAGGAAGACCACACCTCATCTCCTGGCTGGGGTGACAGGGAGCGGGCAGCAGGCTCGCTGTGGGCAGCCCCTCTTGTACTCCACCCGGAGCCTGAGACCAGAGGCCCAGGGCTGCACAGCCTCTGCACTGCTAACCTCATGGCTCTCACTCCCCCAAGGCTGGGTGCTGGCAAGATGGAAACCGTGCAGGAGGTGGTTTGGACCAACGGGAGCACAGTGCTGACCCCTCCCCTGGCTCCCAACATCAGTGTGCCACATCGTTGCCTGCTGCTGCTGTACGAGGACATTGGCACCTCTAGGTAAGGCAGTCACAGCCTTGGCTGGCTGGCTGGCTGTGTGTGAGCGGGCTTTTCTGGTGTGTGTGTGAGTGTGTGTGAGTGGGGAGTGGGAGGGATTTAGACACAACCTCACCAGTGAGCTGGTTTTTATACCTGTTTGCTAGGGTCCGGTACTGGGACCTCTTGCTGCTCATCCCCAATGTGCTCTTCTTCATTTTCCTGCTCTGGAAGCTTCCATTTGCTCGGGCCAAGATCTGCATCACTTCCAGCCCCATTTTTATCACCTTCTATATCCTGGTGAGTTCACTCCAATTGGTGACAGAAGACCCTACCACAACTGGCTTAAGCAAAAAAGGGAATTATTAACTGCCTCTGAAATGGAAAACCAGCCTCAGGTATGGCTGGACCCAGGGGATTAAGTAATGTCACCAGGACTGTCTCTCTGCATCTCTGCTCTCCTCTGACCTTCTCTCAGATGAATTCTCCCCTTATCTTGTCGGAGATAGCCAAGAGCAGCTTAGAGCTCATTTCCTGCCTCCCTGCTAACTGAAGCAAAGAGTGCCTCCAATATAGACCTGTACTGCCCTCTGATTGGCCCACTTTGATTCTGTGTGCAGCCCTGTGCCAATTACTGTGACTATGGGGAAAGGAATACTTTGGAGCTGGGAGGGTGGGGTCAGCTAAGCCTGAAGAGGAGGATGACAGTCCCTGGAAGACAGTTGGGGAGCCATTACTAAAGGGAAGACGAATGGATGCTGAGAGGGGAAAAGTTACCCACTGAGCCTCCATCCGTCCTTCTGTCCATCCGTCCATCTGAGACCTCTTTGTAGCAGACCTCCTGCTGCTGGGAGAGCCTGCCTTCTCCTTACTCAGTGGTCTTAGAGGGTGTTGCCTAGGGAGAGACAGCAGGGCTATGGCTGACAAGGCGGCAGTCCCAGGTGTGAGTCTCAGGGCTCACGCGTGACTGGCTGGAGTCCCCCTCTTTCCGAGCCGCTTAGCCCTCACTACCTGAGAGCTGAGTGGCTCCCTGGTCTCCCCTTTGTGGCCGGGGTCAGAACTTCCCAGTCAGAAGAATGGGCACTGGGCAGGCAGAGAGGCAGGGGAGGCTGTTAGTAGACCTGCTCACTAGACCCCCAGCCTGTGAGGTGGTGTTGAATAGGGATGGCGATCAAGACGGGCTTTCTTCTTTGTCCTCTCCCACAGCCTCTCTGGCCATTTACTCATTTATGTATTTATTCAATAGATATCAATCATCCACTGTATGTCAGGCAGATGCTCTTTCTGGGGGAGTGGGCAGGAAAAGAAACCCAGGGCCAAAGCCCAGGAACATGAGGCAAGGCCAGGGGCGTCAGCACTGGCCCCACCCTCTTCCTCCTGGGGACTTGGTCCTGGAGAGGGGACAGTGGTAAGAGTGCCCTTAGGCAGACCACCTCCAAACCCCAGGATGACCTTGGGCCTGTGGCTTGACCTCTCTGTGCCCTCTTACGTGATGTGTGTCTGATTTGATTTAGCTTGTGGCACTCCTGTGAGCACCAAAGGACAGCGTCCATAGCTCCTGCCCAGTGAGGGCGTGGCATACCGTAGGCACGTAGCATTGGTTGTGTCTGCAGCCTGCTCTTCTGGGTGGTGTAGGCCTCCCCAAGGCTTAGACGTAGCTTTCATGGCACAAGGGACAGAGTATGTATGAATGTGGGCTCTTTTGTTTGTATGTGTCAGAAAAGGAAAACACACAGAAGCCAGACTGAGAAACTGACAGGTCCCAGGCCTTCAGGCACGGCTGGATCCACAGGCTCAGTGATGCTCCGGCGCTGTCTCTGTCTCCTTCTTAGCTTGGTGTCTTTCTGATGGCCCTGTCTCTAGCAGTCTCCGTGGCAGCCAGGCTGTCCCAGCAGCTCTGGGTTTGCATTCCCTCGGCTTCCTTTCCCAGTGATTGCACCTCTTGTCCTGGCTGTGACTTTCACTCAACTCCCTTGGGTACCACCCCATTCCCAAACCAGTGGAATGGCATTCTAGAATGGCCAGCCCTAGGCCACAGGCCAGTCCCTCCCCGCAAACCATGTGATGGAGGAGGGTGGGAGAGGAATGAAGCTGTTGCCAGAGGAAGAGGGTGGATACTAGGGTGACAACAGTTACAGATGCTGAGCACAGTCACCTCTGCAAAACCTGCTCCTATGGCACCTTCCCTGGGGTCTGTGATGCCTCTTCTCCGTGCCCTCCTTTCTCAGCCCCCAGGTCTCAGAATTAAAACCATGACTACGACAAGATTAATGGCAGATAGTGGACCCAGTCCTTCACGTCTACATTTACTTACCCACTAGAGGCCCGATGCATGCAATTTGTGCAAGAGTGGGCCTTCCTTCCCCGGCTGTGGCACCGGCTTCCCTCCCAGGACCCGGGCTTCCCCGCAGTCTCAGCTTTGTCTGGAAGGTTGTCCAGAAGGACATCTGGTCTAATTAGCATATTACAACTTTTATTCTTATAGATTTGATCCCTCCAGTGCTCAGATGCAGTAGGTGCTATTATTACTTCTAATTCATAGATGAGGAAACTGAGTCGTGGAGGTGTAGTTACTTGCCTGAGGTCACAGGGGCAGGAAGCAGCCACCCTACTAAGCATTCTGCAGCTGTCAGTGTAGATGGGACACTGAGGCCCAAGAGAGGAGGACCAGGCAAGTGGAGGGTGGTCTCCCCATCTCCTGGTGTTTAGTTTGGAACCCTTCCATTCTGGAGGAATCAGAACTACTGCAGGTGTGGGGGGTGGGTTTGCTGTCCTTGCGATTCCCAGAACCACACCCCTTTCTCACCCACCAGGTGTTCGTGGTGGCGCTGGTGGGCATTGCCCGGGCCGTGGTCAGCATGACGGTCAGCACCTCGGATGCTGCAACTGTTGCTGATAAGGTGTGGCTGGGCCTGCTGGCAAGAGGGGTGGTGGGCACGGGGGAGACGGGTGACTGGGCCCCAGGCTGACACTCTGCCCACTCTGTGTCCAGATCCTGTGGGAGATTACCCGCTTCTTCCTGTTGGCCATCGAGCTGAGTGTGGTTATCCTGGGCCTTGCCTTTGGTGCGTCTGCTGCTGGGGCTAACGCTCTCCCTGCCCCTCCCTGGCCGGGGGCCCACCCCTCCGTGGTCACCTGGGCTGGCTCCTGCTGACTGACCAGCACATTTTCCCCAGGTCACCTGGAGAGCAAGTCAAGCATCAAACGTGTGCTGGCCATCACCACCGTGCTGTCCCTGGCCTACTCTGTCACCCAGGTAAGGGGGTGGGCCGGGCAGGGCAGCCCTGGGGCTCCCTGGAGGAGGCTTGTAGTCAGCAAAGGCCAAGCATCTACTGCCTCCTGGTCCTGGATCTGGGTTTGAGTGTTTATCAGGTGCAGTGTTCTCAAAATGTAGTTCTCAAAATGTAGTGACATCTAAGGAGTCACCTGGTGTTAACAAGGCAAGTTCTGGGGGACCCTCCCAGATTTCCTTCTTACAGATCGGGGTGGGGGAGGGGAGGGTGCCCATCACCTGCCGTTTGAACAAGCAGCCCAGGGAGGAGAATGTAGGTCTGCAGAACACATTCTTAGTTTGGGTCAGCTCTGTCCCCGGCCCCACCTGGGCCTGTTCTGGGTGCTGTAGCTGGGTGGGAAGGAAGAAAGCTGGGGCAGGAACCCCTGAGGACCAGGCTGGGGCTGGGCTTGGTGTGGTAGATAGCTTCTGTGGTGGAAGGCCCCAGGGAGGGGACTTTCCAAGTGGTGAATCCTGTGAGACCCTCCCCTGCCTGTCCCTGCAGGGGACCCTGGAGATCCTGTACCCGGATGCCCACCTCTCAGCTGAGGACTTCAACATCTATGGGCACGGGGGCCGCCACTTCTGGCTGGTCAGCTCCTGCTTCTTCTTCCTGGTGAGGCTGAGGGTGGACCCTGGGCCTAGAGCCGCTGGGAGTGGCCGAGTTAGCCGGAGCCTGACACCGTGGAACCTGGCCTAGTTCTAGGCCTGGTGCTCCCAGCACCCTTCTCAGCCCGCTTCCGTCTCTGTAGGTGTACTCTCTGGTGGTTGTGCTTCCCAAGACCCCTCTGAAGGACCGCATCTCCCTGCCTTGTGAGCTGCTCTGGGACACTGCTGGGTTGGGAGGGTAGGGAGAGTCTGTTTGGGCCACGGTGGCCTGGAGCTGGAGAGCCCTGGGTGGGAGGAAGGGAGGGAGGACTCCTTGGGGGACTGAGGGGTCCCAGTAACACCCTGGGATGAAGTGTGGAGGAGAGGACAGGACCTCACACTCCCCCCTCCCCCCAGCGCGGAGAAGCTTCTATGTGTACGCAGGCATCCTGGCGTTGCTCAACCTGGTGCAGGGGCTGGGAAGCGCGCTGCTCTGTGCTGACATCATCGAGGGGCTCTGGTATGGAGGCTGGGGGAGCTGGGACAGGAAGCCCCTGGCAGGGGAGATCCCGCCCAATGAGGCATGCTCTGACGGGTCCCCTTTGTCCCCCTCCCCAGCTGTGTGGACGCCACCACGTTCCTCTACTTCAGCTTCTTCGCGCCCCTCATCTACGTGGCCTTCCTCCGGGGTTTTTTCGGGTGAGTCTTCCCACAGGGGCCCAGGCGGGAGGGATTGGGGGCTGGTGAGCTGGAGGTCTTGATAGAACTACAGGCTTTCCAGCCCATAGCCCTGGGTTGGAGGGCTCCAGGCGCCCCCGCGTGGTTGTGGGCGGAACCGCGCCTCCCTCTTCTTAAGTGTGTGTACCTGCCTGGTACAGCTTTTAGAGCTCCCCTGTTCTGGATGTAGGCTAAGACAGGAGAGAGAGAGAGAGGGGCAGACGAGTGTTTCTTTGTGTGTACATGTACATATATGTACACACATACACAAACACATGCACACTCACATATACAGATGTGCACAAATGTGCACATGCACACACACGTATATATATGCCACATACATGGAAAAGTACACTTTGCTGTATTACATAGACAGTAGCTATGCACATTATTCTGCATTTGCTGTTTTTCATTTAAGAATAGGTTAGTCCATTCATTCCTCAGCACACACTCACTGTGCCATGCACTGCTATACCCGAGATACAAATGGGAATAAATTATACAGTTTCTCGTGCCCACAGAGCTTCTATTCTAGCTGGGGGTGACTAGGCAGAGGAGCAGGGTTGGGGGGAGCCCAGAGTATATTTGAGCAGGGGGTGGATGCGCACACTTGGAGGTGTGTTTGGGAGATGGGATGCTAAAGACATGGGGGATTGAGGGTTGAACCACAGGCCTCTGAGGTGGTGGAAGCTCATGCATTTCCCCCCAAACCAACCTTCCCCACCTGCCAGGCCTGAGGTAGTCTTCCTCCTGACTGGAAAAGCTGGGAGAGGGCTTTAGAGGTGGAGTGAGAAGGACTAGATTGATTCCAGCCTAGCTCCGATCTAGCCTCAGGCTCCTGTTTGAAAATTGGGTGCAGTTTTTTTCTCCCTCAAATAGTGATCCTGAGGATTGAGGGGTGAGCTCAGAGGGCAGGGGTGGAGGTCATGGCCAATGCTTCTGAGCATGCTCACCAGGTACTGTTTCAGGCTGTTCACCCTACACGAAGAGCCTCTGAGGTTGGGGTTGTTGTACCCATTTGGGGTGAGAAAGCAGGCACAGCACCTCTTGCCCAAGTGCACACAGCCAGGAAGAGGCTGGGTTTTAGTCCTGTTGGACTCCATAGTCCAAGCGATAGGGACCTCAGGTTTGGCGTTAGGCAGCCAGAAGTGCATTTCCTCCTGGTCTGATGGCCTCATTGCCCAATGAAGGAGGGCCTTTCTGGACTCAGACTGAGGGGCTCCCCATGACCCTCTGTCCTCTCTACTAGCTCGGAGCCCAAGATCCTTTTCTCCTACAAATGCCAAGTGGATGAGACTGAGGAACCTGACATGCATCTGCCCCATCCCTATGCTGTAACCCGGCGGGAGGGCCTGGAGGCAGCAGGTGCTGCCAGCACACAGTTCGACTCTGCCGGGGGAATGTCCTACCTGGATGACATCGCTTCCATGCCCTGCAATACCGGCAGCATCAACAGTACGGACAGCGAGCGCTGGAGGGCTCTCAATGCCTGATCACAGCTGCCCTGGCTGGAAAGAGTCCGGGGCCTGTGGACGGCAGAGGGGAGAGGAGGCCAGGTAGTGCAGAGTCCTGGGAGGACAAGGCCAAGGACCTTGTGTGGGTGGCCGTGCTATGCAGGCTCTGTCCTTCCATCTGGGCCTCCAGTTGCCCTCAGCCGTCTCTGCTCTAGCTATACCCCCCCCCCACCACCACCACCACAACCCCCCCTCCTTCTGTCTGCCCTTGCCCTGCTCCACAATGTGGTCCAGATTATGATCTCTCATGCTGGCCAAGGACACCTCTTTTCTCCAAAGGAGAAAGCCTGGGCTCCCAGAGCTGGCACCCTTCCCTACAGCACTTTGGCCTTTTCAAAGCTCACTCTGGCAGGTGGGCTGAAGTATGTATATTTTCTTGATCTATTTTTTAATAAAAAGGAAAAGGAGCACAAGGTGTTGCTGTGGAGATCCTGTCGAGGTCCTAGGGCTGGTAACTTTCAGGAGCCCAAGGGCAGGGATGCTCAGAGATCCCGGCAGATCCCTCTGCATCCTGAGCCCAGGGAGGCTCAACCAAGAAACACTGGCCAGTGCGCAGGCCCTGCTGGCTGCTGGGAGGCGGAGAGAAATCTGGTCCATCTCTGTTTGAGTGGAGGGGACAAACGTGGAAGAAGGGTTGTGGTTTCTGTGGGCTGTCTTTCCGCTCTGCTAAGTGTGTGGGGGTTGGAATAAGCCCTTTGGTCACATCCTTTCTCTACTGCTGCTTTCTTGGCCTGAGCCAGCCACTCCCTCCTGCAGCTCCAGTCTTACCCTCTGTTAAAAGGGATAAGGAGGTCTGTATGTTTGTGAGGACTAGAGAATAGTAAGTGTGGAGGACTGGCATTTGGGAATCGAACAGTAATGATGGCCTCTGGAATGGCGCTTGGCACCCAGAGGTACTGAGAAGACATGATGCTGGGGAGTGACATTCGTAGTAAGAATGGATGTGACGAGGGGAAGTCAGAGTGAAACACTGTGATGGGAAAATGAAGGTGAGAGGGAAGAGCCACACGTCCGTATTGCTGCTAGTGCAGTTCCCTTTGGTTTTGAGTCCTTTGGCAGCCAGAGGAAAGGGAGCTGCAGTTATGTATTATAATTCCCACTGTCAGAGGGGAGGAGGTCTTAGCTGCAGCGGTGGAGGTGCTGAGAGTCAGACTTGGCACCTACCTCTGCTACTGTCCTTTTTCTCAGGAGGGCACTGAGGGTACCAGCTCCAACACAGATTGTGACAGTTGGTCCCACGTGCCAGGCTCCCAGAGTCCAGAGCCCCGAAGGCTGACAAAGCCATGGGCATGGCAAGTGCAAAGACACAGCCAGCGAGCCGAGCTCTGCCTCACAACTTTGGAAGAGTCCCGTTAGGTGAGAAAGGGAAGCCTGCAGGTGTTGGGGGCCAGACAGGGGCTTTTACAGTCAGATTCAGAGCTGGGTTCAATATTGGAAGCCTCTGATGCAAACACAATCTAAGACGTCATAGCGACAGCCTGCTTTACTCAGATTACCGAGCAAGCAGCCAAGTCCTCGGGGAGGTATCTACAGAAAAAAAGAGGTTAGAAGCCTGCTGCTTTTTTGTTCTGACTTTAAAGTTTGTTTCTTTAAATATATGCAGGTGGCAAAAAACACTCATGCATTACAAGGGATATATACAGCAAGAGGTGAATCTGTGACTTTGGCCTTCAGTTTCCTGCCTGCCTCTCAGGAGCACTGGGAAGTGTGTGTGTGTGTGTGTGTGTGTGTGTGTGTGTGTGTGTGTGTATTAACCCTGGTTTAGGGGCCATAAATGCTCTGTAGCTTCTTTTCTCCACTGAGTAATTGATCTGCTGATCATTCACTTTGGCAGCTGCACACACATTATGGATACATGGCAATTTATTTAACCAGTTCCCTTGGGATGGACTTTTGTTTCAAAGACATTTCCCAACAACAAACAATGCAGCAACAGCATTTCTTATAAATATGCTTTTGGTAATCCATGTAAGTGAAATTGCTGGAACACACAATCTTAATTAAATTGTTTCAGTTTTATAGTCTTCTGGGAGACTAATAACTGTCCTCCGACATAGACTCTCCTTTTCCTCCACAGTACTAGACTCCCTGGCGTTTAGCTGGCTACGCAGTTGCCTGGAGTAAAGGCGCTCTTTTCCAGCCTTCCTTGCCGGGGGATGTGGCCACGTAACTAAGTTCTGGCCAAGGGGACTTAAGTGCGTTCAGTTAATTTGTTTTCCAGCAAATAGGGAGGGCAAGACTTCAGCTGGAACAAGGAGTGCCTTTGGGTTTGAGGGTCATCACTTCACCTTCTGCCTCCTGGGCCTAATTTCCAGGCTTCATGGGCCTTTGCCAGCTTCGCACAGAAGTTGTCCCTTCCGTTTGTGGCTTTCCTCCCTCAGAGACGCTGGGTCCAGGCTCAACCCATTGCCCTCACACCACCCCCCTTCCCCCCTTCCTTCAGGTTCTAGCAGCCTACCTCCACTTCGTGGGGATGGGGAACTATGTGACCTTGGGGAGTGCTGATGCACTGTGGGGACACTGGCTTGTTTTTGGAGATGGGGCCTGTGAAGCTGCGGAAACACTGACATCATTTATTACTATAGAGCCACCTCCTGGAATGCCCACAGGGAAGCGCTGTCCCTTCCCTGACAAGGTGTCACTGACAAGCTGCCTAAACTTTGCAGTCCCAGGTCCTGAGCCCAGGAAGGGCAGGCAGGCTGTCTCCTGGGGTTAAGGGGTCCTCTTAGAGCAGCTTAGCTTCCTGGGCGTGTCTCCAATGATGCTCAGGTTGCCTACGCCTGCCACCCAGGCTGTCCGGCACCATGCCACTGAGCCTGGGGCTGCTTTGTGAGAACTCCTGCTCCCACTTCTTCCTGCCACCCTCCTTAGGAGTCTGCCCCGCCTCCTTAGGGCAGGGCGTCATGAGGGGACACAGCCAGTCCAGAGAAGCAGCCGCTGAACCATCAGAGAGGGAGGCCGCAGCCACAAGCAGCCTCGGTCTCAGAAGTTGGTTTGTGGAGCAGCGAGAGGTCAGAGATGCCCACTTGGCTCTAGGCCCCACTGAACAGATGGGTGTGAGTGGCCTGGGGCAGAGTGTCGGTCAGACTGGATTGGGGACAAGACACACATTCCTCAGAACAACAACGGAGTGAGACCTCAAGGATGTAGGCCCTGAGTACCTAGTGTCCTGGGCTTCATACAAGGGCTCGGCCCTCAGATGCAGTTCCAGCAGGGCAGGGGCAAGGCAGGCCCTTCTGGGAATCCCGGTGTTGCTGTGGCTCAGAGCACCAATCTCCTCAGAGAGCCAGTTATCCTTGTTTGTACCCAGGCCAGCCAACAGAAAATTCTGCTACACCCTGGTAAGTGCCCTGTGAGACAGGCATTCCTTGCGGACCCCATTTTACAAATGAGGACTCTGAAGCTCAGAGGTGTCATTACTGTCTCTTGGGAAGTGGAGCTGGGAGGGGTTCCCTGGGGAGGGTGGGTTGCCATGCTGCTGCACCCCAGCAGCACTGGGCATGGAGGGTGTGGACCAGAGCTGGAGAGGAAGTCCAGGGTACCCAGCAGGGCCCTGTGTTAGCATTCAAGGCTGCTGGTTGGTTATCCGGGGAGATGAGTGTTACTCAGGGGCTGTGATCACAGTGGTTCTAAGCACTCTGTGTGGATTTCACTATTGGGACACATTCCCTAACGTGGGGGAGCTGAGGCAGAGAGAAGTCCATGGCCAAACACAGGGCAGGTGAGATTTTCCATGGCCTCTAACCACTGTACTTGACCGCCAAGGCACAGAAACACCTCCTGCATAGAAAGGGCACTAAGCCTTGCCTCTGGGGTCCCTGGACCAAGATGAGAAAACCACAGCCCGTCTGGGGATGCAGAAAAAACACCAAAAAATTGCCAAGGAGGGACAGAGCTTGCTGGTGTTTCTGGCAGAGTGGGGTCGGGAATGCAGACACCCTGGTTCCCATTCCCAGCTCTGCTACACCCCCACCCCCCGGGTGACCTGGGCAGGCCCCTCCCTCTCTGTGGCTTGGTTTCCCCACCTGTAATATGGCGTGGATCAGGCCTCCTCGGCCTCTATGAAGCCCTTTCTCCATCCTATGCGGGAATGGCACAGAGCAGCTGCTCCATCTAGGGGGCTGCCTACCTCTGTTCTGAGCAGGGCCTTGGTATAAGTCGGGCTGGGGAGCGCTGGGGCTGCTGCTGGGAGCACTCCTGTCATTGGCCCCGTGTACCAGGAGGCACCTGCCGGCCCGAACGTGGCCAGTGTTTTATTTCTCATATTGTTTGGAGCTGGTGACTCAGCTGAATGTATCCTGCAGATCAAGACCCAATCACCTGCTGTGAAGAATGTTTAAAGCTGCTCCAGTCAAGCTCTCATTCAGGGCTCTGGGCACCCTGGAATGCAAAATCAGTTCTGCTCTGCTGGGCCAACGGCCATCCTGGGGAAGACAGACCTGATTCCAGGTGGAAAATGTGAGAGCCACCCAGAGGGGATGGCCCTTGTCGGGGCTGGGTCCTCCCGCCGTGGCCTACCCCTGGGGTTTGTGTGGGGTGACTGCACTCTCTTCTAGTCATTCAAGCAGCCTCCTCCCCGAGAGAGGCCTCTGGAAGGCTCCTGCTCTTCCCTGCACACCCTAATTTCACATACTGACTCTCACCGTCCTCATAAACAGAGATGGCCCAGGGGCTTGCTGAAAACATTTTTTTTTTTTTTAACCAGTCAGAATTTAAATATTAGATTTCACATACATGCCCAGATATTCAGTTTCTCAAAAATAATAAATAATAAATCACAATATGCCTAATCCCTGATTGGGGCATTTTCTCCCCAGTTCTGACAGGGGCCTACAGCAGTCATCTGTGTTCTGCTGGCCCCTGTATGTCTGGGAATTTGAAGTATCGGAGAAGTTGTAATGGCACAGCAATGAAGTAACATCTCCCAGGCTGCGTCTTGTCCTCCCCACTTGTGCCATTCCACAGACATTTTCTGAGCACCTACTGTTTGCTGGTCCAGACACAGGTGGTAATCAAGAAAACAAATCGCAACCTCACATTGCTGTGCTCTTTTGCTTACTCTACTGATAACCCTGTTTCTCACTCTTTTAAAAACTTTTTTTTTTTTTTAGCTTCCACAGCTGAAAGTCTTGTTATTTTAAAATGTTTTTTTTTATTGATTTTAGAGAAAGAGGAAGGGAGAGGGAGAGAGAAAATCATCGATGTGATTGGTTGCTTACTGGGGATTGAGCTGGCGATCTCTTGGTGCATGAGACGCACCTCAACCAGCCGAGACACACTGGCCAGGGTTCCATTTCTCACTTTTATGGACAGGCTCTCCAGCATTCCCTTTCTCAGATTCTCAGGCACTGTCCCCCGCCCCCATGGGTGGGCCCAGGCCTAGCCCATGTGAGGCTGCAGGGATTGGCTTAGGGATGCAAGTGAGACTTGGGCCTAGCCAATCAGAACCAGCGAGCTGCTGCTGGACCTTGAGAACAAGACTTCTCTTTCTGCAGGGTTGGCTGGGCTGGTGGAATGCTGTCTGAAGCTGCTATCACCCCCTTGTTAGAGCAGAACCAAGACAGGGAGCAAAGCACAGAAACAAATACAGCACCTGGACCCATCTGGGCCTGAATGTGCTCCCGCCAGGTTTCAGGCACAGGAGCTGAAGCAGCCCCATTTTTGCCCAAGCCCGTTTGAATAGGGCTTCTGTGCCTTGTGGCAAATATGAATGAAGGGGGGATCACACCAGGGAGATGCTGGGGGGTAGGGTGCTGAGGGCATGGAGAAGGAGACCCAGCTCTGCCCCAGGCAGGGTCCTTCCTACGTGGAGACCCCGGATGAGCTGGAAGGGGAACCAGTGTTAATAAAACGAAGCGGGACAGAGTATGAGGAGGACAGGGGGGCATTGCAAAGCACAGTGCTGATGTCAGTGCAACAATGCTCTTGGCATCTTGGTTCAAATAGGGAATCCGATAATGTCTTGGCTTTAATTTTTTCCTTCTTTCAAATGGCCACGAGCTTTCTATGGTTTGACTCAGAAATTCTAGAAAACAACAGCTGCCACACTTAATATTACCCGCAGGGCGAGAAACGCTGACCTGTGACCTCCCATTGTGGGCCTCGCAGCCTTAAAGCGAATGCTGGTCCCATTTCACAGAACAGGGCAGCCAGGCCCCACGCTCCTGTGTACAAATAGCCCTTCTGAGGACACTTCTGTCTGGACAGTCAGCAGAACAGGAGTTCACACTCTCACGCCAGTCTCCACCCTGAGGAGGAGAACACATGTGCCTTTTCTGGTGAACATTCCCCATTCTCCCCTCATCGAAAAGGAGAGTCTATAATGTGGTGATTGCAACTAGCGTCTGCGTTCTAGCAGCTGCAGGGGAGCGGGACCGTGTTCTTTCTTATCTTGAAGAGATTTCTTTTCCAGCATAGGGAAGGCTTAGCGTTTTCAGGGCTTAGTGCGGAAATCTTATTATTTGGCCAGAAGAGGAGGTGGGCGGGGGAAGGGGGGAGGAAGGCAGGCTCAACAAGCTTGAACAGTAGAGGCTGGAAAGGCAGAGACAAGAGGATTAGCAAGTAAGGCACTGGGGCATCTGCCACTGCCTCCGCAGTGAGAGACAGCGGCTCCGAGGAGCAGGTGTGTGAACACACCCCACCCACGTGGCCAAATACAGAGATGCTCTTTCCTGATGAAGTGAGGTCAGGAGGCAGCAGGCGAGGGCTGGTGCTGGGCTCCATGGTCTCCTCGATGCCCCGCTCCCTCTCTCTCTCTGCACGGCCACTAAGAGTCTTGGCTCCCAGCCCCGAGGTGGCCTTGGTCACAGGATGGTGACTGCAGCTCCGGGGTCCTGGATCCTGTCCTTGGCAGAAAGAAGGAGGAAGGGATGGGGGTGAAAAGTGAGAAGAAGCCATGCTGTCAGTTGTTCCCGCATCTGTTTGAGGATGTTCCCATAAACTGCCTTTGATAAGCCTCGCTTTCACCTTGCTGGCTAACGATAGCCTAATTGGCCACCACACTGCAAGGGATCCTGGAACATGTAGGGCACATGTGTCAAACACAAGGCCCGCAGGCCAAATCCGTCCCGCCAGGCCTTGCAATGTGGCCCGCACCGCGCTGTCATCACTGCACTCCGCTGCGTTTCCATCACAATGACAGTTTATGACTGTTCAGTAAACCATTCGGCCCGCGATTTAGGCTGGATTTTAGATTTTGGCCCCTTCTCTGATTGAGTTCGACACCCCTAATGTAGGGGTTTCTTTTCCTTTTTCTTTTGATCTGGGCACATGCTGTCCCAGATAAGTCAACAAGAAAGAAGGAAAGAGAGAACGAAAAGAAGAAAGTATTAGGGAGGCAGCTGGCAGTCTCTGCTATTGTACAAATACTCAAAAACATGAAGAATCAGTAAGTGAACTAACTGGTAGAGGCACACATCACAGTTTTACCTTTCCCCACAGTCACTCCAATAGATATTTTAAAAAGAACTTTATGAATCTAACGTCACAGATACAATGAAACCCCCGAGGGGACCCTCCCTTCCACATTCCCTCCTTGACTCCAGTAGCACATTCTCACTACAGCGCTATCTTGAATTCCATGTTTATGAATGCAGCCAATAGACACGTATCCGTGAACAATGTGCAGCGCTGTCTTGTTTCTTTACATTCATTAAGCGGGCGCATGCTGATCCTTTTCCTCCTCAACTTGCGTTTTCGTTCAATCTTGTTGATATTTATCTATGCTGGTCCTTCTAGCTGCTGCATAGGATTCTGGTACGTAAACAGCATCGGTTACTTGTCAGTGCTGTCAGCCAGGTTGTTTCCAAACTGTGAAAGCAGACGGTGCTGTGATGCACACCCTGTGCCTGACGTTCTGGGTTACTGAGCGCGGGAAGTGCTCTTTCAGCGTCTCCTTCTGAGCGCCACAGCCCTCCCTGGGGCAGGGCAGTAGTGGAGACCAAGGTGTTCACACTGGGATCCGTGCCTTGCAGGGGGTTCTGAGATCCTCGGAAGGAATTGTCAGATCGAAGCTATTTCCAAACTCACTCTTTATTTTTTAATTGATTTTTTTTCCCTCTTTAGACTCTAAAGTTTAGAGAGAAAGGAAGGGAGAGAGAAACATTGATGTGAGAGAAACATGGCTCGGTTGCCTCCTGTGCATGCCCCAACAATTGATCAAACCCGCAACTCAGGTATGTGCCCTGACCGGGAATTGAACTTGCAACCCTTTGGTGCACAGGCTGATGCTCCAACCAACGGAGGGAGTATGGCCCTTGTCTCATAAGTATGCAGTGAAATTTTACAGATCTGACGTGTGATGACATGATAGCCCTGACAACCAACAGAATATGTTCTTTAATTTTAATTAAAATTACATTTTGAGTATTTAATTTAGGATAAGGTAAATGTTGACTACTCCCTCCACCCCCTGCAGCCATTAGGTCACCAAGTTTGTGTACTTTATATTCTAAAATATATCCCCAATCCAGGCTTTCCCCTCCTCTGCCAGCAGCCAGGTCCCATCTTTTCTAGACCAATGTTGTCATTCCCATATGCCCCCAACCCCTTTGCAGACTGAAGCAAGCCAGAGAGATCTTTCCAGTGACAGCTCTGATTTTGTTGCTCAGTTATCCCCTCAATGGCTGCCTTCTAGCATGGCTCCCCAGGGCCTCAGTAAGGCCCCCGGAGGCCCCATCCTCCTCACCTGCCTCACCTGGAGCCACACTCCCCTTTCTACACTCCAGCACTCAAATATGGGGACTCCTCCAATTCTGAGCTTTACAGCACTAATCTATCAGCCCCCGAGGGCCAAAGATTGTTTGTGGTTATGATGTTTCATAGCTACCAAATCAGTGTTTTACAACCATTCCACTAAATTCACTTGGAATTATGTTGGGAGACTATTTTGGCACCGCTCTGTGAACTAATACAGGCATTGAGACTTGGCGCTGTAGACTTCCCACCGGCCACTAGAAGGCGCTCTGTAGCAGCCTCACAAGGCGGAGCCCTCGTTCTCCTCTGTGAGTACCTGCCTGGCTCATCCACAGTGACTATCATAGAGCCTACCGAACTGGTCCACAAAACAAAGCTTGGTGAGGCGCTGTATTTAGCCAGCTCAAGCGTGACACCTGATATACTGGTGTAAAAAAGAATCGTGTTTGTAGAAGTCAGCTCAAGATTCATTTACATATTTAAAACTGTTTTATTTGGAAATTTAATGCGCATCCAATATTGAATATCTTTTTCTTGTCATGCTTTATATCCAATATATCAAGCGACATCCTTTCCACCATGCCTCATGGAGGTGTCTCTGCCCCCCACCCCCCATTTCTCCTCATCCAGGTGAGCCATGATGTGCAAAGATGGGATGTCCGGTCCCAAAATACCAGGGTGTCAGGGCCTGTGCATATACAGCTGCTTCGGTTTGTGATGCTTCCGCTCTCCCTCCATGGTTAATTCCTATTTATTCTCCAGCCTCTGCTCAAACCCTAGCCTTTTCTGACTCACCAGAAAGGGTAGGCGCCCCCTTCTACCTGTACTCGGGTGTTTGCTGAACAGACACAGATAGCGTTCCTACCATGGGCTAGGCTCTGCTCAAAGACACTTCACCTCCAATGGCCCATTTACTCCTCCCAGCAGATAAAAAGGGAAGGGGCGGCTGTTATCTTTACCAACGACAAAACAGGCGCAGAGAGGTGCTGAGTGACATGGCCACACTCACCTCACTGGTAACCGGCAGAGCTGTGATTCAAACCCATGCCCATGCTCTTAGTTGCTCTGTTATGTTGTCCCTCATTCATTCAGGGTCCTCTGTAATGCACCATTTACTTGTTATATTTGATTATTATGATGTCTTTCATGGTACTCAGCACAAGGCCTGCTTCTCAATATACACTACTGAATGAATGTAAACATGTTTGTTTCTTTAGGTGATCAAAATATTCTATCCACGTTAGCCTGGCCAGCGTGGCTCAGTAGTTGAGCGTCACCCTATGAACCAGGAGGTCATGATTTGATACCTGGTCAGGGCACATGCCAGAGTTGTGGGCTTGATCCCCAGTAGGGGGCGCGAAGGAAGCAGCTGACCAATGATTCTCTGTCATAATTTTTTTTTAAAATTAATTAATTTATTTATTTTACATATTTTAATGATTTTTTTTGCCCCCCTCCCTCCCTCCCCCATATCCCCTCCCTCCCCATAGTTTTATGTCCATTGGTTGTACTTATATGCATGTATACAAGTCCTTCGGTTGATCTATTATCTCCCCCAGATCCTCCTCCCCTCCCCGCTGTAATTTGACAATCTGCTTGTTGCTTTACTGTCTCTATATCTATCTTTTGGTTCATCAGTTTATAATGCTCTTTATTATCCACAAATGAGTGAGGTCATGTGGTGTTTCTCTTTCATTGATTGGCTTATTTCACTCAGCATGATGTTCTCCAATTCCATCCAGGTTGCTGCAAATGATGAGAATTCCTTCTTCTTTATGGCAGCATAGTATTCCATTGTGTAGATGTACCATAGTTTTTTGATCCAATCATCTGCTGACGGGCACCTAGGCTGTTTCCAAATTCTGGCTATTGTAGATTGTGCTGCTATGAACATAGGGGTGCATATATCCTTTCTGATTGGTGTTTCTAGTTTCTTGTGATATATTCCTAGGAGTGGGATTACTGGGTCAAATGGGAGTTCCATTTTCAGTTTTTTGAGGAAACTCCACACTGTTCTCCACAGTGGTTGCACCAGTCTGCATTCCCACCAGCAGTGCACGAGGGTTCCTTTTTCTCCGCAACCTCGCCAACACTTGTCGTTTGTCGATTTGTTGATGTTGGCCATTCTGACAGGTTGATTCTCTGTCATAATTGATGTTTCTATCTCTCCCTCTCCCTTCCTCTCCGAAGTCAATAAAAATGTATTTAAAATAATATTCACGTTACCCTAAATTTTTCTTTCACAAACTGAAGATATATGAGGCTGGGAGAAGTTAGAAACCCTAGACCACACCCGTCAGCCCAGACCACTGATAGATGATTGATGCTCAGAGGGCAGAGGTGGGTCATCCTAGACCTGCTAGTGGGCAGAGAGGACCCACCTCTGCCCACTAGCTATTGGATTAGGTTTTGCAGGATGAATAGAAGTTCACTGAAGCACAGAAATCCATCCTGATAGAACCTGGGGTTGGAAGCCTCCCCTGGGATGAAGGTTCAGTCTTGGCCTCAGATGACTTCCCTTCATTCAGGTTAAGGAGGGACCATGGAGGAAAAGAGGAGCAGCTATGGGGACATTTACAGAGGTCTCTGTACAGTGAAATGGCCAAATTATGTAGTGCTTTGCAGAGAAAAGCAAGTCAAGCCTTGTTCTCTGTGCTTTCTCCCACTTGAAATGATGCTTCTGCCTCCCACCTCCATGCCTCCTGTATGGCTGGAAGCCCTTAGGGTTTCTGGAAGTCTCCTTTGAGACTGCAGGTGTCCTGAGAGTGAGGCAACTAGTGAGAGTAGTTGACCACTGATCTCTTCATTGTTGGCTCCCAGGTGAGCAGACTTGGGCAGGGCCACTGAGAGCAGCACTGGGCCCTGGAGGGCACTGGCAGAGATGGGTGGGGAGGGTAGGAGGGCTGGCTCCAACCTCTGGGAGCAGAGGTAGCTTGTGGCCCAGGCTGGCCAACGAGAGCACAGTGGTCCCTTGGATGCATCGATGGTTCAGGGCGGTCACGTGATCTTACCTTGTCCCATGAGAGAAAATCTCAAGCTTTTGTCTGCGTTGGTGAGGAAGAGAGTAGGTGTTGGGGCCGTAGGTGAGAAGTTGGAAGCTTGGCACTGCTGGTACGCGGTCTTCACCTCCACGTGGGAGGGCCTGCCCACGAATGCAGCTGGCACAGAGAAAATTGGCATGAAGAGACAGGCTCCTGAAGAGATGTCTTTCAACACCTGAATCTGCGTGGGCCCGAGGTCCTGGACGTTTAATGACTTGAACTTCTCCCCGGTATTACAGAGCCAGGCTGGGTTGAGTTCCAGATGCTGACTGCTGAGAGGATCCAGGGCAGAGGCGAGTTGGCTTAATTAGGCTGTGTCCAGAGGGCATGGCACTGAAGCAGGCGAGGGAGACACGCCTGCGTCTTCCCAGCCACCAGGGAGGGGTGGGCAGCGCTGAGTGGTGCAGAGATTACAGGTGGGGAGAAAGCACACACACTCGCTTTTGCAGAGCCACACAGCAGACTTGCTTGGCTCCCTGCATGAACCTACAGGCACGGGCCTATAGACTTACCACGGAAACACACAGACGCAAATACACCTCACGTGGTTTACAAAAGCGCGGCCCAGAACAGAAGTACACAGCCTGTGACCCAGAAGTTCTGTATTGGGAGGCTACCCCAAGGACAGAATAAAGGCTTGGCTCCAGGGAATTTCCCTGCAAGTGCAGCTCGTAATAACAAAACGTTGGCAGCTCTCTGGATTCCAGAAAGGGGGTGGCTGAACTGCGCGGTAGAACACAACGGCATGCTAGTCAGCCCTCAGTGCGAAAGGCACAGCTGTTTCCTTATGTGGAAGATGAGTATCGTTTATTGTTGAGTGTGTGTGTGAGTGTGTGTGTGTGAGTGTGTGTGTGTGTGTGTGTACGGGGGAAAGCAGCTTGAAAATAGTCTGAACACAACAAACCCATTTGGGTAAAAGAGAAGTCAGAATTAGCATGGAATAGGGGCTGGATGTTACGGAGGCTGTTTCTAAATCTTATGCTTGTGGTACTATTTATTCCAGTAGGATGTGAGTGTTGCTTTGCAAGTGGGGAAAAAACCAAAAACTTGATCTTGAGAAGGAATATGAGTTCTACACTTGTGTACCCTCTTATACGGGAAAATGAGGGTAAGTATGTGGGTTGAGATGACCATGTTGCTTATGAATGGATGCCCAGCCAGAGGGGATTGATGAGAGAAATCAAAGGGTGGTACAGTGATGCAGTTGTTACAAAGGGAGGAAGTTCTAGATAAACTCTTGTGAGGCACAGTCTCTTAAAAAATACACAGTGGGGGTGGGGGGAAGCAGAACGGTGTTTACAGTGTGTGATCATCTGTACAGAAACAGTTGTATGCATACGTAAGCATAAACTATTTCTAGAAGGACCCGCGGAAACAGAAGAGCCTGTGGTTGGGGAAGGGAACTGGTGGTCCGGGATGGGGATGGGGGAAAAGGAGGCTCGTGCTAGCTGTAATGGCATCTATACCTTGAGTTAAAACACCATCTGCATGTGTTCCCTATTCCAAAGCACGACTTAAACATAAAGAAGAAGCAAGCACAGCCACGCGTGGGGAAGCACGCAGCAGAGAGGCCCAAACATGCCGGCAGAAGCATCTGCTCGTCCCAACGCACAAGCCCCTCCCAGCAGACCCTCTCGTGTTTGTGTACAGGGCCCAATGCCAGTGTTGCCTTCCCCTGCCTATGTCCTGCAGGTGGCTGAGCCATCCCGTGGGGCTGGGGGTGGTGGTGGAGGGGGCTTTTGGGCAGCTGGGAGCTGTGGCAGTTTGGGGCTCTGCCTCTTTAATTCCCTCTGGCTGAAATGCCAATTTTCTGCTAGGCTGGCCTGGCTGCTGCCGAAGCCCTTCTGCTCACAAACTGCACCGAAGAGCAGAGCAATTAGGCAATGAACGGCTTTAAGTGGAACCAAGAGGCCTGGTGCTTCTCTGGGAGGGTGGCCTCTTGTCTCCCCTCCGCCAGCGTGGTGACTGGGAGGGCAGAGGGGGAAAGGGCAGGTGCTGGTGATGGGCCTGAATGGGGGCTGCTCAGGGAAGACTCCAGAGCTGGATACGTGGACCTATGGACCAGTGGGTCTGTGGCCCCCTTCTGACTTATCCCTGCATGTGCAGGCTCTGGATTCATTCATCCAACTGTGTATTTACTGAACACCTACTATGTGCGAAGCCCTGTTTTAAGCATTGGGATCCAATGGCAAAGGTCCCTGTCCTCTTGAGCGCATATTATACTAGCAGTAGGGGAGGCAGATAATAAGCAAAGAAACGAAAAAGCAAGATGATTCCGTAATGAAATGGGAAGATGGCAAAGGGAATGGATGGGGAGCTCTGCTAGCTAGAATAGTCAGGGACGGACTCTCCTAGGAGGTCACCTTCCTGCTAAGACACTGAGGATGGGAAGATGCAGACATAACAAGAGTTTTCCAGGCTGAGGGAGCAGCAGGTGCAAAGATCCTGTGGTGAACCCAGTCTTGACTAATTGGGGGAACACTAATATGGCCGAAGCATGGAGTAAAGGGAAGAGTCAGGAGAAACGGCCTGGGACCCCCAGCATGCTGGCACTGCTCCGGGTGCTCACAGCCATCCTGTGGAAGGGGATGTGTTATCAGAGGGAAAGGGCCTTGCTGAGTCACCCAGCAGGGGCTGTCGCAGGAGCCAGGGCTGTTCAGCCTGTAGAACAGCCCAGGTGCCTGGTCTTTGTGTGCCCAGGCGGCTTTCCCTGGGGGAGGGAGCAGGTGGCCCCAAGGGCGGGTGCCAAGGGCAAAAGGCACAGCCACTGAGCAAGGAGGAGCTTTTTAACCAAAGCCTATGGGACGTTCTGCCTGTCAGGTGCTGAGCTTTCAGTCCTGCGAGGCATTCCAGCCAAGAGTGGGCAGCTGGTTGAGAGGATTTTGTAGAGGAACTCCAATGATGAGCAGTGTGGGACCACATCGGTGTTGTCCAGTTGTTGGCCTGGGGTCATCTCGAGGACCCGATGGGCAGCGTGCCCACGTGTGGGAGGCTGGGCAGGTCACCCACCTCTCTTGGCCATTCCCTCAGCTCTGAGGTGGAGGGGACAGTACTTGATGGCATCTTAAAGGAGCTAGTGCATGTCTGGCTGAGGGCGGGCAGCGTGAGAGAGCTGTTGTATTATTTCAGCAGCCCGTGGGCTCTTACCCACTTTCTTTTCCATCTCTTTTTCTTTTGAATGGAAAACTTCAAACCATATCTGTGGTTTAAAAATGATCCCACCACACAAAAGGATCAGCAAGGAAAGGTGAATCTCCCTCTAACCCCTGGCTCTGCGTTCCTCCCAGAGGCCACGGCTGCCAGCATTTTTTTTTTTTGGGGGGTGGGAGGGGAGTTGCCTTCCACAGATACTCCGCACATAAGGAGCCATGCCTTCCCCACACAAACTGCCGAGTCTATATATACTCCTTTGCATTTGGCTTCTCCCCCTCATTCCTCATCAAAGCCACATGCACTGATTTAACAATTTTAAATTTTCTGAATAGAAAATATGTTCTCACAGGGTTTAAAAACTACAGTGATCTATTCTGAGAGTCTTCTCTCTCCTTCCTGTACCTGACCTTGGACAGGTGAGCACTTGTATTGGTTTCTTAGGGATCCTTTCCCTTTCAGTGTTTCTTTATACGAATCCAAACACACACACACACACACACACACACACACACACACACACCACGCAGCTTATTCCCAGGCCCGGTTCCTACCCCACGGTCTTAGACTGTACGTCGCTTAACCTGCCTCCGTGTCTGCCAGAATGCGGGTTTTCCCGTATCCGCCTCAGAGCCTCCCACTGCTGTGAACAACTGCGCGGTACTCCAGTCTGTGCCCAAAGTGGAATTTTTGTAACTGGCTCCTGGGTGGGTTGTTTCCCACACTTTCACTGTTCCAAGCACAGGGTTAATGGCTCCTCGGATAGACTGCTGAAACGAATCATTTCATGGTACCTGGATCCACCGGCAGGCCTCATGCCCAGCCACGGGGTTCCTGGGTGCCATGGAGGCCAATAGAGACAGCTTCCCTTGGCACTCCCACAGCCACGGACCTGTCTCCACAGCGTTGCCAACATAGTGTGTGGGCCCCCGACAAAGGTGCCACTGTGACCTCAATGCCATTAATGTCCATTCCTTTTACCATACGTGAAGCCAGGCATTTGTCCTAACTTTAGGGCATCTGTTCATATTCTCTGTTCATTTTTATTGGGTTGTCTTTTATGGATTTCAGGGAGCTTTTTATATATTGGTTAAATTAGACCAAATTGTGGCCCGTGGGCTAACCCAGGCCTGTGTATTTGTGGTTTTTTTTTTTTTTTGAAATAAAATTCCTTCGGCACACAGCCATACGCATTGTTTTTGGTTGCTTGCACACTACAACTGCCAAGTTGAGTAGCTGCAAGAGACCTTATAGCCTACAATCGGTAAATATTTATCTTGTGGCCCTTTTCAGAAAAAAAGCTTGCTGATGTTGTGTTAGACTTTTGTGATAGGAGTTGCAGATCCTTCCCCCGGTTTGTCATTTATCTCTTGACGTTTTTCTTTTTCTTTAAGTGCATTTTAAATATTACTATAGTTCCTTGGGCATGGTCTAACAGGGCTAAACACTTGGCTTTGGGAGTGTCTTGCTTCTCGAAAACCATCATCTTTATATACCAGGTTGTGGTTCAAAGTTATGTATGTTTCATTCCAGATCTAAAAAAAAAAAAGAATGAAAAAGGCAAATTTGAACAGGCCTGCCTCTTGCACTGGGTGACCTTGGCGGTTTCCTTCTGTGAAGCAAGATCCAGGGCAGGGATGGGCTACCCAAGGTCACAGAACGCGTGCGACCAGGGTCTCCCTCCCCCGCTCTGTGTCCGCGCAGTCCCTCCTCCGTCCTTGTCCTCGTCCTCGGGGCGCATCTGGCCTCGGAGGCTGCAGGGGCTCCCCACCACCCTCCCCTCTTCCTCTCCTCCCCTCCTCCTCGCTCAGCCCCGGTGGAGCGCGTGGCGCGATGCTGGGCGCGGGCAGAAGGGGGCGGTGTCGCACCGAGAAGGAGCTCTCGGTCGCCTTGGGCGCTGGGCGGGCGCGGGGCGCCAGGGCTGCCACGGTTCCTCCCAGCTGGGCGAACCGGGCAGGCGCGCGGAGCGCCTGATCAGAACTGGGCCACACCACCCTCCTCATGCGCCCACCCCTCCCTCCACCCCAGCTCCTGGGGCACAACCCCGCTAGGGTCCCACCCCCAGGCCCCACCTCGTGCCCCCCACCCACTCAGATCTTGGCCAGTGCTCCTCCCACCTCAGCTACCCTCCCGCATCCCCCGCCTCCCCTTCCTGCCCCTGGTCCTCTCTCTGCCTTCATTTCCTGGCTCATTCCTCTCTCTTTTCTCTTGTTCTCTCAAAGCAGGAGTCAGACTGAGCTGGATTCATTGTTAACATGTAAAGCCCACCACTGAGCTCCACTCCAAACCCTCTGGGGGCTCCTGTCACCTTAAAATAGAACCCAGTGCCTGGCTCCCAGGCTTGCATGAACGCCCTGCTGCCTGCCTGACATCCCGGCTACTGACAGCGCGCACATCCACCTGCCTTCCTCCCAACAAAGCCTCGGGATGGTGAGGGCTCCAGGCCTCGCACTTGCAGTTTCCAGCCACAGTGCCTTCTTCGGTGAGACTAGGTCTCTCATGCCCTCCAGGCTCAGCCGCATGGCCTTCTTGCTGGTCCCTAACAGCCCCCAAGCTCAAGCGGGTCTCTTGGCCTTTGCACCTGCTGTTCCCCCTGCCTCCTACCCCCACACAGCCTCCAACTGGCCATCCAGTTCTCAGCTTAAAGGTCACCTCCTCAGCCTAAACCAGTTTGGCTAAGTGGATGCAGGCGTCTTCAAACTACGGCCCGCCAGATTTTTTGGGCAGTGAGCGCAGCCGAGGTGTTACAGTAGGAATTAGTAGTTCATATAGTCCGGCCCTCCAGCTCTCTGAGGGACCGTGATCTGGCCCCCACTTTGAAAAGTTTGAGGACCCCTGGTAGAGCATTGGTCTGTGGACTGAAAGGTCCCAGGTTCGATTCTGGCCAAGGGCATGTACCTTGGTTGCAGGCACATCCCCAGTGGGGGGTGTGCAGGAGGCAGCTGATCGATGTTTCTCTCTCACAGATGTTTCTAACTCTCTATCCCTCTCTCTTCCTCTTTTTTTTTTTTTAAACCCACAATATAATATATTTAAAAAAAATAAAGGTCACCCCCTCAGAGAAGCAACTCTGCAAACCACCACCATGCTCCTTTTTCTTGAACTCTGCCTGTGGCACGCTGCATCTGGTCTTGTCCTGTGCACTCCCCGTGGGCTCCCCAGAGCTGTGTGAGCTCCCTCTGGGAGAAGTTTATCTTGTTCACCCCAGCACCCCCAGAGCCGAGTCAGGGCCCTTGTCCACCTGGAGGTTCTCAGTGATGGATGGGTGGGTGGATTGGCAGAGAGGGAGGCTGTTTTCCTTCCCTGAGGATCCAGTTAACAGAAAGCCCCTGAGTGTCAGTGTGGCAGCTGGCCAGGTTAGGGCAGCAGCTGGCCAGCCCTCCCCAGCAGCCAAGGTCCATCTGGAGGCTTTGTTTCAAAATGCAGAAATTGGGCGCTCAGGGCACCCCCACGGTGGGTGCAGCTCTCCACTCTCAAGGGTCCCTCTGGCCCAGTGTTGCTGGGCTCTACAAGGAGAAGCAGGAACTTTTTTTTTTTTTTTTTAAATATATTTTACTGATTTTTTACAGAGGAAGGGAGAGAGATAGAGAGTTAGAAACATCGATGAGAGAGAGTCATCCATCAGCTGCCTCTTGCACACCCCCTACTGGGGAAGTGCCTGCAAGCAAGGTACATGCCCTTGACCGGAATCGAACCTGGGACCCTTCAGTCCGCAGGCCAATGCTCTATCCACTGAGCCAAATCGATTTCGGCGAAGCGGGAACTCTCAGCCCTTCCTTGGAGGCTCAAAGAACAGGGGGCTTCCCCCTCATCACCCTGTGAGGCTGGGACCTGGGCTGAGAGAACAGAGGGGCAGGGGCTGGCTTGGCAGGCAAGGGCAGGGTGGCGGTCTTGGTGGCAGGGCATGAGGACCTGTGTGCTCTTGGGGGGAGGGGTGACAGACCTCTCCCTGCCCTAGCTCAGGCCATTGCCCCTTTTCCCCATCACGGCCCCAGTCCCGCAGCCTCTGTCCTCACAGCCACAGGGGTCAGCTAGTCCTTCAGCATCTGCCGGGAAGCCTCCGGACAAAGTCCATATCCGCAGCCAGCAGGTATTCTCTCAGGTCTACAGCCTCTTGCCCAGACCCCGCTTCCCGGAAGGCTGTCTGCTTTCACCCCCCCTTCCGATCTCTGCCAACGAGCACCTCTCTGTCCCTGCTGAGTCCCCTTGTCCTTTAGGGCTGGGTTCACTGCCTGGCTGCTCAGGGGTCCCTCCAGCTCTGCTGCTGTCACTCTGGGTTGGCTGGTTGTCTCAGGCCTCCCAGGGTTCTGCTCACGGTTGGAGAGAGACCAATGGATTGGAAACTCTCCAAAGACATGAACTTCAGAAAGGCTTACTCTTTCATTGTATGGCTGAGCCACAATTTACGTATTAACTCATTGCTAAGGCTCTTGGCTTATGTCCAGTTTTACTCTTATAATTAATGCTGTAATAAACATGTTTATTTCTTTCCCTACCCCCTCTCCTCTGAAAAGAAAAATGAACGTATGAATGAGTGAATGAATGAGAAGGGAAGCCTGTGACCCAGTGGGGTTTCCCAGTTCCCTCCTTGCCTCTTCTCCTTCCCCAACCCCTTCCTCAATCTGGTCTGTAGAGAAATCCAGGCTGGCCAGTGGCTCAATGGTTGAGTGTCAATCTATGAACCAGGAACTCACGATTCCATTCCCTGTCAGGGCACTTGCCTGGGTTGCGGGCTCAATCCCAGTAGGGGGTGTGCAGGAGGCAGCTGATTGATGATTCTCTCTCATCCTTGTGTTTCTCTCTCTCCCACTTCCTATCTCTGAAATTAATAAAAACATATTTAAAAAGCAATTAAAAAAATGAAGAAAAGAAGAAATCCAGCCATGTTCACCTCCAAAATATACTCAGAATTGATCTCTCTCCCAACCCCCGCTGTCTTCCCTCACTGTTACCACCCTGATCTGAGCTGCTCCACTCTTTCTCTCCTGGTTTGTTGCAGCAGCCTGTCCCCCTCCCATGCCCCTGCCAAACAGCCAGAGGGACCCTGCCAAGACTGGAGCCAGATCCTGCCCCTCCGGGCCCCCACCTTCTGCAGAGAAAAAGCCCACACAGTCTGTTCCCGGAACCTCTCAGGCCTCTCTCCTGTCTCTCTCCTCAGCCCCCACTCCACTCCAGTCACACCATCTCTCTATCAGTCCCCACACAGGCCAGGCACAGCCTTACGCCAGGGCCTTTGCCTGAGCTGGTCCCCATGCCTGGGTGCTATTCTGCTGGATCCCGCCTGGGCTCCTTCACTTCCTTTGGGTCTCTGCCCAAAAGTCTCAAAGACATCCCCGGCCACTCTCCCTCACGCTCCATCCCCTTTACTCTGCGGTCTTCCCTTTTAGCTCTTTATTGCCCCATATACACATTATATTCTTGTCTATGGTCAGCCTCCCCCGTTAGAGTGTGAGTTCCAGGAAGGCTTTTGGCGGCTTTGTATCCTGTTGTATCCCAGGCCCCAGAATATTGCCCAAATACACTAGATGCTTACTAGGTATTTGTTGGATGAGTAAATAGATGCCTGGTCGGGGCAGGAGGGACTGTGGGTGCTGCCTCCTTCCTGCCTGTGTGTGCAAAGCCCTGCCCACGCCTCTTCCCTGCTGAGTCTGTGTGGTGTGTCTCATTTAGCTGTGGCGAGACCCGGGTTTGTTCAGGCAGAGCACGTGGGCTTTGCATTGGAATGAGAAGCTCTGCTGTGATGCAAAGGGCCCCCGTCACGGGCCACCCTTAGTGACAGCTGAGTGCCTCTGCCGTCCCGGTAGGCAAGGAGCAGGCCTGTCACAATATTAGTTCAGCGGGCGGCGGAGGCTAAGCCAGGCTGCAAACACAGCGCTGCCCAGAGGGAACCTCTGGCTGCTGCTGGGCTGCCTCATGGAGCCGGGGCTGTGCTGCTCCTGCTCCAGCATCTGCCCAGGTGGGGGCTGGGGTGCGGGGACTCCCATGGCCCTGCCTCCTTGGCTTCCTTCTGGCCCAGGCCCCCTCCTGCTCTAGCTCCCACTTCCTTTTGCTTGAGCCCCTTTGAAAGACTTAGCTCCTGGACCCTGGCTCCCCACGGCCTGCAGCCAGCCACACAGGCTCCCTCGGGACTCCCCCACGCCCGGGGCCACCTGGAGCCCCAGACTTCTTGCCTCTCCGAGTAGGACAAGTGTGGGTAGGACTTGCTCTGGACAGGGCTCCTGAAGGGCCAGGGGCAGGGAGACACACACAAATCCAGCTGTTTGTGTTTGAGTGACCCTTGCTTGTCTGTCCGTGTCTCACCGTCTGCCTGACACCTAACAGCTCCCTTCTCCGGCTGCCTGTGTGTTCCTCTGTCTGTGACGGCCTGACCCTTTCTTTGTTTTGGCCTCTCCAGTGTACCAGACCCAGCGCTGGGATTGCTGGGATCTGTCTATGGACTGTCCTGTTGGGTACCCCTGGACAGAGAGCTCATTTCACAGAGGAAGCCACCGAGCCACTGAAGTGCACAGAGGTCACACAGGACTCACCCATCCCCTATCATGTCCTGCAGGTTAGGGCGCTGCTCTCCTCATTGTCCCTGCACCATCCCTGCTCCTGTCCTACCCCCTGCTAATGCCTCGTCCCCACCAAGAACCTTGCACCCGGTGTGGCTGCCCCTCCAGCACAGGCTGCCTCCTCAGCCACACCAGCCTGGCACAACCCTCCACTTTGCCCTCCAAAGCACAAAACCTAATACTGAACTACACACTGTGCTCCCTGATTATTTTGTGCCTTATCTCCTCTGCTTGCGTGAGCTCCTCCTCAGGCAGAGCCAAGCTCTCGGGCCCAGCATGGTGTTCCTTGCAGGCAGGGCCCCTGACTGTTGTGGCTGGGGGGTGTGGCCACACCTTAGCCTGGAGCCCATGGTGTCACACTAGAGGCCACAGGCACCAGCAGAGGCAACCCATCCGTAATTTTACATATTTACGCAGCCCTGCGGGCACAGTGATACACAGGATTGGAAACTGCCCCCTTCCCTGTCCTCCCAGAGCCAACTGTGGGAGGCGGGCTTAAGTGGTCCTGAAACACCTGGAGCTCTGACAAGGACCTGACCACACCCGTTCTCTCTGAGGCCTGTCATCCCCTCACAGCCCGCAGCCAGGCCGGTAGGTGGGCTTTTAGGCTCTGCCTCCCAACTCACCCAGAATCACCATGCCGTCACCCAGGCCAAGCAGCTCTCCCTCTCACCTGGGCGACAGGCCTCCTCATGGGCCTCCCTACCTCCCAGGCCCCTGCAGTTCATCCTCCCCTCAGCGGCTGGAGGAAGCATTGCTTCCCTCCAAACCCTGCCCCACGCAGAATAAAGTGCCAGGCTCTGTCACCCCAAGCTTCTGCGACCTGCAGTCCAGCCCCACTTTCCCACAATTCCAGCTTCCTCGGAACACGAGCTCCCAGGTGCCTTGCTGTTCTTGTCCAGAATCCTTGTCCCCGATACCTGCATGGCTCCCCCTCCTCCTTTCATTCAGGTCTCTGCTCCAAGATCACCTCCCCAGTGAGACTGCAGCGTCAGGACTCTACAGAGAACCAGTGGGATATGTGTGGGCATGTGCTCGTACATGAGTATGTGCATATATGTGTATCTGTTATTATGTGTATGTGCTTGTACCTGTGTTTTATGTGTGCGCCTGTATGTGGGGGGATGTGTATATCTGCATGTGTGTGTGTTCATGCATGTGTGCATTCATGCATGTTCATTTATGTCTGTGTATGTTAGTGTGCATGCATATATAAATGTGTATGTGTGTGCGTGCATTTGTATGTGTGCTTGTGTGAAGAGAGAGAGCTATCCTATCTAATAAAGAGGGAATATACTAATTGACTGCCACGCCCTCAAAGATGTTGGTGCCCACAGCCAATAAGGAGGAAATATGCCAATTGATTGCTCTGCCCTCAAAGATGGCAGTGCCCACAGCCACAATATGGCGGCTCCCAATCCCCTCAGCTCTGCTGGGACACCTGCCTCCAGAGTCCCCAGTTTCCTCAGATCCCCAGCCACCCAGGGTCGGCCTGACGTGCAGGCAAGCCTTGGATGGTGGCAGTCCAGCCTCCCAGGGCTGCCTGAGGCTCAGGTAACCAGGGCAGGCGGAGGCTTGTGCTGCCTGGAGTAGCAGCAGCAGAGGTGTGATGGGACATCGCCCTCCCCTGATCGCTGGGTCACCTCCTAGCCCTGAGGGCTCCCGGAATGTGAGAGAGGGCAGGCCGGGCTGAGGGACCCCCCTCCAGTGCATGAATTTTCATGCACAGGGCCTCTAGTATATATAGAGAGAGACAGATTTATTTTAGGAAATTGGCTCACCCGATTGTGGGAGCTGGCAAGTCTGAAATGTTTAGGGCAGTCGTGCAGGCCAGAGACCCCAGAAAGAACTGATGTTGCGTCATGAGTCCGAAGGCTGTCTGCCCATGGGAGCTCCAGTGTGTCTGCAGGCACTGGTGTGAGGGGCTCCATGCACTGCCCTCATGAAGTGCCCCCACCTTTGTGGGAGATGGGATTGGACGGAAGGGAGGTGCCCTCCAGGAGGTTCACTTCTCAAACTTCCGCTCCTTCCAGTGTGGGAAGCCCACTTGGAGGCCTCTCCGTCTTCCCTCTGCCGTTGCTCTTGAATTTGCCTCCTCTTCTCTCCTCTGCCTCTCCCACCACCTGGGCATCATGGCTCTGGTATCCAGCCTGCCCCCTGCTTCCTCCTTTGCCTCCCAGCCCTCTCTGCATACAGATGCCATCATCACTTTATCAACTCACAGCCAACTCTGACTAACTCTGCCTAGTGCTCTTCCGACCCCCTTGCCTTTGAGAGAAGGTCTGAGCCCACAGTCGGGGTCATCTGGGACCTGCTTGCCTTGCCTCTGTTCTTCCCCCATACCCCCTGTGCCGTGGGGCCTTACACTGCTGGGAAAACTGCTAAAACTTGACAAGGTGGTGTGGGGGTGGGGGCGGGGTCCTGGCAGGCACCATCTCAATTACAGCCAAACCGTATAAGTAATAGACATCCTAGTTGTGGTGTGACAAGAGGGTTCCTACCTCTGTGGTCTTCTCCCTCCAAACCCACAACGTCAATGTAGCCACTGGAAGTGACAAACCCAAATCGAGGGATGCCCTATAGAATAACTGGGCAGTGCTCTTCAAAAGGGTTGTGAGAGACAAGAAAGGACAGGAGAGTTATTCCAGACTGGGAGTGGGGGGACCAAGCGGACATGCTGACTAAATGCAAGATGGAGCCTGGACTGGACAGATGTCAGTGGGTAAACTGGTGACCAACATCTATTTTTCAGTCTTGACAAATGCACCTTGGTGATGTGATGCATTAACAGGACACTTCAGAAAATCTAAAATTATTTCAAAAAGAAACGTGAAGAAACTCTAGCTGCTAAAAATTATTTAAATATATATATATATATAATTGATTTTTTACAGAGAGGAAGAGAGAGGGATAGAGAGTTAGAAACATCAATGAGAGAGAATCATCTATCAGCTGCCTCTTGCACACCCCTACTGGAGATGTGCCCACAACCAAGGTACATGCCCTTGACTGGAATCGAATCTGGGACCTTACAGTCTACAGGCCGACGCTCTATCCACTGAGCCAAACTGGTTTTGGCTAAAAATTCTTTATTGTGTTTCTTATGAGAATGGTCATGCCTCATTGCAACACTTCAAATCAGCAGAGCCGCCGGGCTGATGGCACCAGCCCACCCCACAGCGGGAAGCCTGGCTGCAGATACGTCCTCCAGGTTTCATGCATTCGTTAGCACCTACCATCCTCACCATTCTGCCTCTTGTCACGTGGGCTCCAAAGCACACTCCGTCTTGCCACCTGCCTTTCCATCTTTTCTTCCCACAGGATGTCTCCTAGGTCAGCCGGTGTGCATGGTCGCAGCTTTTCGAACAGATTTCTCCACGAGTTCGGCATTTTGTGTCCTTCTTGTCTGAGCTGATCAGACAGACACTTTATTTACCCGGTGATGTGATCAGTAATGTGATCAGGGAGCTGCTCCTGGGAGTGAAGTGCCCGTGTTACCATGTTTGTTCTAAGCTCAGGCTTGCATTATCTTCGGTCCACATTTCCTTCCCACGAAACTTCTTAAGCCGCGTGGCCATTTTGCTGAGGGGAGTCTAGTTAACGCCAGATGCTATAATCCATAAACCCAGTTACCCTGTCCCTGTGAGGAAAAAGAGTGACTGTGTGTGCCTTCTGCACTTGGCCTCCCCTCCCTCCCTTCCAGGGCACGTGGCCATTCCAACACCCAGGCCTTGAGGCCATGTGAGGTGGCATGTTGCCTTTATAGGATACATTAGTGAGCCTAGCGCGCGCGCTCTCTCTCTCTCTCTCTCTCTCTCTCTCTCTCTCTCTCTCTCTCTCTCTCTCTCTCTCTCTTTTGATACAAAATAGAAGTTCTGAATTTTCTTTCCCATACTGTGGTTGTGCATAGAAGTCCTAGCATATTCCTGTACCATATTCGCCATGGCTTGGAGGGTTGGTGCTCCATTTTGGGGATCCCTGGGCTGGAGCACCCCACCCTCTATGAGGCTAACATGTTCTCCAACCTCTAGCTGATCTCGTATTCCCCAAGAAGCCCTGCCTGACTCCCAGGCTGCACCACACTCCTCCCAACTCTGGTCCACAGCCACCACCCTCCCTTAGGACAGGGTGCTGGCCACAGCAAGGCCTGGGGGGAGGGGGGGGGAGCCTGGACTTCCTCGGCCCGGCATCGGGCTGTGCGAAAGGAATGGAGGGAGAGTTTGGATTTGCAGGAACACGGAAGGTGGTGGTCCTGGTGGGGAGAAGAGTGACAAAGGTCAGGGCAGGAGGGAGTCCAGAGTGGGCCTAGCCCCTCCAGTTTCCATGTCGGGGAGGGGCCCCCATCTACCCTGTAGCCTGAGCTAGAAATGTGAGCCCCCCGGAGTCTTGCTCCTTCCTTCTCCACCCACTCACACCCAGGCATGTGGTCCTCCGCCCGCCAGGGAGCTCACCTCGGCCCCCTTACTTCACCCCCACGTGCTGCGTCCACATCCTCAACCAGTACTCACCCCACTTGCCCGCCCAGGTTCTTCCATGGCTCCCACTGCATTCAGGACGAAGGCGATCCTGTCAGGCACCACCAGCCTGTGGGCCCCACCTCAGCCTCAGCCCTGCCACTCTTCCCTCATGCCCCAGCTGCACGCCAGTGCCTGGTGTCCTCCCCACTCCTCACACCCCTACATTCACTTTGTACTCGGGATCTTTGACATGCAAGGAACTTCTCCACTTGGCAGAACCTCCCAAATGTCATCTCCTCAGGGCATCTCAAAACTAGGTCAAGGCCTCTTGTTATAAGTTTGATGTGTTCATTTTCCATAAAACTCTGCATGTCCTAAGGGCAGGGCATGCTGTTTTCCTTATAGGAGACTCCTCTGACACCCAGTGAATATTGTTTTAAGGCATAAATGAGAGGGTGGGGCATAGTGAGGGTCTCCCAGCTGTGAGGGATAGCGATGGGGAGAAACCCTGGATCCGGCTGAAGGTGGCCCCTGCAACTGAAAGTAATATCGGAGATCCAGGGTTGGGCTGGGCTGGGGTGGGAGGTGTGCAGAAGGCGAGGGTGTGATAGTGTGGGTAAGGCTGGAAGGAATTTTCTTGGATATCCCAGTTTTCTCTCCCCAGGGGGGTTCTCTTTTGTGTCGCTGGCTGTGGCCACGTCTGCATGGTCGGGCCCCTCCCTCTTTCTGGAGTGTCCCCGTGTGACCAAGAGTGGGTGGTGCCTGGCTCTCACCTGTGTGTGTATTTCTGTGAATCAGATCTGCCTGCTTAGTGGGCTTAGCACGTGTCTGGATCCATGGAGGGGTGTGTGTATTTGTGTACAAACACATGATTGTGTGGGAAGGGCTGATAGGGGTATGTCTGATAGGGATGGTTTGAGTGTGTCTGTCCTCATGTTGTGGGTGTGTTGCCCAATGCCTGCGGGGCTGTGTAGTCGGTTTGTGGGCTCCACGAGTGCCTGGATATGCAGGTTCCCCCAGACCAGTGATTGGCAAACTGCAGCTTGAGAGCCACATGCGGCTCGCAAGCCTTGGTTTGCCGCTCTGTTGACTAATGAGTTTGCCAACCACTGGGATAGGGGCTTAATCACAAGGAACAACAGCAGCTTGTAATTATTGGAATTGAGAGTCTAGGCCAGTGGTCTGCAAACTCATTAGTCAGCAGCTTGGCAAGCCGTAGTTTGCCGACCACTGCCCAAGACCCATTTTTGCTTCATACTGGCTCCCCACCCAGTTCCCATCACCTAGCAACGGGGGACTCTGGTCATCGCAGTGGCCTGGAAGACAAAGGTGTCTCTGTGAGGGAAGAGCTGTGCTCACAGGGGGAGGGTCTCCAGGCCTGCTCAGAGCAGAGCCTTGTTCCGGCCTCAGGCCCACTGCAGGGCTGCCTCTCCCAGCTCATCCCTGTCCCTGGACAGAGCTCCCTCCATCCCCTCTACCCCTGCCTTTCTGTGGGGCTGACAAGGGCAGGGGCTCACAGACACTCTTGCTGCTCCCACAGTGCCCCCCACCCACCAGGGAGCCTTTCGAGGCCTCAGCTGGTGGGGTGTGAGAACAAGATGGAGGGAATACCCGGTGCACCATCTGTTGGGCTTTGGTTTTGCAGATTGGGGCCTGACCCTGAGCACATTCAAGTGAAGGCAGACCCATCCAGAGTGGGGTGAGAGGGCACCCAGATCTGCTCCTCCAGAGATACGGCTTCCTTCCCTGAAAGCCAGAGCCCGGGGCACTCACCTGCAGCTTGGGGCAGGGGACTGGCAATCCTGGGGGCAGGCGAGGGAGGAGCTCCCAGTGCTCCCCACTGGTCTCAGGGCTCTGCAGGCCTGGCGTCTTCTCGGGACTCCAGCCTCCTCCTCTCTGCACTCTGTCCCCGAGTGCCAGCCACATGAGCCAGCAGGCTGGACCAGTTCTTCCTCAGGGCCTTTCTACATAAAACTGCCTTCATTACTATTACTATTATTATTATTCATTAGTAATTTATTTTAATTCCATTAGTAGTTTATTAAATAAGATCATCTTAGAGAGGGAGAAGGCTGCAGGTAGAACACAGTAGGTCGGGGTACAGGACGTTGCCTTAGAGGAGCTGGGACGGGCTTTGTCAAAGCGGGGGCCTCTGACTGAGGCGCTGATGGCGAAGCAATCTCCATGGAGACCTGGAGAAAACGTTTGCCAGGCAAAGGGAAGAGCCGTAGAAGTGCTGCCTTCTCCCTGTGTGTTCCCATTTTTGTGTCTACATTTCCTCTTTTTATAAGGACACCAGTCATATTGGAGGAGGACCCAACCTCATGACCTCATTTCACCTTTCAGGCCCTGCCTTCAAATATAGTCTTAGGTATTAGGTGCAGCCATCCCATGTTCTAGGAAAAGTCTATAGGAAAACGTTCATAGGTTAAGACTTCAGCATATGAATTTGGGGAAGATAGAAATCCAGCTCATAAAATGGATTTTATTTTTATCCAGCACAGGTCCTCTCCAAGAACAAGAGAGGCCTTGGCACTTCCAGTTTTGTTTTGTTTTTAAGAGTTTTGCTTATTAAAAAAAAAACACGATGAAATGCCTCAGTGGCTTAAAAAGTTAGTCTCTATTTTAAATGATGGCTTTAACAAATTACTACTTTAAACACAATCCATGCAAATAATGCACCCTGATTATGCTAATAACGAGACAATTCCAATATTTAAAATAAAATGATCACTTAGTGCATTCCAGATCCTCTGGCCATGGGACATGATTTTTAAGTTTGTCGCGAACAGCTTCTTTTAATCTTATCATGCATCTCCGTATTTAGGGATAAAATAGTCTAAGCTTTTGATTCCTTGGCTGTGATGGCCTTGCCAGGCACACCCCAAGCATTACTGTGCAGACAGCAGATTTCTCCTGGGCTGTCTCAGGACGTGGGCAACCCTCCGTGTCCTTCTGCAGCCTGTGAAGCATGTGCCCAGGCCCTTAGCACTGTGGCCAGGAAAGCTGCTCCGTGAGTGGGAGGGGAGCCAGGCCCAGCTTGGGTATTACCATGGTAACGCTCCCCACTCTCTCCTCGCTGAGACCTGGGCATCTGTGGCCATGGAGACTGGCCCCCGCCACTGGCACATCTGCATAGCAACCAGAGAGGGAGCCAGCGCAGCTGGGCCTCGCTTCAGGAAAGCAGGTACACTCAGAGCTTTTATAAATCATTAAGGAGAAGATGGGCGCCTCGATGGGAAAACGGACAAAGGATACGGACAAAAGAGGAAACCACAAGTGGCTAATAAATATATGACAAGTGCTCAACACTACCAGAGATCATAGAAATGCAAATGAAAACAAGATGCCTTCCCCCCCTCCCCAAGCCAGCATAATTGGCAAGAGATGTGGAAAACAAAAAGATAAGCCCCCTGTGTTGGGGGGAGTGCAGGGAAACGGGGACTTGCAAAGCCTGCTGGTCTGAGTGCACATTTGTAGAACATTTCTGGGAGGGCAATTTGGCAAAACGTATCAAAAGCCTTTAAAATGCGCACACTTCTCGAACCAACAATTCCAGTCCTAGTAATTTATTCCAAGGCAATAATTAAATGAGTAAAGATTTAGCTAGAATGGTGTCCCTGCAGGGGCAATTATAATAGCAAAAAGTTAGCAGCAACCACAATCTGGGGGGTGGGGAGGGAAGTGATTCAAACATGTATTTTGCATTCATACAATGGCATGCTCTGCAGCCATTAAGAAATGTTGCAGAAGAGCGTTTAATGGTAGAAAACGCTGTACACAGAAACGTGTTCAGTAGGAAAGTACCAGAGGATAAAGCAGGAGTGTATGCATGTGGCGGTTTAGCGGGGAAGAGCATTCAGGGCCTTTTTCCTAACTTGAGCCCAAGCGTTCAGCACCCTCTGAACTTGAGGAGGAGATATTAAGACTCACGAAAACTCTGCCTCCACCCAGTCCCTGGAGAGAACTTCCAGAAGATTCTGTGCACATGAGAGCATGTTGGATGTATATCAGGAGAGGGGCAGCAAGGGGCAGGAGACGTGGGACTCAGGAGTCCAGGCTGCCTCCTTCCACCACCACTAAGCCGCTGTGCTCGGGGACGTCCTCTTCCACCTGGTCGTCAGGTTGAAGGATTCACGGCCAACCCATCCCAGGCCCTCTGTTTCCAGCCCAGACCCCGTTGGCACGAGTGAATGAAATCATGAAGGGTCAAAAAAATGTGTTTTCAAGGTAACTGTCCAGATTTGGGAACCTTACTTTCATGAGAAAAATTGGCTTTAATGTAGGGCATTTAAAAAATTTAAACGATTTTTTAAAAATTTGTGATAAAATGCACATAAAAATTTATCATCGTAAACGTTTTTTAACAATACTCCCCTGAGTGTTAAAGAGGACATGCTTATGGATTTTAGAGAGAGAGGAGGGGAGAGAGAAAGGAGAAAGAGAGAGAGACATTGATGTGAGAGAGAAACACTGAGGGATCAAACATGAAACCAAGATATGTGCCCTGACTGGGAATCAAATGCACAACCTTTTGATGTATGGGACAATGTTTCAACCCACTGAGCCACATGGCCAGGGTTCTCTTAACCATTTTAAGTGTACAGTTTAGTGGCAGGAAGTACATTCACATCTGCAGAGCTCTCGTCATCTTCCCACACTGAGACTCTGTAAACGTTAAACACTAGCTCCCCCTTTCCCCTTCCTCAGGCCCTGATAACCATCATTTTACCTTCTGTCTCTGAAGTTACTCTAGGGACCTCTTGTGCGTGAAGTCAGACATATTTGTGTCCGACTTATTTCACTTAGCATAATGACCTCAATAGTTCATCCCTGTTGTAGCCTGAGTCAGAATTTGCTTTCTTTGAAAGGCTGAATAACATCCTGTTGTCCACAGAGACCACGTTTTATGTATCCATTCATCCGTCAGTGGACACCTGAATTGTTATGTCTTTGCGTTTTTGTGACTACCTCTGCTATGAACATGGTGTGCACATATTTCCTGGGGATGCTATGCAGTGCATTTTTGATGAAGAACCACCCTGTCAAGTTGTTACCAGACATGAGCTGGCCCGGAGCAGGTCTGCCTCAGGCCTACCTGTAGTGTGTGGGTCCTTGGTTTCGTGTAGGAAAGATTTCACAACAGCAGTCCAGATGGGTTGGAGAGCATGTTCATTAAAGGTAGCGGTAATGAAACAAAGGAAGAAATTAGGGTCGAAGACACAACAGGGAGAGCCTGGGGGGGGGGAGGGTCTGCTTTGTGTCTAGAAATGTTATAGGGAAGAAGCAAGTCAGGGTAGGGCTGCTTAGCTCACTGGGACGTGAAGGTCACAGTGACGGGAGCGAGCCCAGGTGGGACTGCGTTAGCTCACTGGCAGGTCAGAGAAAAGGGGCCTTGGAGAGAGGATCAGGGGTGGCCCAGGTTGAGGTGCGGCTCCCACTGCTCCCTCCTCTGGGTGCCAGTCCTGTGGGTCCTTTAGAAAGAAAAAGTTCATGCACAGGAAGGGGCATGGGCATGCTCTAGGTTGAGCCCGCATTGAGTCTTTGTCCTGAGGGATTGTTTTCCCCGTAGGGGAGAATCTTAAGGGGAGGGTTTCAGTAGAATATGCATCAGCTTCCAGGTGCATTTTTAATGTGCTGATGCATCAAGATGAGTGTATTGGGGAGTTTTGGATTATTCTTTGGCCTATTTTACTATTATCTTGGGTCTGTCTGGTTTTCATGGGGTTTTCGTTATTTGCTCCCCAACTTCATCTGTCCTTGGGTTTAGCTGGCACAGGTGGCATTAGTCGGGTCTTTGTTCTCTATTTTCCCAGGCCAGGGTGATGTCAGCTATGCATTCTCTGGTTAGGGAGGAGGGTATAAACCATTTGTTCTCAGTGTCCTTGGTTAGGGAAGAGAAGGTTCACAGGCTGGCTGCAAGCGGCCCAAACTGTTTGGCCCTGTTTAATTTTCTTGCCTCATTTTCCACGCTTCACCTGCCCAGGAGCTTTCCTAGCTTCTTATGGTCCTGCTACAGAGCGAAGCTAGAAAGGGTGATGAGAACGTTCTTTGATTCTCATGTGGAAAGTTGGGCCAGCTAGATAAATCAAGGCAAACCAGGAGACATCTGTGGCACCCGATCCAGAAGAAAGCTCCAACTCATGAGCGAGTATAGGAGGACCATGAGTTTGAGGGGAAACCTTTTGTCTTCCGACTCGCATACCTAGCATGTACAAAGATGCAGCATAGGTGAAACCTGTTTGGCTCAGTGGATAGAGTGTTTGGTCTGTGAACTGAAAGGTCCCAGGTTCGATTCTGGTCAAGGGCATGTACCTTGGTAGGGGGTGTGCAGGAGGCAGCTGGTTGATGTTTCCCTCTCATCGATGTTTCTAGCTCTCTATCCTTTTCCCTTTCTCTCTGTAAAAAAAAAAAAAAAAAAAAATCAATAAAATATATTTTAAAAAAAGATGCAGCATAAAAACTTAAACAGTTACTAGAAAAGAAAAAATAGTGAGAAGTCATGTAGAAATAATGAGGGTGAGAAACCCCTCAGAACATTCCCTCTACACAGCAAAAAAAGAAAACTCAAATAAAAGATAAACCCTGTCAAATTACTAGTGGGTCAACTTGGTAGCAACAGTGTATGATACACACACACACACACACACACACACACACAAACAATTTACGAGGTGTGTGGCAAGCTTGTAACCACAGTATTGGTGGGTATTGGAGAATCTGTGTGGACGAGGATCCAGATAAATGACAGGTGAACTCCCTCTGAAGTCTTTTGTGCTGCTTCTGCTCTTTTCTCGCTCCTGCCAGCGAATGGTTCGTCTTCTTTGAGTGTCTACATCTTTGTTGAGCTCTTATATCTACTTTGTTCTCTTGTTTTATATAGGCAGTGACTTCAGTAAGTCTCGGTCATTTATGATTGTAATGCAAAGTTTAATTCATTTGTTAAAAACTATTGTCTTATTTTGCTGCTGCTCAGGAGCAATATTTCTAGTAAAATGGTATGCATCTGTCGTATGTTTATCCTGCGAGATTTCTCACTTTTCATTTATTGCAATATCTTCCTAAACATCTGGTGCCCAATTATTTTTGATGACTCATCTCTGCATGAGGCAGTTTTTCATGACGAGCCGTTTCTTTCAGGTTCAGCGGAGGAGGGCCAGGTTCGCACCCAGGCTGGATGTAATTGGTGTGTGGGCATCTTTTAGTGTCGATTGGTTCTGACCCGACGGTGCAGAGCCCTGTGGGTCTGGCACACACCAGGGTCTCTCTATTCCCTGTGGTCACACAGCCGGCTGTGTTTTCCCTCTGTCTGGGACTGATTGTGGAGCTCAGCCAAGTAGAGAAGATAGCACATTTTTTTTTCTTCTTGACCAAAAATGATTTTGCTCTTACAGTTAAGGATTTTGTTTCTCACTTGGATACATGCTTGTCAACCCTTTCTTGCCCCTGCAACCAGGGGTATTTTCTCCTTTTATTGAGTTTTTAATGATTTGGCATTTCAGCTAAGTCCAAGTTCTGATCAAAGTAAAATTTGATTTCCTTGCTATTTCTGAGAGATTTCAGCGAGGAGAGAATGCCAACTAAATGGGGCTGTTCTTGAAAATTTTGTTTGTATTTTTAAGTTTTCAAACAGTTTTGCTTTCAATCAATGCCAGCCAGTCTGCATATCACATTTAGTATGGGTTATATGACAAATTCATACCTAGGTCTTTAGAAAATACAGATTTCAAGAAAAATGTCCAGATTTTCATAGAGATTAAATGATACTGTTTTATCTTGGAATACAGGGTCGATTTCATCACTACATAACATGTTACTATTTTCATAGTCTAGCAATCTGGCTTCTTAGTTGGAAAGCTCAGGAACCAACTTTAGCTCATTTACTGAGAAATAAAGCTTGTTAAAAGAATAATGGGTATCTCACAGAATTATAAAAATATCTACAGAATCATTTTCAGGGCTAAATTTCTGGACACCACTCCCAGAATCCCGCTGTAGAACTTGGAATAATGCCTCTAACCCCCATATGTGCATCTTGGTCTAGCAGAGCCTGGGTCACGTGTCCTTGCCAGCTCTGAATGAGACTGGGAAGCAGGACCCTGGGTTTGATGCAGCTGTGTTTCTGCCAAAACTCATAAGGTAATGATTTGTCATGCATAGCAGGTGTCTTAGCCCAGTTTGCTATAACAAAGATACCATAGACTGGGGAGTTTAACCAACAGACATTTATTTTCTCCCAGTTCTGGGGTTTGGGAAGTCTGAAATCAAGGTGCTGGCCAATTTGGTTCTTGGTGAGGGCTCTGTTCCTTCCTTCCTTCCTTCCTTCCTTCCTTCCTTCCTTCCTTCCTTCCTTCCTTCCTTCCTTCCTTCCTTCCTTCCTTCCTCCCTTCCTCTCTCTCTCTCTCTCTCTCTCTCTCTCTCTCTCTCTCTCTCTCTTTCTTTCTTTCTTTCTTTCTTTTTTTTAATATATTTTATTGATTTTTAACAGAGAGAAAGGGAGAGAGATAGAGAGCTAGAAACGTCTATGAGACAGAAACATCGACCAGCTGCCTCTTGCACACCTCCTACCGGGGATGTGCCGGCAACCAAGGTACATGCCCTTGACCAGAATCGAACCTGGGACCTTTCAGTCCGCAGGCTGACGCTCTACCACTGAGCCAAACCGGCTTCAGGAGGGCTCTGTTTCTGATTTGTAGACTGCTGCCTTCTTGCTACATGGTAGAGGGAGAGAGATCATCTCTATTGTGTCCTTTCTTATAAGACCACTAATCCTCTTTATGAGGACTCTACCTTCAGGACCTACCCTGTTTCCCTGAAAATAAGACAGTATCTTATATTAATTTTTTCTCCCAAAGTTGCGCTAGGTCTTATTTTCAGGGGTTGTCTTATCTTGGTAATTACCTCTCAAACTTCCCACCTCCTAATACCATTGTTGGGGGTGGGGGGTGGGAGTAGGGCTCCAACATATTTATTTGGTGAGGGGTGGGAAATGAAAACATTCAGTCCACAGCAGAGGGTGAGTCACTTGCTAAGCAGCAAAACAAACAGGCTTTCTTCATGGCACCATCTTTGACTACCCATATCAGCATACACTTAATTTCCCACACTTCCATGTATTTAAACGTACATCTGTATTGCTGCTGACACAATACAACTCTCTTAGTACCAAAAGCGTTCACCCTTTCAAAAGAGTGTCCATCCATGTTTCAAAATCTATGAATCTATGTCCAAGCTCAGTGTCTCAGGAGATGCCCCTTACTGCTATGGTGAAAATTATCAGCAGAGAAAAGGTTCAGATGCTGGGTGTCCAAGAAGAATAGAAGAATTCTAACAGTAGGTTCAGTTCCTAGTCTGAAAGCAAGGCCTTGGTGAGTTTCTCTGCTTATTTCCAGTATAGTTTTTTAGAATTTTTTTTTTAAAGGGTTTTATAAACTGTAAATCAATTGGTAAAGGTGTAAGCAGTTCACTTGCTAAAACGATTTTAATCCTCACTTGTAATTCATCATCTGAGCAAATCAGTGAACTTTGTTTTTGCTACAAGTGTTTTATTCTTTAAAAATGCCTTTTCTTAGGTATTCTTGGTGTTAAATAATAACATAAAATAGCCTGCGTTATGGCAAAGAAAGTATTGATATGTAACCCGCTGGGGATTCAATTACATCCTGATTTACTTTATCAGGGTGGTCATGCCACTTGTTCTTGGGTCTTAACAGGCTTCATATTCTCCTGAATATTCACTCTGAGGTCAAGAACGTCTCCATGGTGGTGGCCTTTCTGGGATCTAGACATTAGATCAAATTTTTGAAACTTGGCAGGCTCCTTGGCTTCTCCGTGTCTAGGTGGCACAAGTTCACTGCCGGATGGTGCTGGTTTAGTTCTGGTTTGTTGATATCCGTAGACCCCACTGGTTGGGGATCATCTGCCATTGGCTTTCTTCTCTCTCCCTCGTGCCCTTTATTTGCTCTATCTATCCACACACTCACTCCCCAGCACCACTTCTGACAGCCATTTGCTGGCCAGACACAATAGGTATAATTTACTGAATTGTCTGCTCTTTGAAAAGTATTGAGGTCCTGCAGCAACCTGAGTTGGTAGTGTGATTTTCATAAAATAGGACACGTCCACAGGATTATAGATGGAATGTGCTGGAATCTAGTGGTGAGACTTGTGTCAACGGAGAACCATGCCTACCTAAAGGCCCAGGGGAAAACTTTGGTGAAATCTCAAAGGTGATCAGGAGGATGCTGCTATGTTCTCTTACTGCCAGTGCCTTCTAATTATAGTTCCGCAGGTTCCTCTGGGAGCAGAGAGCTGAGTCCCTGTCAGCGGTGGCATGGCGACAAGGAGGAGCATCTGGACCCTGCACAGTGAGCCAACCTCCATGGCAGCATCCCAGGAGAAGGGATGCCTAGCATCCGCACGTGATGCGTTCTCAATTTGTACCTGACATCTGATGGAGGTCTTCCTCCAAAACTTAAAGGCAGGATGGCTTATGTATTTGAGATAGTTCTCTCTGTTTTTCTGGATGGATTCCAATCAGATGTTTAAAATAAAATTTTTAAAAAAGCGAAAAAGAAACTTAAGATGAATCTGTTTTGCTTTAAAAAAATAAATGGAAATCCAGTTGGTTCCATTGTAGTTAAAAATATAGATATATACAGAGAAAAACTATGAGAAGGATATTCACTTGAGTAGCCAGATTACTATGATCTGTGAACGCATAATAATCTGGCCATTCAGTGTATATTAAAATGGTAACAATGGTTATCCCTCGGTGGTGGATACAGATAATTTTATTCTTGTTGTTTTTCCATGTTTTCTAAATGCTATAGAATATATATATATATTTTTTTTAGAACATGCACTACTTTTAGAGTAAGGGAAGAAAGTTAAAAACTATCAACATCTGAAAATATAGACTTGTGCAGCCAGTAACTTAAGGGAGCAGTTAGTCACTTGATGAAAGAACATTTCAGGTTGCAAAGGGGTTCACAGCTCTGTGAATAAAATAGGCCCTTGATAAATATTTGCTGAATCAATTAATAAATGAACTCAGTCTGGGGTTTCCTGAGTGGCAGGCTCCCCAGGGCATTTTGAATAAAATCAATTTACAAAAATGTGATTTGCACTGCCCCCCCTTCTCCCAACACATCCATTGTGAAAAAGTAGCAGATCAGATGTGACTGCACGCTCTGGCTCCTGCTCTGATGCCGCTCACCCCTCCCTCTGGGCCCTGCCCCAGCCTTCGCTTCCTTAACTAAAAAGCGGAATAATGGACACCTGCTAGCATGGTGTTTTGATGTTTTCTAAGGTCTTTTTTTTTATTTTTTTTTATAAAGTGTAAGCTGCTTCCATAGAGTAAGAGTTAAGAGTCTGTGTGACTATAAATACTGGGACCAGAGAAACAGAGGTAGTTAAAATAATTTTTTATTGCGAGTTGTGAACATACAACAGAAAATTGCACCAAACAGAAATGAAAATTTCAGTGAGTTACCACAAGGCAAATACTACTCAGGGAGTCAGCAACTGGGGCAGAAAATCGAGCACTGTATGTGCCCTCAGAAATCCCTTAATGTGTCTCCTAACCCTTACCCCTCCCTGCTCCCCCAAAATGACCGTTATTCTGACTTTTATGGTGATCACTTCCCCTCTTTCTATACAGTTTTATCACTCTACTGATGATCCCCAACTTAGCATGGTTTGACGAAATGATTTTTTTGACGTTACAACTGATGCAAAAGCAATACACATTCAGTAAAAAAAAAAAAAGAATGAACCATTACCCTAACCGGTTTGGCTAGGTGGATAGAGCGTTGGCCAAGGGTTCCCAGGTTTGATCCCGGTCAGGGGCATGTACCTTGGTTGTGGGCACGTCCCCAGTGGGGTGTGTGTGTGTGTGTGTAGGAGGCAGCTGATTGATGTTTTTAACTCTCTATCCTTCTCCCTTCCTCTTTGTAAAAAATCAATAAAATATATATATTTTAAAAAATTAATTTTGGATTTTGATCTTTTCCCAGGTTAGAGATATGCAGTACGAATATCTCTCATGATGCTGGTCAGCAGCCCCAAGATGATTTTGCCCAACTGTAGGCTAATGAGGGTGTTCTAATTACATTTAAGGTAAGCGAGGCTTAGTGAGGATGTTTCGTAGGTCAGGTGTGTACAATGCACTTGTGATGTTTTTTAGTCCTCTCACTTACATCTGGGACTGGGGCAGGGCAGGGCTGCTCCTTCCTCTGGCAGTGTGCTCTGTGCCAGCACACACACACACACACACACACACCTCCAGCTGAGCAGATCTGTGATTCTGCCACGCTGTACTCACCCACATGCAAAGTCCACAGATCCTTCTCTATTCTGTTCTTATGGCTCCCCCACCCCCACCCCCTGGCAGCCGAGCAGTTCAGAGGAGGCCTCTGGGTGTTTGTGCACGGAGAGATAAGGCCAAGTAGGAATGTGAAGTGCTAGACTCCAAGGTTAGGGACACCTTAGGGCCCTTTTCTAATTTCATCTCCTGAATGTTTATCTTCTTCACAGCAGGCTAACAGCTCTTCATTCCTCCTTCCCTGCCTCCTTCCCTGCCTCTCTGCCTCCCTCCCTCCTTCCTACTTAGTCAATGAATTTTTATTGGGCACCTACTAACTGACAAGTAAAAGAAGGCCTTCAGAAAAGGCCTCACCAAGAAGGTGCCAGTCTGGGAGAAAAGTGTTTTGGAGAGAGGCAACACACCCTGGGGCAGAGTGTGCCAGGCTAGTTGGAGGAGCAGGGAGGAGGTGATAGTGGCAGGGGCGGAGTGAGCTAGGGGAAAGGAGATCTGGGAGGTTACAGGGTGAAGGCAAGGCAGACCTGAGTGTGCTGGGAAAGGACTGAGGCTCTAAGGCACATGTGTTAAACACAAGGCCCGCGGGCCAAATCCGTCCCGCCAGGCCTTGCAATGTGGCCCGCACCGCGCTGTCATCACTGCACTCCACTGCGTTTCCATCACAATGACAGTTTATGACTGTTCAGTAAACCATTCGGCCCGCGATTTAGGCTGAATTTTAGATTTTGGCCCCTTCTCTGATTGAGTTCGACACCCCTACTCTAAGGAGAGGAAAACCAGGATAGGGTCATGGTTTAGCAGTGAACAAAACAAACTTTTTCTGCCCTCATCTCTGACATTCCAGAGGAGGAAGAGAGGAAAGAAGTGAAATAAATAAGTTTAAAAAATGATTTGGCCTGTTAGAAGGTGATGAATCCTGGGAGGGGAAAAAAAATGGGGATTGGAAATAGGGAATGTCAATGAGATGGGAATTTTCATTTAAAATAGAATGGTCAGGGAGGGCATTCCTGAGAAGTGACATTGGAGCAAAGACCTCAAGGGGGTGAGGGAGTGCCCTGGTGGGTATCCAAGGAAAAGCAGCCTGGACAGAGAAAACTGCAAGCGCAGAGATCCAGGGGTGGGGGCGTGCCATCATTAGCTCTCTCTTATTATCATTACCCATATGGGGATTTCATGATAGAGTGGATGTGGAAGTCTGAACACTAACAAATGTCATATATAGTTATTTTTATTATTCACCAGTGGCCCGGTGCATGAAATTCATGCACTGGGGGAGGGTGTCCTTCAGCCCATCTTGAACCCTCTCCAATCTGGGACCCTCTGTGGGATCGGGCCTAAACCAGCAGTCGGACATCCCCTCCAATCCAGGACTGCTGACTCCCAACTGCTCACCTGCCTTCCAGCCTGATCACGCCCTAACCACTTCCCTGCCAGTCTGATCGATGCCTAACTACTCTCCTACCAGCCTGATTACCCCCAACTGCCCTTCCCTGCAGGCCATCTTATGTGGCCATCTTTGACCACATAGGGGTGGCCATCTTGTGTGAGGGTGTGAGGCTCAATTTGCATATCACCTCCTTATTATATAGGATTCTTTTAAAGATTGTCCCGTCACCCATGGCCACAAACGTGTTGTCTAACCCATAACCCCAGAACTCTGTGGCCTTCTATGATAAGCACTATTTTCCCACCGAGGCTTTTGGGCAGCAGGGTTTCTGCTAACTCAGACTACCCACCAGGCTGGGGTGTGACCGTTTTGTGTCATTCATATTCCTCAGCAGTGGCTTCCTGCACACGTTTTTCTCATGCGCAAGGGCAATACCAGCCAGCACATGTACTGACAGCTTCCACTCACCTTCACGTCTGCTCACACACCTTTGACCAAACTCAGCATCAAGTGGATGGAAAAATATTCTCTGCCTTCAGGCTATACAGGGAGGAGTGAAGGACTGAGACAAGAATGTGGGGTCAGCAAATTCTTCTGCAAAGAGAAAGGCAGTAAATAATTCTGCTTTCCAGGTCATATGGTTGCTGTCACAGTGATTCAGCTCTGCTGGTGACAGCAGCCACAGACAGTAGGCAAACAAATGACTGTGGCTGGGATTTAATAAAACTTTATTTACTGACACCGAAATTCAGATTTTATAAAACTTATGTGCCAGAAAATATTATTCTTTAAAAATGTTTTTCAACCACTTAAAAGTGTAGAAGCCATTCTTAGCTTGAGGGCTATATGAAAATAGGTGGCAGGTGGCATTTGGCCTGTGGGTCATCATTTGCCGACCCCTGTAACAGAGGCCTAACGATTCCAGCAGAGAGTGAAATAAGCCAGTCAATGAAATAAAAATACCATATGATCTTACTCATTTATGGATAATAAGGAACATTATAAACTGATGAACAAAAAGATAGATACAGAGACAATAAAGAAACGAACAGACTGTCAAATTACAGCAGGGAGAGTAGGGATATATGGGGAAGATAAGAGATCAGCCGAAGGACTTGTATACATGCATATAAGCATAACCAATGGACAAAAAACTATGGGGAGGGAGGGCATGTATGGGAGTGGGGTGGGGGTGGGGATTGGTAAAGTATGTACACATATAATACCTTAATAAAAAAACGAGGAAAAAAAAAGATTCCAGCAGACCTTGAACCAGAGAGCTCAGTGCTGTGCCACACGAAGGCCCCCCCCCCCCCCCCCCCGCCCCGCCCTGCCCAGCACCCATGTCCAGGTGTCTGATTCCATATAGGATCAACCCCACAAAGAACCAGACCTGGACTAACTCCATTGTAAATGCATCTGCATCCCTTGGGCCACAGACCCCTTCCTGGAGCCTCGGGCCCTGCAGTCAGGGACAGGGAGTGTCTGGGGACATGTGCAGGCCGAAGGAAACCTCTGTGAGATTTTTGGTCATACAAGCCCTGAAGCTAAAGAAGAAGAGGGCATTTCTGAAGTGTTAGGAAGGTCACAGGGGCAGAAGCATCCTTGATTTCTGATGACGGGGAGTGGGAGCCACAGAGCCTGCTCCGCAGCAGAGTGGGTAGATGTCACAGGTGGTGTGACTCAGGTGAGAGGGTGGCCGCCAAGGGGCTCTGCAGATGGAAAGCGTAGTTATTGTGTTTCTCAGAGCTCTTGTTTTTATTTCCTCTGGGTGTGAGTGTGTGTGTGTGTTAGTGTGTGAGCGCATGTGTGTGTACCTGTGCATGTGTGGACCTCCCCACCACAGGATTCTCAGTTTGAACTTGTCTGCACCACCTGGGGCTTCTGGAGATGCAGATGCATTTAAGATGGTGTTAGACCAGGTCTGGTTCTTGGTGGGCTTGAGCATATATGGCAACCTGGGATCGGGAACCTGGGACACAGGGGGCACTGCATTGAGCTGTCGCTTCAGGCTATGTCTGTTTCCAGGAACAGTAGAGAGTTCTCTAAACACACTGAGGTGTTCCAGCAGTGAGGTTGGGGGGAAAAAGCATCAAAAGGAATTCGGAATTGTACTAGAGGGATAGGGGTGGAGGGCTGGGCTGGGAAGCCATCAGCCACTGTTTCAAACAGTGATGCAGTTAATTGAGCTGTGGCCTACAATGCATTCCCTAACTTGGGGACCCCTGGATAATTGTTTAATCATCACAACAATCCTATTGGGAGGTACGGTTATCCCCATTTGATAGATGAGCACATGGAGGCAAAAGGAAATTTAGTAATTGTCTAAGATCCTCCACAAAGACTGGTGACACTGGGAGTTGTGCTGCATTATTTGACTTCAGCATCTGCTGGCTGCTTCCCTTTGATGTATTGTCTTTCTTTATCAAAAGGAACATTGGTAAAATCTGAGTGTTTACGGATCAGCTCAAAACCCATTGCTTTATGTGTCACTCACAGTGCTCCCGCCTCCCCATCTGTCTTTCCCGGGACAGAAGTCCCCCTTCCGCTCCACACCCACGTTTTGTCCTCAGGAGAAAGGGCCTGTCTCGTTGTGAAGAGGCCTCTTCCTCCCAGCTTCCTGTTGGATGCAATCCCCAGGAACAATGCCCTTGTTTGTTTGGCAGACTGTCGAGGGCACGGGGGGTCATGGTCTGGAGCTGGGGTGCAGAGACAGGCAGCTGTCATGCCTGGTCCCTGGTCTGGAGACCAGCCTGTGTGCTTGCAGCTCCTGGAGAACCCAGGGCCCCGCCTTACAGCTTCCTTTGCCCCAGTCTCTTCTGGAGGGACTCTTCTGTCTGCTGAGACCCTCAAGTGGGGGTGTTCTGGAAGCTCACCACGCTTGGGGAACAGAGTCCTCAGGTTTATGCAAATAAACTCATGTTTATCAGCAAAATCTGCATTATTCCTTTGTTGCTTGAAAACAATTTTAGCTGGCAACTCTTCTGCCTTCTCCTTATGAAAACACTAGAGGCCCAGTGCATGAAAATTCATGCACGGGAGTGGGAGGGGGGGTTCCCTTAGCCTGGCCTGCCCCCTCTCAAAGTCTGGGAGCCTTCAGGGGATGTGTCAGCTTAGGGGCTGTGCCTCTGTGGGAGGCAACCAAGCTGATCAGGGGAAGGTGCCGACCCCATCACCCAGCTGCTACCACCACTATCGGCCACCGTAGCTGCCAGCCCTCCTCTGCCCTAGTGGCTGCCGGCTCTCCTTAGCCCTCACGGCCACCAGCCCTCCTCGGCCCTCACAGCCTTTGTCTGGAAGGACGTCCTGAAGATGTCTGGTCTATCCAATTAGCATGTTACCCTTTTATTAGTATTGATTTAAAATAGAAAAATAAAAAGAAATATGGAAAGAAAGCTGAGTTCAATCACTGTTACAAGTTTGCCACAGTTTTTCCATCTTTCCTCCTCTTTTTATGCATCTGTCTTGGCTGAACTCATTGAAAGTAGCAAACCCTCCAGGCTGCATCTTTGAGAACAAGTGTGCATGGCCTGGGGATCTTGAGGCTTCTGAAGCAGCTCTCCTAGGATGTTTGTTGCTTCACCAATGGCACTGTCCCCTTATTTTTTTGGGGGGAATAGAGTCAACCTGTGTGACACGGGAAGGGGTGACACCTGTGGTCCCCTAGGCCTCGCCACTTCTCCAGGCCTTTTTGGAAAGCCCTGGGTGTCCAGCTGGCAGCCCTCTGAGGAAAGCAGACTATGGAGCTGGCGAGGTCCAGGGAGCCTCCTGGGCCCAGTGGCTGGCTCGCCAGGAACCAAGAGGCACTCCTGTTTGGCTTTGCTTTGCTTAAGCCAGTTTGAGTTAGGTTCTTGCCACCTACATGCTGTGATGTAATACCAATCCCCTCCCCCTCCCCATGTACTCGGCTATGTAAAAAGGTTAAATTGAGATGATCGATTTGAAATGATTTGTGAGAGCATTTAAAAAGAAACTTGGCCATGAACTCTCTCTCCATTTCGGTACTTTCTGTGATTTAGTTACTTTCAGTGATCATGGTGGTAATGGTGAGCTGTCGACTGGCCTAACCTACTTACCAGTGATGAAACACGTGGTTTTGTTTACTTTGTGAGGGGGGCAGTGTGAAGAGTCATTGCAGGGAGGGCGCTGGAATGGAGAGGGGCCTCAGGCATGCCAGGGGATGGGAGACAGGAACCTTTAAGTGGTTTGTTGGTGATAAGAGTTGCTCGTTGTCTACTCCAGTTCTTTGAAACCCCTGCCTCCTTGCTTAGAAATATGAAAATGATTCAGAAGAGAAACTAATTAGCCGAAACCAGTTTGGCTCAGTGGATAGAGCATCAGCCTGCAGACTGAAGGGTCCCAGGTTCGATTCCGGTCAAGGGCACGTACCTTAGTTGTGGGCACGTATCTTAGTTGTGGGCACATCTCCAGTGGGAGGTGTGCAAGAGGCAGCTGATCGATGTTTCTCTCTCATCGATGTTTCTAACTCTCTATCTTTCTCTCTGTAAAAAAAATCAATAAATATATTAAAAAAAAGAAATTAATCAGACAACAACAGAGAAATGAAGGATGGAGTTGGAGGCCATTCTAGGGGGCACAGAGGTGGCCAATACTGTGGGCCCTTCAATGTCACTTAGCTGGTCTGAACTTATGATGCATATCTGTGAAATGGGCTCACAAGGCCACAGGGACCCACCCATTCTGCCCACGCAGGACCTCCGAAGGCAGCTCACCACAGATACCTTCGCAGGGCTTCCTAAGAACAAGGATGATCCCGATAGGAGGCGGGAGCTTTATGTCCCCTACTCCACAGGCCCTGCTCTAGAAGGGCGTCTGCAGCACCATCTGCTCAGCCTTCCCTTCCCGTGGCCTCGGTGGAGATCCCCCTCATTATAGTAGTCTGCTTGCCCGCAAAAAATTAAAGAGCACTGGATTTGAAGTAGAAAGACCTTCACATGTATAGAGTTTTTCTTGATTTGATTTGTAGAAGGTTTTTCTATTTTTATTACTCTCTTTTCAACGGACCAGGTTTGTTATTTATCATTTTCAGTGCTTTTATATAATCTAATTTATTTATTTCCCTTTATCTTTATTATTTCCTTTGTCCTGCTCTCATTTGGGTTTGTTCGTTCAAAAATCTGAGGTTGAAAGCCTCCTCTGTTCATGTTCTCTTTGTGCACATGAGCAGATTTTTGACAATAAAAGCATTTAAATTTAAAGGGGAGCTTCAGAGGCCGACTAATACTGTCCCAGAGGTTCTGATGTGGGAGGCGGGGGGGCGGGGGGGGGGGCAAGGAGAGAGGGGGGGCGTGGAGGCAAGAATTTTTCATTGTTTTCTAGGCATCTGCTGTGGGCTTGATTTTCTCCTTGACCTAGATGTTATTTAGGAAATTAGTTTCAAATCTCTGATTTTCTTTCTTTTTAAAAAATATGTTCTTACTGATTTTTTTTTTTTTTTTTTTTGAGAGAGAGAGAGAGAGAGAAAGATTGGTCAGCTGTCCCCTCCCAACACACCCTGACTGGATATCAAGCTTGAAATCTGGGCATGTGCCCTGACCAGGAATCAAACCAATGACCTTTCGATGCACAGGACAATGTTTAACCAACTGAGCCAGGGCTGATTTTCTTTCTATATTTAAAAAAGTATTTCTTTTTAGCTCTATTATATCATGGTCAGGACTGTGTCTCTAAAGAATCTGTTTGAACATTGTTTTGATTTGCATGTGACTAACTATAGGATCAGCTTTCAAAGATGTGGCATGGGCCCTCACACAAGGGTATCTTTCTGTTTGTTGAGTATATGTAGCTGTTTATGAAATTCATGCACTGGGTGGGTGGGGGGCATCCCTCAGCCCAGCCTGCACCCTCTCCAATCTGGGACCCACAGGGATCGGGCCTAAACCGGCAGGCGGATATCTGTCTCACAATCTGGGATTGCTGGCTCCCAAATGCTCACCTGCCTGCCTGCCTGATTGCCCCTAACTGCTTCTGCCTGCCAGCCTGATCACCCCCTAACCACTCCCCTGCCAGCCTGATCGACACCTAACTGCCCTCTTGCTGGCTTGATTGCCCTCAATTGCCCTCCCCTACAGACCAGGTTGTCCCCAACTGCCCTCCCCTGATGGCCTGGTTCTCCCCAACTGCCCTCCCCTGCAGGCCTAGTCCCCCTAACTGCCCTCCCCTGCTGGTCTCATTGCCCACAACTGCCCTCCCCTGCTGGCCATCTTGTGGTGGCCATATTATGACAACTTGAGGGTAGCCATCTTGTGCAAGGGTGGGGCATGATGGTCAATTTGAATATTACCTCTTTATTATATAGAATACTGTCTTCTCAGTTATATAGTTCATATCCTCTGTGTTTATTTTTTGTTTACTTAATATTTCATAAACGGGTTTAGTGAATTTATATGTCTTACCACAGATTTCTCTGTTATGGTGAGACATCTACAGTAACATCTTTATATCTAACATTTAAAAATGTGTTTAGTTGCTATTTGGCATATGAAAGTGTGAGAAAAAAAGGGAAGACATGCCTAATTGAACATTTTTGTGATTATCTAAGAGCATGAACTCCAGAGCCATACTGTCGGGGTTTAGTACTGCCGGGGTTCACACCCAGTATCCACCCTGGCTGCTTATGTAACTTCCCCGTGCCTCAGTTTCCCAAAACTGGTGATTGGAGTTCTGTCCCCTGGAGCTGTTGAGAGAAGGGAAAGAGCCAGCGTGTGGAAAGCAGTCAGGACATTGCTGCACATTAGTCACATGAGGGAATAGTGATGTCATCACACAAGGAGCCTCTGAACATTTACCGTGTTGGCTTGTCTGATGTGAAGATTGCCATCCTTGCTGTCTGTAGTTGGACTTTAAATTACATACACACACATACATGTGCACACGCATGCAGAAGTCTTGGCCCAGTCTGACACCTCCCCTGCGCTTCCACCCCCTTCTTTTCTTCTGTCCACTGGATGTGGAAGCCTTAGCCATGCCATTCTGTCCCACAATCCATCCAGTTCTATTGTGTGTTTGGTAAATAAAGGAGAAGTTTAGTGGCTCCCAGTTGCACCCCACAGCCTGCCCTTTGCGTCTCAAGTCCCTCCCCCCTCCAGGCCATTTCTCTTATTTTTCTTACCTCTTTTCTTCTCAGGGAAGTTGTGCGGGCCCAGTCAGAGGTGCTCACCTCCTGCCAACCCTCCAGGTGGATCCTCAGCTCCCTAAGGAAACAGCTCCTAGAGTCCAATTAGCGGGCTGTGCAGCCTGGCTCCCCCTGCTTCTGCCCACACTGATCATGAGAACTTGGCCCAGCATCTGACTCAGCGGGGCCCCAACATGCCCACCCTAACCTCTCTCGGCTCTAGGTGGTGAGAACCCCTCCTCCTCCTCCTTCTTCCCCTCCCTCTCCTGGGCACCCCCAGTGGCATTGCTGCCCATTCTCTGGCGGCAGAGGCCTGGGGCCTCCCCGGCAGTTCCTGCCACTTCCCTCTCCTTCCCTGAGGCTCAGGCAAACATGTGTTGCTATTGTACACTGTTAAACCTTCTTTCTTGAAAATGTCATATAATTGAGGTCAAAATACAGTGAAAACTAAGTGTCTCTCCTGTCACTGTCATCCAGTTCCTTTTCTTCAGGGTAATGACCCTTGCCAGTTTTATGAGCCTTTCTAGAAGTGTTTACACACACACACACACACACACACACACACACACACACACACAGTTTTCTCCCACACACAGTAGCAAGCCATTCAGAGCCTTCTGCTTCTTATCTTTTTTATCTTAACCGTATCCATAGCACGTTATTCCACGTCAGCATATCTAGATCTGCTTTCTTTCTTTCTTAATGGCTGCGGAGGGCCCCCACGGCACGATGTACTCTACATTATGTGCCAGTCCCTTGGGTGGGCACTGACATGGCATCTCTGCCCTCTGCTGCTCTGCCACCCATGTGCATACTTAGGAGTGCTCAAGTCCTCATACCCCACAGGTGAGGTTCCCTGGCGCAGGAGCTGAGGCCAGGGCAGGAGCACTTGTGATGTGGACAGACACCGTTCTGCCACGCTCCCTGCACAGAGTGTGTTGTATCCGTTCCCATGCATTCTTACCAAACAGCGTAACATCAAACTTCTGGGTATTCATTAGTCTAACAGGTAAACACGGCAGCTTATTGCATCTGAGTATGTGTCAGGTCCCCCCAGGCCTGAGACAGTATCACTGGGGACAGGACTTTAGCTTGCCTCTGTTCGCACAGCCAATCTGTCTGTGCCTCCCCTTTTCCCATGCCTCCTCTGAGCTCTGATTTCAAAGCTCCCCCATTCGGGACCATCTCACCGGATGTCCTGGAGGCAATGCAAACCCAGCAGACCCTTGTGTCTTCCCCTCACCTGCTCCCCCTCCACATCCTCACCTTTGGGTGGCCCAGCTTCTTGTCCTAAGGCCAAGGATCTGAATATCCTTTAGGACCCCTCTCCTGGCCGCCACTTGCTATCACATGGTTCCCTCTCCCCACCTCCTCATATGCCTGTGACTGCCCACATCTCCCACCAGAACTACAGCCAAGGCTGCTGACCGCACTCCAGGCTTCTGCCACTCCAGGTCCCAGCCCCCATAACCAGCTGAGCCACCAAAACATACTCAAACCCCTAACAGTGACCATGTTGCCCCCTATAGAAGGCAGCCATCTCAAAACCTCAGGCCTTCGCATGTGCTGTTCTCTCCGCTGGGAAATCCAGCCCATGGCCTGTGGACTTGAGCTCCGAGGTGTGGCCAGGCTCCCCTCTCCCTCACAGCAGCCCCCCAGACCAGCACAGCTGGGATTCCGTCCACTTCTGTGGACTGGCGGTGGAGCAGAGGCTTCTCCCTCGCTTTGTCACGTTTGCTGTCGAGTGAATTCTCCCCCAGGGTCCAGCCTCACCTCCCAGAGCCTGCTGATGCTGAGGGCTCTGGCCTCTAAGATACCTGGGACCCCTGTGGCAGGCTCGGCTTCTCTGCCCTGGAGAGACCAGCCTCAGTCCCTCTACTCTGAGCTGACAGCTGGACAGCCCTCATTCCTGTCCTGTCCTGTACCCCCACCCGCTGCCTAATTAACGCCTGGAGCGCCGCTGCCGCTTTGCTCTGTCTCATCTCCAGCATTTTTCATGTCCAATCTACCGGGGAGATTTCCTCAAGGCTTTGAAGTCTCCGGGCACGCGAATAAAGATGTCACCCTGGCACACACAGCGCTTCTTAATGAGGGTGGTTTGATGTGGAAGCTGTGGGCCCAGAGGGAAGCAGCTCTCCCCGCCCCCCATCTTCTGCAGAGAGTGGCCAGGCCTGCTTGCAGCAGGCAGGTGCAGGGGGAGGGCCCAGATTTGGAGCAGAGCTGGCTAAGGGGGATCTGAGCCTGGCAGGTCCCCTGAGGAAGGGGAGGTCGATAATTCTCCTCTTGTCCATCCCCCTCCCACATGCCCAGGAAACCAAATTCAGAGATTAGATCAGACATGCAGAATTGGCTGAAGAGGGAGGACAGGTCAGGTAGAGGTGCAGTGAAGACAGGACACTTTGAGGGGGGCAGGAAAGAGATAAAGCCTGGGGCTGTGGGGTTGGGGAAATGGAGCCTGGCAGGGGCCCCCTAGGGAGGAGACAGAGCTGGGGAAGGTGGAGCATCTGAAGAGTGGTCCCTGTGTCCCAAACACCGCCCAGGTAGCCAGCTCTAGAGACTGCCCCACCGCCTCTTCTGAAGACATGTTCTAAAGCTGTGGGAGAGAGGTGCACAGACCCAGGTCAGGCTTGCTGGGAAGAACCCCAGCTCTGACACCTGGGTGAGAACCTTACTTCTCTGTGCCTCAGTTTCTTTATCTGGAAGATAGGCTGATATTAGGCTCTGTCTAATAGACATGGTGAGGACTAATGAGGTAATTTGCGTCAGGGACTAGACATGCCAGACAGAACAATTATAACCCAGTTTTGGTTAAATATACACTGAGTGGCCAGATTATTATGATCTCTGAATGCATAATAATCTGGCCACTCAGTGTATATCGTATATAATAAAAAGCTAATATGCAGATTGTCCCCTAGATCAGGAGTTTGACCAGCAGGCAGGCCGGCCAAATGCCCATGTTCCCTCCCCCTGGCCAGGCTGGCCGGACCCCACCCATGCACAAATTCAAGCACTGAGCCTCTAATATATATATATATATATATATATATATATATATATATATATATATATATATATATATTGAGTGGCCAGATTATTATGCATTCATAATCTGGCCATTGCATGTATGTCTCAGAGCTTAGGCTTAGTTGGAGGCCCTGAACACCCAATATCTTCCTTCCTTAGCTTACCTGTCACCCCCTCATGTCTGTGCTCCTGGCTTGAGCTCTGCCAGCTCCACCCTAAGCTTCAGTGTCATGGGTGTGGGAGGGGATCCCTAGTGCTCCTGGTGAACGCAGTCACTCAGCCTCTGGGACATCATCTAGCTGCACTTGACTTCAGGACACTGACCCTGGGAGGCCCCTGCCATCTGGGACCACAGATCATTCCTTCCAGGGTGAGCCTATATTGAGGCCCAGCTGACCCCATGTAATACTGGGGGTCTTGTCCAGCATCTATTAATAGAAGGGTTCAGGAATCTGGAGAAGGGGCTGCTGCAAATTATTAAAGAATCCAGAGACAAAATATAATTTTGGAAGGCATTTTGGGGGGCCAGAGGAGCTTGGCTGTAAGAACCAAGTTCTTTTGAATCTCTGAACCCCTTGCTTTTTATTAACACAAATTGTCCTAAAGCAAGGTAAACATACATATCAAAGGCAAGGTTTAGTATACAGAATCCATTGTCAGATTGGGGGAACTGCCTATTCAGGAGTCTGCTATTCAGGAGTCTGGCCAATAGGAGGCAATAACATATAGATTGAAATGCCCTCAGATGGCAGCAAGCAATCATCTATGCAAATCTTTAGGTGTGGGGAAACACCCTTTGTCATTTCCAGCAGGCAATCCTCAAGGTTTCATCAACCTTTTGATGAAACTTCTTGCATTTATGACATGCTGGAATTAGCTTCTGGCACTCATGGCTCTGAGCACTCCAGTCTTGAGGTATTCCTGATTTGGGGTGATGTGGATTGTGCAACCTTGAGCCCTGTGGGGGACCCAAGAAACCAGCAGAGCTCAGAATGAAAACATTGCTCTCTCCAGCTATCCACTGAGGGCTCCAAGGGGTCCTGGGTTCCACAGGAAGGTCAAGTGCTCGAGCAGTGTGGAGCCAATAGGGCAGAATGGGGCTGAAGGAGCCCCCAGTAGGGGCACTCAAAGGCCCAGAGTTGGAAACAGGCCTGGCACTGGGACAGTGACCTGCGGCCTTGCAAACACACGGTGTAGGTAGGTCCTTTGTTATGAGGCATGGCTAGTCCTTCAGGTTTAGAACTCCTGCAGCCCAGCACTTAGACCCATTCTGCTTTTGTCAGGCATCTCCCTTTAGCCTCACATAAGTCTTCTCAGGGAGATATTACTGTACCCAGTTCTACTGAGGAAACAAAGATCAGAGAGGTAAGGTGATTGGTTGGTTGAGGCTGTACAGCATTGGTCTCCTTCCTTTCCTTGTCTTAGCCCATTTCCCTAATGGAGATCTATCTGGGCCCACCTTCCAAGTGGGTGACTTGCACTGGATCCTTGTCTCAGGATTGGCCCCATCGAAGACACCCAGCACGTGCCTCAGACAATTAGGAAGAACCCGTCTGGTCTGTGCTGACATTGCTATGGCAATCTGATATTTACTGTACATGTGCTCAACCTTCTCTCCTGGGGAACCCAGCACTAGCTGGCCCCTAACACCCTTTTCCATCTCGTTTGGGGCTGAGTTTATTTATTTATTAATTATTTTATTTTATTTTATTTTTAAATATTTTTTAATTAATTTTTTACAGAGAGGAAGAGAGAGGGATAGAAAGTTAGAAACATCGATGAGAGAGAATCATCGACGAGCTGCCTCTTGCACACCTCCTACTGGGGATGTGCCCGCAACCAATGTACATGCTAAGGACTGGAATCGAACCCGGGACCTTTCAGTCTGCAGGCCGACGCTCTATCCACTGAGCCAAACCGGTTTCGGCTAATTTTTTATTTTTTAAATATATTTTATTGATTTTTTACAGAGAGGAAGAGAGAGGGATAGAAAGTTAGAAACATCGATGAGAGAGAATCATCGACGAGCTGCCTCTTGCACACTCCCTACTGGGGATGTGTCCACAAACAAGGTACATGCTCTTGACCAGAATCGAACCTGGGACCTTCTAGTCTGCAGGCCGACGCTCTATCCACTGAGCCAAACCTGTCTCGGCTGGGACTGAGTTTAGACAATTCAGAACTCAGCTTGCAGCCTGTGTGGTAACATTTTAGAAGTAAGTATTAAGCACCTGCCGTATGTTGGGACAGCATCCCCCTCCAACTGGCAGAGTGACGAAAGGATGGTGACCTTTATGATGGCCAGAGAGTCACCTGTAAGTAAGGGGGGCTGTAACCCTTGGGGAGGGGTTGGGCCTTCATGGGTCCCGGGCTGCTGATGCCCTCCACCCACTGGCAGCTGGGTACTGTGTGTGGCGCCAATTCCCATACTCTGCAGCAGGTTCAGGCCCCATAAGCCACTGGACTCAGGGAAAAGTGAGGGATTAAGTGAGTTAATAAGTGTTCTACGCTTTTGTTTAGAGCAGTGCTGTAATAAGTACTTTTACTATCAGCTGGAGAACTGATGAATAAACTGTGGCTCAATTATACTACAGAATACTACACAACATTAAAAAAATAGAATGAGCCAGAACTATGCATGCCCATAAAGGTAGATTTTTACACTTTGGGTGACAAAGTATGTTGCAAATGAATATGTATGATATACCATTTATGAAAAAAAAAAAGGATAACATGCTTTCTTTAGGAACACATACATACACGTCAATTAATAGAATTCATTAAATTTATACATGTCAATTGATAGAAAATGCCTGGAAGGACATGATGTGCTGGTCGTTGTGATACTAGGTAGGAGGTGAAGACGGTGGTGGTGGGGCCTGCGGAGAGCTTTGAAATGGGGGGTGGTAGGTGTGGAGGGCTTTCCCCTACCTGCCGTGTTGAAAGGAGAGTGTGATTAGTTGCATAATGACAACTGAATGTATAAAAGGAAATGGTAGTGGCTATTGGAGAAGGGGCATGAGATGATGGCCCTGTCTGGGGTGAGTGGGGTGCAGGATGGGGATCAGGGTGGTGGAGCAGGGAACGCACCAGGATCCCTGTGAAGAAATATCTAGTTGGAAAAAAACAACATTTCTGTTCTACAGAATAATGCAATATTTGGGGATGAAAGGAAATTATTTTTCTTGTAATAGGAACTACAGGAAGTAGAGCTAAACAAATCCCCAGGCAGCAGGGCTTGGATCTAGAAGAGACAGACACACCGACTGGGGACCAGTGCCAGCTTTGTCTTGGCATGTGCATGCCGCTCTGATCCTGTGCCTGCTCTGGGGCGTGGGCTCACCTGCCTTTGTGCCGGAGATGCTGAGGTGTTGAGGGCAGGGAGCTAGTCAGGTCACACAGCCGGAGCGAGCAGTAGATGCAGGCTGCGTGTTTGCCCTGCACCGCTGTCTCTGCAGAGTGAGAGGCCTGCAGCCTGGATGCTTAGGCGCCAGGAGTCTGTGCCCATCTCCGCCGCTAGCCTCCTTTGTTATTCTTCTCAGTAACAAGCAGGCCTCCGCTTTACGGAACACTTTTGTGTGTAAAACCCTGCGAGCCGCATCTCATAAATCTTACAATAACCCCAGGAGGCTGTCCGTGGTAGGCTGATTACAAAAGTGGATCTAATTCCTTATCCCTTCCTGTGTCCATGCCCTCAAGTGGTAGAGTCGGTCCACACCACCCCCACCCCCAATTTTGGGCTGGCCTGGGACCTGCTGTGGCCAGCAGAAGGTGGCAGAAGTGAGTGTTCTGGTTCCCAGCCTAGGTCCTGAGAGGCCCTGTCCATTTCCACTGTGGCTCTGGAAACCGCTCAGCTGCCACGCGCACAAGCCTGGGCTAGCCTGCGGGAGGATAGGAGACACGTGGTCACGCGTGTCACCTGTTGCCCCAGCTGACAGCCATGTCACAAGGCATGGGAGTGAGTGACAGGTCAAGACTAGCAGCTAGCTGACTGCAAAAGCATGAGCAATACAGGAAGTCCTCATTTAACGTCGTCGATAGGTTCTGCGAATTTAAGTGAAATGACAAAACCGATTTTACCATAAGCTCAGTGATGTCTCATCAATGTTATAATGAAACTGCACGGAAGGAAAGGACAGAGGTGGAGGGCCTGCTAGAAATGGTTGTTGTTTTTTTTTTTTTTTAAGCTTCTGTGTTCTGAGGTTAGGCCGCAGTATTTGTGATATCATAATACACAAGTGAGGAAATGTGACTCAGCCCCCTTACACTGATCGGATGCTGGTCCCCGAGAGTCTGGGTTGCCTTGAAGTGGCTGGGCTTGAACCTGATAGATCCTCCCTTCCCCCAACTGATGGGCGGAGTATGACGTAACCTGTACCTGCGTCATGGACATTCCTGAGCACCTAACTGGGCACCTTATATGGACTATACATTGAACCACCCATCAGCACCTGCCCAATGCCCTAAGACCCCCGATCTAAGTGCCTAATCGTATGCCTTATATGAAACCACCAATCAGCGTGTGCCGAGTACCCTAAGTCCCATCCCTTCCCTTTCCGCCCCTTTGGGAGGCAGCCCGGCGGCAGGGTCTTCTCCTCTACTAAAGCCTGTGTCCTGGTCTCCGGCCCCTCTGTCTCATCTGTCAGAACCTCCATCTGGGTGTTCATACTTTGAACTACAGACTTTCCTGGGGCTCCCTAAGCTTTCTCCCTTTGTGTCAGTTCCACCTCCAGCACACAAAAGAAGGCTCTCTCCCTGCCCTGCCTTCTTCGCAGCTGCATTTCCAGGCTGGGAGGATAACTCACCTGCGAGATGTCGTGGGGGATGCCTCCCCTTGCCCTCTCCTTGTTCTCACCTTGGGGCACCCTCCCCTTGCCGGCTTTGGTTCTGCAGGTCAGGATGGCCGCAGGGAACCAGGTTGGCGGGAACACGGGACTTTGCTGAGTAATTATAGGATTAAGCATTCCCCTCAAAATTAAATGCTACCTCTTTACCTTCCAGAGAAGAATCCCACCCCTCACCCGCTACCGTGTAATTATCTGGTGAATTACTCCACGGAGGTCTCCTGGTAATTATTCGAGGAGTCAGAAGCCAGCGGTTCTCCAGTCATTACAATCGTGGAATTAGCTTTCATTGTGTAAGCCTGCCACGCCGCCTCAGCGGCCGGTTGTGCTGTTCTCCCGGGCTCAGCCAATGGCATCCAGTGCCTTACTCACCACACACCCAAGAACAGGCTTCGTGCAGGAGAGGGCAGCCCCAGGTCAACATATTCAACATATTGCAGTCTTGCTGCCCAGGATTTTTTAAAAAAATATATATTTTATTGATTTTTTACAGAGAGGAAGAGAGAGGGACAGAGTTAGAAACATTGATGAAAGAGAATCATCGACCAGCTGCCTTTTGCACACCCCCTACTGGGGCTGTGCCCACAACCAAGGTATATGCCTTGACTGGAATCGAACCTGGGACCTTCCAGTCCGCAGGCCAACTCTCTATCCCCTGAGCCAAACCGGTTTCGGCCCTGGATGCCCTTTCTGACCCCTGAGGCAGGATGGGTACCTGGCATGTTCAGAATCACATGCTTATATGCCACAAAGACATGGCAGGGTGTTGGGAGCATGGAGCACAGGGTCACACTGCCCGGATGGAGCTACTCTCAAGCTCAGTTTCCTCAGGGGCTCTTGTCAGGATTAAATGAACTAATAGATGAGGGATTTTTCACAGAGTGAACCTGAGGAAGGTTTATCTCTAAGATAATGGTGTGTGGGGCTGGTGCCTTGAAATGCTCAGCTAGAGGCAGAGAAGTGGGTCCAGAGCACATCATCAGCCAGAGCCAGGAGAGGTGGTGCCCAGAGGGAGCTGATGAATGGGGCAAGAGGACCAGAGGTGGGGCTCCCGCACAGGGCTAGTCCGTCACTTCTTTCAAAAGGACCAGGAAGGAGGCCAGGTTCTCTTCCCCTCCCCCATATATCTGGAACCCAGCTCCCCTGAGGAGGTAGGCAAGGCTTGGTTCACGGTGGTGGCATCTCTCTCAAGCATGAAGCCAGCCAGTGATGATGAAGGCCAGGGGAAGGAGCTGGAGGAGAAGGGAAGGAACAAAGGAGAGTCTGGAATAGCCCCCCCCCCCCCGCCCCATTTGCCAGTCTGACACACACCTGCATGAGTCCTGTTTTCATCGTTGGGGGATTTGGGCAAATTACGTTGCCTCTCTGAGCTCTGGGGAACTAGTGGAGCACACCTCTGATGGCTGCTGAGAGCAGGCAGGCTGCGCACATGGATTCAGGCACATAGAGAAAGTGCTCAGCCAATGTTTCTTAAAAGCCAGGCTCCTCTTCCCCCATGACCTTGAGATCCGACTCATCAGTCGCTCACATTTCCTGTCCTCCTTGAAGCATCCCTTTGCAGATTCCAGGGTCCCTAAAGCCTGGCCACAGAGTGGACCCCAGGACCCAGTGTCTCCCTGTCTTTTTGACCACAGCACCTCTCGCAATGGGTATGCGCACCTCTTTGGCGGTGGGGGGGTTCAACCATGTTGCAGCCTTGCTGCCTCGTTGGGCAACTGCAGCCACAGGATTTAGTCCCTGCCAACATGGTACTTACATCTCCCCCGTACTGTCTCTTCTGCTTCGGGCTCCTGTGGTTGCCTCTCACATGAGCTCTCACATGTCCTTCCTTCTTGGCCTGCACACTCTTCTTAGAGCCCTGATGGCTCCGGCTCATCCGTCTGCTCCTCTGCCATGCTTTCCCCAGACTGTCAGTTGCAGTGGGCAGTGACCCCATTTCTGGGGGTTCAGGGCTGGTACCGGGCAGGATCCAACATGTGAGCAGAACTGACAAAAGAGGAGAGCATTGCTTTGCGTCTCAGCTTCCTCCTGTCGTGGACCCCTCCATCCTCCTCCAGCTCCTTACCTGTCAGTCACGTTCCTCGGCTCTCCCCCTCTCCCTAAGCTTGCCTGTGGTCTGTGAGTGGCAATCTGAGGTTCCCCACTGAGCCCAGTTCCTTTTCAATCCATTATCCCTTCTATATGGCTTCATTATTCTAGTCAGGCTGAGACACAGACTGAATGAGGCAGCCGCTCGATTCGAGCCTGGTACAAAGAGTATTTTGATGTTTTCATTTCTTTCTAGTTCAATAATTCAAGAAAACACACAGATTTGGTGCAGATCCCAACAGGCTCTCTACTTTCTAAAACTTTGTATTGGTCAAAAAATATATAGGAGGTGAGGTATGATGGGCAGTAGGACCCTGGAGTGGAGATGCTGCTCTGCCCAGCAGGCTGGCTTATTCCAGCTCTCAGACTCACTCCCTGCCATCCTCTCCTGCACCCCCCCTTGGGAGGGGGGGGGCTGAACTATTCACCATTTGGGCATACCAGCTAAGAATTCATTCCTGGAGAGTCCTGTCTAGGCTGGAGCCCAGGAAACAAAGGAAGAAACCGAGAGACCCCTGCCCCAAGCAGCCCCCGCCCCCCGGAACTCTCCGTGGTGCTGAAAGGGGCTGGATTAGATTCCCCACCCCCACCCCCAACGTGGAGCAGGTGAATCTTAGTTTATCAGCAGTCCTAATATCGATATTTATTCTTTTACCCAAAAGATGTTGAGTGAGTTCCTAACACAGGCCTTCTTTGTGCTAGGTATTAGGACACATCTTCAAAATAGTAACCAAGTGCCTGCCTTCACGAAGCTCACAGATCAGTGAGGACATTCAGCAACCCCATAAATCATAAGGTAAGTATTAAGATTGAGGATGGTCGGGCCATGGGAAAAGGCATAGCCTGGGTTTAGGGGTCAGAGAAGGATTCCTGGAGGAGGCAATACCTCCACTGAAATCTAGTGATCAGAATTTAGCCAAGTGAAGACAGAAACTAAAGCAAGTTCCAGAGAGAGGCAACTGTGTTCAAAGGCATAAGAAGAGAGGGCCCAGTGCAGTGGCTTAAGAGTTCAGGATCACTAACTAGTTGTGTGACCTTAGGCAAAATTACTTACTTTCTTCTTTTTTTTTTTTTAATCTGTGAAATATAATACAATTTAGGATTGTTATGAGGATGAAATGCTTTTAATAAATGCCAGTGCTTAGAATTGTGACCGAACACCAATCAATGATGGTGTAAAGGCTCATAGTTGAGGGGAATATGGTGGCCGGTGATCATGCCACACTTGGCAGTGTGTGTGCGTGTGTGTGTGTGTGTGTGTGTGTGTGTGTGTGTAGCAGTGAGGTCTGAGTCTGCAGAGACAAAGGAACTTGGGACCCATATTCAGAGCTGGATTTCACTCTCAGGGCAATGGAGAACCTCAGAAGATTGATTGTGTGGAGAATGGGCCAGGTGGGAGAGCCCTAAGGCAAATGCAGTGTGGGTGTTGGGTCTGGGTCGGGGAGAGTTGGGAGATGTCATCATCTAGACAGGAGCAGATGTATGGGCTGAGGAGCAGGGGCTGGCGAAGGCCACTCCCACATGTCTAGCTTTGGTGATGAATGGGAATGGGGAATATGCCTAACTGTGGCCATACATCTTTTAAAAGGCAGTCTTTATTCTTCATGTCCTTTTTTTTCCCTTGGTTTTCCTCCCCTCACAATAGATTTCCCTGAAGAAAACCCTAACAACCTAACATACATCCTCTGTTTTTCTCTTTGTGTTAATGAAATCTGGTACAGACGTACCCAGTTATACATATGCTCTCCTGAAGTATGTGAGTCATTGTTTTATAAAAATAGGATCGTTTTCTACACACTTATCTTCAAATTGCTTTTCTCACTCAACAATACTGTATAGAAATCCCTTTAAGTCTATTGGTGGAGAGTTAATTAAATTTTTATAGGTTGGCTAATATTCTCTCGTATGACTGTCCCACTGCCTGCCTTTCCCTCTCACTCCCAACATGTCCACCTACAGGCCTCCCTGAGCCCAGAGACACGGCACGCTGTCTCCCAGCTCCACGGCGAGTGCAGCCTTCCCTTCGCCCTGATTCACAGGGCCAACTCCTACTCATGTTCTCAAGATTCATCTGGAGCCAGATCTCAGGAGAGCAGGCCAGTGGGGCTGAGAGGAGAGAGAGAGAGAGAGAGAGAGAGAGAGAGAGAGAGAGAGAGAGAGAGAGAGAGAGGTGGTGTAGGAGGGCAGCGGCAAATAAATCATGGCCTAGTGAGCGGACAATTCATGTGGGGCCTTGGATGCTAGGTGAGTTTGGTCTTTATCTCAGAGTGGAAGAGGCTCCTGAAAAGCTTGAAGGGGAGTGACTTGTGTAAAGAAGCCCCTTTGCTAGCTAAGTATCTGGGGCTTATGGAGATCTGCCTTTGAACCCCAGAACCCCCTCACTGTCCCAGGCCCTGGCTCTGCCTCCTCCTTCTCTGTATACAATCATCCATCTGCGTGTCCCCCGCTGCTGACAGGGTGGGCTCTTGCCCCGCTTCAGGCCCCTGCTTCCCAGGCTGCTGGGCTCCGTAAGGAAACAGCAGGAGTAACAAAGCCACCCGCCATCATAGGGAGACGCTGGGCAAGTTCTGGTTTATCCTATGGCTAAGGCAGTCTCCCCACTTCCTCTCTGGCAGCTCTAATGCATTCTATGCCTTGATTTCTAGGGGGGGTCAGCTCCTCCCCATCCAGATGCTAAGAGTGAGGGGGACACAGATGGGGTGTCCTCCCTAGGTTCAGAGGCTCCAGGGGCCACTCCTAGGGCCCTAGAAAGATCAGTGTGTTTTTAAAAAAATATATTTTATTCATTTTTTACAGAGAGGAAGGGAGAGAGGTAGAGAGTTAGAAACATTGATGATAGAGAAACGTTGATCAGCTGCCTCCTGCACACTTCCTGCTGGGGATGTGCCAGCAACCAAGGTACATGCCCTTGACCGGAATTGAACCCGGGACCCTTCAGTCCGCAGGCTGATGCTCTGTCCACTGAGCCAAACCGGTTTCAGCATCGAAAGATCAGTTTTGCACCCCTCCCCCCTCCATCAGAGGTGACATATCAGCAGCGAGGGTGTCCACCAAATGCCTTCATATGAGGTGGAGCATGGCTAACCTTTCACTGCAATGGTCCTGCTTTACTTCAAGAGTTCCCTGGCTTTTACAGCACCAGACACTGCTTTCTAATTATAATAGGGATATAGGACATCCTTTTTCAGTAAGTGTATTTAAGTGAAAAAAAAAAAAAAATCAAGGAAATACCCACACAATGCACCAGTCTGTAAGTGATGAAATCAGAGAAAAAGTGCTGCAGGACACTCCTAGCCGAGAAATGTCAACTGGTGCCTTGACGAACCCATATTTTTTTCCTCCTACACTGTTTTATAAAGCTACTGAATTGTGAGACGTACCCCTAAAACCTGAATTTTTTGATTCCTCTGGAGGAGAGTTCCCTGGCTGGGGGCAGCGTCCCCGCACCAGTGCCACCTGCCACCCCTTGTCGCAGTCCTTGCCAGCTGTTTCACGGATTGTAATACTTGCCTTCCGCGTGGGCATTTGAGTCCTGCGCGGGAGACGGTGCGGGCGGGGAGGCAGGGGCGCGGAGTCAGGGCTACGAGCGTCCTCCTGGGATAGGGAGGCCCGCTATCTGCAGCCCGAGAGAAGCGGACTGCCTTTCCAGAGGGCAGCCCGCATCCACAGGCTTGACTTTCGGTTCTGGCGCGGGCACCAGCTGGCTCAGGCTCTCCCCGGACCTGTCTCTGGGTCTCAGTTTCCGCCAACAAGCAAGTGGACAGCCGGACGCTGCAAGGCGGCCCTCAGGCGCGATGCTGGGAGCTGTGTGCTCCCTCCAGGGCCGGCAGGGGGCGCTCCCGGCCCACGGCAGCTCGCTTCAGCCGCAGAACAAAGGCCGGGGCTGCCCCGGGCTGCGGGCTGCGGGGCCAGCCCTTTGGCCACGGCCACCAGCCTGGTCTCAGGTGGGCGCAGCCAGGCGCTGGAGCCAGGCCCGCGCCCACCCCCCGCCCCTTCCGTTCCCTGGAGCTGTCTGCAATCCCTTTCCTTTCTTTGTTTTCATCCATCTCGTGTCTCTCTCTCTTGGTATTTCTTTTGGATTTCTCCCCTCCCCCACTCCTCTGCATCTCAGCCTCTCCCACTCCATCTGTTTTGCACGCCTCTCTAGCCCTGGGTTCTCTGCGTCTTATTCTGTCTCCTGTCCTGTCCGTGTCTCTGATTCATTTAGGGATGGCCCTGACCCTTTGTGCCCCAGGGATCTTTGTGGCTCTGGTTGTCCTCTCTTCCAGATCTCTTTACCCATGAATCTCCATGTCCCATCTCCTCTGTCACAGGCACCTCCTGGAAACACGGCCTCTGAGCTGCCCTCTTGTCTGCCCGCAGAGAGTTGACATGAAAGCACTGGTTCTTACCTGAGTTCCCTCTCTCTTCCCCACCAAGTCCCTGAATTACCTGGGATCAGAAGCAATGAGAGGTTGGGAGTCAGATTTGCCTGGCTCACTGTTTGCTTGGTTTTAAGTCTAACATGGGGCTCCTGGAAACTAATGGCAAAGCTGGAGCTGCCGGGGGAAGAAGCCTTTTGGGGCCCTGGAGTGGGGCCAAAGGATCCCAGCTGCTTAAGCTAAGACCCCCCTCCCCCCACTTAAGATTCTCTCCCTCTCCAGTTCTCCACCTGAATAATGACAGTGTAGATCTCTGACATTTCCCAGTTCCAATCATCTAGGTTCCAGTGAAGCAGACCTAAAATCTCACCTTCCTGGTCATCACCTTTTACAACTGGTGCTTTCTGCAATTCTCAGGACAACTACAGTGGGGGTAGGTATCAGCATGCCTATTTCACAGAAAAGGTAGACTGAGGCCCAGACAGCCTAAGGAGTGGCACAAGGATACTCAGTCAGCTGTCAGTCTGGGCACTCTCCCCTGATGAAGGGCCAGAGGACTCCAATCTTTCCACCATCTCCAACTTCAAGGGACCATAGCAGCACTGAGTAGTCACCCCCATTTGCTGTGCTCTGCATGATTCCATACTCAAGAATTTTCTCTGCACTTTGGGTAAAAAAAATATGTACAGTATCTGTTAGGATCCCTAAAAAGCAGATGCCAAGATGATGGATTTAAAATTGTATAGGATTTATTGCAGGCACCGCCTGTGAAAAATAAAGGAGAGAAGGAGCAGGAGTGGGTGGTAAGAGACTCTGATCTCAGAGCAGGTCCGAGCCTTGTCAACAGAGAGAGCAAAGTAAAGAGGCGTGGGTGGTGAGCCTTAGCCTAAAGAGTGGCTCTGAAAAGTCCTGCCGGCCCAGCAGGGGATTCCTGGTAGGTTGCCCATAGAGATGCCCTGCATGGAACAGGAATGGCGGGTTCTGGTTGTGCTGCCACACTCAATGCTTGACTAGAGGAGAGTGTGGCTACGGTGGGTTTTGAAGGCACGGCGGCTGGAGGCTCACTGCTGCCCTCCAGGCGGGTTCTGTCTAGAAGAGAGAGATGAACAGTACAGCTCCACGGCTGGGGCACTATTCTGGAAAGAGCACAAGATCTGGAGCCAGCCAGACCTGTCACTTCCTAGCTGGGTGCTCTCGGGCAAGTCTCTGGGCCTCAATGGCCTCATCTGTACATTTCCAGACAGGTGTCCTGAGGATTTGAGGTCCTGTGGGTAATGGACCTGGCAGAAACTGGGCAGTAGGCACATTGAAAAGGTGGCTGTTTTTAGATACATTTCTTCATTTGAAAAGTTGGTATATTTCCTACCCTTTCCTCCACAGGGGCTGACAAGACTCCACATATGATCCTGTGACTCTGTTTCCTAATCTAGAAAATGGGACCAATAATAGTATTTTCTTCACTGAGCTCCCAGGAGTATTAGAATGGGATGATGTATGCTGAGGGCTCAGCACTGACACCATGTAACCAATGGTGAGTCTTCCCCTTCCTTCCTTTATTTATGTCTTTTAGAATCTGGTTCCTTACCATGACCAGGCACTAGCTCATTTTGTCCTCACAACATTTACATATGAGGAGACGGAGGCCTAGAAGATGGAAGAACTTGGATTTGATCCTAAGCGGCCAGGTTCTTGGCACCATCCAAAGCGACCTAGTATCCAACGCTGTTCACGTTGTTGTGTGCGCTTCAAAGGGATGAGACATCAACTAGGGTGGGCACAGCATTCTGGCTGAGGCACAGCATGTGCCAAGGCTCAGGGGCAGGGAGCCACAGCTTTCTCTCAGGGCCTGCAAGATGGAGTCAGAACTCCAGGCTTGTCCTGGAGCATTGGGACCCAAGAGATAGCACAGGCCAGGCTCTTGAGAACCCAGGACTTGGGGCTTGATCCCGAGAGCAATGGGTAGGCATGAAGGATCCCTAATTAACATTTTGGGGATGTGAACTTGGGACAGGTGACAGGAGTTCTGCCTGCAGAGTTGGGCTCCAGGTCAGGAGGGGTCAGGAATGGTCCAGCCGTAGGGTGTGGGGCTGAAATTACCGAATAGCTCCTACATTGTTTTAAGAGAAGGAAGGATTGGGTAGCTGGAGCTGGGAGCTCCAGGAGCCTCACAGAGCAGGTGACTGCCTCCTTTCCCCAGGAAGACATCATCATACCCATACCTGAGCCATCCTGACTGAGTAGGGTCTGTGGGTCTCTATGTTGTGCTTGCTGGTCTAGGTGCCTGCTGCAATTTGGTGGAGAGAGAGAGAGAGAGAGAGAGAGAGAGAGAGAGAGAGAGAGAGAGAGAGAGAGAGAGCGCACCCCTGGGCTAGATGCAGAATTGGAAACAGGTTCAACAGCTCATCAAGGTTGCTGGCAAGGGAGAGGTCTAGTGAAATTTGACCTGATGGCTGTCTGAATTCAGAAACAAGGATCTATCCACTTACAGTAGCTTCCCTTCAAGCTGCTTTCTTCACAGAGAGGCTGCAGAGGCACATCCTTCTGAAAGCGGCCCTGCCTGCTCCCCCTGGCCCTCTCCCCAGCTCTGGCCCTTGGACAGCAGTCTTGGATGCGGGCACTTGGCTCCTGAGCCTCACAGCTCAGCTGCCACAGATGGCTGCTCAGTGGGACTATGCCCACCATCCTGGTTACTTAGGGACAGAGCTCCAGTGTCAGAGGCGGTCTCTGCAGGCCCCCTTGTCCAGGACAAGGCCCCCTGGCAGGCAGCACTTGCGAACACAGCAGCCCTGCAAGGCCGGCCGCACCCCAGATGGCCTGAGCGCTGATGGGAGATGTAACGTAAGGCTTTTGTTCTCTGGATCAACCAGCTGCCGCATGAGCCTTTTGGCATTAGTCAGCTTTGGGTCTTCCACCCAGGCTTGGGTGACCTTCAGCCAGTCAATGTCTCTGAGCCTCGGTGTCTTCACTCTGAAACGAGGGAAGGTTTGGCTGCTCACGCTCTGAGACGAGCTTCCGGCTCTGACATTCTGAGGCCACCCTTGCACTCACACTGCCTTCATTGGTCCTCTTGACTGTATGTTTATTCTTCTTGCTACCACATCGGAATGAAATTAGCAACACTTGGCAATTAATTCATTTTCTTCCCAGGATTCAACTCTTAAACAAAGTTCTGAGTATTTGACTTTTATTTTAAATAGGTTGCCGTCAGGAGGAGTTACATGGCTCCTAAAGAAACACACAGACATTATAATTAAAGAGATGCCAATCTTGACAGGCAGTCAGAGATGAGAGAGTGTGTGACAATGAGAATGGAAAGGGGAGATGGGAGCTGAGGGCCTGGCGGGATGAGAGGGATAAGTCAGAGATGTGTTCCCATCAGGATGGAGAGCTCAGTGTCGGCGTCAGCACCCAGAGGACCACTGATAGTAACGATGATAATTAGGCCAAGGTTGGACAACTTACAGTTTGCAAAGGCACTTTTATGACTTCTCTCAGGATCCCATGATGTTCCAAAAAAGTAGGCAGAAAGTCAGAAGTCTGTCGTCGTTTTGCAGGTGGAAAAACTGAGACCAAAGGTCAGACTCCTTCCTTGATCCACTGACTCTAAACCACAGACTGATAATCTCACCTGACCCAGCCTGAGCCCAGTCAAGGTGCAGCCAAATCTCTTCCCCATGGATCTACCAGTAAAGTGGATGGACTGTGAGAATGTGGGTAAGTCACAGCAAACCCCTCTCCTGCTGGCAGAGCTCAGAGCTCCTGGCCAGGGGAGGCCGACCCTGAAGCAGGCTGGCTGGGAGAACCCTGGCCCATTCAGAATCAACCCAGGGGATAGGGGTGTAGAGGTGCTGAAGGGATCATCCTCTTGAGTGGATGCTGAATGTCTGGACGCACACAGAAGGATGGGGGTGACCGCCTTCCTCGTGTGTGCTCCAGCTGCCAGGTTGGTTCTGGGAGGACCTGCTGCCTTCCTGTGGCAGGTCCCAGAGGGGCTGGTTGTCTGAGCAGCTCAGACTGGATGCCCTGTATGACCTTGGCAGGTTTCATGGTCCCTACACCTCACATGCTTCCCCTGTCTCTGGATGATGTGTGAGATCACACGGATGAAGGGCCTCAGATCCAGTAGGAGCTTCCTTCCCTCTTCTTTGGAATCTTGCCTCTTCCCTCGAGGTCGGTCCGCTCTCTCTCTCTCCCCACTCCACTGTGGGCTCCCCTTCTGACAGACACCTCATTAGTGGAATCTCTGTAAATAACGCCAACCAGTTAAGAGTTACAACAAGGTAGCTCATTAAAAGCACTCAGCTTGTCTCACTTCCCAATTAGTGTTTCTGCCAGTGTAGCTACCAGGACTGTGTGACAGGGTACCCTTGGCATGTTGTGGGACCCAGGCAGCCCCGATCATCCCAGGGGAGCAGTATTGGCAGCCCCGGGACTTGAGGAGGTGGAGCTTTTCCCTGCCCCACTGCAACTCCGCAGCCTGTGTGGCCGGCCTCTGAGAGGATGGGAACCGCACAGGCCCCAGTGCCTGCTGGGAGGGAGTGCCAGCTACTCTGGGCACAAGGAGTGGGCCCAGTGTTTCTCTGGGCTGGGGAGTCTGCCCCTCCACCCTGATCCTTCTATGTCCATTTCTCCTACAGCTTTCTGGGCTCCAGATTTTGACTTCGGATTGCTCCATCAAGACTTACCTGTCTTGTGTCCCTTCTCAGTCTTTCTTTTTCTGAGTCACCTCTTTCTTCGGTGACCTCAAAATTTCCCACAACAGCTTCTGGGGACAGGATTCTTCTTGGGTTCTAACGTTATCGACGATAACAATGGAGAGATTTTCAGGCTAGGGAGGAGAAGAACACTCCAGAAGAGGCTTTAAGAGTGCAGGGGTGCCGAAACCGGTTTGGCTCAGCGGATAGAGCATCGGCCTGCAGACTGAAGGGTCCCGGGTTCGATTCCGGTCAAGGGCATGTACCTTGGTTGTGGGCACATCCCCAGTAGGGGGTGTGCAAGAGGCAACTGATTGATGATTCTCTCTCATCAATGTTTCTGACTCTCTATCCCTTTCTCTTCCTCTCTGTGAAAAATCAATAAAATATATTAAAAAAAAAAAAAAAAAAAAGAGTGCAGGGGTGATGAAGTCCCTAGACAGCTCTATCAGGATGCCATTTTTAGCCACTTTTTTTTTTTTTTTTTTTAAACACATGAACTTGTATGCTGAATGTCTGGGCACACACAGAAGGATGGTTGCACCAGTCTGTATTGCCCTCTCCCCTCATAGACTCAAAGACATACTTTTTTCATGATACTTTTTTTAAAGTTTATTTTTTCTTGTTGACGGCATTACAGATATTCCTTATTTCCCCCTATGTCCCCCTCCATGCAGCACCTGCCAGACCCCAAGCCTTCACCAACTATTGTCTGTGTCCATTGGCTATACATATCCTATATAATAAAAGGTAATATGTAAATAGACCAAACGGCAGAACAACTGAACAACCAATTAAAGTATAATATGCTAATGATATGCTAAGGCTGCTCAACTGCTCACTATGATGTGCACTGACCACCAGGGGGCAGATGCTCCTACAGGTAGGTTAGCTTGCTGCTGGCGTCTGGCCAATGGGGACTGAGAGAGATGGGCCGGACATGCCCTGGAGCCCTCCCACAGTTCTTCCCTGCCAGATCATGCACCTGTGGGGTCCCTGAGCCTGGTCCACACCCTCTCACACCCTCTCGAAATCCGGGACCCCTCGGGGGGTTGTTGTTTGTTGATTTATTGATAGTAGTCATTCTGGCAGGTGTGAGGTGATACATCTCATTGTAGCTTCTCTCTCTCTCTCTCTCTCTCTCTCTCTCTCTCTTTCTCTCTCTCTCTTTTTTTCTAGTTCTTTCTTAATTGACTGTGAGATAACTATGTGTGTATGTATACACATATTTATTTATTTTAATAATTCTTTATTATTGAAAGTATTACATATGTTCCCACCTCTCCCCCATTGACCACCCCCTGCCCCAGCCCCAGGCCTTCAGCATCCTGTTGTCTGTGTCCATGGGTTATGCATATATGTATACAAGGTCTTTGGTAGGTTACCTCCTACCCACCCACCCTCTTCTGCTTTCCTTCGGAGATTTGGCACTCTGTTCTGTGCTTCCAAATCTCTGGATCCACTCTGTTCGTCAGTTTATTTTGTTACTTAGATTCCACATACCTCATTGTACTGCTAATTTGCATTCCTTTGATGACTAGTAATGTTGAGCATTTCTTCATATACCTTTTCATTTTGTTGATTGTTTCTTTAGCTGTGCAGAAGCTTTTTAGTCTGATGTAGTCCCATTTGTTTATTTTTTCCTTTTTTCTTGCCCTAGGAAATCTATCAGTAAAAATACTGCTATGTGAGATATCTAAGATTTTACTGTCTATGTTTCCTTCTAGGATTTTAATGGTTTGGGGAGTTACATTTAAATCTTTTATCCATTTTATCGTTTTTTCTTATATGTGGTGAATGTTGGTGGTCTAGTTTATTTTTTTGCATGTATCTGTCCAATCTTCACAACAGTCTCTTTTTTGCTGAAGAGACTGTCTTTATTATATGTTCTTGCCTCCTTTGTCAAAAATCATACTTTTTTTTCCTTATTTTGTTTTTTTACTATAGTTTGCATTCAACACTATTTTGTATTCATTTCAGGTGTACAGTATAGTGGGTAAACATTCATGTAAGCTACAAAGTGTTCCCTCAGATAATTCAAGTGCCCATCTGGTACCATGAATAGGTATTACAAATTATTGACTATATTCCCTACACCCCCCATGTCTATTTTGTATCTACCAATTAGTGCTTCTTTTTTTTTTTTTTTTTTTTTTTAAATATATTTTATTGATTTTGTACAGAGAGGAAGGGAGAGAGATAGAGAGTTAGAAACATCGATGAGAGAGAGTCATCGATCAGCTGCCTCTTGCACACCCCCTACTGGGGATATGCCCGCAACCAAGGTACATGCCCTTGACCGGAATCGAACCCGGGACCCTTTAGTCCCCAAGCCGACGCTCTATCCATTGAGCCAAACCGGTCTCGGCCAATTAGTGCTTCTTAATCCCATGACCTTTTTATACCCCACTTCCCTACTCTCTTCCCCTGTGACAGCCATCAGTCTGCTCTCTGTATCCATAAGTCTGTTAATATTTTGTTTGTTCATTTATTTTGTTCTTTAGATTCCACATATAAGTGAGATCATATGATATTTGTTTTTCTCTGTCTGTCTTATTTTACTTAGCATAATACCCTCTAGGTCCATCCATGCTGTTGCAAATGGTATTTCATTCATTTTTTTATGGCAGAGTAATGTTCCATTGTATTATATGTACCACAGCTTTTTATTCTGTCAACAGAAGACATATTTTTATCCATTTTTTAACACACGAAGAAACAGGCTCAGAGACATCCAGCCACTTGCCCTAGATTACACCACTGGTAGTCTAGAACCTGTCTTGGAAGCTAGGGTCTGATGACTCCAGTGTTGTTTACCTATGCCAAGAGGCTCATGGGAGTAGAGAGACCCTTCGGTACCTCCGCTGTACCCTGGCAGGTGAACACAACACAGCCCACCTGTTCCATCTTCACATCTAGGTTTTGCTCCGTGTGACTGTACTTTCTTTCATTTTCACTTTGGGTCTGGACTTTCTGTTTCACTTTGGGAAGAAAACTGTCCCAATTTCTCTCCCTCTCACTGAATCAGTAGTTTAGCTGGGCAAGGCGCGTGCACACACACACACACACACACACACACAATTTACATTCAATGGTTTCCATGGCAACCACAGTGCTGGACCAACTTCTCCGGCTCTGGGGGGATAGGCTTCTGAGAAGAGCCAGGTATCAAAATCTGTACTCCCTAAGACTGTGGCAAGGGTTTCAAACAGAACTAGAAAGAGCTCACGTCCCCTAGGCCACCCGTTTCTCTGGCTGTGCATTATGTGGGGGAAGGGAGAAGAGCCCTCCACTTTTCCAATGTGTCAGAGATGCAAATCACTTGTCCCCTCACCTCGACATCGTCATGGCTTACATGATTTAATTCTGCTATGCGCCAGGCTTTGGGCTAAGTGCTGAAGCATTATTTCCTTTTATCTCAACTTAAGTCTAATGGGTAGGTACTATTGTCATCCCATTTTAAAGATGAGGAACTTGTGCTATCCTATAGGAATACTACAGCTTTGCTCCATGGCTCAAAGAATCAGAGCACCCAGAATGGAACCCACGTTTGCTTGACCCCTGGACCTATGGTTTTCATTGTTCTGCAAAAAGGGAGTGGCATTCACCGGTGATCCAAACTCACTTTCTGCTCCCCACAGTCTGCAGAGAGCACATGCATGACCTTGCCTATCTCATCAGTGCCTCAGTCATTAGCCCTGAACGAGGGATTAAACATAATGTCTACCTCCTGGCCAGTGTGGCTTAGTTGGCTGAGCATCGTCCAGTGCACCAAGAGGTTGACAGTTTGATTCCCGACCAGGGCACATGTCCGGGTTGCTGGGTTGACCCCTAGTAGGGAGTATGCAGGAGGCAGCTGACTGATGTTTCTCTCTCATCAATGTTTCTACCTATCTTTTTCTCCCTCTCCCTTCTTCTCTCTAAAAAATTAATAAAACATATTTAAAAATATAAATAAACACAGCGTCTACTTCTTAGGTGGAATGCTGAATGGATTAAATGAGATAAAAACCTGTGAAGCACTCAGGGCAGTGCCTGGCACACAGTCAGTACTCAATGTCAGATTTGCCACCAGGGGAGGGGAGGCAAACCAGCAGGAAGTCAGCCATTAATACATGGTGTCCATGTGTGCTGGAAAGATGGGAAGAAGGCAGGCCTGTGGGAGCCCAAAGGAGGCAGCTAACCTGGCCTGTGGATTTCAGTGGCTTCCTGGAGGAGGCTTGCTGAGCGAGAGGATGGACGTTTGAGGCAGAGAGGTTGGTAGGAGGGTATGTGGTGTGTTGGGTAGGAAGTAGTGTGGTGTGGGCATTTGTTGTTCTTGTTTACCCAGCATCTATTCCTCTTCCTAGTGTTCCTGTTGGAGCCAGTTATTCTTCCATTCTCAGTCTATGCAGTTGTGCAGGGGCTGACTGTGCCCTCTGGGCCCATATATGGGCACACGCCTCAGTCCTAGCTAATGAGAGACCTGCCTCTCCCTGCCTTTAATGATTGGTTGGTTCAAGTAGAGCCAATCAAAGTCAATGCACATAAGTCTGAGTGTTTTTTTTGCTGGACAATGAGGCCAAATACCACTATTATCCACTGGAGGTGGTTAAACTGGTAGAATGCAAGCTTCAAGCTACTGGGGACTGTGTGCCACCAAGAGGAAAGAGCCTGCTTCAGAATGAAGCCAACAGAGGAAAGGATGGCTTGGAAGTGGCAAGAGATGGGTTCCTGGCAGCGTTCCTGGATCCAGCTGTGCTTGAAGTTCCAAGGTTTTTGTGACACGTGAGCCAATAGATCTCCTTCCTTTTATTTAATTAAGCCTGTGTGAGACGGGATTATGCCTTTATAATCCCAAGAGCCCTCCTTAATGCAAGAGGAGTGAGAAGCATGGATCTGAGGCCCTTCATCCATGTGATCTCACACATAATCCAGAATGAGGAACTGGAACGTGAAGGTGGATTATAAGCAAAGTGTGATATGATTAGCCTGGGCTTTTGAAAGACCCTCTGCCAGCAGGGTACCAAGTGACTTACTGCAGGGGCCTGCTTCCTCCATAAGAGCAGAGATTTGGCCTCCACATAGCTCTGTGCCTAGTTCATGGCCCGTGAATGAGGATGAGCCACCATTAAGGCAGCCATTTTGCAGGTAAGAGACCTGAGGCACAAAAAGGTCCCATGTAGTCAGTGGCAGAAGTGGGATGTGAACCTGGCGGTCCAGTTCATGACTTCCTGTCGGGTGAGGCTTGCTGAAAAGGTATGGCTGGCAGGGTTGCAAAGAAAGCACTCTGGAAAAACTGGTATGTGGGCCCAAGGTTTAATAGGTTTCTGGCACTGATCCTGGGGGGTAGCGGAGGGGCTGAAGGCAGAGATGGAGCCCTGGATGCTGGATAATGTGCTGTCCACATGGTCACTAAGTCACCAAGAGGAATGGTTGGGGACAGAGCCCTCAACACAAGGGCCTGGAGTTGGGGATAGTGAACGATGGCCCCCACTAGGGGAGGAGCCCGGAGGTAGGGTGGGAACATGGCCCTTAGCTGCATGCAGCTGGGCAGGCCGTTCTTTTTGCAGAGCCCTCAAATTAGCTCCGTGGGCTGTGAATTCCAACACCGGAGGGCCAGGAGGACACAGCTCCCCTCTCTGGGGGAGCAGGTTGGATGCCCTATCTGCAGGGCACTGCTTCTCAGCTCCTGCCAACTGATTCCAGATAAGAACAGGGGGGTTCCAAGTGTTTCAGACTTGAACTTTTCAAGAAAATTAGAAGTCTGAATGTTTAATGTGAAGTCTACCATTTTCTGAATGTTAACAACTAAATAAATTGTACTCTTAATTTGTCGACTTGTGTCAACCTTCCTAGGGATGAATCCCTACCCCTCCCGGTCCCAAGTGCCCCCACCTCCCCAGCCCAGGGCAACCTTGCTCTTTAGCCTCTATGTCTCCTTTTAGAGGGCCATTAGCAGAAGTGCAGATACAGGTTGTTCCTCCTCCTCTCTTATGACAAAAGAGGTGGGGCATATGCACTGCACTCTGCCTACTTATCTTACCCAGGAATAGCCTGGAGCCCGTGTCCTGTCAGACAGGGAGAGCTGCTGCTTTTCTTCTTTCCCCAGATGCCGGCATCGTTTCCTACGGTGTGGATGCACCACAGCTGATTTAACACAGTGCTTCTCATCCAGGACAATTTTACTCATCATCAATGTTGTATGTGTATGTGTATGTGTATGTGTATGTGTATGTGTATGTGTATGTGTGTTACTGTCGTCTAGAGGTTAGAGGTCAGAGATGCTGCTAAACTTCCTACAGGGCTCAGCACAGCCCCCGCAACAAAGCATCATCCTGTCCAAAGTGTGCACAGTGCCAAGGTTGAGAAACACTGATTTAATCCACTGAGTTTCCATTTTAGCAAATGAGATTATAGGACATACTGCCTGAATGCATACTTATACTAAAGTGCATTTATTCTCTACCTGAAATTCAAACTCAATTAGCATCCTATATTTTATCCACCCTAAACCTATTTCCTACTGATGGAGCTTTTGTTATTGCAGTATAAAAGTTAATGTCATTGTATATCTCATTCTGTTCGCATCCAAGTAAATCTATAGGTTACATTTCTCAAAGTGGCATTATTAGATCAATGATCAACATTTGTAATTTTGATATTGCCAAATTTTCTATCATTAGGCCTACATCAATTGACATGTCCACCAGCCATGTATGAGAGTTTCCCCACAGCTTTACCAACAGAGTGTATTATCAAATTTTGGGATTTTTGCTGTTTTGCCTGTTGGGAAATGTGAATAGAAAACTTTCAAAACACTGTCAGCAAATTCATGTGGGAAATACAAATAAGAAAAATTGGCCGGATTCAGCCTATGACAAACCAATTTGCCTATCACTCCAAACCTCTATGGCTGTGTGAGCTGAAATGTCCAGTCCAGAGAGGCCAAATAACCTGCCAAGATCGCACAGGAGGTAAATGATGGAACAATAATGTTCCAACCAGGCTCACAGAGTGCAGGTGGCCTAGGAGGGGCATGGCCACGGCCACTCTCTCCTCCCACATCTTGCCTAGAACTCCCTCTTGTCGCATTACGGATCGCCACTTAATCTACTGCACACGGCATTTGCAGCAACTCTGGGTCAAGAGGGAGTGTGGAGGGCCTTGTTGAAACCTGGACAGTCAAGTTTGACTCGGGTAATTGGTGAGTGGATTCTTCTACGTGTGCCGTATTGAACTTTCTGCTTAGATAAGGTATAATAATTTTAATTAACACTCTGAAGTCTTGACCAAATATTTCCCTTTCTGAGCATGTGCCTTGATCACAGAGTTTCGATTCCCCTGAGACAAGGCCACTGGGAAGAGCTGCCCTTCCCCAGAATATCCCCTCTGCTTCCCACCCTGAGAGCAGGGCAAACGGGTGGGACAGAAGCAAGAGGAAAAATATAACTGAGGACCTACTATGTGCCTGGTCTTGTGCTTTAGGCTTCCCATGCATTATTTAGCAATACAATTTAATAATACAAAATGGAAATTTAAATCTATATGTTAAGAGCTGTAAAAAATTGGATCAGAAAATTAAGATGTTTGTGATTAAGATGAAGGCTACATGGCTGCAGTTTGAGCCACCCAGCACCCACACCTATTCTGGTAACTAAACTTGGATTGTCCTTTAGGGAACCATTCCTTCCCACTCAGGGCAATTATGGTTGAGCTGACCCAGCCCTGATCCTTGAAAGTACTTCATCCTTCTGCCATGGTGATTGGATCAGGAATGGACACATCACCTGAGCCTGCCCCTGAGGTTTAATTCAGGTTGCGTTGGGAAAAAGTCTCTCTTCCTATTAATAGTTGAGTCACTTTGGCAGAGGCCACCCTATGGAGAGTGTAGCCAACATTGGGGAAGACAGAGCCTAGAGTATGGGTAGTGTAACTGGACAGTCAATGGGTACGTGCTGCCTGTCACTACTTGAGCCAATCAGCAGAGACAGGGTTGAATCATATGAGTGTTTATTCCAATAACGCTGGCAGTGTGGGAGAGCAGCAGGTCATCCACACACATCTGCTCTCCAACCCCCATAATCCAGCTGCTTACATTGCATAGAAGGACAAAGATTACCTGGGGAAGTAGACAAAAGGGTATGTCAAATGGGCAGTTTACAGGGAATACAGGCTGGAGATTTGCAAAACCCTGAGGGTTTGCAAAGGGCTGGGGGGCCTTCATAGGGCTGACGATTCTGGTTTCTGAAGCAAGGTTGTTAATCTTTCCATGATAATCTGCATTTCCAGGTGAGCTCCCAGGTCCCAGGTGCAACTTCCCACCGGGTTAGAAGGTGCCTTCTTTAATCAGGACAAATCACAGTTAACAGAGCATGATTGATATTCCTTACAACTATAGCAGGTCCCCAGGATTATATTTCTGCCCAATCAGTAGAATGAAGCTAAGAAATAAATGCAGAGTATAGTGTCATATGAGCCCCACAATTCAGTCATGCCTAAGGAAGACCGCACTTGAACTTTTAAGTTATTTACCTATAAATTATAAAACTATTTCCATCCCTCCTGCCTTTCCCCCTTCTCCACTACCCTTCCTTCCCTCTGCTCTGCTTCTCCTCCCTCCACTCCCCTCCATTCCTTCTTTTCCTGATCCTTCTCCTCCTCTTCCTCTTCCTTCTTCTTCCTCTCCCCTTTCTCTCCTTTTCCTTTTTGCATAAGCCATTTTGAGATGCTTAACACATTCCAGTTTTAATTCCAGTACCTACTAGTAGCTGGAGCACAATTAAAAAGAGCTTTCCAGCTTGGGGTGGCTCAGTGGTTGAGCATCCACCCATGAACCAGAAGTCAGGGCTCTATTCCCTGTCAGGGCATGTGCCCGAATTGGATTGCAGGGGGCATGCAGGAGGCCACTGATCAATGACTCTCTCTCATCAATGATGTTTCTATCTCTCTCTCCCTTTTTCTTCCTCTTTCTGAAATAAAAAAATTTTTAAAAAAGATCCTTCAGACAGCTATTTCAGATGCAGCTTCCTGCCTTATCTGCTCCTGACTCTGACCAGTGCCCCTGAGATGGCCCAGCCCCTTGGTGGCTAACTCGCCCGGCTGCCTTTGGGTGCCTGCTCGTTTGCCATGAGGCTGGGAGTCATCACATCCTGGAGCTGGGCTCACTTTGGCAATGAGCCCAGACCCAAGTTGAGGGATGGGTACAGCTGCCCAGAGACATTAACAGCGAGAGGAAATGTAACACCCACCCAGGGGCATGTGAGTGCACTGCCCGCCCGCACAAGCACATACGTCTCCTATCTATCCATTCGTGCATATACCTCTAGCACAGACTCTCAACCCTTTAATACAGTTCCTCATGATGTGGTGACCCCCAACCATACAATTATTTTCGTTGCTACTTCATAACTGTAATTTTGCTACTGTTATGAATCATAATGTAAATAGCTGTGTTTTCCGATGGTCTTAGGCAGTGGTCGGCAAACTGTGGCTCTCGAGCCACATGCGGCTCTTTGGCCCCTTGAGTGTGGCTCTTCCACGAAATACCACGTGCGGGTGCGCATGTAAAGTGCGATTGAAACTTCGTGGCCCATGTGCAGAAGTCGGTTATCGGCTCTCAAAAGAAATTTTAATCGTTGTACTGTTGATATTTGGCTCTATTGATTAATGAGTTTGCCGACCACTGGTCTTAGGAGACCCTGCTAGTGTTTCTCAACCTGTGACTACAGGTTCTCAACCTACAGAGCCTAAGACCATCAGAAAACACAGATATTTACATTACAATTCATAACAGTAGCAAAATTACAGTTATGAAGTAGCAATGAAAATAATTTTATGGTTAGGAAAGTTATGCAATTGTGAAATTGTGAAAAAAATTTTATAAAAATTTGTAAAAACATTTCAAACAGAATATAATTAATACTCTGAGTGAATGGGAGCACTCATGGTTTAACTGGAAATGTAATGTAATTGTGAAATTGTGAGAAATTTTAACAAAAATTTGTAAAAACATTTCAAACAGAATATAATTAATACTCTGAGCGAATGGGAACACTCATGGTTTTACTGCCTTTCCAACAGGAGATGTAATGAATTCTTATAATTCTTACCAACCTAATGGGCAAAACCTGAATTCAACTTTTTTACTTAATTGGTAGTTTCCTGATTAATGAGACTGAGCTTCTTTTCATATGTTTATGACTTGCTTGTGTTTTTCTGTGTGTGAATTTTCCGTTCCTGTTCTTTGCCATTGTTTTTGCTGGGTTGTTTGTCTTTTGCTTATTGTGTTAGGAGCTCTTTATCTCTTGTTGATATCTGTGCATTTCCTGTAATAAATGCTGTAAGTATTGTCTCCCAGCCTGTCGTTTGTGTTTGAAATCTGTTTATGGTGTTCCTTCCAGCCCCCTGATAGAACTTTCCCATCATATGTAATCAAAAGGGTTTCTTTTATGGTTTCTCAGTCTTTGATTCTGCTTAGAAAGTCTGTTCCCGCCCCAAGTTCAGACGATTTTTGCTACATTTCCCCCTCATGCTTTTATAGATTCCTTATGTTCATATTTTGATCTATCTGAAATTTATTATTGTGTATGCTGTGAGGTAAAAATGCCAATTTTATTGTGTTTAAGATTCCCATATATTCACCAACTGTCTTATTGCTATTATTATTATTACTCTTAATTATTGGATCCTATTCTTATGCCTTCCAATTTGTCTAGTTTTTCAGAAAAATACTGTTGGGTGTTTGGTTGATGTTACAATGCATTCATCTAATGACTATATTTGTGTTTGCTTTTTTTTTTTTGTATCCAGGGATAAAATAGTGAGTTAATTATTTGTCCTCATTTCATGGTTTACCATCATTATCCATGGAATATCTTTTTCTTATTTGATATATATAATATAGACAGAATCCCCATTAATTTTCACATCTGGATGTTATATGGGTACCTTCTCTTGGTGTAGTGCTCTGGGCTGGGGAGCCCAGCTTGGTTTGGAGACCTCACACTTCTCAGGGGGAACCTTTGTAGCTGAGATATCCCTCTGGAGTCTCAGCTGCTGCCGGTAAGAGTGGGACTAGTCCTTTTCGCATCTCTGCCCTCCTACCAGTCTTGATGTGGCTTCTTCTGTAAATTAAATCCGTGATTATGAAACTTTTCTTCAACTAGTCTTCAGTTGATTTTTCAGGTTGAGTGCTCTATATTTTAGTTGTAATTCCAGTTTGGTCCTGGAAGGATATTAGTGTAATATTCACCTACTCCCTTGCCATCTTGGATCTCTCCTCTTATTTTATATTAATTACTAGAGGCCTGATGCATGAAGATTCATGCAAGAATGGGCCTTCCTTACCCTTGCTGCCAGCACCGCCTTCACTCTGGCCGGAGCCACCTTTTCACTCCAGCCCAGAGCAGCCTTTCTGCCTTCCCACACTGCCCAGAGGCTGGGAGCAGCTGGGGCAGTGCAGAACGCCTGCGTCCCACCCTGCCCCAGCCACTTGGTGCCTGTGTATGCAAATTAACCCTCCATCTTTGTTGGGTTAATTTGCATATCCATTCCTGATTGGCTGGTGGTCTTTGAGAAAGTACACTCAACTTGCATCTTACTCTTTTATTAGTGTAGATTTTTTCCCCTTTTCTCCCCAATCTGTACTCCTCTGTAGGTACCATATAATTCATTACATGAGTGTCTTTGGTTAGTTTATTAACCTTTATAAAACATTTAGTATTATTTCATGTCTCTACACATGGTGCTTTAAAATATATCTATGCATATCAAATTCATTGCTTCCAGCAACTGCATAGTTGACAACATCTATCTTTGACAACATCTATCACAGTTTTCTTTTTCTTTTTTTTTTTTTTTAAATATATTTTATTGATTTTGTACAGAGAGGAAGGGAGAGAGATAGAGAGTTAGAAACATCGATGAGAGAGCGTCATCGATCAGCTGCCTCTTGCACACCCCCTACCGGGGATGCGCCCGCAACCAAGGTACATGCCCTTGACCGGAATCGAACCCGGGTCCCTTCAGTCCCCAAGCCGACGTTCTATCCATTGAGCCAAACCGGTCCCGGCTATCACAGTTTTCTTAAACAGATCTCTAGTAAGAGCTACAAATGATGATTCCAACTCTGATTCCACAAACAATGCTGGATGAACCTCTTAGCACAACATCCTTTAGATATCTGCTCACGTTTCTTGAGGGCCTGCTCTAGGAATCTGCTTGCTGCATCACTTAATTTTTACTAAACGCTGTCTGATTGCTCTTCAGACTGGCTGCACCCATTTTTACTTCCATCCAATGCCTCCGTCTTCCTTATCTTTGCCAATGCAGGATATTTTCTGACTTCTTAATTTTTGCCTGTGATGGGGTAATTGTTTGAATGTGCATTCTCTGATTACGAATGAAGTTAAACATCTCTCCATGTGCTTAAGAACTATTTGGAGTTCCCCTGCTACAAATTGCCTAATCATATCTCTTATCTTTTTGCTGTTAGGCTGATTATTTTGTTGTTAATTTGTAGGAGTTCCTTGCATCTTCTTGGGTCTTAAATATTCCTCAGTCTATCACTTGGTTGTATATTTGACTAAATGTCTTTTTTAAACAAAAATGCTTCATCTTAATAGTCACATCCAGCTATTTCCTACTTTATGTTTTATGCTTTTATGTCTTGTTTAGGAACTTTTCCTTTATCCTTCGTTCACAAGTATACACTCTTTGAAAAAGCACCCCCTCACCTAACCCAGCCCCACAATGCCTATCTCGCTTCCAGTGTGGATTGCCATGCTTCCCTCTCCTCGCCCCACACACTCACATACCACATGCCTCCCACACTCCCATACATGCACACAGTCACACATTCTCACACACACTCACATACACACACCGGAACTTAACCACCTTCTGTCCCTTCTGTCTCATAGTTTCATGCTAGCTTCTCAGATCCATCTGCCTCTCTTTCTCTTCTGTGTCATCACCAGTGTTGGGTTTCAGGCAGGCAGCCAGCAGTCTGTTTTTGGTGTCTTGTTTGCACTGAATTTATAGACTTCTTTTGGGGATATATGATCTCTTTGTGTCCAAGATCCTAATATGTTTCTCTACTTATTTAAGTTTTCCTTTTTATAAATTTTGAACATCCATTATATATGGGTCTTGTTCCAATTATTAGTAATGGTTTTTTAGTTTTTGTTTATTTTGTGAGTGGGATACATTTATCACTCCCCTCCTCCCAAATATTTTCTAATTGGTCATGGCTGTGGAGTTGGAATTATGTTGTGTCTGGCCATCTCCTGAAATCTTTTATCAGTTTTCATAGTTTTTTCTAGGTGGACAACTGTATCATTTGAAACAATTGCAGCTTAAGTTTTTTTTTCCAGGGACTCTTCTTTCTTGTTCTCACTGCAGCATATCTGAGGACCCTGCCTGGGGCATCCCAGCCAACATAGCCCCAAGGCCAGGGGGCAGACCTCCTGGGCACTCTAAGCACTGAGTTCCCTGGAATCTTATAGGTGGGTGGAGAGTTGGGGTAGAAATGGGCATCTTTGTTTTATTCCTGACTGATGGAAATACTTTTCAAGTTCCACTGATAAGTATCACGTTTACTAAGAGTTTCTACTAGGCCCTCTTTATTATTAAAGAATTTCCTTCCTGTATCTAGCTTGCTAATGGTTTTATAAATCAGAAATGACTATCAAATTTTATCAAATGCTTCTTTGGGGTAGCCATATAACTGATCATATTAATTTTCTGTTTTAAACTATTAGTATCTATAATAATAAAAGGATAATATGCTAATTCGACCAGACGTCCTTCCGTACGTCCTTCCTTCTGGACAAAGCCGCAGCAGGTGGGGGCTGAAGCAGAGGCAGCAGAGGTCCCTGTCCTCAGTGGTGGGTGGGAGCTGGGAATTTCGTGCATCGGGCCTCTAGTTACTTTAGTACATTCATAATGTTAAGTTGTCCTTTAACTACTAAATTACATCCTATTTGGTCATGAACTGTAAATCTTTGGATTGTATTATGGCTATAATTTATTAATATGTTATATCATTTCTTGGAAAATTTTTAATGTGTTATATGGAAATGGAGGGTCCTTAGGATTTTTATTAAATTTAGTTTTTGTTTGTTTTTTTCTTTAAAAAATATGGAATGCTTCACAAATTTACATGTCATCCTTGCATAGGGGCCATGCAAATCTTCTCTGTATCATTCCAATTTTAGTATATGTGCTGCCAAAGCAAGCACTAAATTTAATTTTAAAACATAGCTCTAGAATCATCTCTCCTCTCTACCCCTCAGACACTGGTGTTAGGGGTTGGAGGATGTGCTGGAAGCTTCCCCCCAACCCCTCCCCCCTCCCATAATCAGCAATCCCTGAGGCAGTAGAAGAGAGTAGCCCAGGCCTGACTAATGGTCACATGACCCAGACCTAAAGATAGCATCTTTTGACCTAAGTTATCTTTCAGTTCCTGATCCCTAAGATGGGACACTTCCCCCACCCCACACCCTCCGTGCTACTTTCCCATGACACTGAACAAAGGCATGCTGGAACAGATCTCAGAGCTGTCCTCAAGACCTGAAGAAATGATTTATTACCCTTACCTCACCTTCAACCAATCAGCCTCCAGCACATCCCCCAACCCCTAACCTCCAGTGTCTTGTGATTTTGCCCTATATAATCTGTAACCTATGTGCCACCAGGGAGTCAGTTCATTTAGAGCAAAAGCTCCCCATCTCCATATTAGCCAGTTCAATTTTAAACTCCTTTCTCTTTCTATAGTGCAAACTCCATTCGTGCATTTCTTTGGGCCAGTGAGAGAAGGCAGGTGGACCCAAGGGAAAACACTGGGGTTCAGGTAACAATGTAGGTTTATATATTTCTACTTTTAAAACATCCCTGCCTAGTTCTCTTAGAAAGAGATGTCATTTTCCATCTTCCTTGGTGCTTTTAAACCTGTATATACAACTGAAAAACATTTAAAAAACATTCTTTTATAAACAACTATGGAGCTAAAAGGTAAATCAAAACAAATAAAAAAATCTTTAAAATGAACATCAATGAGAACATGATATGTCAAAATTTATGAGCTAGGTACATTTATTTGAAAACAAAAATTCATGTACTTGGAAACAGAAATGGCTGAAAGTAACGCAAAATTAACTGAGAGTTCTTCAAGATACATGTTAAAGTAGAAGTATTTTTTTTTTAACTCCTGGAATGCTTATATAAATATACTAGAGGCCCAGTGCATGAAATTCGTGCCCTGTGGGGGAGTCCCTCAGCCCAGCCTGCACCCTCTTGCAGTCCAGGACCCCTTGCTCCTTACTGCCTGCCTGCTAGCTACTCTTTAGGACTGGCGCGGAGGCGGGAGAGGCTCCCACCACTGTGGCTGCTCACCAGCCATGAGCCTGGCTTCTGGCTGAGCGAGCGGTATTCTCCCTGTGGGAGCACACTGACCACCAGGGGGCAGCTCCTACATTGAGCGTCTGCCTCCTGGTGGTCAGTGTGCATCATAGCGACCGGTTGTTCCATTGGTTCCACTATAATGGTCACTTAGGCTTTTATTATATAGATTATATAGATTAGAGGCCAGGTGCATGAAATTCATGCATGGTGGGGAAGAGGGTTCCTCAGCCCAACCTGTACCCTCTCCAATCAGGGACCCCTCAGGGGACAACCATCTTGCAATCCGGGACCACTGGTTCCTAACTGCTCACCTACCTGCCTGATTGCCTCCTAACTGGCCCCTCTACCAGCTTGGTCACCTCCCAACTGCCCCTCTGCTGGCCTGGCTGTTCCCCAACTACTCCCCTGCCAGCCTGCCTAGCTGCCCCCAGCTGCACCCCTGCCAGTCTGGTTGCCCCCCAACTGCCCCCCTGCTGGTCTGGTTGCCTCCTACCTGTCTGGAAGAAAGTCAGACATCTGAAAGATGTTTTGTTGCCTGATATAATTAGCATATTACCCTTTTATTAGTATAGACTAGAGGCCCAGTGCACAAACTTCATGCATGGGTGTGTGTGTGTGTGTGTCACTCAGCCCAGCCTGCACCCTCTCCAATCTGGGACATCCCTCTCACAATCCAGGACTGCTGACTCTCAACTGCTTGCCTGCCTGCCTCCCTGATTGCCCTAAGCCAGGCATCTTCAAACTACGGCCCGCGGGCCACATGCGGCCCGCAGAGGAGTCTGATCCGGCCCGCCAGGTTTTTTGGGCAGTGAGCGCAGCCGAGGTGTTACAGTAGGAATTAGTAGTTCATATAGTCCGGCCCTCCAGCTCTCTGAGGGACCGTGATCTGGCCCCCACTTTAAAAAGTTTGAGGACCCCTGCGCCTAAGCACTTCTGCTTGCCAGCCTGATCACCCCCTAACCACTCCCCTGCTAGCTTGATTGCCCCTAACTGCCTTCCCCTACAGGCCTGGTCACCACTAACTGTCCTCCCCTGAGGGCCTGATCACCCCTAACTGGTCTCCCCTGCAGGCATGATCTCCTCCAACTGCTCTCCCCTGCAGGCCTGATCACCCACAACTGCCCTCTTTTGCAGGTCTGGTCCCTCTCAACTGCCCTCCCCTGCTGGCCATCTTGTGGTGGCCATCTTGTGTCCACATGGGGGCAGCCATCTTTGATCACATGGGGGCAGCCATCTTGTTTGTTGGAGTGATGGTCAATTTGCATATTACTCTTTTATTAGATATGATTTATAAAATTTAAAAACAGGACTGAAAAATAACACTCCAAATTATTTGTAGATGTTAACTCTGAGAATGAAGTTGGAGAGAAAAGAGTATTTACAAAGGGAAACCTTTTTAAATGTTTCTGTAAGATTCTGTATTAATTGACTCTTTTATAAGGGGTGATGTATTTTTATACTCTTTGCTTTTTAAAACTTTTTTTCAAAATTAAAAAGATCTGCCAGACACATTTCTAAACACAATGCAGATAAAACTAGAAATTAACAAGAGGCTAGCATCCCCAAATCTATCTGCTTGGAAATTTAAAAACAAGCCTAAATAACACGAATTAAACAATAAATCCAAACTGAATTACTGCCTATTTAGAAATGAACAGTACTAAAAGCACTGCATATAAACCCCACAGGATACCTCCCGAGACATGTGCATTTAGAGGAAAATGAATATCTCTAAATGCAGTCATTAAAAAAGAGGAAAGATGAAAAGATAAGGGGACTAAGCACTTCCTCAATAAGGTTGGAAATGAACATCAAGATAAATCTAAAGACAGCCGACAGAAAAATAATTAATAAGGAAAAGGAGTAGAAATTAATGAAATAGAATAAAATAATAATGGACTAAAGCTATAAAAATGAAAAATAATTCTTTGAAAAATAGATAAGCTAGACAAAATTATCGAGTCTGATCAAGAAAATACATCAGTACTCATAAAAATGAAGAAGGGGCATTACACATACACAGATATGTTACATTATAAAGAAATACAAATTTTGCCCATAAATTTGACAGTCCAAAGTAAAACGAACAATTTAAAGGAAAGAACAAAAACAAAATGGCAAATGCAGTAACTTGACTCATCTCACTTCCGCCCAATCCCTCGGAAGTGCCTCTCTCCACCAGAAGTGAGAAAGCTGAGAACTACCGTGCCCATATGTCCTTACAGCTAGAGTGGAGCATGTGACCTGGACCCAGCCAAGCAGATGTGCTAAGGCAGGCATCCAGAGGTGAGAGTGAGGGCTGGGGAGCTGGCTCCAGCTGAGGGACCTGCTCTTGTGGTAAAGGTATTGGTTCCACTGGGACAGCTGTGGCAGAGGTGCCTGGGGAGGAGGGGTCAGAGGCAGCTGGGGTTCTGCTAGGACAGTCTCTTGGGCTGGGGATTACTCCTCACTCTTGAATATGTCCCTCCCCTCCCCAGGAATCCAGGAAGCTCTCTAAACCATGTGGTTTACAATTTTCTGCCTTAGTTAGCCAGTGGTGGTCTATAACCAGAAACTGTGACTAATACACCAACATTGATTCAAGAAGAGGCAAGGAAAAAAAAAAGAATAAAATTTTTAAAAAACGCACCAGGTTCAGGAGGTTTTATGGGAAAATTCTACTGTACCTTCAAAGAACATATAACGTCTATGTTGAAAATATTGATTTGTATGTTCAACCTCCCAATTTCTATGTCATGAATGAACTCAAGTTTACGAATGCCTTGCAAGTTAACTCGGTATAAGATGAACAAAACAGGCTTTCAGAATGGATTTTGCTGGTGGGAGGCTCCCTTTGCCCCTCTGATGTGGTCCAGACCTTCATGGTTAAGATGGAGAAGAAAATGGGCTCCGAAGATGGGGAGTGATTCACTTGTTCATTCACTGATCGCTCCCGCATGCTCGTGCTATTCTAGGCATAGAGAATACAGCACTGAGCAAAACAGACCTCCGGAGCCACAGAGGTCTGGGGAAGTTCTCCTGACAGAGGGAACTGGCCACTGCAAAGTCGGGCATGCAGGAACATACCCATCATGCCCCAGGAACATGAAGGTGGCTGGAGTCAGGGAGAAAGAGGAAGGAGATGAGTCAGAAACCTGAACAAGTGTGGGAGGCCACTCAGGGGCTCTGCCTTTTTCTGAGGGACTGGGAGCAGGGTGGTGGCTGTGGTGCAATAAGAAGGCGTCTCATACTAGATGTTCTTCTTCTTCTTTTTTAAAATTCTTACCCAAGGATATTTTCCCATTAATTATTAGAGAGAGTGGAAGAGAGAAAAAAAGGCAGAGAGAAATATGGATGTGAGAGAAGCACATCGATTGGTTGCCTCCTTCGTGCGCTCCAACCAGGGCCTGGGCCGGGGAGGAGCCCGCAACTGAGGTACATGCCCTTGACTGGAATGGAACCTGGGACCCTTCAGTTTGCAGGTCGATGCTCTCTCCACTGAGCCAAACCGGCTAGGGCTGTTTTAAGGCAAGGCTGACAGTAGTTGTGGATGGTTCCATGTGGCGGTTGAGAGAAAGAGGAGACAAGGATAGTGCCAGCTTCCAAGTCTGTACGGTGAGAAGGGTCTCCTCAAGCCAGGACAGTGTGCATGTGTGCATGTGTGCATGTGTAGGTGGGGAGCAGTTAAAGGGGCTCCTAAAGGGGACAGGGTGGGGTGGAGGTGATGGGTGGGTGACAGAAGTGGGACCACCCCTGGCTCTGATCATGCCTCGGTGCCTCTAACTTCATTTCTAAGCGCATCCTTTTTTTTTTTTTTTTTTTTTTTTTTTTTAATTCCCATGTTTGGAGGTGCAATTTTGCTGCTATTGAAATTCAATGTGCCATCTCTTCCCTTGGTCTCCCTGCTTTAATTGTGTACCCCTGGCTCTGCGCCTCTGTGCTGGGCGGCTTGGAGATTCATAATTTCAGCCTGACACCATAGTAACCACTTAGTTTGATTCAAGATTCCAGTGTCATCTCTGGCTGCACTTGAATAGGACTCCTTACAGCAACAGCAATTATTTCTTCGTTTCCAAGGAAAATGTAAACAGAAGGTCAGCCTTGGCCAGGCCGCTCCATTTTCTCCCTTGTGGTGACAGGTTGATTTGGGGAAATTGGGTCTGTTTGTTATTTCTCCTCCCGGCTCCCCCTGCCTCCACTGGTGATGGAGGAAGTGGCCATGACAGAGACGGGCTGGCTGGGGCAGGCACAGAGATGGAAGACGAGTTCTTACAGCAGCTGCAAATGCAGCCAAAACCTGCCCGAATGTCCTGAACCGTCCCTTCGCCCCTCTCCCCTGGCTGTCCCCACCCCAGGCTGTGGGCCCCAACAGAAACCAATGCCAGCTAACATTCAGGGAGTGGCCTTGGATTGGCCTTGTCTCCCCACCTGCTCAGCATAGGCCTGGAGATGCCACCTTCCAGCCCCTGCAGTCCCTGAGCTGGCAAGGTCTCCGCAGCTGAGCTACAAAAGTCCCCTGCCTTGTCCTAGCCAATGTGGCTCAGTGGATAGATTGTCAGCCCCTGGACAGAAGGGTCTCAGCTTTGATTCTGGTCAAGGGCACGTACCTTGGTTGCAGGCTGAACTCCACCCCCTCCACCCCTCGGGGCCATGTGGGGGAGGCAAACATTCAATGTGTCTCTCTTACATCGATGTTTCTCTCTCTCTGCCTCTCCCCCTTACTCTCTCTAAAACTTGATGGAAAAATATCCTGGGGTGAGGATTAATAACAACAAAAAGTCCCCTTCCTTAAAAGCTAAGCCCAACTAGCACAGCGCCCCTGCCCTCTCATGATGGTGCCCCGCCTGTCTGCGACGCTCCCTGCCTCAGTTGCCCCGTCTGCTTCTCTGAGGCCTCTGACCCCCTTGCTGGACCACGCTCCCTGGAGCCAGTGTTTGCTGGAGCCTGTGCTGTGAGTCCCTCCAAACCCTAACACCACGGAGGTTCCCATTGCCTCTGATTCCTTTACTTGTCCGAGCCCCAGTTTCCCTACCTGTGCAATGGAGACACTAACGGCCCCTTCCTCAACGGGGTGCTGGGGAGTTTCCAAGATTCTCACTCCGAAAGGGCATCTGTCAACAAAGCGGCAGCCTCCTCCTCTAGTTCTCAGGGGACCGCCTTCCCGTCAGGGTGCCAGGTGAAAGGTGGCAGGCGCTGCCAGCGCTGTGGCTCTTCCCCAGCCCGCTGTGGAGCAGGCAGCCTGCGTCTCCAGGTCACGTCTGTGCCAGCATCGCTCCCCTTCACTGCCGCTCGACAGGCCAGGGACTGGTGCTCCCATGGCTTCCTCTCCTCCACTCGGCCGGCTCCACATCATGGGGTCTGAGTCTTGTGACATCTCACTTCCAGGCAGCACTGTCCGTGCTCACAGAGCCTCTGTCCGTGTGAGTGGCGGAGCCCGGGGAGGCCGGGGAAGTCCGTCAGGCACAGTCGGATCCAGGGCACCGTTGATAACTTCAGCCCTGCCTCCCAGTGTCTGTCTTTATCTCCTCTGGCTGGCAGCTTCCGTCTGCAGCTCTCCCAGGAGGGGCGTGCGGCTGCGGCTGTTCCAGATTCCCTGCCTGCCAGGTTAGCTGAAGGAGAGCTCCGAGCTTCAGCACGCACAGGCCGATCCCAGAGAGGGCTCTGGGCAGCCCAGCAGGTCCTGCACACGCCCCCCCGCCCCCCTCAGTCCAGTCACTGTCTTCAGGGGGCGGCCCATTCCAGTCACACACTTTCACCAGCAGATGGGGTGTGTGTGCACAGGTGTGCATGTGGTACATGTGTGTGCACACACCTGCCCAGCCTCCCCAGTGCCGCAGTGTGGGGAGAATTTTTCCAGAGGTGGAAAGTGTTGCCAGGGGAAAGAGGGCAGGCATGGCTATTCATCCTTCCCTGGATCTGTTGATCCTGGCTGCCTAGAGCCCTCAAGGCCATCCCTTACAGTGGGCACAGGCATGAACTCCCTGAAACAAAGACCAAAGAGTCACTCACTTGTCCAAAATCTACCCAGGACATCCCAGCTAACCTTGGGCAGGCCAATATTCCCAGATATGCAGCCCTGTCTCCCTCCTTTTCCTGGAGCTGCCTTCTCTTTCTTCCTCCCCATCCTGCCTTCTTTTCCTGTGTCTTCCTTCGTTCTGCCTTCAGCACATATTCCCTGAGCACCTACTGTGTGCTAGCCCTCTGCAACAGGCCCTGGCGGCCCATCCAGGAGCCCTGCATTCTCCATAAGTACAGGTTCAGTCACACAAAGATAGGCTTGCAAACGCCGGGAGGTTCCAGGGAGAGGAAAGGTGCTGGGAGAACATCCATCAGGGGCCTTGGCGTGGCCGTGGTCAGGGAAGCTCCCCGGAGGAAGTAGCTGTGGCTTCTGAAGGACGAGTACAAACTGGCTCTGCAGGGAGGGCAGCCACGAGGGACCATTCCACGTAGGAGGGATAGCGTGGGCAGACCCACGAGTGTGGGGGCGCACAGCCTGTGTGTGTGTGTGGGGGAGAAGGGGGCAGCGAGGTGGACGGTGATGAGGCTGAAACAGGCCCCTGGCCATCTGTAGCCCCTCAGGAAGCAGCCGAGGTCCCACCTCCTCCAGGGAGCCCTTCAGGATTTCCCGGCCCTTGCTGCCTGAGCATTTACAAGCTGCATTGTTTTCAGCTGTGCCCTTTCCCGTTTTCTTCTCTAGGCCTTGAGCTTGTTGAGGGAAGGGGAGGTTTGTTTCCATCTCAGAGTCCCTAGCACCTGGCGTGAATTCTGACTCATGGCAGGGGCTCAGGAAATGTTTGGGGGGATGGGAAAGGTTTTGTTCAAATGGCAGCAGAGTCCTAGAGTACAGCCGCCTAGACACAAACCCTGTGGTGGCCCTGCTGGTCCAAGGACGTTTACGTCCGTCTCCCTTCTAGAGGGTCAGGTCACTGGGGGCCCAGAGTTTTAAGTCAGGCCGGGGAACTCAGAGCCACAGCTTCACGGAAAGGGTGAGAAAGATGCAAATAAAAGATATACGATGTGTCATTGTCTCCCAAGACCTGCTGTATCGTGTTGAGCAGAATAACTCGGAAGCTGTAACTTCTGGCTTAGAGCTGCTTGCCTGTGACCTGCTTCCACAGCGAAGGAGCGGTGCTGGTGGGGGCTCCTCCAAGGAGAAGAGCCAGGGCTGTTATTCTCTCCTGATTTTATTACAAAATTAGCGGCCTGGTGTGTGAAATTCATACACATTAAAAGGGAATTAATTAGAGGAAATATTTTAATATTGCTATTTGCCCTTTCTCTATAATAGAAGTGTCAGAGATGAAAGAAAATTAGTAAAATGTATATGAAAACCTTCCTCCTGTCAGTCTGGGGCTTGACTAGAATCAAGTCCCCGATCACCATCTGCATGTGCTTCGAAAATGCAGGAGACCCAGACTCGGCCAGCCCCACCCCTGTCAAGCTCATCCAGAGGCCCCCCCGGTCTGGCACTGGGGTGTGAGTGGGCATGGCCTGAGGTGCCCTGTCAAGCCCCACTGGTCGAGCAGCACGGCTTGAGTTCCCCCATCAAGCCCCATGGGGCAGGGGCCGTGGCCTGAGGTCCCCCTTCAAGCTCTGCCAGGCCAGGGGCACGGCCTGAGGTCCCTGGCCTGGGCCAAGCGCTGTGCAGCCTCAGGTTCCTGCTGTGAGGTTGTGACATTATGGCATCCCAGCTAATTTGCACATTCCTCTGTTATATAGATAGATTGACCTCATTTAGGACATTGGGAACTACTCAAAAGTAGGAAGGAAAGAAGGGGAAGAGAGGGAGAGAGGTCAGTCCCTATTTCTACTGCTCATGGCTAAATTTAGTACTTTCCAGAATGGCTAAAGCACAGACTTTAAATTCCAGCTTTGTCACCGCCAGTTTGGGGCTCAGGGAAACTTCCCTCTGAGCGCCTCTCCTGATCTGTGGAGTTCAAGGCGAGGATGGTCACATGGGGTGAAGGAGCCTGAGCCTGGCTCAGCAAGGGCTCCAAGTGCTAGCTGTTGGTGTTTTGCACTCTCCATGTTGCTGGAAAACCCTTTTAAAAGTCTTTCTACTGTGGGGATTTGAGACCCAAAAATGAGCCACATTTGAGACCCAAAATGTGCCTTCAAGTAAGCTGGGTGCCTTCCAATCCTCATTCCCTGAGGACATCCCTGCTTCTGTAGGAGAAAACAGGGCTCACTGTGGTGGAGGTGTGTGTGTGTATGGTGGGGAGGGGCTGCTTACAATAGGATGCATTAGGCCTGTTTCCTAGGAAACACAGGTGGGGAGGAGGGCTGCTCACAGCTGCTGGGACTCCGAGGGCACCAGAGTCAGGCCCTCAGTGGCCCCTAGTGCTGCCTGCTCACTGTGCTTTTGTCGCCGGAGACTCAATCTTCTCCATCGCCTGTGGGAGCGAAGCGAAGTTCTTTCAATCTTCAGAAAGTGAATGTCCCGAGAGTTGCAGGGGAGAATGAGATGTGGCAAAAGCTTTATTTGCATGAGGTTACATTCCTCTGGTTCCAACATCCCATACCCCAAACCAGTCCGGAAAGAGATGTCCGGGGTTCCAGTAGAGCCAAAAAGAGGGCCAGGGCCAGACGTCCGTCCGTGTTGCAGCCAGGGGTCCAGCTCAGCATTCAGGCCAGAGCACAGCCCCTGGAACAGGTGTCCCGAGAGCTCAGCGCGCCAGAGAGAGTCAAAACCAAGAGCTCATGCCTTTGTTCCGAAGTTTAAATCTTCAGTGCTTGTGGTGGCCACACCATCCTGGCCCCTTTGTTCCCCGGTGTGATCAACAGACAGGCACCTTCCCATGTCACTCAGATCTTACTTGGCATGCGTCCAAACTGCCTTTGTCCTGTCCCTTCCCCCATCAATCAGAGGGGAACTGACTCGGAGAGTGTTAAATTCACAAAGCTGCATAAATGGCATTCCTATATCACCCAGTCTCCCTTTACTCCTTTCCTGTTAATAATAACCGGGTTATTAGAAACAGTACCCCTTCCCCAGCCCTTCCTCGGAGGCTCAGTCTCACCATGGGGAAGGGTGGAGGGCCACAGGTGCCTTGGATTCTGAGAGCCGCCTGGGCTCTGCCCTCCTGGATACTGCCCCAGCCTGCCAGTCCCCTCCCTTCTCTCCGGTGGACTGGCTCGATCTCGTCTCTAGTGGCTCCTCAGACCCAGCCTCTACCCACTCTTGTTACAAGCAGATGTACTCCCGCTAAGGTCCCTGGCATCAGCGAGTTGCTGGCTCTCTCTGATCAAGATGCTTTCCTTTCCTCTCTGGGATACCCCCTGGGAGATCAAGGGAAGCCTGTGCTATGCTTGGTAGGCAATGGGGGTCCCTGTTTGCCCCCAACTTGAATAATCTCTTACCTTGCCGAGCCCATTCCCCTTTCAAGAACTCCCAGGACACAGTGCCGTTTTCTGTCTGCTTTCTGGAAAAACTAAACAGTAGATACCATTTTCTGGCTCCTGCTGTGTGCTGCGTGCAGCTCGTCCATCACCTCCAACTTTCACAGCCAACCAGGGAGGACAGGACGATGTCCATTGTGCAGATGGTGAAACCAGGGCTCAGAGAGACCAGAACGTCACAGCTGCCAGAGCTGGGGTGTGAGTCAAGGAGCTTGTCTGTTGGGCTAAACCACACAAGAACCAAGATCAGTCCACAGGAAACAGGGTGCAGTGCGGCGGGGGTGCACACAGGGTGTAGTAGTGATGTCCTTCTGCACCTTGACCTTCATCTCCGGGCTCTGGTTCGCAGAGAACACTGTGGGAGGGAAGCAAACACCAGGTTGTCAAAGCTACTGTCTGGGCGCTATTTTTGGTGATTTCTGTGACCAGCTTCTGTAGAGAAGGCATTTTAAGTCTCTGTTTGAAGAAATTCCCATTGTACAAATGTGCATAATGAGCTATGCCCTGGCCAAGGCATGGATTTTCCCCTAATGTTCAGCTAATTTGCATGAAACGGCAATAAATGGGGAGCAGAGGTACCTGTGGGGGCCTGTGTTTGGTTCAGGCACAGCTGCTACTGTTTGGGGTGGGAGGGCCAGGGAGCTTCGTTGTCCTGCACTGCCCTGGAGCCAAGCCTGCCCTCTGCTCCCCCTGCTCCGGGGCCTGTCCCGGGGCTCAAGGGAGCGTGGGCAGGGAGGGCTCCCCCAGAGCCAACCGTGAATTCCTGCTCTGTCACCGAGGAGCCATGTGGCTATGTGGGAGCGCTTTAACCTTTCTGTGCCTAAACTTCCACGTCTGAGAAATGGGAAAAATGATAAGTGAGTGAACATACATAAAAGCCTTTAGAACTGTGCCTTAGCAAAATGGTCGCAGGTAGAGCTGGATAGGGCCAGCAGGACACCCCAAACGTGGGCTATATCCACAACTTCCTGGTGGCCCCCGAGGCAAGGAGAGCAGCTTGAGAGTCGCTAGCAGGGTCACCTTAGACCATTGGAAAACACAGATATTTACCTTACAATTCATAACAGTAGCAAAATTACAGTTATGAAGTAGCAATGAAAATAATTTTATGGTTGGGGGTCACCACAACATGACAAACTGTATTAAAAGGTCGCGGCATTAGAAAGGTTGAGAACCACTGAGCTAGGTGGACACGATGTTGAATGGATGAGGATTCACACAGGCAGAGGGCAAAGGACCCCCGACCCCCTGCTTCTTGCTCCTGCCCCAGCCCCAGCACCAGCCCCAGCATGGAAACAGCTGGGGGCAGTGTGCTATCAGGATCTCAGGAGGCTTATAGCTTGCACACTGGCTATAATCCTCTCCCCACTTCTCTGCCCAGCAGAGTGCTTTTTCAGGATTCTGAGGAAGTGTGTAGTCAGAAATCAGCCCTCTAGGAATTTTGATAAAATTCCTCCCCTATGGAGAGCCACTGACATGGGGGATATGGATGTTAGAGAAAACGCATTTGCAAAGACATTTGATGCAATCATGGTTTGAAGTCTCAGAGCTTCAAGCCCTGGGCAAAGAATGTGTGGGGTGGGAGTGGGGATGGTGGGCACCTGCTTCCTGAGCCCCACTGCGCAGCCCTGTCTGCACCTGTGCCAGCCAAGGCAGGTGGACGCCCAGCTTCTCAGCCCCCTGTCCCCTGGGCTCAAAGCAGATACTGAAGCAGCCACAGGCCTCAACAGCAGGACTCTGGCGAGGTCTGCTCTGCTGCCCCTCAGCCCCAGGGCATGCTGGCAGCACTGAGTGTGGCCGCTGTCCTGGGGATTTCCAGTGGTCACTCTTGGTTGAGCGCCTCTTTCTTCAGTTTTCTGCCAGTTTCTCCTTATCTGCCTCCCAGGTAGGACCTGAATCCAGACAGTTCTGCCTGTCACGCAGCTAGTCTTAGAAGGCTGTCAGGAGAGGTGGGCAGGGGCCAGATGGTGATGGCTTGAACCTAGGGAACAGGTGGTGCACAGCCAGGTTTAGGGAAACTCCACTCCCAGCAGGTGTGGGAGAGGAGCGAAGGTGGCAGCATGGAGGAGGCAGCCTGGCTGTTGGAGGGAGGCCAGGGGCTTGACTTGGCACACAGGGGCTTGATGGTAGCCCCCGTCTTCTTCCTTAGCTGCTATGTTTGCCTGGGGTGCTCAGGGCTGATGGAAACCACCGAGGGGTCTGAGTGTTCCTCTAGGGGAGAGAGTTAAACGATTTATAATGGGTAAAGCAGGGCTGGTTTGTGGCCCCCATCCTGGCTCAGGGCTTTTCAGTGCCAGGCCCCCTGCTGCCTCTGGAGAGGTGCTTCAGGGAAGCCGGGCAGTCAAGGGGCACAGAGCAGCGGTCATTTGCTGATCAGCTGTGAAGTGTTTCTGTATTTCTCAGAACTGCTGAAGTGCACTGCTGAAGACCAGCATGGCGGCCACGCCGGGGGAGACCTGCAGGCAGGGCGGCCATTGAGGGGATTATTATGGCGTCCCCGTGAGAGATGAGGAGGTAAAGATTTGTAGGGGAGGCGCAGATCATTAACTGGGGCTCCTGGGCCATTCACTAAGGGGCTCCAAAGCTTCGCAGTTTCCATGGCTTTAGGAATAGGGTGTGAGTGTCAGTTAGTTGGGGCACCCCCCATCCATTCCATACCATCCAGGTACATTTTTCATATCTAGAAAGAGGAGGGAGAGGGGTCCTGGGTGGTCCTCTTAGACCTTGAAACTATCTTTCTCTTTATTCTTTTAAAAAATATATATATATTTTTATTGATTTTTTACAGAGAGGAAGAGAGAGAGGGATAGAGGGTCAGAAACATCGATGAGAGAGAAACATTGGTCAGCTGCCTCTTGCGCGCACACACACACACACACACACACACACCTCGCTGCAGGTGTGCCCGCAACCAAGGTATATCCCCTTGACTGGAATCAAACCTGGGACCTTTCAGTCTGCAGGTTGACGCTCTATCCACTGAGCCAAACCGGTTTCGGCTCTCTATATTCTTTACTCATCCTCCAAATCCTGGCCCCTGACCCTCCAAGCCTGGTACTTCCCCCACCCCTGACCCAGCCAAATACGGAATCAGATTTTTGACAACCATTAGTAGGGGATTTATTTGTTTGGCTGGGCCTGCTCTCAGCCCCAGAGGACCAGGCACCTTCAATTACTGCAGGTGCAAATCCATTTCGTTCAAATTCACAGGATGCCTAAAGAAGGCTGCACTCCAGCTTTATTGCAGAATGCGTTATTTTCCCTCCTCTCTCAAAAATATTTATCTATGCTAATTTAGAACCAGCTAAGTTCTGCATGGGAAATTGCTCTATTAATTCTGTCTCCTGGAAATGCTGTGCCTGGCTGCCGAGATGTTTCTGTCGCCTCCGGCTGGAGGGCGAGGCGAGGCTGGGCAGCCTCCCTCTCCCACTGGATTCCCAGGCTGGAATAGAAGCAGGCTGCCTGGCTAGCCGTTTGGAGTGGTGCTGGGGCCCGTGTCTCCCACATAACTCCTCCACAGACTGAAACGAAACAGGACAAAAAACAACCCTTCAGCCCTGGCTGGTTTGGCTCAGTGGATAGAGCGTCGACCTGCAGACTGAAGGATTCCAGGTTCCATTCCGGTCAAGGGCATGTACCTTGTTGCGGGCACATCCCCAGTGGGGAGTGTGCAGGAAGCAGCTGAATTGATATTTCTCTCTCATCCATGTTTCTAACTCTATCCTTCTCCATTCCTCTCTGTAAAAAAAATCAATAAAATACATTAAAAAACAACAACAACAATCCCCCCCGCCCCCCCAATCCTTTGCATTTGGGAGGCAACGTGGGAAGGGCCCAACTTTTCACGTGGACAGAGATAGGTCCCGTTCTGGTGAGGGCACCATCATGTACCCAGCGAGTTACCTTGGGCAAATGTTGCAATCTCTCTGAGCCTCAGTTTCCACGTCTATAAAATGAAACCAATAGCCTTGTAGGGGGGCCATGAGGGTCGTTCATGTGACTCTCTCAAAGCCGCAGGCATGAAGCAGCTGGTCATGAAGGGAGGTTGCTAATAGTCTTTGTTTGCACATCCACGTTACCAGCAAGCTTTCATCATTTGCCTGTGAGTTAGGTGTTCCCTTCCCCTCCTTGTAGCTGAGCAGACTGCCTCCTCAACCCCCCAGGGGGATGTCTCAGGCCCCTTGAATAGACCTCTTGATGTGCAGCCCTGGTGTCACCTGTCAAGGTGATTGCTGCTGTGGGAAGCATGAAACAGCCCTCCACCTGCCAGGTTAGCTGACTGGCACCCCAGGGGTCCTTCTGGACTCTTCCTTTCCTCTCCCCTCTCCCACATTCAGCCGTGACCCTGACTTCAGCATCCAGTATCTTCTTTTTATGCCCCCTCCTGCCTGAGAGAATATAATGGTCCCAAGTTTCATTTTGCTGCCCTCCAGTCCATTTTTCACACAGCTGTGATCCTCTTAAAATGTAGTGGGGATCATGCCATCCTGACTGCAACTCTTTTAGAGGCTTTCCTGGCACTTAATAGGAAGGCCAGCGTGGGCCCTCCTGCTGCTTGTCTCCCCTCTCCTCCCCACTGTGTTCCTGGCACTCGCCCATTTCCTCCTCGGTTCTTCCTTTGCAGTGAGTGTGTTCTTCTGATGACAGCCTCTCTGGTGCTCTTGCCTCTGCCCGGAGCACTTATCTTAGCTCTTCCTGCACTTGGGTCTGCCCCTCGAGCTGGTTTGGGCTCCAAAGCCACTTTCTTAGAGAAGCTCCACCTAACCTCCCCCGCCACTGGCCACCTCATCTCTCCACACATTGCTGTCCTTCCGCAGCGCACACCCTGCCCAGGTAGTTACATCGGCCGACAGACCCATGAAAAGGTGTTCGATGTTACTGAACATCAGAGCGATGCAAATTAAAACCACAGTGAGATATCCCTTCCAATCTGTCAGAACGGCTATTCCAACTAGATCAACAACTAGTAAGTGTTGGCGAGGATGTGGAGAAAAGGGAGCCTTTTGGTGCACTGCTGGTGGGAAAGCAGACTGGTGCAGCCTCTATGGAAAATAGTATGGAGTTTCCTTAAAAAATTAAAAATGGAACTGCCTTATAAGCCAGTGATTCCACTTCTGCGTATATATCCAAAGAAACCCAAAACCCTAATTTAAAAGACTATGGTTCACCCCCATATTCATTGAAACATTGTTTACAATAGCCAAGATATGGAAGCAACCCAAGTGCCCATCAATAGAAGAGGAGATAAAAAAGCCGTGGTAATATATACTAGTACAATGGAGTATTACTTTGCTATAAAAAAGAATGAAATCTTATTTGCACCACCATGGACTGACCTAGAGCATATTCTGCTGAGTGAAATAAGTCAGATGTAGAAAGATAAATACCATATATTTCACTTATGTGTGGAATCTAAAGAATAATATAAGTGGACAAACAAAACAGAAACACATTTATAGATACAGATGGTTGCCAAAGGGGAGGGGAGTTGGAACGGGGTGAAAAAGGTTAAGGGATTGAGAAGTTCAAAATGGTACTTACAAAATAGTTACGGGGATGTGACGTACAGCACAAGGAATGCAGTCAATCGTATTGTAATCACTGCCCATGGTGCCAGGTGGGTACTGGAACTATTGGGGGTCACTTTGTAAAGTAGGTGATTGTCTAACCACTGTGCTATACCCCTGAAACTAATATAAAACAATACTGAATGTAAGAATAGATACAATAAAACTAAGAAAAAATTAGGTCTCAGACTTGAAGTGTGAAAGTGACAAAAGAGGGGAAAGAAACAGATGAACTAGCAGAAGACAGGACTGCTCTGGCAGAATCTTGCTCAGATCAAATTCCTTTACGGGTTGGAAAGCCCAGTATCTGCTGTGTAGGAAATGGCATTTTTTTCCTTTCTCATAGTAGGTACCTGTGAGACTTGTTCTTTAGTCATGAGCCCTGTTTCAGAAGATAAACTGTACAGATTGCAACGAGGAAAGAACATGTAATACTTGCAAAATTCCTGTGCAAAGTTGCTCTCTGCCTAGAAATTATGCTCACTTGAAGTTTAATGTTTCGGTTGGAGAATACCTCAAAGGAGGCGATGGTGTTGTGACTGGTTGTCACCTCAGCCATCATCTCATCATCCGGTCTCTGGGGAGGTAAGAAACAGAGCCAGAACACCCCTTCCCACGCTGCCTTAGGAGCTGGTGGTGGGACTTACCGAGTGTGCCAGGGTGGAGGTGGGTAGCCCTTCTTTGTCCCCATCCTCTGCCCTCCTGCCCCCCCACAAAAACCATGCCACCTTGGAATGTTCCCGACAATTCAGATTTGTAACTCGGGTTGTACAGTGTAGGGCTTAAAGTTGAGAGTTCAAGGCAGAGTATTTGGATTCAAACCCTGATGACCGCCGCATGCTGACTGTAGGCAAGTTGCATTGACCTTGAGCAAGTCATTCAGCCTCTTTGTGCCTGTTCACTTCTCCATAAGAAAGACAAGTTTTCTTTGTGCCTAACTCAGATGCTGGTGTGAGGACTAACCCACATGTGCAGTCCCTGGCTTGGACCAACGATCCCTGTTAGGGGGTGCCTAGTGCCCAAGGACACTGCATAAGGAGCAAAGAAGGCGACTTAAACAGCGACAAGGTAGGAGTCTCACAGAGGGCCAGAATCCAGGAGCCCCAGCCACAACGCCTGGGAGCCAGGGAGAGCTGCTGTGGACACCTGCAGGTGACCTTTGAGGGTTAAAGGGCATTCGGACAAACGTGAGGTGGAGTGCTGGGAGGTTCCCACACCAGTTTGGGTCCTTAGTGGGCACTAAGGTGTGAGCCTCAAGGTGCCAGGGGGATCGCAGGAGAGGAAGCAGGTATGGTCTGTGCCCAGAGACCACGTGATGCCAGGGGATTTGTGGTGCTCTGGAGGGGAGTTGGGCAGGACTGCAGCTCTCAGCTCCAGGCCCGGCCTCGGTGTGTGTGGGTGGACCACCTCATGGGCAGATGGGGGTGGGCAGAGTTTTGGTTTTTTTTTAGAATGTGGGTGCTTTCACCTTCTTCAAGACTTACTGACTTCTGGGCCTCTCACAGAGGAGGATGGAGGAGAAGGTTAGGAATGCTAAAGTCCAGGCCATGATGCAAACGGACAGGAAAGGGAAGGAGAGCTCCAGCAGAGTTGGCTGTATGTGTGATGTGGGCTGAGAAGCAAGCAAAAGGTTTCACTGCATAGCTGGCTCTGCCTGTGAGGAGGGCGTAATGAGAGAGGAGATGGGACATGGGGGGCCTAGACCAGCACTGAGGAGAGCGCTCATGGTGGGGAGTGGTGGTCCCCACTCTCACCAGGCCCTCAGGGAGCTGTGGAGGGTGATTTGCCAAATGGAGTGGGGTGGGCCATGGAGCAAAGAACCAGAACTCACAGGCCCACGGCTGTCCTGATTGTGGGCAGGAATAGCGGCCCCAAGGCCCGGAATAAAGATGCCTTGACCTTGGGGTACTCTGGGCCATTAGCAAGCGGAGAGAGGTACACAGGAGCCTGGAGCTGGGGGAGGCAATTCCAATGCTGCAAGCTCCCATTGCAGGGCTGGGGTCATCAACCGCTCTCCCTCAGCAGCTGGTCACTCCAGCTGCTGATGTAGCTACATCACACGTGTGAATGCACAATTCCACCAGAGTGTGAGGGAGCCAGTATTTTTATCGTGCTTGGAAAACAACCTGTTTGTTTTAGAATAGCCTTAGACATACAGAAAGGTTGCAGAGATAGTGCAGAATGTCCTGTACCTCTCTTCTCCTGTACATCTGCCCCAGGAAGTGAGCTAGCACTGGTACATTACCATGAACAGATGTCACAGCTGATTCAGGTTTCCTTACTGTTTCCTGACGATCCTTTTTCTGTCCCAGGACCCTGCTCAGCATCCTGCATTACATTTAGTCATCACATCTCCTTGGGCTCCTCTCGGCTATAGCAGTCTCTCAGACTTGCCCTGTTACTGATGACCTTGGCAGTCTGGGGAAGCATCGGCAGGATGTCGTGGCATGCCCCTCAGTTAGGATTGTCTGGTGTTTTTTCTCATGATTGTGCGGTAAGTCCCCACTTAATGTCATTGATAGGGTCTGTGACTTTAAGCAACGCTTAAGGAAATGAATTTTACCATAGGCTAATTGATATAAATAAGAACTATGTTTCTGCAGCAACAGCTCATCAACGTTCTAATGAAAAGACATTACTCAAGGACCTCTGTGTTGGAACTCTAGGTTTCTGAGGAAAGCCACCGAGGGAAAGTGCCGTTCTTACCACGTTCCATCAAGGGTGCCCGCTGGCACCAGGGTTTATCCCTGCTGAAGTCGCCGTGACCATGGCTGAGGCCATGTTGTTGGGTTCCTTGTTTGTACATTTATCTTTCTCCCCCTTTCCATGCTGAGTGAACTCATCACAGCTAATGTACTTTATGACATTTTACAGATAAACTGAGGCACAGGGGCTGAGTTGGCATTCAAATTAGTTTCTTTGCGTCTTTCTAAAAACTACCACGTAGTATCACCTCATGAAGGCACCAAAAAGCTCTAAGTAGATAGGGTGAAGGGGAGAAGGTCCTGGAAGGCCCTTTCACATGGCACATTGTGCCATATCTAGGCACAATGTTCATTCACGAGGTGGATGCTTCATAGTTGGCTCCCTGATGGATTTAAATGATACTTTTGCTTTCTGCCTGCTTGACATCCCTTTTTCTTATTCTAGTAACTAGAGGCCCGGTGCATAAAATTCGTGCATGGGGGCCAGGTGGCAGTTTCACTGGACTCATCTCTGGGCTGTTTGGCTTTTCGGCACCAATCCGGTATTAAATGGTATTAAATACCTTCTGTTTTAAAGACTTGGGTAGTTTCTAGTTACCAGGCTGATGCATGTGGACGCTGATTGGTGTGATGGCATCTAGGGAACACATGTGGAAGACTGTTTGCCAGTTCTTACAGCCTCAGTGTCTACTCCTTCGAGGCTCCTGGACTTCCTGAGTCTGGCTGTCAATCTGCCCTGGATCCCAGCTGCCATCTTTCCTGGGATGGGCAGAGTCCTGCTGAACTGCCCAGGATGCTGGCTGCATGGCCCTGGGTGAGTAAGGCTGTAGAGGCATGTGGTCCCCGGGGGGTTCCACCTCTGCACCCAGGCAGCCCTGCCCGAGAACAATGTAGTCAGTGGCACAAGGGTTTGGCAAGGAGGGCTGAGATGGCCTCATGCTACTTTAGCACCAACCAGCTCTTCATCTGACCCACAAAGGCAGGCACCGAGTCTCACTGCCTTGCACAGGGGAGGGTGCCAGGGCAGCTGTGGGTGCTGGCTCTCCATGATGCCATTGCAGGTCAGCGACATGCCTTCTGCTCTTTGCTCCTCTTCCAGGGGAGATGGGTAGCAGGGAGTATCTGGAACTGTATCAGTCAGGAGCCCTTTCCCCAAACAGAAACTTCCCTAGGTCTTACACAGAGAGGGTATTGAAGCCAGAGAGCTCGTTATAGACGTGATAGAATTGCTAAGAAGCCACATATTGGCTGGTAAAGAAAGTAACCCAAAACCAGCAAGAGAAGGTAGTGTCACCACAGCCCTGAAGCCAGGGCACCTGGCAGGATCTGGGGCATGGTAGAGGTTTTCTAGTGGCAACTAGCACCATGGGGGCTGGAGCTATGGAGGGAGCACATTGCCAGCGATGCTGCCCTCAGCTGACTGAGAGGGGAGACCTCTGGCTGCTTTCCTCTTACCCTCCAGCCTTCATCAGTGCCTCCTATTGGACAAAGCCACCAGGAAGCCAAAGGCAGGGAGCCTGAGGGACATAGCACCCTGTGATGCTGAGTAGGGTGAGGGAAGGGATGCGATGTGAATGTGGAACGGCAAATCTCAGATACTATCCAACATCCGCATTGCCAGGCAGAGTCCAGGCTCCGGCTGGGGTCAGAGCTCAGTAGTTTCCTACGTTTAATCGAGTCCATGCCTTTGGCCCTGTCAGCTCTGAGTCACATTGCAGACAGAGTCAAACAGGAAGAAGATTAGGGATTTGCCAGGTCTAGGAGTTGAGAGAGAAACCCCACAGTGGGACCAAGGGGAAACCTCTCATTTCCACACACACTTGGCTCCCTCGCCTCTGAGACTCTAGGCAGAATCGAAGCGGGTCCAGCAGCTCTGTGAGCCTCAGTTCTTTTCATCTCTGAGACGGGAACAATACCCCCTCCTGGGCATATTATCGTGGGGACCTGTGTGAAATATCCTAGCACCGCCCTCTCTTCCTTCCACCAGTGGCTCCTGAAATGAGTGACCTCCTCCTCGGAGGAGCAGCAGGGACATTCTGGGTTCCCCTAACCGGGGCTGCCAGCTACAGGACCTGCCTCGCTGGTTCGGAGGTGGAGGGGAAAGGGCTGAGCAAGGGAGGGGTGGGGGAGGAAGGGAAGGGAAAGCAAGATAAATGAGCTGCCAGGGGCGGGTCAATTTCTTCTCTGGAAAGGCAGCTTTCCTTTCCCTTCCTTTGGCTGGGAGTGACCTGAGGCCGCCGCTGACAGCGTTGAAAGGGTCTGTAAAGGTGGGTGGAGGCAGTTGTCCCTGGAAGTGAAGGGACAGTGACCCCTGGAGACAGTTGTCCCCAGAACAGGCTGCTGAGGGAGGAGAAAGACAGAGGCAGGAGTGGAGACCCCCATTCTCAGGCTAAGCTTCAAGAGAGACTGAGGAGAGAGTAACTGTCCCACTCAGTCTGCCAATACCTCTTAAAGGTGAGCTGGCTAGAGGTGTCAGGTGACTTTCCCAGAGGTCATTTTAGCTCGCCGAGAGGCAGGGGATTCATGCAAACTGCCTGCCCCCCTGGAAAAGAGACCCACCGGACAGTCATCGGCGAGGCTGCCTCAGCAAAGCCGGCAGCAGCCGGGTGTTCCAGGGAGGGCCCGGGTGGGGCTCATTAGCCACCTGGCCCTTGGGCTTGGCCTGGAGGCCTCACCCGCATCCCACGGACCCTCCGCACAGGGCGGGAGGGATGCTTCTGGGCTCGCTCCAGCGCATCCCTGGCTCCGTTGCCATAGCAACCCAGAGCTCTCTGCACCTGGAACATGCCTATGGAGAACAGGTGGGTTGGGTCCCCACAGGCGGAATATGCCTCATCCCAGGATTCTCCCCCCTCCCCTTCACCCAGTTTCTGCCTGGATTCCTCCTCATTGTCAGGACAATGGCAGCCCGTTTCCGGCGAGGTCCCTTTCCTGGCCACATGCCAGCGGGGGCTCAGGGAGTGGTCAGTCTGTGGCAACTCCCCACCCCCACCTTTGTCTGGTCACTGTCCTCTCTGGAGACTAGTCTGCTTCCTGCCTTTTTATTTTTTCCCCTCTCATACATCTCTGTCTTTTTTTTTTTTTTTTTTTAGATTTTTCTTTAATTGTTTAAAGTATTACAAATAGTAGTACATATGTCTCCTCCCCCCCCCCCCCCATTTGATCTTCCCCCAACCTCCCCTACCCCCCAGCACATGCCCTCACCCCCTCCCAGGCACCTAGCCATCTGTGGGTGGAAGGTCTAGCCTGGGCGCCCGGTCAGAGCTCCAGCCTCCTGAGCCATGTGGTCCGGACATTCCTGGGGTCACAGAGGCCCTTAGGCCCGGTGTGTGTGCACACACGCTCCTCTTCCTCCCAAAAGCTGTGCGCCCTGCCACCTCTGGACCACAGGGGACTGCAGTGCCCTGTTCCAGTCACTCAGGCCAAAACCTTGGAATTCATGGCCACCATCCTCTCCCTATGGATGATGACCACAGCCTCCCAGCCTTCCCCCAGGAGCAGCTAGAGTGGCCGTGTAAAACGTAGGCATGGCAGGCCTCTCCCTTATTCAGACCCTCCCTAAGGCGCCCACTGTACCCAGAATAAAGCCCACAACCTGGGCCCCACCCCTCAGGCTCACCCCCAAACAAGCAGCTCCCAATAGCATCTTCTCAATTAGGCCCACCTGTCTAAACTGTGAGCCCCCCACCCCACTCTATTCATTCCAAAGCTTTATTCTGTAGAACACGCAATCTACTCCTTTATTAGAGCTGCTGTTTACTGTGTGACTTCCCCAAACGTGAGCTTCGTGAGCCCGGGGCCCTCGGCTCAGGAAGTATGTGCCCAGGGATGACGGCATGGAGCAGCCCACCCATTCTCCCATCTGCTCACTCCAGCGCGCAGGCAGGGCCCGATGGAGACAACCTGGTCTTTCCACTAATTTGAAAGTAAAGGCCAACATTAAAAAAATATAAGGTCTTTGACATAAAAAGCCTTATTTCTGAATTCTCTTGAAAAAATGGGGTGATCTGGCCATGCTATGTCCACACCCCGACCTGGCAGGAGTTGGCTGGAGCTGGGCAGTGGTTGCCCCTTGAGGTGGGGTCACAGTCCTGCTGGTGCCCCTTGTTCACTGCTAGCCCTTTTCTTGGGCACTCGCCCTTCAAGGGCATTGGAGTTCGGACATTCCCATTGTTCAGTCATAAAAAAAAAAAGTATATTTTATTGACTTTTTACAAAAAGGAAAGGAGAGGGATAGAGAGTTAGAAACATAGATGAGAGAGAATCATCAATCAGCTGCCTCCCTACTGGGGATGTGCCTGCAAACAAGGTATATGCCCTTGACCAGAATCGAACCTGGGACCCTTTAGTCTGCAGGCTGATGCTCTATCCATTGAGCCAAACCGGTTAGGGCTGTCCAGTCATTTTTTTTTTTAACCTGGTGTATTCTTGCTGCTCTGTGCCTGGCCCTCAGCTGGGCTTGAAGGCCAGACTGATGGGTCAGCCTTTGTTGCTCTCTGGGTGGGGAGAAAGATGGATGAGAGGTCAGTCCCATGACCTAGCCAGGCTGGAGGTTAGGGAGGGCCTGCAGGGGGGGCCAGCTGGTGAGTGGAAGTTAGCCCTGGAGAGGAGACATGTGCGGAGCCAGGGCTTGTTGAGGAGGATGCTGGTGGGGTGTGGCCAGAGGAGCAGAGGGCTCTGGGAGCAAGGGGCAGAATGGGAGGCCAGATGCTGTGGACCATGGGGGCTCGGCATAGATACCTGTCCGGATTCTGCCTCAAGGGGAGTCATCAAAAGCTTTGAGCTGGGCCCAGGACCGAATGCAGCAGATGCTGCATTTGCCCCCCAGTTTCCTGCACTCCGGCTGCACATGTGCAGCTAGCAGCCAGCCTCCAGCTGTCAGAGCTCGGGACAGGACTCAGCTGCAGAGAGACCTCACTCACAACCGCGCCTTCCTGAGGGGCCTGAGGGGTAAAGGCCAGCCATTCCCACTGGCTGGGCTGCTCTGCGCAGGATTTGCTTCCGAGGTTCCCTCTGGGCTGGCTGAGTTCTGTCCGTTTTTGCTGCAGTTCACCTTCTCCCTGTGCCAGGCCTGCTCTCTTCTTGTACAGGGTTGATTTATAACATCCTTTACTCCTAACTCATCTGTCAGGTGGGTGAGGTAGACCGGACACAACGGAAGGTGGGAGATGAGCCAGGAGGCTCCTGCACCCTCTCAATCGGGACTGTGGCAGGAAGCTGGGAGACTCTGAGCAATGATAGACCAACACAGCTGCTCAGCCACTCGGGGGGTTCGGATTCTACCTCTACCACTTCCCAGGGACCCCGAAGCAGGATTTACTGAGCTGCAAAGATGGCATTAAAAAAACAAAACCTTCACCTAAGGATATATTTTTACTGATTTTAGAAAGAGGGGAAGGAAGGGAGAGAATCATTGATGTGAGAGAAACATTGACCGGTTATCTCTGTACACACCCCAAATTGGGATGGAACCCCCAAAACCTAGGTATATGCTGTGACCGGGAATCAAAGCCTCAAACTTTTATGTATGGGAGATGCTCCAACCAACGGAGCCACCCCACCAGAGCCAGAGATGGCATCTTTAAAATGGAACTGACAGTAACAATGCCAACCTCATGGGGTGGCTGTGGGGACTCAGTGAGACAATCTACTAAAAAGCTCAGCATCGTGCTTGGCAGGGGGGAGTGTGCACCTCCTCTCTGAAAGGTGGCACTGACAGGTCTTGTAACCATGGAGCCATGGAGCCAATCGTCAATGCCTGCGTCTGAGGAGTGTGAGCCCCCACCTTAGGGGGAGAGGCTGCGGGCCGCCCTCCACATGTGATTAGGTCTCCTGGAGCATTGGGAATTGGTTGGGGACACCTATTACTGCCTTTCTGGACCCGGAGGAGTCGGGCACCTGCAGGTCTGGAGAGCACTGGTTCCCAGCCCCCACTGCTGGGCTGGAGGTGAGCACCCCCACGTCCAGCTGAGCGCCAGGAGGCACTCCCAATGGATGTGAGTTCCATCAGGTTCCATAATCAGCACCAGGATTGCTCTGCCAGTTGTTAAAGTTGAACCACACAGCGGAAAAGAGCCACTGCCTTGAGCTCCTGAGTGTCCCTCCTTCCTAGACCCTCTGTGGGACTCCCCTTGCCTCCCCACTTCCTGCAGCACCTGGCTCAAGGCCTTCTGATTGGCTAGTGCTTCTGCCAACCATCACAGTTTCCTGCATTGGGCTGCTCACCCACAAGTTACCTTCGGTGTCATCATTACAGCTCACTGTGAGAGGCATGTCCCAGGTTCCCACCAGTGCCCTTCCAGGAATGCCCTGCCATGTCCCGTGCTGCCAGCTTACCACCAGGACCGCCCGGCATGAATCCCTCAGCAAGCCTAGCTCTTCGAAAGGATCAGGAGTAGCAGCAGCTCACAGCAGCAATTCTGACAGGGGGGTGGGGAGGTGTTCCAGGAAACCAGGTGCTCTTTTCAGAAAAAAATGTCACAGCTGGAATTTATCAGGGCTCACTCTTGCCCGGAGCTGTGCTAAACTCTATCTGTGTGTTTGCTCATTTGAGTTATCCACTCACTGCAGAAGGCAGGGCGATCATCACTTTACTCATTCTTATCTTTCCAGGTCAGTGGTCAGCAAACTGCGGCTTGTGAGCCACATGCGACTTGAGAGCCGCGGTTTGACGCTCTGTTGACTAATGAGTTTGCCGACCACTGTTCCAAGTGAATTGCGTTCTTCGCCCAGGACCACACGCTTACTGAGTGGGGAGCCAGAGTCTAACTCAGGCAGCTTGTTTCCAGAGACCTGCTCTTAGTGACAAACGTCCCACACATGGGAGGGAGGGAGTCCCCTGCTCAGCCATGCTCTGGGACCAGACAGGCATCCCTCCTCCCTCTTCTGGGGACTGTGTGGCTTCATGCCTGCCTTCTGGGAGCTTCTGACCATGCTCTCCAGGCCGCGTGGGGCCCACCCAGGTTTGCTGCTTCCCTTCCCTACATCTCTACCCCTGCCTCTCTGGGGATCTTGACAGTAGATGAAGCGGCAAGTCTTTGTGCTTAATTAAGAAACATTGTCCCCCAAATTGGGAGTTGGAAAATGCTTGGGATGTTTTACAAATAGAAACAATTCCCGTTCATTATCCCATCATTGAGGCAACAAAGGGCTCTGGAAAACATCCATCAAAAACACATTCATATACATCATCGGAGAGGATTGAGTTTAGAACCACACAAAAGCCCCAGCAAATGTTCCAATCAGGAGTCATGCAGACAGAGGGAAACAGAGGCCCACAGCACAAATACTGCAGAATTAGCCAGTTACACAGTGGATGTGGTGGGGAATTAGCTTCCCGGCTTTTGGCCAGCTCTTCTCTTAGTCTCTTTTTATCCCTTCTGCTTCCTTGGTACCAGATAAAAGGAATCTCTCAGACCCCCTGTAATATTGACATTGGTCCCCAGAAACCAGGGTCCAGAGGAAGAGAGGGGCTGACAGAAAATCGTAGGGGGACAGGGGGTGCTGAAAATTGTAATCTGAATTCCAGATGTGGGCTGACTATAACTTCCACCTCCCTCTTTATGTTCACTATGCTTCTTGTGATGTAACCTAAGATACTGAGGCAGCTCTGTCTCTAATCTAAGTGTTGGTTTTGTGGTCAGCTTGTGAGTGGCTAAAATCCCTGATCCACCCACCTGGTTCCCGTGGTTCCCTGAACAGTTTTTATGATTTTTTTTTAAGAGTCTCATGCTCTACCGACTGAGCTAGCCGGGCGAGACTATGATTTTCTTTTTTTTTTTTTAAAGGCTGTGTCTTCCCCATCCTATAGTTATGCAATTAAAATTGGGGGTTCAAGTTAGGAGTTTGCATTCACCCCTGTTGTCTTAGCCCCTTTGTCTTGTCACTCAGTGGAGCTGAGTGAAAGTGACCTGCTGAGGCCATAACCCAAGCCACTCCTGGAGTGAGCTTGCTGGTCTCTCACCTCCATTGGGGGTTGAGAGAAAGGGAACCTGACTGCTTAAGATAGAGCTTTTCCTCTATTTTTCCTCATTGATCAGGAAATGACTGGTCATTGAACAAAATTTTAAAATCAGTAAAGGTACAAAAAAGCATCAGTAAACCAATTAATCCCACTAGATTCTGAGTCAATTTTTTTGTGAACAATTTTGTTTATTTATTCTAGTGTTTCTTCTAGGCACACTTTCCCATGTGGTTGAGAACAGGCTTTGTAACCTGTCTCCTTCCCCTCATCTCCCATATATCTTCACATGATTTAAAACTGATTTTAATAATCTCTTCAATGATTGCACATCGTCCCATCACATGACCCAGAGTCTATAAAGGGCTTGCGGAGCTGCTCCTCAGATCTGCTGGCTGCCCACAGCAACCCATGGGCAGGGTCCGCTTTCCCTGCTCCCCGGTGCACCAGGAGGAGCAGAGCACGGAGGACAGCCCCTGGCAGGAGCCTGCTTCTCCTTTAAGGCATTAAAGCCTCCCCTGACTTCTCTCCCTCTGTCTGCTTCTGTCTGTTCTTGCCCAGCATTGCTCCTGTTTCATTCTGCAATCACATTGTCCTTGTCTGTTTGTCCCTCTCTCTTGATGGTGGTGTTCTGGTTGCTATTGCTGGATGAAAAAATACCTCCTCCTCCCTCCAAAAAATTAGTAGCTCAAGACAACAACAATCGTTTTATTATCTCTTACTAGAGGCCTAGTGAATGAAATCATGTGCGGGTAGGGTCCCTAGGCCTAGCCTGCAATCAGGGCCATCTTCTAACTGCTTGCCAGTCCCCAGTGCCACCCCACCACCACCCACCCAGTTCCCTGTGGTTCCCTGTTTGCCATGCTGCGATCGGAGCCTGCAGGCCAGGGGTGAAGGGACTGAGAGGGGATCAATGCACCTTATAGCAGCTGGTGGAGTGGTCGTTACAGTCTTTACGCCATTAGGGTCGCTGGGATTTTATTATATAGGATGGGCAATGCCCAGTGGGCAGTTCTGGCTTAGTCTCTCATGTGATGGCTGTCAGATGAAGAAGCAGGAGCTGAGGTGGGTGGCTGTGGAGTGACAGAGGGATGGCTGTGTCTCTCTGTGTGGTCTCAGTGCCTCTCGACTCATCTCTGCAGCAGGCCTAGTTGAGCTTCCTGGCAGCATGGTGGCCTCAGGGAACTGGACTGCCTGGGGGCTCAGAGCTCTAAGGAGCTCAGCAGATGTTGCAGCACCTTTCATGATCTTGTCTGGGAAGCTGTGGAGCCTCACCGGTGCTGTACCTATTGGTGAAAGTAGCTGCAAAACCCTAAATCACAGTCACTTGCAGGGACAGGGGTCTTGCAGGGCACATCTGCACAGGTGGGAAGAAGGGGAATTGTCTCTGGGCCCCTAGAAACATCCAGCACGGAGTCAGGCCCAGACACGCTTAGGAGATTCTGTTTTTCTTGGAGAAAATCACAAATCCCACCTCAGTGAAGGGTAATTCACACCACCATAGCACCTAAGGTCAAAGGTGCCTTGTATGAACCCCCTCAGGCTCACCCTGACCTTGTTTTGGGGGTGGCTCTCTACAGCCCTAGGGAGCAGAGCTGGTGGGAGTCTCCTTATTGTCACCCCAGAGTAGCCATTCCTTCCCCCAGGAGACGGGGAGACCCCCATGGGCCCAAGGGCGGCGGGAGCACGGCAGACTTGGCATTGCCGGGCTTGAATCTCAGCCCCGCTGCTTCGGAGTTGGAGGACCGTGACACACAATTTAACCCGAGTCTCTATTTCTGTACTTGCAAAATGGAGATAATAATCCCCTCCTCTCAGAGCCGTGACCGGGATCGATGGCGATAATAGATGAGAAAATGCTTAGCTAGGGAGAAAACGCAGTAACATAAGAGGAGCTCTCACCTAGAGCCCCTTTCCCCTGGCCGCCTGCATGATTTAATGAGAGCTGGCTGCTCCTTGGGATTTTTAATTAATTGTCCCTGGCCCCACAGCTTCGGTGCCAGCAGATTAAAGCCTTCCTGGGCAGGAGGTAGGCTGTGGATTGCTTTGGATGCAACTGCCTGAAGTGGAGGATTTCTGCTGGTGAAAGAGCTGACTAGGTGATTTTAGAGCAGCTTCGTCCCAGCTGCCCCACAGGGACTGAGCCTCCACATCCTCAGCAGAATCAGGGCAGCCAGAGGGTGCCTGGCGCTCACTGAGAGTTCTCCGGGGGTGAGGTAAGGGGGCTGTTGCCTGCCAGCTCCGCTGGCCCAGCCAACCCCAGCCCAGGCCGGAGTCATGCAGGCAGTTTAGTCCTACAGGGGGCTGGCTGGGCTGAGCCCTCTCTGGCTAGGTTTGCAGCCAGGAACCTCTGCCTATGGGTCGCTGTGGACAGCCAGCAGAGGTCCAGCTCCCTAAGCCCTTTATAGGCTCGGGATCATGTGATGGGATGATGTGCAGTCATTGAAGAGATTATCAAAATCAGTTTTATTTTTTATTATTTATTTATTTATTTATTTATTTATTTTAAATATATATTTTATTGATTTTTTACAGAGAGGAAGGGAGAGAGATAGAGAGCTAGAAACGTCAATGAGAGAGAAACATCGACCAGCTGCCTCTTGCACATCCCCCATCGGGGATGTGCCCGCAACCAATGTACATGCCCTTGACCGGAATCAAAGCCAGGACCTTTCAGTCCGCAGACCGACGCTCTACCACTGAGCTATCAAAATCAGTTTTAAATCATGTGAAAATAAATATGGGGCTGAGGGGAAGGAGACAGATTACAAAGCCTGTTCTCAACCACATGGTAAAGTATCCTCCAGCTAGCCCTCCAGGTACACGCTAGACCAGTGATAGGCAAACTGCGGCGGCTCTCGAGCCACATGCGGCTCTTTGGCCCCTAGAATTTTTAGCAAAGGCCAATTTAGGAGTATCCTAATTAAGTTAATAACCATGTACCTACCTATATAGTTTAAGTTTTAAAAACTTGGATCTCAAAAGAAATGTCAATCGTTGTACTGTTGATATTTGGCTCTGTTGACTAATGAGTTTGCCGACCACTGCCCTAGACAGCCCTCCAGGTGCCCCTTCAGGTCTCCTCCAGGTCAGGTACACTGCAGGTACCCTTCCAGGTGCTGTGCAGGCACCCTGGCCATTTGTTCCTGAGAACTGAGGCCGGGCTCACAGCACCGTTCACATTTTGCCCCTTTGCGCCTTGGCCTTTGCTGCTATTCCCCCTGGATGCTCTCTCCTGGCTGCCCAGCAGGGCTGTCTGCTTTACAATCTCTGGGTCTCCACTTTGCCTGCCCTGGGCTGCCCCTCCACACCCCTCAGTCCCCAGAGCCCCGATCCTGCCCTCCACAGCCCTCAGAGTGGGAAGCGATTCTTCGTTTGGTGTTTCACTGGCCTTGCTCAGTAATTGTCTGCCTTGTGGAGGCGTGGCCAGCGGGTCTCCTCACGGAGCACGCAGCAGGGAGAGAGGAAACAGGAGTAAGCAGCGAGGGATACTGAGCAGCTCAGGGCCTGGAGGCAGAGTAGCCCCCAGAGCTGTCAAGGTTGGGGAGGTGACCAGGTCTTGACACATCTGTGTGACAGTGACAGGTTATGGGCCCAGACAGGGTAGGCCTGTGTAGTGCTGTCTGAAGTGGGGGTGCGGGCACCTGCTGACAATCCCAGCAGCTGGGGCAGCACATCCCTGTGGCCACCACAGAAGGTAAGCATCTGACCTATAAGTAGAAAGAAGTGCTTATCACATGGTTCTCTCAGGTTCCAGCCTACACCCCTATGCAGCCACCCTGGAGTCACCACTATGACCATGCTGGACCTTGAGCCACAGGTGAGTGGGAAGTCCCTTCTTGGGGGTGTCACAGGCTTGTGGTCAGGAAAAGCTTCCAGAGGGGCGTAGTCTGAATCACCTCTTCAGGACGACTACCCCAACACAGAAGACACAGAGGTATGGGAGCTACAGGGCAGGATGCCCAGGGAGGATGAGTGTCAGGAGTGGGAAAAGATGGCTGCTGGCAGAGTGCCTTCAATACCTGAGCCAGGTGGGTTGGAGCCAGGTGGGGTGGTACTACGCAGGGGCAATGGCCCCCTGGGCCAGTTCCTCTTCAGAGTCTCCTGAATCCTCTGGGGTCTGAGGATGTCATTCCAGTTGGCCCTATATCTTCAGACACACCCCTTCCTCCCCCCCGCCCTTCCTGGCTTCCTCACATTCTGTGTCTCCAGACATTCTGACTTTCTCCTAGGTCCTCCATGCCATGCTATGCCCTGACACTTGCTAAGTCTTCTGTCTCGAATGTTCTCCCTCCCCTCCCCCATATTCAACCCCCATGTCTTTGCCCAGTCAACTGTATATCATCCTTTGAGTTTGAGATTCATCTGCACCTGCTCAGGGAAGGCTTCTCTAGCCCCTGTCAGCCCTGGTCCTCACCGCTGAAGGTGATTTCGGGAACAGGAAGATGGAGCTGAAGACTGCTTGCATGGAGGCACTGAAGAGAGGGCAAGAATGAAAGAAAGTTAATGGACATTTTCCTTTTTCTAAGCGTATTAATAAGCATTCTAGATAGCATGTGTTGAAATTATGATTCAGGATGGCTGGTTAGATCATGAATCATAGGTACAACATACTTAAAGCACTGTGCATTGCTCAGAGAGCTGGGTTTTGGAGTGGCAGGCAATACTGGAATGCAACTTTGGATGGTCTCTCTTTGGGAAGAGGAGTGTATTTTGGATTTATGTGGGATGAAAGTGTAATTTAAGCAGGGGACAGTGGGGGCTTGATGTGCAGTGAGAAGCATGTGTTTCTCTTCTGAGCACACAAGGGGTAGATTGTAGTGGGCTGTTTTAGCTCTGGTTTTCATCTTTCCAGACTGCTTGCTCTCTCTCTCTCTCTCTCGTTAATAGCACCTCTTGCCTGAGGAGGTCTTCCCCCGTTCCCTGTGGTTCTGATGAACCTGCTAACCTATGTCCGCACCCTCCTCTGACCTGTCACACACAATCACTGGATAGTCACATGGCCCTGGCTTGAATGCTAATGACAACCTATGGCTTGGTGGATAACTGACCCAGTAGTTGGAATGCAAGTGGACCACCAACAATTCTTTCTGGAAAAAATATGTGATATGGCTGGAGAGAAGTACTTTTCCTGCTTTGGAATTGTATGTCTAGAGTTGCTAGTGGCTGTTCTCCCTGATGCTTATGAAATTCCTGCCTGGAGAATGGAGTAGACAGAGACAGGCAGAGACTCAGATAGGAAAACAAGAAAGATGTTTTGGTATCATAGAGGCCCTGGAGCTAGCTGGGCTAAAGACAGAACCATTCCAAAGCTGCGTAGTTAATGAGAGATAACAAAACAAAACTTTTTTATTTTGCTTTAAATACTTTTGAGTTGCATGAGAATGCTTGGTAACATTCCGACACAGGATTGTTGGAAGTCATGATGTATTTTTTAAAATATTTTATTGATTTTGTACAGAGAGGAAGGGAGAGAGATAGAGAGTTAGAAACATCGACGAGAGAGAGTCATCTGTCAGTTGCCTCTTGCACACCCCCTACTGGGGATATGCCCGCAACCAAGGTACATGCCCTTGACCGGAATCGAACCCGGGTCCCTTCAGTCCCCAAGCTGAAGCTCTATCCATTGAGCTAAACCGGTCTCGGCGTCATGATGTATATTTATATTGATATTATATCAACATTACCTGAGTTATCTTCTTGAGTTTTCTTTTCTTTTTTTTTTTTTTTTTTTAATATATATATACTTTATTGATTTTTTACAGAGAGGGAGGGAGAGAGATAGAGAGCCAGAAACGTCGATGAGAGAGAAACATCGACCAGCCGCCTCCTGCACATACTGGGGATGTGCCCGCAGCCAATGTACATGCCCCTGACCGGAATCGAACCCGGGACCCTTCAGTCCGCAGACCGATGCTCTACCGCTGAGCCAAACTGGTTTCGGCTCTTCTTGAGTTTTCTAGGTAGATATTTATATCAGCTGCAAAGACTTATAGTTTTAGTTTTTCCTTTCCAATATTTATATCTTGTCTGTGTCATATTTATTATCATATCTATAATCCTCAGGACAATGTTGAATAATAATGTTGAGAGTGGGTATCTTTGATTTCTTTTCCGTTATTAATTCACTCATTATTATTTATTCAACTTTTGTGGAGTGGCTGAAATCCCTCTGGGCTATGGAAATGCAAATGTGACCAAGATGGACAAAATACATCAGAAAGTTTTGAGGAGAAACAGGAAGAAGTAAAGGGGTTATCGAGGAAATTGGATAGAGCTCTACCTTGGAGAATAAGAGAATTCTTCCCTCAAGAACTTCTCAATAAAATACACTTTGTCTTTCATCATAAAAAATGATCTTTGCTATTTACCGGTATTAAAAAATACATTTTTAATTTTATAATTACAGTTGACATATAATATATTACTTACAGGTATACAACAGTGATTAGACATTTATATAACTTATGAAGCGACCCACTGATAAGTCTAGTGCCCACATGATACAAATAGAGTTATTACACTATTATTGACTATATCTCCTATGCTGTATTTTATATCCCCGTGACTGTTTTTGGCCACTGGAAGGCCAAGTGTTGTTTCAGTCTGGCCTTTGCAATGCCCTGCCAAGAGCTGTCTCTCTGATTAAGTCCCCCAAGGCTCAGTAAAACAACCTCTCCTTGCCGCCAGTGCCAGAAGCTCATGGTATACCTCCTGTTTGGAATACATGCATCCTCCTGGGGGGCAGGACAGAGGCAGTGGTGGTGGAGCCCCAGGCTGGGGTGAGCTCATCTGCTGGCTAGAGGGGAGATGGTGCTGTGGTGGAGGAGCATAGGGCTGTGTGGGACCGAGCAGCAGGGAAGAGCTAGGGCAGGACAAGCACCAAAATATGGCACCCAGAGATGCCAGGCTGACAAGATAGAAGGAGAATGAATAAATGGTAGTACCTGCCAGCACCTCTATTCCTGGAGAGAGTTCTAACAGACCTCTGTCCCTCTGGCATATGCTTTTATATTAATTCATTAATCTTTTTCATGTATGGTCAAGGCACTTTTTAAAACTTCTGCCTTTTTTTTTTTTTTTTTTTTTTTTTTTCTGGGACTCAGCGTAAGTGAGTCTGTGCAGTGTCTCCATTTTCAACAGGTTTTTGTTTTTGTTTTTGTTTTTTTTTTGTCTCCTAGATGTAAACCACATTGGTTTTCAAAACCAAATATTCTGGGGGCTTGTCTTTCTTATGCAGGTCCCAGGGTTGGGGTGGCTGATGTGGGGCTCAAACGCTTGCTCTTCAGAGAGGAGCTCTGTGCTTGTGATATCCCTCCCACGTGTGGATCTTCGCATTGGGGTTGGGGGTCTCTGCCTCTCCTACACAATTTTTTTAAAAGGAGAATTTTTAGTTATTTTAAAAAATATATATATTTCATTATTTTTTTACAGAGAAGAAGAGAGAGGGTTAGAGAGTTAGAAACATCGATGAGAAAGAATCATTGATCAGCTGCCCATAACCAAGGTATATGCCCTTGACCGGAATCAAACCTGAGACCTTTCAGTCCGCATGCTCTATCCACTGAGCCAAACTAGTTTTGGCCTCCTACCCATTTTGATGTGGCATTTTTTATCCTTTATTATGGGAGAACTATTTTGCTAGTTTTCAGGTATTTTCCAGGGAGAATTGTTCCATATGTAGCATTAGGTTTGGTGTGTTTATAGCTCAGGGACATTCATTTATTTCCTTCTTTTTTTAATTATCTCTTTCTGTTGCTGTACCACCTATACCATCATCTTGAAACCTTCTCCAGTATACTTAGCTTATTAAAAGCTTCTTTAAAAACATTGAATATTATTAAATTACTTTTTAGTACTCATGGACATAACCACAGCTCCTCTTTTTTAGCCTATTAATGTTGTGAATAACACCAAGAAATGTATTAATATTGAACCAGCCTTGAATTCCTGTATTCTTGTATGATGGCATATTCTCTTTCTGGCCTCTGGAATTAATTCTGCCAATATTTTATTAAGGACGTTTGTATCTTTACGTAAGTAAAAATTAGTTTCATGTGTGTGTTTTGTCAAATGTTGCAGAATGAGATTGGAAATGTCTCCTTGATATATATATATATATATATATATATATATATATATATATATATATATATACTCTGAAGTAGTTTCAGTAGCATGGGAATAACTGGTTCCCTCCCAGACTCTCCAGTTGTTCTGGAGGAGGTGGTTACATTTTCTTGCTTCACTCTTAGTTCTGAAATCTTGTTGTTCCATTTTTGGATTGTCACTCTCAACCAGATGGGCTATCTCTGTTCTGTTTTCGATTGATTATGATGTATGACACATTTTTTCCCCATACACCAGATGGGTGTGTTACAAAATTGGCTGAAGACTTAGGAAGATTGAAGAAGGATATGTCACATCATCTCCCAGCAAATAACCTAAAAGTAAACAAGAGCTATGCCCTGTCCTCAAGGCTTTTTGTCTCTCCTCAAAAGGCCTCCATGATGTTGCTGTCACTCTGCCTACCCCACAGACTTGCCACTTGTCTCTTTTCCAGGATTCTTTAGCTCAGGCTCCCCCAACTGATTCCCTTACATTTGGCAGGTAGACTTATGTGTTATGCTAAACAGGGGCCACCTACTCCAGACCCCCTTACTTTGACAAAATTTTCCATCAGAATGGGCACAGAAAAAAAATGTCCTTATTCTTTTGTATGCACAACAAAACTTGGAAAGCAGAAATGGCCATAGTTACTTTAAAAAAAAAAAAAAAAATATATATATATATATATATATATATATATATATATATATATATATATATATATATATTGATTTCAGAGAGGAAAGGAGGAGAGAGATATAGAAACATTACTGTGAGAGAAGATCATTGATCAGCTGCCTCCTGCACACCCCTTCTGGGGATTGAGCCCACAACATGGTCATGTGCCCTGACCGGGAATCTAACCATGACCTCCTGGTTCATAGGTCAATGCCCAACCACTGAGCCACACCAGCCAGGCCATAGTCACTTTTGATTTTAGTTTACTCTTCCTTTCTCTGTAGTAGATCATATGTCAATCACTATTTATCAGCTTTTCCAACTTCTGGGCCAGTCCACCTCAACAATATAGCTGGGAGATGAGAGAGGAATGCAGGGTGCAGTCTTACTGTGGTTTCTTGCTTGTCTTTGCTACTCAGATTCCACACCCATCTATGCTGTCATTACTGGGAACTTGGTAATCTCTTTTTTGTTCTCACAAACACACTGCTGTGAATAATTGTGTATATTTCTTTTGTATATTGAAAACATATGGATGCTTTTCAATCAAGTATTTGGAATATACCCAATATCCTAGGTATGGAATGGAATTGCTTGGGCTTAGGGTGGGCTTGTGTTCATCTTTAATAGAAACTGCAAATCTATTTTTCACAGTAGTTTGCCAATCTACTCTTTCACCAGTAGCATAAGAGTGTTACAGTATTTTCAACACATGGCATATTTCTGTTGTTTTCATTATAATCATTGTGAAAAGTGTATAGCGAACTCATTGGGGGTTTTAATTTGCAATTTCTGATGATTAATGAAGTCAAGTACCATCTCATATGTTTACTAGCTATTGAGATATTCTGTGTTTGAAGATTTGTCCAAGTTTTGCCCATTTTTCTACTCAGAAGTGTCTTTTTCTTATTGTTTTGTAGGAATTCTTTCTATCCTAATGTGGGTCATTTGACAGATGTACATATTGTGAAAATTCTCTCCCACTCTGGATTGCATTTTCAATATCCTGATAGTGCCTCAACCAACAATGAAACAAAAAGACAGCCTGCTGACTGAATAGGAGATGATTTTGCAAAGAGTAGCTCCAACAAAGGTTTAACCTCCAAAATATATAAAGAGCTCATAAAACTCAACACCAAACAAACAACCCAATTAAAAAACGGGCAGAGGACCTGCACAGACACCTCTCCCAAGAAGACACACAAACAGCCAACAGATATATGAAAAGATGTTCAGCCTCAATAGCAATTAAGAAAATGCAAATCAAAACTACAATGAGATACCGCCTCATACCTATTAGAATGGCTATTATCAACAAGACAAATAGTAAGTATTATAGAGGTTGTGGAGAAAACTGAACCCTCATTCACTGCTGGTGGAAATGTAGATTGATAGAGCCATTATGGGAAATAGTCTGGCAATTTCTCAAAAATAAATAAATAAATAAATAAATAAATAAATAAATAAATAAATAATAGAGCTACCATATTACCCAGCAATCCCTCTTCTGGTATATATCTGAAAAAATCGAAAACATGTATTCACAAAGAAAGATATATGCACCTTTATGTTCATTGCTGCATTAATTCACAGTGTGTCCTGGGATAGAGGACTGGATAACGAAGATGTGATACATTTTACAATGGAATATTACTCAGCCATAAGAAAAGATGGAATACTGCCATTTGCAACAACATGGATGGACCTTGAGAATATTATGCTAAGGGAAATAAGTCAGTCAGAAAAGGCTAAGAACTGTATTATTTCACGCATATGTGGGATATAAAACCGAAACTCGTGGACACAAACAGCAGTGTGGGGGTTGCCAGACGGAAGGGGGCTGGGGGTGGAGGAGTGAAAGGAGCCTAATATATGGTGATGGGAGATTATTTGACTTTGGGTGGTGAGCACACAGTGCAATATACAGATCTTGTCACATAGAAACCCACACCTGAAACCTGTATGATCCTATTAATCAATGTCACCCCAATAAATTTAATAAAAACAAGAACCACAAAAAAATAAAAAAAAATAAAATCATACATCACCATCACACACTGTCCTGACCCCTTACTCCATTTTAATCTTCTTCAATGAACTGATTGTGATTTGACTTTAAATTACATATTAAGTTATTCATTTATTTGTTAGTTTATTGTCTGTCCTCCACACTAAATGTCAGCAGGGACTCTTTTTGTTGTTCACGTCTTTATCCTCAGAACTGGGTCTGGCCCATAGTCGGTGCTCACTATATATTTGCTACTTTAGTTAATAAATTATCTCATTTAGTCCACATCATTGCCCTACAAGGAAAGATTTATCATTTTTGTTCCTTTTAGTCTAGGCCTACCCCTCTTTAAAATGCAAAACCTCATCAGTCATTTACACTTTAGTATAAATGAAATACTGCCTACTGTGCTTTTCCTTGGTGAGATTTTGCAGGTGAGGATCAGAGTATGCAGCTCAGTAATATTTTTGGAGACTGTTTCTTGTGTCAGGTTCTATGTTTAAATCTAGTGGTGCAAAGATGCATGAAATGGTGTTTTTTTTTGCAACAAATTTGGTTGCAAGTGACAGTCAAGTATGAAACTCGGGATTCTCTGACTTTAAAACCCATATTCTTTTTGTTCAGATATACAGGAATGTTAAAAAAAGAGGTGGTTGGACTTTTCTGGGCAGGAGCATCTTGAACGTGTTTGCAGACTGTGGGGTAGGACCAGTAGGGGTAGGGAAAGGCACCAATCCCTTCTTCCCGGTGACTGACTCCTGGGTCTTCTTTCAGCCCCAGGCCTTAAGAAGCCAGGTGGCCACTGTGTCCAGGCTGACCTCATCTTTAGGAAGTGATACCCCAGCAAATCAGTGCTTGGCTCTGTAACTATCCCTTCCCATCATCCTTTTCCCTAACAAACTTCCCTTTCCTGTTTGAGCCTCTTCTCATTTATACTAAACTCATGTATACTAAAGTGTAAATGATTGATTAGACAATGTTTTATTGCTCTTAGCAGGGATCTGCATTTTCCAGAATGGGTTAAAAATAGTCAGCACTGTAATTGGAGGGGTGACTGGGTAATGGTGTGAATTCTGTCATGGAGAAGTTAATTGGAGGGGGCAGAGGAAACTTTTTATATTCAAAAACACCATGAAGGCACCCACTCTTGCTATACCTAATGATCCCCAGCCTCCGTATCAGCAGAACATTTTCTAATTTACAAAGGGCTTTCGTCTCAGCAGGTGGCTCTGAGGAAATGATGCTCAGGGGAGAAGGGACGTGAAGCTGTCCCTCTGGCGTCTGTGTTATGATGGCGTGTGCCTTCCGTAAGTCAGAGTCAGCCATCTGGGTTTGAACAAAGAGGCAGTTTTGCAGACCAGCTTCCTGGCCCCTGCTGACCTCTCCTGGGAACCGGCATAGCCTTCTCCCAATCCTTCGTCTACACAGGTGGTTTGTGTGGCCTTGGCCAGGCCCGCCCCCCTCTCCCCAGGCCTCAGTCTCCCCATCTGCGCAGTGCAGGCTTAGGATCAGTGATCTCTGAGGCCCCGGAACAATTGGAAAACCTCAAGTGCTTGTAGCCGAGGCTGAGTGGCATGCTCCTCTCCTGGCGGACCTGGCTGGACCACCGGAAACCTGGTCACCTGGGAATGGCTAAGAGTGTAATACTAGGGATGCTCAGGGTTCGAGAGGCAGCTGGATCTGGGCTCACACCCTGGCTGGGATTCAGGTGAGCTGAAATGTCCTGAGATTGTCACCTACTCTCCTCAATTCTTTGTCTGTAAAAGGGGAATAATGTGCCCGCCAACTAGGGCGGAGCATGTTGGACAGAACTAGGGATCTGTGATGCTCTTAACCCAAGAGGGAGAAGGTGTTTTACAACTGAAAACCCTCCATGCGGCTCCCCATCTTGTGCCCCAGACTCCACGTGGCCTGCCCCGGCCCACCCGCTCTTTCTTTTCACTCTGCCCTCCACGGCCTCCTCTTAGTACTCGAGTAGCTGTCCTTGCAGCTTGAGAGCGTCTCCGCTTTTCTCTCCTCAGCCAACTCCTCTTCATCTTTCAGGTCAAAGAGAGCTCCTCCAAGAGGCCTTTCCCCATCTCCGTGAGTCCCCCTGGTATAACTTCTCAGAGCACCATTGGGCCAGGCCTGCCCTGGCTGGGCAAGATCAGGGTTTCTTTCTCTCTTTTGTAAAGGAAGCTTAGAAGCAAGCAGCTCTGGCTGCTGCAGCGGTCCCACAATCCTCAGGCACGGAGGCTTCCATCTCGTTCCATGGGTCTCGACATGCAGTACACCTCCCAGAGAGCATGAAGCTCTGGCCCTCACAGCCCCATTCGAAGGAGGAAGGAAGAGCAAGGAAAGGCTCACCTCTCCAACCACAGACACCTCTAAGGAAGTCACACACTTCCACTCACACCCCCCGCGGGTGTGTGGCCATGATCATGTGGCCACATGTAGCTGCCGAGGAGGCTGGGGAGCATTCAGGTGGTCATGTATCCAGATGAGAAGGAAGGAGAGGACACATATCGGGGGCCGAAAGCAATGTGTGCCAAGACCCTGTTCCTTTCCTGCAGTCTGCAGTCACGTGCTCACTAGTGGTGGCCTCATGAAGGGGTATCTTCGCCCCTTGAGTGGGAGCCACGGGAGAGCATGGAGTCGCCCTGCCCCCATTCACCTGTACACCCCGTGCCCAGCACAGTGTCTGGCGGAAGTAGGTAATGCACAGGAGAGATCTGTCCTCCGTTCAAGACTCTGTGCTAGGAAGCATCATCCCCCACGTTCTGTGTCTTTTATGATCTTCAGAGAAGGCCTCTAGGCGCTCACCCTCCCGGGCTTTGTGGTTCCAGGCTGCTCAGTGATTGGGCCTCGTGGCTGGGCCTGCCCCCTCCCAGGCCAGTACGATGACAGAGTTTGAGGAGCCGCTGCTGTAGGGGCGGGCAGGTTCCCACGTGGAGGGGTGCCAAGTGCTGGGACACCTGCAGCCAAACCGGCAGTGCTGGAGTCAGTGCTTCCCCAGCACCACTCAGCCGTGAATCACCTGGAAACTTATTAAAAATACAAAACTTCTGAGTCAGTAGGTTTTGGGTGATATATTTGGTTACAAGTGCCAGAACGCCAGCTGGCTTAAGCAAAAGGGGAATTGATTGCGAGGCGGGTGGCTTCTCCTATAATTGCTAGAAGGCGGGCTTGTGGGTGTGGACAGGCCAAGGACTCAGCTATCCCGCAGGCAGCCTTGGCCTGCTTTTCCCAAGGCCCCATGGCCTCCCCCACCCCCAGGGTTTCAACAAGACTTTCCTGATGTTGGGTGTGTCCCAGGAACTGTCCATGGCCTCTGGGGACTGGACATTCCAGAGAGGGTGCCTCTGGGCCCCTGGTGGCTACATGCCTCCCAGGACAACTCCTCCCAAGCAGCTTCAGGTGTGTACTCCTCCCCCTTCCTACCTCCCCCTCTTCCCTAAGGAGAAGTCCCCCACCCTCCACCCCCATTGTTAGAGTCCTGGTGATTAAAGGGCTGGGAAAGACGGGCACAGTGCGGAAACAGGGGGTCTATGGGAGCATTTGTAGGGTTGGTTCCTGCACAGTCAATCTTCCCCGTGAGTCACAAAGCAATAGGGGTCCCTATATTTTCATCAGACTCAGCAGCGTGGGAGCAGCGGGGGCAGTAGGGGTCTCCCTGGCCAGCAGTGGGGGAGTCAGGATCTGGTGGGAGAACACAACAGCTCCTCAGGGCCACAGGGCTCAGAGTGGGGCAGGACTCCGCATGGCCCCAGGCCAGAGCTTCCCAGCTGTGCAACCATGGGAATCACCTGGGATGTGCCTTAAGATGCACTTTCCAGGCCCACCCAGACCTTCCAAATCACACTCCAGAAAAAGGGAGGATACACTTGAATCAAGTTCCTCAGAACAATGACACCCTCCCATGCCCCCACTTGCACACACATACATGTGCACACACACACACACACACACACACACACACACACACACTATCAGAACCATGGTCTTTAACCCTTCCCTTCACAGAGGCCATTCAGAGTCAGAATCTTGGGGGTCTTGTCTCGGAGGCCCTGTCAGGGCAAGTGGGGGTGGGGCTGCAGCAGAACTTCAGTTACCCCCCTGAGGTCCTGGGCCCTGTGCTGGTCACCACCTGCTGTGGGGAATGAGGTCCAACTGACCATTGGCCTGGGGAATGGGGTCCTCCTGACCCAGTGATCTGGGGTCCACCTGACCCATTGGCCTGGGGAAAGGGGTCCACCTGACCAGTGGCCTGGGGAATTTCCAGCTCCTTTTGAAAATCTGGCAGTTTTCACGCTGGGCCCACATAGTGGATGGGTTCAGGAGCTATACTGGGCTGCCTCCTCTGAGTCCCACCTTGTTCTCCAGGCTCCCTTGCTGCTGACCCCATTAGGCATCTGAGTGTGGGATCCCCAGCTGGGCATCCAGCTATGAGTTATTGTTATTGTCATTATTATCACTATTTTTTTTTAAAAGCACTGTTCACTACATATATACTGAGTGGCCAGATTATTATGATGATGATCTCTGAACACATAATAATCTGGCCACTCAGTGTATATCCTATTTAATAAAAGGCTAATATGCAAATTGTCCCCTCAACCAGGAGTTCGACCAGCAGGCAGACCGGCCAACTGCCCATGTCCCCTCTCCCTGGCCAGGCTAGCCAGATCCTACTCATGCACGAATTCATGCACTGGGCCTCTAATATAAAGTAAATTATATACCGAGTGAACAGATTATAATACAGTCAGAGATCATAACAATCTGGCCACTCAGTGTATACACTCTTGATGCCTCACTGAGCAAACACTGAACTATGCACTCATTTTATAGATGAGAAAACTGAGGCCCAGAGTGGTTAAACAACTTGCCCATGGTGCCCAGCTGCTAGTGGCAGAACTGGTGTTTAGATCTAGGTATATCTCCCTTTAAGGGGAGACCCTTACTTTGCCTTTGCACTCTGTACCCTGACCTCTGAGCTCAGCATCTTTCTCTCTCTAGTCCATTCTCTAACCTTCAGGCTCCTGTCATCAGACTAGGGTCAGATGTTGACAGCCAAGGGGTTCTTAGGCCTGGGTGAGGCCAGGTGCAGGGGGCTGAGTAAGATTAAGGGGTCAGGTACTAGGTCAAGGGCACAGGGGCAGAACTGCTGACTGAGACCCCTCCCCTCATCCCCAGGTGGCTACCCTGTCAGCCCATACTCTGACCCCAATCTTTAGCCCTAAGGAGACAGGGGCCCTCACAGTGTGCTTTGATGGGTACCTTGTGGACTTTCTTTCCTATTATCTTTTAAGATGTCTAGAATGACACCATTAGCATCTGTAGCAAACATTATTCTGTCTTTTAAGAAGGCATATGAGGCCCAGGGGGAACGAGGTAGCAACAGAAGGGACATGCCCTCAGGCAGGTTGGGAAGAAATGCTCACAAAGGCCAGAGGGGCAGTGGGTGTGTGGGACCAGGAACATCGTGAGGTGAGCAGCCTGACAGGAGAAGCGAGAACAAGAGGACAGGGAGAGAGGCTGGAGGAGGGAGGACACACTGGACCAGGAGGGGCCCCGGGCAGCCAGGCCCCCGCACTTAGGATCAGGTGGTTAAGACTCTCCCTCTGCCTCTTCTGGGCTCCTGTCTCTGTGCCCTTTTCTCGCTCCTTCCATCCTCCTACCCCTGCCTGGTCTCACTATCTGTCTCTGTTCTGCTTCCTTTTCATCTCACTGAGCTTGTCCGTCTTTTCTCTGTCTCTGGATTGGTCTCTCCCACTTCTGTTTCTCTCTGTCTGTCACTTTGAGTGTCTGTCTGTCTCTGCATCAGTCTGGCATCTCTGGTCCTGCATCCCTGTCTCCGTGGATATCTTTGTCGCTGCGTGCTGTGTCTTTCTCCTTGCCTCTCTGTCTCCATCTCTCTGTGCACCTGTCTCTGTGTCTGTGTCTTCCCTGGATGTCTGAATGTCTGTTTGTCCATCAGTCTCAGACAACTGGACACACCCCCTATGTCCTATTTGATGTGCAGTTTTGAGATTCCCTTTGAATATCGCAGGAGCAGGTTGACGGTTACCAAGGGAACAGGTCAGAAGAAATGGAGGGATCAAGGCGGGGGGAGACCATGGTGGTGCGGGTACCCTTTTCTGCTTTCATATTCTTTGGCACTTTCCTTTTCCAAAGCAGAAAGAAAGGGCAACAATTTAAAATGATTTTTTCAAGAATCCACATGACAGAAATAATGGGTCCTAACTGTGTTGGACTAAAAGGCAGGCGGGGAGGGTACAGCTGCTCCTCCTGTGTCTGGAGGGATTTAATGGCCAGATACTGGGAGAGGGTGATTAGAGGTTCTGGAGCCATTTGCCAAGCCTTGGGGTTGGCATCGCCCATGGCGGCTCTGGCTGCTCAGCCCTTGAGGAATTCCAGACCCCTCTCAGCCTAGAGCATCCCAGTAGGGCACAAGGCCATACTCAGGACATTGGACACTGGGCTGCCTGCAGGTCTTTTATCCGAAGCCAGGGGCCAGGAGCACGAGAGGAACAGAAGAGGCCAAATTCTGGCCACTCAAGAACCAGCACAGAGCCCAGCTCTCCCCAGGCACTTTTCCAACAGCATCCCTCCACTCTCCTTGGCCCAGCCCAGATCTGGTCGTCATGGGGATTAACAGAGATGGTGCCTGCAGTGTTCCCAGCACACTAGCCCCTGTTACCCAGTAGCCAAGCCAAGAATCCTGTGAGTTTGGACTGGACCGGACCATCTGCTTCTGGGGTTGTCATTGTTGTGTGAGCATTTACTTACTCTGTGAACAAGAGTCAGGCTTGTGCAGGACACGGATGAGCTATCAGGTGTAATAGTGATTACTTAGCCCTCATAACAAGTAGGATCTATCAGCTACCATTTCTTTATTCTAAACTTTGACGTGCCTTTATCCACTTTGTCAGCACAGCAAGTGGTTTTACAGATGAGGACATTGAGGACTTCAGCGACTATAATACAAAAATGAAAAGGCAACACAGGAAGCCAGGGACACAGGAACAGCAGCCCCCTCCCAGGAGGTTGGGATTGGAAAGGGAGCGGGGAAGGCCTCCCAGCTGAGCTCTAAGCTGGACAGGCATTTGGGGGCTGATGGTTAGTCAGGGGCTTGGAAAGGAGGGCGAGCCAGGTTGCAGTGTGGTGTAGAGGCTGGAATGAGGCAGGCCTAGGGTGGAGGAGGGCAGGGGAGCTCCCGCGAGGTATAAGCAGGGCGGGCCTTGAGCACTCTCCCATCTCCCACCAATCAATCATTGGAGGTTTAGGCCTCAGCCCCGTGCTTTCCCTCCTGGCTCAACTGCCACAGTGGGTGCGGGACCAGCCCTTTTCATGACATGGTCACGGGAGGAGGCACGCACAGCGAGCGTTTACCTGCTTTGCCATCTTGACTAGTTGTCCCACTCTGTTTTGTATCTTGGTCGTGATGCTGTTTACACAAAGGCATGGATTTGTCAAAACTCCTAGAACCACATTCTCAAAAGGGTGAAGTTACTGTACGGAAATAAGACCTGAGTAAACAAGACTTTAAAAAAACACACTCTAAAATAAGACTGTGGCCAATGGTTTGGTGAATTACTACACACAAACACAATATGTAAAAACTGAATGTTGGACAGTAAAATGAATAAATTATGGTTTTTGGTTTAAGCTTGATTTGAAAAAAAACACACACATAACATTATGCTAAGTAGAAGAAGCCAAACACAGAAAGCCACAGACTATATGATTCCATTTATATGACATTCTGGAAAAGGCAAAAGCATGGGCATAAGAGTCAGACTAGCGGCTGCCACAGGCTGTGGGTGGCGGACAGGATTGACAACAGGGGGCACAGGACAATAGGGGTGATTACACTGTTCTGAATCTTGATTGTGTTGGTAGTTTCATGACTGCTTGTACTTGTCAAAGCCACCGAACTACATGTTAAAAGGGGTAACTTTTACTGTAGCTAAATTCTGTCTCCAATTATGTAAATTATATACACCTGCCTTTTTCAGAAAGCAGGCTGAGTGAAAGAAAATTATTAGAGAAATAACCATATAGGTGGTGCGCAGATAGGGCAAAAATTGTGGAGGTAGGATCAAAATAAATACATTTTGAGAAGACTATAAGTCCCATTTATATTTCTGTCTAGAGAAATAACTAGCTGAAGAAGGTAGTAGACTGGGTATTTTCTCCCATCTAATCTATATAATTTAACATTTTTATAGTTTAACCTAGGGTAAAAATTAGAAGATCAATGAAAAAGTCAGAGACAGTTGACTTCTGTTTGCCTTCACCCCCAGATTCTGCCATTGTCATCCATGTCATTCCTTCACTCATTCAGCAAGCAGGATACCAGAGCTGCTCTGATAGGGCAATGGAGGAGTGTTTCACCAGGGACCATTGACAATGTGCAGGCAGGGTTAACCAGAGAACAATGATGAAGCCCTTACACGCCTAGACCTGAGGAGCAAACTACGAAAGCAAACTCCAGAATCCAAACAAACATCCTGTGTGGTAGAGGGCACCCAGTGAGAGCTGTGGCCTCTGCAGGGGAACTCAGAGAACCTTCGGCCCAGTGGGGGAGATAGGGAAGAAACACGCCCACCTCACTCTCCTTTAGCCTCCTGCTGGTGCCTCCAGCCTGCAGATGCCACCTGAATACAGGGACCGGCTCCCAGGCACAAAGCAGGTGAAGGACAGCGGTGGGGATGCAGGGGCACCCGGAGAAGGTCCAGCATACCACCTATGGGTCTGTGTTTTAACCTCTAAGTTTTATTATCTTTCAGGTCTGACAAGGCCAACAGGTCATGAGATAACTGCTGTTGGAAAGATAATTGGTTATACTCACAGATTCCTAGAAACAGGAGCCATGGTTCACTATGCTGGGCCAAAAGGGAAAGCACCAACGTTGGTCATGAGCAGGGAGAACTGTGGACAAGAGCCTTTACTATGGCTTCTGCAGGAAGGACCTGGTGAGGCAGGGTAAGCACAGTTAGGATTGGCAGAATGTCAGTAGGCTCGGGGGTGTAGGAGCTGTTCATTAAATTGTCTGGTACCTGGCCCTCGGTGATTAGGGTAGGTGGAGAGTGGTCCTGAGCATGAGAGTCCCCTAGAGGAGGCAAAGCAGGCTCTGGATGGATTGGTTTGTGTACAAAATGTGTGCTGGCAGGGGAGTCATTAGCTCTCCCTAGAGATTGGCTACCCCAGGAAGGACCATCCTTCCAGGGTTAGAACTTCAGATACAGAAACTAGAAAATCCATGAACACAGTATATGCTTTCACTTATTTAGATCTTTCTCAATTTCTTTCTTCAGTATCCTATAATTTCTGAGTACATGCCTTTTACTTCCTTGGTTAAATGTATTCTTAGGTACCTTCTTTTGCTGCAATATTAGATGGGACTGTTTTCTTAAATTTTTTCCTGATAGTTCATTATTGGTGTCTAAATATGCTACCAATTTCTGAATATGAATTTTGTATCCTGCTACTGTGCCAAATTAATTTAGATGAGAAATTTTATTTTTGATGGATTCTTTAAAAATATATATACGTTTTTATTCATTTCAAAGAGGAAAAGGGAAAGATTGAAACATCAGTGATGAGAGAGAATCATTGATCAGCTGCCTCCTGCATTTTCCACACTGGGGATTGAGCCCATGTGCCCCAACCAGGAATCAAACTGTGATCTCCTAGTTCATAGGTTGACGCTTAACCACTGAGCCACACCAGCAGGGCTTGGTGGATTCTTTAGGGTTTTCTATGTATAATATCATGTCATCTGCAAACAATGACAGTTTTATTCCCTTTTCTTAAAATTTGGATGCGTTTTATTTCTTCTTCTTCTTCTTATCTGATTGCCATGGCTAGGATTTCCACTATTATGTTCAATAAGAGTGAGGAAAGTGTATTGTTCCTGATCTTAAAGAAAACATGTTTAGTTTTTGCCCATTGAGTATGATGATGGCTGTGGGATTTCCATTTATGGCCTTTATTATGTTGAATTATGATTCCTCTATTCCCTCATTGCTGAGAGTTTTTATCATAAATGGGTGCTGGATTTTGTCAAGTGCTTTTTCTGCATCTATTGATATGATCATATGATTTTTATCCTTCATTTTATGTGATGTATCGTTTTTATTGCATCTGCAGAATAAATCCCACTTGTTCATGGTGTATGACTTCTTTAATGTATTGCTGGACTGGATGCCTTCACAGGCAAATTTTACCAAACATTCAAAGAAGAACTAATATCTATCATTCTCAAATTATTTCAAAAAATTCAAGAAGAGGGATGCTTGCAAGCTCTTTTTACCAGACCAGCATTATCCTAATTCCCAAACTAGATGAAAAACTACAAAGGAAGAAAATAATAAGCCAAAATAGATACTAAAACCTCAACAAAATAATGGTAGTACATTCTTTGACATTGTTCTTTGTAATATTGCTTTGAATGTCTCCTCAAGCAAGGGAAACGATAGAATAAATAAATAGGACTGAATCAAACTAAATTTTTTTGCACAGCAAGGGAACCGTTAACAAAATGAAAAGACAACCTATTGAATGGAGAAGATATTTGCTAATGATACATCTGATAGGGGTTAATATTAAAAATATCAATAGATAAGAACTCATACAACTTAACATCAAAGACAAACAAACTAATTAAAAAATGGACAGAGGACCTGAATAGACACTTCTCCAAAGAGGACATACACATGGCCAATAGACATGAAAGATGCTAAACAGCACTCATCATCAGAGAAATGCAAATTAAGATTGCCTCATACCTTCAGAAACACCTGTTGCTAAGCATTTGGAAAAAGAAAATGCTTAAGCACTGTTGATGGGATTGCAAATTGGTGCAGCCTCTATACAGAAAACAGTATGGAAGTTTCTCAAAAAGTTAAAAATGGAACTTCCATATGACCCAGCAATCCCACTTCTGGGTATTTATTTGACCTAATCCAAAACACTAATGAGAAGTGATATATGCATCTCTAGGTTCATTGCAGCATTTTATTTATTTATTTTTTATTTTATTTTATTTTATTTTAAAATATTTTATTGATTTTTTACAGAGAGGAGGAGAGAGGGATAGAGAGTTAGAAACATCAATGAGAGAGAAACATCGATCAGCTGCCTCTTGCACACCCCCTACTGGGAATGTGCCCAAAACCAAGGGACATGCCCTTGACCGGAATTAAATCTGGGATCTTTCAGTCTGTAGGCCAACGCTCTATCCAAACCGGTTTCGGCCATTGATGCATTTTAATACTAGCCAAGATAGGGACACAACCAAAGTGGTCAATTAAATGAAAAAGATGTGGTACATATGTACAATGGGATTTGACTCGACCATGAGAAAAATTAAATCTTTTGGGACAACATGGATGGACCTAGAATATGTAATGCTAAGTGAACTAAGTCAGACAGAGAAAAACAAATATCACGTACATTCACTTATATGTGGAATCTAAACAAAATAAATGTCAAACAAAAACAGAAACAAAACCATCGATATAGAAAACAAACTGACATTTGCCAGATAGAGGGTTATTAAGGGTTGAGTGAAGTACAAATTGGCAGTTTCAAAATAGTCACAGGGATGCAAATTACAGCATGGGGAATATAGTCAATAATATTTTAACAACTATGTATGGTGACAGGTGGGTGGGTACCAGACTGTATTGGGTCTTAATAAATTGTATCTAACTGTTACCAGACAGGGGCCCGCCTGGAGCAGGTCTGCATCAGGTGGCTTGTAGTGTGTGGGTCCTTGGCTTTGTGTAGGAAAGATTTCACAACAGGAGTCCAGATGGGTTGGAGAGCATGTTCATTAAAGGTAGTGATAATGAAACAAAGGAAGAAATTAGGGTTGAAGACACAACAGGGAGAGCCTAGGGAGGGGGTCTGCTTTGTGTCTAAAAATGTTACAGGGAAGAAGCCACCCAGGGCAGGGCTGCTTAGCTCACTGGGACGTGAAGGTCACAGTGACGGGAGTGAGCCCAGGTGGGACTGCATTAGCTCACTGGCAGGTCAGAGAAAAGGGGGCCTTAGAGAGAGGATCAGGGGTGGCCCAGGTTGAGGTGCGGCTGCCCACTGCTCCCTCCCCTGGATGCCAGTCCTGTGGGTCCTTTAGAAAGAAAAAGTTCATGCACAGGAAGGGGCATGGGCATGCTCTAGGTTGCGGCCGCATTGAGTCTTTGTCCTGAGGGATTGTTTTCCCTGTAGGGGAGAATCTTAAGGGGAGGGTTTCAGTAGAATATGCATCAGCTTCCAGGTGCATTTTTAATGTGCTGATGCATCAAGATGAGTGTGTTGGGGAGTTTTGGATTATTCTTTGGCCTATTTTACTGTTATCTTAAGTCTGCCTAGCATTAATGGTGCTTTTGTTATTAGTTTCCCAACTTTATCTGTCCCTGGGTTTAGCTGGCACAGGTGGCATTAACTGGGTCTTTGTTCTCGATTTTCCCAGGCCAGGGTGGTGGAAGCTATGTATTCTCTGGTTAGGGAGGAAGGCATAAGCCATTTTCTCTCAGTGTCCTTGGTTGGGGAAGATATAGTATTGCGATCCACAAGCTGGCTGTAAGTTGCCCAAAATGTTTGGCTTTGTTTAATTTTCTTGTCTCAGTTTCCCCATTTCACCTGCCCAGGGATTTTCCTAGCTTCTTACTATCCTGCCACATAACCACTATGATGTACACCTGAAATGAATATAATATTGAATGTCAACTCTAATTAAAAATGTAAAATAAGTAAATAAGTAAAAGATACAGAACAGTGCTCTCGGCCCAAAACTTCCCCTTTCTAGTTGATCACTTCCTCCACTCCCCCTAACCACCAACCTCTGCAATCACCAAAACTGACCTGTGTCACATAGCTTTGTCTTTTCTAGAATTTCATATGAATAAACTCATACAAAGTAGCCTTTTGATTTTGGTATTTTTCATTGAAAAGGTATTTGTGACTCATCCATACTGTTGGATATATTAATATTTGGTTTTTCTTTATTGCTGAGTAATATTCTATTGCATGGATGTGCCAATGTTTCTTTAACTAGTCACCAGTTAATGGATACTTGGGTTTTTCCAATAGGTCTATCCTATATAATAAGAGAGGAATATGCTAATTATCTGTTACATCCTGAGGTGTAATGACCGACTGACTGTATAATGACTGAATCACGGATCTGCCGGAGGGTGGGGCAGTGAACTATAAGTGAGTGGCAGAGACCTACAGGAGGGGGCAGGCAGCAAGCTATGAGGGGTGCGGGGGGGGGGGGGGCTACAGGAGGGCAGGGCAGTGGGTGGAGAGCTACAGGAGAGTGGCAGTGACCTACTGGTGCACGGATTTGTGGGCAGGGCTACTAGTTATAAACAAAGCTGGAAATTCTCCTGTCTGTCTTTTATATGATATAATCCCTGTCCCAGATGCTCCCCTAGCAGATGTCAGCTTATGTCTCATGGCTGAAGCTCAGGCCTGTCTCAATATCATTCCGATGGCAAAGGAAACTGGGAGAGAAAAAAATCTTTGCCTCTGCCAAGGAAAAGTGAAGAAAGCAAGCTTCTATGTGAAAGTGAAGAACATTCCCATGTGTTCAGGATGCAAACAAATTGTGTGTGTCAAAAGGATGTGACTGGGGTGCCATTTTGAAACCAGCTGGTTTTGCTTACTTACCCTACCTGTTTGGCTCCAGGTGCATCAAGTTTGTAAACTTTATCAAAAGCTGTGTGCATTGTGGAATTACAGAGATCACAGAATAGCCAAAACAATCTTGGAAAAGAACAAGGTTGGAGGATTGTAAAGCTACAGTAATCAAGACTGTGTGATACTGGCATAGAAGTAGATACAGAGGTTAATGGACTAGAATTGACAGTTCAGAAATAACTTATGGTCAATTGATTTTTGACAAGTGTGCCAAGACTACTCAATGCAGAAAGAATAGTCTTTTCAAATAATTGTGCTGGGACAACGGAATAGAATGAATTTGGATCCCTACTTCACACCACATAACAAAACTAAACTCTAAATGGATCAAAGACATAAATGTAAGATCGAAAACTACAAAACTCTTAAAAGGAAACATAGGAGAAAATCTGCATGAGCATGGATTAGGCAATGATTCCTTGATATGACACCAAAAGCACAAGCAATCACAGAAAAAAATAGATAAGTTAGACTCCATAAAAGTAAAATATTACATATACCAAAGGACACTATCAAAAAAGTAAAAGGCATCTCACAGAAAGGAGAAAATATTTTACTATTTTATAATATATTTTTATTGATTTCAGAGAGTAAGGGAGAAGGAAAGAGAGAAAGAGAAACGTCAATGATGAGAGAGAATCATTGATTGGCTGGAGATTGAGCCCGAAACCCAGGCATGTGACCTTGGCCAGAATTGAACCAGGCACACTTCAGTCTGCAGGGCGATGCTTTATCCACTGAGCCAAACCAGCTAGGGCTGGAGAAAATATTGTAGAATTATACATAGGATAAGAGTTTAGTCTTCAGGATATATAAAGAACTCTTACAACTCAACAACAAAAAATAAATAACCCAATTTAAAAATGGACAAAGGATTTGAATAGACATTTCCCTAAAGAAGCTATACAAATGGCTAATAAGTACATGAAGAGATAGTTAGCATTAGTCAGTGAGGAAATGCAAATCAAAACCACAAGGAGACTTCATACTTATAAGGAAAAAAAGGGAAATAACAAATGTTGGCAGAGATATGGAGAAATTAAAGCTTTGTACATTATTGAAGGAAAGGTGAATAATGCAAACACTATTGAAAATAGTTTGGTAGTTTCTCAAAAAGTTAAACACAGAATTATCATTTGACCCAGCAAGTCCATTCCTGGGTATATACCCAAGAGAATTGAAAATATAAGTTCACATAAAGACTTTATAGTAGCATCACCTATAACATCCATAAAGTTGAAAACAATTCAAATATCCATCAGATGCTGAATGGATAAATAAATGCAGCATATCAATACAGTGGAATATTCAACCATAAAAAGAAATGAAGTGCAAGTTCATGCTACAATATGGGTGAACCGTGACAACATTATGTTCAGTGAAAAGAGCCAGGCACAAAAGGCCAAGTATTGTCTTATTCCATTTAAACAAAATGTACAAAATAGGCAAGCTCACAGAGGCAAAAGTGGAACAGAGGTGACCAAGGGATGAAGGAGAGGGGAAACTGGGACTAATTGCTGGTAGATGAACAAGTTTTGGAATTAGACGGTCTTTATGGTTGCACAACGTGAATATACTAAGTGATATACTCTACGAACCACTGAAGTGTCCGTTGATGAGCAGTGAGTTTTATGTGATATGAATTCCATCTTAATTTAAAATAATAGTAAAAGGAAAGACCATTCAGCTGCAGAGGCTCCATTCGAAAGGGAAAGAGGGTGGCTGTTCTATAATACCTCAGAGTGTAGAATCTTGTTCTTAGGCAGAGGAGCCTGTGGTGGCCCAGGGCCTGTAAGGAAAACAGACAGAGGCAGGTCCTTAGCCTGGAAAAGCAGGAGTTTGCTGCCTCCAGAGCGTGGCAGAGGCCTGCTCTGGCCTCAGAAAGCTGATGCGGAGTCCCTGGCTCAGGGCCAGGATCCCAGCCACGGAGACAAACATCACCTGGGGAGGTTCCAAGCTAGCTTGGCATAAGCTGCTTTCAAAACGTGCTCAGAGCCTTGGAGACACCTGGGGTGCCAACTTCTGGCCTCCAACCCCTAGAGACAGACAACCTGCCGCCCTCCCCTCTTCTGTTTGCACAGGCTGGCTTCATTAGCGAGGAGGTGATGATCTAATTCCCTCTAAACAAATGTTTGGGATGTGGAGTTTTCCTTCAACAATGAGCAGTGGCAGACGGTGAGAAATCTGCTTGCACCTTCTGGGGATGGGGTAGGGGAAGCCACCCTGGCATGCCTGTCAGCATGGAGAGTTCTGTCTCCATGGCTGTGTGCTCCTTTACATCCTGGGCTGGAGCATGACTGGCTGGGGTTACAGAAAAGAAGACAATATTGGCCCATTTGTTGGTGGTAAACACATAACTGGTCAGACTGGCGGTGGCCCCTTACACAGTCCCCAACCAGCTTGGGGTCAGAGAAACCTGGATTTCTGTACCCTGTAAGTGATTTGGGTGAAGCACTTAACCTAACCTATCCCTGCAAAGGGGAGGTTGAAACAAAGCTCATGAGCAGGACGTCCATTGAGGAAGGTCCCTGGGGGCCAATGCAAGGGAGAGAGGAAGCAGCAGCAGACACCATGACACCTTGAGTGACTCCATGGGGCCCGGAGCTGGAGTGGCCTCCAGAGCTGTGCTGAATCCGGGAGGTGGCCCAGGCCTCGATGCATCTGCATGAGTGATCCTTCTGGGGTGGGGGCACTGAGGAGACTGACTGCCAGGCCTTTTTGCCCACAGTACTCGTGGGAGCTGGGGGAGTTTGCTTTTTATTCCAGAAGGGGGATCTGGTCAGTGTATCATGGTGCTCATCACTCTGATCTCTAAAATCAGGTAACAAGCTCAAAAGACCCTAGCGTGGAGCTACAGGAGGCATGCATTTCAAATCAATGACATGGGTAAGATGGCTGTTATTGGGGTGAGGAGTCAGGGAGAGGCAGTGAGCCAGCTCACTCTGCAGGGAAATTGGTTGCAGGCCTTATGCAAAGCCTTTGCCCATGTTCTCAGTCACCCCGAGGGACCTTGTCATCTCTGCTGGCGGCATCTGAATTGTTTTGCAGATGGGAAAGAGGTCCTCAGGTCCAACTTGCCTGTGTCCCTGGTCTCCAGCATGAGGTTTGCCTGGCATGGAGCGGGCACTCAAAATCTGTTACTTGGAAGGAGGAATGGGCATTGGTCCTCAGCATTTCTCCATTCTTATGTTCAGTGATGGCATCCATCATTGTCGTGTAATCCTCAGCATTCACTTCCTTCTTCCAGCTACCCGGAGACATCAATGTCCCAAACCCAATATTTGTCTCTTAAAAAATTAGATTGTATTTTCTTATAAATTCAATGACTAAAATATTTGTCTTAATGGAAATTGATAGTTCAAAATGTAGTTACAAAAATATTATAGTCCCCACATTTTGACCTGCTTTGAGGCCCAACTAAAGTGCCATCTCCTTACTCAGGAAACCCCTGCACTTGCCCATGTGCTCTATATATCTTGGACAACAGGATATGGTGCCACACTTTCCATCAAGTCTCTATAACATCAGGGGCTGCAAACCCAGCACAAACTAGCACAAAGGGGTGAGGTTTAGGTAAATGAAAAGTCTAGAGGGCTCCTCTGTCGATACTGGATCCTGAATCTCAAACAGTAGCTCCAAGAGCCTAGCTTACGATCCTTGGGGTCCTTGGGGCCTGCCTGGGCTCTCCCCCTGCCACAGCTCCCATGCTCATATCCCCATACCACTGCCATCAGCAACAGAAAGAAGAACCCATTTCCCCACAGAAGTCCATTGGCTCCTATTGGACCAGATGGCCTGGGAACGGGTGGTTCCTAAAAGAAAAGTGTTGTTCCATTTTTTAAGCCAAGGAAAGAATGAAAAGCATGGGCAAAAAACATATAGGTACTTTCAAAATAGATGTTATTACACACACATCTTACTCCAGTTGAATTCCTGTTACTCCTAGACCAGCTTAAAAGCCACCATCTCTAGAAGTACCTAAATATATAAAGCAAATATTAACAAACCTAAAGGGAGAAATAGACAGGATTACAAAGTTGGGGACTTTAATACCCCCCTTAATCCATGGGTAGATCATCCAGACAGAAAATCAATAAGGAAACATGGGCTTTAAAGAACACATTAGGCCAGATGAAGTTAACAGATATATATATATATATATATATATATATATATATATACACATACATACACACACACACACACATATACACACACACATATGTGTGTGTGTGTGTGTGTGTGTATATATATATATATATATATAAAGAATAGCCCATCCAAAAGAAACAGAGTACACATTCTACTCAAGGGCACACGGAACATTCTCCAAAATAGATATTAGGCCACAGAGCAAGTCTTAACAAATTTAAGAAGACTAAAATCATACCAAGCATCTTTCCAACCTTAATAATATGGAATTAGAAATCAGTTCTAAAATTTTACAAAATTTTAAAAGATACAAGCATGTGGCAACTACACAACATGCTACTGAACAATCAATAGGTCAATAAGGAAATAAAAAGCAAAGTACAAAGATATATAGAGTCAAACAAAAAAAGAAAATACAACATACCACAAGTTACAGGGTGCAATGAAAGCAGATCTAAGAGGGATGTTCATAGAGATAAATGTGTACTTCAAATAACAAGAAAAAGGTCAAATAAATAGCCTAACTTTACACCCCAAAGAACTAGAAGAAGAACAAAGCCCAAAGTTAGTGGAAGAAATCTTATCCTATACAGTAAAAGGCCAGCAGCCATAAGGATGTAATGACCAGAACGACCGATCCACCAGTCACTATGAGGTGCATTGACCACCTCTCGGTCCCTCCCCCATCCCGCAGGCTCCTGATCACTGGATGGCCAACGGGGAACTATGAGGAACCAGGCTGGGTGGTGGCAGGGTGGGACTGGGGACTGGCAAGTGGCTGATCCTCAGTTTCTTCTGAAAGGAACGGTGGTGCCTCCACTGTGCAACCTCCCAGATGCAGACTCATCACTGTGAGAGGCTCTGGAGCGGGGACTTCAACAACGACTTCAGCACCTGCAGCAACCTGCAGCCTTCACTGCTGGGAGGTGTATGGAGAACATCAACTTTAAAGCACACACCCTCTTCAGGAAGAACCCACCACCTCCCTGCTTCACAGCTGCTTCAGGGTCTGCAAGAAACTGCGTGTGTTCCTCCCTGTGGGATGGGCGGGGCCAGAGCCTGAGCTGAGTGGTTCCTCGATGGGGGAAGGGCCGAGCCAGGTGGCTGGGCCAGTGCAGGGATAGAGGGAGGGAGGAAAGGTGGGGCAGGAGCAAGGGGGCAGCCTGGTTTCCTGCACCTCCTCCCACAGGTATAGTAGCCCTTCCTGGTTGAGTTTCCCATATCATTGTTAGGATTTTGGTTGGTGACACAGGCTGTGAAAGGATTCACAAGGGAGAGAAGAGACAGGTGCAGAGAGAGGACATTTATTTTACTTTTTTAAAGGGAGCAAAGGGCCAGGTGCCCTCTGATGGTCCAAGGCACCTGAGGCAGAATGGGCTGTTCTTGTGATCCCAGGAGGAACCTAGGTGGGTGGCAGTGCCGGGGCTGGACTGGTGACTGGCGAGCGGGTGGAAGATGGACCTGATCACAGGCTAGGCCTGGGGACCATATCCACACACGATTTCGTGCATGGGGCCTCTAGTAAAGTAATAAAGGTCAGAACAAATGGAAGTAAAATAGAAACTAAAAAGACAATACAAAAATCAACAAAACCAATGAAACCAAAATTTTGAAAAGCAAAATTGACATTTAGCTAGACTAATCAAGAAAAGAGATAAGACGCAAATAAATAAAATCATAAATGAAGGAGATGTTACAATTGTTGCCAAAGAAATATAAAGGAACATAATATACTACTATAAAAATTTATATGCCAACAAATTGGACAACCTATAAGAAGTTAATACAGTTTTAGAAATATACCTTTTTAAAAAATATATATTTTATTGATTTTTTACAGAGAGTAAGGGAGAGAGATAGAGAGCTAGAAACGTCGATGAGAGAGAAACATCGACCAGCTGCCTCTTGCACACCTCCTACCAGGGATGTGCCCGCAACCAACGTACATGCCCCTGACCGGAATCAAACCTGGGACCTTTCAGTCTGCAGACCGACGCTCTACCACTGAGCCAAACCGGTTTTGTCTAGAGATATACAACCTTTTAAGACTGAATCATGAATAAATAGAAAATCTGAACAAATTGATTACTACTATGTTTCCCCGAAAATAAGACATCCTCAGAAAATAAGACCTAGCGCATGGAAAGATAAGACATCCCCTGAAAATAAGACCTAGCGCAACTTTGGGAGAAAAAATTAATATAGGACACTGTCTCATTTTCGGGGAAACAGGGTAGTATGGAGATTAAGTCAGCAATTTAAAAACTCCCTTCAAACAAAAGTCCAGGACCAGATGGCTTCACTAGAGAATTCTACCAAACATTCAAATAATAATTAATACCAATCTTTTTCAAACTCTTTGAAAAAATGGAATAGAAGGGAATGTTTCCAAGTCATTTTATCAGGCTAGCATTACCCTTATATCAATACCAAGCAAAGATACCATAAGAAAATATTAATTACAGATCAATATTCCCAAAGAACACAAATGCAAAAATCCTCTGCAAAATATTAGCAAACTGAACTCAATAGCATGTTAAAGGATCCTACACCACAATCAAGTAGAATTTATTTCAGGGACACTAAGAATGATTCAGCATTCTCAAACCAATCAACATCATATGCCACACTAACAAATGAAGAATAAAATTCACATAACCATCTCAATAGATGCAGAAAAAACATTTGACAACATTCAGTATCCATTAAACTGGACCACTATATCACACCATACACAAAATTAACTCAAAATAGGTTAAAGACTTGAATGTAAGACCTGAAACCATAAAACTTTGACATCAATCTTGGTGATTTTTTTTGTTTGGATTTGACATCCACAGCAAAACAACCAACCAACCAACCAAATAAATGGTACTATCGGGTCTAGTAATAATTAATGTCGTTTGTAAACATTTGTTTAAAATCTTGCTTGGCGTTGACTTGTATTGACATAACCTTCAAACACGTGGTATCTACAGAACGTGTAAGTGCAATTAACAAGTTTTGCTTGAAAAAGTTTGTGTTTGGTTTGGTTTTTGTTGCAAAACTAGGGCTAAGAAGATGGTGGATGAAGAGCATATTCGGCACTGCATGCTTTACGAGTTCCAATTAGGAAGAAAAGCAAGTGAGGCTGCAAAAAACATCTGTAGTGCTCATGGTCAAGATGCAGTTAGCACCAGAAAATGCCAGCGTTGGTTTGAGAAATTTCGCGAGGGAAATTTTTTGTTAGATGACAAGAGTGGTCGAGGCCGTGTGTCCAATTTTGATCAAGAAGCTCTTCAAGCTCTTTTGGTGCAAAATCCTCAAATTACCCAACAAGAGCTTGCGACAACTTTAAATTGTTCACAAAAAACAATTTCCAATCAATTGCGTGCACTTGGCAAAGTCCAAAAGTTTGGAAAATGGGTTCCTCATGAGTTGACCGACAACAACCGTAGTCAAAGAGTCACAATTTGCAGTTGGCTCCTCTCTCGTCAAAACCGTTTGCCGTTTTTAGAGCAAATTGTTACCGGAGATGAAGAATGGGTGCTGTATGTTAATTTGAAAAGGCGGCCTCAATGGTTGGACAAAAATGAGGCTCCGCAGCCCACTCCAAAACCTGACTTGCATGCGAAAAAAGTGATGTTGTGTGTTTGGTGGAATTTTAAAGGAATTCTTCATTATGAACTTTTACCATCTAACCAAACCATTACAAGTGCAGTGTATAGTGCCCAATTGGAAAGGTTAGCCCAAGCTTTAAGAGAAAAAGAACCCGCGCTGATTAATCGGAAGGGCGTAATTCTTCACCACGATAACGCACGACCGCATACTGCAAGAATCACTGCTGAAAAACTGCACCAGTTGGAATGGGAAGTTCTCCCTCAACCTGCATATTCTCCTGATATTGCCCCTTCCGATTACCATTTGTTTCATTCTTTGCAAAACTTTCTTCTTGGAAAAAAATTTAATAATGAAGAATGCCTCAAAAATGCATTGACCGAATTTTTTGCATCAAAATAGCAAGAATTTTACAACAGAGGGATTAAAATGCTTCCTGAGCGTTGGGCACAAGTAGTAGAAAACAACGGCAACTATATTGTTGATTAAATTTTGTTGTATTGTTTAAATAAATTCGATTTAAAAAAGTATTAGAAAATGACAGTAAGTATTACTAGACCTAATATATCAAGCTAAAAAGCTTCTGTAGAGCAAAGAAAATCTTGCATCAACAGAAGTGAAAACTTTTCATCGACAAAAATGAAAAGTCAACCTACTGAATGGGGAAAAATATTTGCAAATTATATATCTGATAAGGGTTTAATATCTAAAATATATAAAGAACTGATAAAGCCTAATAGCAAAACCACAAACAATCTCATTTAAAGAAGGGGGCAGAGGATCTAAGTAAACGTTTTTCTAAAGAAGATATATAGATTTCCAACATGTACATGAAAAGGTGCTCAGCACCACTAATGATCAGGAAAATGCAAATTAAAAAACCAAAATGAATATCACCCACAGGTGTTAGAGCAACTATCATAAAAAAGACAATAAATGACAAGTGTTGGTGAGGAGGTGGAGGAAAGGGAACTCTTGTGCATTGTTAGTGGAATGTAACCTGGTGTAGCCACTATGGAAAACCAGTATGGAGGCTCCTCAAAAAATTACAAGTAGAATTACCAGATGATCTAGCAATTCCACTTCAGGGAATTTATCTAAAGAAAATAAAAATACTAACTCAAAAAGATATCTGCACCTCCATGATTATCGCAGCATTATGTATAATAGTCAAGATATGGAAACAACCTAAATGTCTATAGATGAATGAATGGATAAGGAAAATATGATATACATATATGTATACACAATGGAATATTATTCAGTCATAAAAAGAAGAAAATTCTGACATTTGCAACAATACAGGTGGAAGTTGAGGGATGCAGGAGGCTAAAGCAAACAGCAATTAGCATAAAAGTGCAAAAGAAACAGGCCAATGGACTTTGATATTCAGCAGGGCTGAATATCAGCACAAGTCTGCCCCACTGTGATTGCAATGACTTGAGGCAATTTCTTGACCTGATAATCTTTACATTATTTACCAAACTTTACCTTTGGCCTTTGATCTGCTTGTATGTATTCAAAGTAAATAAAAGCAGAAGATCTGGTTTTAGTGTGCCTCTTCATGAAAGAGGTTTCTACCTGGCCCTAATGCCCTTCAAAATTCATATTTCTTGTATAGCATTTTAATTTGTGTGTTGGCCCCTCCTGTAGACACTGAACCCTGCCATGCAGGTCTCAGCAGAGGAAATTATGAATATGAAATAAATCAGACAGGGAAAGACAAATACAGTAATATTGTATAATGTCGCTTATAATGTGGAAACAAACAAACAAACAAAGAACAAGTTCATAGATATAGAGAACAGATTTACGGCTGCCACAGGCGGGGGTGAGAAGTGGAGGTAGAAGGCAAAATGGTCAAAAGGTACAAATTTTCAGTTATAAAATAAATAAGTCATGGGAATATAATACACAGTATGGCAACTATAGTTAATACTGTATTGCTTATTTGAAAGTTGCTAAGAGAGTAAGTCTTAAAAATTATCATTACAGGAAAGAAGTTTTGTAATTATGCATGGTGACAAATGTTAGCTAGACATTGTGGCGATCATTTGCAATACAGTAGTTCCTCCTTACCTGAAGGGGATGCATTCTAAGACCCCTGGTAGATGCCTGAAACCATGGATAGTACTGAGCCTTATATATACTGTTATTTTTCTACACACACACACACACATACACACACACACACACACACACCTGTGATAAAGTTTAATTTATAAATTAGGTATAGTAAGATATTAAAACAACTAATAGTAAAATAGAGTGATTATAACAATACTAGAAGCTCAGTGCACGAAATTTGTGCATGGGGGGGTGTTCCTTCGGTCTAGCCTGCACCCTCTCCAATCTGAGACCATTGGCTCCTAACTGATCACCTGCCTGCCTGCCTTCCCACCCCTTACTGCCCCCACCTGCTGGCCTGGTGAACCCCAACTGCCTTCCTGCCAGCCTGGTTGCCCTTTATTGCCCCCTCCAGCCTGGTCGCCTCTTACTACTCCCCATGCTGGCTTGGTTGCCCCCAACTGGCCACCCCCCTGGCCTGGTCACCCTTCACTGAACCTCCCCTGCCAGCCTGGTCACTCCCAACTGCCCGGCCTGTAGGCCTGGTCACCCCACATAGCCTGCTTCTTGGTTGTTTGGTTGCCCCTCACTAACCCCCCTGCTGGCCTGGTTGCCTGTTTGGTCATCTGTTCAGTTGCCATGATCACTTAGGCTTTTATATATATAGATACTGCAGTAAAAGTGATGTGAATGTGGTCTCTCTTTCTCTCTCTCTCTCTCTCTCTCTCTCTCTCTCTCTCTCTCTCTCTCTCTGTCTCTCAACACCAGCACAGATTTCTTTTTCCTTCCTCACAATTTCATGGATAGGAGATTTATTCTTACCGTAAATCTTGGCATCCTTAGCATACAGTATTTTTTTCTCTCCTTAATAATTTGAGAACTTTTACCTTTTCATTTAAAAGAAGCACTTCATAGCTCCTCTTTGGCATATCCAAATTTCCAATATCACTACTTTTGCACTTTGAGGCCATTGTTAAGTAAAATAAGGGTGACTTGAACACAAGCACTATGATATCATGGCAGTTGATCTGATAACCAAGACAGCTACAAAGTGACTAGCAGGCAGGCATTCTGTACAGTGTGAATAGCCTGAACAAAGGAATAATTCACCTCTGGAGGGTGGAGTGGGACGGCACATGATTCCATCACACTACTCGGAACAGCATGCAATTTAAAATGATGAATTATTCATTTCTGGAGCTTTCCTTTTAATGTTTTTGGACCTTGGTGGACTGTGGATAACGGAAATTGTGGAAAGCAAAACTGTGGAAAAGTGGGAACTACTGTATGTACAAATATTGAATCATTATGTCTTAAACTTGAAGCTAATATAATGTTGTATGTCAATTATCCTATATAATAAAGAGCTAATATGCTAATTAGACCAAACAGCAGAACAACCATCAGAATGACCTTCTGGATGAAGCCGGGGCTGGAGGGCATCAGGCCTCTAATAACTCAATAAAGAAAAGAGCCATCATCTCCATAATGCTTTCCTGCCACCCTTTCCTGGTCTCCCAGCCCACTCAGTACTCACACAGCTCCTTGCATGGTTATGAACTGGCCTGTTCACCCGTGGGTCCAAATATCTGATGGTGTTTGACCCCTCTCCTGTTTCCAGCCTGAAGCACAGCCAGGCACAGAGAAAAAGCTTGCATGTGTTTTCCAAGTGTGCAAATTGGATTGTCACTCACGTGGTAACTGTGGGGGCAGATATGAGGCTTCAGTTGGAGAAACTCCTGGGGCCATGCTGGACACAGCTTCTGCAGCATCTCAGGGCAGCCATACCTCTGCTAGTTCACACCTTGAACTCTGGAGAGGGGGCACAGCTAGGGAGCATGTTGGGGAACGAAGGGGCAGGCAGGATTCTGGGACCGCTGCTTCACACTCACTGAACACTTCTCACCTCCAACCACGTCCTGTTTCCTCGTCCTGTTTCCTCCAGCTCCTGTTTGCTCTTTTCATCCTTCATAGCCTGGGGTGTCTCAGGAACTTCTCTTCAGAGGGGCTTAGTGGTGGCTCTGGGTGAGGTGGTGGAGGGTTATGCAACTCACCTTTCTTAGTAACTTGTATGTTTCTTTGAGGACACTGTGGTGGGAACGTTGGAGATTATGGGAGGGAGAGTTTAACACTTGCAAATCTTGGAGCCACCAAGGCAAACTTCCAGAAAGAATCTCTTCATTCACTGTACAATTCCATTTATCCCTTCAATACATTTCAGCTGGATTATACTCTCACATTACTTCTGAAACCACTTCAGCTAGGGCATTTTTATCAGCCCCTGAACACTCATATATTCATGGGTCTCTTGCTGGATTCTTATTCTCTTCCATTGGTGTATGGGCTCAAAATTTGAATACTTTTGTCATATTCAATTGAGTTTTTTGGTAAAAAAAAAAATTCAATTAGAATTTTGATTTAGAGAGAATTGATGTTTTTACATTAGTCTTCTTAGTTAATAAAAAAGTATGAATCTCCAATTATTTTATCTTAATTTGTCTTTCAGCTGAGTTTTATATAGTTTTCTATATGTAAGTCCTTCACATTTTTTAATTTTTAAGGTATTTCATATTTGCAGTTGCTATTAAAAAGGGGCTCTTTTCTTTATTATATTTTATATAAAAAGTTATTGATTTTGATGTGTTAATTTTTATAACAATAACCTTAGTGGATTCACTCACTATTGCTAATATTTTTGTATTTTAGCCAATGATGCCGTACTACCACTTTGAATGATACATTTTTCTCTTCCTTTCTAATCTGCATGCACTTTATTTAGTCACTTATTTAATTGCACTAATTCCTCAGAAGAATAATTTACTCTAAGAGGATGCAAGCTTAAACCAGCCCTTAGTATTGATTTCTTTCCCTCCTCCTGAGAGGCCCTAGGAGGGATAAGCCAGAGGGCTAGCTCAGCAGTGGGAAGAGGTCAGGCAAGCTGTTCCCTGCCCTTTTCTCCTCTCTCCTTCTAGACACCATTTTGGTTTACTGCCTGAGTTACCTGGTTCCAGATCTGCACTGTGTGATTTGGTAGCTCTTAGCTACACATGGCTATCTACATTTAAATTAAAGTTAATTGCAGTGAAATAAAAGTTAAAATTCAGTTCCTCATTTGCATTAACCACATTCCAAGGGCTCAGGAGTCACATGTGGCTTGTGACTCCTGCGCTGGACAAGGCAGATGTGGGACATTTCTACCTGGCAGATGTTCTCCTGGAGAGCTCAGCTGCAGACATTTATTATTCCTAACTCCCAGACATCAAACTCCTGCCACAAGGAGAACTCAGAATGCCTCTAAGGTTTCCATAGTATTTATCTGGGCTTGGGGGAGAGGGACTTTTATGACTGTCTTCCATTGTTTCCCCCAGGATGGCGCTCACCTTCAACCATCAAACTAGAAAATGTTAGTGGTTTGTTTGTTTCTTTTTCAGCATTTGTTCCATCAGAACTTTCCCATTCTACTCTCTTCTCCTAGGATACAGACAGTGTGGTCACAACAGCATGTCCTATATCAAGTGCTCTTTTAGAAGCTTGCCACTGCTGCATCAACTGGTAAGGGCTAATCTATCTCCTCTTGTGACTTACTTGTGATCAGTAGAATATGGCGGAAGTGATGCTGCATGACTGGAGGCCATGTCAGAAAAGGCCACACAGCTCCTGCCTAGGGCAGGAGCACTTACCGTGCAGCCCCAGCCACGGTCAGTGGTTGGACTACTGCGAGGCAGCATATTGTGAGGAAGCCCAAGCTAGTCCACCCAGGAAGACTACATGGGCAGGCCCCCAGGCTACACAAATACAAGTGCCCAGCCAGTCACTGCTGCAACACAGCCAAGGTCCCAAACCAGAATCTCTTGGCCAAGCACCTCCTGAATTCCCGATGCATGAAAGTGGGAGCAATAATAAGATGATGGTTGCTGCTTTAAGCCACTAAATTTGGGGAACTGGAGCAGAAGGAAAATGGGGGTTAGCTTGTGTGTGTGTTGGGGTATCTGAATGCCAATTCCCAAAGCTTTCAACTGTTCTACCTCTGGAGAGCACTTTTGGGTGTTGTGGGCTTCTCTTCTTATTTTTCCATTCCTGGTCACATGACTTTGATCCTGCTCCTGGTACTTCTATGTGAAGGAGCATTCAGCTCCTCTCTGTGCCTGGCATTCTACCTGTCACCATGACAGCAGTGATTGGTACTACCTTTGCCATCCAAGAACTGAGGCCCGCTCCGAGTAGATTTTTCTGATTCCCTAAATTTCTACTCATCTCAATAATTCTTAGCTGACAGAATTCATAGGTCTTCTCCATTCCTTTTATGATTTCAAGAACAAAATGTCTTAGCTCTTTTTGCCAAGACTATTTGAATTAATATCAAAATTACATTTGCTTTGAATATAGCTGCCAAGGCTCTAAGTTTATTCAGGCTAATATCCTTTCTCTGCAGCTTCCTACAGAGCACAGTTAAAGTTTGCACCTTAATCTCTCCCTCTCAGCCATAGGAGGGGCTTTTCCGGGAAGACAGGGAGAAAAAGCACCCTCACCTTTGGGGCGAGGTTCCCAGTTTCCTGTCACATAGCATGGGTGTGCCCCTGACAGGGACTCTGGCAGTGGTGGGTGTGGAAGCAGAAGAAGAAAGCTATCCTGGAAGGGTTCTGAAAAGGACAGGAAGACAACAGAGAAGCCGTGATTGGAAATAGGTCAGACATGCGAATATAAATTGTAGTAGGCACTGTGGAAATTAGTTGGAGGTGACTAAAAAAATTAAAAATAAAACTGTCATATGATCCAGCAATCCTACTTTTGGGTATTTACCTGAAAGAAACAAAACCACAATTTTGAAAACATATCAGCACCCCCTTATTTGTCACAACATTATGTGCAGCAGCCAAGATATGGAGACAATCTGTGTCCAAACTGGATAAAGGAGTGTATACATAATTCAGCCACAGAAAAGGAGGAAATTCTGCCACATGTGACAACATGAGTGGATTTTGAGGGCATTATGCTAAATGAAATAAGTCACACAAAGCAAATAGTGTATGACCTCACTTATATGTGAAATTAAAACAAAAACAAAAACTTGAACTCATAGAAACAGAGAACAAATTGGTGGCTGCCAGAGGTGGGAAGGTGGGTGGCATGTGAGGGAAATTGGTGATGCATTAAAAGAAAGAAAGAAAGAAAGAAAGAAAGAAAGAAAGAAAGAAAGAAAGAAAGAAAGAAAGAAAGAAAGAAAGAAAGAAAGAAAATTGGTAGACAGAAACTAAGCAGGTGCCAAGGAGAAGGTGGGGGAGGGGAGCAAGAAGGAAGGCATATCATCTAGGGTCAAGGACAACTCATCTGTCTAATCATTTGTTGATCAACTGACCAATTAACCAATCACACATGTCCATTTACGCAACAACTAGAGGTCCGATGCACGAAATTTTGTGCAAAGGTAGGCCTTCCTTCCCCAGGCTGCCAGCACCGGCTTCCCTCTGGCACTGAGAACCTGGCCTTCCTTCCTCTGGCCAGCTGCAGGCACCTAGGATCTGGGCTGGTTTCCATCGGGCCACCTACAGGCACCTGGGACCTGAGCTGGCTTCCCCCCAGCCAGGCTTGGTCAGGAATGACATCCGGCAGATGTCTGGTATAATTAGCATATTTACCCTTTTATTATTATACACTAGAGGCCTAGTGCATGAAATTCATGTACGGGGAGGATGGGTGTCCCTCAGCCCAGCCTGCACCCTCTTTAATCTGGGATCCCTCTCATAATCTAGGACTACTGGTTTCCAACCACTTCTGCCTACCAGCCTGATCACCCCCTATCTACTCCCCTGCCAGCCTGATTGACTCCTAGCTGCTCCCCTGCCTGCCCAATTGCCCCCAACTGCCCTCCCCTGCAGGCCTGGTTGCCCCCAACTGCCCTCCCCTACTGGCCCAGTCACTGCTAACTGCTGTCCCCTGCAGGCCTGGGTCTCCTTTGTTCCAACTTCCCTCCCCTGCTGGCCATCTTGTGGTGGCTATCTTGTGTCCACATAGGGGTGGCCATCTTTGACCACATGGGGCGGCCATCTTGTGTGTTGGAGTCAATTTGTATATTTCCTCATATAAGATTATTTCTTGAGCAAAGGTTCTAGGTGTTGAAATATGATAAACAGAACCCCTGTTCTGGTGTAACTTAGAGTTCGGTGAGGCAATAAACAAAACTGACACATAGAAAAGAAAGTGCTGGGTGGGAGTTGCAGTTTTAAATAAGGTGGTCACAGTGGGCCTCACCATGAAGGTGATGCCTGATGGTGCAGACCTGTACATGTCTAGTAAGAACATGCATGCAAGACGAAGAAGGTGGCATATGCAAAGGTCCTGAGTTTGGGCATGCCAGGCTTCTTCAAGAAACAGCAGGGGGCCAATGAGGGAGGCAGAGAGAAGTAGCAGGTGGGAAGGTGAGAGCCGTTGGGGCCAGACTTAGGCTTTTACAGGGAGTGAGATGGTGGGGGCCAGGAGAGCAGTGTGAAGGGCAGAAGACTCCATTTGTTGGGCTTGTGTCCCCTCCTCTTTTGACAATGCCTCCGGTGTTTGCTGGAGAGAGCTCTGGGGAGCCTGTGTTTGCAGTCTCTACTGATCTGTGTTCCTTGCTGACCAGCCACCTGGCAGATGAGCTCTCTTTTATGCCAAGAATCTGTGTAGAGAAAGTCCTGTGTGAGCATTGTCATGGGAATCCTAACAGTAGGGACCTTTACACAGGGTGGGTGCCAAGCCACTACATCTCTTAGAAGCACATCTGGACAGACGTGCAACAACTATAGTCCTTGGTGTTTGGCAGGACACCATGGTGTAGAGAGACAGAGACATGGATAGAGACAGAGATGACAGAGGAAGAGAGACAGAGAGAGAAAGAGAGAATAATTGAGGGCCATGTGAGGACAGCTTGTGTTTTCTGCAGAACTGCTGGCTACGATGCCTGCCTTCCCTTCTTTCTGCCTGCCTGTTCTCTCCAACTTGGCTGTCAGCACAGGAGTGGGATGGAGTTCTCCATGGACTTCCCCAGACCAGGCAACCCGGGGCCTTTTGGTCATGTGGATCAGCATGGGAAGAGCCCATACTCGCTTCAGTCTGGTAGGGGACAAGCCACATGCAGCAGGTTCACCTTTACAATGACAACATCTTCTCGTCCACTGAGGCCAGCTCCCCGCAAAGACCTCCCCAACCTCCCCTGCAGCAAGGGTGCTGAGCAAGCACAGGAGAGCTGACATCACCTGCTAAGGCCACGAGGAGGGGGAGAGAGGACTAGGAGTGTGGATGAAGATACATGGCACCCTCTGTTGGGGGAAGGAGGCTGCTGCCCACAACCTATGCCCAGAGATGAGTGGGACAGACTTGGACTCCACAGATGGACTGCTGGAGATCCTGCTTGGGTAGGATTACCTGCCCATGAGAGGGGAGCCACTTGCACAGACCCACCCCACCATCTGAAGCCCCTTGGACTTCATAGTGAGAATGAGTAGCAGGGGCCCAGGCTCCTGGCAAATGAAGTTGCTTTTGTTGGGTACTTCCAACATGAGAGCTGTATGTGCACTGGCAGGGAGAAAGGAAAAAGCATAGCTCTGAGGTTGGCCAGACCAAGGTTTCCTTCCCAGACTGGCCACTGCCTGGTCATGCCAAGTTCAGCACCTGTCTGGGCTAAACTCACACCAAGAGGGAGACGCTGGTAGCCTGCCCCAGGGTTCTCCTATCCTCCCAGCTTATCACAGGAGCTCAGGGCACAGCCTGACTCCTGGGAAGACATCACACTTGCCTCTCCACTTCCATTTGTTGACCTTTATACTTTACTCCATATTCTCTCTTTGGTTTACCCAGACTGCACTACCATCCATTTATTTTTAAGCTTTTCATATAATTTTATTTTCGATATTTTGCTTTAAAAATGATGTGTTAGCTCAGTTGGTTAGAGCAGTGGTTGGCAAACTGTGGCTCTATTGACTAATGAGTTTGCTGACCACTGGCCTAGACTCTTGATTCCAGTAATTACAGGCTGTTGTTGTTCCTTGTGATTAAGCCCCTATCCCAGTAGTCAGCAAATTCATTAGTCAACAGAGCTGCAAACTGTGGTTTGCGAGCCACATGTGGCTTACAAGCCACAGTTTGCCGACCACTGGGTTAGAGCATTGTCCCAATATGTCAAGGTTGTGGGTTCGATCTCTGGGCACATACAAGAATCAACCAATGAATGCACAGATAAGTGGAGCAACAATTTATTTCTTTCTCTCTTTTTTCTCTCCTCCACCCTCCTTCCATTTTTTCCCCTCTAAAATCAATCAATCAATCAATCAATCAATCAATCAACAGCATTATTTAAACATTTTTGACACTTATCTTTTAACAAGAGGCCCAATACACAAGATTCGTGCACTGTTGGGGGGCATGGCCTGTGGGGATCAGCCAGCTGTGGGAGCACACTGACCACCAGGGGGAAGCTCCTGCATTTAGAGTCTGCACTCTGGTGGTCAGTGCACATCATAGCAACTAGTCGATTGGTCATTTGGTCCCTGGGCTTTTATTACATAGGATGAGGGACAAAATCTATTTATGTTAAATAGTCACAACTGCTTGGTCTTATTTTGGCTGCTGTTTTATGCATTCTGTCTTTGTTTGTTTGCTTTCTGTCTTTGTGTCATTTTAACTCTAGTTTCTTTGATTTTCCCTGGAGTGATTGAGAAGGTATACTTTTTATGTACAATTTTGCTCGTTTGCCTTTATTCTTAAATGGACATGTATTGTAAAAATAAACATAAGAACAAATTGATAACTATCGATTTCTCCTATGTAGAAAGAAATTAGACTATTCCTCTCCACAATTTTTATAGTTATAATCTAAGATGTTAGATCAAAATCTTCATTTTTAATTTGTTCATTTATTTTATCACCAGAGACCCAGTGAATGAATGCGTGCACATTGAAAGGAAATTAATTGCTAAGCAGGGTCGAGCCTGGTTAGAACTTGGATGGGAAAGGAAATTAATTAGAAGAAATATTTTAATATCACTATTTGCCCTTTATAATAGAAGTGTCAACCAAATTCACGATTGACAATGACAGGTTGAAACACATGTGTGTGATTAGCACCAGCAAGAGCTTTATATATAATCTTGCTAAATTAAATCTGCTTTCTGATTAAGCTAAACTTTTTCTAGCCTAGTGAAGCACCTCAGCTTCTCTTTCAGGTAATTGTTAGCAACACAGCAGTAAGTATCAACACAAAGCAGATTATTATTGTAGATCACTCAGGGATCTACAAGTGTGAAATATTTAACTTCAGCAGGATTTGATTATATTCTGCACAGTGAGAAAACCTGAAGTCATTTTCAAGGTCCACCATTCTTACTTCTTTTCAGTCAGGTCACGAGTCTATGCTTTCCAAATCTCCATTTTCCAGCTAATGAAAAGAAAATAGGATTCCACCAACTCCAGGACTTCTGTGTGGATCAAATGAGATGAGGCAAAGAAAAACGCTTCACAGACATTTGGTTAAAGTGTGAAATGTTTCCACCTGGCTATAAAGCAAGTTGTGTTCCTGGGCTGAAGAAACTCCAAGAAGGCTAGTCACTGGGAGAGGAAGTGGGGTGTTGCTATGTGATGTCATTATCTGGTGCCTACAGTGACCATTTCCAAGCTAGGCTGGGCTTGTGGGCCACATTTTGCACAATGGAATCTTGGCAGTGTTGGCTGTGATGCAGTGGGCTGTCACTCTGGGATGATGGTGGTGTTCCACTTGGGGGAAGTGGAGAGTTGCTTTGTGGGCACCAGATCTGTGGTGCCATTTCTCTGTAAAGGCCAGTGCACATCACGGCAGTTCCTGTGTTGAGTGTCTGCCTCCCTGGTGGTCAGTGCTTGTCATAGCGACCAGTTAGAAGGTCAGACCCTTAGCATATTAGTCTTTTATGTATATAGATTATGTATCTTCTCTTTCAAGAATAATTGTCCCTATTTGGAATCCTTTCTCTTCTAAGTTAACTTTTCTATTCTTGAAACTTGCTGAGGTAGAATATTTTTTCCTATTGAGTTTTCAGGAAGGTTGTAACTTGTGAACTCATATATGTCTAGGTGATCTTTCTGTTGCTCTCATGCATATGAATAATGATTTGGCTGAGTATTGACTTTATTTAATTATTTATTTATTTGTTTATTTATTTATTTGAGAGAGAGAGAGAGAGAGAGAGAAACATCAATGAGAGAAACATTGATCAATTGCCTCTTGTACCCACCCCAACTGGGAATCGAACCCTCAATCTTTTAGTGTATGGGACAATGCTTCAACCAACTGAGTCACCCTATCAGGGCTGGATATTGACTTATTTTTAAAAATTTACTTTCAGTTGCTTTAATCTAAGTTGTAAGTGTACATATTTAAAAAGTCCCCCCCCCCTTTTTTTTTTTTACAAGGTTTGTTGTGAAAATAGCAGTCCTATCATCTCTCCTCATTTCTTATTTTTCAGAGGAAAATACTTTCAACTCTTTTCACTGATCCTTTTGGACTTTATCTCCTTTCCTATGTAAACATGCTTTTACTGTTATTTTTTATTTTATGTTCCATTCCAGGCAATGTGTGTTGACTCTAGAAAACGAGGCTCTCTCGCCCTCCCCTGCAGACATGCATGTTCTATCACTGTCCTTGCAAAGTGGGTCAGATCCATATTTTTACTCCACACAACTTTTTGGTGCTAAATCATAACTATAGTTATTTCCCTTTCCTGCAAAAATATTTCTGTTCACTGGCATTAATAATTATCTTTGCATTTTTGCCCCAGCTTTATTGAAGTATAATATAACTTTTTTTAAACGTTTGCTCAATTTTTTTTATAATCTCTTCTATTAATTTTCTATTCATTTGTGTTGCATTCATGTTCAGACAGTCTCCAGTCTCTCTGTATCTCCAAACCATCATCTATTCTACCACGAACCCCTAAAGTGTTTTCTCAGATCTCTGAGTATCCACTGTGACCTCTACCCTCCTCTCCTCATGGTGAGTGCTTCATTTACATCTTGGTTTTACTCCCCAGTTTCAAGGCATTGAATGTGGAAGCGTAAGTTTACTCTCCCCTTGCTCTTACTTGGCCAGACAAGAATTTGAAGATGGAAACAAGATTCTCAGAAATATTGGAGAGATTGCTGCCTTGGCTTCCAAATCCTGGGCTGCTTTGGGAATTGGTGGCAATACGATCCTTAACAAGCTATACAATTTTTAGATTTGTTTTATTCTCTTTGTGGAAGTTTTTTGGGCCTTCTCTTCGTCTTTAGGGATCTGAAGTTTCACATTGTGTTTTGACAAAGGTCCGTATTCCTCGGGTGTGGGCCCTTTGGAGCTAGAACCTCCAGACCCTCCACTCTGTGCTATTCTGTGGATTGTTTTCTCTCTGTTATCTGTTCTCTCCTGCTGCATTTTTTTTTTATTCAGATGCTTGGTTTCCTGAATTGGCCTCTAACTCTCTGGTCCTTTTATTCCCTCTTCTCTTTCTTTCCTCTTCATAGCTTTCCCCTGAACTGTATGCCCCAAAGACTTCTTTTAAGAGTTTCATTTCGCTATCACATTTTAATCTCCAAGAGCTCTTTCTTTCTGTGCTCCTTTTGTTTAATAATACTCTGTTCTTGGTCAGGATGCCATCTCTTATGTTATGGTAATTATTTTGAAGTTTTCTTCTCCCTGCATAATCTTTGTTTCCTTTAAGTTTGTTTGTTCTGATTTCTTCCTCTCATATCAAAGGTTTCCTCAGATGTCTGTTGATCCTTTATTGTCTGTTTACATTTTAATGTAGGGCACTAAAATATTAATGGGGATTTCTGTGTGTGCTTATGCACATGTGTGAACATGTGTGCATGTGGTGTGTGTGTGTGTGTGTGTGTGTGTGTGTGTGTGTGTGTGGCAGAGGAGGGATGGCTATTGTCTGTGGGTTTCATTGCAGGATGACCTGCCTGGGACATCCCTCAAGGCTCCTTCCTGACCTGGTCAGATTCCAGAGCATCTCAGGTTTCTGCCTGGAGAGAGTAGCCATGCACTGGCGTCCAGGGTGTTGGCAAGGAGAGGGCTGGAGGTCTGGGCATTCAATGTGTTAGCTCACTTATTGTCTCTATTCCAGTTGTGCCTGCTACTGCCCATTTTGGAGACCACTGTTACAGTTTATAGCGAAGTAGTCTTCGGCCTTCTGCTGGGACGAGGCTGTAAGTCTTGTGGAGGAGACCTGGAGATCTGACTGCTAATGAAAAAGCTTTCAACCGATCCTCTTTCTATTGCTTCAGTGCTTTCAACGCCCCAGACTTTCAGAGGTGGAGTATCAGGCTTCCCACTGCCAGCGGGCTTAGGAGTCAGCATTCTTCAGTCTGCTAATTAAGCTATCACCCGCCCGGTCTTCTTTCCTTCCTCTAACACTGGTTGCTGTTCTCTTTGTCCTTACGAGCGTATGACCCATCACCATTCTTTAAAAATCCTCTCACAGCATTTTAGTGGGAATTCAGGAGGCAGCTGAAATTAATACCCATGTTCAATCAGCCACATTAGCCAGGAGTCAGCATTGGCCTCTGAGTTACTCAGTTGGTAAGGGGAGACCTGCCCTTTCCTGGTGACACGCTGCCCCACCCCCACTGCTGCCAGTTCTCTTCTCAGCTTAAGTCCCAGGAGAAGGATGGAGCTGATAACATTTCTCTCTTCATGGTAGCTGCTAGAAGTTCCGAGGCAAATATGTGCCCCAAATATTTGTGGTGGCAAGTCTACCTATTATTTTATTTGCAGTTCCAGGTCTTGCCTTTGGTTGCATCTTTTCCACATCTTAATTTGTTCATCTCCTTTGGTAACACCTTCACCAATGCTTCTATTGAGATTACCTACACATTGTATAGCTCATTTTGCAACCACCCCCTAATGAATGACTCAGGTAAGGAAGATCAAAGAACAGGGAGCTGGAGAGTCACAGAGTCACAGAGTCTCAAAGTGTCACCTACAGACTACGTGTTCATTTTAAAATTGGGAAAAGGTGCCTTAGGATGAAGAGAGTTGATGGATACCATCTTAACAAAGTGGTGACACTTAGCATCCCCAATTATGGGACAGAAAGGCTTCAGGTGTCTCCTGAGGTGAGACGGTAGGAAGCAAACATTGTATAAGTTTAAGGTGTACAATGTGCTAATTTGATTCACTTACTAGTATATATTACAATATGATTACCACCAAAGGAACACCTCCATCCTGTCACACAATTACCATTTCTTTTTTTGTATGCGTGTGGTGAGAACATTTAATGTTTACTCTCTTAACAACTTTCAAGTACAAAGTATACACTGAGTGGCCAGGTTATTATGATCTCTGAATGCATAATAGTCTGGCTACTCAGTGTATATCCTATATAATAAAAGGATAATATGAAAATTGTCCCCTCAACCAGGAGTTTGAGCAGCAGGCAGGCCGGCCAACTGCCCATGCCCCCTCCACCTGGCCAGGCTGGCCAGACCCCACCCATGCACAAATTCATGCACTGGAACTCCAATACACACACACACACACACACACACACACACACACACACACACACAAAGTGGCCATATTATTATGCGTTCAGAGATCATAATAATCTGGCCACTCAGGGCATAATAGAGTATTACTAGCTATATTCACAAGACTGTGTGTTAATTAGATCCCAAGACCTTTGCTAATCTTATAACTGGAAGTTTAAGCAACATCTCCCTATACCGTCACCTCTGGTTACTACCACTCTCTCTCTTCCTGAGTTCAGCTGTTAAAGGATCCACATATTGTATAGTATTTGTCTTTCTCTGTTTGACTTCTCTTATGCAGATGAACAATGAGAACAATATTGTTTTCATGTCTGCTAGCACAGCATCCATTTTGTAGCACATTGATCAAGGAGTAATTTTAACTTTCAGGTCTTATTATTTAAGAAATGCATTGCATAAGGCTGTGGCCATAGAGAAAGATTTCTCTGATGGACATGGGCAAAGCAAACTAAAAACCTCCTGGAAAGGAGTCAGCGTTCTAGATTCCATTAGCAACATTTGTGATTTGTGAGAAGAGGCAGAAGGAGTTTGAAAGTAGTTGATTCCAACACTCATGGATGACTATGAGGTGCTCAATATTCCACAGGGAAGTAAAGGCAACCGAGAGAGTTAGAATTACATTGGAGCCTGAAGATGGGACTGATTCTGCAATCTCATGATAAGACTTAAATGGATGAGGAGTTGTGTCTTATAGATCAGCAAGGAAAGTGGTTTCTTGAGATGGAATGTACTCTTGGTGAAGATGCCGTGGAGAGTGTTGAAATGACAACAAAGGGTTTAGAATATTACATACACTTAGTTGATAATGGCTCCAATTTTGAAAGAAGTTCTACTGTGGGTAATATGCTCTTAAAAAAATAAAACACAAAACAATTGTGTGGCTCACTTTATTGTGATGGTCTGGAGCAGAATCTACATCTATCCGGTATACCTATACACTATATATTTTTAAAATTTGACTTATATGTCATTGGGACGCTGAAAAGCATAATTCAAAGGCTCTGATGATGAAAACGGGTGGCAGTGCTGTGCCTTCCTCTGATCGGCCATAGCTGGTTGTGCTAGGATTGCTTTACGTCACATTTCAGCAAGTGTCCAGGTCCAGGTAGTAATAAAGGGCTTTCCCCTCTTCAGGGAACCCCTCTGGGGGTTGATGGCCCGTGGAAGGAGGGTAGCACAGTCCTCCTTTGGGTGACATTTTTCTCTCCTTCCCCCACTTTGGGTGGAAGAGATGTAGGTGAGAGGTGCTGGTGCTGTAAGGTGGCATCGTCGCTGTCTGGCTGGTCACTGCCGAATGGTAGCTCTCTCCCCACGGAGACTTTCATGCTTTACTTGCAGGCCTGTCCTTGGTGGGCCTTTCCCCTTCAGGGTGGACTTTGTCACCCCAGCTCCTGGCTGTTTCTCTTTCCCATGTGACCCACATCTGGTCCTTGAGAAGTACGCGCTCACCCTTGCTCCCTCTGCGTTGCCAGTGTGGCCGCCATGCAATCAGAGGCCCATGTGTGTGGAGTTAGGGAGGCCTCAGTGGCAAAACTGTCACTGACACAGGCCCTGCTGAGACCCAGGAGAGGCCCAGCAAGGTGCACCATGGGAATGTGACTCCCTCTTCCTCAGGGAAGGTCTCGCATAGAATGCAACCTTCAGGCTCTCCAGCACCCAGGCTGCCGTGCGCTCAAAGTGGCTCTTTCTCTCTCTTCCCTGGGGCACATGCCCACAACTGCCTGCCTGCACACTCCTCAGACACATATCACAGGCCACTCCCCATGTCCCCCAAATTCAGAGACATGTGCCACGCTCTCCTGAAGATTCTCCTGGAAACTCCCATTCGCTAAGTCAGAGGGAAGAGCACACTCACTCCCTGTCAACCCCCCTGGTTTCCTCCCAGCACCTTCGCCACTCTCTCCCCAACGTCTCTCTTTAGAAAACATTTCTCTCCACTCTAGACCCTTTAACGTGACTGTGACTCTTGTTCCAGGTCATCTCTTTTGCGAATTCTGCCTCTGGCTTTACATCACTTCCAAGGAGCTGCACCATATTGAATTTGGACACCTCCACTGACATTTCTGGCTTGGGCACCCAGTTGCACTTACATTTATTTTAAATTAAAACATTACATCATAGATTGCTTGGGTTAAATGTATTTTATTAGAATATATCTGAAAATAAACACATTGGAATGTTACAATGGAAAATAAAATGCTTTTTATTTAAAATGCTTTTTCCTATACTACCAGTGTCATTGGTAGTGTCACCAATGGTGACAGCGCCATCCTTTGGCAATGACTGGGATAGCAGAACACCAAGGTAAGCCTTTGTGTAAAAATACATCCCAGGGCACAACCTGATTGGCTAGGACAGAGACAGCTCCCTTGCTCAGCGTAATTAAGCAAGGAGATTGCTGGACTTCTCTCAAAGACCAGGAAGGAGTGTGTGTGAGGAGGCACCCAGAACAGAGAGAAACTGAGCTAGTGAGAGGAAGTGGGAGAGAGGGACAGGCATGTCTAATATTTAATGTTAACCTACTAGCTATATTGCTGTGTACCCTTTCTCCTTCATTTCTTGTCACGCAGGCTTCAGGATAAGGAAGCTAAATCCCAACTCACCCCAGGGTTCTCAGGCTCTCTCCAGATTGTCTGGTTTAGACAAGGCACATACATCCCTGGAACAACCTAACAGAGTCCTTACCTTCTTTTCTAGGTCCTCTAAGGAGAAGGTAGGCATAATCTTATGCATCAGCTAGCTATTGCTGTGTAACAAATCACACTGTAACCTAATTGATTGAAACAATAAACACCAGATCTTATGAGACTATGGGTTGACTGGGCAATTCTGCTGATCTCAGGTGGGCTCACTCAAGCATCTGGGGCCAGTGATGGCCAGGTAGGCAGCTCCATTGCCTTCGGTGTGGGTCTTACATTGGAGGGTTGGCTGAATGCAGCCTAATGTAGGATGCCTGCATCTCCCAGCAGGTGAGCATGAGCTTGTTCACATAGCAAGTGTTATGTTCCAACAGAGCTGGTGGAAGCTGCAAATCTTCATCCCTAAATTCAGAACTGATCAATGTCACTTCCAACCTCATTTCATTGGCAAAGCAAGTCACAGGCCAGTCTGGTGGGGGAAATGGACTCCACACCTTGATGGGAAGAGCTACAAAGCCACATTGCAAAGAGCATCGACACAGGAAAGGATGAACAATTTTAGCCAGGTTTGCATCCATCTACCACGTCCTGCAACCCATAAACAGAAGTGTCTGTAAAAAAAACCCCAGCTGCCACTGGTCAGGGCCAAAAACCATTGCTTCTTCACCATCTGTGGGCCCTCTATCAATGCAATCTCCAAGGTGGGAGGCACATTTCACTCCAGGTGAAGGGCAGAGCTGACGTCACTGACACAAAGGAGCCATAGAGAAGAGGGGTCAATAGTGCAGCAGCCCGGTGGGCAGACACTTCCTACAGGACAGCTAGGGGCGGAGCCCAGTAGCCACGGGGCCTTCTGACGAGAGGTAAAGAACCATCTGCAATGTGGCAGAGAGCCTGCCTAGACTCTCAGGCCCAGGCCAGCACAGTCAGCCAGGGGGAAATGAGAATGCCAGGAGAAACTGGAAAATTATCGCCTGGCCTTGAGATGTCCTGGGCAGGGAACCGAAGGACTTGATGCCCAGATGGTGTTTTTTATCTTTCATTCCAATTGGCAACTAAGGCTTTGGAAGAGAAAGGAGCATATGGGAATTGAACAGCTGGCTAAGTAGATGCAATCAAAGAATAAGATTTGGCTTCCTGGACCGTGGCTTAAGATGGGTTCTTGGCTAGGGCCTAATATTAGCCATCTTAATATCATGCACTTGTACAGGATTTAACTGTTTAGAAATCATGTTTGTAGTTACACTGTTTCATTCTCTCTCTACATTAACTGGGGCTGAAGGCAGAATGGATTTTTATCCACTTCACAGATGGAGTCAGAGAGGACAATCCCCTGCCTGGGATCCCATGGCTGGTGAAGTTCAGGGTCCGTTCTAGAACCTAAAATCAGTGCTCATTTTACTATATTAGAAGTGTGAGTGATTTGGAGCAATGTTTTTCCATGTCTTTCTGACCCACAGAAATAAAAAATATATACATCGAGACTCAGGATATATATGTGTATGTATTGGTTTCTTATTATTTTAACAGTGTAATTAGAAAGCACTGTGTGTGTGTGTGTGTGTGTGTGTGTGTGTGTGTGTGCGCGCGCGCGTGTGTAAGTATTTGTGAAAAAGAATGTCAGAGGGCCTGAAGGAAATAATTGGAAAGATGGTCCACCATGTACCTGGAATGTCTGTCTATAAAGGATGGACAATGGGGAATTGCTCTCTATATTCCCAGACCTGTCCAGGTGTCCATATTTGAAATGACTCTGCATTGTTCCTCTGGAGTCTAGACTCTTGTAGGGTGGGCTGCTGTTGCTACCTCCCCAAAATCCCTTCTCTCTCACACACAACTTCTTTGTTGATTTCATAACTAATCAACGGGCTGAGGTCTACATCTCACCTTCTGGGTCTGCCTTTCCTAACACAGCAGTAGGGAACATGACCTAGGCTGTTGACCAGAGAATCTGATTCCCTTTGGCAAAACTAGAAACCCTCTCCCACCAAGGTTGGGTGAGTCCCTGAAATCAGACCTATGGGTGTGCATCTACTAGTATTGTCTGTTCCACCAGAACCTGACATGAGGGAGTCTGTCTTTTTTGCTATTGTACTTATAGATACCCAATAAAATGTGTTGACTGACTGATTGGCTCCAAAAGAAGAAGTATTGGCATTTTGATCAGTGAGCTACCCAGGAACTTTTTTATAAGGTCACTGCCCATCCCCCTTTGAGGGAGCACTGGGAAGTATTTAGAGTTGGTGGTTCCACCTGGTTCCTCAAGGATTATCACTTCTGACCCTTCCAATTGGCTCCAGGGTGGTCCCCTCTCCTGCCCTGGCTAGGTGGGCACGCCTGGGCCTCCTGCCATGCAGAGCTGCACAGTGAGAGCTGGGCTGGATGGTGCTAAAGTGGAGGTTGGCTGGGAGGGGGCTGTTGGCTACATCTTCCACACCCACTGAAGGAGCCCTTCCTCTACTACTTTGACTACCCTAGAGCTTATAGAAGAGAGCAGTCAGAAGTCTTCCACACCGCATCTCCCTGCACCCTCCCACCACTCTGTGAGAGTGTTAGGAGCCTCTCTGATAGATAAGGAAACTGAGGCCATGTGAACTGCCCAGTCCTCAGCTCATCAGCTGAGCACAACTCCCTCTGACTCTGAGATGAAGCTCTTGCATATTACCGGTGTCTTCCAAAGTGTGTTGGCACTCAAGAGACACATTGAAGAGAGCCATGAGTCAGCTTCAAATACTATCAAACTCCAGAGTGAGGAAGTGATTTCCCTACACATTATCTTCCAAGTCTTCTAATGGCTTCAAGGAGAGTGTCTTGATTTCCTACTAGAATATTTTAATACCTGTATAATAATTGCTAATCTCTCTTCACTTAACAAGAAGGGAGTGGCCTTGAGCTTAGTGTCTTGCCAGGCAGTGGAAGGGTTTGTGTATGAGAGTGGGGTGAGCAAATGTCTGCTATGAGGAAGCCTATATGAGTTTTGCCTGGTGGGTCTTTCTCCGTGTTCTGCAGTTCCTTCAGATTCTGTCGGCCCATGGGAATGTAAGTGGTAAGGGAGCAAAAAGGGTGAGAGAAGATTAAAGAGGTAGAAGCCAGAGAGAGCTTCAGAGGGTATGATCCAGACCCAAGAGTGTCCCAGACACATGAGTTGTGCACCTGTAGGGGTGGCAGAGGGCATAGACCAGTTATGTGGGCTGAAACAAGCAAAGGGCTGCTTCTTCCAGAGCCCCTTTGCCTGTGACTTTGCCAGTTGGCCTGTGGAGACAAACAGGATGTGCTCTGAAGGACTGGTGGGGTCCTGTTGCAATGGGAGAGCTCTGGGGCTGTGAGAAAACTGTCCTCTGGCCACTGATGGATGCACAAGAGCTCCCTGGCAGAGAACAGGGACTAGAACAGATGGGAGAGAAGTCCCCCTCCCCTCAAGACAAACTCAAAGCCTGATTTTATAATAACACAGAGATACATCTATACAGTCTTATTAAAAACAAGAAAAGAAATTCCAGATAAACCCAACCTCTTACCCTTGTGCGCTCCCCAGAGTAATTATTCTTGTGAAGTTGATGGGTTTCCTTCCAGACTGCCGGTGATCCATGCAGATCTGGGCTCAGTTTTCCAGTTGTTGCACAATATTTTATTGCCTGATTGTGGGACATTTTATCTGTTCCCCAGGTGAGGGATATATGATTGTGTCCAATGTCTGCATGCAGCATCCTGGCTACACGCTGCCTGCTGGGGCTTCCCCAGGGCCCACACTGACACTCAGAAGTGGCACATTCGTTTTCATAGGACACAAGAGTAAACCGTTTCCTTCAACATTAAAGTCACAGGATACTATCAAACCAATTTCTGTCAGCTGAGTGGGTGAACGAGACAATATCTCATGGCTGATTTAATTAGCATCTCCCTGATTACTGGTAAGGTTTAGCATCTCTTGCATCAGTTGGCCTCTCTATTTCCTCTTCAGTGGATTCATATCCTTTGGCCATTTTCCTGTTTGGTTGCTTATCTCTTCTCATTAGTGTGATGTGTTGTTTATATATTCTCCAAGCTCTAGGATAGATTTCTCTGCAGAGAGCCCCTGAGGCGTATTGGACTAGTTAACAGGAGTGCTTTGTGGGACCAAAGACTGTCTCTAATCAGAACCTCTGTGATTTTTTTCTTTCAATTTTATTGAAATACTAGAGGCTCGGTGCACAAAATTCATGCACAGGTAGGGTCCCTAGGTCAGGCTGGTGATCAGGGCCAATCTGTGGGGCAACCAGCAGGGTGATTGGGGGGCGGGCCCTGCTGGCACCCACCTTGGCCAGCCTGGGGCCTGCAGGCTGGGGACAGCTTCTGTGTTAAGCATCTGCCCCCTGTTGGTCAGTGCATGTCATAATAACCGGTCATTCCATCGGTCCTTCTGCCCTTTGGTCAATTTGCATATTAGCTTTTATTATATAGGATAACTGACACATATCATTGTATAAGTTTAAGGTCATAGCATAATGATTTGGCTTAAAAATTGTGTGAAATGATTACCTCAATAAGTTTAGTTAACATCCATAATCTCATATAGATGCAAAAGAGAAAGAAAAATTTGTTGTTTTTTTCCTTGAGATGAGAACTCTTAGGATCTATTCTTTCAACAACTTTCCTGTATAGATATGAGAGTGTTAACTATGGTCTATCTTATAACTGGAATATCTGATCATTTTGATTGACAGCTGCACCTTCTTCACCGAGAAATGGGCCTGGGGCAATGGTGGTGATTGAGGTGGGGCTGTGGTAAGCCCTTAGGAGGAAACAGTCATTCCCATTTGAACCTCTCCTGCACCAGTAAATGGAGTTCCTGTTGGGGTAAAACATCAATTATCAGGCAGTCTCAGGTAAGCGGCTACTGTGAGTTGGGAAGGCAGCACAAACATGCACACAAACAGATCAGGGCATATAGTACCAGTCTTAGAACTGGGAAAAGGGGCATCCACATCCTCCAGCTCAGAAATGTGTGTGAATCCAGTGGAGGTGTTGCAGAGGGAGGGGGACACTGAAGACCCCGTCACAAGGCTCTCTCTGAAAACCAGAGGTACAGCTTCCCTGTCATTGAAGGAGCCTCTGATTTAGCATGGGGAAGGCTGTACGATCTTTCAGGTGATTTAGTCTCTTCTGCTCGTAACTCTTCCTCTTGGGAGCCAGACTCAGAGACAGAAATGTGCTGGCAGGTTGTTTGCCGGAGAGCAGTCTCCTCTATGGACAACAGCTTGGAGGGAAGAAGGGAGGGAGGGAGGATGATTTGGGCAGAGGGAGCAATTGGGCTGCAGTGCAGCCTCACTAAACCCCCAGAACTCTGGGGCTGGAATGGGCATCAGACATTTTCACCCCCGCATTGCCAGGGGCTGGGTCTTGGCAGAGACAGCTCCTGGAGATGGCTCAGCTGCCAGCCTTTAACATCCAGGTCTTCCGACGGCTGGGGACTAAGAGCCTGTGTCCAAAAGGGGGACGTGCTCCAGTGGCCTCCATTTGCAGAGCCTGGGCCTTAGAGGCTTTCTGACTGAGCCGCTGCTCCCTCTCTGGCTCTGCTCCCCCTGCTTTCCTTTCTTTCCCATGCCACTTAATCTGAACTGCCGCCCGCCATCCCTGGAAAGTGCCCAACATTTTCCTGCCTTGAGCTCTGACCAGATTTTCCCCCACTTATCCCAGAAGGACATGGCTTCATCCCTCACCTTCTTCCATCACTTCAGTGTTAGAATATTATCTTCTCAAAGAGATGTGTCCTAACCACCCCACTGAAATGGAAACCAATTCTCCAATTATCCCTGTTCTCCAAACCCCACTTTGTGATTGTCTACAGCATTTATCACTACCAGTCATATGTCATCATTTTGCAGATCTTTTCTCCTCAGGAGAATAAAAGCTTGATGAAGGCAGGAATCTTTGTCTCCCTTGTTCACTGCTGAGTCCCAGGTGCCTAGAACATGTCCTGGCTAATGAATGAACAACACACAGTAAACATGATTCTTCAGTAGTCAACGAATTTGCTCCACCAGGAACCCCCAGTGCAAATGTAGCCATGCCCTTAAGACAGGAAGGGCTTTCTGTGACAAGGATTCACTAGGGACACAGCCATGTCCCTTCAGTAGTGCTCACATAATGGTGGGCAGACACAGCAATGCGGTACACCTAGAGCAGTGGTCAGCAAACTCATTGTCAACAGAGCCAAATATCAACAGTACAACAATTGAAATTTCTTTTGAGAGCCAAATTTTTTAAACTTAAACTTCTTCTAACTCCACTTCTTCAAAATAGACTCGTCCTGACATGGTATTTTGTGGAAGAGCCAGACTCAAGGGGCCAAAGAACCTTGTGGCTCGCGAGACGCAGTTTGCCGGCCACAGACCTGGAGTAAAAGTTCAAACTTAAGATATTAGACTTGGATGCCAGAGTGCAAGATGGTAGCTACAACAAGAATACACAAAACTACATTCAGATAAAATTGTTCAGCTGGCATGGTTGAGGGAGGGAGATGGGGCGGACTATACACCCAGGGCCCTCCTTAATGCCACTGCTGGTGAAACCTAAGAAGATTCTTACCTTATCCAATGAACAGAAAAGACAACTGCAGGAAAGCCACCTTCATCAATTGAAGGGAGATACTAGCTGTGTTGGAGTTATTTAAACATTTTTCTAGGTCAAGATACAATTACCAAGGGCCTGATCAGGATAGACCTAGCTATCTAGTTATCCGTAAATTGAACAGATGGCCTAGGTCATAGGTCAAGATGACACAATCAGTATTACAGTTGTTCAAAAACATAGTTGAGCAGCACACAAGGTAGAAGGTAAGACAAAGATGAGCAATTGTCCTGGACATAGCTTGTCAAGAAGACAGTCATAGAAGAAATGATCAGTGTCCCTAGTTTCCCAGAATTTAGGCGCCAGCCCATAATCCTGAATACAAAGCCAGAGGGGATTTGTTGTCCAAAACACCAAGATTAGTCCTTGAAGACTGGTCATTGTTGGCCAAGAATAAGTCTTGGGGACACACAGCCAATGCCAGTGGTGTAGACAGCTGTATTGGATGCTCATTGCCATTGTGTACTTGGGGGAAGATTGTCCTTAAGATAGGTACCACATATACTTGTGCAAGAGGTAGGCTGTGATTTATTTTTCTTACTTATCCAAGAAGCTATTTTTATTCATTAAAACCTAGTTACTCGTTGTGTCTAGCCAGAATTCCGGAGTGCTCGCTTGGTTAATTTAAGCAAGCAGAGCTTTGATGAAGTAATTTTATTGTCTTCTGGGATTGGCCAGCTTATGCCAAGCCTTTCTCTTTCCGTTGAAATGGAGTTAATTTTCTCTGAAATTACTTCTTAGCAGACAAACACATTCTCCCATCATTGAGGGCTTATGCTTCGGCAGCTCTATTATTCCTTAATTTACACACCCAGGCAGCACAAGATCCTTGCCCAAGACAGATAAAGACTCCCTTGCAAGGTGAAGGAAGGTAAAAGAGGGAATGGCAGCATCTGCTCAGCACTGCATACCTGGTTAGAATTAGCCATTAGCTATTAGTCATTAATCATCCAATAGTCTGCACAGGCAGAGCTCTTATGTCCAGCTCTGTGCCCATCAGAGTAGGAACTGTGATTCAGGTCTTCAAATAACTCAGCTTATCTGGTGAGGTGAGACTTAGGTGGACATTCAGAAATGGCACAGGACAAAAATGAATGCATGCTTGGCTCTAGTCCAGGGCATGGGAGAATAGATCCAACTTTTGATGGGATGTGAGGAGTGAGGCAACCTGAAAATGGAAGAGAATGACCTTTGGAGGGGACCTGCTATGGAGGAGCTCAGAAGCTTCTGTGGAACTTCAGAGAAGGGCTGCAAGACTGGAAAGGGTTGGGATGGACTGGGTGAAGGGGTGCAGAAGGGCACAAAGACACTCAGTGTGCTTCAAAGCAGTAGTCAGGCCAGGGCAAAGACCACAGCTGAGGTCAAGGCCACGATGATTAAACCAGCATCAGAGCCACTATCAGTGCCAGCATCTGAGGCATAAAGGCTAGTGGGAGGATAAGCATGGACCACCACCCGTGTCTTGGCCAACACCATGAATACCTTCAGTAGATGCTGGGGCAGGGAGCTTCCACAGCCAGTGGGCATAAATATTCAACCCCAGTTATTTGGGCAGAAATATATAAGCCCATATTCTTTACTTTAGACTTGACTAAAAAATGTAACTGAAGTTATTCCATAAGCAGAAGTTATGGAATTTGCCTAGCAGTTAATGAAGAAACTTAAAAAAAAAAAATGAGAATCTGTTAACACAGATGCTTTAAAAAGATGAGCAATAAGCTAGCCATCACATTTCATTAGATGGATTAGGAGAATGATGGGAAATATTTGCATACCAATTACCATAAAATTTAAGTTCAATCTCTACTTATTTTATGTCTTCAGGAAGTTGAATTTCTGTCTACATCTGTTTGCTAAGATCAATTTTCCTATAATATTGAAAATTTTGTCATAATGGATTTAAAAAGTGTTAACTTGTAACATTAAGATAAAAAATGTTTATTAGAATAAAGTACATTCATTAAATTGTTTGTACAAAGAAAGCATTCATGCAAAGGTCTGTATTTACCTTGATGACAATTAACTCACTATTTCTTTCACTAATCCAGCAAAATGTAGCCAACTCAAGACAGTGCCAAATTTCTTGCTACTGGGAACACAGTAAGATTTCCACGTATTTGCAAGTATAGAAAAAGTATTCTAATATAACTTTTTAAAACAAAGCACAATCTTTGTCTATGGAGAGGCTCAGGGACCACATGTTTGATCCAGCCCCAGACAGAGGCTGCAATCTCTGTCTGTGATCCTACTCAAGCATTAATAACCCATCACTGGAGCCATGGCCTCCCAAGGGCTATGCAATTGATGTTTTTTTAAAAAATCCTCACCTGAGAATATGTTCATTGATTTTAGAGAGAGAGAAAGAGAGAGAGAGAGAGAGAGAGAGAGAGAGAGAGAGAGAGAGAGAGAGAGAGAGAGAGATATTTATCAGTTGCCTTCTATAGGCAGCCCCAACCAGGCATTGGACCCACAACATAGGTATATATCTTGACCAAGAATAGAACCCATAACCTGTGTGTGTGTGTGTGTGTGTGTGTGTGTGTGTGTGTGTGTGTGAGAGAGAGAGAGAGAGAGAGAGAGAGAGAGACGATACTCCAACCAACAAGCCACCTAGGCCAGGATGCAGTTTGTATCTTATTTGTATTGTGCTGAGTTGCCTCTGTGTCTTCCACCTGAAATGTCAATTTTGCTTTAAAACTTATCTAGGTGATTAAAATTTAAGAAAGTATTTGAGTACTTCCACACTTTGGGGATGCATGTGAGGTGTCTGCTATTTGACTTTGACTGGCAAGTTCCATTTTTAATTCCAGATTGGTTAATTACTTCACAATGCCCAGCACAAAATAGAACTTACTAGTTTTTTGATGTATTGGTGAACAAATAGACAAGTGATTGAATGAATAAATGAATGAATGAATTAGAATATAAAAACAAAATGAAAGAGCAGTATGTTTGGACTTTTGGCTTTCTAGGAGAGCAACGTGTCTGAAATTCAGGTGGTGAATCATTAGCATCGAAGGGCAGATGGAACGCAATGTGTTGGGAAATTATTTAATCAAATACTTGTACCGCCTCATCTGGCCTCAGAGGCTGCCTAACACAAAAATATGGCACAAATCTGGATGAGGTGGCATTGACCCTGGGTCCGGGGGGGGGGGGGGGCGGTCTCCATTGTTCTTGAGGAAAGGTGGGGCAGCCCAATAGCCCAGATTCTCTCCAGTTTGGGGATGTAAAATTAGACAAATTTTAGTTTGGTTTGAGTTTCAGCTATGGGCCAGGAGAGGGTTACTCAGCCATTATAGTCTCAGCTCCCTCAACTGTGAAATAGGGATCATGAAGAATGCTGCTTTATCAAAGCACGGAGATGATTAGACATTTTGCACTGCATGTGGCATAGAGAAGGCGCTAATAGCCATTAGTAATGCTGAGTAAATAACACTTGTTGCCTCCCACTGGGAGTAGCAATTTGCAGGTGTCTGAGCTGCCAACTCACAGAGGCAATGGGCGGAACAAAGCTTTACTCAGAGAAGAGACAGGACAAGATCAACTTCAACAGTGGGCATCTGTCCCCCATGTCCAACAGCTCTTGCTGAGGGTGGTGGTCTACATGCACCTCTCCTGTGCTGCAGGCAGAGGACCCAGCTCCCTCCACTTGGGGAACAGATACAGGGGTGGGGTTGGCCAGGTGCCATATGGCACACATGTCTCAGCAGAACAAAGAAGTACACATCAAGCCTGGGACAAGGAAAGAGATGTGCCCAGCACAGGTTAGGATGGCTCCTTCTCTCCACAGAAGGAAATGGTCCAGGTCCAAGGCATGATCTTATGCCACCTTGCAAGGTTCCAGCAAGCTGAGCTTGACTGCCTTTCCCAACAAGTCTTGTAGGCCATTAAGGACATGGTGGTGGTTGTTTTTCCTTGACCCTGTCTGTGCCCCCTTCCCACCTGCTTCATTAGGGAAGTCTCGCTCCCACAAATGCTGAGTCCCAGACCTCAGCTTCAGAGGCAGGCCCAGCCACTTGGTGCTTCCTTTATCTCTTTTGATTGTTTTGTTTTTCTGTGAATATTATTTTCTGATTGCAGAATTAATACATGTTTATGGTAAAAGAAAGAAAGAAAAGAAGAAAGACAAAAATCCCTGAACTTGCAAAAAAGTATAAAGATTAAAATTAACATCATTCATAAACCTGTCACTGCTGTTAATATTTTGGAATATTTCCTTACAGCACATATTACATTATTTATGAGGCGTTCCATATAAATTTTTACTCAACATTTCCCCAACACATTGCCACATAATCTTTTTTTTTTTTTTTGAAGCACATTGGAATGCTTACCTGATATTTTATTTTATGGGTGTGATGTGTTTCATAATTCTAGTGATCTAAGTTTAAGAGATGTGATATTTTTGAGTCTAGTATCCAGGTAGACAAACAATTGTAGTACTTTGCATTTACCTAACTCTACTCATGCTCTCTTCTTCAGATGGCAGAATTTTGATCTGGTCATTTACAGAGAAATTCAATTACTTTAAATTCAAATTCAGGACTAGACCACTATAGGAAACAGTATGGAGTTCCCTCAGAAAATTAAAAAATGGAACTTCCCTTTGACTCAACAATTCCACTTCTGGGAATATAGCCGAAGAATCCCAAAACACTAATCAGAAAGACTATATGCACCCCTATAGGAGCATTGTTTACAATAGCTAAGATCTGGAAACAACCAAAGTGCCCATCAGTAGATGAGTGGATAAAAAAGCTGTAGTTCATTTGTACAATGGAATATTATATAGCTTTAAAAAAGAAGGATCTCTTACCCTTTGAGACAGCATGGATGGACCTGGAGATTATTATTCTAAGCAAAGTGAATCAGATATAGAATGACAAATATAACATGATCTCACATGTGGAATCTAATGAACAAAATAAATTGACAAACAAAATAGATCCAGAGGCATGGAGGCATGGAAAAGACTGAGGAATCTCAGAGGGAAGGCAGGAGAAGAGGCAGGAAGAGATTAAACAAAGAATGCCCCCAAACCTGGATTCACCTCACACAGCTCTAGTCCATCATACCCTTCCTCTGCCAGAGCCCAAGGTCAGTGGTTGCTCATGAAATTTTGTGTGTTGTCCCTTTAAGAGGGTGCCTGCATGTCTCTCCCTGGCAGATAGCAAACCTGGTGCTTTTCACAACCAGATGTTATGTGGGTACCTTTCTCAGTTCTGATGCTCTGGGCTGGGGATCCCAGCTTGGGGTGTAGACACCACAATTCTCAGTGGGAACCTCCCACAGCTGAGATATCCCTCCAGAACTTCAGCTGCTATTTGGGAGTGCAGCCAGTCCTCTTGCACCTCTGCATTTCCTACCAGTCTCTATGCGGTCTCCACGTTCCATCCTTGGTCATCAGGGTTCTCTGCTGCTAGCCATCAGTTGATTATTCAGGATGGTTTTTCCGTATTTGAGCTGTAGTTCCAGTTTAGTCCTGGGAGAGTGTTAGTATAGCTTCCACTTGGTCCACCACCCGCTCCAGAGTTGGATGGGTAGGGTTTGTTTCCCAGACTTTGAGAGAAGGGGTACATTTTCAGTTTGTATCTATAAACATCCAGTGAAATCTCTCACGAAGATTAGCTACAGGAATCATTTCTTTCCTTGTTGAGTCTGAATTGATCATCTTCGGTTGTCCAGGCTTATTGATTTCCTTTTTCACCCCAGGCAAGGCTGTTGGGGTGGCCACGTCTCCCCGCCGAGCCTCCCTCGCCGAAGAGGAGATTGGTCATGCCCTACACCAGCTCAGAGCGCAAACATTTCATAACAGAATCCTCTTAACAAATTTATTTTAAAAATGTATAAACACACAAGGAATGTGCTATCATTATAAGGAAATAGGGGAAAAACATAGGAGGGAAGTCCCCTGTTCTAAAGCTTTGCTGTACAATATCGATTCAGTAACAATACTATGGGCTTAAAATTTCGTTAAGAGAGTACATCTCATTTTAAGTGTTCTCACCACCATAATAAAAGTAATTGAAGTGTGTGAAAGCACTCAAAAATTTAAACCTTTATTAAATTCATATACTCAAGGAAAAACATTATTTTGAGAAAATGTTTTTATCTCTAGGAAATAAAGACTCCTAATATTAACAATACATACACCTTGATTTAAAAAAAATAAAAATGTAAGAGAGAATGTCAGGATTCCTAGAGACAATCTTTTTCCACCAAGGAGCTTCCCTTCTGAGAGGTGGTGAAATTAACAGACAGGAACCATGTTCATTGTCAAGGTCAGCCACATCCACACAGCTTTCTGTGTTGGAACACAAGGGGTCTGCAGAGACCCACAATCCTTTGTGCAATGAGTTTATTTCTTTGTTTAAGAGTTTTATCTGCTTTTCTTTTTTTTGATTAATCCTCACCTGAGGGTATTTTTCCATTAATTTTTAGAGAGAGTGGAAGAGACAAAGGGAAACATCAATGTGAGAGAGACACATTGGGGCCTCCCACACAGGTCCTAATCAAGGCCAGGGATCGAGCCTGAAACCAAGGTACATGCCCTTGACCGGAATCAAACCCAGGACCCTTCAGTCCAAGGCCTGACACTGCTGAGCTGCTTTTCTTTTTTATATATATAACAAGTGATGAAAAATGTTGTTTATTAGTATCCCAACCAAGGTAAACATGTGTGTGTGTGTTTTGTTTGTTTGTTTGTTTGTTTTTTATAGAGGGAGGGAGAGATAAAAACATCAATGAAAGAGAAACACCAACCAGCTGCCTCCTGCACCCCCTCCACCAGGGATTGAGCCTGTAACCGGGCAGGTGCCCTGTCCAGGATTCGAACCTGAGACCTCTTGGTTCATGGGTTAAAGCTCAACCATTGAACCACATTGGCCAGGCATCATGTAATTTAACTGGATGTTAGTTTGGGTCCTAATCTTATGCCTCAAAAGAAAACACACAAAGGAATAGAACATATCAACAACACCCCCCTTGCCCTGAGCCTTCCATCCCTCAACTCCTGATGGAGCTTATGAAGGCTTTGTAACAACTCCAGAAAAAAGCCTCAGCTCTCTCCTATCCCCACCCCCAGTAAGCCACATGTGCGCAGGTCTTTGAGGAATCCCACTTTTCTGAGAGTGGGCTGGGGTCAGTGCAGGAAGTACAGGAAGTACAGAATATGACAACAGAAAGTAAACATGGGACTTTCCCTGAAGGCTCAGTTTTGGCTAAGGTCCCATGCCAGGCCACCATGCCATGAGGACATCCTTAGGCAGGTGGCAGGCTGTCTGGGGAGAAGATGCATTAGCTCTTCCTGACGTCCGTTCTCCTTTCTTCCCACCTTATCTGGAGCGGTGCCATGACCGGTTCTAGAGCATTTTCCCGGGGTTCCTTGCAGTGGTGCAGCCATGTGACATAACAAAGCAGAGGGATGAGAAAGGGGGCTGATTCCACTAGCCTGTTCCTTTCCTGCTTGAAATGCAGGCACAAAAGCTAGGGTTCTGGCAACCATCCTGAGGACATGAGGATGTGAGTCAGGGCTTAGGAGAGGCAGAGAGGGAAACTCATGGAGGCACCAGGCCAGCCCGGATGCCTGCCCCCAGGCTTCTTTTAGGTGAGAGCAAAATAACTTTGTAATTTATGAAGGCCACTGTTTGGGGAGCTTTACAAAATACAGCCAAGCATAATTCCCAAGAATACAATATCCTCACTCGACTTGCACAGGCCAAGAAGGGAGAGCTTGGAAGGGTCCTGGGCTCAATTCCGGTAAAGGGCATGTACCTTGGTTGCAAGCTCGGGACTCTGCTGCCCTCTCCCCCTCATCAAGTGAAGGGCTCCAAGAGGACAAATCTGAAAGATTGGCAAGCTTCCCTTCCCCAAATGGAGTAGCCACACCTAAGCAATCTCTGAGAGAGAAGCAGGAAGGGCTGCCCCAGAGGCAGAGTAAGAGCTGGGTGATGAGCATTCTCCCACCGCCATGGGACCTGTAGGCCCTATGAAGACCCAGGAGGGATAAGTCAGACGGCAGCACCTCAAGAGTGATTCCACCCAAAAGGACCAACTGCAGAGAGAGGTGGCTAGACAGTCTGAGTGGGGCGGATGGCCAGGAGCAAGGACATGCAGGGGAGGCTGGCCAGCCCTCACGAAAGAGCTTGCTCACGCAGGAAGTTGTAGCTGCAGGCCCTTGGGGACAGTATCTAAGGAAGCTGCAGAATTTCTCCCAAAAGATGGGCCAGCTGAGGGCATGCAACACACCGAGAGCCCTGGCACTATCTGCCCTGCTGCCTTCCTCAACCACAAGGACTCTCGGGAGCCACGGGATCTAGCATGAGGAGAGGAGAAAGAGAAGAAAGTAACCAGCATTCCTTCCTCCATTGAAGGCCTAGCTGGGCTGATGGAAGACAAGTTTTAAATTAGACACGTGTCTGGAATTTGCGGTGAGACCAGGCCAGACATTTTCTTCTTTGCTAGAAACCAAAAGGACCGTGAAACCTGCCCACGAGTTCATTCAGAAGAGAGAGGGGCAGTGGTGTGAAAGAATGCCTGTTGGGGTCGAAGGAGCTTGCTAGTGACATGATCTGAAATGGAAAAGAAGGCAACCGGACTGCACTCCGCTGGCTGGCCTCTGTCTCTTGTGTGAAGAGACAGAGTGTCCTGTGACTTCTGTTTCTTTGCAAGTGGAAGAGTCAGAGCACTTTGCTGTCCAGAGGAAGGCGTTCCCAATCAGGACAGACCACCAGATAAGAGATAAGCATATGAAAGTCACCCGTATCCTGCTTCTCAGAGAGACCTTTGTGTGTGGTCTTTCCAGTTTGATTACAGGATTGTGATGACACTTGTCTCGGAGAAGTGCTCCCATAGTTGACAGACTGGTGGGAGACACATCCATGCAAAACTCAAGAACAGCCAAATTGGACCCAACATCGACATCTACCACCTCCAGCTTGTATCAGGAGCTACTGGCTCAGTAGTAAAAGGTGATTTGCAGGAAGTGCTCAGACTAGAGGGCATGACATTGTTTGTCCCGCCACTAGTTAAGGCCAGGCCTGAGATATGCAAGAGAGTAGCTATAAAAATTGGGGCAGTGTGCAATAGGGGAGACCAGGGCCTTCCTCTGTGGTTATATGCTAGTCTGGCTGTGGAAGCTGCTATTGGTCTGAAGTATCAAACAGTTCTTGGGCACCCAACTCTCAATGGGAGGCTAGCTGGTGATTCTCCCAATGGTGGGCAGGGAACCACTTACTTGAACATGAAGCTTTTCTCATTCCTGAAAGTGCCAGAGATGGCCAAAGAGTGTGTGTGTGTGTGTGGGGGGGGGGGGGGGGGGGGGGGGGGCTGAGTGTCATGTGACCAAGCAGTGGTGGGAGACTAACAAAGCTATTCCTCCACCATAGCTGGTTGGGTGCAGATGCACAATACACCAGGCATGGATTACACAATCAAATAATACCCTATAGTGCTTTGAACCTTGTATTTGACTTAACAATGTATTGTGAACAGTTTTTCATAAAAAACTTCTACAACTTCATTGTCAGTGCCTAATTAAGCAATTGATTTAATTCTCTAAGAACAACTGAATATTCAGAAAGATTCTTTTAAAATCTAATCTTAGAAACTCAATCTCAGATCAGCAGCCATCACACTAAAGTCTAATAGAAATTAGGAATAAAATGTGAATATTGGTTTCCACCATTTTAATTACAGTTTCTAGCGATTTCAATTACTTATGAACTGTAAATAAAAGGTATGATTCTTACACCTGAAGAAAAATTATAAATTATTTGCCAATGATATGTTTATATACTTATTTTAAGATAATTCAAAATCCTTAGTAATTTTTTTCTCTAAATAAAAAATTGATCACAAGAAGAGGAATAGCATTGTAAATTTTGGAAAATATAAACAAGGGTGTGGATTTCTAGAACTGATATTAAAATAAATAAAGCCACAACCTTAGAACAATGTGGTTCTGATTCAAAAACAGATCGATGAAGTAGAATGTTTGATCCAAAAGCAGGAACTCATGCAACTTTAATCTCTATAATGGTAGCCGCTCTGATGGACTAGAAAGGGGAAGGGCTGCCACAGTTGCATACTGGCACACAGTTCTCCGAGAAGCACCCTGTTTTATTTAATTTTTAAACTTTGACCTCAAGTGCAGAAGGTGACCTCCTCTCATCAGCACTCCATGCAAGGCCCTGTCTGGCATGAGTCTGTTTTTCCTTTCTCCATGATTGCTTCCCCTACCTCACCTCCTCCAACGGCACACAATCCAACAGATTTGGCTTGTGTGTTTAGAAAAACAAGCACTTCTAAAAAATAGGTTGTGCCGAAACCAGTTTGGCTCTGTGGATAGAGCGTCGGCCTGCGAACTGAAAGGCCCCACATTCGATTCCGGTCAAGGGCATGTACCTTGGTTACAGGCACATCCTCGATAGTGGGTGTGCAGGAGGCAGCTGGTCAATGTTTCTCTCTCATCAATGTTTCTAGCTCTCTATCCCTCTCCTTTCCTCTCTGTAAAATATCAATAAAATATATATTTTTAAATAGGTTGTATTGCTTTGTGCATGTGTTTCAATTTACATAAGTGATAATGTCTGATAGGTCTAACTGTATTCCTTCCCCTTTTCACCCAATAGCATGTGTCCATATTGCTGTACATACAATACTTCCCGCCCAGTGCTTAGGACTGCTGCATCGTGTTCCATAGGACACACCCGATACATATATTTATCCATATCCCTGGCGCCGCGTGTGTAGAATCCCTCAGTCTTCATAGCCCCGTGAATAATAGTGTGATGAGAAAGCTTTGGTCATGTTTCTCATTCATGTGTGACCTTCACCAGGACTGATACTTGGAGGGTGGGTTGCAGAGTCATAGGGCTCTTCAGGCTGAGTTTCACTGAGCACTACCAGCTTGCTCTCCAGAATAACCAAACCGGCTCACCTTCCAGCTAGCAGGACATGAGGGTTTCCATTATCTACATTCTCTCCAACATTTATTTAACTAATTTTCTCATTTTTGCGATTGATGGGGATGCAGTCACATCTCATTGAGGTGATGTTTTAATTTAATAACTGGAAAGGTTGAGCATTCGCTTCCTCTTGTTCTCTGTTCCAGCTTCCCATTCAATGGAGGGCCCCTTCTAATTTTTTGCTCATTGTTCTATTGGATTTCCTGCCTCCTTCTCATTGATTTGCAAGCATACTATGCATGTTGCAGATTAGCTCATTTGACTGAGTGTTGTATTTCTGCTTTACTGTGGGGATCAGCAGGCTATGGCTTATTCAAGATGGTGTGGATAGACTAGAGTTAGCCCCAAAGTACCCCCTTCACACTTTTCTCCATGAAAGGGACAGCCTCTTTCACTCAGGACTGCCACTGCCCATCTCCCCACCCATTCACTGGCATCAGTTGCTCTTAGGGATGGGGAGGGGGTGGTCACTGTTTTTAGCATTTGGTTGAAAAGTCCATTAACACCCCCTTTGCCTTTGGTGTCATCTCTAAGACTATTTTAGGGAGTGGACCCAGGCTAATTTGACATCTTTTTTCTAAAGCCAGAAGACAGTGTGCCACTTTTTTTCCATGCCAATTTTACAGGGAAAACTGTTGGGGAGAAAAACATTTAAGTACTCTTTATATATGTATATTGAAAGTATATTAAAGTGTTTTCTTAGGGAAAACATATAATTACTGTGTTTGCCACATCTAGCAGCTGAAAGCTGCTCTTCTTGTTTTCTCCAAGTCCTTATCATTTTCTTGGTTGGTGGCCAACCAAATTACTACTCAGCCGCCCTTGCGTGATGCCTGTAACATTAAACAGAACCCAGTGTCACAGCAACAACTCATTTGCTTTTGCACCATGGGCTGTGGAAGTGATAGACTTAAATCTGAATAATAAAGGATTAACTGAAACTCTGTTCCCCTAGTCTTGTTTGTTGTGTGGCTCATTATTTTTGTGAGGAAATCTACCCCAGGAAGTGAGGCTGCTGCCTTCCTGTGCCTTCCCGTGGCCATGCTCCATCTGATGTTCTGGCGATGCGATCCAGTCATCTGTGTTTTTAAAAAGTTTTCAGGTGATTTCAAGGACAGCCAAGGTTGAGAACCGGGGCTAGCTCAGATGACTGGTTTTTAAAACCCAGTTGCATATTGTATCACCCAAGAAATGATTCTGTTTTCTGGGTCCCACTTCCAGAGGTTCTGATTTAATTGGTAATTGAAAGCAGCTGAGACCACTCACTCCTCAGGAGGGACCTCTGCAGCTGAGATATCCCTCGGGTTCTCAATCACCAAACACGAGTGTGGGGCCAGCCTGTTTTGTCTCCACCCTCCTGCCGGTCTTGAGGTGGCTTCCTCTATTCCTTAGCTATGGGACTTCTGTTTAGCTAGTTGTCTGATGGTTATCCAAGTTGATTGCTCTATAATTTAGTTGTGATTTTGATGTGGCCATGGGAGGAGGTGAGTGCAGCTTCCATCTACGCTACTATTTTGACCAGACTTCTATCCATTCTTGGAAAAGGAAATTGAGGACCAGGTAAGTTAAGATAAAGTTCTAGGCATTCTGGATTAGGAACCATCTTCCCTGTGGCACCCAAACTCCTTCACTTCCCAACTTGACATACATACATTCTTCTCCTGGGCAGGTGTGAGAAATTTATTCATTCCCTCCATCACCACCACTGGAGTTGTAGGGGTCCTGGCTTGTTGAAGGCATTTCACTTCCCACTCTTCACCTCCAATGGGCCAAACGCCTCTTTTTCTCATGTGTACAGAACACTCAAGCCTCTAATCTGTGGGGTCCATAACTGGCCAGAGTCACCGGTGCGTGAGCCAACATGCCCTGCAATCATTTCCCAATTTGCTCTGACACCTGGGCATGCTCCCTTCTTTCTTGCATCTATGCTATCCATGGGTCTGCAAGCTAAAGGCACAGCCTCTGAGGCCAAATTGCTCAGGTTCCAGTCCTGGCACCTCCATTTACAAGATATGTAACCACAGGCAAGTTTCTTAACTTCTTTGAGTCTCAGCTTTCCCAGTGATAACATGGACACAGATAGTACCAGCAGCCTCATGGAATCCAGTCCATTAGGTGCTTGGAATTGAAGCTCAAACATGAGGAGCACCCAGTGGATATTACCTACCATTGCTTCAAAAATGGGGCAGAGTGGTTCTGTTTTATCCAGCACCCAAGGGCTACTTAGTGCTTCCTTGTATCCACCACTTAATCTTTTCGGCTTATTGTCTATGGCATAAATTAACTATATGCTCCAAGTTTTTCAGGGTTCTGGCTTTTTTTTTTTTTTTTTTTTTTTTTTTTTTTTTTTTTTTTTTTTAGCGGGGTGGGGTACCAAATAGCTTTATTGGAAGGAATGGCATACAAATGTAGGAAGAAAAAAAATAAGTGGGTGTTTTGTATAGGTTATGGAAAGGTTCAAAAGAATGCAAAGTTCTGGTTATTTAGTATAATCAATTGCCCAGAAACTTAGTGTCTTAGAACCAGTGTTTGATTTCACTCTTAATGTAAATGGCCAGCAATTCTGGAAAGGCTCCCACCCTGTGGCATCAGTTGGGGTGTCTATGACTGCTGATCTACTTCCAACATGGCTTCTATGCTCAATTATAGGTATAGCTACAAGGTATCAATTTTTTAATTACTTTGTAATATCCAATATGTGAATGTTACTCAATTTATTAATCTATTTTCATGTAAGTGGGCTTTTGAGTGGCTTCCAGTTTCTTATACATTATGAACAGTGCTACCATACTGTACTTATAACACTTTTGTACTTATCTTCTGGTAGACATGTGCAAGTTTTTATCTTGGGGACATATCAAGGAGTGGAATTGCTGATTCATAGGGCAAGCAGATGCTCAGTTTTATAAGATTACACCAAAGTGATTGTTCCAAATTACACTTTCTTCAGCCATGTGTAAGTTAATATATATTTCCTCCAATATTCAGTTTTGTCAGACTTTTTATATTTGGCCAATAAAACAGTCTTGTGGTGTGCATTTGCATGTCTGAACCACAGTATTACTCAGTTCCTCTGCAAGTGTTTTATGTTCTGTGCAACTGCTATTTTTATACTATCTTGTCCACTTATCTCCTTTTACTTACTGATTTCAGGTGTTGTTTGTTTAATCCTCACCCAAGGATATTTTTCCTTTTTTTTTTTTTTTTTTGAGAGAAAGTGGAAGAGAGAGGGAAAGACCGAGAGAAATATCAATGTGAGAGAAACACATCAATTGGTTACCTCTTGCACTGGTTGGGAAAGAGCCTGCAACAGAAGTATGTGTCCTTGACTGGAATAGAAGCTCTATTCATTGAGCCAACTGGCTAGGGCTTTTTGAAGTGTTTTTTATTTCATCTTGATACCAATTCTTGGTTAGAAATATGTTTTGCAAATATAGTCTTACATTTTGACTTATATTTTTATTTTGTCTTTGGATTTATAAAAGTTCTTAATCATAATGTAGACAAATATATTTGTTTTTCTTCTTTTGCACTAGCACTTTTTGTACTTTACTTAAGAAACCCTTCCCTACCTTAAATCAGAAATTCTCACCAATTTTTTTTCTAAAATTTAAAATTTTGCTTTAGGCATTTTCATTGACACGAGTTCTTAATCCATCTGGACTGGATTTTAGTAGTAATTTAATTTTCCCCATATGGATAACCACTTAATCCAGGTACATATTTGAAGTCACTTATTTTTATTATTATAGATGCAATTGACATTTATATATGCAGTTTGGATTTGGATCTTGCATTCAGCTACATGGCTAAACTCTGCTAGCATTGCTAGTAATTTGTCTCCAGATTCTTTTATTTTATTTTATAAGTAGAAAATTACATTATCTACAAAAATTAAGTGCCTATATCTTTTCCTTTATAATCCATATGTCTTAAGTTTCCTTTTCTTGTCTTATTTCACTGCCTAAGATCTTTAATACAATTTGGAATCAGGGTGTATTTTGACTGTCTTAAAGACAATGCATGAATAGAATTCTCTTCACTGTCTATATATTTTCCATTGGTGATCTTATTTATGTGGGTCTCATTGAGGACGACAACTCCTCAAACTACTTTCATCCCTGCTCACCCACTGACCTCCGACCCACATATTCAACTACCCATTCAAGCGCTCCCTTGGATCACACAGAAGCTCTTTGCTCACTCTGTTCAAAGATGAACACACCATTGTTCCTGCAGAGCTGATTCTCGCACAGCATTCTCTGTGTACATCAATGTCTCTGCTACCCACCCAGGAACCTTAACAACATTCTCCCACACCTTTTCCCTCTTTCTAGTCACCATTACCCAACACATTCTACCTCCAAAAAAAATCATAGATCTTCCACTTCTTTCCCTTCCTATTGCTCATTCACCAAATGCTTCCTAACTCAGGGTTCCATCTTTTCTCTCCCAATTGCAGGTCTAACTTATCTTCCTTATCATCACTTTGCCCTCTCCCAATCTTTTTTACCTTTTAAGCAAAGTATACTTCCTAAATATATAGAGTATCAAATTGCCACTCCCCTCCCCCCAAAAGCCTTTGATGTTTTTCATTGCCTTTTTTGAAGTATGTGTAAAGGGACTATGTGAGCTGGCTTCCACTGGCTCCTTCTTGTCTTATTTCACTGACCAATATCTTTAATATAACATGGAATCAGGGTGCGTTTTGTCCCCCCGCCCCCTGTGAGGCCCACTGTCTCTGACATACTCGCCCAGACCTGACAGATCTGGCCTGTTACTTAACTCCTGACTTGTGCCCCTGTGATATCACCTGTACCACAAGCGGAAGCTCTACCCCCTTTGGAAAGATTGACAGAGGCACACATGAAACAAGAAGCTGCATAGAGGGTTTAGCATACCAGCTGGCATCCATAAATATCAGCTACTCCCAGTGCTCATAGGAACGCTGCGTGAGGCTCTTTTTTTTTTTTTTTTTTTTTTTTTTTTCACTTGCCCACATTGAGGCTGGCAGGATGCAGAGGTGACTCTGGAGAAGTAGGGATGGGAAGGGGAGATGGTTCCCACTCTGGCAGGTGAAAGCCAAGTGTGGAAAAGCAGGAATGGCATTTCCTCTGCCCACAGAGGGCTGGGGGTCAGGAGAACCTGTCCCCTCTTCCTCTCCCAGCCTGTGGGCTCCTGCTCCCCTTCCTGACTTTCCGACCTGCCTCCCTAGTTGCCAACATTGTGGTGGAGCGGGCAGGAATTCAGGATCCTATAGATTTGGGCTAGCCGCGCACCTGTGAGCACACCACTGAACCCAGCAATCCCGTATTCTCACCCACACAGAGGACCACTGTGGGCTGACGGTAGCCAGTGCTGGGGGAGGACAGAGGATATACCATCTCCTTCCAGGATGGCCCGGCTCTGGCGCTCGGGAGGTAAGTGTTAACCGTCTTCCCCACCCAGGGTCCTGGCCTGCCTTCTCCCTGCACGGATTTCTAGACTCCGGCATTACCTCGTCTCCCCACCCTCCCCGACCCTCCCACTTCCTCTCATTAAAATGTCCTCCTACCCCGCGGGCAGCGCCTTCCTGCACTCTGCTGCTTGACTGATCCTCCCTCTGCCTGGTAAAGTGGGCAGGGGGTTATTAATAGTAACATTAATAACCAGCATTTATTGAATGCTCACGATGTACTTGGCACTGTGCTGAGCATTTTAAATGCATTATCTCAATTGATCTGCACCGGGCAGGTCCCTTAGCACTTGTTTTCTTGTAAAAGTCTTTAGAATTCATAGGACTCCGGTTTTTACACTTGAGTAAATTGGGCTCCAGAGCCGGGAATGCTGCCTTCCCAAGGTCACCTAGCAACTGGGTGGTAAGAATGGTCCTGTCACCTCTGGAGTCTGGTGCACAAAGAGCAGTGGCCTGGGCCTCCTCATCACTGTCGTGGTGCCTCCCGCCAGCACCCGCACCATACCCCAGATCCCTTGAGCAGGACACTCACTGCTGAACCAGGGTGTGGTCCAGTCTGGGGCCTGGGTTGGCCATCAAGGCCTGTCTGTCTAGTGTCAGGGCTTGGTGTGGTCGGTTAAAGAGTCAATGTGGGCTGGGGTCAAGGGTCAGGGTGTGGCTGCCAGGTGCCAGTGTGTGGCTGGGGTCAGAGTCAGGGTGTAACTGGGGTTAAGGGTCAGGAGTCACTGTGTGGCTGGGTAGGAAGGGGGTCATGGATGAGTGGGTTGGCCAATCTCAAGAACCACTCCTAGAGAGACCCAGACTCTCCCTTGTCCCCCTTGTGGAGGGAGGTTTGGACGAAGCACTAGACGAAGGGAAGAGAGCCTCAGGGAGGATGGGTGGCTGAGCCAGGTGGGAGCTGTGGTACAGAGAAAGGCAGGAGTCTCCACAAACAGCTCCACCGGCCCCGTCTCTGGTGCCTGGCCCTTGCCCCCACTCACAGCAGCCTTGGTGCCCGCTCCAGGGTGAAGCTCAACCAATGCACTCTGCTCGGGTCCATCAGCCGGGCCTTCCCAATGGGGCTGCACTTCCTGGGAGCCCTTTCCCACCCCACCCCACAGCCCTCAGCCCCCTCCAGGACCTGGGACCTGCCCCCATCAGACATTTTCTAAGCTCTCCAACTCCCCACCAGAACAAGCATTTTCTGGGCCCCTGGTCACACACACACTGCCTTGTCTAATCCTAGTGGGTCTCAGAGCCACTGGGAACAAAAGACAAAGTCAGGAAATTCAGGCCATGCCTACCATCTTCGTAACATGTGTGCGTCACCCTTTTTAAGGGAGAGAGCATACATCTCGGACTCAGAGCAACTCTGATAGAGTACCGCTGGGAACTCGCCCCGCTCTGAGGTCTGGGCGTTTGGAGGAGGGCGGACATCAGCCTGCGGCCTGGCTTGGCCTGGAGCTCAGGGTTGCCATTTTACCTGTGGCGGTTGTTATTGTTCTTCCATTATTAACGACAGGCACATGTTTCCCTTCGAAATGCCGGGGAGGGAGGCGGGAGTGGGTGCCACCCAACGGGTGCCGGCTCATTCACAGGAATGTCTGTTGGTCCCCCTTTCCTGTGGGTGAGACCCCCCACATGGCCTGCGGGGAAAGTGGAACTCATTAAAAATAATTGCCCGGCTGGAGTCATTAACATCCCCTGGCAGAGCCCCATTACTCAGCAGGCCCAGGCTGCCAGGCCCGGGGGACCCTTCATCCTGCAGAGAGGTGAGACCAGAGATCAGAGCCCTCGGGATAATGAGGGGCAGGGCTGTGCTCACTGCCCGGAGCACTCTGCAGGCGCGAGCTCAGAACACTCGGCACAGTGCTGTGGTGCTGATGCAGCTGCTCCCTATTTTCCTGGTGGAGAGAGGGAGGCTTAGAGAGGCGAAGTCTGCAGCAGACACATGGCCTGCTGGCGGTACACAGCTTTATCCTGGGGCCCGCTATCAGAGTAAGGTGGAGGGCTCAGGGCGAAGCATGCTGGCTGGAGAAGCAGAGCCATTTCGAGTTTGAATGAATCTTTTATGAGTCTCATAGCCTCTATTTTTTAATTTATCTTATTGATTATGGTATCACATAATTGTCCTCATCCCCCCATTCCCATCCCAAACTCCTCCCCACAGATGCCCCCACCCCCCTGTTGTCCATGACCACTGGTTAGGCTTATATGCATGCACACAAGTCCTTTGGTTGACCATAGCCTTAGAGTTTCCTAAATATGCCCTCTGAATTTGGTGGAAACTTATCGCTCCATTTTTAGGTAAGATAATAAACAAACCAGTAAACAATATAAACTTTTTTTTTTTATTTGGGCCTCAGTAACCCTGGTTGGGGAGGCGGGTGGGGGATTGCTCATACGAGGCTCCATGTGACCAATGAGAGATGGGTGAGAGGTCCCTCCACCAGACCAGGGAGATGGGGGAAGACTTCCTGGAGGAGATTCCTAAGTGGACTCTGGAAGGCTGGGCAGGCCAGATGTGGTACGGATGGGAAAGGCATTCTAAGCAGAGGGAACAGCATATGCAAAAGCATGGAGGCAAGGGAGCAAATTCCCTCTGAACCCTGCATGTCCTTTCCCCTCCTCCTGAGCAGTGGCTCCAGGGGTCAGAGAAGTCTCTCTGGAGAAGGTGGACTCTTAAATGAGGTCTCGATGGCAGAGGGAAGTTAAGAAACATTCCAGGCAAAGGGCACTTCTTGTGCTAAGCCCTGGGGTAGGTAGTGTTGCACAAGAGCTGGAAGTTGCTCACTAGGGCTGAGAAGGCAGAACTATTGAGGGACAAAGCTGCCAAGTGGGGCTGGCCAAGGACAATGGGGCCACTGCAGGTCCTCAAGTCATAAGCATGTTTACAGGAGGGTCATGTGTAGGAAATGACCTGTTTATTGACCACCCAGCATGTACTGCTCACTGTCCCCAGGACTGAGTATAAAGCTGTAAACAGAATAAACAGTCTCAAACTCCAAGTGCTGAACACAGACAGTACCCTCAAACAAAAGCCAAATGTAGCTGGTGCTACTAAATGCCCCGGGGCCAGGGTCAGAGTGATAGGCAGGGACCAGAGTGCTGTCTGAGAGGGCTGAGGAGGGACATTCCCCATGGAAGTCTGGAAGGGCTGTGGGAGGAAGTCCTGGAGGTCTCAAGGAAGATGCTCCAAAGGCCCTGAGCCTGGAGCCCACATCCCCTGTGTGTCCTGAGCACATTGCAGAGAGTTGGGGCAGAGAAGGGGATGAGGGCAGAGAGGAATGGGGGGAAGGAGATGATGAAGATAGGGATGGGGGTGGAGGAAGAAATGAGGGCGGGGGAGGGGTCAGGAGGAATTTTGAGAGTTTGGGAAGACACAGCAAGACTGAGAAAGTAGCTAATGGCAGGAACCAGTGTCCCACACTGTGAACAGGTCCAGAATGGGCAGGGGCAAGGCTACAGAGAGCTTAGTGTCCAGGAGGTCACTGGCGGCAGAGATGGGAACTAGGAGACATGTGGGAAGTTGGGAGCAGGACCTGCGATGGCAGATGGAGGGCATTATGGATATAAGGAGTGTTATTTAGAAATGGGGATAATACAACACTGTGTGCTCCTTGGGGTGATCCAGGAGAACAGGAGAAATTAAAGGGGGGCAGATGAGCTACAGCAGAAGTAGCAGGGGTAGGGGCTGTGCTACCCCAGCTAGAGGGTGCACCGTGGTAGGATGGAGAAGCAGATACAGGTAGGTGGGCAGCTTTGCTGGCTGAGGGTATTGGGGGGATGGGGTCTTTTACCAGTGAGATCACTGCCTGAGAGTGAGAAGTTGCTGGGTGTGGTAGAAGGGAGGAGAGTACTAGAGGAGAGAGAACCAAGAGAATGCATAGCCCAGGCACATGCAGGGCCTCCAAGGTCAGTGACTACGATGTCACAGGGAGATGTCACAGTGATTCGCAAGGATATGGTGTCTCTTTTGCCACATTAAGCTGCTCCAGTGCAGGCATGCAGGGGGAGGGGGACTGACCAGATGAGTATGAGGAGGGAGGCAAGGGAACTGAAGCTGTTGCAAAGTGGGTGACTCCTATGACAGAAACGGAGCAGTGAATGGGCGCAGGGAAGGAGAGAGGGGAACACTGAGATCGAAGGGGCGGAAAAGAGCTGCTGGATTGACAGGGGAAAACCCTGTTGACTAGAAGACTTGGAATCCAGTGGTGAGAAAAAGTGATCTGGAAAGACAGAGGCTATAGTCAGTGGGGGCAGGTGGTTGGAATGAGGGGAGAGTAGCGCCTGGTAGGGCAGGCACTGCAGGAGAAGGGACAGGCCCAGGGCTGGAAGGACGAGGATCAGAAGGTCGCAGGCAGGTCATGAGTTGTGAGAACCCTGAAATGGCCAAGCCTTCAGGCTCCTGCTTCTGTCAGCACAGGGCTGGGTATGGAAGTGGAGTTTGGAAACCAGGAGACAGAATTACCTTTTCACCTCTGAGTGCCTGTGAAAAGCAGCCCGCTACAGGTGCAGACCCAATGGGCTGGATCTTTGTGCAAAACTATCCAGGAGCAAACAATCTGGAAGAGGAAAGGTGTGTGCAAGATGGGAAGGCTTTCCTGGCAATGTCACCAAAGGTAGAAACCAATAAATGTAAATGTTAGAATGATAAAGAAATAATAATAATAAAATAAAAAATTAAAATTAAATATCTCTATGCCAAAAAAACAATTAAAAAAAAAAGAAAAAAGAAAAACCAGGAATAGAAAAGCAAAAGAAATACAAAGATTATGTACAACCAAGTCACAGGGAAGACTCGTGACTGCCAATAAACACTTGAGAATCCTGTTAACTTTAAGAATACCCAGAGAAACTTAAAAAAATGTGAGAATGTGGTATTATTTTTCACCTCTCCAATTGGCAGATTAAAGAGTTTAATAAGTGGGACTCCGATGCTGTGGAGAAAAACACGTTCACATGCATGATTGCAAGAACTCAATTGATATAACTGTTAGGGAGAGCAATTTGGAAATTGCTCTCAAATTTAAGATGTCTATTCCCTTTGGCCCAGCTATTCTGCTACTATGTATAAGAATGAATTATTAGCTGAAAAAGGCAATTTTGACTCTAGTAGGAGGTATATGTTGTGGTGGAAATTGGTCCACAGAGATCTATTTGGGGAGAACAGAGCAGGTAGGTGGGATGCAAACCAGCCCCCAGAGCCCCCCAAACTCCAGGCCTGCCTGGTGGGACCACTGAGGCCTGGAGCAGGCTCTGTGTTTGCCAGGGGTTTGGCTGTGAAGAGGGGTGTCCTGGGCCAGCACTGAAGGAGCAGGGCAGGAAAGACACAGGGGGTGGCAAATGGGATGTTAAAATTTCCTGCCCTGCTCCAAAAAGAACTAATGGTGGTGGGCAGGAGGGGGCAGGCAGAGGGGACTGGATTAAGCAGAAGAGATGCCAGCTCATCTTGGGTGAGGCAGCTGCACAGGCTTCTTCAGAGGAAGTCTAGCCCTTCTCCAGTGACCAAGGAGGAGAGAGGAGAGACAGAAGGGCTAGAGTAGGGGTGTCGAACTCAATCAGAGAAGGGGCCAAAATCTAAAATCCAGCCTAAATCGCGGGCCGAATGGTTTACTGAACAGTCATAAACTGTCATTGTGATGGAAACGCAGCGGAGTGCAGTGATGACAGCGCGGTGTGGGCCACATTGCAAGGCCTGGCGGGACGGATTTGGCCCGCGGGCCTTGTGTTTGACACATGTGGGCTAGAGGAAGCTGAGTTGAGGTGGAGCTGACATCAGTTAATGGCCCTGTGGCTCTATGCCCAAGGCAGAAGGACCATCCCAGCCACAGAGCCATTGTTACCCATCTTCAGAGTTCTCAGGAGACTTCAGGGACAGCGGCAGAAAGTTTCTCAGGAGGCCGAGGCCCAGTGCCTCTCAAGTTGGTTGTCAAGACCCATGGGCAAGTCCTCCAGCAGGTCCCAGGCTCCCAGAGGCCTTCCCACATGCACCTCCATCTCCGGATGGGTCAGACTAGTAGCTGGCAGATTAGGAGGACCTTTCTCACACCTCCTCCATGAACCAAGCTGGAAATAAAACTAAATTGGGGAATAATCACCCTGAGTTACCAACTAAAGATTATCTTTTTAAAAAATATTTTATTGATTTTTTACAGAGAGGAAAGGAGAGAGATAGAGAGCTAGAAATGTCGATGAGAGAGAAACATCGACCAGCTGCCTCCTGCACACCCCCATCCGGGGATGTGCCCGCAACCAACGTACATGCCCTTGACCGGAATCGAACCTGGGACCCTTCAGTCTTCAGACCGACACTCTACCACTGAGCCAAACCGGTTTTGGCTAAAGATTACGGTATCTTAAGAGGAGACTTTTAACCAAGGCAGAGGAGGCCACCTCGAGATTGGTAGGAAGGGCAGAGATGTGAGGGTGGCAGGCCCAGGACACAGAGGGGTGTCTCAGCTGCAGGAGGTTCCTGCTGAGAGGCATGAAGTCTAGGCCCAAGGCCAAAGCTCACTGGCCTGAAGCACCCACATAGCATCCAGCTTTGTAAGGCAGCAGGTTTTTTGTCCACGAAGGAGAAGAGGAACAGTTGGAAAACAAGCCACTTTTTAAAATGGCCAACACACAAGATTTCCATTCACAGCCAATGCACCCTGGGCTCTGGCAGAGAGAGGGTGGTGCAGGCTGGAGTCGCTGGAGGAGTCTGGAGTGGGTGGCTTTGGGGAAAAGACATAGGGGAGCAGCTACCAGGCTGCCTGTCCTGGGTCATCTTCTGAAACTGCAGCAGCCATTTTTCTTGAGAGAGGCAAGCTCCTCCCAGTCTGGAATCCCCATTTGCTCCATTCTGCCTGTGAAGCCCTGCTGAGGAGGCTGTGGCAAAGGCTGGGGCATGCAAGTCTGGGCAGACTTAGGGGTTGTCAGTGACTGGCTCTGGGGCAGGGCCATGCCCTCCACTTTACCGGGAACCTGACAGATGCTTCCTCCTCATGGCAGAGCTGATAGCAACACCCTCCTAGCTTCCAGCTGACCCAACCTCTGGGCTCCAGAGGCCCCACCAGCTTGCCTACTAGGAGCCCCACCCTGCTGAGGGCAGGGAAAATAACTCAGACAGACTCAGCTGTGTGGCTCTGGGACAGGGAATACACCCAACAGTTTTCCTGAAGTCTGAATGGCACCTCTGGCACCTCCGCCTCAAGGGAGATCCAGGGGCCCCATCCTCACAATTCTGCCAGAACAGAAGCCCTGTTAGGAATTGAGCCTTGCCATGACTGGTTGGTTCAGTGGATAGAGCATCGGCTTGCAGATTGAAGGGTCGATTCCGGTCAAGGGCATGTACCTTGGTTGCAGGCATATTCCCAGTGTGGGGGTGTGTAGGAGGTAGCTGATCAATGTTTCTCTCTCGTCCATGTTTCTGGCTCTCCATCCTTCACCCTTACTCTCTGTAAAAAATTAATAAAATATATTAAAAAAAGAAAGAAAGAAAGAAAGAAAGAACGAAAGTAAGAAAGAAAGAAAAGAAACTGAGCCTTTTCAGTGACTACGTCTGGCAGATGGAGGCAGGAGGAGGCGGGCCCAGGTGCCTTGGGACATTTGCTGGAGCACAGCTTGGTCCTTCCTGTGTGCAACCAAGTCCAGCAGGAGCAGCCCCAAACTGGATCAACTGTAGCTTCAGGCAGGTAGCTGAGCGCCAGGTGTGGACAGTGTCTGACATCGGCATATCCAAAGACATATCGCAGCAGGCAGGAAATCCTGCTTAAGCTGCACAAGCCCCCCTTGGTCAGCCACGGCTGCACCATCAGCCGAGAGTCCCTGCCAACACTGCGCATTACCCGGCTTATAAATGCTGCCAATCTGATGGGCTAAAGTGATTCACTGCAGTTTTATTTTGCATTTTTCCTATACATGAGATGTTCTCCTCACACAATGGTAGACTTTACAGTTTCTTTTGCCTATTTTAATACGTTCACCTGCTTCTCTAAAAATATGTATAAGTAATTTCTGCTTTAAAATGTATGAAATTTGTCTTTATTTGTTTTTCTGTTGTTTTTGTTTGTTTGTTGTTGTTGTTGTTGTTTTAGAGTTTGGGGTTCATGACTTAGTTCAATTGGCAGCGATGAGAAAGGCACTGGTGTTAGACCTGTGGGGTCAGTCAGACCTGGACTCAGCAACCTCAGTACCTGAGTTCTGGCTGGAAAGAATTCAGAGTCAAGATATAAAGTACAAGAGAAAATTTATTTAGAAAGTCACAGAGGAGGAAGAAGAGGGCTTTAGGAAAGAAGTTACAGAAGTAAAAGAAGGGCTCTTGGAACTTAGGAGAAAGAGAGAGGCAAGGAAATTGGGGTTGGGGGTTGGGGTTAAGGAGGTGGGGATAAAAAACGGGGAGGAGAAAGGGGAGGGGAGCACACACTCCCTGGAGTGTGAGTGCACTGGTCCTCCATACTAAGGGCTTTTAAGGGCAGGGATTTAAGGGATGGATCCCAAGAAAATATTATTAGCTTTCCATGTGTGACCTTTCAGGGTCATGGTCTCCACTGATTGGTCAGTACCAGAGGGGCCATTAATCAATGCTGCGCTTGTCCTGAGGTCAGCCATGGTGCCACTTGTCTGGTTTTGCTGTTTTCCTGGGCCCGGAGCTGAAACACAACTAAGGCCTAGATGTTATCTCTACGGAGGAAAGGTCTGGACGTTCAGACAGCATGACCAGTGATATGAAAGGTGAGGAGATCCAAAATGCATAACCAGTGATACACTAGGGGAGGAAAGGTCACCCTGGGGGTGAGGCCCACCAGATATGTAAAAGTTCCTTTTTGGAAGATATTGGTGCTGTGAACATGCTATAGGAAGAGCATGAAGATGGCACTTACCTCAATAGATGGAGATAAGTAATCTACCTGATAAAGAGTTTAAAGTAAAGGTCACAAACTGGGGAGAATAATGCATGACACAGTGGGAATTCAGCAAAGAGGGATAATATAAGAAAGTACCAAGTAGAAGACACAGAGCTGAAGGATACAATAACTAAATTGAAAAATATACCCAAGTCATTAAAAAACAGACTAGATGAAGCAGAAGAAAGTATTAGTGAACTCTAAGACAGAGCAGTGGAACTCTGACAAACAGCAGCAAAAAAGTAAAAGCAATGAAAAAAAAAGTGAAGATAGTTTAAAGGATGTATGAGACAACATCAAGTGGACTAATATTCACATTATAGGCATACCAGGAAAAGAAGAAAGAAACAAATGGACAGAAAACTTATTGAAGAATTAATGGCTAAAAACTTCCCTATTTATTCTTACTGGTTTGTAGAAGTTCTTTTTATGAACTAGGTACAAATTCTTCATTAGTTATGAACACTGCAAACATCATCTCCCATATGTCTATTTGCTTTGTTGATGTTGTCTTTTATCATCTAAAAGTTTTATTGTTTTTTTCAGTTGGAAACTTACTTTAACTTTAATGCAGTTAATTTAATTAATCTTATCCTTTATGCGTTATTCAAGAAGTCCTTCCCTACCCCAACATCATTAATGGCATTTTCTCATTTCTTTTTCCTAATATTAAACACGTGCTTTTCAAATTTAGATACTTAATTAATTTGGAACTTATTTTTGTACATGGTATGATATAGAGAATTCATTTTAAAATGTCCATGTTAAAAAAAATTTTCTCAGCACCATTTATGTAATAGTCTATTATTTCACCAGCAATTTATTATGGCTTCTCTGTGGTATAACTGTTTCCCCATATGGATTCAGGGCCATTTTTGCACTGCCTAGGAGGAGGATGCATTAGACAAGCTGGCACTCTTGTATTCTGGAAATGACAAATTTGACAAGAAGGTTAAAAGGCACAATTCAAAAGTGAGGAGACTTAAAACAGCTAAAGGTCTGGTGAGAAGTAAAAGCCCATGTCATAAAGAGAAATATTAACTTACAGTATCCCCAATTATGCTGGAAGACTAGCTTTCCTGGAGGCAGATGTGTCACACCTGTCTGAAGCCCTTTTGCCCACCATATTTAATCTAAATTAAACTAAAGGAAATATTCTAAGATTTTCCTTTGAGAAATTGTTTTCTTTATTAACTGTCAATATTTACATTTCAATAAATAATTTTATGCACTTATGTTTGTTTACTGTAAATTAATAAATCAATAACTATACTCTGCCTCCAGGAAAACAAGATTCTTAGCACCATTTTTGTATTATCCCCTCATATATTCCTAATATCCTATTGATTTTTTGGAGGCTTGATATATACTTTTCTAAATCAACACTTATTTACATTTAACCACTTTCACCAATGACTTTGTTCACTGCTGCATTATGACGTGCACAATTTAATTCTGGATTTATTTCCTTTTACATTTTTATTCTATAATTTCAACAATATAATATATAATTCACATTTTCAATAATTTCAGTTCCGTAATTCATTCTATAAGAATTTGTACATGATAAAATTGGGAAAGATTTTCTATCTGAAAACACAATGAGATACCACTACATACCAACTTAGGAAGGCTATAATAAAAAAAACAATAATTAACTAGATCTGCTAAGGATATGAAGAAAGTGGGGCCTCATACATTGCTGCCTGGAATACAAAATAGTGTAGGTGCTATGGAAGACAGTTTCCACAAAGAGTATACTTATCAAATGGCCTAACAATTCACTCCTAGTAGTCTATACCCAACAGTAATAAAAACATGATCACACAAAGACTTGTACATGAATGTTCATAGCAACATTAGTCACAGCATCCAGAAAACCAAACAACCTAAATGTATATCAACTATGAATAGATTGTGTGTATATATATATATGTGTGTGTGTGTGTGTGTGTATATATTGTATTATCAAAGGAATAAAATTGAATACATGCTACAACATGAACAAACCTTGAAAATATTATCTTAAGTGAAAGAAGTCATGCATTTATATATTGATAAAATATCCAGAATAGGCAAATTCATAGAGACTAGAATCAGATCAGTGGTTGCCAGGGACCTGGGAGGGGGTATAAGGAGGGGGGGAAGAGTGGGAATGGAGAAACTACTAATGAAAATGGGGTTTCTTTTTGGGGTGGGTGATGAAAATGTTATGGAATTAGTGGTGATTCCACTTAAAAACTTTGAATTACTAGTACATACTCTAAAGGGGTGAATTATCCTATATAGTAAAAGCCTAGGTGGCATCACACCCTTGCACAATACCCTCGCACAACGTAGTCACAAGATGATTGCCACAAGATGGCCATGCTCACAATGGAGGTGGGGCCTGGCGGCCATTCTGCATAGTGAGGCCTGGGGATCCCACAGCTCTGCATGGCATGGAGGAGGCCAGTCCTAGCAGAAAAGGCTGGTTCCAGTGGCAGAAGAGGGCAGCTGTGGGCGATCAGGCCAGCAGGGGAGCAGTTAGGGGGTGATCAGGCTGGCAGACAGAAGCTGTTAAGGGGCAGGCAGGCAGGCGAGTGGTTAGGAGCCAGTGGTCCTGTATTTTGAGAGGGATGTCCCAGATTGGAGTGGGTGCATGCCGGGTTGAGGGATACCAGCCCTCTATACACAGGTTTCATGCACTAGGCCTCTAGTAACTCAATAAAAACGTCATTAATCTGTACACTTAAGATTAATGCATTTTTCTGTATGCCATTCTGCAGCAGAGGGTAAGAAGGGGGGCACATTTTTAGATTGATCTAAAAGAGAATCGAAAATTTGCATTTTACTCAACAGATAAAGCAATCAACTCTAATGTATCATTATTGATCCTAGATTTTAAGTTATAAAATATATTCTAAGGACATTTATGCAAACTTAAATAAGGACTCAAGTAAATATTGAATAATATCATAAAATTGATCTTTTTGTAGGTAAGATGATGGTATATGTGAATGTGAGAGAATATTCTTATTTGTTGGAGATGCAACCTGGAGTATCCCAGTATTTCTAATTTATTTTATAGCAATTTAGCCGTGTGTCTGTGGAGAGGAGTGGGAGGGGGGCTCTGGATGGCACACTCTGTGTGTATCACAATTTTTTTAAACTGGCAACTTCTATTTGTAGGAAAGCTATTTACTTGGGTATAATTATCTTTCATTCAGCTATGTACAGAAGCTCTTTAAACTGCAATAAAATTTCTATTTATTCAGAGGAACTTAATTGTACACACATTAATTAATGATCATTTTTGTCTGCTTGTTTACAGAAGTTATACCTCCTATTTCAGTTTCTTGTGCTATTGCATTAGCTAGAATTTACCCCAAAATAAATGTTGATAAAATGGTTATCCAGAAGCAGGAATAGGAGTGGGAAAGGGTAAAGAAACTCAAAAATTACAAACTTCCAGCTATAAAATAAAAGTCAGGGAAGATAATGTATAGCATAGTGGCTACTATTAATAATACTGCATTGTATATATTTGAAAGTTGTTAGAAGAGTAAATCTTAAAAGATCTCATGTATGAAAATTTTTTTGTCACTATGATATGTGACAGATGGTAACTAGACTTATTGTGGTGATCATTCTATAATATTGAATCATTATGTCAAAATGAATATAATATATGTCAATTATACCTCAATAAAAAAATAAATTAAATAAATGGTCATAAACTGAGAGTCCTGTTTTATTCTTGATTGCCCATGAGAATCTTAATGATATTAGCTGTTATCTTAAAATGTCTCTTCTCTTCTTAGTAAAGAAAGCTATTTTTAAGACATAAAAGTGCAGCAAACCAAGATTGATAGCAACTAGAGCTAGTACCTAATGAATGGCACTGTATTTATTTGATGAGTACTGTCTACTTGTGGCAAATGATACTGGTTTTCCAGTGAGCCGTGAACTCCTGGTGATCAGCCTTTTGCTTTTTTTTAAATTTTTTTTTAATTTTTAAATATATTTTATTGATTTTTTACAGAGAGGAAGAGAGAGAGATAGAAACATCTATGAGAGAGAGACATCGATCAACTGCCTCTTGCACACCCCCTACTGGGGATGTGCCCGCAACCAAGGTATATGCCCTTGACCGGAATCAAACTCGGGACCTTTCAGTCCACAGGCCGATGCTCTATCCACTGAGCCAAACCAGCTTCGGCCAGCCATTGTAATGGTCCATCCTAGAAATCTCCCTGGGCGGATCTTCTCCAGATCTCAGGTTCCAGCCCTCCAGTCTACCCTTTGAAAAGTGGAAGCACGTTTGTCCATCTCCATCCCGGTGGCTCCTCTGTGGCCCTACTATTGGGAAGGCAGGAAGGGCATTGGTTCTGGGAGAGGTTGTTCCTGAGGACGCAATCTAGGATCAAAAGTTCTGGGATCTGTCCGGTGTCCTCTTCCCGTCCCTTTCTCCATTTCCATGAGCCATGTGTAGGCCCCTCCTGCCCACCTGAGGACAATTCCCATCCAGGAGAAGGGGAATCAAAGTGGAGCAGACCCTCTCACCCAGCAGGGAAGGCAGAGGCCGCCATCAGAGAGCAGGAGGAGACAGAAAACTACTTTGGAAGTCCTGCATCCCAGCTTCTACTCCCCTACGGAACCCTCTCCCTTTTGGAAGGACCTTGTATCTCAATTTGCTCTACGTCAGCCTTTTCAAACTTCTGCATCTCCCGGCAGTCATAAACTAATTACTAAAAATTTGTGGCACACCAAAAAAATATATTACCTATTTTTTTTGCTGAGCTGACAAAAAAACAAAACAAAACAAAAAGTATAATTTTATTCATTCACTCCGGACAGCAATTGTTGTGTTGGCTGTTGTCATTTTTTAATTTGACGATCTAAGGGAAAAGAGGTCAGTGTCCCTGACTGAAGAGTCAGGTATTGGATGTTTTTAAAATTCTTGCAGTACTGCAGTTGAAATTCACTGTCCTATATGAATCACATCATGAAAACCCACTGATTATATTTTTCTTTTTGCTCAGGACCCTACTAGGCCTTTCAGTCCTCAGAGGCTCTGTCCTTGGCCATGCCTGACAATTGGCATAGTCAGGCCTCGTGTCATGATGACGTCAAATCCCTTTTAATTCTCTTCTTTAATCCTACTTATTGCATCCCTCCGAAAGTCTCAGTTTGCTTCTAAACTGTCTTTCACACCTTTCTAACGTGTGTTAATCTCCCTTTTTGACAGAGAAAGACTGCAGGCATGAGGCCCAGGGCCTTGGCAGGTTGAAAATGCGAGCTAGAATTGGTTGCAATTGTAGTTCATTGTGTTTGCTTTACACTCACCTTTCTGTGATGGCAAGTGGAACTGGCTTTCCAGTTTTTTTGTGGGGATTTTCAGACACAGTTGTTTAAGTTTTTTTAAAAATGAACAGAATTGAAGAAAACATATGAAGTAAACAAAAGCATATGTGGTCCAACACCATGGCCAAAAATGCAGCGACAGGAGGTTGGGGGATGCCAGCTTACAGAATGAAGCCTGACACTAATTAAGGTTGCTCCCACCCCAACCAGACTCTCCCACACAAACTCCCCCATTCCCTTTAGCACCACAGCCAGGGCAGAGGAGGTGCTGCCTTGAGCTTCCCAACGTAGGGCCCCCTCCCCCCGGATGGGCATCCCTCTCATTTCCTTGTGGCAAAGCCATGCCCGTCTGTCAGGGTCAGCTCATAGGCCAAGATTGTTTGTTGCTGTAGCAGACTTTGCTCTCCCTCTCCTGGGACCAGTGGCACATGCTGATGGTTCTGGCTTGGTCCAGGAGCGCAGACTGTGGCTGAGGTACAGTCCCCCTGTGGTCAGTTCTGACAGAGAGAGGCTTTGCCATGCAGGTTAGTACAATAGCAAGCCTGGCTGGGTGTGAACCAACACACGTTGATGGAGCACTTGCTCTGTGCAGGGCGTGGGTGCTGTGTGCTCCATATGTGGTGACATCACAGCACTCCTGAGGAATGCACTCAGTGCTAAGAAACAGAAGATGCCAGCCTGCAGAGGCTTAAACCTAGAGATTTGTTGTCGTGCAGGGAGGAGTTCAGAGGCAGAAGATCCCACCTCCGGCTCACCGTCCCCTCAGGAGCCTGGCTTTGGTCCCGATGCCTGTGGTCTCAGACGTCACATTCCAGTTCAAGGCAGGAAATGGAGAGAGAGGGTCCAGTGTTGGGCTTGACTTCCTGAGGTCCCCAGAAGTCCCTGCCAACATTCCACTGGCAGGTCACAGTCCTGTGGCTGCCCCCAGCTGCCAGGGAGCCTGGAAAGGGATGCTTTTTCACCTGTGTAGAGACAATGGCTGCTTCCCCCACAAAATAAGGAAGAAGAAGTGAAAAACGGATAAGGAGCAGATGCCCATGTGACACTCATTTTGCAAATGGGAACACCGAGCCTCAGAGATGTAGAGAACCTCCAGACGGAAATGGAATTCTAAGTGGATTTGTTTTGCAAAAAGGCAATTTTCTAGCGCATCATCCCTCTTTATCTAACTCTCTGAAGCACAAAATAGTCCAAGAAGGAATCATTCATTCATTCATTCATTCAGGAAGCCTGCTGTCCCTGTGCCTACCTAAGGCTTATGATGGTCACTGGAGACATGCCCAGTCCAGAGGGTAAGCTGGACCCGGCATCTCATGTGTGGCCTAGAGGTGACTTGAGGTCCAGGCACAGTGTCCACAGGCTGAAGGCTGGGTGGCGTGGACTGTCTGGGGGAGGTGGAGCAGCAGACAGAGGTGTGAGAAGCAGGTGGGCATTGCAGCTGCCAGTGCAGAGAGGGCGTTTACATTCTGGGCTCTAGCCAAATACCCTGTGAACAGTAAGTCAGTCCTCCAAATCACCCACTGATACTTGTCCTTCCGCCTATAGATGGAGAAACTGAGGGTCAGAGCGGCTAGAATTGCATTGCACAGCCAGGTAGCCCAACCCCAGGCAGCAAGCCCCAGAGGCCATGCCCTAACCGTTCTGCCTGCTTGGCCTGCCTCAGTCAGCAGAGGGCTGTCGGTAGTGAGCTGCGTGTCACTGCCAGCATGTGAGCGGCCTCCATCAGCGCTGCTGCATCCTGTGCAGGAAACAGGCAGTGTGACTCCGAGGTTGCCTCTCAGCCCGGCAGGTGTCTGATCTGGGCAGCAGGGGGCGGCTGCAGTGGCTGCCATGTCTTTAGTAGTGTGTCTAGCCCCTCTCGCAGGCACACAGGGTGATGTTTTATGTCTTAATTAAATGGAGAGGAGTTTAATTGATGAGCAGCCGGCTGGCTGCCCAGCTTCCTGGCTCCCTACCCCAATGACTCATGCGCGGAGGTCCCAGATGCAGCAAACACGCTAGAAGATTTGCAAGGCTGATCACTGCTCCAGACCCACTTAGCCAGGCTCCAGGAAGCCTCTTGCCACCCTGGAATTGGATTGAATTGCTTTTCATTTTGAGTGTTGTCCCATAAATCCCTCACACATCTCCCACCCCGAGGAAGAGCGTCACGCTCAGGCCTCCTCCCAGCGCAGGCAGAGGCCTGCAGCTTTGGTAAGAGGGGCAGCTACCCTGGGCCAGGATGACTGGGGCATCTGTGGCCTGGACCTGGCATGGGGGAGGGAGGAGAGAAGCTTGTAGGGGGGGGCTGGCCCTGTGTAGCATGTTTTTAATCCTCACTAAGGATATTTTTTTCCATTGATTTTTAGAGAGCAGAAGGAAGGGAGGGAAAGGGAGGGGGCGGGGAGGAGAAAAACATCCGTGTGTTGAGAGAGACACATTGATTGCATGTACCCTGACCAGCCCAGGATCAAACCTGCAACCCAGGGATGTGCTCTTGACCCGGAATCAAATCTGTAACCCTTCAGTGCATGGGGCCCGGTGCTCTAACCACTGACCACACCTGCTAGGGCCCTGTGTAATAAGATGTTTTTAGTGGTGCTGTCTTTCCCATTCTCACATGCCCCCCCATTCCGCCCTGGGAGGGGCTGTTGTTTTCTCTGCTTCATTTAATGAGCAAATGGGGGCCCAGAGGGAGCAGTTGACACATGCAAGGCTACCTGGTCAGCCAGTGTCTGCCCAGGGATCCTCACTGCACACCCCTGAGGAAGTCCACCTTCCCTCCCCACTGTGTCACGGAGCAGGGACCTGCTGCTTCCGCACGGAAGTACTCTATTTCCGCGGGGAAGGATCTAAGGACGCCATGGACTCACTCTCTCCACAAAGATTTGTGGAGCACCTGCTATGTCAGGCTTAGGAGCTGGGGGGAACGTCATTGACCAGACAAAGTCCCTGGCCTCTTAGAGCTGATAAACCTGTGGGGGGGAGGCAGACAAGAAACAAGTACACCAAAAAAATTGTCGGGATAATTAGAGGTTGGGTCACATGTAATGAAGACAGCCAGAAAGGTGATGTAATAATAAAGACTATTGGGTGGGGTTCCTTAGAGGGGTGATCAGAGAGAAGGAGATTTGGGGGCTGAAACCTAAGGGATGAACAAGGGCTCACGTGGGGAAAGCGTTCTGGGCAGAGGGAACAGAAAATGCAAAGGCTCTGAGCACTCCAGAAGAGAGAGGCCCATGTGGGTGGAGCAAAGTGGAGCAGGGCCCATCCGAGATGAGTCAGAGGCCAGTAGAGGGAGTCACACAAGAAAAGATGTTGCTGTTCTTCATGACCATCTGGCAGTAGGCACACAACAAATGCTCATTAACGCTCTCCCTGACTTCCTCTGGAACAACTCTCCACCGCACCCTCCCACCTCCATTCTTTGGCTCTGCCCTTCCTACCCAGCCATCTCCTGCCATGGGCCACACAGTTCCTTTTTTCTAGCATCCTGCTTCACATTCCTCTGCCTCCTCCCCTATGCATTCTGCCACCATTCCCAGCCCAGCTCCCGCCCCCGGAGACCTCCCTTCACTCGCACCTCCCTTAAAAGCCTCACCATGTGGGCACACAGCACCTCGCTGTCCACACACTCCCATGTCTCATGTCCCTCCACCCGCCCCCTGGCCTCTGGGCAGACACTGGGAGGTACAGCCTCTTCTTCTCATGCCCAGCCTCCCAGCACAGCCCCAGGGCCTTCCATCTAACAGTGTCTTGGGAGTTGGTTGGAGCATCATCCAAGCATCAGAAGGTTGCAGGTTTGATTCCCACATGGGGCACATACCTAGGTTTAGGGTTTGATCCCAGTTGATCTCTCTCTCTCTCTCTCTCTCTCTCTCTCTCAACCAATAAACATATTCTCAGGTGAGGATTTTAAAAAATCAGAATAAGTGCTGGCAAGGCTGCCCAACAAGAGTGCACACACCCCAACCCCTCCCCCACTCACAGCCACATAAACCAGCACTGTCTTTCTGAAGAGCGATTTTGACTGCACATGTCAGAGTCCTAGATCCGGTAATGCCGCTCGTGGGAATTCATCCTCAGAAAGCAATGCAAAAGGAATGAAAAAAGCCATGAACAAGGATATATTGGTTGGAGCACTTTTTACCATTTTGTTATAGAAAATGTCAAACCTACACAAAGGTACATAAAGAGAATAGGATAATGAGCCCATGTGTCATCCCCAGCTTCAACAGTTATCAGCTCACAGTCAATATTGTCTCATTTCCTCTCCTCACCCCACCCACAACACACTTGGGCTCACACACACACACACACACACACACACACACACATATTTTTTTTTTTTAGTAAAGCAAATCCCAGACTATTTTATTTTGTCATAAATACTTCAGTTTGTGTCTATAGCAGATAAGGACTTAAAAAAAACTTAATCATAATATCATCATATCCCCCAAATAAACAATTTTTAAGTCTTTTATTTCAAAGCCCATAATCAAATTTTCCTAAATGTCTTTAGATAACTTTAATGTTTAAGCTTTCAGAATTGGTTTGTTGGAGTTGGGGTGCAAAAAAGGGGTGATGCATTGTGTTTGGTCACTGTGTGTCTTTTGAAGGTCTTATTCTCTAACTGCTTCCCCCTCCCCTCCTTGTTCTTTATTGAGACATCTTTAAATAATGCCTCCAAAATGAGAAACCATCAACATGCCCAAGGCCAGGACCACTTAGGCAGCGTATGGTGCATCTGCCCGGGATGTCCCAGTGCCCTTGCTGTCCTGGGCAGCAGCAGCCAAATATAATCTAGGATCAGCTGGCCATGGGCCCCTGCCCAGCCTGGCAGCCACCTCTGCCACCCACAGTGACTTGGCTCCTGGACTCAGCCCTCTCCCTCACATCATGCTCAATTATGTCATGTTTGGACCTGGTCCTGTTTCTGGACACCCCTCCTTGCTGTGGCTGCCCCACTGTACTCAGCAGCTGTAGGTAAAAAGCACCCACCCTACTCCCCTTAATGACAGCACTAACTAAGCCATCAGCCGGATGACCAGGGAGATCCAAGGGAAAGATCTCCATGGGGTGCTAACTGCACGGTCACCACCCACTCTGTCCATGCCAGCACATACAACTGTGCACATTGTGATTGCAGTGGAGGGAAATGGAAATGCCCATTGAACAAATAAGTAAAAGCCTGGGTCCTGAAGAAAAGAAAATAGTCGTTGTGTTAGAGATGGGAGAATGGGATAGCTACAATCTCTCCTGGAATGTCTTTTAATGTAGATGAAACTAAAGAATATATATATAAATTATTGAAGAGCGATTTTGACTGCACATGTTAAAGCCCTAGATCCGGTAATGCCGCTCATCCCCTCTCCATTCTTCCATTCCTAATGGAGCCCACCTGTTGGAGAAGGAGATTGGCCAGTGTCACTTGGTTGCCATGGGAACACTCTCATGCTAGAGAAAGGGACAGGTGTGGGTGGGAGGGCCTCAGGAGCATGGGCTTTCTCTGCCCTTTCTCTTCCACTCTGGATAGCCAAAGCAGACAGCCCTCCCCCAGTGCACACCCCCAGGGTGTCCTGATCTCATGGCTGTTGTAAAATTCAAGCTTTATTATTCACATAAGGGTAGGCTTAACTGATGGAGAAACAATTGCCATTGAAAAGGTAGGTTGTTATATTCCAAGATCCCATAAGAAGGAGGCATGCCACACCATGGGGGCGGGGGGAGGGCACATCGGGAAGCCCTAGGGTCAGTCAGGAGGCTGGGGGTGGGCAAGAGTCTTCACTGTGGTTTCTGCAGGAAGGAACAAGAAAGGCAGGGTAACCAACCTTGGGATTGGCTGATTTGGATAACTTTGGGACTCAGGGGTGTAGGGCTGTCCCAAGATGTCTGGAACCTGGTTCTGTGTCACTGGGACAGCTGAACTGTGGCTCATAGAGGAGGTGGGGATGTGTGGGCTCTGGATTGGTTAGTTTGTATTAGAAAATCATGTTTAAAAAATACATCCTTTACTGTCTCTAGGAATTGACTGGCCCTGGGAGGGGCAGTGCCTCCAGGGACAGCACAGCTCCAGGATGTCAAAGCATCAGAAAACAAAAGGCATAGTTAGTATGATGATTTGAGTCAAAAACTTGGGAGTCTCTCTTAACCCCTTTCTCACCCTCATCCCATCTACTCAATTACCAAATTCTATGGGTATTGCCTCCCTCATCTCTTGAATTCATCCACTTCTCTCCCACAGCCACCAGCCTATGCACAGAATCCTCAGCTCTCATTGACTAACAGCCACTGGGTGTCCCTCACTCTCACCCACCATCTATCCATGCCAGGGCTGCTGTGCCGTCTGCAGACCCAGCACTCTTTCACAGTGTGGCTTTGCCACCCCACTACCTGTGCAGTGTGAACCCTGCTTCTCCATCTCTTGAGCCCAGGCGGGCCTGTGACTCCTCTGGCTGATGGGATACAGCAGAAGTGGTGATGTGCTGGTTCTGGACACAGCTCTTATCTGGCCTGATGGTTTCTAGTTCTGCTGTGTAAGAAGGTCGACTCCCTTCCCTGCTGAGCCCACCATGTGTGAGAAGCTCAGGCAAGCCATGTTGGAGAGGCCTGGATGGTGAGATACCACCTGGAGGACAGAGACAGGCGAGGAACACCAAGACGCCAGATGTGAGATAAAGAAGCCAGCTCCCACCAACACCACAGGAGCCTAGTCCGTGACCCACAGAATTGTGAGCAAAACAGAATGGCTGTTCTAAAGCCCTTTTGGCAGGTACTTCGTTATACAGTAGTTCACCAGAATGTGACCTGACATCCAGCAAGACCTTCTAAAAATGGAAACTAGCTGGTGCCACTGCCCAACTTCAAGTTCTCCAATCACTTCATAGAAAATCCAAACTTTTCACCATGGCCTACAACACTGAGTAATCAAGCCCCTGTCCACCTCTCCAAACCCAGTTCCCACTCCTCTCTCCCATCCTCTCTGCACTCCTTCAATTCCGTGAATCCAGCACATTTTTGCTCATGGCCCCTGGGCTGGGTTGACAGGACACATAACTCTGGAGGCCAGGGGAGAGCCAAGAGCTGGAGAAGTGCATATATGAGTCACCAGGTTAGAGGGGGTATTGAGCCCTGAGGTTGGCTCTGGGTATTTTCTACGTGATTGTTGTGAGAACCCCCCAATGGAACAGAAGTCCCATAATAGAGAGAGAGAAGGCCTCATGAAGCCTCAGCTTACCCATCAGGAAATTCTGGAGTGACGGTGGCTGACCAGCTGATATACAGACTGGGTAAGAATTCAGATCACAATAACAAATATGACAGCTAATGTTTATTGAGGAGGCAGTTTAGTCCTTGCCAGCATTACCATGCAATAGCCCTGGGAGCAAGGCACTATTCTTACCTGCATTTTACAGAAGAGGACACTGAGGTGAGGGAGGGGAAGACCCTTGCTTGGGCCCCTCACCTAAGAAGTACTGAGCCATAGTCCACTCTCAGGTACTTATTATACAAGGCGAGTCTCTCTCACAGAGACCCCCAGGCTGCAGATTCCCATGTATTCTAGAACTGCCCTATACAATTACAGCATGCTTGAATGCCTTTTTCCTGGGGATTGTCGCACACAAAGGGAGCTCAGCGCCAACACCAACCAGCTTGCCCCTTGTTCTTTTTACCATCACACACTCTGCTTTGTAGGCAAGAAAACTGAGGCTCAAACAGGGGGCCTAGCCACTCAGGGTCACAGAGCAGGGACTGGGGCTGGGCTCCTGTGGCTGTGCTCTTGGCCTCACCCACTTCTCCAGAGTCACCATCCACGCCTCCCCTCCCCCCACCAGGCAGCTGCAGCCTCCCATCTCATCCCTCCCACCCCCATCCTCAGTTCATTTTTTTCCCTTTTAGGGTATTAAGCACAGAAGTATTAAAGGGATTGTCAGACCCATTAATTAGCTTAGAAGAGGCCTCTGTGGTGGCCCAGGTCATGGTCGTCCACCTCTCTTTATTAGCCGAATTGATGGAGACAGCAGGGCCCAGATGGGAATAAATTGAATCTGATGGCAAAGAGGCTCTTGTGCGAGCTATTAATGGGAGAGAGCAGGCCTCACACTTTGCTCACTGGCTTTCTTATAATGCCTTTCTCCCACTACTGCCAGACACTCCCAGACACCAGCTCAGGGAGGCCAGGTCCCAGGAGAGCGCCACCTGTGCCCTTAAGCTCAGCCATGGGCTGCACGGCAGGGAGGTGTGCCAGCCCCAATAAGAGAGGGACATGCTAACTCCAAGAGGAGGGAGGCCCCACCACAAAGCCAGAGTTTTGGGCATCCATCCCAACTAATGCGACAAAGACCCTGGAGCCCAGGGATCCAGCACTCCCTGCCCTGGGGGTGGGAGGCACAGCTATGGCTCTCACTCTTTCCCCTCATACCTCCCAGCACTACGCCCAGGAAGCTGGGAGGTATCTCTATGACAGGCAACAGATCTGGGGCTCAGAGAGGCGGGAGACTTGTCCAGGAGGCACAGTGAAGAAGGACAGAGCAGGGCACTGACTGTAGCTTGCCATGTGATGTGGGCCTTCAGTGGGCTAGGCCCTCCTCCTTCATGACAGCCTGGGCTGTGGGTGCTAAGTGTTTGGCTCATGCTGAGGTGGAGAAAGCTGCTCACAGAGAAGCTTGGGGACGTGCCCAAGGCTGAGCAGGAAGGAGGAAGTGGAGCCAGTCCAGGTGCCTACTCTGAGCCACCGCCCTGTGCTAGCCTTTCAGCACCCTGGTCAGGGCTCAGCTTCCCCTCAGGGCAGAGAAACCCCCCAAGCTCCAGAGGAACTTGCCTTTCCATGCCTGCTCTCCCCTCTCCCCTGACCCAGTTCTCTCCCTCCTCCCACTCCCTCTCTTTCTTCCCTCCGCCCCACCCCCTCTCCTCCAGTCACATTCACCTCCTGTGTTCCAGGAATGCGCCACCTTACTTCTACCTCAGAGCTTTCATTCTTCTGATCCCTGCTTATAAAAAGAGTCTCACAAGAGGAAAGTGTCCTCTGTCATTCTTTTCTGGACACAGAAGTGTCTGAATGCTATGTTGAAAGTGACTGTGATTGTCATTTTTGTGACACACGCACACAGCCTGAGTTGCCTGCCCCCTCCCCCACCCCATCCATTCATCACCATGAGCATCTACATCAGTGGGGGCTGCACAGGAGCCTCAAAGGTTGCCCTTCCGAGTCCCCACAACCGCAGAAACCACCAGGAATGTAGAGCCATGGAGGGTGGACATGTTGTCAGAAGCAGGGAGGAGGGGCCTCTCTTTGTAACTCTGGCTGCCTGGACCCCCCTACTGCCCACCCACTTCTGTCTGACATCCCCCAGGTGAGAGAGAGAGCAGAGGAGGGAGCATATCCGGGATTCTGGACTTTCTCCCAGAGAAGCAGCTGGGGCGCTCCTGTTGGCATCAGGCCAGTGGGGTTAATTGCTCATACAATTTCAGCTTGCACAGGGGTCTCATTTCCTTATTACTGAAATCATTTCCTTGGGAGTGCTTACAAACCACCTGGAAAACCAGTGACAAAGAACCAACTCCCCATATCCCCAGCTTCCCACAGAAGTCAGAACCAGGCATTGAGGACAGATGGCACCCAGAGCTAATGTGGGGCTGGGGAGGCCCTGTGCTCCAAAGAGGGCTGTACGAGAGGGACAGAGGCTGCCTTGAAGACAATAGCATCTTGATTTTCTCAACCTGGGGCTGCATTTTGGACAATGGTGCAGCTGTGAGGGAGCAGCAGAGTGTAGCTGAGAGACAGGTGGGGGCAGAGACAGTGGTTAAGAGCTTGGCACCCTGGCAATCTTTGTTCCCTTTCCTGTACTCCTGTTGCTTATTACTCAGCCTTTGGACTTCCCAGTCATTCTCTGCTGAAAGATGAGACAGAGGGCTGAAGACCAGGACTACCTTTCATCTGGGGTTATATTTTTGTGTCTATTCCTTATTTCTTTATTTTTTTTCTTTCTCTCGTTGACCTCTCTCTGGCCACTCCCACTCCTCAGCACACATGTCCTCACTCCCCTAGTGTCTGTCCATTGGTTATGCTTATATGCTTGCATACCAGTCTTTGGTTGATCCCTTACCTCCTTCCCCATCCCCTGTCTTCCTTCTGAGGTTTGATGGCCTGTTCAATGCTTCTCTGCCTCTGTATCAATTTTTGTTCATCAGTTTATGTTGTTCATTAACTCCACAAATGAGTGAGATCATGTGATATTTAATTTTTCTCTGACTGGTTTATTTCACGTAGCATAATGCTCTCCAGGTCTATCCATGTGTTGCAAATGGTAAGAGTTCTTTCTTTCTTTTTTATAGCAGCATAGTATTCCATTGTGTAGATGTGCCAGTTTTTTATTCCACTCATCTGCTGATGGACACTTAGGCTGTTTCCAAATCTTAACTATTGTAAACTGTGCTGCTATGAACATAGGGGTGTATATATTCTTTCTGATTGGTGTTTCTGATTTCTTAGGATATATTCCTAGAAGTGGGATCACTGGGTCAAATGGGATATCCTTTTTTTTTTTTTTTTTTTTTTTTTTTTTTTTTTTAGAAAACTCCATACTGTTTTCCACAGTAGCTGCACCAGTCTGCATACTCACCAGCGGTGTGCAAAGGTTCCTTTTTCTCCACATCCTCGCCAGCATTTGTCATTGTTGATTTGTTGATGATAGCCATTCTAACAGGTATGAGATGATACCTCATTGCATCTCAGATGATTAGTGACTTTGAGGATTTTTTCATATGTCTGTTGGCCTTCTGTATGTCCATTTTCAAAAAAGTGTCTATTAAAAAAAAGTGTCTATTTAGGTCCTTTGCCCATTTTTTGATTGGATTGTTCATCTTCCATTTTTTAGGTTGTATGAGTTTCCTATAAATTTTGGAGATTAAACCCTTATCAGGTGTAACATTGCCAATTATGTTCTCCCATGCAGTGGGCTCTCTTGTTTTTTTTTTTTTTTTTTTTTTTTTTTTTTTTTTTTTTTTTTTTTTTTTTTTATTGATGGTTTCTTTTGCTGTACAAAAGCTTTTTATTTTGATGTAGTACCATTTGTTTATTTTCCCCATAGTTTTCATTGCCCTAGGAGATGTATCAATAAAGATATTGCTATGAGATATGTCTGATATTGTGCTGCCTATGGATTCCTCTAAGATTTTTATGGTTTCCTTCTTAAGTTCAAGTCCTTTATCCATTTTGAATTTATTTATTTATTTTTTAAATATATATTTTATTGATTTTACACAGAGAAGAATTGAGAGGGACAGAGAGTTAGAAACGTCGACGAGAGAGAAACATCGACCAGCTGCCTCTTGCACATCCCCCACTGGGGATGTGCCCACAACCAAGGTACATGCCCTTGACCAGAATCGAATCCGGGACCTTTCAGTCCGCAGGCTGACGCTCTGCCACTGAGCCAAACTGGTCCCGGCTGAATTTATTTTTGTGTATGGTTGTAAGTTGGTGGTGTATTTTCATGTTTTTGCATGTATCTGTCCAATTTTTCCAACACCATTTATTGAAGAGACTGTGTTAACTCCATTGTATGCTCTTACCTCCTTTGTCAAATATTAATTAAGCATAATGGCTTGGGTCAATTTCTGGGTTCTCTATTCTGTTCCATTTGTCTGTATGTCTGTTCTTCTGCCAGTACCAGGCAGTTTTGAGAACAGTGGCTTTGTAATATAGTTTGATATCTGGTATTGTGATCCCTTGAACTTTGTTCTTCTTTCTCAGGATTGCTGTGGCTGTTTGGGTCTTTTTTAATTCCATATAAATTTTTGGAAAGTTTGTTTTAAGCCTGTGAAATATGCCATTGGGAATATTTCAATGGGGATTGCATTGAATCTTTAGATTGCTTTGGGTAATATGGACATTTTGATGATGTTGATTCTACCAATCCATGAACATGGTATATTCTTCCACTTATTTATATCTTCCTCCATCTCTTTTTTAAGAGATAGTTTTCTGAGTACAGGACTTTTACCTCTGTACAAACTTTTAAATGTGTAATATATTAAACAATAAATACTTTTTTTCATTGACTTCAGAGAGGAAGGGAAATGGAGAGATAGAAACATCAATGATTAAAGAGAATCTTTGATCTACCCCATATGAGGATCCAGCCTGAGACCCAGGTATGTGCCTTAACTTGGAATCAAACCATGACCTTCTGGTTTACAGATCAGTGCTCAACCACTGAGCAATGCTGTCCAGGTAATAACTATTTTTAATAAGAAAAAAATTGTGAAAGCTGGCAGTGGTTTGAAGAAGAGACTCAATAGTGGAAGAAAGAGTAGAGGAAATGCTGAGGGTGGGGATCCTATATGTGATTAGTGTTTTTATAATAAAAGAGAGGATATGTGAGGGCACATCAAGATAGCAGCCATCTGCACATCACGTTGAGGCCCCTCACCAGGAACCAAATCTTCATCTTGAATTTCTTAACCTCCAGACTGTGAGAAGTAAATGTATGTTGGTTAAGTCACCCTGCCTTCCTGCCTGATCACCCCTAACTGCCTCTGCCTTGACCCCCACCATCATGGTTTCATCCAGAAGAACATCCAGAATGACGTCCGGAAGGTTGTTTGGCTGTCTGGTCTAATTAGCATATTATACTTTTATTATTATAGATGATGTTGAACCAAATTATATTAGTCAAGAATATTCTGCGTATTTAATTTTAGAAGGAACTTCCAGATAGTTTTCCTAAGTGGCATTAGCATTTTCACACTCTCAGCAGCAATGAAAGCATTCCAGTGGCTCCACATTCTTGTCAACAGTTGGTATTGTCATTTATTTTTTAAAATTGAGATATAATTCACATACCATATAATTCACCCTTTTGAATTATACAGTTCGGTGGGATTTTTAAAATATTCACCAAGTTGTGAATATCCCCATCTAATTGAAAAACATTTTTATCACCCAAAGAGAAATCTTGTATCTATTAGCAGTCACACCTCATTCACCCTATTGCCCCCATCCCTAGCTCTTACCAACCAGAAATCTCCTTTCTGTCTTAATTCCAGATATTTTACAAAAATGGAGTCATATAATATGTGGCCTTTTTGACCGATTCCTTTCACTTAATGTTTTTGATGTTCAGCTATAGTTTAGCATGTATTAGTACTTCATTTCTTTTTATGGTATCATATTGAATTGTATCACATTTTGTTTATCCACGTATAAATTGATGGGCATTTGTTTCCACTTTTTGGCTATGGTAAATAATGCTGCTATGAACATTCATGTTATAAGTCTTTGTGTGGGCATCTGTTTTCAATTCTCCAGTATATACTTAGGTGTGGAAATTCTTGGTCATATGGTAATTCCATTTTTAACTTTTTGAGGAATTACCAAACCGTTTTCCACAGCAGCTGCACCATTTTATTCCCACCAACATTATATGAGGGTTCCAGTTTCTCCACATCTTCACCACTGTTAATGTCTGTCTTGGTACAGTCATCCTTGTGGGTGTGAAGAGGTATTTCACTGTGGTTTTGGTTTGCAGTTCTCTGATGACTAATGATATTAAGCATCTTTTTATGCGCTTATTTGCAAATGTACATCTTCTTTGTAGAAATGTTAATCCGAGTCCTTTGCCAATTTTTAAATTGAGTTATTTGTCTTTTTTAATTGTTGATTAGAAGTTTCAAAATATATTCTAAAGACATGACCCTTACCAGACATGATTTGCAAACATTTTCTCCCATCATGTGGGTTGTCATTCCACCTTCTGTCCTTTGAAGCACAAAAATTTTAAATTTTGATGAAGCCCAATTTATCTATTTTTCATTGGTTGCTTTAGGTATCACATGTAAGAAACTATTGTCAAATCTATTGCCAAACCACAGGTCACAAAAATGTACACCTGTGTTTCTTTTAATAGCTCTTACATTCAGATCTTGATCCATTTTGAAATCATTTTTATATATGTTGTGAGGTAGGGGTCCAACTTCATTGTTTTGCACATTGATACACAGTTCTCCCAGGATGGAGTTGGCACCTTTGTTGAAATCATTCTTTTATCTATGACTAACTGGTTTTCAACAAAGGTGCCAACAGGAAGCAGAGACCACACAGAGATGATGTCAGTCCTAGCTTATGGTCAGTGTTGACCACCAGCACGGGAGGGAGCCAGCTTCAAAATGACTTCTGTCCTCCGCCCTGTCTGGCTGCAAGCACGTGAGAGACCCTGAGCAAGAACTACTCAGCTGAGCCCATCCATCTATGCCAGGAATCATAGAGAGCTAATGATAAATGATTTTGTTGTTTGTTTCAGGCCATTATGGGCTGAATGTTTGTTTCTCCCCCCAAATTCATATGTTAAAGCCCTAATTCACGAAGTGATGATATTTGAGGTGGGACTTTGGGAAGTGATTAGGGTTGGATGATGTCTAAGGGTGGGGACCCCATGTGCGATTAGTGTCCTTATAAGAAAGAGGATATGTGAGGGCACCTCAAGAAGGCGGCCATCCACACACCAGGATGAGACCCCTCACCAGGAACCAAATCTTCATCTTGAATTTCCTAACCTCCAGACTGTGAGAAGTAAATGTATGTTGGTTAAGTCATGCATCCTATGGTATTTCATTATAGCAGACTGAGCGAAGACATAAGCCATTACACATTGGGTAGTTCACAGATAACTAGAACATTATAGACTAGATATTGGAATATTGGAATATTGGAATATTGGAATATGGTCAGTGGCCAGGGCTTACAACCTTAGCTTGTACCATTGACAAACACCAACTGGGCAAGAGACTGAGCCTGCTTCTTCATCTGTAGAGGCAGATAATGATAGTTCCTACCTCTTGAATTGGTGAGGAGGGTAAAGTGAGTGAATGTGCGCCAAGTGCTTAGAATGGCACCAGGCACACAGTGAATGTTCAATAAATGTTAGCTCATGATGGCAGGTGATAAAGAGGGTGGAGGAAAAGATATGTAAAGCATCTTTGAAACTGGTGGGAGTCTGCAGAGCTGTGGGGACTGAGCATAAATAATGAGGTGAGCAGCTCACCACAGAGAAGGGAGGTGGAAGGAGGCAGGCTTGTTGGGCTGAAGCCTCTGCTCAGAGAGGAGGCTGGGTGGCCCGGCCTGGGCCAGGGAGGTGGGGGAGCCCTTCAGGCCAGCCTGGGCCCGGGCAGTCTGCTCTGCCCTGGATGCCTCCTTCTTACCGGCCCTGGGAAGGGGCACACCTACCCTGGCCTGAGGCACAAAATCAGGCAAAGGCTCCGCAGCTGGCCCCTATACCATCATGACCCCTTCCCTGACCCTGTGCCCCCCAGATGTCAGGGCCACTGCAACAGAGACCTGGGCAGAGCCTCCTCTCTAGGACTTCCTGTCAAAATTCAAGGCAGGGTAGGAGGGAGCAGAGGATATTTCTAAACCTACAAGTAATTTACTACGTTTATTAAGTGGTTATTATAGGTTAAATAACCAACACTGGCTTATTAAGAATACGTGAAGATGATAATCACCCAAGTCTTCTGTTTGCTCCCTACAGCAAGGAGCAAGCGGTCCTGCTGGGATCGTCTTTAATAATGACTCTCGGGGAGCAGCATTGAGGAAGCAACTCCAGGAATCCCTGTCTCCATTCTGACAGCTTTATGCTCCATAAATACTTGGAGATTATTAAAAACATATTTATTTAAGATGAATAGCTCTCCTGCAGATACAAATCTAAGCCAATAAGGCTCATAAGCCCACTTACAATAATCAATGATACTGTTTAAACACCCGACCAGCTTTGCTTAAACTGGAGGCTCTGGGCTCCTGAGAGAGGAAGCATGGGGTGAGGGGGTGAGGTAGAGAAGGGGGGCCCACCTGCCGGTGCTGTGGGGCTGGGGAGGCCAGGCTAAGGGCAGGGGTTATCTGGAGGCCAGGAGATCTGGAGAAGCTGTGCACAGCTCTATAAGACCTTTTTTTCCTTACCCAATTCACAACCAAATCATCTCTCTGAGCCTCAGTTTCCTCATCTGGAAAAAGGGCCCTTCAGCTCTAAAACCCTATGAGTTTACTATGGTTCTGAGAGATAGCTGTACGAAATAAAGGCCACCCCCATGGAATGGTGATGGGGGTTAAATGAGGACATAGGAGCGTTAGGTCTTCAGGGTCTTTCCAAACTCCAGCTCTAGATAGGGTTCCACCCCACATTCCCAAATTCATCCCATCTTCCTGCCTCTGGCAAGACTCTGTACACACTTCTCCTCCCCGGGAGCACATCCACCTCACCCCCCACACACCTCACCTGGAGAATACAGACTCATCTCTCAGATCTCAAGAAAAGGCCACCTCTTCCAGGAAGCCTTCTTGGATCACCTCACCCCACCACCCCTTCCTGTACCCCAGCCTCCCAACTTTCTATCAGAGCTCATTACCTCTGTGTGAAAGTGACTATGTGACTATTTCTGCCCTGTCCTTTGCACTGGAAGCAACATGAGCACAAATGGAGTTGTGCTCACCACTGCCCCCCAGCACCAGTTCTAAGGTTGTGCAGAGATAATGCTCAATCACTGCAGGCCTGCTGAGTACAAGAAGAGCAGCTTCATTCAATGGAGCATCCTGACTCCTGCCCCAGGCTGGACCTGCGAGTATGTTAGACTCACATCCTATTCTGATGTCTCTCTCTCTCTCTCTCTCTCTCTCTCTCTCTCTCTCTCTCTCTCTCTCTCTCTCTCTCTCTCTCTCTCTCTCATCACCGTGGCTTTGCAGAGTGTGTTTAAATCTGTTAGGGCAAGTTGGCCTTCTTTGCTTGGTTTTTTAAAAATAGGCTTCTCTATTTAAATAGTTTTATTCTTATATGTAAATTTCAGAATAAGTTTATTATGTTCATTTAAAAAAATCCTGCTGCAATTCTGATCATATTTTTTTATGGATTTTGTTGTTGTTGTTGTTGTGTGTTTTTGGCAGCTGGACCTGTGTAATTTTGCTACATGTGATGGGAATCTATGTAAGAAAAAAGTCTCTGAGCTGTACACTGAAAGTGTGTAATTTTGCAAAACACACACACACACACACACACACACACACTCATATACACGGGACAGTAATGGTGAAAACAGGTCAATGGAGATTCCCAGGAGAAAATAGACCAAGAGCTTCTTGGATGCCAGAGCCAGAGACAAAGATTGTCTGGGGTCTCAAGGTCAAAGACAACCTAACTAGAGGCATCTGATATGGGGGCTGGAGACGTTAGGTCAACACGGACCCCAGGCCCAGCTTTGCCAGTCACAGGTATGATCTTGGGGAGGCTGCATAACCCTTAGAGTCCCAACACCCCCATCCACAAAACGGGCTAGTGCCACTCCTCCAAGGAAGCAAGATGTGGCTGGAGATTCCTTCTTAAACCGTGATAATTATCCATGGAAGGCCATGCCCCCTCGTTGTTTCCTGACCCTCTGTGCCACCAGCAGCCCTGCCTGACCACAGGGAAGCAGCTCATGGCCAGACCAAAGGCATTAGGACACACAAAGCCTCAGGTTCACAGGAAGCACTCCATAAAGATATGATTTTTTTTTCTTTTCCAGAAATTGTTTTCTCAGATCCACATACTTAAATAGAGCAGGGTCTCATCTACCTCCTGAGCGAGGCATGACTGGGCAGAGAGCTAGCAGGAAATGTGGGGAGCTGGGGGCGCAAGCTCCACCAGCAGAGACATGCCCCATTGCTGCAGCCAGATATTGCAGGGTGGCAGAAAGCAGCCCCAAAAGCAAAACAAAAATCTTCTGTCACATATAGTTGGAATCTGCATCTTTATGTGAAATCTCTTTATTTTAAAATTTTGGAAAATCACTGAGATTTTTTAAAACACTGTGTGGTCCAAACAAAAAATCATGTCTTGGCTGCCAAGTTGCCATCTTAAACATGTCTCCACCACCCCATGTTACAAGGGACACACATACAGGGTGGCAACTGGGCCAGGGTTACACAGTGAGCAGGTTAGGCAGTAGATGACTGGGACCTGGAAGCCTTCCATCCATCTATTCATCAACCATCATCCATCCATCTGTTCATCCATTCATCATCATTTACCCATCCATCCTTTATCATCCATCTATCCATTGATCCAGTATTCATTAATCCATTATTTATGTATCCATCATCCATTCACCCATTATATAATACTTCTGTGTATCCATCCATTGTGTATCCATCCATCATTTATTCATTCATTCATCCATTCACCCACCTGCTATACATATAAGCATCCTTCCATCCATTTATTCAGTTAGCAGATATTTGTTGAGTGCCTACTGCATGTCAGGAAGCTGATGAAGCTATAAAGGTGAGAGCTGTCACTGGGCCCTCCCACTGATCACTTCTAGAGAGCCCCATACCAAAAGTAAATCCATACTGTTACACTGAAGCACATACACACACACATATGTGAGCGCACACGCACACACACACATTTAGACACATATTTAGACCTAAACACATACACATAGATATACATACTCACAAGGTAGAAACACCACACATAGAAATAAATATAGACAAGCATGAACAAGTATATATTCCAGAAAGCCTGCACTCAGAGACATACAAATTCAGACACAAACATATATAGGCACATGCATGACATAAATGTACCCATGTGCTCACAAAGAGAAATAAATACAGATACAAGCACATGCCTGCATTTACACAAAAACACAAGAGCATACAGTCATGTGCAACTGCACATATAAAACTCAGTAACAAGCTTAGGCATACCCAGACCCACACACATACTTATACCATGCACACACATATACAATCTTCTCCATGCCTCTGTCTGCCTGACTCCCCCCAAACTTTTCTCTCTCTCTCTCTCTCCTCTCCTCTCTCTCTCTCTCTCCTCTCCTCTCTCTCTCTCTCTCCTCTCCTCTCTCTCTCTCTCCACACACACACACACACACACACACACACACACAATGACTCACTATTGTCACCAGTAAAGTGCCTTTGGCCTAAGCTCCAAATAGAGCTTCCTCCACTCTGACTCCCCCCCACCACCACTTCTCCAATTAACTCAGGAAACAGGGCTGCTGGAACAGGCAGTGCAGCCTGGGCCCGGGGTGTGCCTGAAGCTAAGAAGCACCTGTCACTTAGAGGCTCCCGCTCAGCTCGCTGACATCTCCTGCCCCTGGCTCAGTCCAGCAATTACAGAAGGACCAGAGCATCCTCGAAAAGAGGAGGTGGAATTGCTTGCTCACTGCAGGAGCCCCTCCCAGATCTTCCCCAGCCAATGCCCTTGGCAACAGTCCATCCATCTAGCAGATATTTGCTGGGCGCCTACTGGTGACAAGCACTTGCTAGGCTCTGGAGAGGCAATGGTGAGCAGAGGCAAACCGCCCAGCCCCCCACAGAGCTGATGGTCTAGTGCAGTGGTTGGCAAACTCATTAGTCAACAGAGCCAAGTATCAACAGTACAACGATTGAAATTTCTTTTGAGAGCCAAATTTTTTAAACTTAAACTTCTTCTAACACCACTTCTTCAAAAATAGATTCACTCAGGCCGTGGTATTCTGTGGAAGAGCCACACTCAAAAGGCCAAAGAGCCGCATGTGGCTTGTGAGCCACAGTTTGCCGACCATGGCAAAATAAACACATTCATCAAACCATTACAAAAGTAATGGTCAGATTGCAACTCTGCTGAGCACATCCCAATGGGACACATAGTCCTACGAGAGCTCCAGGAGTGCATCTGACCTCCACTGGGACCTGGCCAGTGGAGCTTTCTCTGCTTCTGAAGCCTCTCTACCTAAGGCACCATCTGGGTGAGGCTGGGGAATAGGATGCTGAAAGGGTGAGAGTGGGTGCAAAGACCTCGAGCTGGTCAAAGAGCACTTGGCCACACCTTTCTCTCCTCGGTGCTTCTCAGAGCGGCAGGCCGGGAAGGCACTATCCATGACTGTCCCTGCTCTCTGCGGCGCTCGCCACTCAAGCACATAGTTCTGGTCCTTTGCAGTCCAGGATGCTGCGATCAGCTCCATGAACTGAGGTAGAGACATGGAGCTGGGAGATTCACTGCAGAGCTGTGGAAACTGAGGTTTAGAAACCAACACCAAGGCACCCAGTTGTGGTAAAGGAAGGAAGTGCCACAGACAACATACCCAGTTAGCCAGAGTGCCTCATAGAACAGCTGGTTCAGTCTCTTCCTTGTATACCCTTCCTACCTGGAGGGCAGATGGGCAGCGGGGTGAGAGTTAGATTGGCTGCTATGGCCCCATGGAACTGAAGGGGTCCCAGCGGAGCATGAGTGTGGGTGTAGGTGTGCATCTATATGCATGTGTGTGTGCATGTGCTGTGACATGGAGAAGCGAGGGACATGAGCAAGCTGGTGTTGGACATCCACAGTGTCTGTTGTGATTTGGCAGTGCTCATATCACACGTGTCTTCAATATTTAGCAATGTTGAAGGCGATCCTACTGAGCATCACTGTGCCCTGGTCTCAGGTCAGACAGAAGTCTGATGAGAGTCTGGATAGCCCATCCCCCAGGGCATCTGATAACCAGGCCGGAGGGGGGGGGTGGGGGGGGGGGGCGGGGGATGAAGCAGTCACCACAGCAGGCCAAGTGGCACGGAGTGAGCATAAGCTGCTGTGTTTAATGCCAGTGCAGGACAAGCCCAGCAGGGGACGAGGGAGGGCGCTTCTGAGCGCCAATAGCAGGCGTAAGAGGTGTGGCACAGAGAGCCAATGTGCACTTCCCAGTGCCCTCCTGAGTGGCCAGTGTTGGTCAGCAGAGTCCTTTCTGCAGAACCGGGGGGCCCAGGGCATTAGAAGAAGTTCAAGTTTAAAAAATGTGGCTCTCAAAAGAAATTTCAATCATTGTACTGTTGGTATTTGGCTCTGTTGACTAATGAGTTTGCCGACCACTGGGCTAGAGCACAAAAAGCAGGAGTGGACGGCCCAGAAAGCCCCTCCCGGAGTGACGAAGCTCAGGTGTGCCAGAGGGATGTGAGTGGTAGTGAACATGGCCAGGGCATCTGCTGCCCTCCTGGGGGTGGAAGCATTATTCTAGCCGTGTGAGGGGCACAGGGATGGGAGGAGGCAGGGGTAGAGGTCCTCAGGGCAGGCTCTGTCACAGCGGCTAACTGAGGGCCAGAAGGCAGAAGGTCTAGGGAGTCATGGAGGTAGGGAGAGACTCTTAAATTTTTGGAAAGCCTGCCAAATCACTGGCAACCTGCAATCTGGACCTCATGGGGGACTGGTGTCAGGGTATGGCCTGAGTTCTCTATAGCACACTGGGCTGAATCAGAACTCGAGGTATCTGAGGTGCCCCTATGTTTCTCCTGCAGTGGGTCAGGCCATGCACACTGGGGCTGCGCCTGGTTTCAGGGTGCAAGGCACTGCGCAGGAGCCGCCCCTCTCGTGGCTCCCACACTCTCCAGTGCTCAGCAGACCCAACTCCAGCCAGAACAAGCCCTGGCCCATGCTTCCTGCGAGGAGGTGAGCCGGGGCTGACTGGCCATTGCCCACGTTGCTGGATACAGTGGGTCCTGGGCAGGGGAGAGGGACACCGAAGGGAAGGAAAGGCTGAGAGGCCAGTGGTGGGGGGGGGAGCCAGGGGGTACAGCAGAGTGCCAGGGAGAGCAGCCTGCCCACTTCAGGCCCATGGCAGGAAGAGAGAGCCTCTGCCAGACCATCCCCTGGGGACCGTAAGGGCCCTGGTGCCCCTGGGAGGAGCCAGCTGTGGGGAGAAAGACCAGGTGCTTTTGTTTGCAGCCGTGTTCGCTGGGAAGCCAAGGTCAAGACCAGAGCGCCCCCCACCCCCCACGGGAGCCCCCTCAGTGGCAGCGCTGTACCTGGAGCTCTTCATCTGTCCCCTCAGCACAGCCTGTCAAGCTCAGGCAGGGCCTCAGGGGTTCCCAGGCTGCACCATCCTCCAGGCTCATGCCCAGAACAGCTGGCCAGCGAGCCCAGACTCTGCCCCAAAGGGGAGGCAGCCCTCCCCAGGACCGCCTTTCCAAACGGCTCGGGGAAGCCGAGGCTCAGGGCACGCTGACTCCATGTTTGGGAGAAAATGACAAAGGGCGGAAATTGGGTCAGCTCCTTAAGAAGGAAAAGAAACCAGAAACCGCGTGACTGCATGGGGGACAGGAGGCGATGGCGTGCAGGGCCAGCGCGTCAGAGACGGCAGGTAATAGGAGAACTTTCTTCAATTATGTGGAGAAGAGCGAGTGTGCGTCCGCCCGGGGATGGGGACGGCAAGGACAGAGCAGATAACAGATGACTGGGAGAGGCAGGCGCTTAATGGGTTTTTCCCTGCCATCAGTTAACCCCCGCCAGTGGCCCTGGTGACAGAAAGGGGTGAGGCACTCGGGGAAGGCGGGTGAGGGCCGCGCTCAAGGGCCCCTTTGTGCTAGCTGTTTTCCAGCTCCCTGCCTGGTGACGAGGATTTGGGTGACAGCAGCAGGACAAAGGGCTCTAGTATTCCGCAGACCTGCCTGAGGGCTTGGCAAGACGGGGCTGCCAGGCGGTCAGGGCACACGGTCTTGCCACCAACCGGTGCTCCTGGATGGTCCCGACGTGAGCACGCACCCAGGACCACACAGACATGACACATATAAGCCACACGTGCTCCAGCTCACACACACGAACACCCAGACCCAGAGACATACATGGGCTCAGAGCTGGCCACACAGACCCATGTTCACTCACACACGCTGTCATGGGCACACCGAACATGCCCGTGGATACCAGTTTGCAGAGAAGGTGGGCACCCAGATCCAGGGACACTCACAGACTCGCTCCCAGGTGCTCACTCAGCACACCCAGACACCAGGCACCCCCACCCATGCTCCCCAAACACACACAGACGTGCTCAGATCTAGATACACATGTGTCCACATTCATACTCTCAAACACAGACATAAACACACATACGCACTTCTACACTCACATGTAAATAAACAAGGGCACGCCCACACAGACACACATCACACCTCAGGCATACATTCCTAAAAGGTCCCACACATGTGGACACGGTGACCAAACTGTCCTCCTCATGGGGACATCCATGCAGCCACAGAGTTCACACCCTGCTCACGTCTCCCTGCTGTTGGCCCGGCACTGCTCTCCTGGGAGATCCCCACCGTGGCCCTGCCAGGGAGCCCCTGCACCCCCACCTCATCTGACACCCCAGTCCAGAGCCCACCAGGCGGAAGGAGAGAATGTCTCAGCACAGCTCTGGCAGGCTGCGACCCCCTCACAGAACAGCCACCCCAGGCAGCCTGCACCTGGCATCCTCCCGGAGCTCGCTGTCTCCATTCTTCATCCCCCCCCCCCCCCCCCCCCCCGCCTCCTCCCCCCTGCAAACGTGTCCTAGCATCTATCACGTTCCAGGACTGCATTCCACTTAGGATACCCCCTCCCCCACCCTCGCCCCCCTGCCTAGGGAGTCTAACAGGGAAGACAGTGTCATGGTAAGTGAGCAGAGCACACGGTATACAGTATGTGCGAGGAGCTAAATGCAATGGGAAAGCAGGACGGAACAAGGTGGGGGAGGGGCCAGCTGGCAGAGGGCGTGTCTAAGAGGTGGCCATGAATGGCCTCATTGAGAAGGCAGCAAGGGGCTCTAGGCGGGGGGGTGGGGTGGGGGGGTGGGGGGGTGAGAATGCAAAAAGACAGGGCAGGGGGGGGGAAGGAGGACAGAGTGCCTGAATGCAGGGGCGCATGGAGAGGGGGCAGCAAGAAATAAGGCCAGAAAGGAGCAGACAGCACACCATGCGAGGCTGACAGCCCCTCTGGGAGTCTGAAGCAGGAGGCCAGCTGGAAGCCACTGCAGGAACCCAGGCGGAAGCTGTGCGTGGCTCTGACCAGAGCACGTGAGAGAGGTGGTGGGTTCTGGGTCTACGGGAGAGTCAAGGGATTTTGCTGACAGATAGCTGTGGGAGTGAGCAGGGGAGAGGAAGAAGGTTGGGGAGGAGGAGATGGCTGGAGAGGAAAGTCAACAGAGTCGCTTGGACACTGGTAGGTGGGAAAATCCCCCTCACACACACATGTACTATCCATGTCCCAATCCCCAGAGTGTGTCATCTAATACGGCAAAAGAGACGTGGCAAATGTGATTATTTATGTTAAGGATCTTCAGATGGAGAGGTTATCCTGATTATCCCACGTGGGCCCACTACCATCACGTGGGTCTTTATAAGGAGGGTCAGAGTCAGAGAAGGAAGGAGAGAGAGAGAGGGGGGTGGGGGGGGGGAAGCTTCCATTGGCTTTGAAGAGTGGGGAGGAGAACCCAAACCAAGGAATACAGGTGGCCTCTGAAAGCTATTTGCAAGGCAAGGAAACAGGCTCCTTCCTCCACCCTCCAGAAGGAACAGCGTTCTGCCGACACCTTGTTTCACTCAACTGCAAGGGAAGGAGTTTGTATTACTTAAGCTACTGCGTCTGTGGTTGTTCCAGCAGCAAGAGAAAGCAGTCATGCCCAGTGGGAGATGGTAAGAAGACAACTGTATGCACTGCGTGGGACTCCCCAGGGGAGTCAGTGGGCTCTGGGTGTTAGAAACCCTGACGCAGGGCGGGGCCACCCTGGGAATCTGGGTAATAGATACAAAAAGAGGACCCACCCAACACCCCCCCCCCCCCCCCACCCCCGGGAGCCTCAAGGTCAGGGTCAGAGAGAGTAAAGAGTCAGAGGAGGAGGCTGAGAAGATGGGTTTCTCCTGTACGCCGAGAGAAGACATTGCTTCGGAAAGGAAAGAGTGGATCAACAGCGTGGAGCTTCCACGCAGGGAGAGCACTCTGGAACAAAAAGGAATGAGCCACTGATACATGCCACAAGTGGGTGAATCTCAAAACCATCACGTGAGCGAAAGAAGCCTTATGCAGAAGAACACACGGAGTAAATAAAATTCTACTTTCATACAATTCTAGGAAGTGCAAACTATCCTCGGTGACAGAAAGCAGACTGGCAGTTGGTTGCCTGAGGCTGTGGCTGGGGGTGGGGGTTGTGAGGAGACTTCAAGGCCGATACAAACTAGATTTTGGTGGTGATCATGTGGGCAAACACCACTGTAAACACTCATTGAATTGCACACAAGTGGGTACAACTTATTTTATGTAAATCACACTTCACTGAAGTTGATTTAAAAAAAAAATTGTCAGACAGTATGAACAAATTCAACTTCTATTGGAAGATGAAGCAGGATAAGGCCCAAGATTCATTGATACTGGGATGTGCTTTGGTGGCCACAAGCCAGATGGGGGTGGAAGTGATTGTCTCAGGCCACCAGGACAATCCAGTCACCCTGACCTGCAATTGGCAGAGGGCTGGCCATGTGACCCAACAATGGCCAGCGCTATGGGGGAAATCTGCCGGGGACACAGGAAGGACTTTTGCCCCCACCTTCCCTGGTGTGGGAGGAAATGCTGCCACATGAGCACGAGGTGCTGTTGCTGCAGCAAGCGCCCTCCAACCACAATGAGAGGACAGGAGAATTTCAGAGATGACACACACTCTGGTCTTGTAGGATCTCAGAAACAACCCTGAACAGGTCCCTCTCCATTCTGCCACCCCACCCCACTCACCCTGGGCCCAAGAGGCCGGCCCAACATATCCCAGTTAGCACAGCTTCCGTGACACTGGCCAGTGGGAGGTGCAGAAAGAGATCAGAGTCATGAATAGATATCAGTACGTTTCTTCCCCTCCCTCCCTTCTGTGGGCTCCTGTATCTACAGTGGCTGCATCCCTTCCCCCCAGACCACATCTGTTAACCACCTCACCTGCCCCTGGTTCTGGCAGCACAATGTCTTTCCCTTGCCCTTTGGGCCTGGAGGTGCCAACAGCTCCCAGCCTGTGCTAATTTCTCCACAAACCTGTGATTCCCTCTGAGCCTGCCCATATCTATGAAAATAGTCCTTTATTTCCAGGCCACACAACCAGCTATCCCCTTCTTACTGTTATGTAAGATCATCAGATATACATATGTCTTAAACCATATCACAGCAGCCAAAAGCTGTCTTAAAAAACAACAACAAAAAACCCAGTTAGCTGTCCAGCCAGTGGAAGACAGACCTTCAAGCCCATAATTACAAAATATTCTGCACAGGCCCAAAGGTGTCGGTCAATCCCAAAGCCTGGATCTGGCTGCAGCAGTGAAGGGAGCCAACTCCCATGGAGTTAAGACACTTTGACTTGGACTCCTGTCTCTTGCCACCAAAAAATATCCTATATAATAGTTGTCTTAAAGAGGGGACCCCAAAAGATACTGTGTTTGATTCTTGAATCTGACAGCTGGAAAAACAAGGGCTAAAGTGTGTGCTTGAAAAGCTGGAGTTAGTTAAGCTAAAAACACAATACATGAATTTTCTAAAACCTTGAAATATATCAAACGCAAAGGAAATGGCAACAGAATCTTAAGGGGGGAAAGGCAGGAACCAGAAGATGTTCTGGACACTTTTCAGACAGAAGTAAGCCTGAAATTATGAATTGCATTACATCCTTACCTTACTGGTTCACAATAAGTATAAAGTAAACCTGGTTAAAGAGCCTGCCTTTTCATATTGAGTAAAACAAATCACACCAAATGGGGTTCCTGAGAGACACTTCCAAAGGAAAGTTACAAAAGATAAAAATACACCAGGCTACAAAATCAGGATGAATGCATGGCTCAAGTATTCATTTCAGATGTGGTGGCATGTAAGACAAAAAGCAAGAAGCATTGCATGGACGAGGAGCACCAAGCTGTCATGAAATGTTATGCACCAAATTGCGCTGCTTTTAAATATAGGAAATACTGTAAAAACTCTTAGAAATATGAGGGATATTTGTGAAACTACTCTACTAATTGAAGACTATAATTCATTTCTCACAATCTCCATAGACCAAGTAGGCAAACAAAAGGGGGGCAATAATATAATTGATAACATTGTGTATGCGTGCATGTGTGTGCCCATGTGTGGGAATGAAGTGTGAGGGGTATATGTATAAAACTTTGAACCTTGACAACAAAAAACACATCTTCTTTTGCAACACCCCTGGAGTAAACTGGTCATATATCCAATCATTAAAATACCTAAATAATTTCTGCCAACAAAAGAATGAAAATAGAGGAACTGTCCAGACCATGTCAGGACTATACCAAAAAAAAAAAAAAAAAAAATTAACTTTAAAAGTTTCCAAAAAGATCTTTCAGAAAAGTACAAGAAATATTTGAATAGACACCGGTGCCCTATCTTTGTTGGGAAGATCTTATTTTAATATAGCATTTATGTAAATTCGACATGCACTGACCTGTCAATGGGATACAATTCAAAACTCAAATGAGATTTTTATTTATTTGACTTTGAAAAAATCATTGCAAAATGGACCTGTAAGAGTTAGTTCATGAATGGACAGGGAGATGTTGAAAAATAGTCAACTGAAGAAGATACTTGCTCTCCAAGATATGAAAACTTGTTATAAAACCACTAGAGGCCCAGTGCATGAAATCTGTGCACTCAGGGGAGGGGGGTCCTTCAGCCTGGATTGCGAGAGGGCACAGGCCAGGCCAAGGGACTTCACCAGTACAGGATCAGGGCCGGGGAGGGACACAGGAAGTTGGCCAGCCTGGGGGGGACTGCAGGAGGTCTCCAGGGCGTGTCCAACCCCTCTGGCTCAGTCCCAATCAGCTGGACCCCAGCAGCAAGCTAACCTATTGGTCAGAGCATCTGCCCCCTGGTGGTCAGTACATGTCATAGCAAGCGGTTGAGCATTCTTAGCATATCATTAGCATATCGTTAGCATATCGTTAGCATATTGTGCTTTGATTGGTTGAATGTCTACTAGACACTTAGCATGTTAAGCTTTTATTATATAAGATAGTATACAGAACAACTGAAAGAGCTGTAGAGTGAAAAGGAGCACACGGGAGGGAGTGGGCACCATTCAGGGCCATGAGAAATGTGGTTCTGTTTGATAACATCATCTAATAAAAAAGATTTCCAGGAAAAAAATTAATTTAATTAAAAATAAACCATAAACTCTTAGCAAGGGAATAAAGGAATCATTCCTCAAGATAATAAAGGCCATATGAAAAAACCTACAGCCAACATCATACTCAATGGGCAAAAGCAAAAGCATTTCCCTTATGATCAGGAACAAGACAGGCCTTTGTTTTTATCTTTTAACACATTTTAATGGTTTCTTTTATTGATTTCAGAAAGAGGAAGGGAGAGGGAGAGAAAGATAGAAACATTAATATGAGATAGAATTATTGATCAGCTGCCTCCTTGAAGTATGTACCGCATTGGGAATATAGCCCACAACCCACACATGTGCCCTGACTGGGAATCAAACCCTGGACTCCTGGTTCGTGGGTTGGTGCTCAATTACTAAGCCACACCAGCTAGACTGCTTTCACCATTCTTTTGTTTGTTTGCCTGTTAATCCTCACTTGATGATATTTTTACATTGATATTTTAGGAAGAGTGAAAGAGAGAAAATGACAGAGAGAAACACTGATGTCAGAGAAATGCATTGATTGGTTGCCTCCTACACATGCCCTGACCAGGGCCCAGGCCAGGGAGGAGCCTGCAACCAAGCTACATGCCCTTGATGAAAATCAAACCCAGATGCTTTGGTTCACAGGCCAATGCTCTAATCACTGAGCCAAACCAGCTAGGGTGCTTCCACCATTCTTATTCAACATAGTACTGGAAATTCTAGCCACAGTGAGCAGATAAGAAGAAATAAAACACATCCAAATTGAAAAGGAGGAAGTAAAACTGTCATTATTCATAGATGACATGTTTTATACATAGAAAACCCTAAAGACTCACACACTCACACAAAAAAATACTAGATTTAATAAATGAATTCAGCAAAGTGGCAGGATACAAAATTGTTATTAAGAAATTGGTGGATTTTTATACACAATAACAAACTATCAGAAAGAGAAATTTAAAAACCATCCTATTTACTATGGGGGGCGGGGGGAGTACCTAGGAATAAATTTAACTAAGGAGGTAAAATACCTGTACTAAGAAAACCATAGGACATTGAAAAAAAAATGAGGAAGATACAAATAAGTGGGAGCATATACTATGTTCATGAATTGGAATAATTAGCATCAGTAAAATGTCCATACTATCTAAAGCAATCTATAGAGCCGGGACCAGTTTGGCTCAGTGGATAGAGCGTCGGCCTGCAGACTGAAGGGTCCCGGGTTCGATTCCGGTCAAGGGCATGTACCTTGGTTGCGGGCGCATCCCCGGTGGGGGGTGTGCAGGAGGCAGCTGATCGATGATTCTCTCTCATTGATGTTTCTAACTCTCTATCCGCCTCTCTTCCTCTCTGTGAAAAATCAATAAAATATATTTTAAAAAAATAAAATAAAGCAATCTATAGATTCAACACAATTCCTCTTAAAATGCAAATGGCATATTTCACAGATATAGAACACATATTCCAAAATTTTATATGGAACCAAGAAATCCCCCAAATAGCCTCAGCAATCTTGAGAAAGAATAACAAAGTTGTAGGTATCATAATACTTGATATTAAACTATATACTACAAGGCCATTGTAATCAAAACAGCCTGGCATTGGCATAAGAACAGGCATATAGATCAATGGAACAGAGCAGAAAGCTCAGGAGTAAATCTGTGTCTTTCTGGTCAATTAATATTTGACAAAGAAGGCAAGAGCATACAATGGAGTAAAGACAGTTTCTTCAATAAATGGTGTTAAGAAAATTGGACAGGTACATGCAAGAAGAAGAAGAAGAAGAAGAAGAAGAAGAAGAAGAAGAAGAAGAAGAAGAAGAAGAAGAAGGAGAAAAAGGAAGAAAGAAACTAGACCAACAATTTACACCATATACAAGAATAAACTCACAATGGATAAAAGACTTAAATGTAGGTCCCAAAATCCTAGACAAAATCATACGCAGTAAAATCTCAGACATCTCCTGTAGCAATATTTTTGCCTATATATCTCCTCGGGCAAGGGAAACAGAGGGGAAAAGTATAAACAAAAGTATAAACATACTTAAAAGCTTCTGCACAGCAAAAGAAACCATCAACAAAATAAAAAGGGAACCCACTGTATGGGAGAGCATATTAGTCAATGATACATCTGATAAGGGGTTAATTTTCAAAATACATGACAAACTTATGCAACTCAACACCAGGAAGACAGATAATCCAATTAAAAAATGGGGAAAGGACCTGATGAGACACATCAACAAAGAGGACATACAGATGGTCAATAGACATACTAAGAAATGCTCAATGTTACTAATCGTTAGAGGGATGCAAATTAAAGCCACAATGAGATATCACCTCAGACCTGCCAGAATGGCTATCATTAATAAGTCAACAAACAAGTGCTGGTAAGGATGTGGAGAAAAGGGAACCCTAGTGCACTGCTGGTGGGAATGAAGACTGGTGTAGCCACTGTAGAAAACAGTATGGAATTTCCTCAAAAAATTAACAATGGAACTGTCTTTTGACCAGTGATCCCACTTTGGGGAATATATCCTACGAATCTCAAAACACCAATTCTAAAGAATATAAGCACCCCTATTTTCATTGCAGTGTTATTTACAGTAGCCAAGATGGGCACTTGGAAACAGCCCAAGTGCCCATGAGTAGATGAATGGATAAAAAAGAAGTGGTACATTTACACAATGAAATTCTAATCAGCCATAAAAAAAAAAAAAGAGGAACTCTTACCTTTTGCAACAGCATGGATGGACCTGGAGAATATTATACTAAGTGAAATAAGCCAGTCAGATATAACGACAAATACCATATAATCTCATTAATATGTGGAATGTAATGAACAAAATAAACTGATGAAAATAGAACCAGAGGTATGGATGCATGGAACATACAGCTTTCAAAGGGAGTGGGAGGAGGTACTAGATGAAAGGAGGTGAAGGGATTAACCAAAGAACATATATGCATAGCCCATGAACACATACAGCAGTGTGGTGATGGCCAATGGGGAGTGGGGAGGATTGGGCAGGGGCTGGGTAGAGGTGGGCAATTGTGGGGGAAGGGAGTAGAGACATCTATAGTAGTGCCAATAATAAAAATAAAGTTAAAAAATAAACCATGAAATATAGATGAGTGTATATAAACCTTGAAGAACAGAATGCTTTCCTAAGCATAACACCAAAAGCCAAAAATCACAAAAAAAAATAATCACAGATTTTGACTATATAAATATCTGAAACCTCTGTATATTTAAGCAGATAAAATTAAAAAATAATAATAATAATAAACCAAAATAAAAAAGAGATGATGAATTTGGGAAAAGCACTGCAATATCTATATCTAGGAAAAAGGTTAATATCTTTATCATATAAGTAACTAAGGAAATATTAACATATAAACTGAAAAATGAACAAAAAACATGATCAATCTGTGATAGAAGAAATACAAATACCAAAATGCATTTGAAAAATGTTCAGTTTCATTAGTATTCAAGTCCATGCAAATTAAAACCACAAGCTACCATTTTTCAGTTATAAAATTGGCACTTTATTATTACTATTACTAGAGGCCCAATGCACAGATTTGTGCACTGGTGGGGGCATGGCCGGTCAGCTGAGTGGCTGTGTACCCGCCCTCTGAGTGGCTGCTCTCACTATGGGAGCAACTGCTCATCCCGGTCAGCCAAGTGGTGCTCCCCCTGTGGAAGTGCACTGATCACTAGGGGGCAGCTCCTGCATTGAGTGTCTGCCTCCTGATGGTCAGTGAGCATCACAGCGACTGGTCGACCGGTCAGTCCAGTCATTCTATCGTTTGGTCGCTGGGCTTTTATATATATAGATTGCATTGAATGTTAGCAAGAGTATAGAATATAGGCATTTAGACTTTCTTGGTGGAACCTGGTACAGCTTTCTGGAGGGCAATTTTATTTTCCATATCCATGTCCATTTTGCATACCTTTTGACCCACCCATTCTTTTGGTAGAAATTTGTCCTGAAAAATCATTAGCTACAGGATTATTTATTGCAGTGTGTTTTGAATGGCAAAATAAGAAACCTATTGAATAAATATCACCTAATAGTCAATTATTGCTTATATAAAATCAATTATTTGTGCACAATGGGCTTCTATGCAGCTATCAATAATGGTGTTATACAAGTATGTCCAGCAGCATTATATTAAGTAAAAAGAGCAAGTAATAAAATAGTATATACCAAAAAATTCATTTTTTGGGGGGGGGGGGGAATAAGAAAGGCTGCAAACTAAAATAATATTAAATGGATTAACCATGGCTGGTGAGGTCATGGGTCATTTTTACTTGTTATATGGTTATTTTAACTTTAAGATTTCCTACAGTAAAATACATTAATTATGTAATAAAAATAAATGTTTTAAGGAGCAAAAGGGGATTGAGTAAGTTATAATACAATCATACAGTCAGAATAAACAGCCAGTAAAATTTTTGTAGTAGAATTATATTCATTGCCATGAAAGATAATCATTATACATCGTTAAATGAAAAGTGTACATTACAAAACAGAATGTGTACTATAATCTTTTTGTTTATAAATAGAAATATGTCTATATGCATAGAAAAATAACAGAAGATTATAAAATGAAATATTTAGAATGGTTATTTCTGGAGCATGCAAGGGGGAATTTTTTTTCCTTGTGCATTTCTGCATTTTTTAAGTTCCCTGCAGTTATAATGTATTAAATTTATAATTAGAAATTACATTTCTTTTAAAGAAAATATTTATACCCTTGCATCCCATAAGTTTATTTCTAAAAATTTTTGTACTGGGAAAATAGCCTACCCTTACACTGTCTCCTTAAACTAGCAGTTCTCACTCAGGAGCACAGTGTCTCCCAGGGGAGCTGGTAATGCTGGGACATTTCTTGTTGTCATACTGGGGGATGAGAGTGCTACTGGCATTTAGTGGATAAAGGCCAGGGATCCTGGTAAAGATCCTATAATGCTCAGGATGGTCCACACAGCCAACAGTGATTAGGCCTCAAATGTCAGTAGCGCTGCTGTTGAGAGGCCTGCCTTAACCCATCCTTTCCTCTTTTACTCTGTAAAGGACAAGTCATTCCCCAACTCTGCCCACATCTCTGCAGAGAATCACATTCAGAAAAGCCTAGGAACTGGAGGCACCTTAAACATGTATTAACTTGTACAGTAAGACAAGAAAAATAAATTAAATATATCAAGATTGGAAAGGAAGAAACAAAACTTTCCATTATGCACAAATTATAATATCAACAGTACAATGATTGAAATTTCTTCTGAGAGCCAAATTTTTTAAACTTAAACTTCTAACGCCACTTCTTCAAAATAGACTCGCCAGGCTGTGGTATTTTGTGGAAGAGCCACACTCAAGAGGCCAAAGAGCCACGTGTGTCTCACGAGCCGCAGTTTGTGCCGACCACGGGTCTAGGGCTAGACGGTGAGCCTGTTACTGCGCATGTGCATGGTCAGCCCATAGTCCTCCGTCTTCTGTATTTGGACGTGACTTTTGGTGGGAAATTATTTAATTGAGGTTTGATGTTCCCTTGCTGCAGGAAGATCAGAATTAAAGGTTTCGCTTGTTACCCTGGTTTGAAGTGGAGAAAAGTGGAATGGTGACGAAGAAGAAACTTTGGAGACAGTGAAGGGCAGTTTGTCCAGACTGTTGAGAGCTCAGAACTAGAGTTTAATTGGGACAGAAATCCTGCCAATAGCACCTGATGCCTGAGATCTGAGCTCTCTACTTTTAGGTGTTCCAGTTCAAACTTCTGGAGGCTGCCTATGAAAACATTCCTGGTTGGAAAGTGTTTGTATAGAAGCCCATAAGTACTAAGTATTTGCTGTGTTTACCGTGCTTAGCTCTCTGTAAGAAATGTGGAATAATGTTAAATGCCTCATGTTCTCAATAAGCTTGAATTTTAAAATAAAAAATTAAGAAAATTGTAAGCCAGTTGTGAAAGTACTTGGGCCCTAATGAGTGACGTGCCAGGGAACGGAGGTGACATGACTGAGGATGGACACAGTCCTCATGTGCTGGTAGCATTACTGTCAAGGGCTGTGCTCATCGAACTGCCCCCAGCAGAGATCTATAGTCACTGCTAGACCAGAAGGGGACAGGCAGTTATATGACCAAATTAGTTCATAGACACTGGGTTTTCCTTACTGCAGGCCTTCTCAGAGCGCTTAACAACCTAACATGGATGGGGAATCTCCAAAAATGAGGTGCATTCTTCAAACCTTTGAACACAAAATCCACTCCTTGCAAAACACAGTGTGGGAAAAGCCAGTCTATGGCCCTTTTTCAAACACCCAACCCTCGGGCCTTCCGTGTACTGGGATCCAGAACCCCACATTCACAGACCATAAAGCTGTCAGGTTTCCATCCTTATCTGCAGGTGATCACGCCCAGCAATTCCAAAATCTATCAACAGGTAAATGGGTAAAGAAACCGTGAATATCCACACAGTGGAGTACCACTCCACAACCAAGTGCATGGCCTGCCAACCTGCAAGAACAAGAGTGAATCTCAAAATACGCTGGGTGAGCTGAAACTGGTTTAGCTCAGTGGATAGAGTGTCGCCTGCAGACTCAAGGGTCCCAGGTTAGATTCCGGTCAAGAGCATGTACCTTGGTTGCGGGCACATGCCTCGTAGGAGGTGTGCAGGAGGCAACTAATCGATGTTTCTAACTCTCTATCTCTCTCCCTTCCTCTCTGTAAAAAATCAATAAAATATATATATTTTTAAATACACTGGGTGAAAGGACCAGAAGAAACAGGAGCACAGACTGTCTTGCTCTATTTACAAATTTTAAAAAACTTAAACTATGCTGCAGTGGCCAAAAGCAGATCAAAGGTTGCCTGTGGGTGGGAGGTGGGGTGGGGGGCAGGAGGGAAGGATGTCAAAATAACAAAGGAGCATGTGAAAACTCCAGGGGCGATAGTTCATAGGTATGTATTATGTCAAACTTATCATATTGTACACTTTAATTATGCACAGTTCATTATACTTCAATAAAACTACAGCAAGTCCTTGAATAATATTGTTTCATTCAACATCATTTTGTTATAACATTGATGAAATGCTGTAGGAACTTAAACATTTGTTTATATCAATTAGGCTATGATAAAATTGGTTTTGTTATATGACATTTCACTTAAAGTCTGCAGAACCTATCAACAATGTTAAGTGAGGACTTACTGTGTTTTAAAATAGATTAGTTCACTTAAGGCCCGGCTGGGAGAAAGGAGTCCTTTTGACTTGGGCTCATGGGAGACCAATTTGACTGAACTTCATTTTCTAGAATGGTCCCTTATTCATCTTAGTGACTCAGTGAATAGTTGTTGAATAATGGATGGATAAACAAAGGAATAAATGAATACATAGACAAATAGATTAGCCAAGACCTGAACAAAAAATAACAGACCAACTCTCTAGGGTCGTCTTTGGGCCTAGATAGTGTCATGGTGAGAGTGGGGTGCAGGGGCTGACAGCTGCCCTGGAGAACAGCCGTTCATGGTAGACTGAGGTTCGACTGGGCAGGCAGCAATGAGTGAGGACAGGCACAGACAGACCCACACACACAACTAAGAGCCAGGCCTAGAGACAAGAAGGATGTAAAGCTGTGACAGGAATGAGCCCTTAGTGGTGGGATCTTGGTCAGCACCTTTGTGTCCCCTCAAAATTCAGATGTTGAAATCCCAACACGACGTGAAGGTGGTTGGAGGTGGGGCATCTGGGAGGTGGTGAGGTTTAGGTGATGTCATGAGGGCGGGGTCCTAATGATGGAATTAGTATCCTTGTGAGAAAAGACACTAGAGCTTTCTCTCTGTCTCTTCTCTCCCTCTCGCTTCCCCCACGTGAGAATGTAGTGAGAAGGCAGCTTTCCGAGCTAGGCAGAGAGCCCTCACCAGAAACTGAATTTTCCAACACCCACATCTTGAATCTCCCATCCTCGAGAGCTGTGAGAAATCAATGTCTGTTAAGCCACCCAGTTGACGGTATGTTGTTGTGGCAGTCCAAGCTCAGAGATTGCCTTCCAGTAACCGCACCCAGCCATCACACTGCTTCCACTGCACATGGCAGAAAAGAAGCTGAGACTCCTCCCTGCCCAAGGAGAGAGGGGCCTCAGAGTCAGACCACCGGTTCAGTGAGGGCAAAGGACCCCGTGTCACCTAATGAAATGAGGCTGAGATTGGGGGGACCCATTTTCCCCTGGGCTGGATGAGCTGGCCACATGGAAGCTGTGGCCAGGGAGGCCCAAAGAGAGGTGAGCCTGCCTGAGACTGAAGCCGACAGAGGGAGAGAGAAAGTCCATCCCTGGTGGTGCCAGCCTGGACTGAGCACACCTGATCAGACCCCGTGAAACAGTCACAGGTGCCAATTAAGTCTGCCCTTTGCCTAAGTCAAATCAGATTTCTTTCCTTCACAGCCAGAGGAGGGCTGACTGTCAGGACCACCCAGCCAGAACGGGATGGTGATAAGATGTGGTCGCATGGCCTTGGAGAGCAACACTGGCCTGTGCTCCCAGCGTGGAGAGTCCAGCCTTGCTGCTCTCTCATTGGCCAGGCCCAGGCTGATGACCCAGCCCAGCGCCAACCATGGCCAGTGTGCTGGGGTCCCTTTTAGGCACAGAGAAAGGGGAGTGACAAGCAAGGCTAAAGATGACAGTGACAAAACCAATCCAGTCTCATGGAAACAGGCAAACAGCCAGTACATAGGGTTCGCCTGCCTTTCAGTCTTACTCCTCAGTGTCAGTCAACTCACATTTTCAGGACAAAGGCCGTGGAGTGCAACTTGGATGACACTCGGCTGCGGGAGCTGCTGATCTCTACCTCAGGGCGGAGCTTCGGCCTGGCGATGGGAAGTCCAGCCCACGCTGGTCTGTGCGAGGAGAAGGCTCTGAGTGGGGCGGGCTACATAGCACCACGCACTCTCCCACCCAGTCTGTCATCTCCAGCGTCACCAAGCAAGTCGACAGCGGGTCATGTCCCCTCTTCTTTCCCAAGGGGCAGAGAGGGTGGCTGCGAGTGTTACTGCAATCGGGGTGTGGCATTACCCGGCTCCATCAAGGGTTATTCTTATTATTGTCGAATAATCACCGGGGAGAGTATAATATTTGTACCACAGCAGTCTCCCCACCAGAATGTGAGCCTTGCATTTCTCCAGTTTGTTTCTGGACCCCGGTGCCTTTATGAACTTAATAAATAACTGCCAAGGGCTCAGTGTTTGTTCCCTCTCGCCCCTTCCACGCAGTGCTTTTGTCACTGTCACAGGATCCCTTTCCCAGAGGAAGGGAACCCACAGGACAAATCCAACCGATGGCTTATTTCTGCAGGACCCACTTAGTGTCATAGGAATGTGAGTAAGATGGAAACATTAAAAAATCTTAAGTACTTGTTTAAAGCGTGAAACTACCAATTTCTTTTCTTTTCTTTTTTTTAATCTAAGGATTTACCGTATTTTTCGGACCATAAGACGCACTTTTTCCCCCCAGAAGTGGGGGGGAAAAGTCCCTGCGTCTTATGGTCCAAATATAGCCTACACATATACTTTAAAACAAAAGTTTTTTTACTTGCCCGGCTCTGTGTGGTCTCTGTGTGCTTGCCCGGCTCTAAAATGGTTCTAAATGCTGCTGTTTACTTTACAGGGTTGATTACATGTGTTTATGACTGTGATGTTGGGTTTTAATGCACATAAAATATTTTAGGACACTATTTGTTTCAGAATCTTTTTTTCTTCATTTCCCTTCTCTAAAAACTGGTGCGTCTTATGGTCCGGAGCGTCTTATGGTCCGAAAAATATGGTATTCCCCCTGGGGTAGCGTTCCTGCATGGCAACAATCGCCTGGCAAGAAGCAATGGTTCCCCCTTTAGTTAGGCAGTGTCGTCCAAACTGCCCCAGTCTCCCCCTTCTCCTAGTGTCCTTTCCTCATCAGTGTTTCCTACTGGCCTCTGCAGACATTTGAGTTCGTAAGTCCCGAATTAAACACGTGTGTGTGTGTGTGTGTGTGTGTGTGTGTGTGTGTGTTGGTGGATGGGTGAAGCACTCATACATTAAGCTGTTTTCCTCACCGAGTCCCTGTGTAGCTGAATTTATGATTTCATTTGGCAAGCGGGCACTCACCAGGAGGGGAGAGGGTGTGTAGGTGGGTGAAGGGCAGGAGGGGTGGGCAGGGGTTCGAGGCTTGTTTTGAAAGAAGGTATAGCATTTTTACCCTTGACTGCTCCCCTCAACCCCAGCTTCCTCAGTGACAAAGGCCCCTGATTCCATCCCCTGCAGGGCCATTCTTCATTTCTGCCTCTCTGCCTCCTGAGAGCCCGGTTCTGATCAAGTCATTTCCCCTTCGCTGGCCCTTCGTTTCCCCGTCTATAGAATGATAGGCGCAGCCTCGCTGGCTCTGGGGTGAGCCATTTATCGCAAACACTCCACTCGAAATGAGATAACTTTGGGAGAAACAATTAAATAAGCGCATTAAAATCTGCTGTGTGCCAGAGTGCCCTTAAACAGAACCAGATGGTACGCATTTCAGTAATTCCTGGCCCCGCCCCACTCCAGGATTCTCAGCCCAGGGTTCTGACACACCAGGGGGCCTCCAATTATCTGAAGAGAGCTTGCAAAATTGAAAGAGAAAAATTCCTGGTGCAATATTATTTTTAATGCACTTGATTTTTATTTATTTATCTTTGTTGTTGAGAGTATCACAGATGACCCCCAATTGCCCCTATTGGCCCCTCCGTCTGGTTCCTGCCCCATCCAGGCCTTCACCATGCCGTTTTCTGTGTCCATGGATTATGCATATATACCTACAAATTCTTTGGTTATTCTCTGCCTTCACCCCCCCCCTCCCCCCCTTCCCTCTGAGATCCATCATCTGTGCCCGGCTTCTATGTTTCTAAGCCTGTTTTGTTTGTCTGTTTATTTTGTACATATTTGATTTCACATATAAGTGAGATCAGGTGACATTTGTTTTTCTCTAACTGGCTTATTTCTTTAAGCATAATATTTTCCAGGTCCTTCCATACTGTCTCAGAGGGTAAGAGAGCCTTCATTTTTACAGCCAAATAGCATTCTGTTGTGTAAATGTACCACCGCTTTTTTTAATCCACTCATCTACTGATGGGCACTCGAGCTGTTTCCAGATCTTAGCCATTGTAAATTGTGCTGCTATGAACATAGGGGTGCATATATTCGTTTTGATTAGTGTTCTGGGATTCTTGGGATATATTCCTAGCAGTGGGATCACTGGGTCAAATGAAAGTTCCATTTTTAATTTTTTTGAGGAAACTCCACACTGTTCTCCACAGTGGCTACACCAGTCTGCATTCCCACCAGCAGTGCACGAGGGTTCCTTTTTCTCCACATCCTCACCAGCACTTGCTGTTTGTTGATTTGTTGATGGTAGCCATACAGACAGGTGTGGGTAAGGTGATACCTCATTGTTTTAATTTGCATCTCTCTGATAATTAGTGACTTGGAGCATGTTTTCATGTGTCTCTTGGCCATCTGTATGTCCTCTTTGGAAAAGTGACTATTCGGGTTCTTTTCCCATTTTTTTTTTTAAATTGGATTATCTTCCTTTTGTTGAGTTGCATGAGTTCTTTATATGTTCTGGAAATTGCTGCTTATCAGATGTACCATTGGCAAATATGTTCTCTCATTACAGTGAGCTCCCTTCCAATTTTGAGGATTATTTCTTTAGCTGTGCAGAAGCTTTTTATATTGATGTAGTCCATTTATTTATTTTTTTATTTGTTTACCTGTCTTAGGAGATGTATGCTTCCACTTGCTTATATCTTCCTTTATTTCTTTTTTCAATGTCCTATAGTCTTCCGAGTTCAGGTCTTTTACCTCCTTGGTTAAGTGTATTCCTAGGTATCTTTTTTTTTTGTTATGGTTGAAATGGTTAAGGGAGTTGGTTTTTTTCAGTTTCTCTTTCAGAGAGATTATTATTGGTGTATAAAAATGGCATTGATTTCTGGATGTTAATTGTGTATCCTGCTACTTTGCCTAACTCAATTAAATCCTGCTACTTTGCCTAATTCAGTAGTTTTCTGGTGGGTTCTGTAAGGTCTTCTATGTACAATATCATGCCATTGGCGAATAATGACAGTTTTACTTCCTCCTTTCCAATTTGGATGCCTCTTTATTTTTATGGTACTTCTTGCCTGATCACTCTGACTAGGACTCCCAGTACCATGTTAAATAAGAGTGGTGAAAGCTGACATCCCTGTTTTATTCCTATTCTTACAGGAAACACTTTCAGTTTTTACTACTGAGTATTATGTTGGCTTTAGGTTTTTCATATGTGGCCTTTATTGTGTTGAGGTAGGATCCTTCTATTTCCTCTTTGCTGAGAGTTTTTATCAGCAGATGCAGATAAAAACTGCTGAGGTCAGGAACATTGTCCAGAACAGAACGTGGCTCTGAGCAGCCTCCGTATGTGCTTCATAGGTTCTGGTACAAAGTAGAGACAAGCCCAGACTTGGTCTCAGGCAGTCCAGGGTTCCATCCCAGTTGAGCCTCGTATAGCTATAACCTTGGGCAAAGCACTCAACATCTCTAATCTACTATCTCTTCTTCGGTCAGGCAGGGATTATAGCATGTACCTTTTAGGGTTGTTGTGATGACTACAGCATGTGAACTGTGTAAAGCAGCTCTTTGTAGGCTTTAGGAATACCTGATCTCAAAAATTAGCAGCAGTCACTGTGACAGAAAGACCAATAATAAAGCAAACACTTACTGAGCACCTACTATGTACTGGATGTCTGTTTTGAGTTCCCCGCCAAAGCAGACCCTTGACATAGGCTTAAGTGTAGGCAGTGATTTTTGGAAATGACTCAGAAAACACAAGTAGGAGGGGGACAAGAAGACAGTAAGGCTGGACAAGCCATACAGGGCGTGACAGTGGGTAGGGTGTGCTCTTTGCAGGCTGGGACCCTCTGGAAGCCTGTGGAGAGCATCCTTCAGAATCACCTGCCATGGGGTAACTCCATGTATGCAATCACCTGCCGTGGGGTAACTCCTCACAAAGATGCCAAGGCCATTCAATGTGAGAAGTACAGTCTTTTCAACAAATGGTGCTGGGAACACTGGATATCCACATGCAAAAAAAAAAAAAAAGAAAAAAAGAAAGAAAGAAAGAAAGAAAGAAAGAAAGAAAGAAAGAAAGAAAGAAAGAAAGAAAGAAAGAAATGGGACCCTTACCTTATAATATTAAAAATTAACTCAAATGGACCAAACACCTAAACATAAGAGTGAAAACAGTAAAACTCTTAGAAGAAAACACGGAGGGAAAGCCTTGACATTGGATTTGTCAATGGATTTGTAGATGACACCAAAAGCACAGGAAACAAAAGCAGAAATAGATCAGTTTCACTACATCAAACTCAGAAACTCTGTGCGCCAAAGGTCACAACAGAGTGGAAAGGAAACCTATGAAGTGGAGGGAACTATTTATGAGTCTTATATCTGATAATCCCCAGGGTATGTAAAGAATTCCACATCGTAACAGCAACAAAACACTCTGATATAAAAAAATGGGCAAGGACTTAAGTTAGACATTTTTATTTTTCAAAGACAGTATACAAATGGCCACAGGCAAAAGAAAGCACGCTCAGCTTTAGTAACTACAATATTAGGGAAATGCAAATCAAAACTATAATATATGACTTCACACCCATTAATTAATACGGCCATTATCAGAAAGAAAGGAAATGAGGGAAGGAGGAAAAGAGGGAAGAAAAGAGAGAGGGAGAAATGTTAGCAGGATGTGAAGAAATTGGAACCCTTGTACACTATTGATAGGACACATTCCACATTTTGCATAAATGGTGCAGCTGCTGTGAAAAGCAGTATGGTGTTTCATAAAAAGATTACAGGTAGAATTACCATATGATCCAGCAAATATACTTCTGAGGATATACTCAAAAGAATTAAAAACTGGGACTCAGATATATCTGTGCACTCCGTTCATAGCAATATTATTCACAATAGCCAAAAGCAGCATTATTCCCCAAAACCAAGTGTCCATAAAGGAATGAATAAAAAAACAAAATGTGGTCTATTAATACCGTGGTATATTACTCAGCCTTTAAAAGGAAGGAATTTCTGACACCTGCTACAACATGGATGAATCTTGGAGATATTGTGCTAAATGAAATAAAGCCGAATACTGCATGATTCCACTTCGATGAAGGACCTGGATCAGTCACCCTCAGAGAGACAGAAAGGAGAACCGAGGTGCCAGGGTTGGGGGAGGGAAATGGGCCTTTGTATATAATGGGTGCAGAGTTTCAGTTTTGCAAAATGAAGGGAGGTCTGGAGATGGAGGGTGGTGATGACTACACAGACTCTGAGTGTACTTAATACGACTGAACTTTAAAATGGTTACGATGGGAATTTTATGTCGCATATGTTTTACCACAGTAATTAGACGGTGTGTCTTTATTGAGAAAAACCTAAGGACAAAAAGAACTATACAAGATAAAAAAAACCAAAACCCAATATAAACAAATTTACCTCCAAAATAATAATAATAATTGCCCACCATTGGGCTGCAGGGTGGGGAAACTGGAATATCCATCTGTTATCTCTTGTCCTTCATTGATTGAAGGCTGTTCCTGGAGTCCCTAATCCATGGACTCCCAGGTTGCCCTTTCCAAGCCCCTCCGGCACAGGAGATGAACGTCAAGCATTTGAGGGGGTGGTCAGTGTGCACATGTAAAAGACAGTGCACCCCAACCTGGCTCCATGCAGAGATGGGATGAGGGCATCCGCTGGGTCACCACACCGGGCACTCTTGTCAGTTCTCATATGAGGCTACTGTCGTTCTCCCCTAGGTGGGGAGGTGGGGTGGCTTGCCTAAGCTCACACAGTTAGGGAGTCATAGGCTCAGAGTCTGGTTTAACCTCCTCACTTTGTGACTAAAGAAGCTAGCTTTAGGGAAAAGGACCAGGGATGCTTCTGCTGGTACGGGCTCTGGCATCATCTTGGCCCGACTAGCATGACTCATGGGTGTGCCAGCAATGGAAAGTATTGGGTCTAGTAATAATTAATGTCGTTTTTAAACATTCGTTTAAAATCTTGCTTGGCGTTGACTTGTATTGACATAACCTTCAAACATGTGGTATCTACAGAACGTGTAAGTGCAATTAACAAGTTTTGCTTGAAAAAGTTTGTGTTTGGTTTGGTTTTTGTTGCAAAACTAGGGCTAAGAAGATGGCGGATGAAGAGCATATTTGGCACTGCATGCTTTACGAGTTCCAATTAGGAAGAAAAGCAAGTGAAGCTGCAAAAAACATCTGTAGTGCTCTTGGTCAAGATGCAGTTAGCGCCAGAAAATGCCAGCGTTGGTTTGAGAAATTTCGCGAGGGAAATTTTTCGTTAGATGACAAGAGTGGTCGAGGCCGTGTGTCCAATTTTGATCAAGAAGCTCTTCAAGCTCTTTTGGTGCAAAATCCTCAAATTACCCAACAAGAGCTTGCGACAACTTTAAATTGTTCACAAAAAACAATTTCCAATCAATTGCGTGCACTTGGCAAAGTCCAAAAGTTTGGAAAATGGGTTCCTCATGAGTTGACCGACAACAACCGTAATCAAAGAGTCACAATTTGCAGTTGGCTCCTCTCTCGTCAAAACCGTTTGCCGTTTTTAGAGCAAATTGTTACCGGAGATGAAGAATGGGTGCTGTATGTTAATTTGAAAAGGCGGCCTCAATGGTTGGACAAAAATGAGGCTCCGCAGCCCACGCCAAAACCTGACTTGCATGCGAAAAAAGTGATGATGTGTGTTTGGTGGAATTTTAAAGGAATTCTTCATTATGAACTTTTACCATCTAACCAAACCATTACAAGTGCAGTGTATAGTGCCCAATTGGAAAGGTTAGCCCAAGCTTTAAGAGAAAAAGAACCCGCGCTGATTAATCAGAAGGGCGTAATTCTTCACCACGATAACGCACGACCGCATACTGCAAGAATCACTGCTGAAAAACTGCACCAGTTGGAATGGGAAGTTCTCCCTCAACCTGCATATTCTCCTGATATTGCCCCTTCCGATTACCATTTGTTTCATTCTTTGCAAAACTTTCTTCTTGGAAAAAAATTTAATAATGAAGAATGCCTCAAAAATGCATTGACCGAATTTTTTGCATCAAAATCACAAGAATTTTACAACAGAGGGATTAAAATGCTTCCTGAGCGTTGGGCACAAGTAGTAGAAAACAACGGCAACTATATTGTTGATTAAATTTTGTTGTATTGTTTAAATAAATTCGATTTAAAAAAGTATTAGAAAACGACATTAATTATTAATAGGTAGGTTTTCAAGAAAGGGCACCTTCAGGACTCACCTTTGGCTGTCTTTGCAGTCAACGACCAGAAAATAACCACCCAAACCAGCCCCTGAGTGCCGACTGCTGCTCTCTGTCCACTGCCGCTAAGTCTCTGGCCCCACGCCTGCAGCAAAGGGTCAGCTGGCCATCCTGCTCACCAGCAGGAGGCAGATAGGCAGAGCAAGCTCCTCTGAGCAGTCTTTGTTTTTAATTAAAGCATGCCAAGCCTGGGGTGTGGCCAGGGAAGGGGTCAGTGCCCTGGAGGCTGCTGAGCAGGCTGCAATTAAACCTCTCTCCTGCTGTCTCCTGAGGCTCTTTGAAACAAGAAAAGAGCTACACAGCATGCCAGGAGGCAGTCTTCCCTTCCCTCGTGCCACTGCTAATTCAGTGCGGGGAAGGCCACATGGCTGCGGAGAGAGAATGCGCAGAGGCACAGGGTGCGGGTCACAGAGCAAGAGAGAGAACAAACACATTGTCTGTGGCTTTTTAACCAGGAGCTTCTTCAAACTAATTAACTTTCCCAGATTGCATTGCTTCCAATGGGGTCCACCACTAGCCAATCCGTGGTTCCCCAGGCTAGAGTGACAGACGAGCACTGTGGCACCCCTTCTCCCCTCCCATCCCCCCACCCCAGCAATCCAGCACCAGATGGGGAAAGGGAACATTGCTGTGTGAAGCTGTAGCTTCCGGGTGAAGCTTCCCACATAACCATGCTAATAATGTCTGTCTTCCCTTTGCCTACTTTCATTTATTAGTATTAACTAGCTAGTTACAATGATAACTTTATGGCTTATATGGTGTTTCCACCTGGTTCTCTCTCTTTATCCCCCCCCCCCCTCCATCCTTGGAACCCAGCCACTGAGTCATAAGGAGGTGAGGACACATAGAAAAGTGGCAGGTAGGCAGGTAGGTGTTCCAGCTGAAGGCCCCAATTAGGCCAGCACCCACTTGTGTAGGGCCTTCATATGGTTGCAACCCACCCCCAACCATCAGCCCTCAAGTTTCCCAGCCGAGGCCCAAAAGGTCTGAATTACCAACAACAGAAAACATGAAAGGTAATAGATGGTTATTGTTCTAACCGCCAAGTTTGGGGGTCAATGTTAAGCAACAGCATACCTATTTAATTAATGCCCTCACTTTTTATGTCAGGAAACTGGGACACAGACAGGTTAGCCAGTACCTGAGACCACACAACTGGTGGGTGGATTAGATTTTATTCAGGAGCTGGTCAACTTCAACTCTCCCCCACCTCCAAGAGTGCAATCTGTTTCCCACTCCAGTGAGACTGAACTTGCCCATGTGACCTGCACCAACCAGTGGAACATGGACAGAAGTGAACGTATGTGATTTGAGAGTCGGAATGCTTTTGCCTACCACACTGGGAGCATTCAGGGATGTGGTCCAGGAGAAGGAGCGCTTGGCCAAGCAAACGTGAACTCAGCACACAGAGCCTCCCCAGCCCATGCACAGTTGGGGGGAAATGCTTACTTGTTGTAGGTGCTGAGTTTGGGGGCCTTTTTACGCAGCATTAGCCAACTGCTACAATACAACTGTTAATGCTGGAGCTGGAGCTTGAACCAGGAACAAGTGGCCTCGGAGCCTATCTCTGAACTGCAACGCCATACACATGGGTTTGCTGATTTCCACTCTGTCCCCCCGGTTGATGTGAGCTGTGAGGACGGGGCTTTTGTTGGCCTTGCTCCCTGTATAGCCCTTGTGCGTGGCACAGTACCAAGTACTCAAAGGCCAAGTGGTTGCTTACGAATTATTTTGGCTCAGACACCAGGCACTCTGTCTCCAGTGAGGACTCACTTTGGGGGCCCGTGGTTGACCAGGGCCAAGACAGAGGTCTGAGCAGAAGGTGGAGGGGTGGCTAGAAGGGGGATGATGCGATATGCCCAAGGGATACTGGGTCTCAGGAGAGGTGTCCCAGACAGAGAAAGGGACAGTGTCATCGGGAGAAAGAACCAGCGAAGACAAAGGCATGAGGGGTGGAGAGGGCACCATCTAAGGAGGGGAGAAGAAGAAAGAAGGTATAGGGGAGGTGAGTGGGCTTGAATCCTGAGGATGGTGGAAGCTAGACCTATCACAGGGTGGGTATGCAGGGGTCAGGCCTAAGAAGGCCAAAGGTGAAACTTTTCTTGATATTTTTCGTGGGGATCATTCCAATAAAATAAAAAGCACTAATGGTGGAATGGCAGGCATCCACTTGAGGAGTGGCTGGCACGGAGTTCTGCCAACAATCCTAGAAACCACGCAATGTCTGGTTTGGGTAAAGTGCCTCTCAGACCTCTCTGAAGAGTCCTTAGCACTGCTCCCAAATGAGTGGGCTCCGGATGGGCTCAGGACGGATTCAGCCAACAGAGAACAAGAGAGGTGGCGCTGCCCCATGTCTGACTCTGGGTCAGAAAGGCTTGGGGCACTTGCTTTTGGGGACTTGAGGTTCCTCATAAGAATCTGACTGCCTTGCCCTAACAGGTTTGGCTCAGTGGATAGAGCATCGGCCTGCGGACTCAAGTGTTCCAGGTTCGATTCCGGTTAAAGGCATGTACATTGGTTGCGGGCACATCCCCAGTAGGGGGTGTGCAGGTAGCAGCTGATCGATGTTTCTCATTGATGTTTCTAGCTCTCTATCCTTCTCCCTTCCTCTCTGTAAAAAGTTAATTAAAAAAAAAAAAAAAAAAAAAAGACTCTGACTGCCTTAAGGCCACCCTGCGCCATGCTGTGAGGGATCCTAGGCCACATGAAGCGGCCCTGAAGGCAGCCCCATCTCTAAGTCTCCCTACTTGGATACGTGAGCTAAGAAGCTTCCAGATGAGTCACCCCCGATTTAAACTTCCCAGCGGAGACCAGACAAGATAAGCTGTGCCCTATATATTTTCCTGAGTTCCAGATCCACCCAGGGGCAGGATAGGAGGGGTGTTCGTTATGCAGAAGCAGGAATAGTTAAAGGGGTTATTGTCCTCAAGGAGACACTGAAGCTGCTTGGGAAAAGAGGACATGGACCTCTTCCTCTGACCCTCTGACCTTGTCCCTGTGGTTGTGACACTTCCTGGGGAGGGGACAGAGCTGGGCTGACTCTTGGCTGGGGACAGAGGAGAGGGAAGCTATTTGCATTTTCTTCTTCCTCCCTAAGGGGTCCAAGGTGGGCAGACCTGCCAAGGATCTCTGCAGGCAATACACCAAGCTCCCTGCCTGCCCTGGGTGGGGACAAACTCAGTCTGCAGTGGCATCTCACAGAAGTCTCTGGGAGCCAGGCTGGGAGCTCCTGGAGCCATCCGGGGAAGGACAGTCCCCACTAAGCTCAGGCCCTCTTCCCAGATAAGGATGCTGAGGCTCAGAGAGGGATGTGACATGTTACTGGGGCAGAGATCATAGCCCTGGTCCCTGCCCTCTGGCCTTGGCCTCCGGTGACATCAGTGTACCTGAGGGAGGAGCTGCCTATGTGTGTGGCCCTGCCCAGTTGTGGCTTTCTTCATGCCTTCATCAGGCCAGCCCCTTCCTCCATGCTCCTGCTTCCTCAACCCACAGCTGCTGTTCCTACTGCTTAGACCTCTCCCACATTTTGCAAGACCCAGCTCACTCATCTCCTCCTCTAGGGAGCCTTCTTGGCCTGCAAGCTCGGACAGGACACAGCAGGACCTCCTCTCACTCTGGGTTCTAGTAGTTTGTGTACACTTCTGTCTCCCCACCCCATCCCATCTCACTCCACCTGCCAACCTGGGAGCTCTTGAGGACAGGAAATGGCACCTTGTGTCCCCATCTGTGTTCTTAGACCAGCCTGGAATCTGGCACAGAGTTGGCACCAGGGAGAATGAATCAGAGGCCCCAAGTAGACCACTGACCAGACACTGGGATCAGACACTACCTATCAGCTTTGGCAGAAGCTAGGCTCCATTATAAATGTAGATTGCAGACCTCCTGAGGCATAATGTGCTGTATGTACAGCAGATAGATGTCAAAATGTTAGCTCAAATTTTGAGATAAATACAATGTCATGAAGCAGGGAGAACAGTGGCATCAGGTCACAGCTAGGGCTCAGGGGAAATGACCACTAGGAGAAGGAGGGACCCTAGTGGGGGCGGGGGAGACATAGAAGGTCAGAGGTCAGGCCCAGGTGCTGTGTTGCAGCCTTGCACAAAGCTGTAATGAGCATCAGTGCTCACAGGTGGGGACTGGCCTGGATCTGAGCTCAGAGCTTCACTTAATGGGGTACGTGCTGTCAAGAACCCCATTCCACAGATGAGGAAGCTAAGGCACAAAGAGATTAAATCGTTTGCTCAGAGGCACACAGTGACTTCGGTGAAGCCCTGTTTGAACCCAGCTCCCAAGGACTTCGTTCCTGGCAACTTTTCCTGAATAGTTAACAAGCAGCTCTCAGCAGCCCGAGGGGCAGCCAAGCACACAGGCAGCCTCTTGTGTGTCGTGTGCACGTGAGTGCCCCTGGGGAGTTACTGCCTTCCTAGCACCCGTCAGACCTGCTGTTTGAGAGGAGCCCATGGGCGCGGGAACAGAGAAGCAGCAGAGATCCCACTGCAGAGCCTGGGACACCAGTGAGAGACCCTCTGCTCTTCTTCTGGGACTCTAGTGACATCGGGAATGGGGAACCCCAGAATGACTACCAAGCCAGATTCAGTTTGACTTCTTAAACTGTCACGTTTGTCTCTCAAGTGAGCAGCATGCACATCACTGTGTTTCATCTTCACAGCAACTCACAGGGGTGAGAGGTCTGTATTGTCTCCTCTCAGTAGCTCCAGGCCTCAGGGTGCAGCCGTGGGCAGAGCAGGGCTGAAGAAGCAGCCCAGGCCTCCGATGCAAGCCGAGAGGAGAGAGGCGGGGCCAGGGCCATCAGCAGGGCCAGCGTGGGGCAGAGTAGTTAGAAGGACATAGAAACCATAGACCCGACAGCAGCAAGACTTGGGAAGACCTCAGTCCAGTGGCAAGGATGGTGTGACCGACCAGATTCTGGGGCATCAGCCTTGCCTGGCTTACGTTCCCCTAATAAAATAAAGATATCGGAGGTAGGGTATCATAAAGGAATTCCTAGTCAACATAGCACACTTGAAAAGTGTAGGGGGGAAAAGTAAAGAGCAAACATTTAATTGCCCAAAATAATATCAACCAGAAGCACCCTGTCCATGGTTTGGCATATTTCCCACCTGCTTTTTTGTTTTGTTTATTTTTAAAGTCAAGATAATATTGGATATGCAATTATGGAAGCTGCTTTTTTCCCCAGGTAAACACTCATTAGCAGTCTCCCTCTCATAATACATAATTTGTGAGCAACCCATTGGGAAGACAGCACAGTGTTCTACCATCTGAGCTTGACCTCAACAATCCCTTTTTGTTGGACAACTATATTGTTTCTTATTTTTCACACTCACTAACAGCCCCGAGAGGAATATAATTTAAAAAAAATTTTTTATTGTCTTTTAAATTTAAAACATTTGTGCATGGTAAGCACTTCAAAGACCACAACAGAATATACTGAAGAGCATCTCTCTGGTCCTTGATCTCTGCTTCCTTAGCTTCCAAGATACTACTGGTGCCCAAGATTTATGTTTTCACACAGAAACACACACATGACCGGGCTCCCTCCACTTTCCCCGCAAATGACAGACGAAGCTTGCTTTGTTCACTTACCCACATACATTGGAGATTGCTTTGTTCACTTACCCACTACATAAAGATATGTCCCATTTGCCTTTGCGCTGGGGGATACTACATCCAATGAGCCAGGGGAATGCTGCTAAACTGGCTCTCCAGAAAAGATAAAAGGGTCTGACTTGTAGCATTGGCCAATTTTTGTGGTGTAAATACTCACGCCATAGCCAAAAGTGTCAAACTACTAACAATTTAACAGCTGGATGTCTAACAATCCTCTAATGGGCCAGCACTGACACAATGGACTTATAGCCTCTTTTGTGTGTGTGTGTGTGTGTGTGTGTGTGTGTGCGCGCGCGTGTGTGTGTCTGTGTATTGGGGAATTATTTCCTTATGACTGATACCCAGATGTGGAACTTCTGGATCCAAAGATCTGAACATTTCAAGGTGTTCATCCATTTACTATATGGACACCCAGAAAGGTGATCCTATCAGAGTGCCTCCTGCCATGATAGCGAGAGCCCTTGTGAATATGTGTGCTTAGCAGTAGCCTCGGGTGCTAGTCTTGTATGGGAAATGTCCGTGTTTCTTGGGGCTTTAATTTGGCAGTGGCAGCCAAGGAGACACAACTGCAGGGATGAATGGGGACTTCAGTCCTGCACCCCACTACTAGAAGAGGCAGTGGGGCAGACTCAGCAAAGATTGGGGACCAGGGTTCAAACAATTTTGACAGTCAGGCTTGAGGGGCAAACAGGAAAATCAAGGCCTTCTCAGGGTGAACCTCCTAATTGCCTGACCTACCTGCCCTGGACAGGCCAGGCCATGTCCCCAACCACCCCGGGAGGGAAGCACATTTTGCATGTGTATGCATGTGTTTGCGGGGGGGGGGGGGGGGGGGGGGAAGGGAGGCAGCAAAAATCATCTTTTCCCAGTGTCCCCAGTTTACAGGCTTCTACTTGCTACACAGCATGTGAGTGTTGGGCACCGACCCAGGACCCAGGTCTGCCAAGCTGCTGGGATAAGATGCAGTCCAGAGCTCAAGTGGCCCCAGGAGTCCCTCCTCTCTACTCAGCCAACACTTGGAGGTGCTTCCCGTGTGCCAGGCCCCGTTGAGAGCCTGTGAGCGCCACTGTCATCCAGGATGTAGAGGGGGACCCGAGGCACTCAGGCTAAATGACCTGCCCGTGGTCATGCCGTGCTGCAGAATGGAGCCAGGATTCAAACCCCAAGCTCCGGGGCCTTTGCCCCTAAACATCGCACCTCATGAGTCTGCTCTCCCAGGCTCAAGACTACACATGTCAGGGTTCAAGTCCCAGCTGCCCCATCTTCCAGACGTGGCCTTGAGTGCGTGAGGTAGAGGGACACCCGGTACAGGGAGCCGTCTCACTCAGGGCCTCCGGGGCACCAGCACAGGTGTCCCGTGGGTGAGTTGCACCTGCTCTAGCCCAGAAGTTAAAAAGCAGGCACAGTCTCAGGGAGGCCTCACCTGTGCCTCAGTGGACTTCCTGGTTGCCAGTGACAGGATCCCAGCTCAAGCCTGCTTAGAGCAACAGGAGAACAGATACAGCTGAGTCAGGCATGGCCACCCAGGGGGCCGCATGACACCAGGCAGGCTGCTCTCCCTTCTCGCAGCGTGTCCTCACTGCGGGCAGGCTGAGAGCCTCTTCCCTCAGGAGCCAAGACGCTGTCAGCTCCAGGCTCCCCAGCAGGCTCAGCCAGTGAGAGAACTTCTCTTCCCTGATTGCCCCGCAGAAGTCCCAGGGTGTCACTGAGAAGGGACCTTGCCTCGGTCACGTTATCACCCCTGAGCTAACCATGCTGCCAGAAAGACAGCTCGGAATCAGCCCACCTGACCCGGGGCACTGACGTAGGAAGCTAGGTCTCCAAAGCAAAGTCAGGGCTGTCTCAAAAGTTAGGGAGTGGGGGCTCACAGGCCGGAGCAGCAGACACCCCCTCTGCCGGATGGTTCAAGCCAAGGGAGCAAGACTGCAAGGCTTGGCATGGAGCCACCAAGAATCCCCACACGAATCCCTCATGCTCCTGGGGAAACAACACCACCAGCTGATGCCAGGACAGTGCAGGCCAGAGGCCCTGAAGCTTGGGCTGGTGAAGAAGCCCACTGCCAGCTGCTGGCCACAGCCTGGGACCAGCTGCAGCGCAGCCCCCTGCTCTCAATTAGTCTGAACCGGATGGAGCCGCCTTCCAAGATCTCCGTCTGGCCTCCGCCCCTCAGGGCACCCAGAGCTGCCTATGGGGTCCTTAGGGGCTGAAGGGTGGTGGTGTGGAGCTGGACCTGCGAAGCCACACAGCCTGGGTTCCAATGCCCACTCTGCACACAGCAGCCAGCCAGGCGACCTCGGTACTTCACCACCCTGTCCTCAGTTTCCTTATTGTGCAAGAAGGAAACACTTAATGTTGGGAGACAGGGAGAGGGTGGAGGAAGAGGGAGGGAGAGAGAAAGAGAGCGAGAGAGGGAGAGAGAGAAGGCTGTACCGATTTCTGCCATCTGGGATGGGAGAAGATGGGAGAAAGGGCTCATTCCCACGAGCCCAGAAAGCCAGCCAGGGCTGCAAGATTAGGCAGTGCCTGAGCAGATGGAGGAGCTGCGTCTTCTTGGTGGTGGGGGAGGGGTGTCTTCCCTGAGACCTTCTCAAAGCCCCCAGCCAACTTCCCTAGGCCTCAGAACTGGTCCATCCTGTCCTGAACCCTCACCAGCAAGGAAATATGGCAACCAGAGCCACCACCAAACTCTCTCTCTCTCTCTCTCTCAGTCATTCTCTGGAGTGACTGAAGAGAGGACGTAGCCACAAGTCATATGAGTTGTCATGCTGTAGGCAGTGCCTTACAGGGGTAGTAGACCAGTGTGGAGGAGGGCTGGAGAGAGGCCTGCTGAGACCACTGCCACAATTGGCTCAGCCACACTAAAGCCACGGGAGCCCAATATGAGTGAGATCACTGTCCCTACAGTCCCTACTGCCCAATGCAATAGCTCAGGACAACTGTCCCATCTCCGATGAAGCCCCTCCTGGTATTTAGAGGAGTTCGTCTCTCAGTGTACTGCTCACAGTCACTGGACCATCTCTGTATCCCGCTCATGTTCATCTCCCCAGGTTGGCCAGAAGTCCCCTGAGGGCAGGGGCCACGGCATCTCTGAAGCCGTGTGGCCTGGAAGAGGTGGAGGTGGGCTCTGCATCAAGCATGACAGCCTCAGTCCGTGCCGGTGCTCCCGGCTGTGTGACCTTGGGGAGGTGCTGTGCCTCTCTGGGCTGCCTCCTCTGTACGAGTGATGAAGCTGTGCTGAGGGTTCCCTGAGTCCATGCAGCCGATGGCCTAGATTCTGTTTTCACTTGTTTATTTAACAAGTTCTTCTCTGCTTCTGGTGTGGGCCATGCACAGTTCCTGGCAAGAACAAGACCTCCTAGATCCTGCAGGTCAAAGGAAGTGGGAGGAGATAAGCCAATGCACAAGCAGAAGCAGAGTGATGCGGACGGTGGCGAGTGCCATGTGGACGAGAGCACAGGGAATGATCTAGAACAGCACGGTCCAGGAGACCCTCTGTGATGATGGGAAAATGTCCTCTACCTCTCAGCAGCGCTACAGAGCACTTGTGATGTGGTCAGTGAGACTGAGGATCTGTGGCTTTCATTTTATTGAATGTTCAGTAATTTAAAATTCTAAAACAGATGCTCAAATCAGTTAAGATATTTGGAACTTCTTGGGTATGTAAATCTACTCTTTCAACAGTGCATTGATCAAATCTAAGTGCAGATCAAGTTTTTCCAATGAAAATTTAGCTTCTGAGCTGACATATGCAGTAAGCATAAAATATACACTAGGTTTCTAAGACAGTACAATAAAAAGGCTGCAAGACTATCTCATTAACATTTCTTTATTGGTCACATATTGAATGATGATATTCTGAGCATGTTAAGTTAAATAAAAGTATTAATGAGAAATAATTTAAATGCATTTCTTTTTTAATGTGCTCACTATACAATGTGATATGACAGATGTGGCTTGCATGGCCTTCCTATTGGATGTTGCTATCCTAGAGCGTTCTTGGAGAGGGGCAGGGAATTAGACTGATGGCCAGGGAAGGACAGCCTTCAGGGAAGGAACATTTGAGCTGAGTTCTTCACGAGTGGACAGAGCAAGCCACAGAGATAGAAAGTGCAAAGGCCCTGAGGCAGCGTGTTCCCAGCGCCTGAGGGATAGAAAGAAGGTGGTGAGGGAGAGGAAGTGATAGCTCCCTCAGTAGTGTGGGTCATTCCCACCTGCATGCACCAGGCAGGCTAGCATTTTCCAAAGCCTCCCAGCTCGTGTGCGCTGCTGACTGCGACGCTGCCATCTGTGTCTCCTCCCTGTGCCTGGATGTGACTGTGCCTTCTCCAACCGGTAGAGTGCACAGCGAAGGCGCTCCATTATGTGGCCTCGAGGGCCAGGTCAGAAAAGGCCGAGAGCTTCTGCCTTGCTCTCCAGAAGCGCCCTCTTAGCTCCCAGCACCATGCTGTGAGGGAGCCCAAGACACACAGCGAAACCACACATAGGGGTTCTGGTCACCAGTCCCAGAGGGGCCCAGGCCTGGCAGATTAGAAGCAAGCTGCCGCCTAGATCTTTCTGAAGTCCCAATACAGAGCCAATCATAGACCCAAGGCGGCTGCTGCGCTGGTTACCCCACTAGGCTGGGCATGGTGTGCTACCACCCTATTCACCAGGATGCAAGTAGCAGCACGGCATTTGAGCTGCATCCTAAGTTTCTTTAGAAGCTTTTAAGCATAAAAATGACATAACTTGACATACAATATGTGAAATATGGCTGCAGTGCTGAGAACTGGCTAGGGTGAGTGGGGCAAGATCAAGAGAGAAAGAGTTAGGGGCACAGACGAGGCGGGCGTAGCCAGGAGGGGGGCAGCACTCACGAAGCTCTGTGCCTCACCCGCATCTCCTCGTGTAACCCTCCCAGCAGCCCCACGTCCTGTCCCCACTCCGGCAAACAGACAAGGAGTTAGCAAGTAGCCCAAGATCACACGGTCAGTGACTGAACAGGGAGGGATGTGAACCCAGGTACTCTGATTCCGAGTCCGCCCTCTTAGCCACTGTGCTGGGCCACCCTCTGGCTTGGAGAAGGAACACTGCAAACAGAGCCGCACGTTGGGGTTCAAATCCAGCACCAGGCTTGGAAATGCCAGCCACGGTCCTGTGCTCATGGGTGCTATCAGGAGCCATGGGCCAGTGTGTGTGTGGCATTATGGGGCATTCTGTCGGCCTCCTCTCCCCCATGAAGTCTTATTTCACCCTCCCTGTGGCCACACTCTGCCTCTGTGAGGATCCTGGCTATCCCCCACCTCCACACTGGCCTAGCCAGACCCCACAGAAAGGTGTGTGTGTGTTGGGGGGGAGGGGGTTGTCTTCCAGGGAGGTAGACCGTTAGGCAGTCAGAGAACACCATGAGCAGCCTCACCATCCATAGGCCTGTGGCCTCAGTTTCTCCTTCCCAGCTCCAATGCCCTGGCTGGCAGGAGGCCTGAGGTCTGGGCTGATTCCTTCAACCCTTTTGTTGCAAGTGGCAGAAACCCAGTGCCAATCAGCTTCAGCGGAAAAGGAGGAATGGACTGACTCATGTAACTGAAGAGTCCAAGGAGAAGCTTTAGGTGTGGCCACATCCAGGGGCTCACCCTTGTCATTAGAAGCGCATCTTTCGCTGTATCTTCATCCTCCTCAGGGTGGCTCACTCTTCCTGCAGGGCCCAAAAGGCCTGGCCGTTCCAGGCTCCCCGTTTTCACCCTGGGCTATATCAGTCCCCAGGTGGCTTTGAAAGGCTTTTCACAGTTGATATCTCCACTCAAAAGACCAATCAACACTCCACAAGGATAAGGCCATCCTGGTCACATGGCCATCTTGGTCACATGGCCTGGGGACAGGGAGATGGAGTCTTACACCCACTACTTGGGGTGGGGGCTTTTTTGAAAGGCAATCGAGTGGACAGTTGACCTCTCTATGGGCCCCTCCTCCTAGGTTATTGTGAGACATGGAAGAAGAGGTCAGGGATGCTGTTTGAGCACATGAGACTCCAAGTGTGCTCCCAGCCAGCCAACCCTGGCCACCCACAGAATCACCTGTGCCCTGGAGCCTGCCCACCCCCATGCCCGGCTCCTAGGTCTGTGCACCTCTGGATCAAAGACACCAGCGAGGAGAAGGTGAAGGTGGCAGATCTCTCTCTGTCTCCGGGGCCCTACTAAAAAGATTATCAGTCCGTCTTCTGGCGGACACCCCGGGTCTCTGGGCTGGCTTCACTAATCCTGACAAAGGATAACAGGCCCCTAATTAATTTTCCAAATCTGATGGCAGCATGAATACCAGCCAGTCCATCCGTCGTAATGAGTTTAATCGACTGGACTTGATGATTTTATTTAAAACCTAGGGCCGAAAATTAAGCTCTTAAAAATGCACTTGAACTTGATTGGCAGCAGTAATCCCAACAAAGTCCATTTAATCCTTGGGCCGCCTGGTGGGGCAGCCTGTGCCGGATGGTGGGCTCCGGAGTGCCTGCAGCCTGAGCACCACTTCCCTCCTTCCTCAGCTCTGGGCTGGCTTTTCTCCACCTTCTGAGGCCAGGCCAGGAGGAACCAGGAGTCAGGAGTCACCTGCTCTGCTCCTACTGCCCACAGGTCTACTCCTACACACACTTCCAACCCAGCCCAATCCTCTTCACAGGAATCCTTCTGTCACAGTTTCCCTCTGCTGGGTCTGCATGAGTGTCCTCCCCCAAGATTGTGCACTCCAAAGGCAGCAGCCACATCCTATCCCTGCCTATCGCTGTGTCCCAGCCCCCAGCATAGGGGCTGTGTGCTGAGTACTGGTGGTCAGCGTTGCACAGACATCCTGTGAACTCCTGTCCTGCTCTGTCCACATTCTGGGCGATAATGACTATAGCATCTCCATCAAGGGGTGGAGTCCATTTCCCCACCCTGTGACTATGGTCTGGTCTGTGACTTATTTTGGCCAGGAGAATTTGGTAGGCATGACATTGTGCCAGTGCTGAGCCTACATGCCTCTCTCTCTCAGAGCCTGACTTAGCTTGAGAACAAGCTTAGGCCACCTGTTAGAGAATGGAAGGCCCCATAGAACACAACTTAGTCATCCAGCTGAGGCCATCCTAGTCCAGACCACCATTTCATCATCCCCAGGCCCTACCCTTGACCCAAACCTCCCACTTGGGCTCATAGCGCCCCCTATTGACCACACCTGCCTCCAAGCACCCAGACCTACATTCGGGGCTCAGACCTACGTACGGCACCCAGAGCATCATGATGGGGCCTACAACGCCAAACCGAGTCCAGGCCACAAACACCAAATACAGTGGTTTATCAGGGTACTAGATGTCCATATAGAACCCAGACCAACATTTTGTCATCCCTAGGCCCTGTCCTTGACCCAAACCTTCCACCTGGGCCTACAGCGCCTGGATCTCAGGCCACAAAGATGGAATACAGTGGTATATCAGGGGACTAGATGTCCATACAGAACACAGACCACCGTTTTGTCATCCCCAGGCCCTGCCCATGACCCAAACGTTCTACTGTATTTTCCGGCGTATAAGACGACCCCCTAATTTTACAGTTAAAACATAGGTTTAGGCCTATATTCGCTGTATAAGACTACCCTCCACTTCAAAGAAAAGACTTACTTTGCCGTTGAGATCTGCAGGTAATTTTTGTGCAATTTTGGTCTTTTGCCCCCAATTTTCGGTTGACTTTTTTTTGTTTCAAAAGTCGTCTTATACGCCGGAAAATACAGCCTGGGCCCATAGCACCCCCTATTGACCACACCTGTGTGCAAGCACCCAGATCTAAATCCGGGGCTCAAACCTACATCCGGGTCCCAGACCATGATGGTGGGTTCAAGAATGCCAACCCAGGGCCCAGGCCTGAAACACAGAATCCACTCTTGTATCAGGGGAATAGATTTCCATATGGTACCCAGACCACCATTACATAACCCAGATGTCCACATGAGGTACAAGATGGTCCCTTGGTTCCCAATTTTTCTTACCTGTCCCGAACTGCCCTCCCAGGAGCCAGACTTCCATCTGGGGCTCAGATCTTCATCTGGGTCCTGGACCTTATTTATTTATTTTTATTGATTTTTCACAGAGAGGAAGAGTGGGATAGAGAGTTAGAAACACTCATGGAAAATATAGATCAGATGCCTCTTGCACACCCCCAAATGGTACTTGAGCCAGCTGGTGCTTGAGCCAGCTCAGCCTAGACCAGCCCAGACCAGCCTGCTCAGACCAGACCAGCACAACCCAGACCAACTTAGGCCAACCCAGATCAACCCAGACCAGATCAGTACAACTCAGACCAGCCAACAGCAGCCCTCATCAGCGCAGATAAGACTAACTCAGCTGAGACCAAACCAACCAGCTCAGCCCATACCAGCCAATTCAGCTTGCTGAACAGTAAATGCTATTAAGCTGCAGTTTGGATGTGGTCTGATCCACAGCAGCATGGCACTGGCACACCTCCTTGGCTAGCTCAGCTCTTCATACAGCTATGGTGGGCTACCTTTGGCCTCCAAGGGCGAGGTATGATTCAAAGCACCCCACCCCAGCATGCTCTCTGCCAGAGCTGGGCCAGCCCCACCGAGCTCTCAACTTGCAGTCATCGTTTTCCTCACTGCCTGCTCTAGAGCTGGCCCCTTGTCATGCAGGCCTACCAGACAGATCTCTGTACCTCAGATCTTGGCAGTAAGATCTAGGGCATTTGTTCCCTCCCCTCAGAAGGCCTTGGTCTCTGTGTTGTAGACAAAAATGGGCACATGCTAACCTACCAGACAACCTTAAGGAAGGCCTGTGAGACAGCCTTGGAAACTCAGAGACTTACAGTAACCATGAAGGATGGGTCTTTTTAGGATTGTGGTCTCCACTGACTGTTGGTTGGCACCTGGGCAGGGGCCATTAACAATGCAGCTGATCCTGCCGAAACCGGTTTGGCTCAGTGTATAGAGCATCAGCCTGCTGACTGAAAGGTCCCAGGTTCGATTCTGGTCAAGGGCATGTACCTTGGTTGCGGGCACATCCCCAGTAGGGGGTATGTAAGAGGCAGCTAATAGATGATTCTCTCTCATCAATGTTTCTTACCTCTCTATCCCTCTCTCTTCCTCTCTGTAAAAAATCAATAAAATATGTTTTAAAAAAACAAACAAACAATGAAGCTGATCCTGAGGTCAGCCCTGGTGCCACTTGTCTAGTTTTGCTGCTTTTCTATTCAATAACCAGGACAGTGGGTATGTGTGGTTTGGGGAATTGTCCAGGGTCCACACTAGAGGGAGGCAGATGCAGACTGCAGAGATCATGAGATGGCGAGAGAGGCCAGCAGGGCAGCGGCACAGCAAAGCTGGGGCCAAGCTCCTGCTGACAGGGAAGGGCCAGCCTCTGGTAAGGTCTGGGAGACACTTGTCCCAGGGAAGTGGTAAGGAATGGAGGGCTTTGATTGTCTCTGGAAATTTCCTCCTTTGGGGGTATGGACTTTTGAAGGAAGAGATGGGCATTTATTCACAACTTTTTAGCTCGTTATCTTATGTCACTTTATTATGGTTATTGTTTGGGTTGATTCTTTTTGCATTTTTACTTAATTTACTATCATTTTTCCTTCCTGATTTTATTTATTTTGAAACTGACTGGGTTGTTTTTATCTTAGAGGAGGGAACAGTTAAATTTCATTTTTTTTCATTGTATTTTCTCTTCAGTTTTTATATTTATTTTCACTCATAATTCTCAATTTCTTTTTTTTAATTTAAATATCTTTATATTGATTTCAAAGAGCATCGACCTATGAACCAAGAAGTAACAGCTTAACTCTCAATTTCAACCAACAGTTTTATCTACTTTAAAAAAATTATTTTGTGGATGTTAACTTTATCTTTGTTCTTAATCTTGGCTTTGTGTTCTAGTCTTCTGTGTGGCATATCATTGGTTTCTTGCCTTTTATCTCTTTATCCTAAATCTCATTTTCATATCTTTTATTTTATTATTACTGTTTTACATTCTAAAGTTCTCATTTTTATTACTTTTTTTTAATCTTTTATTTCAAAATCTTCTGTCATACATTATAAAAATATTCATTCTTTTATTGTTATGCTTAATTCTTTATTTTAATCTTTACTAGCCCCCCTTTATGATTTTACCCTAATTTGCATCTCCCCTTTTTCTTACATGCTATTTTGCATCACACTCCCTTTTCACAATAGCAGGCAGAAAGTGTAGACTGTGGGGTTGGTGGCTATGCAGGAGCCCACACATGTGTGTGTGTGGGGGGGTCTCTTTCACCTTAACTAGCATCACCTGCTGGACCCTTTCTGAGGTCCCAGGTCTCCTCCCCAACTCATGACCCCTCTCGGTAGGAAGAGGTCCCCATAGTTGAGAGGCCTCCAAGTGCTCATGGGAACAGCTGTCCTCACGCCCAAGCCCGCCCATCATTCAGCCCTGTCCATAGAGTGAAGATACTGCCTGTATTGGCAAGGTGCTTTGGTTGCAAAGTTGTGGGACATGACTATTTATGGGAGGACAACAGACTGCTCACAGAATCCAAGAAAAGCAGAAAGTGCAGATCTTAGAAAGGCCCAGACCTGGGTCAGCTCTGAAATCTCTTAAGTACTAGTGCAATTCAGGATGACTCAGCTCTAAGCACTTCCAGGCCATCCTGAGGTTGAGGGGGACCGGTAAACAGTGTTCTTTTTCCATGCCTGAGATGAGGGCAGCAGGATGGAGCTCAGAATGTCAGCTTGAGATGGATGAGCATGGTGGAAAACATGGTTTTTTAACATTCTTTGCCTAGAACCCTTCTTCCCAGGCTGCACCTCGGGGCAGCAGCCATCTGGAGAAAACACGAGTCTGCAAATGGGACCTATCCACCCAGAACTGAAACTTCCCTCCGCTCTGAGGCAATGCGGGGAGGAAAAAGCAGAAACCCACCCACCAGATCAGCCTATCAAGAAAAGCAGACCTTTGGTTGACCTCTTCCGATCAAGAACCTTTGCATCCTCCATGGGGTGGGAAAAGGAATGGGTGTGGTGGGGAGTCCTGGGTGTGGCCCTAAAGAAGGTCCTCCCCATGGATACCACATGGGTGAAGCATATATGTTCCTATTTAATATTAGCCTCGCTTGGTCACAAATGAGCTCTGGTGGGATATGGATTGATGACCCCACCCAGCTAATGCAAATAGGGAGGGTAAGTCCTCAGATGTAAGTCTTCAGAGGAAGAATCAGATGCTAGACAAACCTATCAGATGACTTCCACACTGCCCAGCCTAGGGTTCACCTGGCACAGGAAGCTTATCCTAAGACACCTACAGCCCAGATGGATGCCCCAAATGCCAAAGAGACCAATGAGAGAGCTGAAAATCCTTCTCTCTAATGAAGAGTTGACCTGACATGAGAATCAAGATGTGACACTGACTACAGGAAGGACTGACTGAGGAACACTGGACTGGAATGGTCTGGAAATGATGGTGTCACTCAATTCCTAACAGGCCCCTCTAAGTCCCTATGTGCCAGTCTATCACCTTGCCCCACACCATGAACACTTTATCTGCAGATACACCCCAAAAAGGCACACCTCCACACGCAGTTGGATTCTCTGGTTCGAGTCCCAGCCTCGCTCTTCCTGCATGTGTAGCTTTGGCCAATGCCAGCCTCTCTGCGGTTCATTTTCCCATCTGTGCAAGGGGAGCAGACACTTCACCTTGCAGGGAACTTCTAGGACCAAAGTCCTTACACAGTCTTTCCAGTTTTCTACCTTCTTCTTCTTGGTCCTAGCAGCCAATTTAAGGGCTAAGGTCATTCCTAAAAGCTGCTTTCCCACCCCCAAGGTCTGTGTATTAGTTTTCCATACTGCATAACAAATTGCCATACATTAGTGACTTAAAACAACACCCCTTTTCTATCTCGCAGTGTCTGTGGATCAGGTGTCCGGCACAAGTTACCTGGTCCTCTGCTTGGGGTCTTCCCCTAGGGAAATCAAGGCCCTGGCTGGGGCTGTGGTCTTTTTGGAGGTTGGGCCCTTCTCTAAGCTCCCTGGTTGTTGTCAGTCCTGCAGTCCTTGCAGCTGTAGGATTGCGGTCCCCATTTTCTTGCCGGCTGTCCATAGGAGAGTCTATGATTCTGGAGGTCACCCTCAGACCTTCACCATGCATGCGATGCTCTACCAACAGGGAAGTTCACTCCTTTACAGCTGGCAGGAGAGCCTCTCTCAGGTTGGTATGAAGGACAGAGTTTGTTAAAACGCAGCGTGGCCACTGAAGTGATGACCCCATATATCTCTTTGCCATATAATGTAATGGCAAAGAGATATATCGAGGCAGCGGCTATCCCATCCTATTCACAGACCCTGCCCACCTTCCAGGGAACATTATTACCCAGGCAGTATGCCCCTGGGACAGGAATCTTGGGGCCATCTTAGAATTCTTCCCACCATAGTCTGCAGATGCCTCGGCATCCCTGAGGGCTTCCAATCAAGAGCCCTGAACTCTTCATTAATTATGAATTTTGCCTAGCAACCATTGCCAAGCAACAACTCTTCAGAAAGAGATACTAAAAAATGTTTGTGGTTACTTCACCGTAGGGATGCGGGAATGTGGGTCAGTGGGTTCTGGGCCCAGGACTCCATGCAGAATATCCACTGTCCAGGCGACTGGGTGTCAGGAAGTCTGGTTGGTTCGCTGACCAACTGCATGAACTGGCAAAGTCACATGACCCCTCCTGATGTCAGGTTCTTGTCTGTCAAACTGGGATCACATTTGAGCTGTTTTTCTTGAAAGGATGCAGGAAACCCTAGCTGCTTGGATCAGGACATGCATGCTTCTAGAGCCCTCAGATGCCTTGGTGGCATACAGGAGGAGCTCTGAGAGGGTTTCCCCAGGGGTACTAAGAGAACGGTTTGGTGCTACAAGAAATGTTCTTCCATTCAACACTCAGTCAGCACCTGCTTTATGTCTGTCCTGCTGCTGGGCCCTCAGGCCCCAGGAATCCTTCACGCTGTCACTTATTTCTTCTCTCATTCAATGAATTGTACTGAGCACCAGCTGCGCGTCAGGCACTGGGGCACTGTCACATTCTAGTGAGAGGCATGTGTAGAACAAAATTAACAAATAATTGTATTGTATATCAGATGGTAAATGTTCAGTGAAGATAATTAAAGCTGAAAAGGGGGAGAGGGCATTATCAGGGAGACGGGAGGAGGTGGTTATCATTTTAAATGGAGTGGTCAGGAAGGTCTCAGGGGAAGAGAGAGCACTGAGTAAAATCCAGAAGAGGGTGAGGGAGCAATGCATACAGGGCAGGCATCAGAGGAAATAACTGCAGGGGAGAAAGTAAGTGCAAGGGCCCTGAGGCGCAGGTGCCTTGCCTGCAGGAGCCGGCCAGGGCTGCCACAGCACATGTGAAAAGAGCTTCTGTAGAAAGAGCCCCAGGACAGCCTCAGGGAGAGCTGAGCCTCATGCAGAGTCAGCAATGGCCCAGGAGCATCCATCTCAGCTTGAGAGGCAGCACCTGACTGGTCCCTGCTGTCACGCCGGCCCTCTCTGCACTATTATACATACCACAAAACAGCTCGAGTGAGCTCCGTAAAATGCACGCTCCGTCTACCCCGCCACATCCCCTGACAAAAAGCACCTACCAGCCCTGACTGGTTTGGCTCAGTGGATAGAGCTTCAGCAAGCGGACTGAAGGGTCCCAGGTTCGATTCCGGTCAAGGGCATGTACCTTGGTTGCAAGCACATCCCCAGTAGGAGGTGTGCAAGAGGCAGCTGATCAATGTTTCTCTCTCATCGATGTTTCTAACTCTCTGTCCCTCTCCCTTCCTCTCTGTAAAAAATCAATAAATATATTTTTAAAAGAAAAGCACCTACCACCTACCACCTCCCGTGGTTAAAGTGCAGGGCCCTCACCATGGCCTTCACATCCCACTCCCGGCCCTGGCTGCACTGGGACCGGGGCAGCCTGCACCTGCCAGTATTAGCCTTGGGCTGTAAGGGCGGAGGCGCCCCTCCCATCAAGGCTACCCAGCAGACCCCCGGTGGGAAGAAAGTTGTTCAGTGGGAATGGAAGAGAGCTGGAAACAGATCCGCACGTCTTGGAAGCGTGATTTACTCGTATAACCAACGTGACCCGCAGGTCAGAGGCAAGCGGATGGACTAGTCAAACAACAGGATGTGATCACTGCTGATCCAGCCATAGGAAAGGCATGAATAAAGTGAGGAGCCTGCCTCACACCCTACACAAAACCCAGGGAATCAAAGGCTTAAGTGTGAAACTACCAGGAGACTATGGGACAATAGCTTTATGACTTTGGGGCTAAGAGTGAGGCTTTCGACAAACAGAAAAAAGGAAAAGACGAAGTCAGTTATATTAAAATAAAGAATTTCTGTTCACCAAAAACCCATTAAAAAAAAAAAAAAACACGAAATCACCAGTCACAAACTACTAGAAGGTATTTGTATCAGGACTCATATTCAACATATATAAAAGACTCAGAGTCAATAGAGCAGTGTAATAGAAAAACGGGCCAAAAGGTATCAATTAGACATTTCACAAAAGGAACATCTAAATGACTAATACACCTTATCAGTAACCTGGGAAAGTCAAGTGAAAACTACAGTAGGATCCATTTCACACGCACCAAATGAGTAAAACATAGAAAATGGGGGAGGGAAATCAAATGTTGGTGGGATGTGGAGGAGAAGGCATGCTCTTGGGCTAGCAGGGAGTGAATGGCTGTGGTCCCTGGGGGAATGGTCTGCTGTGATCTGGAAAATCACACACAGAACACTGCCACTGGCGACTACACTTCTTGGGAAGGAAGCCAGGAGCACCAGGGCTGTGTGGGCTTTCATCACAGCCCTGTTAACATCACCGAGAGAACGCGGCCGGGTGTCCGTGGATGTGGGATTGGATAAGGGATTCGTGGACCATTCATACAGCAGAGGCCTTCCCAGGACTGCCCGTGCCATTGCCTTACAGGAGCCTACACTGCACCTCCACACCAACACCTCCAACCCCGGTGCTAAGGAGAGGCCATCACAGAACATGCACAAGTGTGATTCCATTTATGTAAGTTCAAAACTGGGCAAACCAAACAGTATGTTGTTTAGGGACGAAACCATCAATAAAAGAAAATACACATTCTAGAACAGGGAGTTACTTTGGGGAGTCGGATCTTAGAGGTACTTCTTTTTTTTTAAATTTTAAAAATACTTTTTTAAAAATGACAGTAAATAAACATGGCACTATTAAAAATAGTACAGATCATTATTTGGAAAACATGTAATTTTATATCTATAACATCAAGAAAATTTATGTAAAATTCTCACAGTAAGTTTGACAAGTGTCTTATTTTATTAATTTCTTTATTGATTAAGGACATATTTGTCCTCAACGCCCCATTCCAATCCCCCACCTCCCTATTGTCCTTGATCACTAGGGGAAATGGTGAACAACATAGACTGATGAACAAGAACAGACCCAGAGATAAGGAGCCATGGGTCAGACTGTTGGACCTCAAAGGGAGGGTGGGGGTAAAAGGGAGAGATCAACCAAAGAACTTATGTGCACGCATATGAGCCTAACCAGTGGTCAGGTACTTCTTTTTAAAAATATAATTTTTTTATTTATTTCAGAGAGGAAGGGAGAGGAAGAGAAAGATAGAAACATTGATGATGAGAGAGAATCATTGATCAGCTGCCTCCTACACGCCCCACACTGGGAATCAAGCCCATAACCCAGGCATGTGCCCTGATCAGGAATCAAACTGTGACCTCCTAGTTCATAGGTAAAGCTCAACCACTGAGCCGTGCCAGCCTGGCTCTCATTAAGGTACTTTTTAATGACTATCCATGTCACCTTTGGTAGCTGATGAAGTGCATAGGCATTTGCTTTGCTGTAAATGTATATGTGCACATACGTTTTACACACCTTCTAATGTGTGTGACATGTTACGTACTTTTACAAAAACAATTTAGAAGAAATAGTATTATCATGTGTATGTGATATATTGTTTGGGAACCTTCAACTCTGCTGGAGAAAGTAAGAAACAAATGGGGTGAGTGAAATTCAAGATGAAGCATAGATAAGTAGTTAATGATCCGTGACACATGCCAGAGAACACAGCACAAGTGTGGTAGCCATAGATTAAAAAGAGACCGAAGAACCAATCAGGCACTAAGTATCCGTGATCCTAAATATGCAACACTGAATATACATGATACGCTAAGCCTATGAGTCACTTCATGTTTGAGAGGTCTTCAATTGGTCACCCCCTGCCAATTCAGGACCCTCTTGTCCTCTTCCAGCGAAAGCCCACAGCTGTGCCCTGGCAGGCTGCTCACTGGCGAGTTTGCATGTGAAGCTCACGGCCAGGCACGCTTGCTCTTGCGCTGCTGCCAGAGAACGCGCGTGTCCTTGGCCTTAGGAGCCTTCTGTGTCAGACCCCTGACTTGCCTCAACTTTGGCCCTTATAATGCCCCATCGGCGGGAGGGAGCCTGGACTCTCACCCCTGCACCTACCCTCTTTATCCATCTGTTTCTCGCTGTGTGTTTGGTTATCGGAGGTGGCCCATGTAGACTCCTGGGGGTCCTGTGAGGGGCCCCGTAGCCTCTCCATAAATTCTGGTTCTACTGAAACCGGTTTGGCTCAGTGGTAGAGCATTGGTCTGCGGACTGAAAGGTCCCAGGTTCGATTCTGGTCAAGAGCATGTACATTGGTTGCAGGCACATCCCCGGTAGTGGATGTGCAAGAGGCAGCTGGTAGATGTTTCTCTCTCATTGACGTTTCTAGCTCTCTATCTCTCTCCCTTCCTCTCTATAAAATATCAATAAAATATATTTTAAAAAACAAACAAACATAAATTCTGGTTCTGTTCAAATCAGCGTCTGCTTCTGCTGGGCTGCAACTGGGAACTGGCTGATGGCTCTGTGTTAAAGAACAATTTCTGGCCAAAACTGCAATGCAAAGTCATCACCTAGACAAGAAGAGCACCCCCTCCATGTCTCCCCCAACACCACCTCGTCACAGGCCACACCCTCCTAGGAAAGGATGGCCCTAGAAACTGGAGGTGGAGGTGACTGCCGCCGTGAGGCCCAGCACCTGAGAGGCAGGAGAGGAATTATAGGCCAAGCCCTGCCTGGGATATGGGCCCTGCGACAGGGAGTGGGCCCACCGGAGCTACAGAAGCCAGGACTCTCGGAGAGACTTAGGAGGAGCACTCCGTCATCCGTAACTGAAGGTCCCAAAGTCAGAAACACCGAAGGCCCACTCCCAGAGCCTGGCTCATAATAGAGAAGCCTCCAAGTTTGCACACCCCGCTCTGAGGGAACATAAGAAGTCTGGGAGAACCAAGCTGGGTACAAGCGATGAGGCCTGAGCTGTCCATGTTGATGGGGCCACTCGGCTGCCCACGGGAACAGACTCTTAGTGCTGGACTCCAAGATGGCACATTCCAGTAAGTGGCTGGAGGAAGGCAAGGAGACCAGCTTCTTGCCCCGCGGGACGTATTTAGCTTGTTGGGATATTCCAGAGCATCTCTGGAGCCCCAGGCATAGTGGAGAGTTGGTTGGGGAGGGTGTGTGTGTGAATGAACTGCAGTGTCAGAATGTTTGGATAATGAGCTTGTCATCAGGGGCCTCGGAGGGGCAGGAAAAGGCTGGATCAGCTTCAGTGGGAGCCGGGGAAGTTCAGCACACAGGGCCAGTATACTGTGAGGGGCAGTGTATGGGGCATCGTTTTTTCATCTGGGAGTATACCCAGATCCTTTCGCTCCTGGAGCCTGGCTCATCCCACGGCAGGAAATGGTGTCCTAAGTGACCGAGGGAGACGGCCCAACCAGCTGGCCAGCATCTTGGCAGTTGGACTCCAGCACCTGACAGACACGAGGACCTTGGAATCACCAGAGTTCTTGATTATAAGCAGCAGAAACTCCATGAATTGATGCCCAGAGCTAGCAGCTGGCTCTCCAGGAGGCCTGGAGGACAGAGGGAAGGGGAACAGAGCCAAAATCACAACCTGAAGCAACCACATAGGACGGACAGAAATGAAAACATATTACCTAAAAGCAGTTTGTGTCAGGGAGTCACGTCCTAGGCTGGTATTTTTCCCCGACAAAGGTCTGTCTTCACTGAGCCTGTTGGTTGTCTTTTCCCCCATCTGTGGTGACATACCTGATAACATACCTTTGGAATATCAAAGTAATTTCCTTTTTCCCCAGATCTTTCGAAGCACAACCAATGCACCAGAGCAGAGACCACAAACCCCTCATTGTTATCATTATCATGTTAATTATCAACCGTTAGCTATCCTATACCCACCATGTAAAAGAAGCAGGTGTCTATGCCTCTTACTTTTTATCCAGCCCCAGAGATGTCCCCGCCTTGCTTTCTAGCACGAGTGGATTTCATGAAACCCCCTTACCTCTTTTCTTTGATTCTGATGTATATATAAAACAAGTGGTAAAACTGCCACATTTCGGAGCATTTTTCTCAGTCCACTGAGATTTTGCTTCCCGGCAATTGTTGTCAGTTTGGCTTAAATTGACTCATAAAAAAAATTCTTACAGGTTTGGACCGTTCTTATGTTGACACAATACATAATTTTCTATTGTTTACCTGACATACAAATTCAACTGGGTGTCCTTCACTTCAAAAGCAACCTTCTGCTTAACAAACCACTCCAAGCTCCCTGGCTTAAAATTGCGAACATTCATTACCGTTCACAGGCCCACAGGTCATATGCTTAAGGTCAGCTGGTGGTGGAGGGCCGGGACAGCTGGCCTCCACGGCACATGGCCTCCCGTCCCCCAGCTGCTGGGCCCAGCTGTGCTCCTGCAACCCCAGGAAGAGAACGCCTCGAGGTTTCCTGAGGCCCAGTCTCCGCACTGGCACACCAGCACTTCAACCACCCACACTTTGTGGACCCCGGTGAGCCTCAGGGGTGGGGGAACGACCCTGCATCCTCTTGGGAAGAGCAGCACAGGCCGTAACGGGGAGAAAAAGGAGCCACTTTTGCAATCAATCTCCCTGGCAGCCTTGGAACTCCCCAGTGCTGAGCCCGAGGTGGCTTCTTCATGGGGTGGGGAGTGCAGTTTGAACCCAGAGTTCTGAGGGCAAGTCAGAGTTGGGAGCATTGTTATGGAGGAGAAAAGGTCCTCAGTGTAAGGGGCACAAAGGCTCTGCTGGGGGGTGAGGAGGAGGAGAGGGGAATGATCTGGGTCCTGCAGATTCCTGGAACAGGCTGTGGAGACAGCTCATCCTTCCTTGAATGGGTGACAGCTGTTCATCTGCAGGAGAAATGGTGCCGATGCCCCTGGCTAAAGACGGCGAGGATGGCCACATAACGGTGTGGGCCACACCGGTGCAAAGACCAGGCAGCCATTACCACCCAACAGATAGTTCTCTTCACTGCTCTGAGGGCAGAAGACACAGTAGGGGCCAAAGGCAGGAAAAAGCCCTGCCCTCACAGGGCAACAAACAAGACAACCAAAATGATGGTGCTGGGTGTGTGGGAGGAAACTGCAGCAGGATGGAGAGCGGGAGTCAGTGTAGGGGTAATGGCCATTGCAAATCACAGGATGGAAGTCTTGCTGAGAAGGCAGCCCCTGAGAAAACAGGTGGAGAATTCAGATCCGCAAACCTTAGAATGACTAGGCCTCGATGCATATGGAGCTTCTAGAATCCAGTGGTCATAACCTGGGACCTTATACCAGGATGGCAGACCACATGTTCCTCATGGCAGCCCCTCCCTGCAGATCTGCCAGCCCCCTCTGCACAGGCTGTGGGGACATAGCTTCTCCTGGCTTCAACTCAGTCTCAAGGCGGGAGGCGTTTTGAGAGTCATTTGCTATGGGAAGTATTTCAATTGGCAGGAATTCAGAAATCAAGAATGACTGCCTATTTGCTTTCAAACCCCTCCTCCTCCCACACTGAAGGTTAATGGGCCTTTAGCAGGTGTGCTGGGAACACACCCTGGCTGAAGTGGCTCTGCAGCTTTGCAGTTCCTTCCAAACCCAGGACTCCCCACCATGAGTGATGGGTCAGGGGTTCATGTCCTTTCCACTGATGTCCAAGCAGGATCCCCAGGTTCCGGCGACCTCTGTGGGTGGAGGCAGAAGGGGGCAGTCTCAGCTAGTGGGAGGTTAAATTGAGGAACATTCCGACCTCTCACCAGCTCTGAGCAGATGCCCCTGATACCAACTACTGGGTCCTGGTGGTAGAGAGACGATGGAGGGGCTCCTATAAGTAAACCAGAGCCAGGGGCCTGCTGGAAAAGAACCTCAGACGGTGAGACAGTCCAGCAAGGAGTTCCTTTGTAAGCTCCTCCGTAGAGTCTGGGGCTGGGGCTGTAAAATTTCTTGACAACATTCAATCCCTGGTTTCAGATCACCCACAGAAATAACCATGATCCCCTGGATGGCAGGCTCCACTGAAATATTATTCTCACTTAAAGAGAAAGGAAATTCTAGCACATGCTACAACATGGATGAATCTAGGGGGCATCATAATTAAGTGAAGTAAGCCAGTCACAAAAAGACAAATACTGTATGATTCCACTTATATGAGGTCCCTAGAGTAGTCAAATTCATAGAGACAGAAAGTAGAGTGGGGGGTGGCAGTGGCTGGGGTGGGATAGAATGGGGAGAATGGAAAGTTGTGGTTTGGGGAGAAATTTCTGGAGATGAAGGGTGGCGATTGTTGCACAACAGTGGGGATGTACAAAATGTCACTGAACTGTATACTTAAGCATGATTATGAAGGTAAAGTTTGTTATGTGTATTTTACTAGAGTCTTTAAAATGTAAAAATGAAGCCAAGTTTATCACCAGCTAACAGATTCAAAGGAGCTTGTACTTTGTATTCCTGGTGATTTCAGAGTTCCTTTATCTCTGTCTTTCCCAAGCACTGCCTTGCCTGCCAGCTCCAATTTCTCTCCCCTGGATTCCATCCCACACCCCTGAACCTATCATCAGACTTCTCATTCTTTGACTAAACGCTGAGCGTTCGAAAGACAACACCAAGTAAGTGAAAAGATAACCCATAGATTTTTTTTTTCCAACTTGTATGTTTGATAATGGACTTGAATCTAGAACATACAGAGAACTTTTATAATTTAATAATGAAAAGACATATCACCAATTTTAAAACAGGCTAAGGGTCTGAATAGAGGTTTCTCAAAAGAATGTATATAGCCAATAAGCTCATAACAAGATGCTCAGCCTCACTGATCATCAGGGAAATGCTAATCAAAACCACAGTGAGCCCAAACCGGTTTGGCTCAGTGGATAGAGCGTCAGCCTGCGGACTGAAGGGTCCCAGGTTCGATTCCAGTCACGGGCATGTACCTTGGTTGCGGGCACATCCCTATAGGGCACAAAGGCTCTGCTGGGGGTGTGTAAGAGGCAGCTGGTCGATGATTCTCTCTCATCGATGTTTCTCTCTATCCCTCTCTCTTCCTCTCTGTAAAAAATCAATAAAATATATTAAAAACAAACACAATGAGATACTGCTTCACACCTACCAGGCTGACTATAACCTAAAAGACAGGTACCAGTAAGTCCTGAAAAGGATGTGGAGAAAATGGAACCTTCAGACCTGTCTAGTGGGAATGGAAAATGGTGCGGTCGCTGTGGAAAACAGTTTGGTGGATCCTTCAGCTGCCAGACAAAATTCCCATATGACTCAGCAACTGCACTGCTAGGTGTCTCCTCCAGAGAAATGACGCATACATCCACATAAACTTCTATACACAACTGTTCACAGCAGCGCCATGCCTAACAGTCCGAGAGAAAACAACTCAAATGTCCTTCAACTGATCCCCTTCCTTTCCTCATCAATACCCATCGCCTTTGTCTCATCTGAACACTATTTGGGTTTCTGCCCAAATCACTGCTTTCCAAATAGCTGTTCTTTTTGTCTCAAAATAAATGCTTGTTGTCTCTCATTTTGGCCTTTTATTTTCAGGTTAACAGCACAATGGAATGTTATTCAGGCATAAAAAAAGGAATGAAGTGCTGATCATGCCACACACGGAAGAACCTTGAAAACTCTTTGCGAAGGGAAAGTAAGCAGACTTTTGTGTGATTCCATGTGTATGAAATGCTCAGAAAAGGCGGCTCTCTGGAGATAGAGAGTAGATAGTGGGGCCAGGAACTAAGGGGGGGGGGGGGGGCGGCGGACAGTGGAGGAAAGGTGAAAGCGTTTTCTTTCGGGGTGATGAAAATGTTCTAAGGCTGAGTGCAGCGATGGTTTACAGCCATGTGGATGCTCTACAGACACTGACCGCACACTCGGCTCCATGAAGCAGTTAGAACACAAGGCGCAGAGCGTTTTCTCTCTTCCCAGTTCCACCCAAACTCCCACGCCCGGATCCACCACATCCTCAGAAAACCAAGAACCCTGGTTAGCAGAATGCAGTCTCCTCAGAAGCAGTTAGTGTTAAGTCAGACACACACACACACACACACACACGCACACACAAACGCACACGCACATACAGAGGCGTGCACAATAAAAAAGCATATTCTTTTATTCCTAGAAGATTGGTCTGGTCCTGCTCTGTCAAATAGAAACATAACATGAACCAGAAATGCAATTCTATATTTTCTAATAGCCATATGTTTAAAAGTTACAAGTAAAATGAAACTTAATGACATAGTTAACCTTATCTATCCAATATACTGTATTATCATTTCAACATGTAATCAGTATAAGTAACTGTAATGAGATATTTTTCATCTGATGTGTATTTTATTTTGTGTGTGTGTGTTTTCTTCTTTTTCAGATGTGTATTTTACACTCTCAGCACCTCTGAGTTCTAAATGGCCACATTCAAAGCTCTCAGTAGACAGTGGCCATCTCACTGAACAGAGCAGGTCTGCATCCTTGAAGCTGCACATGGCAGATTGATTTGAGCAAAGTCAGGGGAAGAAGGAATTGGTTTGTCTAATGCCGTGGTTAGCAAACTGCGGCTCTCGAGTCACATGCGGCTCTTTGGCCCACTGAGTGTGGCTCTTCCACAAAATACCACACAGCCTGGGCGAGTTCATTTTGAAGAAGTGGCATTAGAAGAAATTTAAGTTTAAAAATTTTAGCTCTCAAAAGAAATTCCAATCGTTGTCCTGTTGATATTTGGCTCTGTGGACTAATGAGTTTGCCGTCCACTGGTCTAATGCAATTAAAAGCCAGAAGAGAGCTTGTCTTTAGGGACAGCTGCATCTTCCTCTCCCCTAGGACTTCTCCCTTCTCCCCAACTCTCTCTTTATTTCTCTCTCTCATTCCTGCCTCTTTTTTCCTCTCTTTATCACCCCTGGGCTCCACATTCCTGTGATCTGGCTGCACTCCTGGGCAGGCTTCTAAAGTGGCTTCTAAAGCGTCGCTATTGGTTTACAAGCTCATCAGTAAAGGAGCATTCTCTCTTTTCAACAGTTTCAGGTGACCTGCCGAGCCTGACGGGAGGGAGGGAGGGAGGGAGGGAGGGAGGGAGGGATGCTCTGATTGGGGTTAGGTGTCAGCGGGGGCGGGGCCCGCTGCCCAGCGTGGGGAGGAGGAGCAGTTCCCCAGACCTCCCCCGGCCCCGGCCCAGCGCAGTCTCTGGGGCTGAAAATGCACACAGCTCCGCTCTGGTGTTTGTGGTCATGCAGCCTCTCCATTGTCTGTAATTCATCTGATCTTGCTCCTAAGCTTCAGCCCCACTGGGAAATGGGAACCAAACCTTACACTTTAAGAAATATCTCAGTCTCGTGCTATGTAATATTTATTTTGTTTTAACACAGTTTCTGTTGTAAAAAAATAAAAATAAAAATGTTGTGTCTCAGTCACAACTCAACTTCCTAACATGGCTCTTCCTCCCTTTTCTTCCTTCTTCCCAAGATGACACTGGGGTCTAGGGGGAAACTCAGCAGGCTTCCTGCCGCTAGGAAAGTGGAGGTCCCTTCCTCTGTCAGTCTGGGGGGCCAGGAGAGAGCATCTCACCACGCAGGCCACACCGTGCAGCCGGCAGCTTGAGCCCTGCAGAACCATCAGCATGGGCCACGGTGAACGCTTCTCCCTGGCGTTGTTCGGACAACAGCCCTGCCCCCTGCCCCTCTGCCCCAGCCTCGGTCCCTTACTGAACACCTGGGCTTGGGGACACGCCTGCTGCTCACGCTCCCTCCCCCCAGTAGTTTCCTCTCCTGTCTTTAGACTTTCTGGACCCCAAGCCTGCCCATGGTGGCAGGGGCTCCTGAGTGGTCTCTGCATCTTAAAACTGCTTCTGGCTCTTGAGGTTTAGATACCCCCCTTTGCACCAAAACAGGTTTGGCTCAGTGGATAGAGCATCCGCCTGGGGACTGAAAGGTCCCGGGTTTGATTCCGGTCAAGGGCATGTACCTTGGTTGCAAGCACATCCCCAGTGGGGGGTGTGCAGGAGGCAAATGATTGATGTGTCTCTCTCATCAATGTTTCTAACTGTCTCTCTCCAACTGTCTCTTCCTCTCTGTAAAAAAAATCAATAAAATATATTAAAAACAAGCAAACAAAAAAAAACAGCCTTTGCTCCTGTCCATTGGCTCACAGAGGAAGTGGCCGCTTTGGCCAGAAGTGATGGGAGAGTTCCTTCGCTCCGGATCGTCATTCACCCTCCAGGGTACCAGTATTAGGATTTACAGGCAGGGAAACGCACCTGCACGCTCCTCAAACATACTTCCCGTTACTCTTTTTTTTTTTTTTCACACGAAGGTTATCATACAATTCTACCGTCAACCCTGACAGGCTGGTAGAGTTGTTCTTCCATATTACAGATGAAGAAACTGAGGATGAGGAAGAGATCAAGGCTTGCCCCATCACACAGTACTAAGCACAAGACCCAGGTTTCCCAGCCAGGAATGCCCCTTGCCCCTCTTGCAGACTGCTGGCTTAAAGATACATTTGTATCTTGAAAATTACTTTTAAATCGTTCCAGCAGGAGAAATGAGGCCTCTCTCGTTCTCTTTCTTGGACTGAAACGGTTGCTGCACCCTCCTCCTGTCCTTTCAGGCCATGCAAACATACAAAGAATGACAGGAATGCCGCACACCTGTGTGGGGCTGTTGCCAGAGAGACCAGGCCCGCAGGGAGACAGATGCTGCCCTGCTCACACACTCATGGGGAGGGGGCACCGCTGGTGGCTCGGAGAGGGCCCTGGGGGCGGCCCTGGAGGTGGCTGGAAGCCAATGAAAATAAGGGAGGAAAGGTGCAACTCAGACCCACAGGGCAGGAGCAGGGACTCACCCTGGGGCGGGACCACCCTGCAGGTCCACTGATGCCAGGCCTTTGAAATATGTGGGCTGCCACCCGCTGGTGAGTGAGTATTTTAGGCAGGACAGACCTGACCTTCACTGAAACTGGGGACTCTCCCAGGCAGCAGCCCCAGAGGGAACTTCACAGCAGGGAGAGGCAGAGGGCAGAAGCCATGGCCACCCCGAGGAAGGAGCAGCTGACAGAAACGGCATTGCTGGCTCAGAGGAGCTGGGCTGCCAGACAGTGCTGGGGTGGGGATGAGGGGAGGAGAGTGGAGGGGGGAGGGGGATTGATTGCAGGGCCCTTCCCTCCTCCCAACCCAGCCTCCTGCTAGGGCTGGCTGCCAGCGAGGGAACCGAAAGCAGAGGGTGCAGGCTCAGCTGAACACACAGTGGGGCTGCGTCTGGGTCCTGACTGGCACTTGGTAACTTAATAGACAGAAGGGCTTTATGTGTTGAACCCCTTGTTGCTAAAACTTTATCTTACTTTTACTCCTACTGCACTATTTTTTTCAATCGCCTATTTATGGCAAGCGATACTGGCCATCCACTTAGGATAGTGCCAGAAAGTTTCCCTTTCAAATAATTTCTTCAGGTTAGAAAGGAGAGAGTGTATTGGGAGGAGAGTTCCAGGCCGCTGGGAGGACCCCCAGTGGCCCAGGAAGCGAAAGAGGTGAGGCCAGGGGCCTGCCTATGTGGTGGGCCACCCAAGGGTGTGACAGGAGGGCATGGCCATGGCTGGTCCTGGCCGGTGCCCCTGGGGCAAGGGCCTGATCCCTGGACATGGAGCCTGAGTCCAGCCAAGCGTCTGGAGCCAGGACTCCAGCCCCTGGGCCAAGGAGCACGTCACACACTGTGTCCGTCCCGAACACAAGAAATGCTTTTAAAAAATATATTTTTAAATTGACTTAAGAGAGGAAGAGAGAGAAACATCAATGATGAGAATCATTAATTGGCTGCCCCCTGCACGCCCCCTACTGGGGATCGAGCCCACAATTGGGGCATGTGCCCTTGACTGGAATTGAACCTGGGACCCTTCAGTCCGTAGGCCAGCGCTCTCTAGCCACTGAGCCAACGCAGCCAGGGGAAGAAACGCTTTTTAAAACAGCTCCTAGGTCCTCATCACACAAGCCCATCTGTGAAAATGCAGTTTTGAGGCAACATCTAATATGCAAATATTAATTTTATTAGTGCAATGACAAGGTGGTTAAATAAAGAAAAAAAATGTCATTATTCATAAAAAACAGTCTCCTGAAGAGAGAGGTGTTTTTAAAAGCTGGGCTTGAGGACATTTCACCCGGGGGAGCCCCAAGCAGGAGCGGGAACACACAGGACCACCTGGGGCCGGGTCACAGCTTCCAACTCCTACATCAGCGTGTGCCTGGTCAGGGTGGGGATGCCCAAGGGATCTTCCTATGGGAGCTGGGGCTTCAGGCTGGGAGGTGGGACCAGGCGAGGACGGCAGCCAGAGGTGTGGGGTCGCCAAGTCCTTGCAGCCATGGTGTGGATGAGACCACCAAGGCCGAAGGGAAGAGCCGAGTGCTCCTGCTGCAGAATATCCTGTGGCCCTCTTGTCCACACAACACAGCTCAGACGCTTTAATTTATTATTATTGTAAAAGGTGGTGATACACACATAATGTAAAATTGAACATCTTAACTGCTTATTTATTTTTTATTTATTTATTTATATTTACTTATTTATTTATTAAAGATATATTTTATTGATTTTTTACAGAGAGGAAGAGAGATAGTTAGAAACATTGATGAGAGAGAGACATCGATCAGCTGCCTCTTGCACACCCCCTACTGGGGATGTGTCCGCAACCAAGGTACATACCCTTGACCGGAATCGAACCCGGGACCTTTCAGTCCGCAGGCCCGATGCTCTATCCACTGAGCCAAACCGATCTCGGCATGTTTATTTATTTTTTAATTTCACATGAGGATACTTTTTCCAGAAAGGGAGGGAGGGAGAGAGGGAGGGAGGGAAGCATCAATGTGAAAGAGACACATTGACAGTTGCCCTGACTGGGGGTGGGTAGTGAACCTGAAACCCAGATACATGCCCAGCCCAGGTATGACTCAAGCCACTGCCACTGCCAATCCAATGGTGGATCAGAACAAGTCACACAGCTCTGTTTTCAGAAAGTCCACATGTTCCCACAGAATAGCACCATCTGATGGGCTTTCAGGGCTCCAGGAAGGCCTCAAAGGGGTACGTTGGGGCCAAGGTCGCAGGGAGTCTCCCAAATGGTCTCTGGCCCCCTAGTCCCATGGCCTCCAAATGCTAACAGAGCCCACCTCCTTGCTTCCCAAGCAGCTCAGAACAGCCCGTCTACTGCTGTTCAGGCTGGAGGCCCCTGGACCCTTCCTGGGTCCGGACAGCTGCTGCCTCTCCTCACACAGTGCCACCTGCCTCCTCGCCCCACTGCTCAGGCAGGCCCGTTCATTCGGCTCAGGGAGCGCTCTTCTGACCACCACGGCCGGCCCCCCTCGTCCCTCAGGTCTCCACACCACTGCCCTCCCCAGCGGCCTCCCCTGCCCCCCTGGCTGCCCTCACATGAGATTTCGATTTCTTCACGCCTGTGACCCAGATGCAGTTACCTTGGTGTTCATTCAGTCTGGCCTACTATTTGATGCCGTCGGCCGTCTCATCACAATGCAGTGGAAGGTGCTGGATCGCGGGCTAGCCTCACCCTCTGCCACCCGACACCCCCATCCACATGCCCTGCATAGGCAGACAGCCCCCGTATTAATAGCTGATGGTTTGAATTCCCTCGGTGAGCCCCGGGGTCGGCAATCAGAAGGCGCCTGCCTCCTTCCCGCGCTGTGCCAGCTGCATAATTACACTTGATCGCTGCGCGGTGTGCGCTGATTGCAGCTGAGATGATCGCCGGCTTTCCGGCTGGTGGGCTGGGGCCCTGGCAGCCTAACGAGGGTAATTGAGGCAGGGCTGATTGTACCAGAAAGCTGGAGGGGACTGAGCCACGGGAACAGGCCACGTCACACCCCAGACTGGACCGCATTTGCTAAATTTGCTTCTGATGCAATTTCATGGTGATTATACTGATTTCTTTTTAGTGATTGAGCCTGGCGTTGAGCGTGATGCCAGGGCCGGCTGTCAGGGCGGGCCCCGTTTGGAGCAGGAGGCATTAGGACGCACGGCCTGCTGTCAGAGCTCACGGAGGGAGCCACTGTGGGAAGGCAGGCGGGAGTGCTGCCAGGGTGCCCTGGGAACCTCCCTCCTGATCTCTGGGACCTGCTTTCCGTCTGGCCGCCCCTTACCACGGGGCAGCCTTGGGCAACACCTGTGTGCCCTCAGCATCCTGTCTATACGTTGGGGATAATAGCCCCTACCTCACGGTCACTGTGAGGTCCAAACCAGTTGACTCACTGGCCAAGCTTGGACAGTGGCTGAACTACAAGTGAGCAATCAGCCTCTGTCATTGTCACTGTCTAGTGACAGCCTAAAGATCAAGCAGGTACACAGCAGAACCAGATATGACTGTTGGGGACACATCACACGTGTGTCCTCCAGACCCCGGCTTGCTTCATCCCAAACGATCACATCTGACTCCCTGGGCAGGAAGGGCCATCCCTGTTGGGCCACAGAGAAAACAGGACCACAGTCAGCGAAGGCCGCACAACATCTTCACCATCGGAGACCTAGGCCATCATTCCCACGGGATGGAACAGGGTTTGTGCTGGGAAAGGCCAACATCCCCAAACGGGCTCTCTCTGCTGCCAGGCTGCAAACAGAGCTCCTGGCAGAGAAGGCAGGGCATGCAGTGTTAGCCCCTTGCTGTTCAAGGTGGAGTCCAGAACTATGGCCTCAGGTCCCCGAGCTTGCTGGCCACAGGCATGCGGACTGCCCCAGGCCCTCTGTACCAGAGCCTGCATTTTAAAAGGCCCCCAGGGAACCACTTCTCTGAGCCACTTCTTAGTGCACAGCCCTGCTGCACAGTAGCCCCTGGGAGCCTCTGAAAAAAGCACACTGCAGGGCCCCCGGGACAACAGGCTCCGAAGGTTTCCAAGGGCCTCCAAGGCCTGCAGGTTCTTCGCCACGGGAGCAATGCAGTCCCAGCCTGGGCAGTACACCCGGGGGGCGGCTGAAACCCTGAAGGCCAATTGGCTCCTGTGGCCACTAGTCCTGGCACAACTGACACTTCTGAGCAAGGATGTGCTTGCAGTGCTTGGCACATGCCACCCCCACACCCCTCTCAGCAAGAAAAGCCCAGAGCCATGAGCTTTAGCAAAAATGTTTAATCTCTCCTTAATGTTTGTATTTACAAGTACTAAATCTGAAGAACAGTAAAATAGGAAATGACCGTGTATTTACACAATCTGTGGGCCGAGCGCCCCTGCAGCCACACTGCTCCTGGGAGAGGCCATGGCAGGGGAGGCTCAGGCGCCGAGGGATTGCTCCTTTTGGGTGGGGGCCCTGTGGCGGTAAGGACAGCTAATTGTGGGCTTCGTCTTAAAAATATCTCTCTGTAAATATATCTATTCTAGCGTGTGTAGCACCAACATGAGCCATCACATCCAGAACTGGGAGAACCAGGGCGGAGGCTCTCAGCAAGGTCAGACCAGGGAGTGGGGAACACCCAGGGCCCTCCGTCTTGGGGTGACCCTGGCTGCTCCGCCCTGGGTCAGGGAGTGCAGGGCAAGCTCGAGGTATATTGAGAGGCCGGGCTCCCAGACCAAGGCATGAGCCGTCCCCGGGCACTCCTGAGACAAGAGTGGGGAAGGCCGGAAGGGACAGCCGGAGGCAGGACAGGCCATAGCAGCAGCGCCTGGGGGGGACGGTGTCCCTGCACAGCACTTAGTGCTGCAGCCCAGACTCCCTGGGGCTGGGCCTGCACAGGGGCACTCCACCTCTAGGCTCCTGCCAGGCCCCCCCCGCCCCCCCAGGCCAGTGCCAGAGCTCAGGGTCAGAGCCCCCGGCAGGACAATGCTTGGGAGGCTGTGGTGCAGTACCTGGGCCCAGCGCCTGGGAAGCTAGAGGTTGGAGGACTGAGAGCCACTGACAAAAGACTCAGAACCTAACTCCAAGCTCTGGCGGGGAGGGAGGGGCGGGACCTGCTGCTCTGAGCAGACAGCAGGCTTAGAATCAGCTCGATCAGCTCACATGTAAACAGATATTGCTAAAGTGCTTGCGCCTGACAGGTGTGCGCTATTCAGTGGGCCTCCCCTCTTCCCCCCTCCCCAGGAGCAGCCTCGGGAGGTGAGCGTGGGCTGTCTGCAGGCGGGGAGGCCTCAGGACGCAGGGTTGGAACTGGATTCTGAGGAGGGCCGAGCAGGGGACTGGAAGAACAGGGCTTCCACTGGAAGCCAGCATCCAGGGAAGACTTTGGAGGAAACGAGGTCCACACCCAGGCACAGCCAGGCGGCATGAGAGGAGCAGGTGCACCTGGGACTAGAATCCAGGCCGGAGCAGCGGCCACCAAAAAGCAAGCTCAGTCTCCGACAGGCCTCGGCTCTGCCCCCCGCCGGCCCAGGGACGAGCCCGCGCAGTGTCAGAGCGACTGCCTGAGCGAGCCCGAGCCTGCTCATCACCTGCGGAGCGGGCGAGGGGAACCGTTTTCCCCGGTGCCAGTCAGGTTCTCGGGTTCCCCGCTGCTTCCCCACGCAAGCGGCCGCCCTGGGCCCATCTCCAAGGTGTGCAGCCTGGCCCATGCAGCTGAGCGGGGTCCTCCAGGTGACGCTGGCCACAGTTAGCTGTCCTGTAAAGTCCTTGGGAATCTTTAGTACCGTCAAAAAAGTGAACTTGGAGAGGGGGCCGCTTGTCTGCTTTCACAAGTGACTAATTAAAAAACATTTTAAAAAGTGTCTAACATCTCTAGTATTCAACACTTGCAGTTTTAAAAAGATCAAGTCAGACTTAACGCTAGCACAGTCATGCAGGAACTCACAGCCCCTCGCCCTGGAAGCTGGGGGTGGGGGTGGGGGTGGGGCGCCAAGAGAGAAGTTCTCTCCTTTATACATCAAAACAAACAAACAAACAAAAAAACAGGACAAACCACAGGTCGAGGGGTGGAGGCCTGGAGTGTTCCACTCAGGGAATCTGGCCACTTGCTTCACGACCATTTGGTATTGCTTTCCCACTGCCTTAATTTTCTTATTCTAAATTGTTTGTAAAATTTCTCCTCCTCCAGTCAGCTATACAGGACCCCACTGGGGCTGGAGACTGAGGCTAGAGCCACATATATATATATACATATATATATATATACACACACACATATATATACTAATGTACAGGTTTTGTTTTAGTTAAAAATTTGTTCCCTCTTGCTCATTGAAGGCAGGGTGGACAGAGCCAACCCCCAGGCCCTCTGGTCACTGTGTCCTGCTCCCAGCCAGGCCAGTATGACCCAGGACCCTGCCATGTTCCTGGCCGCGCCAGCAGAGTGCGGCAGGATTGCTTTGTTCCCCTACAGAACAAGTAGCCCCAGACGTCCCATTGCGTGTGAGGGGCCAGCATGCTGCCGAGATGCCAGGCGGAAGCCGCTGGAGGTGGAAGTGGAGAGGGGGAGACAGATGCAGGGAGGGAATCGGACAGTCGGGCTGCTCCCAGGAGCTCCATGCTGGAGAGCTTGCCCAGAGCAGATGCGGTGAAGGAATAAATAATGGGAATGTGTGCTCATGACTGGAGCTCCAGACCCCAGTGGCCCCCAGAGGCACAGCCCTGAGGACACGGGGAGTCGCCGAGTCCTTCTGGATTCACCTGGGAGCGGGGAGCGCTGCCTTCCTGCAGCCCCTCCACAGGAGGGAGCCGGGCCTCTCCGGGCGAGGTGCTCCTGCCTCCACCGCAGAGCACGCGGTGAATTGGAGGATGGTGGTGCGGTGCAGCAGTAAGCGTGAGGGTGGCAGGCGGGTGGCAACAGTCCAGACCGACTTCGGCTCACCTGGGCCAGGCCGGGCATTCAGCCTCCCCAGGCTGCCGGACAGGCCTCAGCCCTTATACTCTGCCAGGGAAGCCGAGAAGGCTGACCCCCTCCAGCCCCTCTTCCTGGCCCTTCTGGCCCCGCCAGCCTGGCTTCGAGGAGACAACCAGACGGGCATCCCTCCTCCCAGAGGGCCCAGCCTTACTCTCCAGGTCTTCAACAGTCTCCGGCGTCTCCAAGGTCTCCAGCTGCAACTGGAATCCCCTGCCCTGTGGCCAGCGGCTCTGGGCACAGAGGGTGCTGCAGGCACCGTCTCACGCACATCAGTACGAACCAGGACCCCCAGCCAGGGGGGAGAGGCGGGGAGGACGCTGGCCCGCACGCCTGCCCCGAGCACACGGGCGCTCGGCACACGCGGGGGAAGGCTGTCTCCGGGGGCCTCCCAGCTCTGGCTGTCGTTGGAGGCTTCCCTCTCACTGATCTCCCGCTGGGCAGTGTGGTGGTGGCTCAGCTGCTCAGGGCCATCGTGTCCACCACCTGCTCCAGCTTGCTCCGGAGCCGCTGCCGGCGAGCCTGCTCGTCCTTCTCCAGGGCCATCAGGATCTGCAGGGGCAGGCAGGGTGTCAGGGAGCCTGGCGGGCTCGCTGGGCTCACATGGGACCACCTCACAGAAGCCTGGAGGACTGCACTCCCTGAGCAAGCGGCACGGCTGGGGCTGCGGGACTCTGCAGCAGATACCCGATTCCGTCCCTTCCACCGAGCTGAGGAACCGGGCTTTCGAACCCGGACCTCCAAGTCACTGGTACGAAGACTGAGTCCCCCTGCCCTCTGGTCACTATGCCTACACTCGACCCACAACACACCAGCCCCAACGGCTCTGGTCACAGCCAGCCCTTCATGCCCCCTTGGTGCAGTTCCCCGCCTGGCCACTGGGGACACGGCCATGCCGCCACCCCCGGGAGGCCCTCCCAGCAAGGCAACTCTGCCTGTGCGTCTAGTCCCCAGGAAGCAGGAGCACCCTAAGCCCAGGCTCCTGGTTCCCGCTGGTGCCTCAGCCTAACAGCACAGCGCCTTCCACCACCTGTTCCTCTGGCCCCTTACGGTGCAGCTCCGCAGAGAACCTCCAGCTTCTTTCTCTCCCTCATGAGCCTGAGGAGGGCAGGCTTTAGTCCCCAACCCCCAGGCAGCGTCTCCAGGTCCCCCAGGATCTGTTGCTTATCCTTCTCAGCCCCAGGACATTTGCCCAACCTTACCTCCGAATACCTAGCCCCAGCTCTGCGTCTCAGCCCGTCCTCTTTCTGCTCTGGACTCATTTCTAGGGCCATCCTGCGGCTGCCGACCCCCACATGCTAACTCTGGAACCCAAGTCTCTCCCAAGTCCCAGCTCCACCTCAAACTTAAATAAAAATCCAAGGTGGATTCCTTGGACTTTGCCACCTCCTGTAGTTCATTCCATCTTGAGTCTGGAGTCACACCCCATAGCCAGTCTGATCAACAAGTCCTGATCCCTCCCACCCATGGCCCAGCCCTTACATGGTCCCTGACTTGCCCTCCCCCTGGGCACCCGACAGGTCACAGCTCTGTCTCCAAAGCCTGACGGCCTCTCACAGGAAAGCCCAAGTTCCCCAAGGCCTGCACACCCCTTGCCTCAGCCTGGCCTACCGCTCCCCCTCCTCCTCTCAGCCTCCTGCCTCCATGGCCCTGTAGCCAGGCCCACTCTGGCCTCAGGGCCTTAGCGATAGCCATGTCCATTCTGCCTCTCCGGCCCTGTGTGCCCCACCAGTTCAGGCCACTAGTCAGCCCTTCCTCAGGAAGCCCAGCTCTGTGAAGCGGATGACAAGGAGACCTGCTGCAGGCTCGCTCCAGGTCAGCAGAAAATGCTAGAGGAGGAAGGCTCTGGAGATGCTGCCCAGCTCATCCACCTTGTAACGCGAGCAGGTCAAACTCGCAGCCTACGTGCCTTTTATTTAAGGAGGCATGCGGCCCACCTGCTGCGAGTTTGGCATGCTTATTGTAATGGGCCCTTAGAGAACAGTCATTCACCAACCCAAGTTCTCCACGTCAGAAGCCACTGCAATCTTCTCCCCTGCTCCTCCCAAGCCCCCGTGCCCAGAGCATGCTCCCTGGCCTGCTGCAGCCCAGCAGACCCTGCCAGGCCTGATGGGCGATCAAACAGCGCTGTATCCCTGCCTCAGCACGTGAGGTGGCAAATGGGCAAGCAGATCAGAGGCAGGCACTGGATGTGGTTGACAGAAGGGCCCTGGGGAGGGAGCCCAACTTGGCAAGGCCTGGTGTGCTCACCTCATCCTTATACTTGGTGATGTAGGAGTAGATCTCATGCAAGGCGCTCATGCTGTTGAACTGGCTCAGGTGTAGTCGCGACTGCTCGGCCAAGTATGCACTCATGTCCTGGTCGCTGATGGCAGGCATCTTGGCAATATCAGCATAGTACCTGCAGGCAGATGGCAGGCTGGCAGGTGAGCTGGGTCCCAGCCCCCGGCTACCACCCACCCCCTGCACACTCGCCGCACCTCTCCACCCAGCTCTTATAGTTGGGGATGTCCTTGGCGTAGAGCAGTTTGTTGGAAGGCGAATCCTTGCCCAGCTTATGCTCAGAGGTGGAGCAGGAGTCCATGAAGGTCTGGGCCACCACCGACAGGCAGGCGTCCGTGATGCTGCTCTTGTGGATGTCGAACACGAACTGGGGGTTCTTGATCACGTTCACCCAGAAGCGCAGGGGCAGGCTGCGTGGGCAGGTCAGATGCATGGTCAGTACCCCTCCCAGCCGACCTGGCTCTGCCTCTCAGTGACCACGGATTTCCATGCAGATGGGGAAACTGAGGCCTAGAAAGGATTCTCAGGAAGTGAGAGCTGTCTCCTGCCACCCACACTACGGGAGGAGAGTCCTCCACATGGCCACAGGATTACACATGCACTCACACATGCTTCTGCCCAAGAATGGCTCCAGGGGACACATTCCAGCCATCTGACCTCTGCCCAAAATGCCACCCCTAAAACAGCCATCAACTGTGCTACTTGTGGCTGTTTAAATTGAAATAGACAAAGTTAAAAATTCAGAAACTCAGCTGCAGAAATCACACATCAAATGCTCTGTAGCCACATGGGGACACAAAACCACCACTCTGGATCTAGAACATTCCGTCACTGCAGAGAATGCTCCTGGATGGTGCAGACCAGACGATGCTCCTTCCATGGTGCCCATGGAACCCCTCGAAGGCCCATAGGCAGCACAGGCCAAGCCCGAGGCCCAGGGTGCATCCAGGTTTGGGGAGCAGAAGCATGTGGAGACCAGAGTGCTGGGAGGGAAAGGCTACCAGGGATGGAGTAGGTGGGGGGTGGGGGCAGAGGCCCAGGAGCTTCTCTGAAATGGGCCCGATGCTGCGGGGCACATGCTCAGGCTCAGGGAGACAAAAGCCAGACTGAGGGGTGGGTGCTGGGGATGGAGTGCTGACTACCTGAAGGGATGAGAGTCCCCAAGTGTTTGCTGTCACTACCACTGTTGTCCTCGTCACTGCCAATGGCTGGCACAGGCCTGGTCCACCAACTTCATTTCTCACAAAGCCCACACTCACTCCCTTGCACAGAGCCATGTGTGCACACATGCAGGTTCCAGAGCAAAGGGGCTCCTCCGAGCGGAAGCAGAGGCCATGCCCAGTCCCAGAGCTCGGGGGGCAGTGGATGGCCTTCAGATGGGTGAACTGGGAAGGCCCACATGACGAGGGTCTGACCATAGCAGGGCGAGAGCAAACCCAGGCAGCCTCTCCCCTCACCCATCAGAACAGGGTACCCAGAGGACAGGCCTCTTTGCAGCTGCTCAGCCCTTGCCTCCCTGGCTGTGCCCCACCCGCCCAACTGCCAATCCCGCTCCAAAGGTACCAGTTGCTCTTCCAGGTGTGGCGCACGTCTGAGTCGTGTATCTGGTGCTGATCAGCCTGCTCGTCCAGGAAGTCGAACATGTACTTGATGGCCAGCGGCAGGGCCGAGCCCCGGTGTGCTGTGCTGAAGATGGTCTCAAACAGGTCGTCCACGAACTTCTGCAGCGTGCCCTGCAGGCAGGCAAAGGCACAGAGCTCCAGGGCACCACCGGCGGCCCCTCAGCTCCCCGGCGGCCTGCAGCTGGCTGTGCCGCGCCCGCGTCCCCACCGCCTGCCCATCCAGGCCTACCTTGGTGGCCAGCAACCGCGTCAGGTAGATCTCTGAGACCATCTTGCTGCCACGGTCACCCTCCCGCTGGTCCAGGTGGTCGTGGTTCTTCACCAGGTGCCACAGCTTGGTGCCGCTCTCCAGGTCGGGTGTGATCATGGGTGTGCGTGAGCGCAGGCTGTCGGGGCTGCTGGCTGTGCGGAGCATGCTCTCTGCGGGCACCACGCAGTCAGCTGGCAGGCCCACTGCATCCAGCACCCACACCCTGCCCTGGCCCTGGCTGGGCAGCCTCGGGCTGGAAGCCCCTCTGTCTGAGCCTCAGTTTCCACTTCCGAAACCAGGGTCCTCAGCCCCCGCCCCCTGGGTTGTGAGGGACAGAGGATGACATGCTGTGTGTGGGTATGTGCTATAGGGAAAAGGTGAAGCCTCCAAACCGAGGGAAAGGCTGTGTCCAAGTGACAGGCCGTGGTGTGGCCCTCCCAACCTTTGCACGGCCCTGCTGCAGAGGGGCCCAGGGTAGGCATGCTATCCAGGCCAGTCGTGCTGCCCAACCCGACCTCTCACCGTATCTGCTCAGGGATTTAGTGAAGGTGGACGAGTTGGAGATGTTGTAGGCAGATGTCTGTTTGGGCACCAGAGCCACCGAGGACCCATCCGTCACCTGTGGGCAGAAGGCCGGGAGGCTCATGACCCACCGCTGGGAGCTGTGGTGACACCTCCAATCCTTCAGGGCTGTGCTGGAGGCCATGCACCTCACACTCTGAGCCTCAGTCAGGGGCAGGCCCAGGCACCCAGCACTGGCCCTTTCCCACCGCAAAGGGCTCCTCTGAGCTGGAGCAGAGGCCACGCCCAGTCCCAGAGCACAGGAAGCAGTGGACGCCCCTCAGACGGGTGAGTGGCGAAGGGCCACATGCAGAGGGCCTGACCATAGCAGAGAGAGAGAAACCCAACCTTTGGTACGCCTCAGATGGGCCAGTCGTGGGTCTGGGAAGGCAATACATGTGACCATGTCCCTGTTTGTGCCAACATCTGCCACCCATGCACAACCAGGGGCCGGACACCAGCTTCCACTCTGCCCTGGAGCCTGAGGAGAGGCTGAGCCATACCAGAGGGTGGGAGGTGCAGGGTCACCTGATAATGAGCCAGAGTATTCAGCCTCTTCCAGTCATTGTCAATCTTGGTGGTGACATCCTCATCCTGCAGGATGATTCGCGCCATGCGGCCCTGGCGCCACTCTGAAGGGAGGAAAACGGTGAGTGCAGGGCCACGGGCAGGTGCCTCATTTGCCCCTTTCCGTGGTCTCCCTCTCAGCCCAGGAGCATCGGTGTCCCAGGGCACTTAGTGCAGAGCCTCCTCCCTCCCTCCCTCCTTCCCTCCCTCCTTCCTAGCAGCTCGCAGCCTGGCTCAGAGCAGGAAGCATATGCCCCCAGCGGCAGCTGTCCTGCCCCAGGCAGCCAACCCCCACGTAACACCTGCCTTTGAGTTCTAGGAAGCTCTTCCAACTCCTCAGCCTGGCATTGAAGGCCTCCATGTTGGTGCCCCCACCTCTCCAGCCACATCCACGGGGAGACTCCCCATTCCCAGGCCTGCTGCTCCTCCTCTGCCACCCTGCTCAGCTCCGTGGGTTCCCCTACATGCCCAGCTCATGAGCCAGTGCCACTCCCTGCCCCAGCTCCCTGCCCCAGCTCCGATGGCCCACCCTCCTCCTCCAGTAAGTGGGAACCCCACTCCCTGACTCTTACCTGGACAGGGTGGCCCTCTAAGTGTACTCCCTGATTCCATCCTCAACCCCGCCTGCCTCCACCCTGCCCTGCCCACATCCAGAGCCGTTGGAATACATCCCTTCCCTCAAGCCCTCAACACCCCTCCACGGCCTCCAGCACCCTCCACCAGCAGCCAGGGCCTGGCCTGGGACAAGAGGCCTTGCTTGGACTTCTCCAGCCCTTAAACCCAGCCCCTGGCCCTGGCCCTCTCCTTGCACCTGGGAGGCCACCCTGGCAGGCCCATTGCTCAGAACCTCGGCATGGCCACACTGCCCGACAGCACGGAGCCCCGCCCTCACTCACCCAGGTCCATGTCCCCAGTCTTGGGCCGCTGCGAGTACGGCACACCCTTGTACACGGCGTCCAGCAGCTTCTCCTTGACCTGCGTCACTGTGTCGCAGTTCAGTCCCTTCACCGGCACCTCAGGTGCGTTCTCGTTCTCAGGGTTCACACAGTTCAGGGTCTGGGGGCAAGGAGGGGTGCACCATCAGCACTCACCTCTCAGGAAGGAGGCCGATGGGAGAGCATGGGTGGGGGGCGGGCAGGGCAGGGCAGGACGCTGGGCCTACGCTCACCAGCATCTTGTAGTCGATCTGCTGCCGGATCAGCTTGTCCTCACTCAGGGAGTAGCGCGCCTCACCCGTGATAGCGTCGATGGGGCCCTTCTCCATCTGCTGCTTGATGGCGCAGTACAGCATAAACAGAGGCTCCCCTGCGCACTCCTGCGGCAGCAGGCAAGTGGGGGGTCAGGCTGCAGCCAGGACCCCAGGGGCTTCCGCCCCTGCCCACCTGCCCCCAGTGCCTCTGCACCGTCCCCACAAGGGGAAATCAGCAACATTGTCAAATTCTTCTAAGAAGGCACGCAGAACCCTGGTTCCAGAGCCCAACAAAGACGGCAAGAGAGTAAGTTAGACAGACACGCTGCCCCTCTGAATGCTAACGTGAAACCCCAACGCGACCTTAGCAGAGTGTCACGAGTACATGAGAAAATGTGATGTGGCCACGTGGGCTTCATGCCAAAGAACACTAAAGCTCAGGCCTCAGCGGGTCCACTGCCCCAGTCCCTAGCCAATGCCCTAGCAGCCCACTTACTGGAGCCTGAAGTGCCAACACTGCATTCTGGACCCCCATGGACCACAACGTGGGCAGACCCTGTGCCACAGATCACTAGGCATGACCTTGATTTGCTGGCTGCCAGGGCGTTCCTGGCTGGGACCCTGCCACTGCAGGGAGAGGGCTGCCCAGCTCCGTTACTCGCGAGGTGCGGATGCACCGACACAGGGCAGTTCACCAGCACTGAGGGCACGAAGCCAGAGCCACGGTGCTGTGGGGTGGCCTCTGGGCATTCTGTGAAGGTCTGCTCTGCTCCCACCCTGACCACTGCCCCCAGCTACCACACAGCAGCCACGAAAGCTGTCTCCTGCTCTTCCAAACACCTAGTTCCCCCCTCAAGGCCTTGGCACTGCTGTCCCTACAGCCAGCAATCTCTCCTCAGGTCGTCACTGGCCCTTCTGGACTCCACCCAACCTGCCTTCTCAGAACAGCTCCCCAGGCCAAAGCTGCTGGCCCTCATCACCATCAGGGCCCTGCCACAACCTCCAGCTTCTGTTGCTCTCTGTGAGGCCCTCTCCCAGCTGGAATGGAAGCTGCCTGAGGGCCAGAGCACAGCCGGCTCACCCACATCACATCCTAACGCCTAGCATGGAGCCTGGGTATGCCTGGGGCTCCGGACATTGCTGGACAACAAATGCCATGAGTGAAAAGAGATGTCGAAGGAAGGGGCTCATGTCCTTACAGCAAAGTGAAGACAGTCGACATCAGAGCTCACCAGTCCTGTCTGTCCTAGGCTGGCCCTGACTACACGAGCCACACCTCAAAGGGCCTGACTTGCTGTGCCCCTTGTACAGGTAAGGCCCGAGTGTGGGCACAGGCTCTGGTATTGCCTTGGCGCCCAGAGGATGGAGTTTAGGAATGTGCTCCAAGAAGGCAGCACACTGGCCTACCCCACCCACTCCGTCACCACAAGCAGCAGCTCTGCCCCATAACCAGGCGCTCTGGGCACCTTGTCAGCATCTGCAATCATTAAAGAAACAGCCCTAGACTCCCAACATGTCTATCTCTGAAATTACGTTTCATTTGCAAACTTGACTTCATTAAGTCAGCTAGGAAGGCGGCAAGAATGGGTGCACATTAGGATGCCCTGCCATTAATAGCTGCCTCTTCTTGCAAGACCCATCTGGAGAGAATGGCTGGGGGACAGACCAAGCACCCGCTCAAAGGCTCCCCTGCTTGCACAGCGCGGGAGAAAGGGGTATTTCTAAAAGTCAGAAGGAAAAGGTAACTGGCACAGGGTTACACAGTGAATATGGGGAAGCCAGGATTCTAACCTAGATCCACATCTTTCTAAAGTGCCTAGCCCTCAAATGCCAAATGTGCAGAGGGTGCAGGTCGAGCGGGCTATCTATTTCTGGTCCAGCCAGCAGGCTCCCCAGTGCTGGCTCCAACCACTCGTGCAAAACCTGCTCAGATGGGGCAAAGTCGGGCTGGAAGATCTAAGGCCAGGAGACAGGAAGGCCAGAACTCAAGGGCCCATCTAGTCCTACCCTTCTTGGGCCTCAGTTTCCTATAAAGTGAGGGAAAAGGATGTCTCAAATGCCTCCCAGCCCCAGCTCTGAACATGCAAAAACTACCAATGAATTTTCAAGTACAAAGATAATACAAATATAGTCTATTCTATAAATGATGTTAGGACAAGTGTTTCTCCACTTCAGAGGGGGGAGGGGGAATCAAGTGTGAACCTCCCTCACATAGTACACAAAAATCATTTATATGAACAACACAGGAGCTATACAACATGGAAACTTTGTATTTTTTTTTTAAACCCTGTATAAACTACTAGAAGAAATAACCCTAAAAAAGCAATTAAGGACTAAAAAAAAGAGACATTAAAAAATAAAAGTGACCAATCAAACAAAAAGATGCCCAAGTTATTAGAGAAACAGTAATTAAAGCAACAAGCTGGCAAAGATGAGGGGGGGAAAAGCTGATAAAGTAGGTATTATCCAAAGCCTGGGTAAGATTCTCAAACACTAAATCGGTGCAACCCTTCTTTGCAAACAACTTGGCAGCATATATTCCAATAAAAAATGAACATGCCTGATCACTTACAATCATCGTTCTGGATATCCACGTAAGCATTAACACAGCGAGCAACGACCATTGGATCAGCACGCTGGCCGCAGTGCAGGCCATGGAGAGGAAAATGCAAGCTCTCCCACCACCTCCAGCAGTGCAACACTCACACTGAGAACATTACACAACTGTTCACAAGAAGGAAAACCACCTGCAAAGGTGGCCACCACACCTCTGCCTGAGGAGGGAAGTACAGTGCAGTGTGAAATGCACAGCCCTAGAACGGAAAGAACCTGTAGTGAAGGAAAGGTATAACACTAGGGTTTCTTCTTATACATGCTATTTATAGATATTTGCTTCACAGTTCAGAAACCAGCATGGAGGACACACATCAAAACACTGATGGTGGTCACCCTCAGTCTGGGAGGACGGCTCAGCACTTTACTCACTCTGCTGTTTAGGTATGCTAAAATGAACAGGGGTTACTTTCCTAATTCATTTTTTGTTTCTTAAAGACAGCAAAGAATGACAGGGATTTGGGGTGTTTAAAAACAATTTAGGGCACACTAAAAAGAAATGCACTTTCAAGCCATGGGAAGACATGGAGGAACCTCAAGTGCATTTTACTATATGAAAGAGGAGTCTGAAAAGGCTACAAACTGTATGATTCCAACTACAGGACATTCTGGAAAAGGCAAAACTGGAGGCAGGAAATTATCAGTGGCTGCCCAGTGAACAGGTGGAGCATAAGCATCTTCAGGGCAGTGAACTACTAATATGCAATGGTGGGTACAAGTCACTGCCATTTGTCCAAACCCAAACGCGCAGCACCTGGGGGAACCCTCACATGAACGATGGACTTTGGGGGATGTTATTTCAACTTAGGTTCTTCGATAGTAACCAACGCATCACTCCGGTGGAGGATGCAATAATGGGGAGGCTAAACGAGGGCACGCGATATATGGAAAATCTCTGTAACTTCTGCCTGATTTCGCTGTGAAACTAAAATTGTTCTAAAAAAAAAAGTCTAGCAAGTCGAAGTATGGACCAATGAAGAAAAAAGCTGTTATCATGAGAATTTTTTATTTATTTATATGAGATGGAGATGTTAACTAATCTTACCTTTGTGATAATCATTTCCCAATATATGTAAATCAAACCCTTATGTTGCATGCTTAAACTTACACATTGGTATATGTCAATTGTTTCTTGCTAAAACTGAAAAAACAAAATAACAAAGTGCACTCCTCCCTCAGGACTCACGGTGACTGGTTCCAGGACCCCCCCATAGCAAACCCCACAGACACTCAAGTCCCTTATATAAAGTGGCACAGTATCTGCAAATAATCTACAGACATCCTCCACTTACTTTAAATAACCTCCGGATTACTTATAGTACCTAATTCAACATCAACGCTGTGGAAATAGTTTTATACTGTACTGTTTAGGGAACAATGGCAAGAAAAAAGTCAGTACCTAGTCCAGAGTAGATACAACCGTCATAGGCCTAACTACATGGTAACACGTCAGTGACAATGTAACGTCTTTTTTCCTGAAAATTTTTTTATCTGTGGTTGGTTGAATCCACGGATATAGAACCTGCAGTCACAGAGGAGTGACCGTATACATTAAACACCCCCCCCCTCAAACAGTTGTGGCACAAAGTCAGTGGCCAGCTAATGTAGGCGGGAGGAGCCTAAGCCAGTGTCGGGTACCCCTCCTGCAGATCCACATGACTCTGGGCCAGTGCCTCCTGCCCAGCACCTCACACATCCTTCGTGAGGGGCAAACATGGTTTGTGAGCAGAGGAGCAGATGGAAGCACACCTTGGCCCTGCTCAGCTTCTTCAATGGAACCCTGGAAGGGTGGGCCAACGTGGCCTGTAGTTTCCAACACTGCCTTGCTGCCACTCCCTTAGCCAAGCCTGGCCTCGTCTCCCTCTACCTGATACCTGATACCAACCCGACCGGACCTCCAAGAAGTGGCCCCACCTTCGAGCCCACAGCACCCACAGCTTCCTGGTAACAGCACCCACTCAACCGCTCTGCCTTCAACCCTCTGTGCCGGCCCCACTGGCCCACTTCCTGTAGCCTGACCCTCCACCAGGCATCACACAGCTCACACCCGGTCCAGGCCTCAGGCTGGATTTCTCAGCTGTGGAGACTCAGGAGCAGACAGGCCGATGAAGCTAAGGCAGCTCGGACCTAATGGCTCATGTCCTCTAAACTTTGCTTCTCCTGATTCCAGAGTGCAATTCAATGAGCGTGTAAAAATACATCACCGTCTCACCAAATTTTACAGGAAATGCACAACTTTTCATTACTGGCTCCCAGCTCAGCATAACAAGAACCCCAGCATTTGCTGGGCACTCTCCACAGGCCTAGATTTTCCCAGAGAGCCCTGTCCAGCCTGTCTTCCCTGTCCACACAATACTTCACCCCCACCTCAGAGCTGTTACTCCCTCTGCCTTGCTAAGCAACTCCTTCCCTTCCTCAAACCTCACCCAACCCTTGACATCTGCCCCTTTTCATATGTCCTGATTCCTATTTACCCTCTCTCCCCAGCCAGGCAGGACTCTGCTCTGGGCCCAACAGCATTCTGAGTGAAGGGCTGAAAGCCCCCTTGGGTGTCCCCAATTCAGTAAGGACACAGGAAACAGGTCCTTGGCTAAGAAGCAATCACGGGGATATTCAGGTCACTAGGCTCCACTGCCCATTATGCTGGCTGTCCGCAGAGCGCCTACAGAGGTCAGAGAAATGAGCGGAAGCACGAATGAACATACAGCCTGGGCCTGGTCTGGGACCCTCTGTCCCCTCCTCCTGAGTGTGTCTGCCAAGCCTTCAGATTTCAAGGGAAAGCAGATGCCTGGGTCTGAGCGATCTCCCACTCTCTATGTGCAGCCCACACGGGATCCACCTGGACCCATATCTGGCCTGGGGCTGCCCTCTGCCTCCACCCCTTCTGCACCCACTCAACCGCTCTGCCTTCAACCCTCTGCGCCGGCCCCACTGGCCCACTTCCTGTAGCCTGACCCTCCACCAGGCATCACACAGCTCACACCCGGTCCGAGCTGCCTTAGCTTCATCGGCCTGTCTGCTCCTGAGTCTCCACAGCTGAGAAATCCAGCCTGAGGCCTGGACCGGGTGTGAGCTGTGTGATGCCTGGTGGAGGGTCAGGCTACAGGAAGTGGGCCAGTGGGGCCGGCGCAGAGGGTTGAAGGCAGAGCGGTTGAGTGGGTGCTGTTACCAGGAAGCTGTGGGTGCTGAGGGCTCGAAGGTGGGGCCACTTCTTGGAGGTCCGGTCGGGTTTGTGCCCTCTGCCTCCACCCCTTCTGAGGTCAGCACAGGTCAGGGCCTGTCTTCCAGGGGTGGGGGCTCTCCCAACCCTGAACAGGGGCTTGTCTGTGCAACTTCTCCCCACAACGGGAGCCATCAGGAGGCCCCAGGTGTCTCCTCAGGCTGGCCCAGTGCTGGGTACTGGACACACGGACTCCCCTGCCAGGTCGTCCCCCCTCATCCTTAGCTCCAAGCCATGGGTACAGCGCAGAAACCTGGGCCTGTATTCAAACTCCAGCTCAGCTGCACACGGGCTGGGGCCCAAGACAGCTTGCCTCAGAGCTGGGGTGGCCATTCCTGCCTCAGTGACTGGGTGAGGCCTGCACAGCCTCACAGAGACAGGAGATGGGCCAATGGGTGCATGTCCTGCGTGAGTCCACTCTGAGCCACTCTGGGCTGAGACTGCATCTCTGACCTCTTTCCCTCACACCCATTCATCTGTCCCCAGACCCTCTTGTTCTCTCCTCCCCAGCCCACCTACCTTGAGGAATTTGTACAAAAGGAAGGTGAACCAGTTGGTCAGCATCTTCTCTGCTACTGACTCAGTCCTGGAGACAGACAGAGGCAGGGTGACATAACTCCCACTGCCAGGCCCACACATATGCCCATCCTCACCCTCACCCTCACCCTCACCCCTTCCTATAGCACTAAAGGCACTCACGGCTGGAAAGCTGCGGTGGAGACCCCAGCCCTCAGCCCCAGAGGAGGCCTCTGAGCATGACTCAGGCCCGGCACTGATGGTCCTAGAGTGGAGACCCACACCCAACACCTGGTCTCCACTACCAATCTCTGGTCAGAGGAAGCCAGGGCTTCCCCTAAAACCGCTACAGTGACGCCCCAGGCCAAGCACCCAGCGGGCCTTGGTGTCTGCAGGTGGGAGGGGTGGGCTCACCGCCGCAACAGCAGCTTGGGGTGATTCTTGCTCTCGAGGTTCTTCTCAATGAGGTCAGACAGCAGCTGCTTGAGCACGCCCGTGGCATACTCCATCTCACCCTGCAGAGCCGTCATGATAAGCGAGGCCACATTCCCACGGTCGCGCATGGAGAAGCTGCGCTGGGCCTCCAGCGTGCGGATAAAGGTTAGCAGGAAGTGCTTCTTGGTCAGCAGCTGCCCAAACAGTGTCAGTGATTTCTCCACATTGGCCTGTACCTGGAAGGACAGGGGCCTGCTCAGACCCACAGCAGGGTACCCAGGCCTGTCCGGGGGGGTGAAGTGGGGGGCATGGGCAGGGGGGCAGAGAGGGAAGAGGCCTTATGGGCAGGACAGTGCCAGAGGGCAGGGTGAGGCCACAGAGCAGGCCTCAGAGGCAGGTGACACTCTGACAGTGTCCAGCCCTCAGCAGAATGGACGTAGCCTGGCAGCTGCCGGAGACACCCACCCAGGCTGAGACCCAGGCATACCAGCGTTAGTGAGGGGTGTAGAATGGGGGCCTGTTCCTGCCTCTATCTAGCAGGCTGGAGGGAGCCCAACCCAACACCCCATCTGCACATCCATGTTTTCACTCTGCTCTTGCCACAACCATCAACCCAGAAACTTCATGGAAGATGCCTGAAGTCCAGCAGGGGAAGAAGCTTATTAGGGCCACACGGCATGGAAGTGGGATAAAGAGGTGGGATGCAGGCATGGCTCGCTCTCTTATCTGTACCAAGGCTTGTCAGGCAGGAGGTTCCTCGCTACTGGGCTGTGCCAGAGGCCCCCAGTAACACCTGGTTCCCAGCCCAGGCAGACAGATGGCAGGTCCCAAGAAGAACACACAGTCACAGCTATGAAAGCAGCTGGACTAGCACAGCAGAGAGCAACATGAGGAGAGAGACCTGACAAAGGACACGGAGCTCCCAGCAGGCAGCAATCCCAGGGAACGCCTGGGCCCAAGCCAGAGTGACAGGAAATCTTTCAAGTTCAGTCTAAGAGGAAACATCCCACCAATGGAACCGCACAGGTGAGCAGGCCCCAACATGTGAGGTGTGCAGAGAAGGGATGCCCTCGGCTAGAGAACAGACAGAGCTCATTTTCAGGGCCTGACTATTCCCAGCTGGGAACTGGGCTCCTGGCCTGCCATGGAGACCCCGAAAGGTGTATTGTGCCAACAGCCAGGACTCTGACATCTTCAGAGAAAGGCCCAGCTCTGATGGCCTCCATGCTCCCTTGGTCACGTGCTCCTGCCCCAAACAGCCACAAGAATTTCAGCTGGGCACTCACACCTCCCAGCATACATGGGCTGGGCTCCTGCCCAGTGAAGCCTGGCATTCAGAACCACCCAGGAGACAGACCAGGATGAGCTGTAGGGTGTATGAGATGGACTAAAGGGCTCCACAAAACGAAGGCGGCCCCAAGGAGCCCAGTCACTGGCGGGGTTTGCTGGGTTGTGACTCTCCCACCCCAGACTCCTTCCTGACCTTCCTCCTTGCTTCCCAGCTCCCTTACTGCAGGTTCAAGCCATCCATCAGGACCCTCTAGCTGCCCACCAGCACCCCAGGAGCCCCTCCTCCCCCAGATGGATGTGGGATGAGCCCCGACCAGCAGCCCACCTCCATCTCCTTGAGCACAGGGTGGTCCTCAATGCCGGGGAAGAGCACCCGCATGGCATATGTCCTGTAGTCGAGGAAGGGGATGCCAGCACCATCCAGGTCATTGGTCAGCTCGTGGATATCCGTCTGCAGCTCTGCAAAGGCTATGGCCAGACCAGGAATCAAGGCAGGTGCCCCACTGGCCTCCAGGCTCCCGAACCCCCACTCAGGACCAGGCTTACACCCTGGCTCTGCTGCTCACTGGTGGGGTGACCTTAGGAAACTACTGCCCATGCCTCAGTTTCCCTAGTCCTAACACAGGAATAAAATCCCTTTATTTCTCTGAGTCATCACAGGATTAGCCAAGATGAGAGCAGAGAAGGTATTGGACAAGGCCCAGGCTCTGAGGGGTACATGGAGCTCCCAACATGCAGCAATACTAGGGAACGTTTTGCTAAGACAGGCATTCACCCCTCATACCGCGCATTGGCATGTAGGGGTGGATTAATAATGGGTGTCAGCTCTTTGCCACCTGAGAAGGCACCCACCCTGGCTCCCCTGGACTCAGCCGCCTGAAAAGAGAAGGGGCGTGTCCAGATGAGGGAGATGGTGGGCAGCAGAGGTGCCAAGAAGCAAGGGCTGTGCAAGCCCCCCAGACCTCCACACTGACAATCACCAAATGCACAGCTCAGGCCTGCAGGCTGCTACACTGCCCACCCACCCCAGACAGCTCAGCCTCTCTCGGGAACCAGGCAGGCAGGTGCAGACCCTGACGGAAATATCCCAGAGGTGTGAGGCATTGACCCTGCAGCAGCCCTAGGAATGAGCTATCTGATCAGGAGACAGAGGAATGCCTGGCGGGCTCTGGGCAACAGCTGGCAAGTTTAACTGAGAGCTGGGCCTTCATCTCCTCAGGCCCGGGCGTCTGGTTATCTCTACTTGGCTGCCCGGGAAAGCCCGCCAGCTGTTGCACCTACACACGCTGGCAGATCAAGGCTTCATGCACACCCGTCTCAGTGGGCAGCCATCCTTGCAGCTGTAGAGGTTCCCGCCTGCAGAACTCTGCTCTGGTCCCTGCACACCTGCTTATGTCCCATCAGTGGCAGGCGGGTTTGTCGGGGAGTGAGGAGGCTCCCAGGACTGGCAGGGTACTTAGCAAAGGGATACCTTGGTCCCTTTCAAGTTATCAACCTGATGACAGGCTCATTATGACCCCAAGGCCCTTAGGCCCATCCTACCACTTAGCTCCTTTTCTTCATTCAAAATTAGAACACTGCTAGTGTCCGCCTTTTAGAATTGTGAGCATTCACTAGTCAATATCAGCAATATGCTATGGTTGTGCCTAGCACCTCACAAACATTCAATAACTGGTGATTATCACCAGTGCTGCTGTCACCCTTCATAACAGCCCCAGACCCTTTAGATGTTGCTCAGAGACATGCACAGAGTAGGTAGGGGCTGGCCTGTTGCTGGGGCCCTAGCCCTGAGGCACCATCTCATACCCAGCCAGGGAAGCCGGCCATCATGGTAGCTGAACCTAACCCTCAAGTGACCACTGTGCAGCCCATCGCCTATAGCCCCAGCCCCCACTTCCCTGCTGCCAGTACTCAGTCCCACCCACACAGCCAGCAGCGTTGCCCTCAACTCTGCCAGGGATGAGCCATGGCACCTTGGGCACCCTGGCCTTCCTGTGAAATATCAGGAAGTTACAGCTTGCTGACCCGCTAGCCCACTGCTCACCCAATTCCGACATCTATAGCCTCTACCTCCAGAACCCACCCCATTCTGTGGACCACCCTCACCTGCCCTTGGGGTCCACCCACTTTCCATCAGGGGCTTCAGGGTCACAGGCTTGGGGAGCATGTGACCAGGTGTAACATCAGGAATTGGCTGGAGTTGGGCACAGCAGGGAAGCTAAGCTCACCCACTATGGCCATCTTGTCACCACCGAGAGCGAGGAGCCCCAAGACGAAGGGATTCCTGACAGGCATACATTCCGGAAGCCAGCGTACTCTGCACTTGCCCTGATTTCTGCCATTCACACTCCAGGGTCGACATACACATGCCCATGCCAGAGGACTATAGCCTGACTCCCTGAGAAAGGGCTCCTCAAGGACTAAAGGCCACCAGGCCAGGGTCTGCATGTGCTGAGGGGTAAGGAAAAGGCCCCACTCAGCTCGATGCTTGGTCACAGGCATGGAGCTACCACACTAGCATGAGCATGCATGCAGCACTGCCCTGCAGGCTCTGCACAGGCCACCTGGACACTCACAGTGCCCAGTGAAGTGGGCACTGGCACTATGCCCATCCTACAGATAAGGAACTGCGACACCCACGATTATGTGTCTGTCCAGTGTTCTACAGCCAAGATGGGCTCAGATGGCTAGAGTCTGCGTTGCAAGCAGCATCCCACAGAAGCCATACCTGCCCCAAGGGCCTAAGGCCCCAAGGCCCCAGGCCCCAGTGATGGTCTCCCTGTGCTTGGCTGTTCCCAGTAAGGCAGGCAGGCGCCTCACTGGGAACAAGCCAAGCACAGGGAGGCCATCAAGAATGTTGCAAACTGAGTAGTGAAGTTGGCAGGTAGACAGTCCCTGGTTCAGAGATAGCAGCACCCCAGCATGCCCTATGTCCCTGGAACCCCTCATGTTTCTCTGTCCATAGCTCCAACAGACCTTCCTTGCATTCGAGGGCCACACGGGACTCCAGGTTGTCCATCTGGAGCTGCAGCCGCTTGAGGGTGCGGTCAGCATCGCGAGATTTGCGCTTGTAGGCAATGAGCACCGCCACGATGACAAGCAGCAGGAGGCCCCCACCCCCGCCGATACCCACGATGGCGGGCAGGGTCAGCAGGCTGTCTGAGTACATCTGCAGCATGCCCGGGGAGAACTCGAAGCCACCAGCCCGAACCTGTAGGGGAGGGTACAAACTGTTCAGGTGACATGCCCACTCATAGCTCCTGGGCCCACACACTCAAGATCCCCACAGCATCTGCCTCTGGCCTGGACTGCTCAGTGGGGATGGGGACGCTGGGGACCCAGGGTAAGTACCAGGCCACCTGGAGTACATGGATTGGATGAGGGCCAAGTTAGGGCTTGCCTGGAGCTGGGCTCTGTCACAGAGTTGGGGTTGTCATAGGTGGGACTAGGTCAGCAGGTCAAAGACAGGAAGGACCCAGTAGACCAGAGCCAGGGCTGAGGCACAGGTCACCGGGCTATGGACATACCGTGACCTTGTGCTGCCCCGTGAGGTTGGGTGACTCGCAGAGGAGCTGCGTCTCCGACACTGTGAGGATGCAGGGCGTGGAGCCGATGAGCACCGTGTAGTTGAGCCTTGAGTTGCCAGGTGCAGGTGGTAAGAGATTTCGGCCCTGGGGGTGGAGGGTGCGGATGAGCTAGAGCCCCAGTGGCCCTTGCCTCACCTGTACCCCCACTCCTGCCCGCTGAGTGAGGCCCACCTTGAGGATGAGTGGGGAGCCGGGCTTCAGCTCCAGGAGGCCCGTGGGGCTAAGTGGCTCCAGCACGGGGTCGGGAAAGTAGAGGAAGGAGGAGGAGTTGAGCACAAGCAGGGCACGCACGTCATCCATGACGAAGCCCAGCTCTTGAGGCCGCTCCCCCTGCTCGGCCGGGCTGCGGGAAGGGTTGTCCACCGATGGGGCCAGGCACACCATGGTGGTGTCGTTGTACACCAGGCAGTTCTGGGGACACAGGTGCGAGGACATTGGGCCAGCTGCTCTGCACATGGAGCCCGGCCCCAGCAGGGCCAAGGAGCTGCCGCCGCACAGGCACACCCAGAGGCCAGGGATGGCTTCTTTCCCCGGGGTCTCCAAGCACAGCAACTGCCAAGGCAGCTTGGGCTGCACAGTAGGGGGAGGGGTACAGGGAGGGGCAAGAACTCACGTTCTCCCTTTCGACGCCTCCGTACTTGGCCCGGATGCGGGGTTCTCGGACAGTGGCCAGGTTGGTGCCTGTAACTGTTAGGAGGGTCCCTCCACTAGAAGATGAGGGGGTGAGGGAATGAGGGGTCATGGGTGAAGCTCTCCATCCCAGCCCTGCACAGACAGGTGGGTCCAGACACACCACCCAGCTTCCCAGAAGACACAAGCAGGTTACAATCTTTCAGCACCAGAACTCAGATTAAATCAACCACATCTGCGGGCAGGGATCTATTATCCTGACAGCTGTGGCTGGAACATCTTCATTCTTGTTCTTTTTTTTAGAGTGAAACATCAGAGTTTAGAGAAATTTTTGTGTAACACAATTTTCCAGGTTGCTGCATCGAGAGCAGGGGAGTGACCAAAGTCTTAAACTTTGTTATTTCTACTCCCATCCACAGAGACAGACCCGGGCAGCACAGGAAGGGTGTGGCCACACCCTGCCCAGCTCTGCACGAGGCACCACCACCGTAAGGAAACCACCAGAAATTCAACTGGTCCCTCCAAACAAAACACTTGGTGGCAGGACCACACAAGGAAGAGGAAGAGGAGAACCCAGTGCATGAGCTCCGTCCTCACAGCATCCCAGGGGACAGGGGGGACCCCTGGGGCTCAGGGCAGGCGGGGGCAGCCCCACCTGTTGATGCTCCACTCGGGATCAATCTTCAGGATGGTGGGGTCCTCGGTGTAGTTGTACTTCACCTCGGGGTTGGTAAGCTGAGCACGGTTGATGTTGATGACAATGGGGGCGCTGCCAGGGCTCTGCCCGGGGGGTGTCTGACACCGGATCTCCCGGGAACTCCTCCTGGAGGGGCCCATGGGACAGTGAGGATGTGGGTGCTACAGCTCACCTCCCAGGTTCCATCAAAAACAGGCAGGTGGGCAAGTTACTCCCCAGGCCTTACAGCCCAGTTGTAAAACGGGGCCCACCAGGACCTGAGGACTGTTACAGCCGCTTTCCCATGAGCCCCTCCAAGGGGTCAGGCGCCTATCTGCCCATCTTGGACCCCATCCTGGCCCTCTCCTTCCAAATTGCCCCACTTGGTATTCGAGGCCCTATCTGACCGGCCCACCAGCTAAGGGGCAATCCTGACTCGTTCCCCAGGTGACCCAGCCATGCCCATGCCTGGGCAGTCACCACAAGCAGGCTGCTGAGTGTTAAGGGAACTCAAGGAGGCCCAGGGATGGCTGGCGAGACAGAGACGGTGGAACCCTGACCTTCCCACCTGCTGTGGCACTGCCTCGACTCAGCCTGTGGCTTCTGCTGCCAGGAGAACTAGAGTGCCAACTCAGTGCCAACTCTTGCTACATGAGTGATGCACACGCCTCCCGATGTGAAACGGGGGCTAAGCCTGGGCCTGGAGTGCGTAGGCAAAACGAGCTGGCTGGGATGGGGGAACTGGGTCACCCCACTGGGCAGCCGGCCAGTCGCTACCTGCACCTGGGTCCCCCTCTCCGCAGCTCTTTCAGCACAGCTGGGAGGCCCGCAGCAACCAGGCCTGCGAGTGCAGCAAGACTGCAAACACCAATAATTAGTCTGATAACGGGTAATTACCACAGGAAAATATTTAAAGGGCCGCTCCATTATCATCCCTAATCTAAAATTATCTATTTCAAGCCTCAGGGCTTTTGTTAGCATTTTTTCTCTTAAAAATTTTAAAAAATACTTATTAATGTTCCCAAGGGATCCCTCAATCCCAGGACAGGGTGGCTGTGCCTGCCCCCCGAGCCCAGGCCCTGCCCACCGGTCAGCCCTGCCTACCTGCCCTTCCCATTCTGAGGTAGCCTGTCTCCATGGTAACCTTCTTACCACTAGTTTCCATAGTGATCACCCTGGCCAGGCTCTCCAGGTTCCCCTTGTCTCCCAGGCAACAGGAGGGGACATGCAGCCATCTGAACCAACCACCACGAGGGGAAGGTGCGCCATACCTACCCCCTAGCCCTAACCCCATCCACACCCCCTTACCAGGAGAAGGAGCAGGGCCGGCCGCCAACAGACACGGCCACATCACTGCCTGCATTGAGGTGGCTGCCCTCGATGCCAATCCAGGTGCCCCCCGAAAGAGGTCCCCGGGCAGGACTCACGCGGTAGAAGGTTGGAGTCTGTGGGAAGAAGGAACTTGCTAGAGCTCCAGGAAAGGCCTAGCCCCTGGCCCAGAGGCTTGCTTGCATCTCCAGCCTTGCCCGGCCCTGCGCTCATGGACTCTCAGACGAAGCCCATAGGCAGGGCCCAAAGTCTACAAAGGCATCTGGAGTCAGACCCAGAGATGAGGAGGGGAGATGGCGACTAGGAGCAGAGGTGTTGCTGCATGCAGGGGCCCACAGGAGGACAAGGCACCTGAAATAGCCTTTGGGTCAAGCCAGGCCATGCAGAGACAGGCCTCACAGCCCTGAGGCCTCGTGGAAGAAAGGGTTCCAGGCTGAGTGGGGTGGGGCTTACCACGAAGGTGAAGCGTTTAGGCGACAGGGCCCGGAACTGGGGGGAACAATCCCGCACGCACACCTCCACCAGGGCGTCGTGGGCCCGCACCGTGCTGGCATTGCCGATCTCGCAGACAATCCTGTGGGGCACCAGAGGCCTCAGCAGGCTGCAGCGTCCAGCTGGGCATCGGGGCCCCCCCAGCCGGCCCGGGCTGCACTCACTGCTCGGCGCTGATGTACTCGCTCTCCACGGGGCTGCACAGCACCTTGCCCACTCGCACGCCCAGCCGCACGTCCTCGAAGCGCAGGCCCAGGTTCTCACCCGTGATTGTGAGCCTGGTGCCTCCCTGCCGTGGGCCTGTCTCTGGTGACAGCTGTGGGGAGACAGGGTGGGAGGCCAGCAAGGGCCATGAGGAGCTGCGCAGGGAGGCAGCGAGGCAGTCAGAGACCCCATTCCCCTCGGTGGCCCAAGAGGTGCACCTACTTTGTGGATCTTGGGGTCGGTGCAACGGCTGCTGCCATGGCGGGCATGCATCCAGGCAGCAGGCACGTCAGCGGGGCAGTGGGGACGCAGGGAGCAGCGGCGCTCAGCCACGCACCAGCCGCACTCGAAGCGAGGGTCAGCTTTGAGGCAGAGGCCACAGCTCTCCCGCAGGGCCGGGCACTTGTAGAGGTGGGCTGTAGGGGGAAACACAGTCAGCTGGGCCAAGCCACGACCCCACCCCCCGTGCCTCCCCACAGGCTCACCCTGAATGTTCTGAGGGTTATCGATGATGAAGTTGCCGTTCCACACCACCGACAGGTTCACAGGCAGGTCGCTGATGTCATTGCCCTCGTAGGAGTACTGCGGACAGTATGCAGTGCAGTCAGGCCAAAACGCCGAAAGGCAGGTCAAGGCTTGTGTACCCCTCCTGTGTACCCCTCCAGCTCTCCCTCCAAGCCCCTAACTCCAGGTCTTCCTTGCCAGGGGCCCTGGTCTCTGCTCTCCAGGCAAACCTCTGACCCTGCAGCATATGAGGTGTATCCTCCAGGATGACCTCCCTACCTCCCCCACCAGGACTTCCTAGCTGGACCCCTAGGATGCCTGTCAGGGATGCTCTGTGAATTGAGGTACAAGTTGTGTGCCCCCATGCCGTGGGCAAAGGCTGGTAAAAAGCACTGCCAGGTGAGGCTTGGCCCTCCCCTCCCGGGAGCTCAGGCCCAGCACTCCCCGCCGTGCCCCACTGTCTGCAGTTGAGGCCCTCCACTCCATCCCAGAGCAATCCATCATCATTTTATCTGCAGGAATTTAGCTGGATCCTATCACATTCCCTGATACTCCTGTCCCCTTTAAAAATGGTGACAGAAAAGATAAATGTGGGCCTGGTGAGAGCAGAGGCAGAGGGGAGGCGTGCAGGGAAAGAGGTGACAGAGGTTTGGGGATGGTGAAGAGACAGAAACAGAGAGAGACATACACACAGACGGCCTTAGATGGAGAGGAAGGAGAAGGTGGACAAGGCTAGGCCAGGGAGCCACAGAGATGCCGGTGGAAGGTGTGGCTGGCAGAGTCAGTGATACAGTAAGGGAGCGAGAGAACTGAAAGGACAGGACAGCCAGCTGGCTGACCTGCCCCCAGGAGCCCGTTATGACCCCCAGTGCACCCTGCTACGAAAAGGAGAGGTTGGGGAAGGCTCTGCCACCACTGGCAAGGGGCCCTTCCCCTGGGATTCTACAGGGCGGGGGCCAAGCGCAGGCCTGGCAGAGAACTCAGAAGCCAACAAGGCCTTGGCCGCTGCAGGAAACCCCTCCTCTCCTGACTACATTCTGCCTGAACAGGTGGGAAGACTGAGGCCTGCCAGCAGTCACAGAAAGAGCTGGAAGAGGCCGCTCGGGACCCCCACTCCCCCAATCCACAAGGAAAGGGTTTGAGTCTACAGAGATCACAGTTACTAAACTCACTAAACTTGGTAACAAGCTTTGGAAATATCATCCTATTAGATTCAAGGCTCCCAATGTGGCTGCTGCTTGGCACTGGGGCAACACCTGCCTCCTAGTGTGCGGACGCACGGGGCCGCTATGAGCGGTTCCTGTGTCTGGCCACAGGAGATATAAAAGGAGCTGAGTACTTGGGCACAAATCCCCCTGCCCCTGGCCCTCTGGAAGCATTGGGTAATAACAGCATGTGGGAGTTTCCACACCCCCAACCTGGCCTCCTCACCCGCGTTCCCAAGACCCCAGGCAAAGCCCTGTCTGCATATCTTGCCACATCTAAGTTGCCCATTTCCACTTCTGAGATGTGCTCCCCCCAAACATCTGGGTGGCTCTTGGCAATGCCCCACCCGCACACCCAGGCATGGCAGACCCTTGGGAGCTCGCAGAACACCTGACTGTGCCCTATCCTTTTGCTCGGGAGCAGAAAGCAGATCCTAAGGCTGTGAGTGTGGCCAGCCCAGGCCAGCAGAAGGGGTTCCCCAAGCCCCCGGCCAGCTCCACCGGCCTTACCGAGGAGTTCTGGCATTGCAGGCTGGAGCTGTTGAAGCGCAGAGCGTTGACACGGGCCGGGCTTCCCGGGATGTGAAAGAGGCACTCGTACCCACGCTGGCCTGACTGTGGCTGCGGCAGGTTCCGGGCAGTGAGGGTGATGGGCTTCACCACGCCCACTGGCACGTAGATCTGAGTGGAGGGCAGGATCTGCGGGCAGTCCTGGGGGTGACAAGGCTTCAGCTGAGCGTAGAGGGGGCCAGTGAGCAGGGTGTACTCCACTGTGTCCCAGACTGTAATCTATGTGCAGAGCCCGTGCTTCTCTTGGGCAAGCACCACTGTGCCCACTTTATACACTGGAAGACTGCCAGCTGCTCCAGAGGCAGGAAGCCTGGGTTCTACACTTGCCAGGCTGTGTGGCTGTACTCTGTGCACTGGGGCAGGCCCTCCTACCTCTGGCCTCAGTGTGCTCTGTCTAATGTTCTAGGACCCCACCATTCAGCAACCAAGAGGTCCCATCTGGTCCACAGCTGAAAAAGCCCTTGAGACAGAAGCAGCCAAGAGTGCGCGCTGGGGCTGTAAGCTCTGCCGGGGGCCCAGAAAGCATGTAAAAATAGTCAGGCAGAAAAACAGCCGGGGCCCCCAGGGCCAGCATTTTGGCAACAATAACTGATGCAATAGCCCAGCTCCCTTGCAGCACTCTGGCAGCAGCCACAGGAGGAGAAAGACCCAGGGGCATGCCACTGAGCTGGGCTTTAAATAGAGATGCTGAAAACAGGCCGCAATCCCCAAGGCCTGCAGTATCTCCCAGCGGAGTGTGGGCCCAGGCCTGGCTCTGCAGAGGTTTTGGGGGCCTGTGACACTGGGGGAGCAGAGCCAGGCAGGCTGACCACTTCCCCTGGGTCTACAGGGTGACCCCATCTCCACTAGGGAGAGGCAGATGATGGTGACGCGTACCAAGGGCCACCAACCCTGCGCTCAGGGGCCCTCACTTATGCCAGCACTTTCCTTGCAATTTGTAGGGGTTCCCAGCCCAGCCACCAGGCCCAGGGATCTTCCTGCTGCCTCCCTAGACCTTGTCTGTCCCTGCTGGACCCCCCCAGCAGCCCTGGCTCGTCCTGGCCACCAGACCTGTTCTCACTGTTCCCCCGCCTCACACCTCACTCTGTGGACACTATCTCAGCCATTGTCAGTCTCAGAGTGTAGGCCCTGAGATCCCCAGCTCGTCTCTCTGGCCGGGCCTTCGCACCTCAGCCATCGAAAGGATTCTGACATTCCTTTCAGACACCACCAGAGGCCTGAGGCCAAGCTGAGCTGGGAGAAAGATACGTAATGTGGACCAGAGCTCTTCCTTACGGGGACCCATCTCTGCCCATTCAGGGGACTCTGGGTCTGCAAGCCGGCTCAAATCTACGAAGTGAGTGAGGAGCCACAACTGTTTATACGATTCAAGTTAGATTTTCAGTCACCTGACCTAGAACTCTTCTGCCTATACACAGTAAGTAAGACTTTAGGAGTCTGCCCTTCCATTCCACTTCCAGGGACACCGGGACCAGGGAAAGTCCCTCCTGGTAAGGAGGCCACCAGGACAGAAGGCACATGACTGCCCTATGCTGGCCACCCCTCCCATTCCTGGAGAAGCCAGACCCAGCGTTCCTAGCAGAAAGCCTTACCTCAGACACATTGACGCGGCCCTCCAGAAAGGCGCAGTCGGCAGCATTGTGTGTGCACACGTGGCGGTATTTGCACCAGTGGCAGGGGAAGGAGCCATTGACACACGACAGGCAGCTGCAAGGAGGGAGTGGGACAATGAGGCCAGGGATCACCTGCCTCCACCAGCTGCCATACAGGGCCACACCACAGCATCTCCCTGCTGTTCCTCCTGTGGTTGATCCTGGGGCCACCCCAGGGCTTTTGCACTGGCTGATCCTCCACCTGTTCAGAGAGACCTTCCCTGTCAGCTGGTTTTACCCACTGAACTGCCTGGTGCTCCCTCTCTCCTTCACTGCTCTTCCCTCAGACCCTCAATAACCTGACAGTCCACCCGAGAACCAGCCTACAGAGCCTTCCTGATGACAGACACATTTAAAGTCTGCACCGTCCACACTAGGACATACATGACCATTACCACTTGAAATGTGTTAGTGACACTAAGTACATTTTCAATTCTGTCTTGTCTTAACTTAGATTTAAATTTTGGTGGATAGAGCTATGGAAGATATCCACCACCCTGAAGGCTCTGCCTGGCAAGAGCTTGTCCCATTCATTCTGAAACGTCCCCAGAGCCTGGACAGGGCCCTTTCAGTGCTCCACCTCCACAGTGTATGACCCATACCTCGTCTCTTCCGCCTCCGTGGCCCCCTTGACTACCACCCCCAGGCAAACACCACTGGCTCTCTGAGAACCTACCAACCTGCAGCCGCTGGGCTTCTCCTGAGACCCTCAATCCCCTCCAGTTCTGGAGAGCAGTCCCCTGCCCAAGGATCCCGGCCGCCCAGAACAGAGAGGTCATACCCTGGTACTAACAACATCCAAGCCACATCAACAAAGGCAGGCACAGCTGAGGCTGAAGCCAACCGTCCCCACCCCCATATTGGCCCTCCCAAGGCCAGGCATCCTCCAGGTCACGGATGGGGCCGAGAGCACCCCTCTATGCCCAGGGTGCCGGCCCATGGCAAGACAAACAGTAGGTCCTCAGCTGCTTCCATTCTTCCTGCTACTCACAGTTAAGAAAGGCAGTAGATAACACCAAGCCAGCACCAGCTTTTATTCTGGTTCTCTGTGCCTCAGCCTCTCCATCCCCCATCCCACATCAGGGGCCACATGAGGTAGAGAGGACCTGGACTGCTACCTGTCCCAGAACAGCAGGTACTGAAGAGCCTGTCCCATGGCACACCATTGCCCATCTTGACGGCCTAGCTGCCTCCTCCCCCCGCTCCGCAGCTCCCTGCCTGCTTTGGTGCCCACAGGCCATTCCTCATACCAAGGCTAAGACTCTCCAAGTGTGAACCAGTGCAGGTCACCACCCGCCTGCTCTGACTGCTGCCCCTGCCTCAGGTCCATCTGGCCCCTCCGCCCAGGGGGTGCTCTCACAGCAGAACTCGCCTCCCACCCTGACCACTGCACCACGTCCTGCCCGTGCACAAGGCTCAAAACACTCACGACTGGTGGACACTGCAGTTGTAGAAGACGAAGTCCACAGATGCAAACTTCTTGCCCGTCTCCTTAGACTTCAGGTAGAGCTTCACCACCCGCTGGTCTCCTGTAGTGCAGCACATGTTCAGATCACCAGGACCACCCATGTAGGCAACCCCCGCACAGGACATCTCACCACAGACCATCCCAACCACCAAGCGCACAGCCCCTGGCTGCACCTCAGCCCCTCGGCCTGATGGACACCTGAGCATGCCAGGTGGGTCCCTGTATCTGCACCTGTCTCTTATCTATATGCTGCTCCTTTTGGCATCTTTACCTTGCCATTCTCCTTGGTCACCATGCAACACCTTTTCTCCCTCCTCAACAACAGTCCACCTCCCCAGCAGGAGACCCCTTCGAACGCTGCCCAGACCCAGCTGCGGTGCACTTACCCTGGCCCTGAGTGATGGGCGCCACCTCCCCCGAGGACGGCGAGTGGCAGTGGATACGGCCGTCCTCCAGAATGCTCTCAGACTCAGTGAAGTCCTCGAAGGAGCAGTTGACACCGGCGGAGAGGTCAGGCACATTCCAGGCCTGCAGCACCAGCTAGGGCACCCAGGGCAGGAGGTGTGGGTGAATGGAGTCCTATCACCTCTCCTCCCCCCACCCTCCCCCACCCCCATCGCTCGGCCCATGCCGGGTGGCCACACTCACCGGGACTTGGGACATGGTGACGGAGACATTGCGAGGCTGCACAGTCAGCTGCACGCACTGCAGCAGGTCTGAAGCAAAGCGCTGAGGCTCATCCGCCCGCTCACAGGCATCCCGACGGGAGCAGCTACAGGTAGAGGCTGGGCTTAGCCCAAGGAGCAACCCAGCACATAGCCCATGCTCAGCAGAGCCGACGCCTGTACTTGGGGAAGCCCACCAGCTTCACCGCACCCCGTCTTGACTGGGATGTGGCTGGACTGGCTGTCACTCAGCTGGTCACAGGAAACTGCTAAACCCATGAAGACCCAGAGGAGCTCGGAGGTGAGCTGTGACCACCTGAGCTGCACAGCAAGGCCATCTGGGGCCCTCCCAGGGCCCTCCTGCCTACCCTACTCCATCCAGACTCACATGCTATGCAGGACACACCAGCCGCAGTGGGGATCCCGGGAGCCCAGGCACAGCTCACATGATGTATACTGCACACAGCTCTCCACAGGCACTCGTGTCACCTGGCAGGAGGGGACTCTGTGTCAGGCTCCATCAGGTCCACCCCAGGGACCACTTACCAGCTTCACCTCCTCAGAACTACCAGGTGCCCCTCTGACCCCATAATCCAGGACACCCCCATCTTGGGAGTTCCTCCAGCTAGGACTATTCTGGGGGACACAGCCTTGGCTGAGTTAGCCCTCTCTCCTGAGAGCCAAGGATGGTGATGGCCAGAGAGTGAGCAAGTGGAACAGGTGAGTCATCCAGAGAACCGACTGCTCCAGCCAGAGTTACTCTCCCATCTGTCTGGACTCTGAGGATCCAGGGGATCCATGGCTTGTTGACCCACATCTTAAGCACAGAGGAAGTTGCCCCCCACCTGCCCCTCTTGGGGGCCATGCACAGCCCCTAGGATACGCCACCCACATGCATCCATCAGTGTAGCACCCACCTGCTTTTCCGTCATGGCGTAGAGGTACTGGCGGTCAGGGCTGAGGACCAGGTCACGAAGGATGGGGCTACCTTCTTGGGCCACCACATTCTCGTAGGCCAGGGCCGGCCGGCTGCCAGGGTTGGCCAGGTCCACCAGGATCTGTGGCATTGAAGGCCTGAGAGAAGCTGTGCCGATGTCTTTGTGCCCCAGTCCTACACCCACATAAAGTGGGGGTCCCAAGTCCCTCCCCTAGCCATCCCCCAAAGCCCTACAAGAACAAGGCTGAGGCCCCACCTCAACCCAAGCGGTATGCGCAGGACATTTTAAATACCGGTGAGCTGTCCCAGCCTAGACTCTTCTTCAGTCAACAGAGACCACAGCCCAGGGTGGAGGTCTTTGGGGATTGGAGAGAACCACAGCCCTCACCCCTCACTTAGCACGGAGCTGCACATCCATATCCAATGCAAAGGTGGCAGGTAACCCCTGAAAACACACCATCTTCCCTGGGACAGACTGGACCTCCCGGAGGAGAGGCTATTTGGGAGGGAGGAAAAGAGGGCCTGCAGGGAGCATGGGAGGTCCCGTACAGCTGAGAAGGCTAAGAAGTGAGACCCCTGAAGCCTCCAGGGTGAGGAGACTGCTTGAGTGTGAGGGGCTGTGCCCCAGGGCATCCTGGCGTTGGGGCTCACCCTCAGAGGAAGCTGTATTTCAGATACCAAACAAACCAGGCATTAATTAGCCGACTCTTCTCTGCAGCTTGCAATACTACAAGTATTTTTAGTTGCTTTTACCAAACAAATGTATTTAATTAACAGAGACACCCCGGGGGCCTTCCAGAGATGGGGCTCATGGGGCAGCGTCAGCCCAGCTCAGCTGGTCTGGGCAGGCTCCCAGGGCACAGGGCTTCTGGCTCTGCGCAGGCCCCTCCCAGCTTTGGCTGTACCAGGGCCCACCTCTCCACCTCCACCTCAGGCGCAGGGCTGGGGCCGCGGCTCAGTCCCTGTTTGCACCTCCACACTGATGGAACAGGGTGGGCCTGACTGACTGGGGTGGACTTCGGGGCAGAGAAAAGCTTCGACAGGGGCTGGGCAAGGGTAGCCAGCCAGGGTGTGGCGCTGTGTCTCCGGGCCAGAGGCTGCTGGCTGTGAGAGACTGGGAAGGCCGCATTCCTGAGAGCCCGGAGCCACCCCCCTCTTCTCAGCAGCCTCCCAGCCAAGCAGGCAGGCTTAAGTCAAACCAGACCAGGAAGAGCAGGGCCCAGTGCTGGGCAGGGGGTGATGAACCTGGGTGGGTCTGTAACTGCCCAAAAGGCTCCAGCCCGGCTTCTGGGAGGAAGATACCAAGTGAGGGGACCTTCATCCTCAGAGCCCCCATTTGTGGACACTAGACAGGACCCTAACCTACATCCAGCCTACTCCCACAAGCCTCCTGCCCTGTTTGGGTGGGTGGCCTGCAGGCAGACACTACTCACAGCTCTTTGAGCTGGCTGGGCCCAGAAGAGACATCAGAGGGCCCAAGAAGCCGAGTCCTGTCTCTGGACACACACTGCTTGGGCCAAAGCCCTGGATCAGATACCACCCTATGTGTGACCCTGGTAGGGTGGTGAACCTCTCTCAGCCTCAGTTTCCCTCCCTGTCAAAGGGGAATGACAACCAAAGCTTTTCTGAGGATTAAGTGAGGGACAAGCCAGTGTGCCAAACGGGGCCAAAAGGTAGGCCCCATGACAATCACCAAACCTTAGCAGCCAGACAGAGCCAGCCTGGACAGCAGCCAGGGAGCAATACAGGAGGGCAAGACAGGGCCCCAGTGGAGACCCTGAGCTGTCCAAGTGACTAGAATCAGGACTCTGGATTTCTCCCCAAGGCCTGGCACTCCCCTGCCCCCATCCCTGAAGATGCCTCTAGCAGCACTCAGAAGTCCAAGCCCGACCCCATCTCTCGGTGCCAAGCTTACGGCCTCTCCCTCCAATACCCCAGTCAAGTCTCTCACTGGGAAACACCTGCCCCCTGGTCATTGACAGGGGATACCCTTGAACCCCACCTTCCCTCTCAGGGATGAGGGTGTGGGCTGTGGCATGGCTGTCACATCCAGGGGGGCACATGAGCTCTGAGTCATGGTAGGGGGCGAGCTGGGCCTCCTCCGAGGGGTCCTGGAGAAGGTGGGAGAGGGGAGGCAGGCCAGGCATGGGTTCTGGAATGCCCCCGCCCCTGGGCCGGCAGCATGCCAACTCTGACAGGTGGCACCCAACAGCTGCGACGGAGCAAACACATCATCTGTCTGTCCACCTGCCCGACACAGCGTCTGCCCCAAAAGTGGGAGGATAGGTGCAGTGTGCCACCAGGAGTGCATTCCAGGGAGAATGCGCATGCAGGGCAGGCAAGGGCCAGACCTCTGGCAGGACATCGGGGAACATGCCACCAGCAGTGCACATGCCAACACCACACCCACACCCACAGCTGTCCACTCTAGGGCCACCTACTTGGAGGTGGCCCACCCTGGGACAGCTGGGCCTGCGAGAGCTTGGACTTCCGGAGTCCCCTGGCATTTCCCCCCTACCTCCAGCTGTTACCTCTGTGCTTGGCAAACCTTTCCCGAGAGACCACCAGAACGCCCAGGACTGGCTGCGACCGCCCTCCCTTCTATCTCCCACCACGAAAAACTCAGAGCCCAAATCCAGCTCTGCCATAGAGGTCCCTCTGCCTTGGTGCCCTTCCCCGCCCTTGCTGAGAAAGGAGCCCTCCATCTACCTACCCAGATGGCTTTAGCAGCGCTGTCCAGCTTCCCTGAGCACATCCCAGGCTGCACCTGGCTCAGTTACCCACCTACCCACCCACCCACAGCTCTGTCTCAGAGGGGCATAGCTCCAGCCTCTGCCTGAGCTTCCCAGCCTGTCCACTTCCCCCTCAGTCTTCCCTGTCCCTCTGAACTGGGGAGTCCCCTGGATTCTGAACTGAGGCAAAGGGCTATCCCAGACACCTCTTGTAGCCAGGGCCAGGCAAGGCACTGATCATGGGCTGAGCACCTAATACCAACACCATTGGGACATCATCTGCCCTCCCCTCAGATGGGCCAGGGAACAGGTTCACCTTTTCACTCTCAGGTCCCTGCAGATGGAGCCCTGTCCAGGGCCAAGGGGAGGCAGCTAGGGGCAGGCGGGTGGCCCCTGGCCCTGGAGGCCCCAGACACAGGCTGGCCCAGTTGGCTTCCCCTGCACTTATCACTGCATGGCCCTGGCCAACTGCTGCAGGCAGGCAGCTGACAGCCCGACCAGGTCAGCTGTCTGTCCAGCCTGAAACCAACAAAGGGCCCATTCTCCAGGCTGAGGGCAGGCGGGGGCACTGGGTGGATTTCTGGGCTGCTCAGGCTGCTTGCCAAGATCGGCACGCGCCCTAGCTGCCCGGAGGCAGGGGACTGCCCAGCTTAGTCCAAAAGAAGGAAGAGAGTTCTCTGCTATGCCCACCCCAAGATGCAGCCCTTATGTCTGTGAAGTGAGGGTGCACTGACTCAGCTGATTCCTGGTCTCCAGATGGGGGTTGGGGGTAGAAGAACAGGACCATGAGTGGGAGGAAATCAGAAGACAGGGGACGCAGCCAGCACACAGGGCTGGGACCTCACAGGCATCCTCCTCCTCCTGAGATGCAGCTGCCAAGCCTGTTCCCAGCCCCCTGGGAGGCAGGGTGGCCGGAGGCGGGGCTGTGCAAGGAGGGGGAGCCTCTGTCACGCTCTCCTGGATGATTCCTCAAGAAGCAGAGCTTGTCTTCCCTCTCCTTCCCGATCAGGGCCAAATGGCTACGGTCCTGATAGACACAAGCTCTTGGACCATTCTTCCCCCTCATGTGCTGTCATGGGATTCCCTCCTCCTCTGGTTGGGGTAAGGTTCCAGGCTCCTTCCTGGGAACATTCTCAGAAAGACTAGGAAGAATTTGATACTGGAAAAGCGACTAGCAATTTCCTCTTGGCAGTAACTGAATAATTAAAACATGATTTGAAAGAGACCCGATGGCTGTAAATGGGCCAGACACACCTGGCAGGAGTGTATGTGGGAGAGAATCCCAGGAATCTTATCTTTCCCACCTCCCAATTCACAGACGGAGAGGAACAGGGACCAATCAACACAAGCAGTGGTCCTCCATGACCCTCAATCTCACCTGCCAGCAGACAACCACCTCTAACAGGGTTAAGAGAAAAGGTTAAGGTTCCAAAAGTTGGGGAGGCCAGGCGGCTGGAAGCTGCCTGGAGACTGGGCTCCTAAGGCTCAACCCTGCCATAGGGCGGAGGTGCAAAGCTCTTCCAGAGAATCTGCAGCTGCTGTGGAGGCTGCACAAAGCTAGGCCAGGAGGCAGTGCAGATAACACAGCCTTCTATCTGGGACTGTCCTCAGCTGGGATGTGGCCAGGGTGCCCACCTGCAGCCTGAAATTTAACACCTGGTGCAACCAAGGATGCTGTGGCAGGCAGCAGTGACTGGCCCAAGGTCATCTCAAACTCCAAAGGCATTTGTTGCCCACCCTCCCATTTATCCATATTACCCACCCTACCCCACCTGCTGGGTCCCCAGCACAAGCAAGTAGACACAAGCCCTTTCCACTTTCTTGTAGCCAGCACAATCCTCTGGTTACCTGCCTCCACCTAGGCCAGCACTCCAACATCTCAGAATCCTGAGGGTTATCTTCCTGCCCCCTCGACGCTGATCACTGCAGGATCACCAGTGAATTGGCTACCACATATAGAATAAGAGTTGCCTGAGGCATCACCTGACACCTCTTTTTCCTCAGGCCCCTCAGTTCGCAGCATGCACTAAGGCACCCTGAGTTTTGGCCATGCTGTTATCTCCCTCCAAACACCCCTCCTAGCAGGCTCCCAACCACCTGGACTATTCCAGCCTCTGTACCCATCTCCCTGTGCTGCCAGGGATCCCACACTCTGACCCCCAAGAGGACATGTCCTGGAGGGCAGGGCCCAGTCTACCATGGGTGGGAGGGTGGGGGGAGACTGCACATTGTGGGCAGTAACCTTGAGCCATCATGACGCTGCCCCCAGGCAGGCCTTGGACATGCTAAGGAATGAGCACAGGGAGGCCAATGCTAGCCAGCATCTGCAAGAGTCATACTTATCAAAGGTACCTAGGTGCCCCTGCCAGGACTGAGGCTTGATTAGCCAGACCCCACCAAGAGGAGGGCCTGGAGTGTTGGGCCATATAGCACCCTCCATGCACATCTGTGGGCAACTCCACTGGCCACCACCTGATGGGAAGCAGAAGCAATGCTCGTGTGGCATGGGCTCTGGGACAAGGAGCTGGGATGGCATCAGACAGACCCATAGGATGGACGAGAGGTCCTTGTGCCCTTCTGGCTCAGCACACCGTGGCCAGCTGCACCAGGGGAGCCACAAAGAGATGGTCACACGCACACATCCACAGAGCACACAGGTATCTGGACACGGGGCACAATGAGATGCCACCCAAAGATTCTAGTGACTACTGTCCTTGGTGGACAGAGGCAGCACACCTGTGGGGCCCACAGGCACAACAGCTAAGACAAGGAAGCTGGCAACCAGGACCGATCCACTCCCTGCCAGCAATCCCCAGGTGAATGACCACCACCAGGACCAGTAAACTGGCATGAGAATGAGTGCATGCTGACCAACCACCCTCACAGGCTCTGCCACACATCCCCACCTAGTCTTGAAAAACACCTGGAGGTTCAGGATGTAAAAACCACAGCAGATCTGGCAGCCCAACTCCCAGGGAGAAGCCTAACAGAAACACGGCTCTGCAGTCACAGAAACTTGTGAAACAGCACTCTGTCATAGACCCACGAGGAACACACCACCACGCCCTCACAGTAGAACATCATGTACATATGTGCGGAGCACATGCCGCTACCACAACACAGAGCCGCTCTGGCTATCCACACAGCAAGGTCGAGTCTCACAAACAGCGCTGGGGCCTGGTCCTGCCCAACATCTCTCTGGGGGCCAGCATCCCTGTTCACCCCTGCTCCCAACCTCACAAAGCTCCCCAAACTGCCTCCTGCACAGACCTGGGCTTTGGGGAACAGGGGTTCCTGATGGATGCACCAAACAGGTTCGCAGCCCAGGGCAGGGAGGACCTGCACAAAGATTCTGAGAAGAGATCCATACTGGCCACCCCAGCAGCAGGAACTTGCTACCCATCACTCCACGTAGATCTTGAATGCGCCACTTGACTTTCAGGATTTCTGACTCTCTGAATTTCAGAATCCTCTCGGAGGGTTGGGGCCAGGGGAATGGAGAAAGGAATTTACGGGGAAGTTTTAGAGATGTGAAAGCCTTGGGAGGGTAAGAGGTGTCCCTGTCCCAGCTCTCCAAGCCCAGTAAGAGGTGTCTTTGCCCCCAGCAGTCTAGACCCAGAGCAGTAACCACAGGCAAAGCAGTGATGCCCGAGGGCAAGGTGAGAACAGGCAGCTCCAGATGTGAGGCTATATGCATAGGAATGGCAGCCCAGCCAGCCTGGCCCAGGCTCTGGGGGATGAGTGTTACAGCCACAGCCCTCGGTCTCTCCTTCATACAGGGATCACCACCGAGGAAAGAATATCAACATGCCCATGGGCCACCCAACAGCCAGGGGAGGCAGGGCCTGCCCAGTGTGGAGAGAAGGAAACAGAACCTGAGAGAAGGGGGCTTCACTCTGGACAGGAGCAGCCATAGCGCCCACCTGGACAGCCGTCACTTGGGCCCCACTCCAAGGCTTACCCATAGTACCCTGGTGCCCACAATGCCATGGCCCATATCCCCCAGCTACAAACTGTGGCTCACAGCACTCTTGAGTTGATCTATGGCACTTTCTAAAAACGTGTATTAGTTGCCAAAACTTAACCATCAAGAGATCTCACACAAAATACAGATTTGGGAAGATAGGGCCCACAGCCACCAGAGTGGGCAAGGCTGCACTGAGGGTAGAACTGAATTCCTCACCCAAGTCTTGATAGGGCCTGTGCAGGGCTGGCCCCAGGGCACCCCTCACCAGGCCCACAGGGCTTGGCAGAAAGGGAGAGTCAGAAAAGGCCACCAGGCCGGGGAGGGGGCAGGGTGCAGGTACTGAGGTGACTATGAAGAACTCAAACCAGGATCTACCTTGGGAACTCCTACAAGGCCAAGGAGGTCCCCAGAGGCCACAGGAGGGGTGAAGGTGGGAGGGGCTATATGCAGGGCTGGGGCTTTGGGGGCATGTCAGCCCAGGAGGGGAGGCTGCCTAAATGGGGGTAGCAGGTGGCAGGCAGGGCCTCCAGAGAAAAGGAGGGGAGCTAGGGGGCATCCCAGTAAGCCTTGACCAGCTGAAGTTTGCAGGTATCAAATTAATCAGCTACAATTTTATACAACATTTGTAAGAATCTATCCTAGGTGCCAACCACATCCCTGGAGCTTTCCAGTCGCTTCTTAAAACCCAGGAAGGCCCTGACCAGGTGGCTCAGTTGGCTGGAGCATCATCCCATGTACCAAAAGGTTGCTAATTTAATTCCCAGCCAGGGTATATACCTAGGTTTTGGGTTCAATCCCCAGTTGGGGCATGCATGGAAGGCAACCAATCGATGTTTCTCTTCCCCTCTCCCTTCCTCTTTCTAAAATAAATAAAAACGTATCCTTAGGTGAGGATTAAAATTTTAAAAAGAGCCCAAGAAGGACCAGGGCTGGGGAAGGCAGAGGTGTGTCCAGCATAGAATGTGCTGCCCCTGAGTTAGCAGCGGGTGGGGACCCCAGGCCCCAGCATGAGGTGAGAACAGAGGGCAGTAAGGCAGTGCCCACTGCACTCACACAGTAGGGCCAAGGCCTGAGGTCCCACCTCCAGGGCAGGAAGGGCCCAGCCCTCACTAAGGCCTAGAGGAGAGGTGGCTGGGTAGCTGGGCAGCTGGGCAGGAAGGTGGCACAGCACTGAGCTGGGCTAAACAGAAGGCATCTGATAGCCCTCCCTGCCTCGGCCCTAGCCCTTGGACCATAGCCACCCCCATGGGCTGAGGCAGGAGAGTGAATTCTGCTGATGCTTGCTGGCCCCTAGCCCAGGAGGCATGTGCCAGGGAGCAGGCATTCCTTGCCGTGGGTCAAGGCTAGAGGCTCAGCATGGGAACACAGGGGAGGTCTCAGAGTGGGACTGGAACCCGAGGTGAGGAGCAAAGGGGGGCACTCTTTCTCCCTAGCCCACCACCCTATGCTCCTGTCCTTCACCTGTAGGTGTGCCCTGGGGTGGGATCTGAGCCAGTTTCTATGAGGCTGGGGCAGACAGAGGAAGGCTGGGCCACAGGAGCTGGAGCTCAGCCTGGTCCTAAGCTGATGCCATGGACTGTGGAAAGAGCCCTGGAGGCTGGCGGCTCAGGGCAGGAGCAAGGAAGGGGAGAGGGGTGGAGAGAAGAGATGTCCCTGGGAGAGGGGCCACCTTAGGCTCACTCAGAGCAGGACAGGATCACTAAAGTAGGGGCCCCCATTTTCTGTCCTCCAGGGACCCATACAAAAGGTAGAGAGGCTGAAGTCACAGCTGGGACCCTGGAACCAATAACCCTGGATGCCCGCAACTTCCACCTACATGCCTCAGTTTCCTCATCTGTCAACAGGATGATAGGGTTGCTGTGAGGACTCTGAGACGCCAGCACACGGGCACTCACTGCATGTCCCAAGTGAGAGTGGGAGCACACCATGCTCTTGGCCGGCCTGCACATGCTCTCCTCGTCCTCAGGCTGCACCCAGGAAACCATGGCTCAGAGGAGCTGGGCTGCCCAGCTCCAGGTCACACAGCTGGTGAGGGGGAGAGCCGAGAGCACACCACGCTCAGCCATTTGTACAAGACTGGGACAGCAATGCAACAGCCTACTGAGTCGCCCTCTCCTGGGGCAGGTATATTGGGATGGAAGGGGAGCAGGTAGTAAGTCTAGGAGTGAGGCAGGGGCACACTTCTGAGAGCCTCAAAATCAATGCAATAGGATCCCCAAACATGCAGACTGTCACCACTGGGCAGACAGTCTGGACATGACTGACCCCACATACAGAAAGGGCACTGTCCATTCCTGGGCAGTGTGTGGTGCCCAGCTGATGAGTCCATGGGTGAAGAGCCAGTACCCCTGGGGCTCTGGGAAACAGGTATAGGGGAGTGGTGGGGGGGGCAGGAAAGGAAGAAGGGGACTTCTGGCTGTGGCTTCCCAATGCCCAATTAAGCCCCTTCTCATTAACGGGCCCAAGTCCAACTCCACAGTCCACATGCTGGGTCTCAGTTTCTCCTCTGTGGGAGTGGCCAGAGAGGCAGGAGAACAGGACTAAATGGACTCAAAAGCTCCCACCCAGATCCCACCCAGAAGAGGCCCTGGGGCACAGAGAGTGAGGAGTATATGTATTGGGGGGGAGGGAGGGTGGCGGGCAGAATAGGGTTGGACCAACCTGTTCTCCCAGACTTGCAGGGTGGTCTGTGGGCATAGACAGCACCTCAGCCAGCTGCCTGCCAGCCACCAGCCATCAAAAGACTGAGAGAAGCATTCCCAGCCCTGGGAGCCTGCCTTCCTGCTGGGTAACAGGCTCTGGGACACCATGTGGAATGTCTCCAAGGGACTCTCCCAGCATCCATGCACCCACCTCAGGGGGAGGTTCTCTGGCCCCTTCCTGGCACAACCTGTGCAACACACCCCACAGAAGCTCTGATGGCCCTCTCCCCTGCTCCCCTAGGCCTGTGTGCCCTCCCTGGGGCAGGAAGGAGTGAATGCTGAGTGGGGGCCTCACCCCTGGGAAGGCTAAGGGCCCCTCACTCAGGCTACAGGCAGTACCCTCAACACGAGGACACAGGGGCTTACACAGAAGGTGGCAGGGTCTGCACTGGCCCCCCACTCGCTAGTTGGGCAGGCACTTAGCCTCACAGTCACTGTGAGCAGAGACCCTCAGCACCCCAGGGTGGTCTTCAGTCAGCAGCCCAAAGCTGGGGTGGGGGTGTCCCTTCTCTGAGGTCACAGAGTCTGTGAGGAATGGAACATGATTCCCACCATGCAGACCTGGGGAGACCTCTCCTCCATACCCCACATGGGAGCTGAGAGCATGGGCAAGCCCAGCCCCCAGCCATGTGCACAGCAGGGAGCTGTGTCAGCAGGAGGCCACGGGACAGCTATTATTTCATTCGCCAGACTCCGCCCCTCTGGGCTCCCAGGCACCCCATCCTACATGCCCTGGTAACTTCCTCCACAGCAGGCCAGCCCTATCGGGGTCCCAACAAGTCAGCCTAAGGAAGCCCTCCCAGCCCAGGTCCATAACAGCTCAGCTCAGCCCAACACTTGCTGTTAAAGAGGAAACCTAGAAACACCAGACAGGCCCTGCCCCACAGTACCGCCATTCTCGTCCTGAGAAGCCCAGGGGATGGTCCTGGAGCTGGTCCCTGTCACTCTGCAGTGAGCCACCACACTCCACTCACCTAGCCAATGGCAGGAAGGCCTTACCCTGCCCTTGGCCTTCCTGCCTCCTTAAAGGGTGGGGGAGTGGGGCTCCCACACAGCACCGGGTGACCTCAGCAGACACTGGATCCCCAGGAGGGGAGGGGGCCCAGGAAGATGTGCCTGCCCCCACCACCCATACACACAGACTTCCCAAGTTATCCCAGCAAGCAGGGCCAGCATCTCAGGCCCCAGGAGGATGGTGGGATGGCTAGGCCTCTCAAAATCCCTGATCCGTCCAGCCAAAGCCTTTACAGTATCAAATGCAACACTGACCCACAGGAGGAGCAAGGGAAGGCAGGCAGGAGCCCACTGAGGCACCCTGGCCCATACTTAACCCCTTGTCTGAGTCCCCATGGTTGTCAGCCTAACACAGGGGCGGCACCCCCACCGCTTCATACATTGGATCTGGCCTCCAGGTCACAGAGCAATGCTGTCTCCTCCCCCCAGCTCCATCCTCCCCATTATCCCACCCCACCTCCACTCCCAGGCCTGACCTTTCGAATGCGGCCACTTCGAGTGCCAGTGAATACCACGGTGTGGCCCCGGTAGTCATAGGCAGCCACGGCGGTCAGGCCATCCTCCTTGTCCACAAACAGGGGTGTGCCCTCTATAGTGACCGTGCCTCCCAGTGGCTGGTTGAAGTCCTGCCCACAGAAGTCATCGTCAATCTGTAGGGGCTGTGGAAGAAGAGAGGTGAGTCTTTAGGTTGCTCAGTTTGCCCCAAACACCTTCTCTCTCAGTGGGGCCTCAAAGCCAGGACCAGCCAGCTCTACTAACTGAAGGGACTCACGGAGGGTCCTCCTAGGCAAGCACACGGCCATACAGAAGCGATGTGGCCCAGGGCACCCCCACACAGATCTGAGAGTGGGAACCAATTCGACAGATGGAGAAACCAAGGCTCCTTGAAGCCCAGCAGGCCCAGAGCTAGACTCATTTCTCACATCCCACCATCCTCCTGTGGGTAAGACCTTACTACTACGCACAGGACCCACACCCATGCTGGATCAGGAGGCATGGAGGAGGAGGTAGCTCGGGGAAGGTCAGGGAATAGTCAACCAGGAACCAGGCCCACTACCCCAGTGATAGCCACACAGAGACAGGGGGCAGCCTTGGAGGGGACTGTGGACCAGATACTGTCTTGTAGGGTTTTATTCAAGAGAGGAGACAAGGGTCAACTCAAAAGGCAAGGGGAGGGGCCCAGCTGAGGAGGTGACTGAGTGTGAAATTACAGAGAAGACCAGAGGACAGGGAATGTGTGAGCTGTTCCAAGGCAAGAGGGAGGAGGGCAGAGTGAAGGAGGCAGGTTCTAGGTGGACAAAAGGGGATAGCTGGTCCCCTGGTAGCAGGCTCAGAGTCTGAGGTTTGTAGGGGGAGAGGGCCACCAGGGCTGGGAGCTAGAAGGAGATGGGCAGGAGGAGAGGCAAGGTCAGGACTGGGCTGGGGTCGTGGAGGGGATGTGAGGAAGTGGGAGCAATGCCCAGGAAAGGGGCGGACCTGGCCATGGGCACAAGGAATGAAAATCACAGTGTGACCTCAGCAGGCACTGCCCCTCCAAGTCTGTTTCTCCATCTGTACAATGGAGACAGAGTGCCTTCCTTGAAAGGCCAAGAGGAGAATGAATGATGCATCTGCCTAGTGTACCCAGAGCCTTGATGTGGAGGGTGGCCCTGTCACGAGGACCCCACTGCCCTGGACATGAGAAGGGGGCCCTCACCATCCCACCTGCCCTAGAGACAAACAAGTGCCACTCCCATTACAGATATGGGAAAACTGAGGCCAGAGTGGGGCTAGGCTTTCTCTGGGCCACCCAGCAAATCCCAGGCAGCAACAGTGGGGCTGAGGCCTGGCTGTGGAAGTCCCCAAACTGGGTGAATTCCCGGCTCTTTCACTTGCAACCCTGAACAAGTTCCGCTCTAAGCCTGGTGTCTTCCTCTGGAAAAGTAAGTTGTTGCTACGACCTGGGCACACGAGATGCCCCCCAAAAGCAGCTGGTCCCAGGCCGGCCCCGTCAGGACCTAGAGACAGGAGCTGTGGCTGCCAGCTACTGAGCTCCCAGTCTTCATGTGCTCAGGCGGCCCCAATGTCAGTGCTGGTGTCATCAAATCCCACATGGCCAGGCACCCAGGGCAAGGGTGAGCAGAGCTCTTGACAGGGTACTATGAGGGGATATGCTGTCTGGTGCTTCAAATCCTGAGCCTCACAGATCTCATCTGTAAAAGAGAGACTAGAAGGGGCCAGCAAGCACCCAGAACAGTGCCAGGCACTAGTCAGTACTCTGTTCAACAGGGACTTGTGGACTGAAGGACATGTCCTGTGCCCCCCGCCACCCCCCCCCACACACACACACCCCCCTCCTAAAAGAGGACAGCCTAGAGCTGCAAGCAAGCTCTGAGGCCGACCACTACCCTCTGGGAAACAATGAGCAAGCGGCAGCACCTGGCACAGGGCAAGTGGCACATTGCTATTCAGAGGAGAATGGGGTCGCACCACGGAGCCAAGGCTGTCCAGTTTGTGAGGCTGGCAGGGCGGGAGCGGCCACCCTAAGGGGGCAGAGTGTGCCCACTCACCGAGTTGATGCAGCCCAGCTCCTTGTTGAGCAGCCAGGGCAGAGAGAGCTTGCCCTCACCACGGTAGCAAGACTGGATGCGCTCCTTGATCTTCTCCTTGATGGCCCTGAGCGTGAACAGGCACAGCACCGACTCCTTGGGCGGCTTCACGCGGTTCTTCTGGCCCTGAGCAAACACGGTGAACAGCACATCCTCGTTGTCAGCCAGGCCTAGCTGGCGAGCCAGGGCGCTGCCAGGCCGGCTCAGGTACGCGTCCTGCACCAGGCGGTACTCCACCCCCGCCTGCTCGCAGCCGATGGGGAACTCGACGTACGAGTAGAACTTTGGGTCATCCACACACAGCCGCACGATCTTGGAAGTGAAGAAGTGCTCGCCGGCGGCATCGGGCGAGGTCAGCTGTGTGTCCAGCTGCAGCGTGAGGTAGTACACAAACTGCTCACTGCGGAAGCTGTACACGTAGTAGATGTCGAAGGCCGGGAACTTGGACAGCGTGTCTGAAGGGATCTTGAGCTGCGACGACACGAACTCATCCTGGTACACAAAGCTGAACATGTCCGCGTCCTCCTCGTTGGCCATGAGCCGGCGGCTGGACAGCGTGGGGAAGTACTCGGACTTGCCGTCGATGGGCGTGCCCACAAACAGCTTGGCCTGGGCCTGGCCCGGCGGCCCGGCAATGAGCACACCCGCCATGCTGCCCGCCTCACGCACGCTCGACAGGTAGTGCTCCTTGCGGTGGTGCGGTTCGCCCAGCTTGAAGAGGTCGTCCAGCCGCAGGAACTGGCAGATGCCCTGGGAGGCGCTGCCACAGGCTAGCAGGCGGTTCGCAGCATAGTCCAAAAGCAGCAGCTTGTTGACGTTGTTGGTGCTGCCCAGGCCGTGCGGGCATGACTGCACGCTGGGCGGTGGGTAGCACTTCTCGTTGTCCTCCACGGGTCCTGTCACGTGGGCCCGCAGCAGCGTCAGGTTCCCCGACAGCTTGTAGATGCGGTTCACCGCGCCCACGTACACCTCGCCGGTCTGCTCGTGGACCACCAGGTGGGTGAGGCCCCAGTCGCTGGCCGAGAAGGTCCGGAAGACAGGCTGACGGCCCCCGCCAGCCCTAGTGGCGCCCGCCACGGCCCGAATGACCCCCAGCAGCAGCAAGAGCATCAGGAGCACCCGCGGGCTCAGACGTAGCAGTGGCATGGCAGGCCTGGGCCTCAGGCCTCGGTGCTCCAGTCCTGCAGGGATGTGCATCACGGGGCCAGGAGCCTCAGCCCTGCGGGGAGAACAGCGAGAGAAGGTGTGAGTGTGGGTAAGACCTTACCTCTACAGGGCAGACACGCCCACACACCAGCTGCTGTGCTCTCTGGTGTGCCTGTCTAGGCTGGGGCATCCCATCCTCCATCTCCACAGGCGCGATCTAACCCTGGAGAAGCCAGAGGTGCAGAGAGGTCACCTTCCTGGCCTAAAACCCTGAAAATGCAAGGGGAGCACCAGGAGTCATCAAGACCAAGCCTGTGACCCAACATATAGCACAGGACTCCTGTCTGGCTACAGACATGCACCATGAATGCCTAGGCCTGCCACTGCCAGCAGGTGGAAGAAAGTGGACCCAGGAACCAGGAGGCAGGTGAGAAGGGTTTGGGGGTCTAGACTGGGAGCCATCACCTCCTGACTCAGAGCCTCCCCATGTCCTAGGGGCAGGTCCCCCAAACTCCAAGCTCCCAGGGTGGGTGACAGCCTCTAGTCAAGGCTCCGGGGACAAGTGCTCCCTGGCAGGCCCTGGACAATCCTACTTGCAGGCACTACCCCACAGCAGACAAGGACATACATGCAGAATTCTCAGTGAGGGCAGAGGGCAACCTGGGTCACCCTGGCTCTGGGGCCAGACCCTTACTGGACCTCAAGCCCCTGTACTCTGAAGATTGATCCAGAAACCAAGCTGTGTGCACCTCTCATCTACCATCCGCACCCCCAGCCAACAGGTGCCCCCCACCTAACCCTTCTAGATGCCCCCACCTAACCCTTCCTAGGTGCCCCCCCACCTAACTCTTCCCAGGTGCCCCCCACCTAACCCTTCCCAGATGCCCTCACCTAACCCTTCCTAGATGCCCTCCACCTAACCCTTCCCAGGTGCCCCCCACCTAACCCTCCTTCCCAGGTGCCCCCCACCTAACCCTTCCTAGGTGACCTAGTGAACTGCCTCTTAGCTCCCCTTCAAAACCCTTAACCCAACTCCAAGTAAAGAGAAATTCCTTCAAAGATAAGAGAGAACAGAGGCTCCCTGAACCTTACCTCTCAGCAGTGGCTCTCTCCCCCCAACCTTCAGCCTTTCTACCCCAACCCAGACCCCAGCCCGGCCAGCCATAGGCTCACCTCCACCCACCTCTCCTCCCCTACCTCATCAGCTCCCAGCACCACCCACTCTCATAACAGGCCCAGGCAGACCATGATCCTCACCTCCATCCCCAGGTCACACCCCCCCCTAAGCCTCCCCTAACCTGCCCACCCTCTCCCACATGGAGGACCATCGCACGTGGCCCCTCTGCTCCGCCGGAGACTGGGCTGTAGGTGGACATGAGCAGAGGGGCCCAGGCCGTTTCTGAACCACATTTAAGGTCACCAGCCCCGTCCCCAATTCTGCTATGGCACCCCCCCTTCCTCTGGAAAAGCCTCATCTTCCCCCAGCCCAGAAGTTTACAGTAGGTGCTAGTATAAGTCCAGACTCTGTGGCTGTAACCATGCAGCCCCATTTTTCCATTTGTAAACTGGGAATGACAACAGTTTCTTTCTCAGGGGTAGAAGGGGAAGGTCAGGAAACCCCCACAAGGTGCCACCAGCAGAACACCCTCTCCGTGCCAGCAAGGGCCCCACCCTGGCTCGGCCAGATGTGCTGGGACCTCTCACCCAACTCCCATCTGGAGAATGAAGGCAGAGATGCTGATCACCAATTGCAGGCAGGTGCTGGCGAGAGCTGCATACATCCTTTGCTCCCAGAGGATGCCTCTAACATAGGCTGACAGCCCCATGTTACAGATTGGGAAGCTGAGGCCCAAAGGACCCTCTGTCAAGACCATGTTGGGAGCTGGGCACAGGGCAGCTGAAGGCCAGACAAGGCCCAGAGACCTCCGTGTCTGCCTTCCCCTGGGCCCTTAGACTTGCTGTCCCCTCCCCTGCTCCCACACGCCTGCTGTTTCAGCTGCCTCCCCTAACCTGCTAGCTAAAGGAAGCAACTGCTTCCTCACAACCAATCACCCAGTTTGAACTTGCAGCACAAGGCTTGCTAATGGCTTTGTTACTTACTGTTCCTAGACACTCTCCCAACTAGAATGACAGTTCCCTGTGAGCAAGGCCTAGCTCTGTGATTTGCCACGGTATCCCCAAAGCTGACCCCAGAAGCCAATACTTATGAATGAATGAATGAATGAATGAATAGGTCCTGGACAGAGCAGGACTGGCTCCCTCACCTCATATCCTCTGCCCAGTGAATGCCCACAGGGAACCTGAGGCTCAGGAAGTGAGAGGCATTAGCTAGGATCCCACTAGCAAGAAAACCAGGCTGTGCTGCCTTGCAGGACCCTCCTAGCAGGATGTCAGCTGCCTCTCCTTGAGGATCTCTGCCCAGACATAGCCCCAAGAACTACAGTCACCAGGGACCTCTGCTGGCAGCCAGGAGAGGAGTCCCCATCTCTCTGCACCCTGCCCCCAGCTCAGAAGCCCAAGGCAGACCGGAGAGGAGTTTCTCACAGTGGCAGCGAGGCCTGGGCTAAAAGCTGAGTGCATGTGAACTCCAAAGAAAACATGAATCACTCACCGTTTATCAGTTCAAAGCAGACCTGCAATTACCAGGGGCTGGGCTCTCCCCTCCTCCGGGATAATTATACACATCTTAATGCAATTACGGGCCCTACTTTTTATATTAAACAGGAGAGACTCAGCTGAAGAAGCCACCATCCAAACCCTGGGCCCACACCCCATGGGCTCATCCCCCTCTTCTCCCACAACAGAGACCGCCCAGAAGGGAAGAGAAGGCACAGGCCAATGGGATGGGGCTGCCAGCCAGGAAAAGGGGATCCAGGACCCAGGGCTGGGTCCCTCATGACCACCATCTCATATAAGAGCCAGCAAACATGTCTGGGTCACTTCTCCTATCTTAGAGATAGCGTGTCCAGGGCTCAGCTAGACCAAGGTCACCCAGCTAGTCCAGGCAGGACAGGGATGGATTCCCACGCTCCTACAGAGATCTGGATAGCCAGCAGACTTGCTGGGACTCCCACATACCTCTGGTCTGCCCAGGGGGAAAAAAAAAAAAAAAAAAAAAAAAGCATTCATTCCGAAGCTGCCTGGGTGCTGGGGAGGACCATGCTAGGCCAGGGGAAGGGAGCACCACAGGTGCTGTGCCCTGCTGCTGGGAGGGAGCAGAACCAGCCACTGTGGCCTAGGGAAGCTCCCCGTGGAGCCTATTCACGGGCTCTAGGACCAGGCACAGGGGGAGCTGGTCGGGGAGGAGGTGTCCTGGGTGTTGGACAGCAAGAGCAAAGGCCTGGGGTGGATCCTCCTGGAGGGGGCAGCGGGAATGGATGCAGTTTCCTGGGGCCCAGTCAGCGCCAGACGGGAGGAAGATGCTGAACTGGTATAGGGTGTGCCAACTGGGGGTGAGCAAGGGAGAGTGAGGCCAGGACAGAAGCAGGCAGGCCTGGCACAGCATGCTCCACTCCTGGGCAGGACAGGCTCAGCTATGCAACAGAGAGCAATGCCCCCTGTCCCTCTCCCCTCCACCACTCTTCCTCACCCTGAGAAACAAAGACCCTCACTCACTCAGAACCTTCTTCACAGCGGGAGAGCCCCAGCCCCACATCCCTGGCTTTGGTCCTTCTGGGGCTTGGACAGTTTGGAGCAGGGAGGGGACTGAGACGATACTGCCATCTTACCCGGTGGTTCACCATTACCAACCAGGACAAAGAGCTGCCTGCCACCCCACCTCCCCTAACAGGGACCCCAGGAGGTGGTCCCGAGATGCCCTGCTCTCCCAACAGACCAGCCCTCAGGAGCCAAGACCTACAGCGATCTGGACAGGGCACTGGAGTCCTGCTTCTCAGAAAAAGTGCCCACCACTTGGCCTCCCCTGGGGGTGGTACCCTCTCCTCCTGGCAGACCCAAACGCAGAGGCAATGACCTCGGGGCCACAGGAGGCCAGAGAAGGGTTATCTGCTTTGTCCACGGCATCTCACTTGTCCGCCGCTCCCAAGCACACACCTCCACACACAGGGGCTTGTGAAACCTCTGTCCATGCCGTCACCTGCCTGAAATGCCCTTGCTGAGCCTCTCTGTGCCTCCCTCCCTGGCTGACTAGCATTGCAGCCTGGCCCTGAAGCAGAATGGGCTGCCTCTAGCCTTGGGACTGGGCAGAGTCTTGGCTGCCTGGTGCAACACCTGGTCTCTCCTGCACACCCCAAAACCCACAGGGGGCCGAGGGTACTGAGGGTGCTCCACAGGGGCGAGGAGCAAAGGCTGAGCCCTGCCCCCTTTTCCTGCGCAGACCCAGAAAACCGGCCCCAGCACGCAGGAGAAGGTGCCCGAGCTAAGGCTCAGGGAGCAAAGGCATTGTCCACATCACCCCCAACACACACACACCCCTTTCTTTCAAGGGGCGTGGCCCCAGCACCCCACAAAAGAGGAATGGCAGCTCCTCGGGGCTCTAAGCAGTCACTGGAGCCCCTCTCAGCCCCCTTCCCCGGCTGCACTTCGGATCTCACAGCAGGCAGGCAGGGGACTCCCTGGAGCCCCGCTCCCCTTCCCAGAGGCAGCCGGCGATCGGCCACGCTGCCCCAGCCACGGTGCTCTCTGGCCAGGCCCGGACCCTTCAGGAAGCGATCGGAAGCCTCCGAGGGAAGCGGGCTGACCCTGGAGAGGCCCCGAGAGGGGGAGTCCTAGGAGGCCCGAGCCAGCGGGGCGGCTGCCCCCTCCCAGCCGGGGTGCGCGGCCCTGCCTGCGGGCCTTGGGCGGACGGACATAGCACCCATCTCCCGGCGCCCCAGGCCAGGGAGAGCAACGGGGAGAGGGGTGGGGGGGTCGTGGGTCCAGAGGAAACGGTTCCAGCTTCCACCCCGGGGCCCTGAGGGCCAACTGGGGGCGCAGCCCCGCACGCCCTCCTCCGGCTCCCGCGGCCCTGCCGGGGCCTGCCTAGCCCGGCCCGGCCCGGCCCTGCCGGCGGCCCGAGGTCCGACCGACCGCGGTCCAGCCCCGGGCGCGGCCTGGGCACCCACAAGGGCCCTCCCCGCGGGGCCGCCGCAAACTTTCTTTCCTGCCTTTGAGGAGAGGGCGGCACGGCCCCAGCCCCGGCGCCCGCCCGCACACAGCGCTGCCTCCCAGAGCCCCGCGGGCCGGGCCCGGCCGGGGGAGAGGCCAGCGGCGCGAGGCCTTGGGCCGGGTCCGACTCCGGGCCAGCGGGGACCCGACGCGCCCAGCGCCGGCGCCGCGGCCGCGCCCGGACACACGCGGGCGGCGGGCCGCAGCCGCAGGGACACGCGGACGCGCGCGCCGCAGTTCCCCACGCACACCCCCTGCCCGCCCGCCCGCCCGCCCGGGCGCACGCCGCTGCCCAGCGGAGGCCGCCGCCGCCGCGGCCCGAGGGCGTCTCCCACCCGGGGAGCCCCGGCCGAGACCCCGCGCCCCCCGCGCCGAGGGGAAAGTTGCGCTCCTACTCACCAGCTGCCCCGGGGCACGCCCCGCCACGGGCCATCGCCGCGCCCCGCCGCCCGCGCCGCCGCCGCCTGCCCCTCCGCGGGGCCGCCCCAGCCGCGCAGGCCGCCCAGCCCCAGGCCGCCGCCGCCGCCGCACCCCGGCTCCGCTGCGTGGCCGCGCCGCCGCTGCCCAGCATGAATGGGGCGCCGAGCGCCGCGCGGCTGCAGACCAGCCTCGATCTCGCCGCCCGCGGAGCGCCGCGCGATGCGCCTGCGCGGCCCGAGGCCGGGACGGGGCTGGCGGGGGCGGGGCCGGCACGGGGGCGGGGCCACGCGCGGCCTCCAGGGGGCGCTCTGCCCCGCGCCGCGCGCCCTCCCGGGCCCACTGCGCGCTTTCTCCCGGCGATGCAGCTGCTGGCCTTAAATGGCTCCGTGCGGGGGCCGCCGCGCAGGACGTCCCGGCTAGCTCCCGGGTGTGGGCTGTCCCGAGTCCGCCTCTCCGGGGACAGGGCCCGGCTTCCGTGGGACTGGGGTGGGAGCACAGCCTTCGTTTCCGGAAGGGTAAACCAAGGCCAGAGGAGGGAAAGAGCCCTGTCCAGGGTCATGAGGCTCCATGTGTCCTGGCTCTGGGCCTCCGCGATCGCACCTCTTAGGTGGGATGGATTCTCTCTCCCGTGAGCAAAACGGAGCCCTCAGTCGGCCGGTCCACAAGACCCGCCCACCCCTCCCAGCTGCGCATTCACTGATGGGGTGGCGACCCTGGAGGAAAGTTTAGTGCCAGGGTCCTGAGGTGGGGCTTGGGGGAACAGACAGGAATCCGGGCTATCCCGGACCGCACCTCTCCCCCCCTCCCTCCGCTTCCCCTCCCGCGGGCTGCCCAGCATGGGGGCAGGCTGCATTAGCCGATGACTAGGCTCACCCTGCGGCCTGCACGTTCTGAAAACCGCCCAAATGTGGGTCCTGGGGAGGCCTCCTAGCACAATGCCTAGGGAAAGGCGAGGAGAGGCGCAGGAGTGAATCTAACAGAACCCATAGGGCCCGAGAGCTTCACGGTGGGAAGGCGAGCTGGTGGATGACAGCAGCAGACTACCTCCGTGCTCATGCTTGGTGAGAATCTCGCTGTCATCTCCACAGAAAGCAGCTACAGCCCCTTTGGGGCAAGGACTTTGATTGGCCACAGGGTCCCTTGCACCTCATCCCTCTCCCGCCTCATCCCCCTCCCTCCCCTCTCGCAGCCCTATCCTGTTTCTGGGTTAATCCTTCTCTTGGCTTCCTTTGAGCATCTCAGGTTGGGCTGTTGCTTTGCTGTGTTTGTCGTAGGGCATCACAGAAACGAGATCGGCCTGCCGTGAGGACCCATCCCAGTGGGGTTGCTGATGGGCAGTTTGTTCACTCGGCTTGTAGCGTCCTTACATGTGGTGCTGCCGATGGACGGACCAGTGCCCTGGTTTAGGGCCGCTGTGCAGGCAGCTGCTGTGGATATATCTTTGTAGGCTCTTGGCAGCAGTTGGAGCCTGGGGTGGACTGTTAGGTCACCAGGGTGGTGTGTGTTTAGTTTGGGTGGATAACCCGAAACAGTTTCCCCAATGACAGCTAGGTTTGCAGTCCTGGCAGCACGATGGGAGGGCCGCAGGAGCCCCCATCCGCACCCACGCTCGGCACTGTCACTCTAGAATCATTGCCTATCTGGTGATAGGCACAGTGTTTCACTCTGGCTTTAAGTTGCATGTCCCTGAATGAGGGTGAGCATCTTTTCCAAAAATCCTATCTACTATTTTGTTGAATAAGCACTAATCTAGCACTGACTCAACACAGGACTCTGCTTCCTTTCACAGATGAGTAAAGTGAGGTGGGTCCAGCCCTCTGTCTCCACTGTCCCTGGGGTGGTTCAAGAGAGATGCTGGACTCTGGGTGCTGGCCAGCTCATGGTTAACATGGCACCCTCACATATTATGGAACCGCAGTGCTCACCTGAATAGCCTTCCCCCCGACAGAGCCCCTGCACCCCATGGATTCTCTTCACAAACTTACAGCAGGTTACGCCGCTTCCATAGATCACCACTCTGTCCCCTGCTCCTGCTCATGTCACCGCTCTGTCCACTCCCCACATGGCAAAGGCAAGGTCTTTCCGAGACGGCAGTTTGATTATACAAAACGCTCGAGCATCATATGCGAGCATCATTCCAGGAGAGCCATAGGCCCAAGCATGATGAAGAAATCCCCAAGACTTTCAGAAGACATCGGAGCAGATTATCTTTATGGATGTGGGCTAGAAAAGATTTCTTCAACCAAGAATCAGAAATAAAGAGGAAAGTATGAATCAATTTAACTACCTTACAATCGGTTATTTTTGTTCATTAAAATTAGAATTCATTAAGAGTTATAAAAGTGGGAATGCCCAGACAAGCCAGGATGTAGGAAAATATATTTACAACACACATGTATTTGACAAAAGGTGCATATAGAAGGAATGCTCAGAATACAGAAGGAACTCCAAGAATCAGTAAGGAAAAAACAACAATCCAATAGGAACCTGGGGAGAAGACTCCCAACAGGCCATTTATTAAGAAAATAGGAAATAGCTGTTGCTCCAATGAGCCCAGTACAACAGCACCCGCTGCTTTGTCTAACCCAGGCGGGTCTGTCCTGAACTGAGCAGGGAGCTCTTCTCTTCACATGCCTGAGTGTGTGTATGTGTGTGCATGTGTCCTGACAGCAACCTCCACGGAGGCCGTCCCATTGCAGATGGAGAGGCAAGATGCTGGATTCACACCAGGCATCATGGGGGTAAGTGAGTCAGTGGACAGCGTGGGCTTTTCCTCTCTGGGCTTCCTCTGTGGTTTTGCTTCTGTTGGCCAAGCAGTGCAGGAGGGCATGGAGGCTGTTGGATGGCACGGAATGATTCCTAGGAATGACTTTGATCAGGATTTTGGGAGAAAGTGCTCAACATAGGAACAGCTGCAGGGGCCACTTCTGCATTCTAGTGACTCAGAGCTTTGAGCAAAAGTGTTTTTTTCCTCCCCATGGTGGGCCCCCACTGCTGTTGAGTATCATTGGCAAATATCTTCTCCCATTCAGTAAGTTGTCTTTTCATTTTCTTGATGGTTTCTCTACTGTACAAAACATTTTTAGTATGTGTAGTCCCTTTTATTTTTTTTCTTTTGTTTCCCTTGCCTGAGGAGATACATATTAAAAAAAAAAATAGCACTACAAGAAACGTCTGCGATGTTATTGTCTGTTTTCTTTAGTTAGGAGTTTTATGGTTTTGAGTCTTACGTTTAAGCCTTTAATGCATTTTGAGTTTATTCATGTACATGATGTAAGAAGGCGGTCGAGCCCAGCCGGTGTGGCTCAGTGGTTGAGCATCAATCCGTGAACCTGGAGGTCAGAGTTTCATTCTCGATTGGGGCACATCCCTGGGTTGCAGGCTCGATCCCCAGTAGGAGACGTGCAGAAGGCAGCTGGTCAATGATTCTCTCTCATCATAGATGTTTGTATCATCCCTTCTCTCTTCCTCTCTGAAATCAATAAAAACATCTATATAATAAAAGCCTAAATAAGCATTATGGCGGAACAACCAGAACTACCGGTCGCTATGATACACACTGATGCTCAATGCAGGAGCTGCCCCCTGGTGGTCAGTGTACTCCCAGACAAGGAGTGCTGCTCAGCCAGAAGCTGGGCTCAGCTCAGCAGTGGTGGCATCCACAGCAGCACCAAGGAGCACTAAGGAGCAGCAAGCAGGCAGGGGATAAGCAGCAAGGGGTCCTGGACTGCGAGAGGGTACAGGCCAGGCTGAGGAATCTCCCCCTCCCCAGTGCAAGAATTTCATGCACCGGGCTTCTAGTATATTTTTTTAAAAGGTGGCTGTTTGTTTATTTATTATTTATTTATTTATTTTTGCTGTACCTGTCCAATTTTCCCAATACTATTTATTGAATAGACTATCTTCACTCCACTGTATGTTCTTGCCTTTTTTGTCAAATATTAATTGATCATATAGGGATGGGTTTATTTCTGGGATCTCTATCCTGTTGAATTGATCTGTACCAGCTTTTAGACCTCTATAATGCTATTTTGATTACTAGAGTTGTAATATAGGTCAATATCAGTTAGCCTGATACCTCCAACTTTGTTATTCTTTCTCAAGATAGTTGTGGCTATATGGGATCCATTGTGGTTCAATATAAATTTTGGGATTATCTGTTCTAGTTCTGTGATATACACCATTGGTCCTTTGATGGGAATTGCATTAAATCTATAGATTGATTTGGGTAGTATGGAAATTTTAATGATATTAATTCTTACTATCTATGAACACAGTATATGCTTCCATTTATATTTTCTTCAGTTTCTTTTGTGTCTTATAATTTTCTGAGTATAAGTCTTCTCCATCCTTGGTTAAATTTATTCATAGGTATTTTTTATGCAATTGTAAATAGGATTGTTTTCTTAGTTTGCCTTTCTGGTAGTTCATTATTGGTATATAAAACTGTAAACATTTTCTGGGTATTTATTTTGTATCCTGCTACTTTACTGAATTCATTTATCAGTTCTAGTATTTTTTTGGTGGAATCTTTAGGATACACACACACACACACACACACACACACACACGCACCGTATTTATTCGAGCGTATAAGACGACTTTTGAAACGAAAAAAAAGTCAACCGAAAATCGGGAGCAAAAGACCAAAATTGCACAAAAATTACCTGCAGATCTTTTTTTTTTTTTTTTTAAATATATATTTTTTTATTGATTTTTTACAGAGAGTAAGGGAGAGAGATAGAAAGCTAGAAACGTCGATGAGAGAGAAACATTGGCCAGCTGCCTCTTGCACACCCCCTACTGGGGATGTGCCTGCAACCAATGTACATGCCCTTGACCGAATTGAACCTGGGACCCTTCAGTCCGCAGACCGACGCTCTACCACTGAGCCAAACGGGCTTCAGCTACCTGCAGATCTTGACGGCAAAGTAAGTCTTTTCTTTGAAGTGGGGGGTAGTCTTATACAGCGAATATAGGCCTAAACCTATGTTTTAACTGTAAAATTAGGGGGTCGTCTTATACGCAGGAAAATATGGGGTGTGTGTGTGTGTGTGTGTGTGTGTGTGTGTGTATTATAATGCCACCTGCAAATAATGTTAATTTTACTTCTTTCTAATTGGATGCCTTTTATTTCTTCGTCTTGTCTAATTGTTGTGGCTAGTATTTCTAGTACTATGTTGAATAAGAGTGGTGAAATCTGGACACCCCTGTCTTGTTTTTGAAATGTTTTCAGATTTTCCCCATTGAATGTTAGCTGTGCATCGGTCATAAATGGCCTTTATTATGTTGAAGTATCTTCCCTCTAGTCACACTTTGCTGAGAGTTTTTATTATAAATAGGTGCTGGATTTGTGTCATCTATTGATACAATCATATGATTTTTATCGTTTATTTTGTTTATGTGGTGTATTAGGTTAATTGCTTTATGGATATTGTACCAACCTTTGCAACCCAGGAATAAATCCAAATTGATCATGGTGTATGATCTTTTTAATGTATTATTGAATTAAGTTTGCTAATACAATATTTTGTTGAAGATTTTTGCATCTATTCTCAGCAGGGATATTGGCCTATAGTTTTCTTTCTTTGTAGTGTCTTTATCTGGTTTTGGATTTAGGAAAATGCTGGCCTTATAAAATGAATTTTTCCTCTTGAATTTTTCATTCCTCTTGAATTTTTTGTAATAGTTTTAAAAGGATGGGTGTTAGTCCTTCTTTGAATGTTTGGTAAAACTCAACTGTGAAGCCATCTGGTCTAGGGCTTTTGTTCCTTGACAGTTTATTATTATTATTATTATTATTATTATTATTATTTCTTTAATTTCATTAGTTGTAATTGGTCGAAGGCCATTCAGCAAAAGTCAGCCAACACCCACTTGGGGACTGAGGACCTTTGTGATGGGATTGGTTCTCAGGGAGTTGTCAGGGTGAGGCCAGCAGAGTTCATTAGGCTAAAGCAGACCAAGATTTGGCCATGTGGAAGGAAGGACACAGGTATGGTGATACCAGTGTGCAAGAAAAAATGGCCCTTGCTCTAGAGCCACAAACAGAGTCTCTACTCCCCCGAGTCTGCCCAGACCTCAAGAGCCTTCCAAGAAAGTCTACACTGTGAGCCCAGGCTGCTAGCAGCCAGCTGACTCCTTCACGGGTAGAGCTCCACACAGTGGGGCTTTAGGGAGTTGGGAGGATGGGGCTAGTGGATCACCTGCCAAGGGGCGGCACTGATTAGCAAGAGGAGGAAAATTGTCCTTGCCCTAGAACCACAGAACTGTTTTCTTGTTCCTCTCTGATACCTGGATTTTCCTGAAAGCTTTCCCAGATCTTCCTAAGAGCCTTCCAAGAAAGTTGGAGCTGGTCCCAGGCTAGTGGCATCCAGAAAACACCTCTTTAGGGCACAAGTTTGGTAGGGCAGGGCCACAGGGAGTTGGGAGCCTGGGGCTAGTACATTTCCTTAGGCTGCTATTGTATGGAGGGGAGTGCTTGATGGAAAAATAGTATCTGTGGGCAGCATGGGTGAGGGCCTCAGTACAGGGATCTTGGCAGCTGTCCCTTTAGCCTTGTCCCCAAACTCACACAACCCTCTAAGCTGCCTTCCTTCTACTGGAACCCAGAGTGAGTGGACACAAACAATATTTTGTACACTGGCCCTTTAAGAGGGCACCTGGGTTTCTAGCAGACCCCTCTCTCTCCCTGATAGACAGAATCCCCACTGATTTTCACAGCCAGATGTTATGTGGGCTCCTCTTCCCTGCCCTGGTGCCCAGGTGGCATTGAGGCTCCACACTCCTCGGGTGGATCTTTGCAGCCAAGATACCACTCCGGATTTGCATCTGCCAAGTGTGGGTCCAGCACCAACACTTTTCACATCTCACCCTTCCTACGAATCTTGATATGGCATCTTCTGTAAATCCTTGGTTATAAGACTTTTGTTCAGCTAATCTTCCTTTGGTTTTTCAGGTTGTTTGTTATTTACGTTAGCTGTAAATCCTGTTTGGTTCTAGGAGAAGGTGAGTATAACTTTCACCTCCTCTGCCGTCTTGGGTCCCCCAAAACACATGCTAAGATTCTTGCTCCAAAGATGCCTTCACACATAAGGCCTTTCCACATGCCGTGCCCTGTTCCAGGAGTAACCCCGTCTCTACTTTCCATCTTTCAAGGTCCATGCTCCTAACTCCCCCTCCTCTAGAAAGCCTCTCTGACGACAGCCCCTTCCACCCACGAGCCCTCCTCAGGCTTCCTGTCCCTCTCGGTGCCAGCTCTGACCAGTCTGGGCTCAGGTGTGTCACCAGCTCTCCCCTGGCCTTGGGGATGCAGCCAGGCTTCTATTAGCACTATATTGCACAGCATACATGGTAGCGGATTTCCCCACCCACCACTCCACAGGCACTTCCCAAGACCATTGGAGGGGCTCAGCACTGGCTTGCCCTGGGACTGCAGACTCAGGAGACTTTGGGGACCAGATAGGAGATGGATGTAAAGAGTAAAGCAGGTGGAATCTAGGGCTGGAGGATAACTATGGAAAGCATGGACATACTCTTGGTCAAGTGTTGAGTAAACAAAACACACCAATGAGAAGAGCCCAGCCACAGGTCTCCCGTTTGCAATCTCTGGCTTGGTCCAGATGATGTTCCCAAGGATTGGAGTCCTCTCTGGGGCTGTGACCTCTGGAAAATTCACCCCTGCCCTTGTACCCCACAGTCCCAAGAATCAAACCCCCAGGAATCAGGGAAGCAGCCATGGTTTTCCCATTTTGTTAAAATCCTCTGGGCTGAAGTGGTGAAGCTGAGCCTGGCACCCCCCAAAAGTTATGGGCGGTGCCCTCTTTGTCTACCCATGAGGGGCCTGAGGAGTCAAGCTGTGAAACCAAAGATTGACATGCAATCCAGAGTCTCAGCATACAGCTCCTCAAATGTGCAGGTCCCAATCAAAAGTCACTTATCATAGCAAGCACAAGGGAAAGCTCAGCTTGTTTGAAAATATACAGTCAGCAGATGCTAGCACGAAGGTGACAAAGATGCTGGAATTTTCTGACAAGGATTTTATAGTAGCCATCATTAAAAAATGCTCTGATGAGCAATTATGAATGTGTTTGAAACAAATGGAAATGAAAAAGTCTTAGCAGGAAAGTCAAATAGATATTTTAGAGTTGTTTTTTTTTAATTAAGAAGCAGAATAAGCTCAATAGATGGCTCCACAGCAGAACAGAGGAGAAAGGAAAGAAACCATGAAGATAAAATAATAGTAATTACCCAGTCTGGAAAAACAGTACATAGACTGAGAAGAAAATACAAGAGTGTTAGGAGCTTGTGGTATACAACAGAAGGTCTAACATTTCTGCCATTGACGGAGCCCCAGAAGGAAAGGAGATAAGAGGATAGTCAAAGAAATAATGGTCTAAATTTGGCAAAAGGGATAAACCTATAGATTCAAGGAACTGAATGAACCCCAAAGGGTATAAGCCCAAAGAAATCTGTGCTAAAGGCACACCATCATCAAACTTCCCCAAACTAAAGATAAAAACACTTTGAAAGCAACAACAGAGGAATAGCGCCTTACCTGTGAGGGAAAGAAAAACAATCTGAATAATGTGGACTTCTGGTCAGAAACCAGGCAGGCTGCGAGGAAGTGGAATGACATTATTAACTGCTGAAAGAAAAGAACTGTCACTCATGAATTCTCTGACTAGGGAAAATTCTACTCAGGGAATGAGGGAAGTCAAGGCATTCTCATATGAAGGAAAAGAGAATTTGTCACCAGCAGAAAGTACCCTGACAGGATGGCTAAACAAAAAATAAATGTCAAAAGAATGGATGTTGTTGGGACAACCAGGAAGGAAGAAAGAACAATGGACTTCTGCTCTAAAGCTTTTGAATTTACACTGGGTGGTTGAAGCAAAAATTATACCACTGCCTCATGTCTCAGTGTAGTTAGAAGCAACTTCTAAGATAATCATTATATTGTATGTGGGGGAGGGTAAAGGAATGTAAAGAGATAAGATTTCTATACATCACTGAAACTGTTAAAAAAAAAAAAAAGTAGACTGTGATAAGTACACATGTAGACTGGAATCCTTAGAGTAAGTTTATGAATCTATGCCAACAGATACTCTCAAAAATACTGTAGGTAAACCAAAATGGAATTATAAAATGTTCTCAAGTAACTCACAGGAAGTCAGGAAAAAGAAACAGAAAGGAAAAAAAAAAGGAAACCAATAGAACAAAAATTTAAAGAGGTCCTAATGTATCAATAATCACAGAAAATGCAAACAGGAAGATATGTGGGACCGCTCTGTACTGTCTCTTTAACTTCCTGTGAAGCTATCATTATTATAGATTGTACTTATTTTAAAATAAAAAGTTTAAGAATACTGTGGTAGCTGGCACTACTTCTCAAAGCAGAGCTTGCTTCTCTGGTTCCCTTGTCCTGTGACGGCTGGTTGGATAGGGTAGTCCTGCCTGGGTCCCCCACAGAGCTCACAGACCGGTAGAACATCGCAAACAGAGGCCACCAGTAGAATCCTGGAGATGCCCCATCCCCACTCCCATAATCAGGCTCCTTTCATGCCCCTCCCCTGATATTTTCTAAGCTGTTTATTATCCATAACCCCTGAAATGCACACCCCATGAAGAGAGTGACCTCATCTAGGATGGACTTCTGTCCAAGGTAGACAGTCTATAAGGGTTGTGGGAAGTATTCGCTACCCATGGTTGCATAACAAATCACCCCAACATTTAATGGCTTAAAACAGCAACCACAGCCCTGGCTCCTGTGACTCAGTTGGCTGGACGTTGTCCCATGCATTGAAAGGTTGCTGGTTTGATTCCTGCTCAGGACACATTCTAGGCTGTGGGCTCTATCCCTGGGGAAGAGGGGTGAGGGGGCAGCTGATAGATCAATGTTTTGCTTTCACATCAATGTTCCTTCCTCTCTCTCTCTCTCTCTCTCTCTCTCTCTCTCTCTCTCTCTCTCCTTCCTTCTCTCTCTTAAAAAAAAATCCATAAAAATCTTAAAAAAAAAAAAAAAAAAAAAAGGAACCATCAACCATTCATTCTCTCTCATGGTTTTGGTGGGGAATCCTGAGGGTACAACAGGGAAAGCTTGTCTCTGTCCCACAGTATCTGAGGCCTTGTCTGGGACACGCCCTCTCCCAGCCATTCCAACAGAACTTTCAGAACCTCCTGGCTGCCCCAGGCACACTTCTCTGTAGCTGTGAATTGCCTGCGTATGGATGTGGGTGGGTTTGAGGGTGGAAGTGGAGATGAAAAAGGAAGCGGAAATTTCTGTGTCCCCTTCTGTGACACCTCTCCTGGGAAAACCCGCCCCTGGGTTCGGAGGCAGAGACACAGGGCCCAGACCTCTGGGCTCCACTCTAGTCACACCTGCACCCCCAGTGCCTTTTCTGAATCATGAGGCAAATAGCACCTGCTGCCGGGTCCCTGTGAGAACAGAGAAAACACGGGGCACCCCCCAGGCAGAGAGCTCTCGTTCGGCTCACTATCACAGGACAGAAAGGGGCTACGCCTGTCCCCTTTTTACCGATAAGGGAACGGAGGCATGAAGAAGGAAGGGACATAGCCCAGGGGAGATGCTGAAGTCCCTGAGTTTGACCACCACCAGCCAGGCCTCTGCAGCAGCCCTGGCTTTACCAGTAACCCCCTCCACTCCCTCGTCATTCCTCCTCCACACTTCCTCATAGGGATCTTTGTGATTTCCCTTCTTTACCATGAGCTTCGCAAGTGATATTGCTTTCCTCTGTCCCCATGAAGTTACCCTGCTGATCACTCCTGACTGGCCCCAGCACAGGCCCTCCTTCTCTGGGAAGACTGTCCGAAGCACCCACCCATCTGCCTGGTCAGGAGCAGCCCTGGGCTCAGGGCCCCTGATGTCGCCATTTCTGGGCCTGCCTGCGCCTCCAGCAGGTCAGACGCAGAGGTGTCACCAGGTCCCTGATAAGGAATGTGTGGGGAGTGGATGAGACCAGCCCTTCTCTCCTGTTTCTATGATTGGTGAGGCCACAGCGAGCCATGCAGCTGGTCATCCTGGGCATCAGCCCTGAGGGCACAGGTCCTGGCCCCACAGGAAGAAGGGGCAGCCCGAGTTAAGCCAGTGAGAGGCTGGTACCTGAACACATGTCACCTGGTTCAAATCCCACTCACTGGAAACCCCTCTAGTTCAGTCAAGAACAAAGACCAGGGGTGACATTCAAAATATTTAACAGCCAATCATAGTGGACATGACATGAACCATGAGTAGGACTAGGCTCAACAAAAACTTAACTTTCCTTCGTCCAAAGGGACATTCGCTGACTTGCTCCTCTGAAAAGTCCATGGAGGTACTGCTTAAGGGCCCAATGATGTCATCAGGCATCCATTTCTTGGCTCCACCTTCTTCTGTGTGCATTCTCAACTGTTCTCTCCCTATCTGCTGGTGAAGACCCTGGTGGCTTTCTGGACTGACTGGGATTAGGCATGAACAAGTAGTGTGGCTGGGCCGGCGTGGCTCAGGGATTGAGCACCGATCTATTAACCAGGAGGTCACAGTTCAATTCCTGGTCAGGGCATATGCCCGGGTTGTGGGCTTGATCCCTGGTGTGGAGCATGCAGGAGGCAGCCACAATGATTCTCTCTCATCATTGATGCTTCTATCTCTCTCTCCCCCTCTCCCTTCCTCTCTGAAATCAATACAAAGTATTAAATGAAGTAAGGTGACATAGCCCAGGGTCACACTGAGCATGCTGTAGTCCCTGAGTCTGACCCCCACCTCTCCACGGCAAGGTGGGGTTAGGGGGAGGCAACACCACTGGTATTGCAGCTGCTGCTATCTCCAGACCCTTTTTTCTCCCAAGAGGTCTGACCTTTTTTTTTTTTTAATAATTAAAACAGGACTTTTAATTATTAAAATATATGCTCATGATTAAAAAAAAATCCAAGTAGTGTACAAAAGGGTACACAATGAAAACTCAGTCTCCTGCGGGCCCTCAGCTCAGAGACGGTACTGTGCTACATGCAAATGTAGACACCCACAGATATTGTTTTTTGGTTTTTTAATCCTCACCCAAGGATATGCTTATTGATGAGAGAGAGAGAGAGAGAGAGAGAGAGAGAGAGAGAGAAAGAGAGAGACAGACACATTGGTCGGTTGACTCTCATACATGCACTGGTCAGGGAGAGAGAGAGGAAGGGAGAGACGAGAGAGAGAGAGAGAGAGAGAGAGAGAGAGAGAGAGAGAGAGAGAGAGAGAGAGAGAAAGAGAGAGAGAGAGAGAGACCACACATTGGTTGGTTGACTCTCAAACATGCACTGACCAGGGACCGAACTCAAAACCTGGATACGTGCCATGACAGGGACTTGAACCCGAAACCTGCTGGTGTATGGGATGACGCTTCAATCAACCAAGCGACCCGCTGGGCATTCCATGGATATTCTTGCCTGTCTGTTTTCTCCAAAGACACAAACTGCACACCCTGCTCCTTCATTTTCTTTTTTCTTCTTCTTCTTCTTTCTGTTACTAACAGATTTTTTGAGATCATCCTACAAGAGCTACCTCAAGATATGCCCCTCACTCTTAAATCTGGTAGAAATAAACTCCAGCAGGCCTGTCCTCCGGGGAGTCACACTTTTGTGCAACTCTCCCCAAAAGTGTGTGACTCGCTTCTAACCAACACGCCTGGGAAGGTCAGGGACCTCTCTCTCTCATGGTCATGTGAGAACGCCTTCACTTGCTTTGAAGAAGTTAATGTCCTGTTGAGGGAGGGCCTGCGAGTCATGTGGCAGGGCACTGGGGTAGCCTTCGTGCAACGGCCAAAGGGAAGGAGCTGTGCCTGCAGCCAGGGGAACTTGGGAGAGGAGCCCAGTCTGGCTACCCTTCGGCTGTTTCCTCATGAGCCCCGAGCAGGGCTGACCCAGGACCCTGTGGGTGTAAGCAGCTGGCTTGTGGTTACTTGTTATGAAGCTGAGAAGCACGGACTCCTCTCTATCTGGCTTTTCTTGCTCCATGAGATGTGAGAGTCATCTTTGTCATGGGAGCTCTAGTTTGTTCTTTTCATTGCTTGGTAGTATTTTGTTGTATGAATAAACCACCACCTACCCATTCTACTGTCTGAGGACACTTAGGCTGTTATAAAGCCACTAGAGGCCCAATGCACAGAATTATGCACTGGTGGGGTCCCTCGGTCTGGCCTCTGGGGACTGGGCCAAAATTGGCTCTCTGACACCCTTCCCCCATCCCAGATTACAAGAGGGAGCTTCTCGGGTGATGAATCCCCGAAATCAGTCTCCCTCCTTTCTAGTTCTGGGTGTGTCAGCCAAGAAGCGCAGCTGCCAAGTCACTGCAGTTTGGTAGCTCCTGCGCTGAGCATCTGCCCCCTGGTGGTCACTGCACATCATAGCTACCAGTTGGATGGTCAGTCGCCTAGATTTTTATATACATATAGACTCGCTGCCCAGTGCATGAAAATTCATGCACTGAAGGGGGGAAGGGGTCCCTCAGACTGGCCTGCCCCCTCTCACAATCCGGAAGCCCTCAGGGGTGGGATGCTACCTGGCTATCAGGGGAATATGATGCCCCCATCACACCTCTGCTGCTGCCACAGCTGGCAGCACAAGCCCTCGGGTGGCCTTGGGCTGAGGGGACTGGGTGCCGCCATCTTTTGAGGGTGTGACAGTCAATTAGCATATTCCCTCCTTATTGGCTGTGGGTGTTGCCATCTTTAAGGGTGGGGAAGTCAATTAGCATATTCTCTTCTTATTCACTGTGGGCGCCACCATCTTTGCAACAGCATGAGGGTCAATTAGCATACTCCCTCTTTATTAGATAGGATACGAACATTTCTGTATGTAACATCTAATGACCATGCATATTCATTCTCCTAAGTATCGATACAGGAGTAAAATTGCTGCATTTGGAGTGTAGGTGAATGTTTAACTTTATAGGAAACTGCCCAGTCATTTTTCAAAGTAGTATAATTATCCTGCACTCCTAGCAGCAGTGTTTGAGGGCCCAGAGGTTGCTCATGTTCACCAGCACCTGGTGTTGTCTGTCCTTGGAAGTTCAGCCAGTGGATGGGTGTGTAGAAGTATTTCTTTATGGCTTTCTTTTACATTTCCCTGATGAGTCGTAAGGGTGTGAAACATTTTTTTTGTATGTTTATTGGCCTCCCCTGAGAGGTTCCTGATATCACTTTGTCAGCTCTAGAGCAATTTATTACCTGCCTTTCAACTACACGCTGGAGCTAAAGGGAAAGAGAAACTCTACAAGGCATGAATCATTGGGGCACTTCATGGAGCCCATGAGTGAAGGCCACAGAGAGGACAGAGCAAAGAGACAGGAGGAAAGAGACCAGTCCCAGCCACTGTTTAATCTCTCAGATCCACCATGCTGAGGCCTCCTTCTTGACTTTTCAATCGCATGAGCCAACACACTCTTTTGCTAAAGTCCATTTGTACTGTTCTGTCACTTGCGCTAAAAGGGTCCTGACTGAAGCAGGGTCCGAGTCAGCCCCAGTGTGGGCTGCAGTCTGCCCACCTCTCCGAGATGCTGACTTTCTTGAGGCCCACTGAGCTCTGGATGGAAGTGGGGAGGGATGGGGACTCTGAATTCCAAGTGCTCCACCAGCCCACTCCCCACAACCCCCGCCCCTGCTGTGGTCTGTCCCCTTCATTGCTGTGTGTGTTTTGAGGCTGAATAACCATGTAATTGGTTTATTCATTCCATAGTCAAACTTCAGCAAATGTGTTTTTTATAATTAGTTGATGTTTATTTTACGGGAATAACTGGCCCATTAAATTTAATGAGGCAGGTTATCAGGTATGAAGTGCAAGTGTTTTTCCTTAAGAGTAACCTGGGTTTGGCTGTGCTGGTTCCAGGGCCTCAGAGAGGCTGGCAGCTGGCTTGTCTGGGAGTGGGAACCCCCAGGGAGTGGGGGTACAGGTATCCTGTTCTCACTGGAAATGGCAACTTCCACCTCTGGCACTCCTGGGCCCCCGACTTTCCCCCATTGCAAAACATCTTAGATCATCGATTTTATCTTGTCCGTCTCCCCTGCGGATCTCTAAGAACCTGGGGGCAGCTGTGCTCTGCTCAAGGCTGCACCTCCAGCACTAGAACCATGACTGCACACAGCAAGCATTCAATGCCATGTTTGTTGTGCAAAAGAGGAATAACTAAGGCGACCCATGGGGGCCTCCCTCCTGGCGCACGTTGGACCCTGCCTTGCTCCTCTCCTAACTTCACTGCCCCTATAGCCCGTGGAAAAGCTCCTTATTCAAGGAGATCCAGACTCTGCCCAGAGGCAACCACTGGGCCAGGTTGCACAACCTGGAGCTAGTTGCTCTGATTCTCTGCACCACAGTTCCGTGGTCTGTAAAGTGTGGCACTAACTGCGGAACTATTCTGCAGGCCCGTGGGAGACAGGTGTGGAGAGAACCTGGCCCGTGGGTGTCTGCTGGGGCTGACTGATAGTTGGCCACCATGTGCCAATACAAGCTATAAATGCACACAGGTGTGTGTACGTGCTGCCACTGGCACCCACTACTCACACCCACCCAAGCACAGGCACACATGCCTGCTCAGTACACCCCAAACGTCATGTTGATGTGCTTCCTGCTGATCTGCTTGTGGTCCTGGGCCTCGTGCCACTCCTCCATGCAAGGGGCAGCTCCGGGGCTGCCTTGCCCTCCAACCCTACTAGCTTCAGCCAAGGGGAGGCACGAATGAATGGAGGCTGGAGGGTGGGAGGAGGGGAAGCCCATAGGCAGCACCTCTTGCAGCAGCTGTGTCCCCTTGGTGGCCCCAACCCCCGGGGTGCCAGCTTCCACTGGGCAATTCTGCTTCTTCCCTTTGTCCTTCTAAACCAGAGGTGACAGATCTTCCCACTGTTACTAATTCCTGGGTTATAACACTATCCCATTGGGGTTTCAGCTCCTCCATCTCCTTTGTGATCAACTCCCTGCATTAAATTCCCTATGTTTAAATAATTACAGTGTTTTCTAGTGTCCTGGTTGGATCCCATATGCCACAGCCAGCATCATCATATCTAATCCCCCACAACCGGGCGGGATGGGCATTCACACTCCCTCCTTCTCAGTAGTCATACAGCTGGGACCTGAGTCCAGGAATGTGAATGTCTGCCTCCAGGTCCACACCTTACTGAACACACCCCTCCCCCACACAATCTCTCTTAGGCCTGACTTTCTGTGAGGTATGGCCATGTGGCGGGACTGGAGACAGGTCCACACATAAGCGAGTAATGTACAGGTACATGCACATATGCACACAACGCCTGAACCCTGAGCACACGCACCCCCCCACACACGCACCCCTGATACAGATGGCTCTGGACACACATACCTCAAGTCCCCAGTAGGGGAGAGGTGGACATCAGGCAAGGGAAGCTCAGTTCTAACTCTACAGGAAATGGGCTAAGATCCAAGTACAGAGAGGCTGGGAGCATTAGCAGGTGGTGAACATGGCTGGCTGCCTGTGCACACATACAAAGGCACCTAAACACACATCACAGGTAAAAAGCTACACGTGGACTGTGCACATAGCCCAGTACACATACACATGTGCACACACACATAAAGGCATACACACACACACACACACACACACACACACACAAAGGAACAGGTACACACAGACCCAGGTGTACACACAGCTGCCCCCAAGTGACTCCTGGGTAGGAGGATGGAGTCTGGAGTTATTCCTGTGTGATTTGGAAGTTGGACAACACCCTGGACACCAGAGGCTTCTAAGGGAGTCTCAGAAAGGCCTCAGCAGTTTTTGGCTGAATGGCTGCTCTGATGTCACTTAAGATAATGAACCAGGTGACCTGTGACTCCAGCAGCCTGACCCTGCAGAGGGCCAGCCCCGCCCTGGGCTGCCAGGAGTTGGCTGGGAGGGGCTCAGGCCCTGACCACTCACCTTTGTGTGGTCTGGTAAAGGAGCCCAGAACATCTAGAGGGGGCTGCCACTATGTAACCCAGCTGAATAAAACTGCTTCCTCTACCTGCTCAGATAACAGGACACGGCCCACTGCCCACTGGAGCTTTGTGTATGAGGATCTAGGGGTGAACAGCAATGTCTGGGCTGCAAAGCCTAAGTTAAGATTGTGCAGTCTCTTCGCTCCAGATGGCTGGGGGCTCTCCAAACAAACTTTAGCAGAAAATCCAAGGTCAGCAGAAGCAGAAGCCCCGCCCCCAATTCAAATTCCTCTTTCGGCCTCACAGAGTGCAGCCTGGGTGCTCAAGGCGCCTCAGCCTAGGGCCCTGCCAAAGGTCATGGACTAGCAGGACAGTGTTTGGACATCAACTGAGTACAGCACATCTCAAACCCAGCTGTCATCTGCCCCCTTCAGTCCCTGTGTCTCTCATTTCAGTCTATAGAATCAACAGCACCCAAGCCAGAAATTTGGAAATCATCCTCAATCAAAACCAGAGTCCTGTCATTTTAGCTCCCCTAGCTCACCCCACCAGCCTCTCTCTGGCTTCTCATACCTTCAAGTGCCCTGCCCCACTTGGGCCAATCCTTCCCTAGGAGTGTGGGTGGCATCATTCAGAGGGAGGGATTGAACAACGCTGCTCCCTGCTAGAGACCATCCCTCCACCCCCCAAAGCAGTTCAGCTTGGCATCTACCCCCTGCCCTCCGGCTCCCACTTTGCTCTCTGCAACGCCCAGCTGCACGCAGTCTGTGCTCCCCCGAGCCCGCATCTGGGATCCCACTCTAAGCCTCCTCTGGCTTGCCCTGGAGTCATCCCTCAGCTTCAGAAATGGAGCTGACAGAGCCTCTGCCAGGGAGCTGGCCTGTTGTCCTGGCTCTGTCCCTAGAAAGAACCATTTCCCCCATTTAATCTCCTACCTGCCCCTGTGGCCACAGCAAAATTATGGGTCCCACCTGTCTCCCCTGCGAGGCTGGGTGCTCCTTGAGGTGTCCAGCCTATCCTGTCAGCCTACATTGCTGGGCCCCAGAACAGGGCTGCACAGAGGAGACCCCAATGACTGTTTGCCAGGTGTAGAAGTGACTGAAAACACAGACAGCTGCTTTATTTGTTTTCGGACAGAAGCACATCCTTCATTTCTTAAGCATCATGGGCACCTGGCAGAAGATGGCTGTGGTCAGGGGTCTGGAGGCTGTGGTCCCATAACTGGTCTCTTCTTCAAGGCTCCAAGTCATCGCCAAGGCCAGGAATGATGGCTGCTTCTCAGCCCTACAAAGGAAAAGAGGTCAGAGTTCAGGCATGACCCCCTTCTCTCAAAAATCCTGTGCACCCAGGCCTAGGCTCCAAGAGGGCGTTAATAGAAAGAGTCCTGCCCAGCTGGTCCTGCAGCCTGGAACTGGCCTCTCCACCTCCAGGCCCAGTGCTCACTCAGTGCATGCCACAAGGACCAGCTAACATGGACCCTCTACTCACCTGACCTCCCGCCCCGAAGACAGATGGGCCTCAGCTCAGTTCTCCTCGGCCCCACCAGGTCTCCCCTGTTCTCTCAGAACTGCCTACGGGAAACCACTCAGAGAGCATGTCCTGGACTCAGGCTTTCACCTGCTGTCACGTCCACATCCACACACACGTCACCAGGCTGGGCAGGTGCTGCACCGGGCAGGAGCTTGCCCGTGCTCTGAGAAGCGCCTCGTGCACAACTCCCAGCAAGGTGGGCCTCTGATCGGTGCCTACTCCCTCTGCCAGAGACACTGCCACCTGGCCGCTTCTAGAAGCAAATCACTATTAGAGCCTTGAACTCCATCGCCAGCTCTGCCAGTGGAGGCTGGCAGGGGGCAGTTTGAGTTTCTCTGGCACCGGCTGCCTTTCCCACGCAGGGCACAATCAGAGGCCCTTCTGGAGTCAGGTCCAACATGCTTTTCTGGGGGGAGGGGAGGCACAGGTGTGGGAAAGAGGGAGCCAGGCCTGGCAGCGCCCCAGTCTCTCTCAGGCATGCTGGAGCTAGAGTGAGCACTACTGGTTAAATGCAATCTGCCTTCCTTTGTGATCATACCTTGGCCTTGGTATGTGTGTGTGTGTGTGGTGGCGGTGGGGGGGGTAGGGGGGAGGAGACACAGGTCTGGATGAGAGAGGGAGGACAGAGACAGGACTCTGCTGGGAAGCCAGGGGAGCTGCCTCAGTCCCAAGTCTTTCCCTTGTAAAAATAACCCCCGTTATGGGTGAGCAGGGGCTTGGAAGGACCTGTCAGGGGAAAGGTACTCTGCAGACTTTCACAAAGACCTCGGCAGATGCACAAGGCATGGAAGAGCCTTCCTTCGGTTCCATGGCCCCCAGTGTGGTCTAGCAAGCCACCTAGCTCCAGACTCCTTCCCTCAACAGTGCTGCAGCAACGGTTGGCTGTCTTTTCTGCTCAAATTGAAGATGAGCAAACAGCTTTCCATGCTCTGCAGGGGAGAGGAAACGACCTCCTATCCAGCCGCTGCCTCCACCTGATCCCGTGCGGACCTGCTGCTGGGCTCCCTCTGTCCCACAGCGGCACCGGGCAGGTGTGAGCTGGGTAGAGCCTCCAACAGGCGGACAGAAGAGTGAGAAGGGCTGTAGTGAGGCCAGGCTGTTGAGCAGCAGAGAAACCCTTGACTTCTGATCTTAGAATTTCCACCACCAGAACTCACAGCAGTTTGTCTCCTACTTGGGCAAAAGAGGCTGTTCCATAGGAAAAAGGCCCCACCCCACAGCTCCTTTAACAAACACACCAGCCCTCTGGTGATTCGGAACCCAAGTGCCCCTAAGTATGTGTGTGGGGGAGCTATGTCAGGGTGAGGAGGGGCAGGTCCAGTCTGGAGCAGTGTACTTGGGGAGGGGATGGAATGGTCTAGAAGAGGGACAGAAATTGGGAGGTGTGAGGAAGGGAACGGGAACTGATTGGGAGGATCAGAGGAGGAGAACAAGGTCCCAGGACCAAGTCTCAGGGGAGGGATGCTGCTCACCTCAGATGTCTAGGACAACCACAGGCCCCTGAGACCTGGACCCACTGTTACTCCTTTCTCACAGAGGCTGGGTCCTGCATGCCCCTTCAGACAACCTTAGGAGAGGGGTGGGCAGGGGGGTGCCCTCGGTCCCCTCCTCCTCTGAGGCAGGCCACACCTGTGCCTCCACCTCCAGAACCCCAAGGCTCTTCTCCTTCCACGGGGCTCACCTGCCTTTTCCATGATCTCCACCCTATGCCATGGGCCCTCCTCCGTGCTCTCACCCCCAAGTGCTCAAAGGTAAGAAATGGGCGGCATATGCATGCTCTTAACTGGCCCCTTGAAGGTGGGGCCTGACTTTGCCAGTGCTGCCCCTGAACTTGACCTAGTGGGGCCCAAATGCCCACAGGACCCTTTTCCTAGTCTAGATTTGCAAGAGCCCTGTGGGAACAGCCGGCCAGGACACCTGAACCAGGAGGCACCTGAGAGCTTCTAAGTCCCTCCTATGAGTCCCTCCCCGTGTGAAAGGCAGAGACCTTGAGGTTAGAATGCCTGATGCAGCAGACAGAGATGGCAGACAGCTGTCAGCACTGGCAGTGCCCGCCCCCACGCCCCCACAGCCCAGAAGCCCCGGGCCTTACCTTGTGGGCAGCGCTCACGCAGTGCTGGTAAGCCTTGACCAGGTCCGAGCACAGGAGCACCTCATTCAGGCGGTCGCGGTAGCAGCGAAGGATCTGAGCCTGCAGCTCTGAGCACATGGGCTCCAGCCTGCGGGGCCTGTGGGACAGAAAGCAGGCAGGCGTGGGGCTCTATCCTGGGGCAGAGGGGAGGGCAAGGGCTCACTCGCTCAACACCATGGCCTAGGCAGCAGGTCCCGCACCTCCGCTCCCAGTACCTCTGCAGAGAGCCAGGGGGCCGCAGCGGGTCTAGTGCTGTGGGAAGTGGGTCTAGCGCCCCAGGGGGAGAGGAGCAGCCAGCTGCAGGACGGTGGTGCTGACACTCTCGCCACCTCCTGGGGCAATCCTGGCCCAAGTTGTACACCCGATTGTGACCATGCAATTATACACATTATAGCTACTTTCTCACACAAAGTTGTTTTTCTGACTTAAAAACTAATACAGGCACAGTGAGGAAAACTGGAATACTATGGAAATGTCTAAAAAAGAAAACTGTTGAGAATCCCACTTCCTAGACATAACTACTACAGTATTTTGGGAGTACTTTGTTATTTTTTCTTTCTTCATTTTTCAAAGGAGGTTTAGAACCTACATAAACTTAATGTTTTCTTTTTTAAAACAGGAAACAAAAATTTTTATTGAATTTCTAGGGGTAACATTGGTTAATACATTTATACAGTTTAGGTGTTCACGTCTATATAATACATCATCTGTCTAATGTGTGTTCACCACCCAAAAGCAAGTCTCTTTCCATCACCATTTATCTGCAATTTACCCCCTCCTACCTCCACCCACCTCTGGTAATCACCTCACTGTTGTCTGTGTCTATGAAGTTGTTTTTTGTTTGTTTGTTTGCTTTTGCTTAATCCCTTCACCTGTTTCACCCACCTCCAATCCCCCTCCCCTCTAACAGCTGTCAGTCTGTTCTCTGTATATATATATGTCTGTTTCTATTTTGTTTCTTTATTTTGTTCATTAGATTCCACATATAAGTGAGATCATGTGGTACTTGTCTTTCTCTGATCGGCTTATTTCACTTAGCATAATAATCTCCAGGTTCATTCATGCTGTCACAAAAGGCAGGATTTCCTGCTTTTTTTTATGGCTGAGTAGTATCCCCTTGAGTAAACATACTACAGCTTTTTACCCACTCGTCTACTGCACCATTATTATTTTAAGATAACTCACAGACAGTTACGAAAATAAAGGAGCAGAATACTCAGCTGCTTAAGAAGTAAGACACCAGGATTTACTGTCACTATAAGAGTCTGGAGGTGGCACTTCCAGTGCTGCTGTACCATCAATGCCGCCATCCCAGCCAGATCATCATCGTGTGTGTGTGTGTGTGTGTGTGTGTGTGTGTCCCGTCCTCTGCACCAAAGCAGCACGGTGGCTATCATCTCAGGTCTGTTGTTTCACGCACATCAGCTTTCTCCTTCTCCACGGGCCTGAACTGTGCCAAAGCCCATCCCTAAACCCATCACTGATGAGGGGAGTGAAGTGACTATGTTTAGCTAAGACTAGTGAGAATCAGGCCCAACACTCGTATAAAAATGATGATTTATAAACCAAAGAAGCCACGCCATGCCAACTCAAAGGTGTGCAACTCGGAAGGTAAAGAGTGTGCGGGAGAAGCGACCTTTCCATTTCCGGGAAGGAGGGAGCAGGACAGCCTGACAGCCTGTGAGGCAAGATTCTGCCTCAGCAGTACATGGCTCAGGGATCCTTTCACTGGGCAGAGTCACAGGGACAGCCAACGACTGGGGTATAGTGGGGTGACCACCGGATTCCTCCAATGCTTATAGGATGTCTCTCCATTCTTGTATGTAAAAACTTTTTGACACGGATGTGTCTAATTGCAGGACTTTAAATATGGACTTTTGGCCCAGCTGGTGTGGCTCAGTGGCTGAGCCTCAACCCATGAACCAGGAGTTCATGGTTCAATTCTGGGTAAGGGCACATGTCCCGGTTTTGGACTTGATCCCAAGTAGAGGGTGTATAGGAGGCAGTCAATCAATATTCTCTCTCCTCATTGATGTTTCTATATTTTTCCCTTCCTCTCTCTGAAATCAATAAAAAAACACTGGGCTTTTGTTCTTGAGGATATCCAGGCTCTAAATGGGCATTCAGTCCTCTGACTATGCTTGCTGCTTCAGTTCCAACTGTTCCAATGTTCTCGCTCAGGAATGACATGAAGTCACATACCTTTGCTTCTGCCCTCCATCCACTGCCTTGTCCTCCTTGCTTTAATCTCTGGTTCTCCATTCTCCAGAGGCCTGGGCCTCTCCTTTCCCAGTTCCGACCTGCCCATGACCTGGGAGGCCACATCTTTCCGTGGGCACTCTCCTGGCACCTCTGTTGTCCTTCACATCAGCCCTACTCTGCTGTTGCTCCCTGGGCGCTGGCCCTGAAGCAGGAGCGCCGAGGACACAGGTGTTATTGCACCCTCCTTTGCGCTGTCTTGAAGCAGCCCCCCCCCCCCATCATGTGACTCCCAGGAGGGCCTGTTCCTGGCCGCAGCCCAGGCCTCCTTGGTTGTGGAAGCATCAGGCTCACTAGGGACAGCTGCTCTGAGCTGCAGGCCTGTCCAAGGTGTCCTGGAGGAGGTCAGGTGGGGTCCAAGTGGCCTGAGCCAGGTGGGGCAGCTGAGTCATCCTAGAAGCAGAGCCCTGACCATGTGAGCTTTGCCCTCTCCACCTACAGCACAGCCATGGCTCTCACATTTCGGGTCGTAAATAGGCAAAGCAGTTTCTTCATAACTCGTCCCTCTCCCTCTGTCCCCTCCTCATTTGGTTGCAGGTCCCTGGACAAGGACCACTGTGTGTTTTGAGGGCAGATCTCACCAAACCCTTAGTGGGCTCCCAGCTCAGGAGAAACTGGGCCATGTCGAAATCCAGCCCCTCCACACCAGCACCACCTCTGGGACTGCACAGGCCTCTGTCCTCAGGGATTTATCAGGAACAATATGAGGAGACAGGATGGCAGGCAAATGTCAACTGGAAGAAATTTCACCCATTTGCCTGCAAAACAGCTCGGAATGAGATCTGACAGGGAGAGCACAGATCCACAATACAAGGCTTTCTCAGAGCAGGGCAGGGCTAGGCCTGTGCTCAAACCATTCACGAAAGTAGGTGCATTCTATCCAAGCACAGCCTTGCCCGGCCCTGGTTCATGGTAACCTGCTTAAGAAACTGCCGATTTTCAAAACATTTAGTCTTGTGAACAGCTGCTCTTCAAATGCACACACAAAAAAGGTATCTGTTGTGTTCTGTGAACTTTCAGGGATTGAGATAAATCCTGTTCACCCGTCTAAGGGTGTCCGCTGGCTTTGGGGGTTTAGCATCACTCAAGTCCGAAGCCTCACATGCATTGCTAAGATGCCGCTCACCCCCTAGGCCCTTACTTTCTTCATCTGCACAATGGGGACACTGCCTGCCGGAGGCTGCTGAAGAACAGGGGAGTGTGCTGTGAAGTACAGCTCTCACTAACAACCTGGTTGCCCATGTGGAATATCAAGGCATGGCAGGGGCCGGTGAACTGGGAGGAGCTGAGGGAGGAAGGGAGGCTGGGGTTCCTGGTGGAAGAGAGCTGAGATAGGAGGCTTTGGGGCTCCCTGTCTGAACATGTCCCTCTCCCTATAACCTAAGCTTCCATATCATTCCTGACCCAGTTCAGAGCTTGCCCAGGCCTCATTGGTGCCTCTCTCCCTGGAACCCTGGTGCCGCTTTTCCCCAGAACTAATCATGGCATCCCTTCTCCAAGCTAATACACTCAATCTTTTGCTTATGTTAGCTGGGACTGAGTGTCTGTCTCTTTCAGCCAAAAAAGTTATCTAGAGAAGACAATGTGGTGAGGTATGGGTCAAGGGCTCCTGAGAATTATCTGTACGCATGATGGTCAGTGGGTTAGAGAGTCTCCCCCACAAATCATGTCTTTCTTGGAACCTCAGAATGTGACCTTAATTACAGATACGATTAGTTAGAATGAGATCATTCTGGGGTAGGAAAGGCCCTTAATCTGATATGACTGGTGTCCTTATAAGAAGGGAGAGACACAGACTCGCAGAGAGAAGGCCACAGTGATGACCAAGGCTGAGACTGGAGTGATACCTCTACCAGCCAGGGAATGCAAGGAGCTTGGAGAAAAGCATGGAACAGAACCCAGCTCCTCCTCAAGGAGAGCAAGTCTGATTTTGGTTCTTTGTCATTGCATGCAGTCAGCCATGGAGAAAGAAGATGGGACCTGGCCTCCAAAGGCAGAGCTGGAAGTGTCAGATTGGTGGAAATAGGTGATAGGCTGCGAATCACTAGACACCTTTTAACAGAGCAATATGCGAGCTTCTATGACATAAGGCTCCTCGGCCACAGCAGCTACACCTTAAAGAGTATTCAGAAAGTGTCAGGCTCGGTGGTCTGCAGTGTCTGGTCTCTGCCACCCCTGCAAGTTACCATCTCCATTTACGAGTATAGAAGAATTGTTTCCTCTGACTTGAGTCCTTGACCTGGTTGGTAAGTGAAGAAGCTGTCATTCATAGCCAGGTCTACAAAGCTGCTCCCTGTGCTCCCACAAAACCTTCTGGGTGAGGATCAGGCTATGGGGAGTTGATAAGGGGCATGCTTCTATCTTGGTGAACAGTATAGGTGGAAAATCCAGCTCATCTGAGATTATATCTGGATGGATGTGTGGTCCTGGTCATTTGAGCACCAATATCTGTAGGGCCTACTGTGTGCCAGGTCCTAGGCATACCCACAATAGCCCTGTGAGTGAGGCACCACTGTCCCTTTCTGCGGATGGGGACACTGGTCTCAGAAGGTTAAGTGACTTGCCTGAGGTCACACAACAGTGAGATGGAGTCTCTGAGGATAAGAGCCGCCTGGAATGTTTGGCTCCACAGCCCTTGCTACCCACACTCTGTCCATCTTAGCTCCATTCTGCCTTTGGAAAATCCCAAAGAAGAAAGAACCAAGAGGGAAACAAAACAACCAATAAGAGACAAAGACCCTTGCCCCAAATCACACAGTAGTCAGGGCTCCCATATGGAGCCAGATAGTTGCTGACTCAAAATGGGAAGTGGAAGAGGGCTCGCAGGCCCAGATCCACAGGAAGGAGAGTAAGGGAGGAAGGTCATGAATGTGTGGCCACGCAGGAAGGCTGAGAACAAAGAGCAGCATGGACTAGAGAGGTGAGAGGGAAACAGTGAAGAAAGCGAAGGGCCCAGCCAGAGCTGCAGGCCTGGGCAGGTGCAGACAGCACCTCCAGCCCCTTAGCGGGCAGGGAAGGTCAGCTGCCGGAGTGTGCACCGCATCCTTTGTGAGCAGCCCCAAACCCTCGGTGTGCTCTCTTATTTTATTTAATAAATGAAATCACATCAACTTCTCCTTCTTCTATTATCACGGCTGACATCAATCTGATAATATTGGCCTGGTGTGGAATTGGACTATTATATGTCCTCCTGATTATTTAATTTCAGAGAAACATCGGCAGGGGATGACTATATAGAGCAGGCTTTTTATTACAGGCAGCACTAAGGAGATCGCAAGTGAATTAGACATTCATCTTCGTCAGCTCCAATCTAGCTGTTCAGGAGAGGTTTCAGCTTTAACCGTAGCTAGGGCTGAGGTGCTGACAAGACCAGCTGGTTACTGAGGACTTGGTTAACTGGCTGCTATTGACGATGTGCCATTCAGCCTGGGTAAGTGGAGCCCAGAGATCCCATCATCGATCAAGGCGCCACGTGGGATCACTATCAGCTGCTGAACGCCGGCCTCCAGCTGCCCCCGTCCCTCGGGCTGGAAGCAGCTACTCCAAGAGGCAAGGCCTGGCAAGACAGCCCTTCCGCTGAGAGCCGAGGGAGAGCTCTGCTCACAAGAGGATACAAAACACAAATTGGCCCCTTGCTGCTCTCAGTCAGTGAAGGAGAGGCCGCCTGCGACAGAATTCTTCCCGGGACTATCACTCCACGCGCACATGCAGGTACACACACACACACACACACACACACACACACACAATGCGGAGGGGCCCTTCCTGGCCTGGTTCCTTTGTTGAAAAGACAACAGAGCATGCACATTCCCTTAGGGACTCCTCCAGCTTCACTGGACGTGAGGGATGGATGCAGGCTGGCACCTTCTGGGGGCCGGTGAAGGGGAAGGAAACAGCAGGGTCGCAGTGGTGTCTGGTGCCTGAGGAGCACAACGCCGAGACACATGGAGATGAAGAGCTGTCTGGCTCTGTTTCTGCCATCGGAGGCCCACACTGCAGTCCCTAGGCGGTCTTGGCTCTCAGGCCCCAGCTTTGTTCTGCCTGGGCTGCTGCAGACTTTCAGAACACTACCTCCTCCAGCATGGCCCCGGGCAGAGGCAGGAGCCAGCAAGGGTAACTGCAGGGAGGGCCTCTAGGATCCCAGTCTGGGAGAAGCCACTTCTTTTCCTACCCTTTCCCTCTGAGCCCTCATTGTGTGCCATCAGGGCAACTTCAGTCAGCTCCTGACCAGTTTACAACCCTCTGCTAGTCTGCTCCCAGCCCAGCTCCTGGCTAACACCAGGTGGAGCGCCCTCTAAGCATGACATGCAGGTGGCCTGGCCCAGGCTTCCTGCAGAAGGATGGCCAAAGATCTGGGCCTATCCTTCTAGCTCCATGCGTCAGTGCCAGCCGTGCCCACAGGCAAAGCTCCCAGCTCCACTCTCCTTGCCCTCCTCCTCCCACAAAGCCTCACGGAGCCCCTAACGTAGTAAAACAAATAGATGTGGAGCTCTGAACTGGAAGGGAAGCATGAGGCACAGACAGGACTCAGCCTGGGTGTCAGCCTGGCCAAGGGGACCAGGGTAGAAGGAGGCTGCCTGAAGGAGACAAGACTGGCACTGGGACCACAGAGGTGGAGGACAGAGATCCACTTACTCTGGCTCCCAATCTCTTAGGTGCCTGTTTTCACTCTCCTGTGTCCTCTGTTCTATTAATAATTCAGACGTCCCACCACTTGTCATAGGCTCTGCACTGGTTTCCTAGTTTCCCTGTTCCCTCCAGCCCACCTTGCACTCTGCCGCCAACATGACTAACTCGCAATTAGACTGTGAGCCAGGCTCCAGCTTGACTCCTACTGGATCCCCTCATTTATGTGGTGCTCAGAGCTCTTCTATCCTCCCGACCTTGTGCTCAATCTGCTCTGCTGCCCGAAGGCTTTTTGTCACCTCTAGCCCTCATCTCTGCTTAAACACAGGGACCTGCTCCTGCCTCCTAGACACACACACTCTCTCTCGGGCCTCAGGGACCAGGCATGCATGACTCCCTCTGTTCCCATGCCCCTGCTTGCCAAGCCCTGGCCATCAGGCTGCCTGGCAGATGGAGCTGCCTTCATGACACAGCTCCATCCCCTTTACCTGCAAAGTCCCCAGCCACGAAGGAAGACCAGGTGCTTCTGTGCTACTGATGCCAGCTGAGAGCCACCTGTGTGTCCATGCCATGCGTGCTGCTCTGCCTGCCAGGAGCCTGCCTGTGTGATTCATAGTACGCAGAGCACTCATGGCCATGCTTCTGTTTGTTCTCTGGCCTGTATACTCCTCCCACTGCTCATTCATTCCCAGCCCTGGCCAGTGCTGCACACAGCAGGTGCTGAAGAAACAGGTGGTGAGAGGATGCACGGTGGGCCGACCTCTCAACGTGCCCGGTTTTCCCACAGTCGGCACCTTGGCTCCCACCCTTTCTTCTCTGGAACAGCTCCCCAACCTCTGCAAGGTTCACACAAGTGCCGCAGGGATGCTAGCCATGCTGCTCCTCCCCAGGCAGGCCACATGCGCTTTCTGCTCTCCCACAGCGCCTGGGAGACCATGGTCCTAGGCGGGCCTGCTTTCCATCCAGTGTGACCTCTGCTCTGCTGCCCTGCTGACCTGCAATGGTGCTGACCATCACCTACTAAGGCACCGAGCTCTTGTGGCCAGACCTGTGTGAAGCCCATCTCCCCTTGGTCTGGGAATGTCTTAAGGGCAGGATCCCAGTTTATTACTTGTTCCCATAGGCCCTCACCTAACATAGCAGATATTCCACAAATCAGCTGAGCTAGTCGGGGCATCAGTAAGGAAGTCTCTGGGGCTGGTTCTTACAGTGTTTCCAGACATGGCCCATAGCCTCCTGACCCGCTGGCTGCCGGCCTGGTCTGGCTCAGTGCCTTTGTAACCCGGCAGGCTGGCCTGGGCTATCCACCCCAAACCTCCTGAGAGTGCGTCTCTTCTTAGCCACACTGCACCCTGCTCTCCAGCCTCCTCCTCCTCTTTCCTGTTCCCTATCGCAATTCACTCCCAAGAGCCCAGCCCTGCTGCTCCTGCCATGTTCACCCAGCCTCATGGTTGGGAACCAGATGGCCCAGGACGCCTTCATAGCAGCCAGGTGCTCAACAGTGATCGGGAATGAACATACCAATGCCTCCCACCCGTCCACAACCACCAGTGGGATTAAGGCAGCCACATGAGCTAAGACTAAGACACAAGGCCTAGGCACAGGAATGCGGACATGGCCCCTGCCAGCCTGTCACTCAAGTGCAAGAGTTCCCAGTGTCTGCTCTGGTGAGGGCTTCCTCCCAACAAGTGACACAGGGACAGAAAGGCCGGAAATGAATGGGGACCCAGTCAGATGAGCTTCGGACAGAAAGACCTTATTGGTGGTGCAATCAGGCCTGGGTCAAAGCCACACCCGCTCCTCTCTGCGGGGGGGGGTCTTCCTCACAGATGCCCCTCAGGTCTGGCTTCCTGTATCCCTTTGCCTAGCGCAACCCAAACTGAACTCTTGAGCCCCTCACATCCCCAACATGCTTCTGGGCTCCTTACTGTCACCAAACCCCTCTACCTGGACACCTGTCCTGGGCCTCAGGACACCCTCCTCACCTCTTCCTGCTTGCCCCTCATGCCACATCCTCTCTCCTCCCACCACCAGAGTGGCCTCATCTTGGGCCTCCTCCCAACATCCCCCACCTGTCCACGAACTCAGGCTCTCCTGAAGCTCTGCTTACTCCGAGCCCACCAGGAGGGCGCCATTGGAGCCCAAGGTAAATGATTACTCTGAACCTTGTCTTCTCCCACCATCCTCACACAGAGTGTTTCCTCTCAGCCTAAGTTGTAGAAACGTTTTATCAGCTGAAATCTTACTCAGAATTGCAATGAGTAAACAGATGAAGGGAGCCTCCCCGTGAGTCCTTCCCCTCTAAGTGTGGTCTCCCTAGCATATGCAGACACTGAGCAGCACAGAAAATTACGGGGGCTTCCTTTGGCTAACCCTGGCATTTCGCAAGAAGCTCCTGAACACTGGGCCTGATTCATTGTGCAGGCAAGGAAAACGATGACAACCCGACTCCCCCTACAAGGACAGTGACACCCCAAGAGGCAAAGGGGATCCTCAAGGGCATCACCTTTCCCTGGACCTCAAATGTCACCAAAGGCAAAAGGGAACTGTGGCAGTGTCCTTTGTGTAAAAAGCACCCAGAAAAATTGGTCTCATCCTTTAGCATCACAACTTGGTATGACCACAGAGTCAGCCCTGGGTCAATGGAGTCCAGCGAGACCCCTAACACAACCTAATCCAGGGTGAGGAAGCCCAACAAGCTAGGTGGGGGGACATGGCTCCTGCAGCCATGCAGTGGGGGCAGGAGGCTATGCCTCCATTTCCCAACTCCATCCACCTGAAGTCGCTGAAGGACTTCAGCTCTTTTCAAAACACAAAGAATGGATGCCTTTTCCGCCCCTGTGTTTTCCCTTCCAGCAGAAGCTAAAAAACAGGTGGTGAGGGGCCACTGGAGAGTGGTGGCTATGGTGTGCCCACAGCTGGAGCAGTGGGTAGAGATGCAGAGGTAATGGGTAGAAAGGCAGCCAGAGCAGTGGGGCAGTTGATTACACTGAGCACAAAAGTTCAGTGATTGAACAAATAAGTATATATTATATATTGAGGATACTGGGAGACAGGCCTCTCGTTCTCTGAGAAGGGATCTCAACATAGAGAAGGCTACAAAGAACCCGAGACATTAGAATTAGAGGTATTAGTGTGAGCTTTACATACACAGACAGACATGACATCCTTACAGATGATGCCCATGTGTATATTACTCACATACATATAAACATCTACTATGCTTGTACATATGCATATTCCTAGCTCTAGTCACTGAGAGGATCTAGAAACACTGACACTCTAGTAGCAATGAGCACACCCAGTGCCCAGGTCATGGTTTCTAAATTCCACTCTCCAGTAACAAGAACAGGGCTTCCTGGAGAAGTGCTGATTCCAGAACTGGGGCCAGAAAAGATCAAGATAATCCAGGAACACCTTGGTACCAGAAGGTAAAGAAGTGCTCAGAGGATGAAAAAACATACCAAAAGAACAGAAGTATGTTTGAAGGGCTAAATCAACCAAATTTTGAACATCAAAATAAATTAGAATATATATTACAACTCAATGAGTACTTGTGAATTCTTGACTCTTTACTAACACAAATGAACTAGAGGTCCAGTGCATGAAATTCATGCACAAGTAGGGTCCCTAGTGGCTGCCAGCTGGGGCCTTCCTTCATTCCACGCTGCCCCCTGGTGGTCAGCACACATCATAGAGAGTGATCAAACTCCCGGTCAGTTGAACTCCCGAGGGGACAATTTGCATAGTAGGCTTTTATATACACTGAGTGGCCAAATTATTGTGATCTCTGAATGCAGAATAATCTGGCCACTCTGTGTGTGTGTGTGTGTGTGTGTGTGTGTGTGTGTATTAGAGGCCCAGTGCAGGATTTGTGCATGGGTGGGGTCCGGCCAGCCTATCTAGGGGAGGGAACATGGGCACTTGGCCTGCATGCCTGCTGGTTGAACTCCTGGTTGAGGGGACAATGTGCATATTAGCCTTTTATTATATAGTGTATACACTGAGCGGCCAGATTATTATGCGTTCAGACATCATAATAATCTGGCCACTCAGTATACAAAAAATAAGTGAATACCTAACTAAATGGGGGAAAACAGAAAACTCCTCCTTTAATAGAATGTCAATTCACAAATGTAGAAAAAACAATGGTACTAAACCATTTAAAACCATTATGTTGGTGGCTAATTCAGGCAAGAGTCATTCTTGGGAGAGAAGGGTGACAGACAGGTGGAAGTCTGATGAGGACCAGAATGCTAGCATATGATGGAGCATCCACATACAAAATACTAATCAAATACAAAGGGAAAATGTATACTTTGTACCAGAGAGACCAGGCAGACACCAAAGTAACCAGGTCAAGGTTAATATCACTGTGAAGGGCCCAGCACCGGTTTGGGTTCTTCCTACCATAGCTTGAATCTGCTCATGAGAAACGTAAGGCAGATCTACATTGGGGTCATCACAAAAAGAAAGGCCTGTACTCTTTAAGACCGTCTGAGTCATGAGGGACAGGAAAACCATGCCAAATAAGTCTGATGATGCATAACAAGTAAGTGCAGTGTAGACTCCTGGGCAGGATCCTGGACCAAAAAGGAAAGAGATGACGTTGGATAGCAGGCCAAATGTGCATGTGGTCTGTGGCTGAATCAGTGAGGTTTTCTTGATAAGAAGAGGTGTGTGGGGGCTGGAAGATGTGTTCCTGGGAGATAGGTGAATGTACTAGAATAGTCAGGGCTGATAGGTCACCAAGTTAGAAAAAGACAGTATTTCAATCTAGAAGGAAAGGTGATAATGCAAACTCTGTAACATGTAAGCAATTAGGAGATCTGAGTTAAAGACAAGCAAAAATTCACCATCATTCTTGTAAACTCTTTATGGGTTTGAAATATTTCAAAACAAAACACAATAAAGATGACAATTTGAGAGGACTGAATGTATTAAAAAAAGATGCATTTATCCTAAAAAGAGCCCAACATAGCTGCATAATATGATTTAAACGTATTGAAGACATGCAGGATAGGCGCTGAAAAGCAGTCTAGAAATAGACCTGAGGAATTTGGCATATGATTGGGTGGAATTTTATATCACTGCTGATGGGACAAAGGACTCCTTATTTGGAAGAAAAACAACAACAAAGGAGGATCTGTACTTCATATCTTACACCTAAATAAATCACAGTGAGGTTCTCTGGAGCAATGATTTAATGGCAGAGAATAAAACCATAATGGTACTATACTAAAAATATGAGTATTGAGGGAGTAAGTCCCTGGTAATGTAAGTCACAAAAGAAAAGTGAACAACAGCCCAACCGGTGTGGCTCAATTGTTGAACATCGAACTGTGAACCAGAAGATCATGGCTTGATTCCCTCCCCGTCAGGGCACATGCCTGGGTTTGTGGGCTCAATCCCCAGTATGGGGCATGCAGGAGATGGCTGATCAATGATTCTCTCTCATTATTGATGTTTCTATATCTCTTTCCCTCTCCCTTCCTTTCTGAAACCAGTAAAATATATTAAAAGAAAAGTGAACAACAGAAATATTTTTATCCCTACCCCCAAATCAACTTCCAAAGGGCAAAAACTTAAAAATTAACGAGGAAAACAGTTAAAACAAAAAAAAGATATAAGATTAATAACACCTTTATACAAAGATCTTTTAAAAAGACATAATAAGAAAAAAAAAATGGCCCTAACTGGTTTGGCTCAGTGGATGGAGTGTTGGCCTGCGGACTGAAGGGTCCCGGGTTCAGTTCCGGTCAAGGGCATGTACCTTGGTTGTGGGCACATCCCCGGTGGGGGGCATGCAGGAGGCAGCTGGTCGATGTTTCTCTCTCTGATATTTCTAACTCTCTATCCCTCTCCCTTCCTTTCTGTAAAAAATCAATTATATATATATATATATATATATATATATATATATATTTATTTAAAGAAGAAAAAAAGGGCAAAGGCCATAAGTAAGGAATTCACAAAAGAGGGAATACAAATTGCCAATAACTTAAAAGGGTTTAATTTCACTAACAATGAAGAAAAGAGGAATTTTAAAAACAAGAGGTTTTGTTTGTTTGTTTTTATTTTTGAGATTGGCAAAGATGTTTTTTAGGAAAGTTACAATCCTGTGTGGGGGGGGTTTTGGGGAAATGGACACCCCCTCGCATCAGTGTTCGGAGTGAAAATTGGTACAGGACCTCTATCGTTCAGAGGGCCAGTTGGGAGAATGTAAGTACATAAATACAAATGTAGATATATTTGTGTGTGTGTGTGTGTGTGTCCCCTTTGACCCCATTCTTACCTCTAGAAAGATTTAAACAAATAAGTGTACAAAGAAAGATATAGCTACTTGTCATAGTGTTCATGATATTAGTAAGAAATTGGAAAAACACCCAACGATCCATCAATAGGGATTGGTTACATAAATTCTGCTATAACCATACAGAAAAATAATATGCTAATCAAAAGTGAAGATGTAAATCTACTTTGTCTGATACAGAAAGAGATCCATGGCATTTGAAGGGGAAACAGAAAATATTAAACTCTGTGTTTCTCAGGAGCTCATGATCCCCCTTGTGTGCAACTGTGTATCTGTGTTCTTGTGAGCAGAGTGATGTCACCACAACATAAGCATGGAGAAATTTTGGATTCTTTTAAAGTGTATATTTTCTACATCATTTCATTTTTTAACAATATTCATGTATCATTTTTCTAATGAGAATACAAAACTATTTTTCATTTTTGAAAAACTGTAAAGATATATACCCATCTGATTTTTTTAAAATCAGTGGTTATTTTAAGATGCTATGATAAACACCAAATCTACACATTGTAGATCTAAAGCACATGTGTCAAACACAAGGCCCGCGGGCCAAATCCGTCCCGCCAGGCCTTGCAATGTGGCCCACACCGCGCTGTCATCACTGCACTCCGCTGCATTTCCATCACAATGACAGTTTATGACTGTTCAGTAAACCATTCGGCCCGCGATTTAGGCTGAATTTTAGATTTTGGCCCCTTCTCTGATTGAGTTCGACACCCCTAATCTAAAGATTATGAAAGTACCTGAATGAGTTAAAAAGCTCTTTTCTTCAGTGTTATCATATCCCCACATTGTATGCACCCAGAGAACAGTTTTAGAGGATGAAGACAGATTGGCATGAGACACACAGTGAAAGAGTACTTGCACACTGTAGAAGATAGATATTTGTTGAACCAGAAGGAGCAAATAAAGGCTGTTTTACCTCTGAAATTTTAAAATAGAAGTTCCAAATCAATTTGCTTACAGACAGAGTCAACAGAATAAGTGTAATTCTGGCAGAGTTGTTAAAAGATCAGTCATGTTATTTTGGCATCCTATCTTTTTCCATCACTGCCCAGGTATGTGAGAGATAAAATTCCTGCTTTCTACGCTGCCACAAGTCACAGTTGTCACAAGCCAGTGGCTGCATGGCAGGGAGCCATCTCAAGGCATTCTCCTGGCATATATACCCCTCCCCCCCACCATGCATGCGCTTGCACACACACACATACATACAGAAAGAAGCTGAAACAACAGGCAGAAATGAGCATGAAATTGGTAAAGACAAATGTAATTTCCTACACTGGGGCTTAAAAACAACTGCACAAGGATAGGATGGAAGAGTTTGGCTTAACAGACTTAATACACTACTACCAGAGTTATCTTCCTAAAACACACATCTGATCATACCATTTCATAGCTCAGCTACTTATGATGGCTCCCCAAGGCATCAGAATAAAGCCCGAACTCCTGGCACTCAAAACTCCACCATTTGATTCCAGCTGTGTTCCCTAGCCACACCTCCCTCTGAGGGGCAGATTCTGGAGGCAGCTGGAGTGGGCTGCAGGCTGACTCGCCTGCTCCTTAGCTCCATATCACCTTGGGGAACTGTCTATAGAATAGTGGTAATAAATGAGGTATTCAAAGCGCGTGACAGGGAGCCATCTATGGTGCTGGTCCATAGTCAGGGTCTGATCAGCAAAAATGCCTCCAACCTGCCGTCCCCTTCCATCTATGGGAACATTGGCAGGAATGCCAGGGACCCAAGGAAGAACGGGATAAAAGGCGATGCAGGGGCAATAAGACAGCTTCCTGACACCTTGAGCTGGGAGGCAGTGAGGCCTGTGCCTGGGGACATACAAGCAGAGCTTTCAGAGACCCTCCGTGTGGGGCTGGCGGGGCCTAACGCGCAGGCACTCCTGAGGGAAGGGGACCCTGCGGAGCTGGGGACTCCCCAGCAGAACTGACCTTTCCTTCCGGGCCTGGTTGTAATTACCCACTGATGTCCCACAGGAAGATGAGCTCTTGACAAAGCACTGGGGCATCTTGGGTACCGGGATTTTCTCTCTCGTTATGAGAGGCATTTCATTTAAAACCTTTTTGGCATGAGTCGTTTAATGTGGTTCATGGCACAAAAAATTGCAACTTGGAAGTCTGCGCTGACTGTTGGATTCCAGCAGAGTCGACAGCAGTGATAAATAAGACAAATGGCATTGATCGAGTCCTTACTATGTGCCAGCCCTCCGCCTCCTCCTTCACATTTTCACTCCCAGGGGACCTAAATGCCAGTGTACCGGGGGTTCTCTCACCTCCACTTCCCAGCTGAGAAAGCGGACCAGGGGACATGGTCTACTTTGCCCACGTCGCAGCTCCAGCATGCAATGGGCTGGTACTGAGTCTCGGGTGTCTTTGCTCTCAAGACTGGTGCCTAACTCCTCTCCCTGCAATGCTGGCCATGAAGAGGGTTACCACCTTCCTCACCCCGAGCCCACAGTCACAAGTGAACGGCCCCCTTGCCCATTTGCCCTGATGGAAATGGATCGGTGGCAGCCTGTATGTTTACAAACCAGGGGAATGAGGACACGGTGCCCTGGATAAGAGCTGTTTCTCTGGGTTCTCAGCGTTATGACTTGCTGCCGGTTATCTGCAGAGCAAGATAATCTGCAGCCTGGCCTCTTTGTGGAGCCTGGGAAGCCCACATTTTTCTCAGTCACATGGCTTAGGATGCTAGACTTTTGCATCCTTATCTGGGTCTGGGCTCCAGAGGTTATTGCAAACTTCCAGCTCGGCTACAAGAGACAGCAAGGGCCCTGTAAGACCATTTCTCTACATATGTCCTCCAATCCCTTTCAAGCCTATCCGCCTCGCACTCTGCTCAAATTTTTACCGATATATGCCCACTGGTGTCACCTGAGGATGCAAGGCATGCAGAACCCAGGGCTGTGATGAGAGACCAGTGAGTCACAGCACAGCCTATGAAGAGATTCTGAACCTTTAGAGGGATGCTACCATCTACTGAGCACCTGCAGAGAACAGAACTCAATATTCACACAATGAAGACCCTGAACTACACAGTAGGTAGAGTGTGTTTGCCAAGGTTGCCCAGATCAGACTCCAGCGCCCATGCTGTCCCAACATCCAGTGTAGAAGGTGCCACCTTCTCCCACCTAGACCAGATGCAGAGGCACTGGTCCTGAAGGTTGCAACAGGTGTAGCTCTCTCTCTCATCCAAACCTGTGGTCCATTGCACTGCCCAATCTGCTCCTCTTCAGTGCTTAAAAGCACAGTCTCTCCAATTCTATGTGGACACTGAACTCAATGCACCTTAAACCCAGCTGTACGTCAACCAGCAAAACAGGGGGCATTGGGGGGTAGGGAAATCCCAATGGGCTGGAGCCAGAAATCTTAGGTTCCTACTCAACTGCTAACCGGCTTCTGACCTTGGCAAAGGCCTTTCATTTCATCTAGAGCTTCCTCCTATTTAAAATGGGGAAAGAAAAGGACATTTTGCAAGATCACTGTTCCTCAGTTTTCTACTTGCATGGCCCAGATTAAATCCTTCAGTTTACGTAACTGTCCAATGGGAATAACACCTGTGGGTCTACCTTGCAGATGAGGAGGAGGGCTGTGTGGGGAGGCATGGGGCACAAGGCTGGTGCCTAGCGTGCTGGGCACCTATAAGGTGGTAGGGACATGAAGAAGGGAGGGAGGCAGGCAAGGGATGAGAGAAGATAGAAACCAATGGTAATGTCCAATAGAAATAGAATGTGGGCCATACATGGAGGCAGGCAAGGGATGAGAGAAGATAGAAACCAATGGTAATGTCCAATAGAAATAGAATGTGGGCCATACATGGAATTCAAAATTTTCTAGTATACACAATAAGAAAGTAAAAACAAATGGATAAAATTAATTTTAATAATGTGTTTCATTTAACCAATTATCATCATCTCTACATGTAAGCAACATGTTGAGATATTTTACATTCATTTTTTTGTGCTAGGTCAATGTAACAGCCACAAGTGGCCAGTGATGACAGTATATTAACAGTCCAGGACTATTTTGGAGGCATTGTTTTGTGCCAACCTCTATACTCTGTGTTCTGTAAACATCACCTTATATTATCCCTGCTCTAGCCTGCAAAGACAGTATCAGCACAAATGAGCAAACTGAGATTCAGAGTGGATGAACCACTTGTCCCAGGACCCAGAGCTAGGGAATCATGTAGGAGAAGGATCTGAACCAGGTTTGCTGTCTGTGGGGCCACCAGAACACGCTGGGGGCTCTGTAACCAGAGGAGACAGGAGAGGCTGGTCCAGGGTTGCAGGCGCCACAGGGCACTCCAGTTGCAAGCAACTGTTTGGTCTGGGAGTGCCTTGTATTATATAACACACTGTCCATAGGTCAAGTACATATTAGGTGTACTGGTTAATAATGGTAGATTTTATAATCAAAGAAAACACAATAATTTCAAGAAAAACATCAAAAGTGCTTTATTCAAAGTAATGTCCATCACTAGCTACACATTTCCCCCATCTTTCAGGTAATTTGTGGATACTGTCCCAATAGAACTTTCCTTGTTTTGAAGCAAACCATTCAGAAACCAAATTTTCCACCTCTTTGTACGTTTTGAAGTGCTGTTCAGAAAGTGCGTGTGCCATTGATCAGAACAAGTGGTAATCTGTGGCAGCAAGGTCTGGTGAATACAGCAGGTGGGTAAATACTTCCCAGGCAAGATCTTTCAATGTGTCTTTAACTGGTTTTGAAGTGTGTGATGGTGGGTTATCCTGAAACAAAATTACTTTTCTGTGTCATCTGGCTCATTCTTGTTGTTTCACGATCGATCAGAGCGTGGTTCAAATTGATTATTTGTTGTCGGTAGAGATCAGTATTAATGGTTTCACCTGGTTTTAGAAGCTCATAAAACACCACACCTTCCTGATCCCACCAAACGCAGATCGTTGTCTTCTAATTTGGCCTTGCAGGTGATGTTGATGGTTGACCTAATCAAGCCATGATTTTGTGTGTTTGGGATCCTCAAAATAAATCCACTTTTCATTGCCAGTCACAATTCGATGCAAAAAAGACTTTCTTTCGTGCCATTAAAGCAACATTTTATTGATGACTTTTCGGTTTTCCATTTGTCTTTTGTTCAGTTGATGTGGCACCCATTTTCCTTCCTTTAAAATCTTTCCCATTGCTTGTAAAAGATCGGAAATTGTTTGCCGAGCAACGTTTAATCTTTCTGCAAGTGGTTTTTGAGTTTGACACGTATCTTCATCCAATAATGCTTATAATTGTTGGTCTTCAAACTTTTTCGGTTGACCTGAATGTTCCTTGTCTTTCACATAGAAGTCATCACTTTTGAAGCATTTAAACCAGCATTCACAAGTATCTTGAGATGGAGCATATTCATCATAAGCTTCCCCAAGTATATGATAATTTTTTTCCAAAATAAAGTAATGAATTAAAACTTCCCACAAGTGCTCTTTTTTCGGCATGAAATTCGACATTTTTAAGCAAATAAATATCTATGATGTTAACACCTTCAGTAAATTTGACATATGAAGTTTTGAAGCTTGTTGTCAATACAACAAAATAGCAAAATAGCATAGATATCTACCTTGCAGATGAGGAGGAGGGCTGTGTGGGGAGGCATGGGGCACAAGGCTGGTGCCTAGCGTGCTGGGCACCTATAAGGTGGTAGGGACATGAAGAAGGGAGGGAGGCAGGCAAGGGATGAGAGAAGATAGAAACCAATGGTAATGTCCAATAAAAATAGAATGTGGGCCATACATGGAAGTATACATCAACATATGTATACTCCATCTATTGGGGGAAAGAATCTGCATTATTAACCAGTACATCTAGTGCATATACTGTAGAGGAGTGGTCAAGGCTTTTCATCCATGTGGATTTCTGGACCATGAACCATCAACTTCCTGCCATATCAGCCCCAAGCAAAAGCAAAAGCAAAAGCAAAAACAAAACTCTCCCAGCACTGTTCTTCCCTCTTTCGAAATGCATGTTGACCTGGTATTTTACTTCCTAAACAATTCAGTTTAATCCACGTTAAAGATTTGCTATGCTGTATAATCACCCTTTCATAATTTTTAATTCCTCAAGATGCATTTCTGCTACTTTCAATAATATAAATGCAGCTTCGCTACTCTCTTTCACTGTGTGGAAAGTGTCATAAATTTTACATTCATGACTAGCTGTAAGCTTTGTATTATGAACATCCTATTTTTTCTTTTATATCTTCAAACAGACTTTTGGCCTTTGCTTAATAGGCATTTAAACTAAGCTGCACATGGTTTTGAGCTGATGTAGCAAGAATCTGTACAGTAACAGACCCTGAATGCAAAGAGCCTTTTGTTACATTTGCTACCGGTCTAAAGTTTCCCATCATGGCAACCCAATCTAGGCTCATTCTTTTGTGCTTCACCATGCTGTGTTGTCCTCATCTCTGGAACTTCAGCCTGGGACCTACAGACTAGTCATCCTGTGAGCCTGGGTTCACAGATCAGTCACTGAGTGAGCCTAGGACTTGAGGACTAGTCATCGAGTGAACGTAGAACTTAAGGACTAGTTGTTATGTAAGCCTGGGACTCAAGGTCTAGTCATTGTGAGGCTGAGTGAGGTCAAGTAAGGTGCTATGCCCTGGGAGTGTTCCTAGCTCAACATCACCCGAGTACTAAGGTTACACACAGACTGGTGCCACACCACACACACACTGACTCTGCTTCATGCCAACACTGCCATCCTGCTCACAAGAAACTAAGACCCCGGGTGAAAACACTGCCAGTGACACCTGCTGAGGGTCCTGTGTAGCCAGGGCAGATGATTTGTAGTCACAGGAGTCCCAAAGCACATGATGAGAAACAGGCTCTTTCCAAAATGATTTCTAAATTGACTAGGTGTGTCTTTAAAACACGGAACTATGAATCATAAAAACTTTCCTTATCCAGGATCAATGTGGCCACTTTTTTTTAAAAAAATCCCCTTTTATTTAAAAAAAGAAACCAAACCATTATTTGTAATCCACATTTAGAAACTCACAGCCGCTTGAGGCAGGCATCGATTTACCTGACCCAAGAAGACCATGTGAAAGATAAAAAGGGGGAGTGATACTGCACGGGCTCCCAGCAACGCCTGACAGCACCTCAGCACAGTGACACTGTGCTCCCTCAGAGCCGTGCCAGCACGTCAGGCTAACAACCCCCGAGGCGACTGCTATTAGCCAATTCACTAATTAGGGGAGTGTTTGTAGAACTAATGGGAAGGGTAGTCATTTGTTAGCTTAAGTAAAACTCCAGGGCATTCCTGACAACTGTCAACTCAGAAGAGTCTGGAAGGCAACTTATCTATCCCTGTGAAATTCAAAGGAAGAACCCAGAAAGCCAGAATCATCTCTGACTACACACAAGTGAACATAACCTCTTTAAGGAATTTGCTGGTAAGAACTTCCTGTGTTTGGCTCCTAACAGATCCCTTTAGCAGAAAATAAATACGTATACATACAAAGGCAGGCACATTAACATGTTTGCATTCCAGGGATCTGATTTCTGTGGAGTCAGATTTTGAGCCCAGGGAATGTCACTGATAGGGGAATAGCTCTGAACCCCCAACGCAAAATGTATCATCTCGTTAGGGTGAGTGTGTGTGAGGGCATGAGTGAGAATGTGTGTGTGTGTGTGTGTGTGTGTGTGTGTGTGTGTGTTAGCGAATGTGTGAGTGTATGAGTGAGTGAGTGTAAGCATATATGTAAATTTGTGTGTGAATGCATGAGTGTGTATATATGTAAGCATGTGTGTTAACATGTATGTGAGTTCGTATGAATGCATGAGTGAGAATATGAAAGAGGGGGTATTTTGATGTTGCAATCAATTTTACTTGGTTTGTACGTTAGAGATCAATAAAACTAGCGAAGTTTTCTAAAGATGATTTTATTCACTCCTTAAATAAGTTTTAAAAATCATGAATTGTGAATAAAGAGTATTACTGTTATTGTTGGAGCAAGTTTTAGGAGGGGATAAACCAATGTCTAGGATTTAGAGAATTTTTTAAACTCATGAATAGGATCTGGAAGAATGAACTGTCCTTAATTATTATCACCACCAGGATAAAACTTACTTTGCCACCCTAAGCTTCCTGAGTCCTTCGACCTCTGTCCTGCTGAGTACAGAGCACACCACCCACAAAAGCCACTGGAGAGGCCCAAGAGAACTAGGGGTCCCCACAGCAGGAGCACAGAAGGAGGCTGCACTGCAGGCATCACCCAGCTTTCCTGATGCTCCCCCAGCCTGAGACGCCGCACCCTCAGCTGTCTCCCAGATGCTAACCCAACCACTAGGCTGGTGCTCCTTTCAGAGTCAGTGAAAGGCAAGTTCTCAAAAGCAGGGGACCCAGGCCCACCAGAGGGCAGGAGTTCAGTGATGGTGACTGCACCAGGTGGCTGCTGAAACAATGCCCAGATGGGCAGCTCATCACAGCCAAAGTGGCTATGCAGCCTTTCTGTGCCAGGTCTGAGCATGCCCATTGGTGGCTGCCTGGTTTGGCCTCGTCATAGGGTGTACTGGCTGCTCTGCAGTCCAGCAAGGCAACAGGGAGTCTGAGCCCTCCTGAGGAGCTCCTGTCAGGCCACAGGCCTCGGGGTGCATGGGACAGTGTCCCCTCCCGCAGGGCTGTCGGTGACTGCAGGCTGAGGAGGACCTTCTCTTGGGTCTGACCCTGAAGAGGAGTCTGAGCCGGGGAAGTACTCCACAGCTGGGGAGAAGGCAGCAGACCCCTCCAGCCTCTAGGGCCTTGAGCTATTCAGAAACTGGGATGGATTTACTGGCATTCCCGGGGGGCTTTTCTAGGAAAGTGAATGTGAGTAATTTGTTGGCTGGAACACATTCACTTTGGCAGCTGATCTGAACTGTAGGGCTCATAACAATCACTTGGGAGCTTGTTTAAAATAATGCAGATTCCAGGGCTGCCAGCTTGCAGCAGGGCCCTGGACTGCATTCCACAGGATTCTGAGGCAACCCAAGGCTACAGCATATGGGTACTAGCAGATCTATACAGAGCTGAGTCATTAAGGCTCGTGAGGGCCAGAGGGCACAGCAGAGGCCTTACAACCACTCTCTCCTCCAAATGACCTCACAGAGCATCTTGCCAGAATCTCTGGCAACGGATAAACATGTACCTTAGTGATCCTGAGCTCTTGATGACACCAACATCCTGGGCTATGGACAAGAAAGACGAGGCCCTGAATTCTGGCCCTGCCATTTCTTGGACCAACAATGTTTGGCAGGTTTCATCATAAAAATAGGGTAAGGTGGTCTCCCTGTTTCAGGCAGGTGTCAGTGCTCCATGAGAGACAAGAAGCTTGACCATCTGTGTGCTGTCTGTCCTGGCCCTTCTTTCAAAGTGCAGATAACACCAGAGGCCTGTAAGCCAGTGTGGGACTTTGATTCCCTTCTACCTGGAGCAAACTGCTTAGAAAGGAGCTCTAAGAGCTCTGAGGAGGGGACCTGGGGGGTGGCGGATGGCCACTAAGAAGAGAGGGCAGTGGTAGGCATGTCTACCTGAAATGCTCTGAGGGATTCTAGCTAGAGGAGAGGCTGCCTGCACTGAAAGAGCCTGAGGTCAAAGTTCAGGCGCATGTGCTCCAATGACCATTCCTCTTAACAGGTTCCAAACAAAAAGCAGGTCTCCACACTGCAGCCTAACCAACCAAGACCAGAGGGAGGCTGACAATGAAGCTTGGGGTCGGCCTCTGAAAAACCTGGCCAAGGGACTTCAAGCTGGGACCAGAATGAAAATGAAAGGCATTCTAGAATTTTCACTTCCATATGCAAAATCCCAATTACATTAATTTAAGTAAAAAGGGCATTTACTGGCCCCAGTAACTAGGAAATCCCAGGGTGACTCAAATAGGGATCCACATTAATTTAAGTAAAAAGGGCATTTACTGGCCCCAGTAACTAGGAAATCCCAGGGTGACTCAATGAGGGATCCAGGGTTTGAGGACTTCTCTGTGGGAAGGGCAGATGGGGGACAATTCTAGTACAACAGGGTGAGGCCATACAGGGCCTTGGGTGCTGGGTGCAAATCCTTTCATTTACTCTGTGGCCTATTTCATGGAGACTTGCCCTATGCAGCAAGATGGAGCCCGCATACCAGGGTTTCCTCAGGACAAGGCAGCCCAGCCTGGGCAGATGAGACTGACAAGGCAGCAGTAGGGGTGCAGTGAGACAGGAAGGTCTTATTCTAGACACCACAAGCTGTGGGGCTTTAGGGGCAGCAAGAGGCAGGAGAAACCGCACTCTGGATAAATTTCTGTTTTGCTTCCAAAGGAGATGGAACTGTGGGATGCAGAGGAAAAGGCAGAGGCTGGCTTCCTCGCAGTTACAACAGTCCTGGGAGAGCTCTGGGTCGTCACCCTGCTACAGAGGAAGAGGACTGTGGCTCAGAGAGTGGACTTACTGGACAAGTTTCATGCACCAAGGGAGAGGCACAACCTGGATTTAAGCCTATGTCTTTCCATGTAACAGACCACCTCCCAGAAGATGGAATGAATGGCAGCCGCAAAGAACAGGTCTTCCTAGATGAGAAGGTGAGCAGAGGGAACCAACCTCCTCTCTGTGCCTGCATCCAAGAACACCAAGAGAACTAGAGGTCTAAACCACTGAGCTACGTATATCTAAAGAATCCTCTTGAACGCAGAATACTGGAATGCTGCACAGGAATAGTCTTCCACTTCTTGGAAGGGTGCATTCCCTAAAATGTAGGTGAAGCCCAGATAAGCTTCTAGAATAGTTTCAAAATGCTTAGAGGAGGAACTGGTGATCAGTAGCAACAAGCACGCCCACTAAAGACATGTCATTTCACACCCTCGCCTGCTCCTTGTAACGGATATTCTGGATAGGAGGCTAGGGCCCTGCAACTGCCTGCTAGCCCAGCCTCTGCCTTCACAGTCCAATCTGGTAGAAAAGGATAAATAATATAAGCCGGATGACCCAGGAAGTGTTTTGGGAACTCCTTGTATCCCTGAACCACGTGCAGGTGATGAGCTCTGAAGAAAGTCTCTACCGGTGTTCCGTCCTCAGCCTTGTGCAACTTAACGTTTCCAACAATGACTTAGTTGAAAAGGAGAAGGCACACTTATCAAGTTTATGGAAGACTGAATTGGGAGGAATGGGTCATATGGGGGATGATAGAATCCATATACCCAAATAATCAGCTTTATGCTGAGCTGAATCTACCCAAAGAAGTATATTGGAGATAAATACAAGGTCCTGAACCCCAAGTCCAAACAGAGCACTCAGGAGCTGTGCATGGAGATGAGCTTGCAAAAGCTTTATATGAATGGTCAGAAAAGTCCCACTAACAAGACAGTGCACAATCAAGCTACTGTGGTGCTACAGCCTGGGAGTGTGCTGCTGACAGAGCGCAGAGCGTACATAAGGCAGATGATGGTGCACTGCACTCTGGCCGGCCAGCCTGCTTTGGCTTCCAGAGCCCATTGCTAATGGGGAGCACAAGGAGGGGAGATGGAGACTGGAAGCCAATTGGACAACGCGGTGAGGAAGAACCCCGTCTGCATCTGATATTGGATTAGATGACCCCAAGGGCCCATCCAGCCATGTGCTCTGTGGTTTCCGGAATGCCACCAGGCAGAGACTCAGATCCTTATCTCATTTGTGCATGTGTGTGGGAGGGGAGCAATGATGGTAGTGATGATTAATAATGGCCTAATGTAGATACCCTCAACTTGCCACAGAGACTGGACTTTTTGAGAGAAGTTTTAGAATTGTGGATCTTGATTGTCTTGAATCTGACTATACCAAGAACAAAAAGCCCTTTCCTGCATAATAAAACCAGCAACCAGCAGCGATAAGTCAAACTGCACCTTCCAGGGTACACTCTGGCCTGGATCCACAGACTTGGGGTGGGCATGAGTCAAGTGCCAAGGGTAAACATGTGGCCAGCACATATTATGCCCAGGGCAGGCCCTCCTGCTGGCACTTGCAGAAACAGAGAGCTCTCTGAGGGCAGGGGTGGGGACTCTACCCATTCAAACCCTTCCTCATCCCTGCCACGGACTTTCTTCCCATGGTCTGGAGTCTCAAAATCTTGAAACATAACCACCAGAAATACCTGCTCCCATTAATCTTCAAGGTCTGTTAAAATGAATATGGTTTTATAGAGTGCTGCAGAGGAAATAAATCTGGAACATCCATCTGATCCTGGAACACCCAGTATCTAGCCTCACCACAGTGGGTCCTGCTGGCAGTCTCTTGGGAGGTCAACAGAGCCCAGAGCCCATGGTGCATGCAGAGACAAGTAGTGTGGTTGGCCATAATCAGATCTGAGGGGAATTCTTTAGCTCTGTCACCATTTTACCACCTACCGTGTTTTCCCCGAAAATAAGACATCCTCCGAAAATAAGACCCAGCGCATGGAAAGATAAGACATCCCCTGAAAATAAGACCTAGCGTAACTTTGGGAGAAAAAATTAGTAAAAGACACTGTCTTATTTTCGGGGAAACAGGGTAACAATTTCCTGATCCCCCTGGCCAAGGCTAGCTTCCTGGGAAGAAAGAGCATACATACCCACATGCCGCATAGCAGGGTGGGCCCACGGCCAGACAGTGCCAGCATGCCAAGGCCCATGTGAGTTTGAATAGAAAGGCCCTGCCTCCGACCAGGCTGCTACTTCCCACAGCAGAAACCACAGCTTGCTCTTAGGAAGCAGGGAAGGGAGGCAACAGTGCTTGGGGGGAAAAAAATCACTCGAATGATGATGGTGCTAAGCAGTAGCCTCTTCACTGATTAAAAAAAAAAATCTTCTACTTTAATAACATTTAATCCCCAGAAGTTAATCTAAATGTAACAAAATAAAAGTGGCACCGAGGAAAAGAGCCCTAGCTGGGCCTTGGGGATGCTGGCTTTATTCCCAAAGTGATCCGTTAATAGAGCTGGGAATGAAATGCCAGTTTCACCTTTGTTGAGGGAAGGGATTAGCAAATTGCCATTTCTAAGCCCAGTTTCCAAGTCATGAATCTCTGAGCAGTATGAAGGCATTAGGTGGAGGCTGGAGCCTGTGGCTACCCTTGTCAGAACCCCCATCAAAACCTCTGGTTTGAGGCCAGGTATCAGCTCGGGACATTGGCCCCAGGCCCTTCAAACCCCACAGGACTGCTGCTGAGCCCACTGTCCTACCCACAGCTGGGAGCCCCTCGTCTGCCTGCAGCACTGGGGGAGGGGCAGTGAACAAGCCTCTGGGAGGCTCATGCTCACCCCAGCCTCAGTCATCAGCCTCCCTTCCTCCCTACTCCTCCTCCATTCCCACTGGGCCCTGTTCTCCCGGCCTGGTGCTGGCCTCCCAGTAATTGACTGCATCCATGTCCACTATCTGCACACCCCCTCCTCATCGCTCAGTTCTGCTCCCAGGTCAGACACAGCCCTGATCCTCCATTTAGAAGTCCCAGTCACCCTCTACATGGCTTCCTGTTTTACCTTCCTCACAGCATGTGGTATAATGATCGCTGCTGACCATTTGTCCATCCTGCTGCCCTGAGCGCAGGGGCCCTCTTTACCCAACTCCCGCTGTACCCTGGAACGTGCCCATGCAGCGGCGCTCCCAGCGTGGCTGTTAGATGGCGGGGCTTCTGGCTTTAGTAAACGTAGCGGGCCCCAAGTCGGCTTCCCGCCACCACCCAACACATTACCGTTTCATCTCCCAAATGCAGCCAGTCATCTTTCTAAAACGCAAATCTGGGCATGTCCATTTTTCTCCTTAAAAGCTTTTTTATGGCTCGCCACTGCCTGTAGGATGAATTCCAAATTCTTTCGTATGCTCACAAGCCTCTTTGTATCCACTTCCGGGATCAGCCTGGCCTTTCAGCTGCATCCAGGCTTCATCCCTGCCGCCTCAGATATCTGCTTCTTCCTTGCACACCCGTGTAGGTGCACTACCTTCCTTTAACACCCCACAAGGAAGGCCCCACCTGACTCTCACACTGATCGCTGACGGCCACGCCTGCCTGGACCATCTCTCAAGCCCCAGTGCACTCGGGCAGGACTCACTGCCCCATCGCCTCTGCTCCGGGAGTGCTTTCTCCGTAAACTGTGACTGTTATTACATGTCATGGCAGGTTTCCATCCACTAAATATGCACATGGCCCTGGGATAGGAAAGCAAGGTGACTGCCCACAGAAAGGCTGTGGCACACGAACACAGAAATGCAGAATGGAGCTACAAGTGGCCCAGGGGATGTTCCCGGGGTCCCAGGCCCAAGGGGCACAAAGGAGGCATTCTATCTTGGGTGGGCAGAGAGACACACGGGAGACAGGACCAGACAGAGTGCTGCCCTGGGAGGTGGGCAGGCCGCAGGCAGGGCAGCCAGGGGAGGGTCTGCGCTCTCCAGTGGAGGCAAAGATCCCTCTTACCCATCGCGCACACGTCCTGTCTGCCACCAGCCTCAGGGGAGGAGCCAGATTTAATCCCCTTTTTAAAGAGCAGTGGTTATAAAAGACATTAAGGGAGGATAAAGTTATGTACAAATACAGCCAGGCCCTCCTGACCCCCTTCTGTACATGGTGGCCCACAGTGCCAGAGCGGGTACTTTGAGAATGAGTCACCAGAACAAGGGTGGCCTCCCTGCCCTACGCAGTGGTCAAGAGCAAGCCATGAGGAAACTCTTCATGGGAAAAGCCAGGTGGCCAGCTGCCTGCCAGCCAGAGGAGCCGAGACTGAATGCCAACGCTGGCGTCGAGGAAGTAGGCCTTCTGTTGTTTGTGATAAGATGGGAAAGAGGGCTGGTACAGCACATTCCAATTACAGATCCACACTGTTGCTTTTCCTTAAACATCTACAGAGGAAGACAAAGGCTGTGTAGCTTCATTCCCTCGGTTATCACACTATCATCTCCCATCACAAATCAGAAAATCCTTCTCTGGGTCTAACTTTAATTTTCAAGCTGCAGTGCAAGGCTCTAGACCTGCTACAAGTCAGATTTCTCAGAGGAATAGTTACATGCTCTGGCAACCTTCTCCCTCCCAGGAGGCATTTACCTACTCAACCCTTCAGCCACTGTGGCCTCTCTGCCTCTGCAGCCTGCCAATCTCTCAACTGTGTGCCCGAGTGGCACAGCTGGAGGCACCCAGCACTTGATTTATGGGGACATACAGAATGCAGAACAGAAAGCCATGGGCTAATTCCTAAGTTTCCTTTGCTCAATAACTTCATTCTGGATTGAAGCTTTGGGTATATCTGCCAGCAAAAAGCTACATTGCCTGTCCCATGTTTCATCTTTCATGACCTCCCTACTACTTCGTGAAATGGTATATTGGCCCACACCTGTCCAGCAGCATCTATAGGATAGTGTCACCATACAGGATACAGCCTATGGAAGGCAGGTGACAGGAGGCCTCGAAGGAAAGGATCCCACCTTTACCCAAACCTCCAGCCTCCCAGGAGCTAGTCTTTTGACCCAAGAAACTCGGAATGTCCATTCTGGCTTCACACAGAAGCATGGCTTATCTATGCCTTATGTGTTCCGACTTCACATAGCTTTCTTCTGACATGAGAGCCATAGCTAAAGGACATTGAAAAACCACAGATCTAGTCCAACAGGTTCTTTGATGGGATGAAAGTTCAAGGAAAAGGTACCAGAGAGAGTTAGAGGCCAAGCCTTTACCAGAAAGCAATACATTCACACACGTGTGTCTGTGCACGTATGCGCACACAGATGTCCTCACACGTGTACACACACAACCCGTCTATACACTTGCATGTGCATGCTCACACACGTGCACACATGGACATGAGCATACGCACACACATACACTCTTATCACCAGGAACACAGTTCCAGGGCCAGCTCTTGGCTGTGTGTGGTCACTGTCATTTGTCAGTCTGGGGACCTGATCCCAACTGGGAACCTCCCTCTCCCTGGGCCCAAATCATCAACACTCTTTCTCTTATAATTGCCTTTATATTCTTGTTATACAAGCTATACATAATAATATGTTTAATTATATACAAAATTAAAAACATCAGCTAAAGTAAGTTCACTTTGACCCTCTTCATAATTCTGAACGTTCTGGAACTGCCCAAAGGTAACTACTGTGTTCGTTTGGAGTGTACTCTTTCAGACTTTCTTCTCTTTATCCACATACATGACACATACCTACAGAACAGTTAGTGTGTCAGTGTATGTGTGAGCAGTATATATATATATACACAGTAAACCACAACTTGCTTTTTCACCTAGTAATACATCTCAGGCATCTTCCTGTGCCAACACACAGAGCTCCAGAACATTCTTTCTAACGGCCGTTTTCTATTCCAGAGGCACATGGATAATCTCACCCACTGACCTGTCCACAGGCAGTGAGGCTGTTTCCAATTTCTCACACCTGGAACCAGGGCCACATCGCCTGCTTGCCTGTGGCTGCTTGTGCACACATGGAGGGTCTGTCAAGGACATGTTCCCTCCAATCTCTTTCTCACTAAAATGTGAGCTTTTATATAATACCTACTGTTTAGTGAATACTTACTATGTGCTTATCACATTACCTTCTGATGCCCTCAAAACAAACTTCCAAAGCAAGGGAAGTGCGTCCCAGACAGTTACATCATCTAACACAGGCTCACACCAGGCAGCACTGCTGGGACCCGCACACTCACCAGTTTGACCTCAAATCCCTGCTCCACACGGAGTCCCCGCACCACAGGAGGCCCTGTGCATGCCTCACAGAAAAGGTGCTCAAACAGTGAACTATTTGCTTTTAACCCCTACCCCTCACAACAGGCACCAGCTCTGTCCAGAACACACTTGGTAGGTATCTATCACAGTTAAGTCCGGAGCTAGACAGTGGGGATACAGAGAAAAATAAGATATTAGCTTGACCTCTGGGTAAGACAAATAGTAAGCAGAAAAGATGCTTAGGGTGAATTTTGGAAAGTGAGCATAATGTGTAAGGAAAAAGGAGGGAGGATATTCCAGACAGAACACAGATGTATAAAAATAAACAACTGAGTAGATTCTGCATTCTGAAATGAGGAACCAGGCTCAGTCTTGGATTTGAAAACTATCTTTAGCACTCATTGGATCCATGCATATGAATGCCAACCCTGAAGGGCTGAAACTCCGCTAGCGTGCCGCACTGAGGATCCTGAGGCCATCTCCTGGTTCAGTGGGAGGCGGCTGGTACAATGAAGGCAGAGGCCAGAGCCAACCCTCTCCTTTCCCAGACAAAGTGACTGAGGCTCTCTGCAGGTGGCCACACTCACTAATCCACAGAACCAGCCTAAGGCTTTGACCTTGAGGAGCACTATCACCTCACATCTTCTGTTTGGACATTCCATTTCAATATGATGCACAAACATTACCTCTGTTCATCCATTCTCTCTACACATCATTGTCTCTCTCACTAAAAAAGAGGCAGAACTGCCAGCATTGATATAGAAGAAAATGCGTGTACACACACAGTTGTAGACAGAAATGTAAGGAAATGTTATAGCTCTGGGGAAGTCAGTCATCCTGCTAATCAACAAGCAGCTAATCCTCTGTCCCTGAGAGAGGATACGCATCCCAGTGCAGCAGAAAAGAGCAAGTGTAGACTCATGCTGACATGGTTCAAATCCCACTCTGCTGCCACCTGGCTGTGTGTCCATCCCTGGGCACTTATGTGGATTTTGCATTTAGTCTTCATAAGAGCCTGACAGAAATAGGCATCATCATTGGCGCTGTTTTACAGACCAGGAAAATGAGACTGAGAGGTTAAGTGACTTAGTTTCCAATTCTGCAAAATGGGACAATAATGGCATCTGCCACATGAGCTTCTTGTGACCAGGAGAACCTCGGGCACTATGTGCACACCTAGCTTAACAGCTGCACATGGTGATGGTCAGCCACTGGTTGTTTTTTTTTTAAAGAAATGTATTCACTGAATTTTGATTTGTTAAATAAATTATTAAGTGGGATATGATTTGTTAACCTTTCAAAGGGCCACGTACACCAGTTTAAACCACATATTTTTAGTAAATTTCTAACTAGATAATGCTCTTTTTAAAAGATTAGGTAAAATAGGGAAGCGAGAGATAGGAGCATCTTTTGAATTCAGACCAATTTGAACATTGTCTGGGATAAACAATGTTTAGAATGCCATCTTAGTAGGGGTTCAAATAAATGGCCATTGTTTTAATAGGTAACTGATCTGTCCTTAATTCACTAAACAGATGCAAATTGGGGAAGCTCAGCCCCAGAAAATAGTTTATCCTTCCAGGTGGGTCCCAACCCCTCCCCCACTGTTTATTTAAGAAGGCTCACTTGCAAGTGATGGTGAAAGCACAGAGCAGCAGCTCAGCTCCAGCAAGCTCCACTTGGCCGTGTCCATATTAATCAGATCCCTTTGGATCAAAGTCCTTGGAGCACAATGACTCAGTTTCAGGAAACAGTTAATACCCTTCTTCCTTCAACTCAACTGTTGGAACCTCTTTGAGGGCTGACTCTTTGTGGGGCCAGGGAGGACTGTACAAGTTTCCTGGCAGGAAGAAGCCCAGACAAGCTCTGAATGAATCCCACAGGAAGAGGACTGAAGGTTGTCATAAAAAATAGATGCGACACAATAAATGCAGGATGTTCCCTGGGGTCTTAATCTCTTCTTTCAAAAAATCTGAATAATTTCACCTGCTGCACTGTTGTGAGGTAGAGGTGTGTCCGTGTGTCCGTGTGTGTGTGTGTGTGTGTGTGTGTGTGTGTTGCATGTGTCTACAAACTTTGAATATTCATTTCTACCCCAACAATAAAATTCTTCCAAAACATGAGTTCTCCAACTGTTAATGTCAGCCTCACCAACAACACTCTTTAGTCATAAGTTCCCTGTTGTCTCTCAACTCAGGCAGGCACCTTCTGTTGTCCTGCACACATGCTGGGCTTGGCAGACTTCAGGAAAGCTTGGTGGGCCCCCCAAAAAGTTGGGAAACATCACCCATGCTGTTGGTGTCCAATACTGCCACTGTAGCCAGTGTCTGATGGACTCCATCACTTACTGTTTCTTCTACCTGGCATGGCTATTTTCTGCTTGGCAAATTCCAATCATTCATCAAAAGCTAAGTCAGAACTTCTCCTCCCAGCTACAGTGAAGTAGCTGGTGAAAAAAACTATGCTCTCCTCTGAGGAAAAAAAAAAGTTAAAAGCTGGAATACAATAATTTGTTCTAAGACATCTAAGGACTAAGGCAAAGGAGGACTTAAGGGTCAAGGTTATGAAAAGGGAGCTGTAGAAAGGTAAGCATTCGTTTCCAAAGTCACTTTTGCCCTCAGAGTTTATGCCAATTCTTGGTGCAGGAAGGAAGGCTGAGAGTAGGGCAAACAGATTCAGCTAACAGGCAGAAAAGCCAGCAGGGCTTTTGGCAATTTCACAGGACTGTAGAGAGACAACATTCCTTTGGAGGTTGGGGCTGCCAAGGCAGCCAGGATTTGAGGGATCAGGAATCTAGAGAGAAGGGAGCTAAAAAGAAGTGAGCCAACACTTAGTGGTTTTCCTCTTTTAAAGCATTTGTCAGATTCTTGAGTTACTTAATGCAAGACGCTAAGGAGCTAAGTAAAAATCCATTGAAAGACAAAGTAGAATTTTCAGAAGTCTCACAGAGCTGAAGGAGTAAAATAAGGGTTTAGAACACACTAAGAAAGAGGAGCCCTGGAAAGCCATACCCTAGGAACAGCGGTAAAGCAAAAGCAGCCAAAGCTTTACCAACACTGCAAGCAAGATTCCATTCAGCTCAGTCCCTCATGGGCTTAAGGTAATCTGCCTTCACTCAGATGGGCAACAAGAAATAGGGCAGAGCATCTCTGAGAGAGATAACATATGCCAGAGCCACTGTACTTTATATAATGTATGACATTCACTGAAAAATAACCAGGCACACAAATATATAGGACCAAGAGAAAAAATATGCAACAGCAAAAGACCCTCAGATGACTTCAAAATAACTATAATTAATATGTTCAAGAAAACAGATAAACAAAACCAGAATCTCACCAGACTGAAATTTAAATTTTAAAAAAAGCAGACAAAACTTCTAGAATTGAATAAAATGCAATAATTGAAATTTAAAATTCAATTTTAGAGTAAGTTTAAGACATGCTTGACACATTAAAAAAGGATTAGTAAAATGCAAGGTCAACAGAAAAAACACAGGCTACAGCATAGAGATGACAAAGAAGTGATGAAAAATAGGGGGGTGGACACCCACAAACATCTGAGACACAGTAATACATGTAACTGAAATTCCAGAGAGGAGAAAAGATACAATAGGGCAGAATTTTTAAAAACATATTTTTATTGATTTCATAGAGGAAGGAGAGACAGAAATATCAATGATGAGAGAGACTCATTGATTGGCTGCCTCTTGCACACCCACTATTGGGGATCGAGCTGACAATCAGTCATGTGCCCCTGACCAGAATCGAATCTGGGAACCTTCAGTCCATAGGCCAATGCTCTATCCACTTATATTACAGCTTCACATACTCCCCTTCCTGCAGATCATTGGGGTAAAGGATACAACAATGAAGGGGGAAATAAACACATGCTCAATAGGAGCCAAAATGGAGACTACAGAGATCTGTCAGTCTAGCCTAGGGGAAGAATGGACTGAACAGGGGAGGGTCCCATCAGAAGCCACGTCCCCTAAAGCTTGGGAAATTGATTGGTTATTTTGAATAAATTCCTGGTCCTTCCCAAACCCAAGATAATCTAATCCCAGGGAACAAAGCCTTTCACAACCCCCTTACCGCTCTCTCTCTCTTCTCTCTCCCTCTCCCTCTCTCTCTCTCTCTCTCTCTCTCTCTCCCCCTCTCTCTTTCACACACACACACACACACACACACACACACACACACACACACACGCTTGTCCCATGGGTTTAAGCATTCTCTCTGTAGCAGCCATCGGGGTCTAGAAGCCATACTGATTGCAGCTGGGACTCCAATCACATGCTCCATGACTGGATACAGCCCACAACGATGGATCAGAGCTGGGAGCAGTGCTAACCTATCTGGATGAGGACTGAGATGGCTTAGCAGCCACCTCTGGCCTGGCAGACCACAAAGGCTACAAAGGACTAAACTTTAATATGGCACAGGGTCTCTGCCACTGGCCCTATTTCTGGCCCTGATTTTCCATGGCACGACAGTCAGAGCTGGGACATTAGGAACCTAGGGGCTGCCTTCTATTTTTGTTAGTTCAGATCAAATAATTGAATCAATACCCCCTCCCTTGGGAAACTGACCTTTAGATCACTTCACAATTGACATTCCTTTTCGTTTAGACCATATTCCATTTGCTAAGACCAGTAACTTTCCCCTCCGGACTTGCCCCAGATCTGGACCAACCCAGAGAATTCCCCGCTGAAAAAGCCCACCTGGAGTCCTTTAAAATCTTTAACTCCCTGTCCCTGGGTTACACCATTTTGGGCAGCCTATCTGGTTTGCAGATGACCTAACAAATTTATAATTCTTTATCACTTTCTTTATCCCCAGAATGGGGCGTGCAGGAGACAACTGATCAATGATTCTCTCTCATCATTGATGTTTCTATCTCTCTCTCCCTCTCTCTTCCTCTGAAATCAATTTTAAAAGAAATCTTACCATCAAACCTTATTCTCCTTAACGGATCCTTGAAAATGCTTTTTCTCGCAACAGAGCAAGAACCCCACTTCCATCAGCAGCAAAGCTGTACTAAACTAAATACTAAATGAGTTCTTCAGTCAGAAGGAAAGTGATCTTGGAAAGAAACCAGAAATCCATCAATCAGAAAATTTGAATACGAACAACCCCCTGAACCTAACTGACAAAGAGAAAACTATACCCAGGAGTAGACTATACATTCTTTTTGAGGGTACATGGAAGGCTTACCAAAACTGGGCCATCCACCAAATTTCAAACTTTTAAAGAGGATTTAGAGCATCTCTAATCACAAAATTAAACTAGAAATCAATTATAAAAAGATAACTAAAAAATTATCATCTGTTTGGAAATTAAGCAATGCGTTTTAAAATAAGCCTTGAGACCAGTAGAAATCATAAGAATTAGAAAAAAAAATTGAATTTAATTATAATGAAAATACAATATATCCAAACTTGCAGGGTAGAGCTAAAGCTATGTTTTCAGATAAATTAATCCTTAAGCACATATATTAGGAAAGAAAGAAAGCTAAAATGGTATTTCACTATTCCTCAAATACAAGTGAAAATCTGTCCGGGCTGGCTTCTGCTGACTTTCCCCAGCTTCATCCTTTTCTCTCTCTCTCTCTCTCTCTCTCTCTCTCTCTCTCTCTCTCTCTCCCCCTCCCTCTCTCCTCCCCCCTCTCCTCTCCCTCCTCCCTCCTCCTCTCTCTCTCTCTCTCTCTCTCTCTCTCTCTCTCTCTCTCTCTCTCTCTCTCTCTCTCTCTCTCTTTCTCTCTCTCTCTCTCTTCATTCATTTCTTTGCCAACACTGGCCTTTGAATTCCTTGATTGTGCTAAATTACTTCCTGCCCTGGGGCCTTTGCACAGGTAATCCTTCTTTTTGAAATGTTCTTACTCCTTCCTTCCTCTGGCCAACTTCTCATTTTATAGGAGTCAGCTGACATGCCATTTCCTTAGAAGCCTTACCAACTTCCAAATCTGGGTTTAGGGACTCCAACCTGGGCTTTTAAATTCAAACGCAGTCTTTCACGACTCATTACTGTAATCAGTTATTGTTTGGGCAACTGCTTTTTGTACTATTAATTTAAAAATATTGTTTTTCATTCTCCAAATGCTATAAGCTCCTTGCTGGTAGCAACCGAAGCTGTCTTGTTTATCTCCAGCACTTAGCATGGTGTCTGGCAAAGAGCCTATACACGTGTGTTTAAAAAGCGGGTGAGCCCCAGTTTGGCTCAGTGGATAGAGCATCAACCTGAGGACTGAAGGGTCCCAGGTTCAATTCCAGTCAAGAGCATATACCCTGGTTGCAGGTTCCCTGGCCCTGGTCTGGATGTGTACAAGAGGCAACCAATCAGAGTGTCTCTCTCACATTGATGTTTCTCTGTCTCTCCTTCTCCCTTCTATTCTCTCTAAAAATCAATGGATAAATATCCTCAGTTAAGGATTAACACTCAAAAACAAAACAAAACAAAACAGTACAAAAACACACACACAAAAAGTGTGTAAAACATTAATTAACCATCTAAGTAACCATTCAGTTTATTCAAAGTTAAAAGAAGAAAATTCTCCAGTAGTATTGCTGTCAGCAGTTGGCACTTACTCCTGTGGCATTTACAATGTGATTTACAATCATTTGCCAACCCAAGAAATCTCTCAATTAAAGATTCTGTCCCCACCTTATGTTTAAGTACAATAATTTTAACTCTACATTACTTACTGTTTAATTTATTTGGGAAAAGACAAAATTTTCTTCTTTAGTAGTAAACTCTATTACATCTGTTCCATGCTATGTCAAGCTAGGTGTTGTAAAAATGATTCAAATGACTGCCATTTTTAACAGTCTGTGGACGAAAAAAGGATCACATATTAAACCTGATAAACTGAGAGACCAGAAGGATGGTGTGAAAATTCCTAAGTAAAAGCAGGTCCGGGCAGATACTACTGGTAGTAGTTGTCTTAGGTCTACGACTTCCTTGACAAAGGTCAATCTTTATCTTAAGTGAGCCTGTCTATTATCTTTTTTGTAGTCTCAGATAACATACCTTTGGAATGTCAGAGGAATCTCCTTTTCTAGACCCACCAAGGCAAAACCCCTTGCACCAGAGCAGGAGAACACACAAACCTTATTGTTATCTGTTTCCCACATACCATCTCTGTGTGCTGAAATGTTAATTATTAACTATTCTGTACCCGCCAATGTAAAAGAAGTGTCTCCAGTTTTACTTTTTTATCCAGCCCTGAGATTTCCCGGGTTTGCTTCTTCCCACCCCTTTCATCTACCAGCCATGGGTTCCTGTTAGTGCTCCTGACATCTCTTCCTAAGGTTCTAAGGTATAAATGCTGCAACACTGCCATTCTCAGGAGCATTTTCTCAACTCGTGGGTAGCTTGCTTCCCAACAGTTATCAGTTTGACTCAAACTCATAAAAATTCTCTACAGGTTTAGACACAAGTCAAACTATACCAATAGTTGTTGTCTTTCTCTGTGGTATCTCACTAAAAGCTTTAAAGGGATTGCTCCTCTTTGTTTTGAAAAAGAGGAAACCAGAGAGGTTAAGTGACTTGCCCAAGGGCACAGAGCCAATCAGAAGCAAGACTGAGGTGTGACTCCAGGTCCAGGCAGACTCATAGCTCCAACTGGCTGCCCATCTTTGGTCAGAGGGAGCTTTCAAGGGACAGGAAAGAAGCCGAGGCCAACAGTGAAGAATGGTGACTACAAAGCAGTCTCAGCTAAGCCTGACCCCAGCCCAGCAGAGAACCATGTGTGACTATGGACAACCTCTTTAGCTTCAGTTCTCCATCTGTGAAATGCAACCAATACTAGTAAGTAAAAGCATATATCGATAGTTGAAGTGCCTGTAAAGCACCTATCATTTAGTAACGTGCTTAGTAAGTCATTCTCAAGGGATACTGCAAACAAACTACTCTTCGCTTCGCTCAGATTAAAAATATACTCATATGTCAGCTCCCCTTTGCCTTCAAAGGATATGATGAGAAAGAATATGATGATATCATCAAATTCACTAAGCCAGAGATCAGGAGTCCATGAGTTCCAACTCCCAGGACGATGGGCTACATAGCAAGTGACAAAAATGCGTGTCTATGACTATAAAGCTGCCTAGCTTCTCCCCAGAGCTGCTTCCCTTCAGCAGTTGATTCCACAATCCAGTGAAGAGGGAAGGTGCTCTGGACCCAGCATAACTGCCCCAAACATTCCAGAGGGTGGGCCAGGGCCAGGAGACAACCCCGATTTTGCCCTTCCCAGGATCACACCTCTGAGGTGTGACTGCTTTCCAACCTCTTTCTCTCACTGATTGTGATAATGAGCACCGATCAGCCCCAGGGGTGTGAGGACTTCTGCACATGGGGTGGCCCACACACTCTGCAAGGACAGCTGGAACAGTCCATTCCGCAGGGTCCATACAGCTCATAGCACTCACCCACCCACACCCCAGGCCCTGTGGGATCCCAATGGACCTGCGCAGGACCTTTCGAATATTACCTGCTGCCTGGAAAGGTCTTTTTCCTAGTCTCTATTACTACTGCAGGACTTGAACTCTTCAAGATCACGGTTTCCCTTGCCCAAACCTACTCTTTAGTCAGTTGTACCCCAATCTGGTGATATTTCCCCAGCTTCAGGTGAATACTGCATGTGCATCTCCTCTACCCTCCCGATCCCTCCTGACTCCACAAGGTTTTCATTAGCAGCCGTGTTCATAAGAAATGTGTCATCTCCTGGTACCTAGACTTTGTTTCCTTCTCTTGGTACCAGACCCAATCCCTCACCACTCTGCACTCTTGACTGGTTTGCCTGGGAGTCAACCCACTCACCCTTGAAGGATAAAGACCTACAAGGGAGGAGGAGCGAGTTGGTTGGAGCCCCTGGGTACCTTATGAAGGTTTACAGGGCCCACAGAGACCAACTTCAAAAAATAACCCAGAGCATAATGCCCGGCTCTCCCTTCCCCACAGGAATCCCTCAGAGCAGTGGTTGGCAAACTCATTGGTCAACAGAGCCAAATATCAACAGTACAACGGTTGAAATTTCTTTTGAGAGCCAAATTTTTTAAACTTAAACTTCTTCTAACACCACTTCTTCAAAATAGACTTTTGTGGAAGAGCCACACTCAAGGGGCCAAAGAGCCGCATGTAGCTTGCGAGCCGCAGTTTGCCAACCATGGTCTGAGACCTTCCCTGACCTATCCCCTAAACCACATGTGTCAAACACAAGGCCCGCGGGCCAAATCCGTCCCGCCAGGCCTTGCAATGTGGCCCGCACCGCGCCGTCATCACTGCACTCCGCTGCGTTTCCATCACAATGACAGTTTATGACTGTTCAGTAAACCATTCGGCCCGCGATTTAGGCTGGATTTTAGATTTTGGCCCCTTCTCTGATTGAGTTCGACACCCCTACCCTAAACTAAGCAGAACTGCGTCTATATATGTCAATCCTGACATTCTGGCTCTGGGGCCTCCCCCTGACAGCACAGGAGCAAGACAGACCAGGACCGAACGCTGCCCTGGGCACTGTGCGATCCGAGTGAGCCATCAGTGTCCCTGAGCCAGTCCTTCTGGAGTAAAGCAGGGGCCACCTCGAGTGTCAGCATACACGAGCTTAAGGCACAGGGCCAAACACCTGGGGTGCCCACAGGAAACAGACCCATCCCCTGAAAACCAGCTCCACAAATGGGGACCAGCAGCACCCCTTCCCTGACTTCTCTGGGGGCCCAATGGACACCTGGCCTGGAATAGTCCTGCCAAGCCTGCCGCAGCCCCCTCCATTTGCCAGGTTGCTAGGGGAGAAGGGAGTGCTCCTGTGGCAATTACAGGTGACCAATAGCTGCCTCGGATCCAGGTGAGAGAACTGAGAAACAGATGGTCCTCTGTATTATTACAGAAATTTTGAAATTAGGCAGGTGGTAGCAGGTTTCAAGCCATGTATGAGAATTTTTACAAATACAGGCTAAGTTTACAAAGAATAATAAACAAATTCTTACTTTATCATGCTCTCCATTTTCGAAGCTGCCTCATGGAATTGCTGTGAAGATAGTTTATACATCTCAGCATTCTACAAAGAGAAAAATAGAACAGGTTACCAAAGACTGCAATTTCCCTCTGTCCCTGTCACATGATGCAACTGCATTAAAAAGTGACAGATGCTAGCTAGCCCTGGCCAGGTGACCAAAAGGTAATGGATTTGATCCCAGGGAAGGGTATGAATGGGAGGCAACCGATAAATGTTTCTCTCTCTCTCTTTCTCTCTCTGAAAAAAAAAAAATAATAATAATAATAAATAATAAATAAATAAATAAATAAATAAATGACAGACACTAATATCTTGACCATCATCAAAGCAGACTAGTGATGATCCACAGCTTAGGGTTAGTTCCTACCCTGGACCAACCAGAGCTACAGAATCCTAGCTGAGCAAAGAATGGAAGGACATGGATCTTCCAGTTTGAGGGTCAGCAACACACCACCCATGAGCAAGTCCCAACCTGCTCCCTTGTTTTATAAATAAAGTTTTATTGAAATATGCCACAGTCTGAATTTGTTTTCACTTCTGTGGCTGCTTTGTGCTACAATGGCCAAGTTAAGTTGTTGTGATGAGACTATATGGCCCAAAGAGCCTAAAATGTTTACCATACTATCTAATAAAGAGGGAATATGCTAATTGATCCTTATACTGTTGCAAAGGTAGCATCTCCCGCAGCCAATAAGGAGGGAATATGCTAACTGACTAGCATGCCCTCAAAGATGGTGGTGCCCACAGCCACAAGATGGCGGCATCCAGTCCCCTCATGCCCCACCCCGAGGCTCAGGTAACCAGGGCTAAGGTAACTGTCAGATAAGGCAGTGACAGCAGCAGAGGTGTGATGGGGCGTCGCCCTCCCCTGATCGCTCAGTTGCCTCCCATCCCTGAGGGCTCCCGGACTGTGGGAGGGGGCAGGCCAGGCTGAGGGACCCTCATTCCAGTGCATGAATTTTCATGCACCGGGCCTTTAGTCTTTAAATAAAAAGTTTGCAGAGTCTGAATCTGGTCCAAGCCTTATTTTATAGGTAGGCTCTGCTGCCCAGATAGATGAAGCCACTAGCCCAAAGTCACACAGCAAGTGGCTGTGCCAGGGCTACAGCCCAGGAGGCTGATCCTGAGTCAGGCATGAGTCCTGCTGCCTGCCAACACCAAGGTGCTTCTAGGCATGGTGACTGGACAGAGCCTTGCAGGGTGATTCCGAAGGCACACACTTATAGCCCTTCTGAGGCCTCGGGGGTGTAGATGTACAGAGCCAGGCTGGTGTGGAGACAGCCAGGTTTGCAACAAGGTAGGGTGGATTAAATCCCAGGGGCTACCTCACTGTGACTCTGGGTAAGTCACTACTTCCTTTGTCTCAGGGGCAAGTTCCTTCTGGCCACACAGGTCCAGAATCCAGCACTTTGCACTTGTTTCCCCGAGGAGACCAAAAGAAACACACAGCTAGCCCACCTGCCCATGCAGAGAACTGTGGGGACTGACTTCTTGCAGGAACAGCCTTAAGAATTAAATCACCCAGATCATAGCCCAAGACAAGACCGGCACTCAGACCTTCCCAGGGAGGGTGACAAGATAGCAGCAGATGCCATGCACACAGATAGCCTGGCCTGAGGGGAATGACCCCCTCCTTAGACAGACTGAAATAGGTGCCAGGCAGAGAAAGTGCCTTGTCCCATCACCCATCTGCAGGGAAGGTAACCAAGGTGGGGCAGGAAGTACCTCCCCTAGGACCTACAGAACACCAAGGTGGAGTCTGGACCCCCACCCTTGTGCGGCAGCCTCAGGGAAGAGTCATGTGGGTGATCAGCATGGAAAGTTGTGCTGGAGGGAGCACACTGGGACAGAGCAGTGTAGAAACTCAGCTCTGGGTGGTGCTGGGGTAAGGCCAATGCCAGGCCTTCTTCCCCCAGCCACCGAGTGAGCCTGGGCAGGTCATGCTGCCTCTACCTGGCTCCTGTCCTCATCTCTGAACTGGGGAGATGGCCATCAGGCACACAACTGGGACGTGAGAAAACTCCCACCACACAACAGGTACAAAATATATAGGGGCTCCCCTTCCCTCCTGGCCAGGCTGCCCTGGCACGTGCTCCTGCTGGTACGTGCTCATTCCAAGTCACCCAGCACATTTCTCTCTGGAGCTGTATGTTCCAGCCAAGAGATCACGATTCTTCCTCAGCCAGACTGACATTCACCCAACACTGACTGTTCTGAGTGGAGGAGTAAGGACGAGACGAGTGAGATCAGGGCCTCCCCTCACTCTTCGTGACACCCTGGTGGGGACCGCTGAGACTCAGTTTGTAGTCCAATTCATGAGCCCTCACAAAAGGCTGCATGGTCCAGAGACCCACATTTTAGCTTCCACTCAGGCACATGCTGCAGTGACCTTTGGGTCACTTACTTCCTGGGGCCTTGTTTCCTTGTTCCCTCCCTCACAGACTGGCTGAGACCACGGCCGGTGGTTCCTGGCTCACGATACCCTCCCTGTCCATGGTAGCCGCTACCATTACACCACAGAACTTTCTAACGCTAACCTATGCCTTACCTAAGCACCCGACCCATCTGGGTCTGCTTCCTTTCCCACAAGATAGCCTCACAGCCCACGCCTTCTCCTCTTTGGTCCCCATTTTCCCGGCCCCACCACTTGTCAATGTCCCTTTATAAGAGAGTATCCCCATCCCAGATGGGCCCAGAGTGCTGTTGGTTGACAGAAAGCTCATTGCATCTCCAGGCACACAGACCAGCAAGGGTGAACCGATAAATGGTTAAGTCAACCACAAGCTCAGACTGAGCATGTGGTCAGTAAGATTTGTCACAGGAAGTGCCCACAGGCCAAGAAGTGGTTGTGATTACCCGATGGCAGCTTCCTCTATTGTCCCTCAGAATGACTCAGAGGAAGTCCCCTTCCTGACCTGACCCACCCACGCACCCTGACTTCTAATCTGCCTGCATAGACCCAGACCCACCAGGCATTGTTGGGTGCCCCAATGCTGTTCCCTGGTACACACCAAGGCCCTGGTCGGACTCTGGGAGTGCTGAGCTGGCTTCCTGTGCTCACGGCCTGTGTCCAGCAGGCCTTCCTGAGGCTTCCGAAGAGCACCCAGACCCCTCTGCTGGGAATAGCCGGGTGCTCTGCAGACTCCTGGACCACACCACCACCAAGGGCCTTCTAGAAGGGCTGGCCACAGGCATTCATACGGGAACCCACTGAGTACTGAGACCGGGGTGCCTGCTCCCAGGCCTCCCGGGCTCCCAGAGGATGCCACATCACAAACACAATAGACGTTCGGCCAGTCACCCCAGATGACACTGCGGCACCAGAAAGGTGCCTGGACCATACCATTAGCCTGGCTTCTAAGGAGCTGCTCAAAGCCTAATCTTTTTTAAATATTAAATAATGTTTTTGAAAGAAAAATACATGGTTTAAAAAGGCAAAAGCAGAAAGGACAGAGGGTAGGTATTCGGTGACCAATAAACCTCTCCACAGCCTGGACCTGGAGAGGAAGTCACCTAGGACTCAGCAGGGGTTAGGGAGTGCCGGTGTCAAGAGGTCAGTCTCACCTGGCTCAGAGCCCAGATGGACCCCAGCCCAATGAGTGGGGAACAAAGGTTTTCTTCTTTTTAATCCTTTCTTGAGAAATGAGGATTTTTTTCCCCATTGATTTTAGAGAGAGTGGAAGGAAGAGGGGAGGAGGAAAGAGAAACATTGATGTGAGAGAGACATATCAAAGGGTTGCCTTCCATGTGCACCCAGACTGGAGGTGGGGATCGGCCTGAACCCAGGTAGATGCCCTTGACTGGGAATCGAACCCGTGACCCTCCTGTGTTCAGGCCAATGCTCTAACCACTGGGCCATGGAGGTCAGGGCCAAAGGTTTTATTTTTTAAGCAAGGGAGTGGCAGGGTTGATTTGTATTTCAGAAAGAACATTCTGGCAGCTGTGTGGACGGTGAACTGCAGTACCAGGAGAGTGCCTGGGTTCCCACCGCACGGTTCCACGACGTCTGCACTTGAAAAGGAGCCCTGTTACCCATTCATAAGTCACAGGAAATCATTCTGAAATGCACAGTACTGAATCTACACACATTAATTAACACCCACTGATAGGAGTGAACTATTGTTTCTGGGGGATTTTTCTTTCCCATCAGACTCTTCTGATTCCTGATTTTGGATTCTTTTCCTCTGCCCAATAAACGGTCACCCCCTCCTTCTCCTCCAGCTGCTTCGTATGCACATCTGAAACCAGAAACCTGATTTCCATTAATTAAATCTGCCATTAAAAATTAAATAACGTGAGCAAGAAGGTGTGTTATCTCTACGGGTTTCAAAAGTCACAGTGTTTCTTCAATTACTTCCCAAGCAGTTTTCATATTTCATACTGTCTGATTTCTCCACGGGCCTGGATTTGCAAGATCAAAAGAGAGTACAGGGGTGAGGGGAAGCGTGGTGAAAAGGCTCAGAAGGGGAGGGCAGGGAAACAGTTGTAGAAGGCCAGGGAAATGGTGCTGCTGCCCCCCACCACCACCACCCCAGGAGCTGGGACCCAGGAGTGGGGGAGGCCTGGGTAACCCACTGGCTCCATGCTTAGAGCAGGTCTGGGGATTGTGGACAGGAAGATAACCAGGCTCATTCCAACGGCCTGCTAAGGAGCCACTTGGGAACCTGGAAGCCCTGACAGACGAACAGCTGCACTGAGTGTCATGGGAGGCATTTCTGTCCAGAGGAGAGACAGAATTAAGGTCTAAGGCATGTGCCAGGATCAAGAGAGGCTGCCAGGGTCAGTGAGGATGGATACGGGTTCTAGAGTCCGGTGGGCTGAACTAGGGCCCAGCTCCCAGGAGTTGTAAACATGGGCCAGCATCCAGATTGGGGACATTGGCTTCTTGTCTGTAAACTGAAGACATTAATAGAGCCTCCTTCATACAGTGAGATAATGTATACAAAATGCTCAGAACCGTGTCCGGCACACAATAAGCTCAATGCATATATTAAGAACTTAACACCCAAATGCATATCAACCAAGGAATACATCTGGAAGAGACCCAGCAGTGCTGAGAGAATGAGGGAAGGCCCCTCCAGGATGAAAGCTCCACAAAGGAGGGGCTCACCCGTCTTGCTTGCTGATCTATCCCCAGAGCCCCTAATACTACCTGGCACATAGTAGGCCCTCAATAAAAAGTTGTTCAGTAAATGGAAGTAGGAGGTCAGAACCACCAGAAAAGATCCCAAAACATGCTAAGGACATGGTCATTAGCTTAGTCCAGTGGTCGGCAAACTGCAGCTCTCGAACTAATGACTTTGCCGACCACTGGCTTAGTCAATTGAGAAGGTTTGCTGGGCAGCCACTCCGCAACCAGTGGGCCACTCTGTGGGCACCAAGGACCGAGCCAGGTTTGGACCCAGCCCTGTGAGGAAAGCTCAGATTGGGTGGAGCCCATCCAGGACTCAGGGCCGGGCAGAGTGGGGACTGCTGGGGTTAAGTGAGAATAAGAACTTGGACCCTTTCCCGACAAGTGAGAGCATTTTAACCAATGTTTTGGGAGAAGGTAAGAGCAACATTCACTTCACTAGTCCTTTTCCGTGGCCACAAGTATGTTGCTCACAAGATTCCACAGTTCCCTCGGGCCAGGTGCTGTGGCAGGGACCTGCAAGCACGCTGGCCCCTGCACGCCCAGAGCAATGCTTCAAGGTAGGAATGTCACTCCTCTGCCAGACAAGACCAGGCTTCGCCAGGCAAAGGGTCCCACCCAGGGCCAGACCTCCAGGGAAAGAGGCAGGACCCCAGAACAGGCCTGTCAGCCTCACACTTGGTGCCCTTGCCCTGGGCCCAGAAGATGCCCAGGAAGAAACATCACAAACTGAAGGCCACGTGGAGAGAACATACGTAGAAAACTGGGAAGCCCAGGACCCTGGCTGCCTGGGGAGGTTTCCCAGCAAACTAGTGAAACTGGGGAAGGCCGGGGGTGAGGGGTCAAGGAAGTCCCAGAACCTGAGGACAGGAGAACCCCAAGCCCAGGAGCAGCCATCACGCCCTGGGCCAGTCATCCAGCAGATGTAGATCTCCCAATCCAAATTTCCAAAGCTTCCCACACTCCCAGGAGAGCTAATTTAAAAGGAGGAGGGAAAATGCATTCAGGATTTGGAGAATCTCTGACTGGAAAAGAATAATAAACACAAAGAAGACATGAACATAAGTATTTTGTGCAAAGTTCAAATAATCAATAGAAACTTTTATAATGCTTAGGACATGCAGTCAGCCAGACTATCAATGAATGAATAGCAATGCAATTTGGTCAAGTGTCTTAAACAGCTGGTTCTTGGCTGTTTATGAAGTTGGTCAACGATGTCTTTGCCCTGTTTCCCTCCTCCTGGCCCAGCCCCTTCCCAAACACTCAGCTGACACCCAACCTAAATTTGAAAACTAATCCTTCTCCCTCACCCATCCCCTTTGCCCTTGAGCATGCAATGAATAATGGGTACAAGCATTCTTAGAATATTGCCCAGCATGTCAAGATTTAATTTTCTTCCTTTCATCCAGCAAATAGTTATTGAGTGCCTACTGTTTACTAAGTTTTGCTCCACAATCAGGGGGCACATCAGTAATCAAGAGAAATGGTCCTTTCCTTCATAGAGCTAGCAGTCTCGATATGGAAAAGCAAGAAAACAATTCTACTTGGTAATAAACACCATAAAAAGACACAGGGGTCAGGGAGTTGAGGAGCAACAAGATGAGGGTGGGGAGATTTTAAATAGGTTGATTCAGGAAGGCCTCTCTGCTGGGGTGACTTGGGGTAGATCCCTGAACAGTGTGATGAGGGAGATATGATTTGGGGAAAGGCCCTGAGGTCGGACTACTTGGCATGTTCTCAGGAAAGCAAGAAGAGCATGGATGGGATACATTAAGACGAGAAAACAGAGGCAGTGGAAGGACATAGGGCCCGACCACACTCACACAAGGTTCCACACTCACACAAGGTTCCCATTCTTGGATTGGCTGGAAGCCACAGGAGGGTTTGATCAGGGAGTGATACAATCGGATTTCCATTCTGGAAGGATCACATTTGCTATGTAATGGAGAGCCTACTAGGAGGAGAGAGTGGGCTCTAAGCCACCTGGAGGCTGCTGCAGGACAGGTGGCCGGGCATTCACCAAGGGGTGCTGAACCTTCTCTGCACCGTCAGCAGGGGAGAAGCAGACCCGTACCTCGGTCTCAGCTCTGCTGAGTGGAAAATGTCCAGGACAACCAGTGGAAAAGTCAGGAAGGCTGTGGGGATATATGTGAGGAGCTCATGGAGTAGTGAAGTCCAGGCTATGAATTCCATAGCTTTTGCTGCAGCATCTACTCGGCAAGTATTAGCTGAGTGCTGAAATCCTCTTTGACCCCCAGCAGATCCCAGCTCCATTGATGGTCTGATCTCAGAATTCCCTCTTCCCTTTTGTGGGATGCCGCCTCCAGAACTCTCCTCTCTCAAACCCTCATCTTCTGGTTCTCTCGTTATGTGTCTGCTCCCTGCATTGCCTGCATTAGTAAATACCACCGCACCCCCTCCAATTCCTGCATGGCAAGCGACCTGTCAATCATTGCTCTTGGGGCCCCCAAATCAAGCTGGCAAACACATGTAACTCTGCCTCCTGCTTCTCTCTCGATGCCTTCCCTTTCTCTCCCTTGTCACTGCTTTCATTCAACCTTTATTATCTTATGAGTGGACTACTATGAGAACACATCTTATTCATATGCCACACTGGTTCTCCACCATCTACAGAGCAACGTCCAAGACTCTCCCTTTGAAATTGACCTCTCTAATAAATTACTTTGGCACTGCCCCCGATATGCTCTGTACTTCATGCCGTGACTCATCGTTTTCCAAGCCTCCATCATGTTCTCTATACTGTTTTCTCTGCCGATTCTTCCCCACCCACCTGAGAAACTGGTTCATGCTTTGATACCCAACAATGCCCCTCTACTGGGCAGTCATTCCTCTCCCATATCCCAGGCAAATTAATGATTCCCTTCTTGGTGTCCTGACTGAGACATACTGTACGGCAGCACTTCCCACAGTGCACTGCAATCATTGACTAATGTGCCTGTTCCCTCACATGGACTGGGAACCATGTGAGCTCAGAGTTCATACTTGAAGAATAAATGAAGGTGTTATTACTCCACTCACTCTGATCTCTGGACTCTGTCTCCTCCACATTTTCAGTGTTGCCTCAGCACTGATGTAATTACCTCCAACCTAAATTGGCCAACAACTCTCTACCTGGTGGGCCTCCAGTCCCTGGCCTAGCCTCCTTGAATCCCTCCTCCCCCCCCCCTTCAAGGGCACAGGAACGTTCCACCTGGAGCACACACCTAATTGTGCCAAGACCCAGATTATCCCCTCCCCCCTTCTCTAGGGCATCCCCATCCTGCCCTTCCAGACACCCCTCCATCCTTGGACATCTATTCCATGTCCTATTTCCCAACACACCTGGCTGGCTGCCATCTGAACATCATTCCCTAAGGTGTTAACTGCTAATCAGAGTGTTGTGACAGTGGCCTTAAGTGAGGCGTTCATATAATTCTTTGCATTTGTGAAGTCAGAGGAAAAGCAGGCTCTCTGTCTTTGTTGTGTCATTATGAGGAGTCAAAGGCACAGAGCTGCGTTTTTCTGGACCACACCTCTTCTGTGGGTTTGGCCCAGTCTCCTAGCATTTCTGGGTGTGTGTGTGTGACTGAGGGTGGGGAATGAGGAGTCTCCCCTTACAAGGAAGTGAGAATTATACAGCCTTGGGCATCTAGCTATATGTATGTACACATATGCACACATACACACTTTGCACACTGTGAAGCATTGAATAAATGTAAAGCTGTGGTAATTAGTAATAACCGTACAGATTTTTTAAAACTTTTTATTTACACTGAATGCTAACCTGTAGCCACCAGACCTCTGGGTGAGTGCTCATCTTACCAGAGTTGTTCTTCATTGTGTATTTGTGTCTGGGTGAGAAGACCCACCTCTTTGGAATACGGTCAACCCTCGGTTCTCAAACATCTCTCATCTCAAACAATTCACTTCTCTACCCAACAGCCCTTTCATGTTGATACCTGCATGATCAGGTAACAAAGAAGACTATTCTTGAGTATGAGTCAGTTTACCACTAAACCTCACATTGTTAACATCTCAGGAAATTGAGTATTTTCATATGTTTTTGGCTTTTGTTACTGCTTATCATTATTAAAATTTTAAATTTTATTTTTTTAAAGAATTTTATTGATTTTTGTATTTTTTTTCTTTTTTTTAATTTAATTTTATTTTTTATTTTTTAAATTAAATTATCTTTGTACATATACTATTGTATTTATTTTTTTTCAAAGAGGGAAAGAGAGAGGGAGGGAGGGAGGGAGGGAGAGAGAGAGAGAGAGAGAGAGAGAGAAACATCAATGTGTGAGAGGGAAACATTGATTGGCTGCCTCCTGCACACACCTCTATTGGCAACCTGGGCATGTGCCCTGACCAGTAATTGAACTAGCAACCTTTCAGTGCACAGACTATTTTAATACATCTAATCAACTGAGCCACATGGGACAGGGCTAAAATTTCATTTTTTTTTACTATACATTACATTTCCTTTTTGTTAATTTTCATTTATAGTTCATGTCCTTTTTGTTTGTAAAGTGTTTATAGATTAAACAGTATATAAGACATGCACTGTATATAAGAAAGGTTAAAACGGAATCATTTGGGGATCTGGAACAGATTAATTCAATTTACATTATTTCTAGTGGAAAAAAATGATTTGATTTTTTTTAACAGCCTTCAGAAATGAATGAAGTTTGAGAACCAAGGTTCCATGTATTTGTCAAGACTGCAGTGGTCTGATGGAATCCTACGGTCCCTCACAAACAGGTGAGCCATCTGCAATAGAAGGGGCTGGTCAGAGGTGTAGGTTAGCGCCTGTCTAATGGGAAGACTTTGTGTTGGAGTGCCAAGAGGGATCAGAAAAAATAAAGTTAGAGGAGTAGGATTACTCAAGAAAAATTTCATGGAAGAAGTATGATAAACAGTTAAGGTTAAAGTGATGTGTGGGGGGGGGGGGAAATATATATATATATATAGTATGTGGAAAGTAAATTTCACACTATGCAGACCTGGGGATTGTAGACCAGGATGGAAACCCTGGAACCAAACTGAGGTCAGGGAGTGGGCATTAAAGTAGAAAGGAAGGCAAAGAGCTTTAAACAGCTGCTAAGCACAGAGCAGCATTTAACCTAGATGGACAGAAGCCATGTGAGGGCAGACAGTGAGAGAATTCAACGGTGTGCTTGCAGTAAACAGGACAGACAAGGTAATCTGCCACCGTAATCATTCCACCCGCGGGTGTGCAAGGAGGCAGGGCCGTCTGACGGGCAGCATCACTGTTCTCACACAAAAGCTGGGCAGCCAGCCAGGCCTTGGTGCTGCTGGTTAGTAGTTGTTGTTGTTTTTTAACATTTGCAGAAACATATTTGGCTAAATGACTATCTAAATAGCTTGAAAACAAAATACAATGCACAATAGAAAATAAAAATTAAAAAAAATCAATAGACACGAATTTTAATTCCAGTTCTGCAGCTCATTGGTGATCTGAGTACTGCTGCTGTGAATTGCTGATTCTCTGCAACAGAGAACAGCAGAGTAAAAATCTCAAGGACAAACCTGAAAGCTGTGAAAAGCTCCGAGGCTGGGAACTCCACAGTTAAGGAACAAGGGAAATGGTATGACAAGGGTTTTGCGGTGCAGACCCTCTCAGGCACTAGTTACATCAGCCCTTCAGGTGCTGTGCATGTAGGTCACAGAGGCATTAAACAGATGTTCTGCCTCTTTGTGCTGATCCGTGAACTTCTGCATCCAGATGAACTGCAGAGGCAGGCTCTGGGCATGGCACCGCACTCAGCGATTCTCAGCATTAGGACACTCAGCCCTCTGTGACGGAGGCCAGCCACACACGCCTGAAAGCAGGCCTTTAGTTCCTCTCGGAAGACTTGCAAGAGAGGGGAGATCCCCCAAGCAGGCAGCTAACAAGTTTGGACACCCTGCTGCTTAGGACCTGGGCCTCCCATGCAGCTGAAAGTTGCCTCACCTCACCTCTCTATTACACCTCCATCTGGCCAGTCTGAGGCAGTGTGGCAATCTGAGGCCTTTCTGATCAAAGGAAGGCTCATGCACTAGCAGAACCAGCATCGCCTGCAAGCTTGTTAGAAAGCGAGAACACCTCAAGCTCTATCCCAGACCTGCTCTGAAGCTAGGTCCCAGGTAGGCCTCCTGTGGGATTTGTTTCAATAGCACTACATTAACTTTTCAAAAGTTTGGATGCCCTGGATTGGGTCCTGCCCTCCTTAGTTCACCCTTATATGTCCCTATGGTTTTTATACCTGCAACTCCATGTATGTGAAATTCCTCTCAGGCTTCTGAAGGCAGCTGTGCTGTGGTCCTTAGCTTGGTGTTTACGCTCCAGGCCAGTAGTCTCACTCTGGTGGAACATGAGAATTACTGGGTAACTTTCAGAAGTCATGCCTGAGCACACCTGGAAGAGTCTCATGAGGATCTGGGTAGGCACCCAGGCAACAGTATTTTAAAGAAACTCCCCCAGAGGATTCTCACGTGCAGCTAAGGTTGAGAATCCACTGTTGTAAGGTCAGGAAAACTTGAGCTTGAGACCTGAGATTAAACCCTGGCTTTGCCACGTATTATTGGTGACTCTTTAGGCAAGTTACTTAACCACTCTGTGCCTTGGTTTCCTCATCAACCACATGAGGACACTGAGAGTAACTGTAAGGTCTGGTGGCTCCCTCACAAGGAGTGCTGTAGGAAGGAGGGAGACAGGAAGGGTACAATGGTACTCGCAAATGATAGCGATCAATGGTACCATTTCACTCAGGAGACCTTACCCTCCAGTTATCCTAATGCCAGTCTTCTCTTGCTAGCACCCAACCCTTCCTCTAATCGCATGGTCTCAGACCTTCCCCAAATCCTGCAGGCACTCTTTGGAAAGAGCCCCAGTTGATCTATGTTCCAGGATGAAGAGAATATCAGTACAAGATGCAGCCTGACTAGGAACACGACGGCCTCCTCCTTCACACAGATTACTGGCATAGGAACATGGTCATTATTTTTTCAATTAGGTTTTCAATTTCTTGCTCTCTCTCTTCTCTTTCTGGCACCCCCATGATGTGAATGTTGGGATGCTTGAAGTTGTTCCAGAGGCTCCTTAGGCTATCCTCATTTTGTTTTGTTTTTTAAATTTTGCTGTTCTGATAGGGTGCTTTTTGCTTTCTTACCATCTAAGTCGCTGATTTGATTCTCACCTTCATCTACTCTACTGTTGATTCCCTGTAAATTATTCTTCATTTCAGTTATTGTACCCCTTATTTCTGACTGTTCTTTTTATGTTACTGATTTTCTCACTAAGTTCACTGAGCATCCTTATAACCAGTGTTTTGAACTCTGCATCTGGAAGAATGCTTGACTCCATTCTGGTTAGTTCTTTTTTTGGAGTTTTTCTGTTCTTTCATTTGGGACATGTTTCTTTGTCTCATTTTGGCTGCCTCCCTGTGTTTGTTTCTATGTATTTGAGACCCACAGGTTGAGAATCACTAGCAGGGTAGCCTAAGAACATTGAAAAACACAGAGATTTACATTATGATTCATTTACAGTAGCTAAATTACAGTTATGAAGTAGCAACGAAAATAATTTTATGGTTGGGGTGGGGGGTCACCACCACATGAGGAACTGTATTAAAGGGTCGCAGCATTAGAAAGGTTGAGAACCACTGCCCTAGATCAGTGGTTGGCAAACTCATCAGTCAACAGAGCGGCAAACAGCAGCTCGCAAGACGCACTTTGTGGAATGATAGTAAATCCAAGCTACCATTATACATGTCCCTACAGGAACTGATGCCCGTGTGAGACTCTCACAGTATAACCTGAGCACGGGTGAAGCTCAAAGCCCTTTCTGCTTATCCAGGGACCCACTTGCCCCACTAGTCCTCAACAGACACACATTTAATGTGCTTTTCCTCTTCTCAAGTTTCACATTTCCAGTTGTTTTTAAATCATTTATTGAGGTAAAATTAACATAACATAAAATTAACCACTTTTCAAGTGGCGTTTAATATAGTCACAAAATTGCAGAACAACCATCTCTATGAACATACATGTATATGCATGAAGTCCCTGTTCTCAATTCATTTGGGTATGTACTTACGAGTGGAACTGACAGATCCTATGGTAATAATGTTTTTAACTTTTCGAGGAACTGTCAAACTGCTCTCCACACTAGTGAATTGTTTTTACATTCCCAACAGCAATGCATGAGTGCTCCAATTTCTCCATATCATCATCAACACTTACTCTCCTCTTTAAAAACAATTATAGTCACCCTAATAGGTGGGAAGCGGTATTTCATTGTTGTTTTGATTTTTATTTCACTAATGACAAAGGAACATCCTTTCATGTGCCTCTTGGCCATTTGTGTGTGCTTGGAGAAATGTCTATTCAAGCCCTTTGCTCATTTTTAAATTGGGTTGTTTGTCTTTCTGTTGTGTTGTAAGAGTTTCCCCTATTTCCTTTTAACTCAGTTATTCTAGTCAGAACTTTCAGAATATCTTCACTCTCTCTTTACCCTGAGAGTCACCGATTTCTGTTGTTCTGCCTCGGAAATGCATCAAATCCTTTTCTTCCTCTCTGCCCTCCTTCCCAAATGCCCTACTTCAGGTACTCATTGTCTTTTTCCTAAAGCAATCATTATAGCCTCTATCTTTTCTCCCCAGCTCCAAATTTCTTCCACATAATGGCTAACTTCTATAGTATAAACTTAATCCTGTTACTCCTCTGTAACAGTTCCCAGCTCCTGGCATCTCCAGGACAGCCTGAGCATCCTGGCTTGGTGGCAAAGCCCTCCTCAGCCTGCTTTCTAGTCTCCTGAGTCCATATGCAGCAACTCTGCTCCCCGGAAGCTCCATGCAGCTGAGTGCCATTCACAGGGCTGCATGCTCAGTCACGCCCTGGCCAGTATTGGCCCCAGCCTAGAAACAATCCCCTCCGTCTCTCTGGAAGTTCTAATTCATCCTATCAGCTCTCCAAATTCATTTCTTTGGAGACTTATGGTGGTGCCACAGCATTATTCTTAACGGGCTCAGTCACACCCAGGGTGCCCTTCCTGGAGACAGTGCCCACTCAGGAGACTCCTTAGGATTGTTGCTAACTGGACAAGGGTGGGTTGGACCACACAGTGGGGGTACAGCCTGGAGCACACAGGAGAGTGGGAGAGGAGAGTGGATAAATGGATCAGGAAGGAACAGGAAAACACCACTAAAAAGAGCACGAATGGGTCACAAGGCAAAACCAGGGCAATAGGCTAGAGGCCTTAGTTACCCAACACCTTCTCACCTCTGAGCTGTGGGTAGCTGTAGGGTGGCCTGAGCATAGCTGTAGGCCTCATAATCACAGTGGCAAAATGCAGAACCCCCACAGATGCTATGTGCTGAGCTGAAATATGTCCCCCCAAATTCATATGTTGAAGTCCTCACCCCCAGCACCTCAGACTGTGACCTTATTTAGGAATAGGGTTGTTGCAGATAGAATTATTTAAAGTGAGGTCACACTGGAGCAAGAAAAAAATGGGACAGGCACAGTCTCACTCCTGAAGAGCTTACAGGCCAGGGTGAGACAGACAAGAAAATAAACGAGATACTACTGTTCACATGAAGGACATCAGGCAGGACAGTGTGATGGAGAGCAAAGAGGAAGGGCAAGAAAAATCATCTCTGAGAAGTTAAACTGTAGTTGATACTTAAAAGATGGGAGGAGGAGAAAAACTGTGAGTACCCCTAAGACAGGTCGCCGTCACCTCCCTGAATCTCTGTAGGAACCTCCCAAGTGGTCTTTATGCTTCCTTTCTGCCTGCCCCCCTGCCTCCCTCCCCGCCTTCTTCCCTGCAGCTTTGTAATCCTGGAGCACTATCCTCTGCTTTAGATCCTCCCTTAGCTCTGGGCACAGGGAGTGAAGCCCAGTGGCTCTGTCCATGCATCCAGTCCTCCATGGTGCAGTTGGGAGCTCTGCTTTTAGATGGCAGGTGCAGGTGCAGGTCCCAGCGTGGTTAGACTCAGCGTGCTTGCATCAGGAAGAGAATCTTATCTTAAGCAAAGTAATTGCATTCACAAGGGACAGGTAGTTCTAGACTCCACCAGGCAAGGCCTTGTTTCTGAGCTCTGAATGAGTGATAATATGATTGGTTATGATTAGGGATAGAGACCACAACATGAACATGTTAACATCCTAGTGGAGGCAAAAGGTCAAAATCTCCATCCAGTGGTCAGCCACTGTAGCAGATAGCTGTTGTTCTTGCCACCCAGCCTCTACTCACTCTCTGGTTCATAGCCCTGTTTAGGCTCAATGGGCCCAGCTACCCCTGCGGAAGCAGCAGCTTAAGGAAACAGGTTTTGTACCAAAAGGCCCTGAGCCCTTCACTCCAGCTCATATGACCAAAGGACAGGCAATTCTCAGCCTATGGAAAGATGAACTGGGCCAAATCAGCTTTCCTTTTGAAGATAAGCAGAGAAGCAAGTAGAGGTAACACAGGAAGTCATTAGGGTGGTCCAGGACTAAGCCATGGGAGAGACTCTGAGGAAACACAGCCCAGCTTGTAGAGCTGTCAGGAGGGAGTGAACAGAGCTGGCACACAGGGAGGCGCCCACATGAGCAGCCTAGGGCCCTGCCCACATCCTGGTTCTAGCTGTGCACATCCTTATGATAAACTTCCATTTCCTTTTTTCTTTCTCTTTCTTTCCTCTTTTGTCCTTTCTTTCTATTATTATTATTTTTAAATATTTTTATTTAGTTCAGAGAGGAAGAGAGAGGGAGAGATAGGAATAGAAATACCAATGATGAGCCGAGACCGGTTTGGCTCAATGTATAGAGCGTCGGCTTAGGGACTGAAGGGTCCCGGGTTCGATTCCAGTCAAGGGCACGTACCTTGGTTGCGGGTATATCCCCAGTAGGGGGTGTGCAAGAAGCAGCTGATCGATGACTCTTTCTCATCGATGTTTCTAACTCTCTATCTCTCTCCCTTCTTCTCTGTACAAAATCAATAAAAATATACTAAAAAAAGAAGAAAAAAGAAAAAGAAATATCAATGATGAGAGAGAAACACTGATGGGCAGACCCCACCCCAACCCAACCCCCACACTAGGGATCAAGCCAACAACCCAGGCATGTGTCCTGAATGGGAATCAAACCATGACTTCCTGGCTCATAGGTCAACGCTTAACCACTGAGCCACACCAGCCAGGCTAAACTGCCATTTTCTTAATAAAATGAAACAATTTAACTAAAACACTTTTAAACAAAGTCCCGAACAGCAGAGGAGATTGAACACATGCCCTCCAGGGAATAGGAGGGTTAATTTTGAAGTTGCCCAAGGCAAGGAGGACTAAAACTGCTTTAAAATGGCCTGTTTCATCTAAAAAAGTAACTTAAACTTTCCATGCTATTCCATAATATCAGTGTTTGCTTTAATATAAAAATAGCATTTCTCCCCCTGAAGCTTCATGTAAAATTGATGCTCCAGGAAGATGTGCCCTTTCTAGTCTGAAGCCTCATCGCCCACACCCTGGCATGTGAATGGGCAGCCCTGGGAGGCGCATACCCTGGGGTGGGACAAGCTGGCCTAGCGGATCTCCAAAGGCCCTCCTGGCTCTGACCTGCACTCTGCGAGGAAAGCTTGTTCACACACACACACACACACACACACACACACACTGGCTCTCGGCACCTCACAGGAAAGAGGTCCCATTGTCACTGTGTGCAGTCATGCAGCAACACACAGCTGCAGCGGGCAGGCCCCCAAGGAGGCTCTCACTCATCTCTCACCCACATAAGGTAGGATGCCAGTGGCCATAGGCAGTGAGGGGGTGGGGCCAGAAAACACAGCGAAGGAACAAGTTTGGGGTCACTGATCGTCACAGCCACCTGCTGCCAAGCTCTGTTTCAGTGCCTAAAAAGAACTACAAAGAGTACGCTCAAGATCTGAAGACTTCTAGGAAACCCTTCGCTGCCCAAATGATGGGTGGTTTGTTCTATTGATGAAGACAGGGGGCTTCTCACTGATGCCTGAACACACATTTCTGCTGGCCCAGATGACATATCTACTCCAGGGTCTTGTGAACTGTACTTCACTGTGTGCAGAAGACATATCATCTCCAGCAAAAGGGTTTGTCCTCCACCCTTCCTCCTGCTGCCAACCATGCGGAATGATGGACGTAGACAATGATGCAATGAAACGCAGCCGGCTGGAAGCACCATTCCTAGCTGTCATCCCCATGCCCCACCAGGACGGAAGCTCTCCCAGGAATCCTTCCCTCTCACTAGCTCACTTGCCCTCCAGCAAGTCACCTCACTTCTCCAGGTTCTAGCAAAATGAAGCAATCAGATCCCACTGATTGGAAGGTTCTTTTCAGCTTGAAGAATCTATGATTTTAGCTATGCAATCATTACCAAGAATGAGAAAGGTTTATATATGCCAAGAGAGAAAGGACTCCAAGACACATTATTAAAGTGGAAAAAGCAAGCTGTAGAGCAATATACTTTGATTCAATTTGGGTAAAATATATGTTTCAATATGCATTACAATTTTTTGAAAGGATACACAAGACCTAACAGTGGTTACTCTCTGGCAAGGGGGATAAAGGGTTGGCAGAAAAGTGGTGTGCCATTTTATGTTGTCTTGCATGTTTAATCATGTGCACACATGGCTTTTGAATTAAATAAATAATGGAGCAGAAGGCACCTATTGTTCCACGTGTCTCAGCATTGCCTTCAGGTCTTGGCTCATGCCAGGAAGACAGCTCCAGTGTCTTCATGCCTGACCATGCAGCCCTGCCATGTGAATTTTGCAAAAGAGCAAACAAAAACCCCTGTCTGGCTCAGCCTCCCAAATATTCATTGGTTCCTTCTGGGCAGGACTTTGGGAGATGTGGTCACAACAGCATTGGCGAGCCCTCCGAGGGTCAACTGCCTCCTCCGCTGCCAGTCACTATCTTCTCTGTATGGGCAGACACCAGGAAAGCCAGCGTGCGCGCGCGCGCGCGCGCACACACACACACACACACACACACACACACACTCTCACACCAGGAGTTGGACACTTTTCCCACAGCTCTAAGAGACCTATTTGGGGATGGCCTCCTCCCAGGCTTAGAAGCAGAGCTCGCAGAATGCCCAAGATAGTCGCTGCCCCTTCCCTCTGCAGAAATGAAGTCAGGTGGGCCCGCAGCCTCAGGGAGGTCAGTGTCTACTCCCAGGTAGATCTCCCAGGCTGGCTCTGGACAATCCTTTCCTGGACAGCATTACCTTGGGAATCAACCCCTCCCATGTGGAGCCCTGCTATCATTGCCCTGGCATTTTATATTCTGTAACAGTAACAAAGAACTTGTGCTCACTGGATCAATGGCGGTAATAACAGCTCCTAAGCAATAAATGAGAACTATTAGGCATGCTCAGTATCTTCCCTGCCCTCGTCCAAGGTAGGCCAGAGCTCTGGAAGCAGTGCCACCAGTTCCCATAGGGCTAGACAAGGCAGAGAATATGCATGAGCAGCTCAGAGCAATGAGGCATCTCAATGATAGAAAAGAGAGAGAAAATCCTCCTTTACTCAGGAATCTGAATGATTCCGAAATGCTTGATTCAAAGCCTAGAGATCAGTCAATTAAAAACAAATCAGCTGAAGAGACTTTCGGGCACTAAGAGCTCTTTGAGAGAGGGAAAATCTCTCCCAATCAGCAGTACTTACCCGAGAGAGACAAAATGGAAGACAGAAGTGTCAGGGGTGAGGAACAGACATTGTGCATGACACTGAACAACCGGGTTCCCTTTTAGGCCTCAAATCTGAGCAGGCCTCCAGAGAAGGGATGACTGTGATGACACAGAGAATGCCCCTCCTGTCTGGCTCAGAGCAGAGGAGGTGGGCCCCATGGTGAAAGCAGACAACCATGCTGATGCCAGTCTGGATCGAGGCTCCCTGCAGTGTGTAAGCCCCAGGAAGTTCTCAGGTGCTCAAGCACAGCCACAAGCACAGATACTTCCCAAATGCCCAAGGCCTTCCCTTCCTTTGCTCCAGGACACATGGCCCCCCTGAAGCTCTGAGTCATTGGGGGCTAAATCTTTAATGGATGCTCTGGAATAGAGCTAATGCTAACTTCCACACCTTATGACCCCAAGACTTGCATCTCTTCCCATACACACACTAGTTCAGGACAAGGGCCTAAAGGCACCCTTGACCCACTCTTCCCTCTAATTTAACCCCTCAAACGCATCCGTATGTCTAGTCACTCTAACCTTGAGCAAACTTCCAGTCTGCCTCCTCTCACCAACCAATTCCCTCAACCCTGGTCCCAGCCAGCACCATCATGCACCTAGATGACTAAGTATGAGCCTTCCTGTTTCCACACTTGTCCTACTAGTTTATCCGCTTCAGTGGACACAGGCATTTCCCCAAAGTACAGTTACATCTGCTCAAAGCCTTCCATTCACTTCCCACCCCTGCAAATGACATCAGACTGCTTTCCCATCACCTACAGAGGCCTCCTCCAGGCTGGCCACCCCCTCCCTAACCCACTGGGCTCTTGCCACACTGAACTCTCTCTGACCTGTGGACTTGCATGTTGATTTCCACCTCAAGGCCTTACCATTAGCTCTTCCTTCTGCTCAAAGACCATCCAGAGCAATGATCAGATCTGCTTCCCCAGATCTTCCCAGAACTCTGACCAAATCTGCTTCTCCAGACCTTTCCAGAACTCAGACCCAGACCTGCTCCCCCAGAACTTCCCAGAACTCAGACCCAGGCCTGCTCCCCCAGAACTTCCCAGAATTCGGACCCAGACCTGTTCCTCCAGAACTTCCCCAGAACTTGGACCCAGACTTGCTCCCTAGAACCTCCCCAGAACTCAGATCCAGACCTGCTCTCCCAGAACTTCCCTAGAACTTGGACCCAGACCTGTTCCTCCAGAACTTCCCAGAACTTGGACCCAGACCTATTCCCTAGACCTTCCCATGAATAACACCTTCTTCTCACTCAGTTCTCAATTCAGATGCCATTTTCTGAGGGAAGGCCCCACACACCAAACTAATTCAACACCCCCAAGCCCCTCTATCCTCAGAACACTCACTGGCACCTGAAATACTGGAGAACAGAGCACTGCCTTGTTTAATGCAAACTCCCCAGCACCAGAACAGTGCCTGGGAAGTAGTAGCTGCTAAATAAACCCCATCTCATTCCTCCCCCTGGACAAATTGAAATCCCATCAATAACATCCCCAAAAGTCCCTCCCTCCAAGGTCCTCTCCTCCTCCTTCACCAAGAAATTCAAGGCCTAGAGCTGGAGCTTCCGCTTCCCATGGCCCTAAGCCCCTCCCAAAGCCCTCTGGGCTCCCGGAATGAGAGCAGACTCCGCTTGGGAAAAAGTCACAGCCGGTGGGTTAGGGGTAGAGAAAAGCTGCCTGAGAGCCACAGCTCGGTAACACTCCTGAAAAAATCAAGACACTGGGAGAGTGTAACTTACCAAGTTATATAAGTAATCACGAAACCTTAGAATGTGGATTGGGAGTGAAGAGATTTGTTTAAATGGACTCTCTTGCTCAGAAGCCCAGCACATTACACAAACGGAGGGGCCCTGCTTTGTGTGAGGTGGGGGAAGGACGGCTCGCAGCCTCCTCTCCCCCGCTGTCCCTGGGGTCCTCAAGAAGCCAGTGCCCCCATCCCTGTAGTAGGGGGATCCCCTGTAGGGGGATTGCTGCAGCCCTTGAAGCCCCGCAGGACCGCGGTAGTCAAGAGGAGAGCCAGAGCTGACTCTGCCCCTGCTGGCGGAGGGCGAGTGCCCGCCTGGGACACTGTCTAGCCTGAAGCCCTTGCTCAGCTATTTATTATTTCTCTAAATTGCTGGCCACTCCTGCTCCCCTGCTCGAAGCAGGGCTTCCCTGTCATACAGAAAACCCACCCATTCTCCAAGCAGCCAGCCGGTGATCCAGGGAGCCCCAGTAATGAGTGAAGCACCTCTTGGGTCACTACAAAGTCCCTGACTGGCCCTCCCCACACAGGCTATGCAGGCTGCAGGTGGAACAGCAGCTGTGAGAAGCTTGTGGCTTCAATGGAGAGCCCGCCCAGGGTCAGCTTGCCTAGCGAACTATCAACCAGCTCCAATCCAGCTCCTTCATGGGGCACCCATGTTATCAGCAGACCCATAAACCAGAGCCGGGTCCAGCCAGCTGCTCCCCCTGTAGTGCTTTCTGTGGACTTAGACAAAGACTGCAGACCAGGCACTAGCCATTCACTGGGGTTGCTGTGGCAACAGGCTCCTTTCTATAAATGATGTTCCTGACACTCGTGTAGTCCCTCTGCTCTGGAGAAGCTGCGGGGAGGAGGGGTAGAAAGCGGATGCAAAGAATGCAGTGACGGTGCTGCAGAAATATCCTGCTCTCAGTGTCCGAGGTAGCTTGTGAGCATGGCAGCCAAGTGTGCCCACTGCATGGAGAGGCATCTGGGCTGGGGCTGCATGACTTGGTGGGTACAAAGGGGGCAACGAGTTCCTAAACTGCAAGTTTACCCCTTCAAGGCCAGATAAAGCAGTGGGGTGGGGTGGGGCGGGGTTGGGGGTGGGGGAGGCAGTGTCAAGGCCTTGGCTATACCTCATCCTTCTTACTGACATCCCAACAGCTGACACAGTGACCTTTCAGACAGCTCTGCCCCGAAAGGACAGTTAGCTGAAGCCCGCACCCCTCAGTGCCCTCACAGCCTTGATCTGGGCCCCTCTTGCCTTTTGCCCCTAGAACTCCTAGTGGCCTCTGACACCACCTCCTTCCAGGAGCCTCTGTGGCCAGGCACAGACAGTCACTCGGGCTTTTATTTCCTCCACCACGGTGTACACCCCCATGCTAAAATGTGCCAATCCCTACCCCTCATTCCCACCAGGCTGCCAGCCGATTACAAGCTGTGCAGTCTATGTCCCTTGTCACCACATCCTGGCCCTGAGCAGACCCGGAGTCCTGCACAGGCACTGCGCTTGGATCTCCCACACTGGCGCACACAGTGACATAGGGCTGACAAGTCCATTTCCTTCCCAGAGCAGGAATCCCAGCTGACTCACCCGGTGGCTTCCATGTAAACAGGGACTAGTCGGACTCGGGGAAGAGACCAGCCTGGCCTGAGGTGGAGGAAGTAAGCACGGCTCTTGGGATGCACACAGAAGGCAGATCTAGTTCAGTAACTGCCACGATAGTTTGACTGTAATTAAAAAAGGGCCGCCACTTGTGTCTACAGACACTTACGGTGTGCAAATGGTTAAGTGCCCTCAGCCAAGGAGGGTGCTTTCCTGTGCCTGGGAAACTGTGGGTGGCCCACATGACTTTCCTGCTAACTATACTCTTGAGTACACGGCTTGGCCAGCCCCACACACTGGTTCCCAGAATGCCCCTACTTCCCCCCAATCCTCCCCAGCAGTCCTGACCCCTCTAAGATGGGGTTACATGGAGGGGCCCCAGGGGGACTGAGCACTGGGGTTCTGAGACCACCCTCTTACCCCCAACACATACCTCCCCCAGGCCTCACTCCTCCATCTCCAGCCCCTGCCAGTGGTGGTGTGCTCTCCCAGCATTGCCCGGATGGGAAAGCTACATTTCCAACTAAGCCCCTAGGAGCCCAGCTCCTCTCTCTGCTGGTTTCTGCCCCTCCATGTGGCCCGTGGCCTTCAAGAAGTCCTATCCCACACGGGAGGCAGAGTTCCGCAAAATGTAGGATGCAGCAGGGTGGGGCACAGCATGAAAATGTGTCTGTTAATGTCAGCAATATTAATTAAAATGCAGCCACTGGTACAGTACAGTATCTGGCACAAAAGAGTAACTCAATATCTGCTGAATGCAGAATGGTTAAATGGATCAATACAATTAGGTGCAACAGAAGGGGAATTCTTAATTGGGCTTCAGCTTCGATGTTAGATAACAGAGTATGCTACAAGGGATCTTGATCAGTAAAGGCTAGGTTTGGTTACGCATGACAGAAAGTCTCCGGTAACAGGGGCAAGTTCAGATAATGCCTCAAGAAAGGGTTTCAGACATGGCCTCTGGACTACTCGACCTCCTGCTGTCCATGGATGCCCTCATCACATGCTGTTGCAAGCATAAGTTCATGCTCTCCCCACAGACGGTGAGCCAGAGGGCAGGACTTGGGTCTTGTTGATCGCTGCCCACCTGCTCCCTCTCCTCAGCACCTGGCCCCGCGCCTGGCATCACTAAGGCTGCTGAGCACAGGTGATTTGCAGAGCCGTCCTGGCCCCTGGAGCCCGGGCAGGGCAGTGTGGATACTGGAGCTTCTGTGCCTGTGGCAAGGGCATGAAAGATGAAACACAGTTCCTAGCAGAGGTGAGAAACTGCACCTGCTTGGGAGTGGTTGTGGGTATTGAGAGGCAAACAGGACCACACAGGCCTTTCCCATGCCCCCAAAGGACCATGCTATGCAGGAGCAAGTTGCTAAGCCTAGGATCGTCCAGCCCATCTGTTTATGCCGCACAGACCTGATGTACTTAATCATTTGCGAGCTGACCAGTGACACTGCACATGAGGATGAGCCGAGGATGCTCATTTCTCTTCCAGAAAAAACAAAAAAACCAAAAAAAAAACCTACTAAAGTGTGGTTAAAGGCAGACCTTGGAAGAGGCAAAAATATCTCAGCGGTCCCAAAGCCTAATACCATGTCTACCAAACTGGATGGGGGCACTCCCCCTGTTTTTGAACGTGAGCGTAGAACCTAACAGGTCTCTCCATAAGTCCCTGTCAAAGTCCAGTGTGCTGGGTGAGCAGCCTTTATAACAGGGGAAGGGCTCCCAGGTTATACTCAGGCACACACCTTTGAGTATTTCTATCAGAGTTTGTTAGTAAAGGAGCTTTTGTTTACAAAACAGAATGAGTCTTGGTAATGGTATTTCAATTCCACTGTTTTAGTAAATACATTCTAACAGTCTTCATCCAGCAAGCTTTTAAAGAAATCAATACAATTAGGCAGCCTCTCCCACCCCAAACTTTCATCACTGGCATCTGAGACCTCACCTTCTTTCTGGTGTCACTTAGAAGATTCTTCTCCACTCACGCTTTTCTCCTCCTGAGGTTTCAGTCCCAGGACTTCACATCCTGGCAGCCCGGGCGGGCTCTTCTACTTCTCATTCTTGCAACTCTCTTCCCACATCTGCTGCTGACATCAGCCCTCCTAGATTCCAACTTCCTCTCATGCTCCTTCCCCTCATCTGGGGGCGGCCCAAGAGGATGACAGTGGCCAGGAACAGAGGACATTCAGATATACCCACCCATTTTATGTGTGAACCAGAGGCAGTATCTCTCCCTTCCATTCCCCGAAAAGAGAAAATCTCTTTCTCTCCAGAAGCTGCTGGCAACAGATGAGGTGCTGCTGGGGCTTAAATGCAGTATTTGTTTTTTTAGGTATACGCTGCCTTCCTGCAATTTCACAAATTATGTTACTCTCTAAATTAGTTCACATCTTTTACTGCAAACAATTACATTTTGAACAGGTTTTTTTTTTTTTCCAAAATATTTTTCAAACTGTGATTCAACTGCCTTTGCAACATGTGCTTTACATTTATTTCCACTGAGGCGCTAGATTCTTCAGAGGAGTCCAGACCAATGGGCATGGCATAGGGGTCTTAGCAAAAGGGGGCTACCGGTTCTTCCTACCAAGAGCTGGAGGAAGCTAGAAGAATGAGAGAGTGGGGCTAGGATGAGATTAAAAAAAAAAAAAAAAAAAAAAAAAAAAAAAAAAAGGTAGAGTGAAATCTCACTGTTCCCAGTACCTGACTGTCACTACTGTGATCAAAGAACAGTTTTCAAAAAGCTGGTGGAGTCTCCACACCTTAAAACAAAGTGTTAAAAACTCAAGACTTCACAGGAACCCTGAATGCCTAGATTTAAAAGAGTCAGCTGGCCATGCCCACTGCTGGCTGCCTAACCTCCACACTTCTCTTTCTGCCAGGATCTTCACTCTGGGGAGGAGGGCATGGAACTGGGCCTTAGAACTGACTTTCGTGTACCTCTTTCTTTCCCCCCCCCACCCACCCGCAGATACCAGGTGTGTCAAATAACTGACCTAAGTCAGCAGTGCTCACCAAGCAACTCCTCTAGCCCGTCCACACACGGAAAAGCAGGTGTACCAAATATGCATTTGGGCGCTAAGGGTCAAATTCCTGCTCCCCAAAGAACACTGACTTTTGAAAAATCTGACGTTCATATTTCAAAATTTGTAACTACAGTGGGACACCAAAATTTGGTCCTTGGTATTGTTTCCTAGTTTTTTGATTGTCTGTGGTTTGAGATTTTATTTTAAAAAGAAATCAGAGGAGGAAAGCAGGTTGGGGGGAAAAAAGGAAGAGAAAAACTGCTTGACCAAATTTTCTAATAATCTATTTGCACCCCCATCTCTTTCATGGATCCTCTCTGCTACCCAAAACAATTTGAAACCAGTTCAATTCCTACTGTCAATACTCGGTGAAAATAACAAACCCTGCTTTTGTTTCTCTTTTCCTTCACACATATGAATTTTTTTTCATGGTTTGTCAAGTCCTATGGATTCCAATTTCTAATTTTAGAATCGTTTCAAAATGTTGGTGGGTAGATGGCTTTGTGGGAATAATGCAAGTCAGTGTATATGTAGTATGTAAATGGTTGCCTATGTTAAAAAATAATTTCCTCCCTTATTGCAAAATTTACTAGTTAACGCAATTCAATATTAGCTACATTAAAGGTCTTGCTAAATGTTCACTAAAGATTGTAAAAGACCCTTTAGGAAAATATTTGCTTTTTTTGCATGATGCTACCTCATCTACAGGAGAGGGAATTTGCCTATTATGAACACCTACTTATAGGCCAGTCCTAAAGTGCTTTTATATAATTCACACCATTCCACAGACAAAGACCTTGAGACTGAAAGCTGGAAAGTGAGTCAGCTAGGACTCAAATCCAGTTGTGTCTCGCCCAAGCCTGCTCTTCTTCATCAAAGGATGATTTTGAAAACTTACATGCAATTATGCATAACCCATGCACACAGACAATAAGGCAGCGAAGGCCTGGGCAGGGCGGTAGCCAGGGGCAGTGGAGCAATGGGAGGAAAATGCAGGATACCTGTAAGACTCTCAACAATAAAGATACATTTGAAAAGAAAGAAAAAGGAAGGAAGGAAGGAAGGAAGGAAGGAAGGAAGGAAGGAAGGAAGGAAGGAAGGAAGGAAGGAAGGAAAGAAAGAAAGAAAGAAAGAAAGAAAGAAAGAAAGAAAGAAAGAAAGAAAGAAAGAAAGAAAGAAAGAAAGGAAGACTTGATACAAAGAAAAGTAACAGATGCAAATAAGTATTTGTATGTGAGGTGGATGGCCTCGATGAGCTAAGCCATGAACTCCATAAATGAGAGCAGAAGACAAAATAAACCTGTAACCACCAGTGTATATTTGCTCTCCGAGCGGTGCAAAGGCAAACAGGAAATCTCACCAGTACTGAGGAAAGCCGCCCAGGTTTTAACATAAGCCTAATGTTTGGGGGCTTCAAAAAGATATTTTTTAAAAGGTTCTATTTTCATATCTGTAAACACAGCCAGCTCAACATATGTAGCAATAGCAAATAAGCAATATATCGTAGGTAGAAGAGTCCCGGATTTAGAAATCCACAGCCCACAGGTGGTGCTGGGCTGGGGGACATTCTCCAACCTGGTCAAGGCGAAAGGAGCCACGAGCACATGGCCGTGCCAGCACGCTGGGCTGAAAGATTCTAAGAGCGGCTTAAAAGGTCAGCGTAAATAAACAAAGTGAATTTTAAAGTGTTTAAAGGCTCTTCTGTCCCCACGAAAGCACACAGCGCATCGCAGAAGCCTTTGGGAGTCAGGGAGCCATCTCCTAGGAGACAGCGGCCAGTTTGTCTAGATCCAGTCCTGGCTCTTCCAGAAACCCTAGCATGTAACGCTGTCTTAGAAAGATTCTACTGCTCTTCTATGAAATGGAGGGGAAATCACCTCACAGATTTCTGTGATGAAAAAGAAGACAGTTTCTGGTGAGTGTGCATGGCAATAGTCAGCTTTAAAGGAATTGCAGCTATTGTGGTAATTATTTTTTAAAACACTTAATTTGTAACAAGGAATTAAAGAGTTGAGACAGCCCAGACAGTGCTGTTCAGTGGTTAAGCATCAGCCAATGAACCAGGAGGTCACAGTATGATTCCTGTCCAGGACACATAACCAGGATGCAGGCTTGATCCCCTGTGGGGGACATGAAGGAGGCAGTTGATCAATGACTCTCTCTCATCATTGATGTTTCTCACTCTTTCCCTCTCCTTTCTTCTCTGAAATCAATGCAAACATATATATATTTAAAAATAAAGAGCTGAGACAGAGTCAGAGTTCATGTTGGAAGGATGCCCGTGATGGAGGGCCAAGACTATCAGCTCCACACCCAGAATCTCCACAGCGCTTTGCTCCTGACAAAGCATCTTTGCAGAATGTTCTGATTCCATCCTGACCACGGTTCTGCGTGCCAGGCATCTCCACACCTGGACTCAGAGCTCAGAGAGGCTAAAGGTGGGCTAGCAGCCTCACTAAGAGTGAGAATGGCCCCTGGGGATGCAAGAGGCAGGAGAAACACCAAACATGGAGTGCTTCCAGAAAATGCCAGACCCTCCCCCTCCCCCCGTGTCCCCCTCCCGCCGGCTCCACCTCTGAATGGGCTGTTTCTTGCTCCTGCAGTACTCGCCACCAGCTTCCCCATCCTAGTTTTACTGCCTTTACAACCTACCTCACATACAAAGGACCAACAAACTCAGCCTCCATATTATAAGTAAAAATATACAAATAGAACATGAGATACATTCTGCCTATTGAACTGGCAGACAGAAGCACTGCTATGCAGGTCCTTACACCTCTGGACAGGGCGGGATTCCATGGAATCTGTCTGGAAGACAATTTCACAATGTGTATCAGCATTTTTAATGAACATCTCTTGTCATAAGGAAATAGTTAAGTGTAGAGAGATGTATATTAAAGAATGTTTACCACATTGTTTATAATAAAAACAAAACTAGTAACTATCAGTAGGGGAGTGGTTAAATAAATGATGGTACATCCAAAGAATAAAATACTATGCAGATTTTTTTTAAGTAAGAAACATCATTATACATTGCCAAGGAAAGATGTATGATAAAACATCTGCTCCTATAAAAATAGTTGAATAAATTAAAAAATATAAAAAATATGTTATATACATATATACAGACAGATGTATATATAGATATGGATATGGGCATGGATATGGATATGGATAGATATAGAGATAGAGATAAAGATAGAAAGATGTAAAATATATAGGTTGGCAGATATAAGCTGCCTCTAAAGTTCGGGGTCTCCCACAGGAGGACTTCCTGGGTTGCCTCACGCTATTTGGTGCCTCTGTCCTGGACTCCTCAGAGAGCACTTTTCAACCTTGCTGTGTCACTCCTGAGCTCAGGTTCCTCATCAGACTCTGAGTGGCCCATCAGAGCAGGCAGGGTCTGAATCTTATTCCACATGTGACTACAGCCCCAGCACACAGCATTTAATAAGAGAGAGGGTAGATAGTACGGATAAAGGCCAAAACAATTTCCTAGCATGACCAACAGACAGCTTTGCCTTGGCTGAGCCCTGGCCAGGCCACTTAGCACTTTCTCGGGCATTCTGCCACCCCAGGTGAGGCACTTTGTCAGGAACTGGGGCACCGGCTCTCTGTCTGGAGGTAAAACTACTTCCGAATCCAGGCCAAAAATAGCCAGGTCTCCCTTACCTTTGTGAGTCTCTAGGGACCCAACAGCATGGCCAATTCAGGCCGTGAGGCAGCAGATACATAAGCCTCACTTGCCAGAGTCCAATGACTCGAGCTGATGCAGCCTCACTCCTTGCTGCTCAGTCAGCAGGAGTCGGCAGGGAGTGTCTGGGAGCAGAGTACAAGGTGGGTAGTCAAGCACCACCTTCACCCAACACACTTGTTCCCTGATCACATAACATGACCTCCTTACGAGGCCAACCCCAGCTTTCTAGAAGAGGCATCTAAAGTTCTCCCAGGTGCAAAACTTTCCCCTATGAGTAGATGGCCCTGAGGGGGAATTAAAACAAAAGGCCTTTTAGGGGTGGGAGAGCACAGCACTCTGGGACAGGTTGGCCAGAGCTACTAAATGGGCTCCTGAGCTTCCGAACCCTCTGATACAGGGGCTATCAAAGGGAAAGGGCTCTTTTGCCCCCACTCCTGGCTCTGAGAAAGGACTCGCAGAAGTGGGTGGGAATCTGCCCTAAGCAGCTCTCCCTTGGCATGGCAGGCTGGCTTCTCATGAACAAAGAAGAGGCCTGACCACTGAGCCTGCTCCCCACTTCACCCCTCACGTGTCAGGACTTACCAGGTCTTTCTGCCTCCTTCATTCTGGCTGCCTCCCCTCCTCTCCCTCCCCTCCCCTCCACACCACCCGCCACCTGCCATCATCATCAATTCCCATGTCTATCCTGAAAACACCCAGCTCCAAGGAGTGAGCTTCCCTTTGCCATTATTTTGACCAAACAAGTCCATGTTAGGCTTGAACTGCTGATCTAACACTGTGCCTGGTATAACAGGGACTTTGGCAGCCAGATGGTCCCTCTGATCCCCGAGAAGTTGGCCAACTTATACCTGCCAGAAGAGCGCTCCTGGAGTTCAGAGCCACTCAACTCTTAATCCATGATGCTCATTTCAAAGGAGGATCCACTTCCCACCCACTCCATCTCTCCCAAGCTGAGGCAGCCATGTCACCCACTGGCCACCCCTCTATGCAGTGTCCTGTGCCAGGACAACTCGTCCCGATCATGCTAACAGCAGTAAGGCTCATCAGTGAGAAATATTTGCTGAAGGCAGTCTCAAAACCATATTAATTCACTCTTACTGCTTGGTTTTGTCTGTCCCAGGCAGGCTCCCACACTGCCCAACCCCACTATTTGGACAGCTGTCTGCTCCTGGGGCCTGGAGTTTGTACTTGCAATGGGTAGCCTACATGTCCTCTCCCCACCCCCCCATCTGTGACAATGGGGCTGAAGTTTTCTCAGCAATAGCTTAGTGGGAGTCAGACCCATGCATATGGGCTTCCCAGCCCTTAGTTCTTTTCCCTCCTCACCATCTCTCTGTGCTCCGCCTTACAGACTGTATTAGTTCTCTACTGCTGCAATAACAAATTACTCCGAACTTGCTGGCTTCAAACATCAGAGGCTGCCTGCAATCTTGGCTTGTGGCCCCTTCTTCCATCTTCCAAGCCCACTATGGTAGGTGAGTCCTTCTTACATTGAATCAATCCAACCTTCCCTTTTGTTCCCCTCTTCTATTTTTAGGACTGGGCCCACCCAGATAATCCAGGATAATTCCCTCTGCAAATTTAATTTCCTTTTGCCACGTAAAACAACAAAATCACAGATTTCAGAGATTACAAAATGGATATCTTTGGGGGGCATTACTCCACTGACCACAGAGACAAATGTACTCACATCTTTCAGTCTGTGACCAAAACTCATATCCTCTTCTCTCAGTGAACTCTTACTTGGGACCCATAGCTCTCAGAAAGAATAATACAAGAAAGAAGGTAAGTTGAAAAGTGTACTATGGTGGCGACAGGGTGCACAAATGCACACCCTCGAAGAGCCTGTGTCATTCAGGCCTGTCAGGGTGCACTGGGCCCAGCTTAGTGCAGGGCTGGGAGTGGGCAACCAAGAGAAGCTGCAGTCAAGAGAGACCACTGCAGGGTCCTGAGGCAGAGAAAAAGGCAAACTACTCGAATATTGGGTAGAATGAAGGCACCGAAAGAGGCAGGAACATGTGATATGGGGGACTGGACAGGGTGCTGGGAATTGTAGGTGGTGGGATGTCAGAAGATGTTTCTTGCCTGGGGCATTGCAGTCTCATGCCCATCTGTGTAGAGCAAGCCTGAGAGACCTGCCAAGATAGCTGGAGAGTGCAAACAGACCCAGAGTAGGAAAGCTCCAGGCACATGTTTGACTGCCATCAACTTACTCACAGCTCACAATCTGCAAGTGTGTGCTATCAATTTAGGTAGCTCTCTGACTTGGACAGATTTCCGTCTGGGATATATTTGATTACTGTTGTGTCCTTTTTATTTTATTTTATTAAATTATTATCTGTGTACATATTTTAACATTGCCCCCCCCATACATACCCTCCCTCCCCAGAGTTTTGTGTCCATTGGTTATACTTATGTGCATGTATACAAGTCCTTCAGTTGATCTCTTATCTCCCCCAGATCTCCCAATGCTGTGTCCTTTTGATCTGGGTTTCTTTAGGAATCCTAAGAACCCAATTCTCTGTCTGTTACATCTACACTATCACCCTCCACGTCTATCAGCAACCAGGAATCATATCCCTTATTCTCCCCCTCCCCCTTAATTCTTGTTCATAACTTCTTTTAACTCCCTTGAGTGCATAGTTTCTAGCAGTAAAAACTTAAAACTTAAAAAAAGGCTATTTTTATCTTCAGTACTGTTTCTCTCCTTTAGCATTGCACCAGTGTTTATATGCCTCTGATGGGGCTTTTAAGCTTTCCCTTTAACTCATCCTTATATCATTAATCTCTTTAAGCCTAGAATTTGCCCCCAAAATAGTGTGAATAGGTTTCTGCTAGATCCTTGTCATCACCTAGATTCCCTAGTATCATCCTCTCAAGTGATAACGCACATTTATATTTTAAAGCTTTGTGATTTAATCTGGTGCATAAGTTAGAGTAGGGACTTTGAGAATCTCAGAGGAGAATTTTGTCTACGTGAGGTGTGAACCTAGGAGACCCGGGATGAATGGACTAAATTCATATGCTGAATCCCTAACCCTGCTATATTTGGAGATAAGGCCTCTTTGGAAGTAATTACATTAAATTAGGTCATAATAGAAATGGTGTCCTTATAAGACGAAACATCAGAGAACTCAGCACTGTGTGTGTGTGTGTGTGTGTGCATGCACATGTGCACCTCGGAGAAAGCATGTGTATAATTCAGGATTCTCTAGAGAAACAGAAGACAGAGAATGAGAGGGTGGAGGTGGAGGTGGAGGTACAGATACAGATGGGGTAGTGCAGGTCTGTGTGGAGGAATTCACTCATACAATTATAGAGGCCAAGTAATCCCATAATCTTCCATCTGCAAACTGGAGAATAAGGAAAATGGGCAATGTCATTTAGTCTGGGACTGAAGGCCAAAGAACTGAATACCAGTGTCTAAGGGCAGAGAAGATGGATATCTCAGCTCAGGAAGAGGGCAAACTTGTCCTTTTTGTTCTATTCGGGTCCTCAAAGGATTGGATGATGCCCAGCCTCATTGGGGGGCCATCTTCTTTACCAATTCCATCAATTCAAGTTCTAATATCTTCTGGAAATACTTATATAGACACATCCAGGAATAATGTTTTACCAGCTATCTGGGCATCCCTTAGCCCAAGTAAGTAGATGCAGAAAATTAACCATCACACCACTTGAGGACACAACAAAAAGGTGGCTGCCTACAGCCACAAAGAGACTCTCACCAGGAACCAAACTGACTGGAATTTTAGTCTTGGACTTCTTCCAGCCTTCAGAGCTGTGAGAACTAAATTTCTATTGTTGAATCCACCCAGTCGGTGGTACTTCATTATGACAGTCTGGGCTGACTAGTAGTACATATGGTTTCTTCTCTATTCATAGTGAGATCACTATGTTTCATGTTTTGTTTTTTGACTGATATGGCCAACACTCCAGATCCAAGGTCTGACTGTGGACAGCCTCCTGGGGCAAGTACAAGTCAAGGAAGGGCCTGGCTCTGCAGAGCAACCTTGACACACATCTTTCACTTCCTTATCTCTCATGGCTACCACCGCTTCTAGTCTTTGTCTCTATAAAACACACGGTATTGTGCAACTTAGCTGCTGCTTCTATGAGTTTCCTTCCTAGAAAGGAGGTCTGTCAGGGGCCACACTAGCTTTTTCTTCTGACTCCCTGTGCATCACAGCTAGTACACTGTCACATGTAGATGGTATACTTGTGACCAAATAGCAATGCTGATGACTTTTTCTTTCTCTCTGTCTTTTTTTTTTAAAAATCCTCACCCAAGATAATTTCCCCCTTGATTATTAGAAAGAGAGAAAGAGAGAGGGAAACATTGAGAAAAATATTGATGTAAGAGAAACATCAATTGGTTGCCTCCTGCATGCATCCTGACAAGGGCCTAGGCTGGGGAGCAGACTGCAACCAAGGTACATGCCCTTCACTGGAATCGAACCCAGGACCCTTTGGGCCAAGGCTGATGCTCTATCCATGGAGCCAAACCAGCTAGAGCTCTTCCTCTCCTTTTTAATATCCTTTCCTTCCATCCTCCTAGAAATATTATTTCTGCCACTTAAGGGGAGAGTTTGGGTGTAGGCTTACTCCACCCTAGTATTTCTATTTTCAAATATTTCAAACCTATACAATGTGGAGACTGGTACGATAAATGCCCATGGGTATTTCACCTAGATTCATCACTGGTTCAGGTTCTGCCACATTTACACATTTGTGTACGTGTGCCCACATTCACACAGTCTTTTGGGCTGGAGGTATTTGAGTTGAAGTCATCATGACACTTCACTCCTAAATACTCCTATACTCTAGCTGCATATTCTAAGAATAAGGATATATATATATATATATATATATATGTATGTATGTATATATATATGTATATGTATATATGTGTGTATATATGTATATACATATATATGTATATGTATGTATATATGTATGTATATATACACGTATATATGTGTATATATGTATGTATGTGTATATACATATACATATATATATATATACACACATACATACACACACACACACACACACACACACACACTAGTGGCCCGGTGCACAAAATTCATGGACATTAAAAGGGAATTAATTAGAGGAACAATATATTTTAATATTGTTATTTGCCCTTTCTCTATAATAGAAGTGTCAGAAAATTAGTAAAATGTATATGAAAATCTCCCTCCTGTCAGAGGCTGTGGCACGCCTCAGGATCTAGAGTTAAGTCCCCACCCACCACCAGATGCACTTTGAAAATGCAGGAGACCCAGACTTGGCTGGCCCCACCACACTGGGTGAGACTCTGACCCAGTCAGCCCCACCCCCATCAAGCCCATCCTGGCTCGGGGAGGTGCAGCTTCAGGTCCCCAAGCCTGGCACTGTGCAGGAGGGCACAGCCTCAGGTCCCCCAGCCTGGTGCCAGGGTAGGGAGCACGGCCTGAGATCCCCCCCATCAAGCCCTGCTGGGCAGGGGCCATGGCCCGAGGTCCCCCATCAAGCCCTGCTGAGTGTGTGTGGGGGGGGTACAGCCTGAGGTCTCCTGGCCTGGGCACCAGGGAGGGGGGCATGGCCTGAGGTCCTTAGCCCAGACCAGGTGCCATGCAGCCTTAGGTTTTTGCTGTTTGGTTTTGATGTTACGGCATCTTGCTAATTTGCATATTTCTCTATTATTAGATAGATTTCTATTGATTTCAGAAAGGGAGAGGGGGAAAGAAATAGAAATATCAGTGATGAGAGAGAATCATCAATTGGTTGCCTCCTTGCATGACCCCTACTAGAGAATGAGCCCGCAACCCAGGCATGTGTTCTTGACCAGAATCAAACCCAGGACCCTTCAGTCCACAGGCCAATGCTCTATCCACTTAGTCAAACCAGCTAGGGCAGAATAAGGATATTCTAATATTCTCATACATAAACACAAAACAATGGCTACATCAGGACATTTTATATAAATATAACACTAATATAAAATCTACATTTTATATTTCCAATTGTCCCAAGAATAGTCCCCAATTCAGGGTTCAACCAAGGATCACACATTGTGTTTGGTTCACATGGCTGTTTTTATTGAATTTGAGAGAGAGAGAGAGAGAGAGAGAGAGAGAGAGAGAGAGAGAGAGAGAGAGAGAACACGAGAACAGAACATTGACTGGCTGTCTCCTGCACACCACTCACTGGGGACCGAGCCCTGACCAAGAATTGAACCTGCAACCTTTCAAATCATGGAACAATGCCCAACCCACTGAACCACACTGGCCAGGGCAAGATACTGATATTTTTTAAGAGTCCAGAACAGTTGTTTTGGAGACTGTCCCTTGATTTGCATTTGAATGATTATTTCCTCATAATGAAATTCAGGTTAAAATTCTTGGTAGAAAAATGATATCGGTGATATAGTGTCCTTGTCAATGTGACCAATAAAAAATTAAGGTAGAGACCACTAGACTTCTCCTTTGTTCGGCAGATTATTTTCTAAGAAATAATCACAACAATACCTCCCACCCCACATGCTATTTATGTGACATGACACTTCTCCCACACTACAGTGAGGTAGATATTCCCTCCCCCAACCCTGATGGAACATGTGACCGCTTCAACCAACAGCGTATGGTAAAAGTGATGTCACGTGCCTTTGGAGGCTAGATCATAAAATGCCTACTGCTTCTACCTTGCTGCCATGCTGTGAGAAGTCTAAAACAGCCCATATAAAGAACCACATGCAAATGTTTTGGTCAACAGTCCATCTTAGGTTCCAAATGTCAGATGTGTAAGTGAAAAGACAGCTCTAGATGGTTCCAGCCCCGGCCATCAAGTCACCCAGCCTTCACGCCTTCCCAGATGAGGCCCAAGACAGTACAGATGGCAGAGATAAGTTGTTCCAGTGCCTTATCTGAACTCCTGACTCTCCGTACCACAACTGTGATAAAATAGTTGTTTGATGCCACTAAATTTTGAGGTGATTTTTTAATGTAGTAACTACAATCATATCACTTTACCTCATAATGAATAAATAATCTGAGGAGTGATGTCGTAAGACTATATGATTATCTTATTTCCCAACAGTCTTTCAACCAATAGTTTTAAATCAATTCATGGTTTTTAACTGAATTAATTATTATCACAATAGTGGCAAAACAGAGATTATCATTCTTTCTATATTTATTATAGTTTTCATTTTTAGTAAAGGCAGCTTTTCTTTCCTTATCCTCCTTTTGTGTCTATATATTTTTATATCAGTATGGATTTAGGTTCTTTTTAAAAATTCTATAATCCATTCCTGTCATTTTTTCATTTTGTTGCTCAAACAGGGTATTCCAAATATAGTCAGTATGACCTCTTTGGGGCTGGCTCCCCTGTTCCATGTAGAATCATATATCCTTATCATTTTTAAAAACAAGTCCTTATTTTTTCACTAAGATGTTCTAGGTTCACCTTGTCAATTTCCTGCTCCATTCTTGGAACTAGCCAGCTTCCAAGGAGCACTGGTTCGTTTCTATTGGGGAAAGTAGTTAGAAACCAAAATCTAGGTATGTAAGAGGAGTGCTCACTGTTCCTATCTTTATTTATTTTTGGTGCTCTTTCAGTGAACAGTGCTAGGGAGAATATATTTCTTAAAAACTATGAGTCTGTAGTGATCCCTCTAATTCCAAACCATCATCACATGGCTCTGGCTCTCCTTCCATTTGGTATTTGTATCTCCATCCTCCTCCAGTGAAAACTCTAGTTCCTTACAACATCAATACTCATTTGTTCAGTCCTATAATACAAATAAAATGGTTCAGTCCTATAATACAAATAAAATGGTTTGAAATTGTCACATCAATTCTACAACTGAAAATCAACCTACTAAGTGAAGTCCAAATTTATTTTATTACTTATAATAAAATATGCCATTGAGGATATACAGAATACTATGTTCTAAAGTTACCTAAATTCATTTGTATTTAAATATTTTATGTTGAGGTTATTTCAGATTTATAGTCAGTAATAAGAAATAATACAGAAGATTCCATGTACTCTTCACCCAATTTCGCCTTGTGTTAATATCCTGCATCACTATAAGACAATATCACAACCAGGAAACAAACACTGATATAGTCCACTAGTTTTATTTAAGTTTTACCAGTTTTATATGCATTACTTATGCACATTTAGCTCTATATGTAGTTCTATGCAATTCTATCGCACGTATAGATGCATGTAACTACCACCTTTGTCAAAATATGGAACAGTGCTACCAACTCAAATATCCTGTGCTCCCTTTTTATTACCACATTCATCCTTTCCCCATCTTGCCCAATCCCACACTTCCCTGGGCTCTGGCAACCACAATCTGTTCTCCGGCTTTATAATTCTGTCATTTCAAGAATGTTATAAAAGTAAAGTCACACAATATTTAACCATTTGGAGTGGGCTTTTTTTATCCAACATAATTTGGAGATTCATCTAAGATTCATCTTTGCATCAATAGCTTTTTTTATTGGAAAGAAGAATTCTTTATATGGGCAACCACCTTTATTTATGATCCACCTGTTGATGAACATTTGGGTTGTTTCTAGTTTTTGGCTATCACGAATAAAGCTGCTATTAACATTCATTTTGTGTGAACATAAGTTTTCAATTTTCTGGGGAAAATGCCAAGGATGTAATTCCTGGGTTATATGGTAATTGCATGTTTACTTTGATAAGAAACAGCCAAACTATTTCCAGAGAAGTTGTACTATTTTACATTCCCACTAGCAATGCATGAGTGACTCAGTTTCTCCCCTCTTGCCCAATTTTCTTCCCCACTTGCCAGCATTTGGAGTTGTCACTATTTTTTATTTTAGTTATCTTATAGGCATGTAGTAATATCTTATTGTGGATTTAATTTGAATATCTCCCATACCTAATGATGTTAACTGTCTTTTCATGTCCTTATCTGCAATCTATATATCTCCTTGGTTAAATTTTTAATTGAATTTGTTGTTTTAATTAATTTACTTTTTTCCCACGGGTGAGTTTTAAGAGTTCTCTATATATTCTAGGGATTAGTCCTTCGTTTGATATGTGGCTTACAAATATTTTCTTCCAGTCCGTAGCTTCTCTTTTCATACTGTCCACAGGGTCTGTCACAGAACAGTTTTTAATTTTGATAAGGTCCATTGTATCAATTTTTCCTCTTATGGATCAGACTTTTGGCAGTTTTAGTTTCAGTTTCCAGATATTGTTAGTATATACCAATATATAAGTAATTTTGTATGTTAAACCTAATTTTGTATGTATGACCCTGCCAAATTCATTTATTAGTACTAGGAGGTTAGGAGAATTTTTTGTTGTTGCTGTTTTAGGATTCCTTGGAATTTTTTAAAATATATTTTCATTGTCTGGTTTGGTAATACTGTTTGTCTGTGAAGGTTATTCTGGCTTCATAAAATGAGTTGAAAAGTTTACTCTGATCTTCTATTTTCTGGAAAAGATTGTGTAAAATTGGTTTTAATTTTTCTTTAACTATTTAGGAGAAATCTGCAGAGAAACCATTTGGGTCTAGAATTTATTTTTCTGGAGTTCTCAAATCATGAAGTTAATTTCATTAATGGTTTTAGGACTATTCAGGTATCAGTTCTATCTCGGTTGAGTTTTAGAAGTTTGAGGTTTTTAAGGAATTGGTCCATTTCTTCCATACTGTCATAGTTATGAGCATGAAGTTGTCCTCAGTATTACCTTATTCTCTTCTATGGGCTGGGAATTCTTCAGGAATATAGCCAATTTCATGGCTGACTTTGCTAATTTATCTTTGTCAGTCTTGCTAGAGGTTTATTAATTTTATTAATTTTTTCCAAGAACCAACTTTTTGTTTCATTAATTCTATTGTTTTCCTATTTCAGTTACATTGATGTTTGTTCTTATCTTTATTATTTCCTTCCTTCTATTTGCTTTGGGTTTACTTTCTCTTTTTTTTTCTAGTTTATTGAGGTACAAACTTAAATTTAATTTGAAACTTTTTCTCTCTTCTAAATAAATATTTACTGCTATAAATTTCCCTTTCAGCCCTGCTTGAGCTCTATCCCACATATTTTGATATGTTGATTTTAGTTATTATAAATGTATTAAGGTTTATTTTATGGCCCAAGATACAAGCTATCTTGGTTCCAGAAGTACTTGAAAAAATATGTATTTTGCTATTGTTGGAGTATTGCTTATATGTTAATTAGATCCTGTTGCTTGGTTGTGCAATTTAGATCTTCCATAGCCTTGATGACTTTCCAACTAGTATTCCTATCAGTTGCTGAGAAGCAGGTGTTGATATCCCCCCAACTATTATTTTAAATTGTATATTTCTCTATTCAGTCCTATTAATTTTTACTTCGTATATTTTAAAAATGTTTTTAAATTGATTTTTGGAGAGAGGGGAGGGGAAAAGGATAGAGAAATAGAAACATCATTAAGAGAGAAACATCATCGATCAGGTGCTTTCTGCACATCCCGTGACCTCTTGGTTCCTAGGTCAACATTCAACTACTGAGCCACATCAGCAAATATGATCTATACCTATTTCGGATTATGTATTCCTGATGGATTGACCCTTTTATCATCATATGATGTCCTTCTTTGAAAATTTTCTTTGTTCTGAAATACTTTATCTGATATTAATATAGACACTCCTATGTGTTTGTTTTTTTTTAAATAAATGTTGACATAACCTTTTTTCTCTTCCTTTTATATTCAACTTATACCACTGCATTTGAATTGAGTTTCTTATAGACAGCATAGTTGTGTATTTGAGTGTTTATTCTGGAAAGTTCTACCTTTGAATTGGCAAATTTGACTATCTTCCTTTGAGTAATTATTGACATGTTAGAGCTTAAGTCTACCATTTTATAATACGTTTTCTTTTTGTTCCCTCTGTTTCTCACTCTCCATTTATATTTTCTGCCTTCCTGTGGGCTATTTAAACATTTCATAGGATTCTATATTGATTTATTAATAGAAATTTTAGTCTATTGCCTCATAATTTTCCTCAGTGGTTGCACTGAATATTACAATATACATATATAACTTACTACAATCTACTGGTATCAATGTTTTATCATTTAAAGTATGGAAACCTTTTGTTCATTTAGGTTTTTTTCTTCTCTTCACTTTTTAAAACCTTTGCTTTGAGCATTTTTTTAAAATATATTTTATTGATTTTTTACAGAGAGGAAGAGTTAGAAACATCGATGAGAGAGAATCATCGATCGGCTGCCTCTTGCACACCCCCTACCGGGGATGTGCCCACAACCAAGGTACATGCCCTTCACCGGAATTGAACCTGGGACCTTTCAGTCCACAGACTGACACTCTATCCACTGAGCCAAACCGGTTTCGGCTGCTTTGAGCATTTTTTGAGCATACATTTGCCTCATATCAGAGAGTGTTATATTTTTGTTTCAATCATCAAATATGATTTTAAAAGCTCATTAGACTATTCTATTCTATTTACCCATATTTTTACTTTTTCACTGTTCTTTCTTGCTTTTCCATGTTCCAAGTTTGTTCTCTGTATCATTTTCTTTCTGTTTCAAGAACTTACTTTAGCCATCCTTTAAAGGTAAATTGACTAGCAATAAATTCTCTTAGTTTTCTGTAATCTGAGACTATCTTATTTCCTTTTCATTCCTAAATAAATAGTTTTATTGTGTATGCAATTCATGACTAAGAGATCTTTTAGCACCTGAAAAATATGTCATTTACTTTTTTTCCACCATGGTTTTAAAAGATTCCACTGTCATTCAAAATGGTATTCCTTATAATTAATATGTTGATTTTTTTCCCTTCCTCTGAAGATATTTTGTATTTTGTTTGCAGAAGTTTCATTATTATAGTATAGGTATGGATTTCCTTGAGTTTACCTTCTTTAGGATTTGCTCAGCTCCTTAAACCAGAGCCTTTATTACAATATGTAGACCTGTTGATTAGTCTGAGGTCACTAGGGTTCTGGCTGGTATCTGTTGGGGTTGCTTGTGGGAACAGAAAGTGCTTCATGCTTCTCGAGGTTGTGGTTGTGGAGACAAAGATTGCTTCCTTGCCAGCTACTGTGGGGAAATCCCTCCTGCCAGTGTCAGGCCTCCTAGTATCTTCAGGTGGGGGAAGGGAGTCTCTGACCCACAGGACACAGAGCGCTGCCATAGCAATCTACGGCAGGATGCCCCCTGCTGTGTCTCCAGGGGAGAAAAAGGACTCTGGTTCACAGGACAAAGTGCACTTCTAAGGCGAATGCTTCCCACCACCTGGGGTCTCTAGATAAGGGGCGGGTGTATATATGTGTGAGTGTGTGTGTGTGTGTGTGTGTGTGTATCTCTGACTGACTAGACAAAGAGAACTCCTCGTTGTGGCATGATCCTGTTGCTGCTGTTGAGGCACTTGGGAGTCTCTTGTTGAAGAAAATGAGTCTATAGCCTGCAAGTCTATAAAAAGTGCTTCTGTGAGACACATGTCAGTAGGGTTCCCACTTGATCTCCTTTGCTTGGTGCCACTGGAACTACCCCGTACATCTGGTTGGACTCCTCATTCTGATGGAGGAATAAATCTACTTAAGTACTTGTTTGCCACTAGGGTTGGGGGGGGGGGGGGGGAGAGCAGAGATAATGGCACTGGATTGCTTTCTGCCATTGGGTGGGAACTCATGAGGCACCAGGCTGTGTTATCCTTCTAGTTGCAGAGTCCCTAGTCAGTTTCCTTTCTTCTTCCTGCCTTTAAGAGTTCTCCTATGGTTGCCTCCAAACTTATTTCCAAGGTTCATGTTTGTACTTAGTGGGAATAAGCAGGGAGAGATGAGTCTAGCCATCTTGCCGAGACTAAAAGTCCATTTAAATTAATATTATTCCATCTGTGTGGCGTAGTATCTACTTGATATACATCGAATTCATTTATTTCTGTTTGTATTAATTTTGTTGATTTAATTTTTGAATAAGAAAAGTCAAACTATATATAAAAAGTACACTCAAGAGATGTTTCATTTCCTTCCCTGTCTTCCCAACCCATTTCCACACATCCCTGTAGGGAACAATCTCATTGGTTTCTGGTGAACCCTTCCTGAGTTTCAGGACATTCACACATTTCTATCATTTTTTTTTCTTCTTATTTCAGCAGAGGCACGATTTTGGCCTCAGGATAGCAGTCAGCAATTGATGATTCATAGCCCAGCAACTTAAAAATCTTCATAATCTGGATGTTTCTATTATCAAAACCCCTTTGATGCCTCTCTGATCTCATTTAAACCTGTTCCTCCATTCTGCTCATATTCCTCAGTCTGTTGAGTCATTCGTCTGCTTTCACTCTTCAAACTTTATTGATCCAGTTGTTTTTACTGACTTCCTCATAATTCTTATTCTTCTGTTCTGAATGTCTGAGGGAAAGCTCTGTCTTGGATTTTTTTTCTTTTCTTTTCCTTAAATCATTTTTTTTTCAATTACAGTTAGCATATTATATCATATTCATTTCAGGTATAACCCAGTGATTAAACATTATATAACTTACTAAAGTGATCATCCCGATAAATCTCATACTCTTCTGACACCATACATAGTTAAAAGAATATTACTGACTATTCCCAATGCTTTAAATTTATATTCTCATGACCATTCTGTAACTACCAATAATGTACTTCTTAATTTTTCACCTTTTTCACTCATCTTCCACACCCCTTCCCATTTAGCAACCTTGAAATTATTCTCTATCCCTTTAAGTCCGTTTATGTTCTGCTTGTTCATTTATTGTTTTTTAGATTTAATTTTTGATATATTTGTATTTATCGCCATTTCATTATTCACATTTTTTTCATTTCTTCTCCTCCTCCCTCTCCTCTTCCTCGTCCCTCTTTTCTTCCTGCTCTGAAATCTGGACCTCTAGTGCTATAATGGGAATAAGAATCACTTCCTGACATGGAGCATAAATTAAGGCAAGAGAGTTAGCAATATCAAAATGTGATGGCAAACAAGGGGCCTAGGAAACACTGAGCCCTGCCAGGGAAGATCCAGAATGGCTACCTGGAGCAAGAAATGGCTTAACTGAGTTTTAAAGGGGATGCAAAAACAGACCAGGTGAAGTATAGAACAAGGTGGGGGAAGCACATTTCAGACTATGTGCAAGAAAGGAACACTGAGTGTACACCAAACAGAAGCAAGCCAGTTCTATTGGTAGGACAGTATAAGCAGGGCCTGTGGGAACTGTGGGTGGATGGCAGGCAGAGGCTGAGTGCCTAGGAATGTGAATTCCAAACCATAAGGATGAGGACCATGTTTTTGAGCACGGCACCACCAGAGTCAGTTTGTGACAATGAGGAATCTGGCCTATGGGGACTGCCACTAAAGGCAAGGGGATCATTAGGGATGCCTTCTCTCTTCTGAGTAACAAATAATAAGGCAGTGAGGATGGGAGGAGACAGATTTTAACTATTTTGGAAGTGTGATAATAAACTGAATGTAGGAAATATAGGGACAAGGAAAGAAAAGAGACCAGCAGACCTTGAGTTCTCCAATGTGGGGGACAGGTGGGGCCATGTACATTTCCAGGGGAAGATGGCGGTCTGAGATGCTGGTGAGCCCTCCAATGGAACTGCCTCCACATGTGGCCTCACACAACTCTTGGCACCCCTGCTGCTGACCAGGCTCAAGGCCCCTGACCCTCGACTCTGACTTCTTTCTCCTTTATCAATGACTCACTCTCTTCCTAAGGATTCTTCTGGGTTAGACTGTACTGTGAACACTTTCACTGAAGAACAGGAACAAAATTGAGATAACACTATATCTATTATACCTTTAGTGTTTACACTAAACAAACATTCATGCAAACCATAAGCTACCAGACAAGCACTTCACAAGTACAGGATGTGGCAGCAGACAATCTGGAGAGTACACAGTCTGGATGCAGAACAGGCAAGGCAACATGGCTGTTTCTGCAGGGCTGTGGCCATTTCCGTTTCTGATGCATGCCTGCTCTTTACAAAAGTAAACATGTTACAGCTTGAACAAAGGAGGCCAGACTAAAGATTCTTAAACTGGACAGCCCGGGGTGTAAATCTCACCTCTGCCACTTATGAGTCTGGTGGCCTTGCACTAGTTTCTTGTAGTTCCTAAGGTCCCAAGTCCTCACCTGTCTGATGCGAATGACTGTATCCACCTTACAAGACCTGTGTGTTGGCAGATAAAGCCTAAGGGGAAATGCCTGATTCTTAGGCACTTGATAAATGGCAGATATAGGTGGTCACCTGAAGTGCAAGACCACCACTCTCTATTCAGGGGTGGTGGCTGCCCAGTACAGCAGAGGCCAGCAAAGGGGTATGGACAACCAGAAGGTCTTATCACCTGGCCCTGTGGATCAGTTCAGGTTGACCAACCTGAACCAGCCCTCAGTTGAACTGGCATCCTGCATCCTCAATCAATAGCGTTAGGGGAGGACAGGCACTCAGTGTGCTCAAGGTCTCTGAGCTGACAATGAAGTCCCCTCTCAGCTCTCAGTCTGCCAACACCACTGGTGATATCAGTGAGGCATGCAGTGAATAATGGACTTGAAAGAACAAACAAATGAAGCAAGGCAGGGAGAGGGCTTCAGGAGAAAGAGGGGAAAAAGAAAAACCATGAACATAATGCACTTGAGCAATCACCAAGTGTCCTTCAGGCAACACAGGAAGAGCAAGCAGTACTGTGGCCCTGGACTAACTCCAGCACAGGTTCTCTTCTAGAAAAGATGACAAAGCTGTGTAGCCTCCACCATAGTCTCTGAATATCCTAAAATGTTTTGCAGCCCCTGATGCTCAATGTATGTGATAGGAAATAGCTAGTGGAGATACACAGAAGTACTCATGTGACTGTGTCTACTTATAACCAGCAATAAAAGCTGCCCCGGGATTATGAACTTCTCCCCCAGAGTCCTGACTAGAAGCTAGAGGCATAGTAGCCCCCTGGCAAAAAAATACATGCCTAACCTGAGAGCTCAAACATACTAAAACACACTTGGCTTTAGGCCAAAGGAGAAGGGGAGCAAGGTTAGGCCTGAGTGAGAAGTAAGCAGTATCCTGCCTCAAGCAGATCATGACAGGGACAAGGGCAGTGGTGACGGGCCAACATCCTCATCTATCATACACCTGGAAAATGTCTCAGTTGGCCCCAAGGTTTTAGGAAGTAGGTATGAACATCTGGGTTGTCCAAAGACGCAAGGTGCTGGACTTAAATAGGCCCAAAGGAAAAAAACCACCTTGACCTCAGAGTTCCTGGCAGGTTGGGAGAGGGTGGGTCTACACTTGAGGGCTCTCTCACAGGGGAGAAAGGGTTCAAGGAACCCAGGGCTCTTACCCAAGATTCTAAAACAGTATTTCTCAAATGGTTTGAACCACCTGTGTGTGCTGCTTAAAATGCTGGTCTGGGCCCCACTGGACCAGGACTCTCCAGAGGAAACCTGCATTTGTGCACAGGCACCTTGGTGACAATGACAACCACAGTTAGTGGCACTGGTGACATGTTCCTAGCTGCGGGGCTGTTTAATAGCATCCCTGACTTCTATCCACAAGATACCAATAGTACCTTGCCCCAGTAAGGGCAATCATTATGTCTTCAGATGCCAGGAAATGTCCTTTGGAGACAAAACCACCCCTTATCAAGTACCACTGTTCTGTGATGAGAGGACAGCTTAAAAATGATAAGAGTCTTTTAAAAACACATTTCTGAATAACATAATCACGAAAGATCTTAATAAGGGGAGAAGGATAGTGAGCTGTTCTCAGCCCAAATGCACCTGAAAATCAGGATGGGCTCCCTGCTCACTCCTCCAGGTGCAGGTCAGATGTTCCGAGCAGGGGAGCTTTGACTCAAAGGTGCAGAGGTGATTCCTGCCCTGTGCTCCCAGGAGCGAAACACCTGAGTCCCTGACCTAGAGGGCTTCTGGGGGCAGTGGAGGGAGCTTTCACAGAAGCACATCTAACAGAAGGCAATAGGGTGCAGAACCAGCCAGGGACAGTAAGGAGTGGCCTAGGCCTGTTTAAAAAAGGAGGTGGAGTGGGGAGGGTCAGGTAAGCTGAGCTGTTTGGAAAACACGAGGGACAAAAAAATAAATAAATAAATAAATAAATAAATAAATAAAAAATAGGCTTTTAAAATTGGCTTAGGAACAACAGGAATAAGAAAGGATTAGGCCCATATTGGGGTGAAAGGTGTTCAGTTAACAGATGATGGAGAGAAAGAACTACTAAACTCCTATTTTCTATCAAGGAGAACAATCTTCAGACTGAAAAAGGTGAATCAAACACTGATATGAGGGAATTGAAACGCAAGTTGGGAGAGAGATTGTGAGAGAACATCCAGTCACACTAAATGAATTCAAATCTCCTGATCCAGATGAATCACATCTCAGCTCTGAATTAACTTACAGAACAGACTTGCTAGGTGCTGCCAATCTCAAGGACACAAAGAAAATGGGAAGATGCCCAAGACAAGACAATGTCCAATTTAGCAAAAAGAGAAAAGGTATTTTTGCAAACTATAGTTGGTAACCCAAACTCAGATCCCTGACAAAATTCTATAGTCTAAGTACTTAGAAACAGAAGTGCCAGCCACCTAGAAGCCAGTGGTTGGCAAACTCATTGGTCAACAGAGCCAAATATCAACAGTACAACGATTGAAATTTCTTTTGAAAGCCAAATTTTTTTAAACTTAAACTTTTTCTAGTGCCACTTCTTCAAAATAGACTCACCCAAGCCATGGCATTTTGTGGAAGAGCCACACTCAAGGGGCTAAAGAGCTGCATGTGGCTGGCGAGCCGCAGTTTGCCGACCACGGGCCTAGACAGACAGAAACAGTCACTTCCCACTTTTGTCATAAATTGATGGGGGGCGGTGTACCTCCTACAGTGGTGGGAATACTTGTTAGAACAAGGGAGACATGGCTGAGAGTGATGGGGGACATTGCATAGTGACAGTCTGCAGAAGAGAGGTGGAGTAGTGCTCCCATTCTTGGAAGTCTCAAGAGAGTGAAGACCAAATGGCTTGCCTATAGAGTGTGGCATCTTCCTTCCTTCTCAGCATCATTACTGATGACTGGAAGAGGAGAGGCAGCATGAGATCAAATGTGCAGGCGACGTGCAGCTCAGAGGGTGACCAAATACATTGGATGGATAACAGAATCAGAACCTAAACATGAACAGGGACCTGGTTAGAGTCCTGTGTGCATGGGTCCACATGCAGGCAGAATGAAGGGAACGTGGCTTCCAAGCAGTGTGCACACAGACAACCAAGAGACCTAATCATGGCCAAAGGCAGCTCAGCAGCCCTGCTAGGGAGAAACGGCCCCACAGAAGGACCAGCGAGGGCGACAGCACAGCCCTGTCCTGCCCCATCCATCAAACCAGCCTGCTGGCTTCAGTTCCAGGGCCTGTGGAGACAGGGACAAGCTAAAATCTATCAAAATTAGAATGCTCAGATTACCTCCCGTGAGGAATGCCTGAGACAACTGGAGATACGGTTTGCTTGGGAAGGAAGAGCAGTGGGAGGGGGTAGGTTGGCGCGGGAGGAGGAGTTAGTTTTCACCTCTCTGGAGTACCACGCGGTTGGTCCTGTAGGGCTCGGTAACAGCTACTACTGTGCCCAGCAAGTCATAGTTACTAGTACATGCAGAGCGCCTGAGCTGATCTCCATATATAAAACTGCAGCCCACCCGGCATGGCTCAGTAGCTGGGCATCGACCTATGAAACAGGAGGTCACGGTTCGATTCCCAGTCAGGGCATATGCCTGGGCTGCCTGCTCCATCCCCAGCAGGGGGCATGCAGGAGGCAGCCGATCAATGATTCTCTCTCATTATTGATGTTTCTCTCTCTCCCTTCTTCTCTGAAATCAATAAAAAATATATTTAAAAAAGAAAACAGCTGCAGTTGTCCATTACAGGGATGAACTACCTCAGGACAAAGGAACACGACCACACAACTGTACATGTAGGACAGGCATGTTGACATGTTATCGTTCAGCCCTCATTAGTCCAGTGAGGTCATTGTTATTATTCCCTGAAGAAAGTAAACTAATTTGCCTAAGGTCACACAATTAGCCATAACTCAGGTAAGGAGGCATACTCAGGTATGGATCCAAATCCCATGTTTGTCCAACCTGTGGGGAAATTAGTCAGCGGTTAACCAATCACCAGCTGGGAGACAACAGGACAACACGTGGACCAGGTCGGAGTCCCTTCAGACAAAAGCTTCTGACAGTGATTAGAGTGGGTAAACAGGTTTCAGAAAACAATGAGCTCAATCACTCAATTAGTAATAAAAAGGTACAAATTCAAGACCATTTTTTTTTTGCCAATCAAATTGACAAACTTAAAAATAAATGAAAATGGAGGAGCTTTTAAAATATAGATTTTAAATATCAAAATGCCAAAAACTATACTCATAAAGTTAAAACAGGCTAAATGGGGGGGGGGGGGGAATTTGCCATAAGTATAATAATTAGCAGTTAATACCCATATTACATAAAAAAGTTCTATAAATAAATGTTATAAAACAACCAACTGTTAATAGGAAAATGGGTAAAAACTATGAAGAGGCAGTTCTCAAAAGAGGAAATACAAGATGCCAAAAAACTTATGAAAAGATGCTCAGCCATATTAATAGTTAAAGAAATGCAACCATTTTAAGGCTGTAATGGCATAGATGTGTGAGGGGAACTCACTAACCCTTTTTGTTGGTACATATAATATTTCTAAAGAGAAATGTGGATGTATCTATTAAAATTAATTGTGAAAGTAAACCTAAATGTCTGATAACAGGAAAATGGTGAAATGATGATCATCCCCAACTTATAATCATGAAAAGGAAAACAGCAGAACTGACATGCAAACTTGTCCAAGACATACTGTTAGATACAGGAAGCAATATGAACTATGACCTCCATCTGTAAAAAAGAAACCACTTCTGTTCTTCACACAAATAAGGCTGATATCCGCAGGGGACGGCTGGAAGCACGCCTATCAGCGTCCCTTCTGGAGGGTTCATGTGCTTTCACGGTGATTCAACTTCTCGCAAACACGCATTACACTCATAATTAGTTTTAAAAATGAAAACAGGCAATGCAGATAAAAGGAAGGGAGCCGGGCACCATCATATACTGCTGGCCGGAGTGTGAACTGTTACAAGCTTACTGAGCGGCAATCTAGCAAGGTGTGACAAGCCTGAAGTCTGGACACATCTATGGTGTGGTAATCACAATCCTACGTGTTTTTCCTACTAACTGAGTTCAGGCAGTAAAACAGGTGGTCAAAGAAACCCCACCTCCCTTTTTAGGAAAAGCCTAAAGCAACGTAGTGCAAAGAGAGGGAACTGGTAAAGTTAAGTTATGGACACTGTCCATAAGAATGAATAGTATACAACTAATTAAGTATAGAAATAGATTTGATGTAGAAAGAAATAATGGATTGAGTTTTTAAAAGGTTACCAAAGGACATGGATGGTTATAATCCGTTTTTCAAATATTATATATACCATGACCAATATCACCACAACAGAAACCGGTCTGGCAATATTCCTCACAATGTTAACAATGGTTGTTACCTCTCTAGATGAAGGGCTAATTAGGCCAAGCTGATTTTATTCCTTGGGCTTATGTGCAATTTTTGTTTTTTCTACTATGAACAGGTGATACTTAAGAAATAAGTATAAGCAATTTTTAAAAAGGCAATGCTGCACCACGGCTGGTTCGGCTCCAAGCAGACCGAGGGGTAATTCCCACAATGCCATGGCCAAGGCAACGTTTTCAGGGCGGAGAAGTCCTGGCACCCTTGGGTAGCACCACGCAACATGCAGAGAATCACCTCCATCTATTATACTTACAGGCACCGCAGCCCCACTCTGCTGCTGGCTGCTCTGTGCTACCAGTGCTGTCAGCTGCCCTGACTGCTGAGCCACCGTGTCAGGCATCTAGCAGACACTGAGCTCACTCTGGGAACAAAACAGCCAGTAGGGTAGGTGGCAGTGGGGTGCAGAGGGGGAAGCAGGAATTAGTCAGAATGGGCCTCCAGGGTGGTTCTAGCATCCAGGGAGAGGCCATAAGGCCGGGCAGCTTGTCAGGTAGAACTGGGGAAAGGCAGGAAACACGGGCAAGGCCAGGCTGAGGAATCCCAGCTTTCTCCTGAATGCAGCGGGGAGTGGCTTCAGAAAGAGTCCTTCTGCAACAAGTGGCTGGCAGATCATAGGTGAGGAAGGGTCTGGCCAAAGAATAATAGCAGGGAGGTGACTGATGACCACTCAAGAGAGAGATTAGCAAGGCTCTGCATTGTGGGGGGAGGACAAAGGACAATCAGGAGCCTTAAGCTCATTGATATGAATAGATATGATAGATATGAGAAATTGTGGCAAAATTACTGAATTGGCCACCAGTGCAATAGGGTGGCAAAGCACCAGTAGAGAGAGACCAAAGGGTAAGTTTGGGTTACCTTTTCAGCATCTCACCACTACGGTGGCCAGAGGAGTGAAGCAAAGGTTCAAGGAAATTCACTGGGTCAAATTGAGCTGATTGAAGCTGGGAAGGAAGAGGTGAAGGAAAGGGAAGGGAAAGACCATGGAGTCCCTATTTAAGTAAAAGTATTTGTTTGACTGGGTCTTTTTCAGCAGGGATAGGTGACAAACTACACATATGACTGACAGACACTTCTGGCTCTTCAACCTGTGAGTACTTATTTAGGAGACTTAATGTGCTGGAGGAAAACCAACAGACATGACCCCAGGGCAGGAACTGCTGCATGTTAATGTAGCTGCTGCCAGAAGCAGTGCTGAGACCACTTTAAGAGGAGATAGTGGGGGGGTGGGGTGGGGGGGGGGAGATAGTGATTGAGCCTGTGCTTAAAAAGGACCGGAGCACCAATAACAGAGGGAATGACATAAATCAGCAGGCGCGACAGCCACCTCGCCACTGTGATTTGGCTCAGGCCTTGCATGAAAACGTTCCCTCCTAACACAGGAAACAGTAGGTTTTCCCACAGCATTTACCTTCAGTTTTCTGGACTGGGTTCAATACAATGATGTAGAAAAAAAGATAATAAGAACCTAAAGAGTTCTGCAATAAGTCGTTGGTCTAAAAAAAAATGGTATAGAGTTGAAGGTGATGAGAGACTTTATAGCCTCAGAACCAATGGCAACATGGTGGCTCTGGTGGGTCTTAACTTATACCAGAAACAGACAAACAAAACCCCTGGAAATAGATTTTTTAGGAAATTGGAGAAATAATGTTATTCTTAGAGGCAAGAAACAATACTGTGGCTATGTAAGAAAATGTCCATATTTTTTAGACACATACAGAAGTATGTAGGGGAAAAGTCATGGTCACTGATTGAGATTTGGTGTAAAGCACATGAGCAAAGAACAAAGAAGGAAATGGGAATAGATATGAGAAAATGTGGCAAAATTATTGAATCTGGAGGATAAGAACAGAGAGATTCATTTTACTATTGTCCTAGTCTACTTAAAGTAAATTCCATTGTGAATCATTTTAATACAGATTCAAACAATACTCTGAGTAGCTGATGAAACACTGATCCCCTGAATTAGCCAGCCAAGGCCTATGGGCAGCAAACTGACTGCTACCCATAGCCCCAACTTATTCATGTGAAAACTGCTGCCTATTTCAAAGCTTGTTTCCTTAGCTGTAAAGCGGGGATGATAATAGTTCTTACCTTACAAGATTGTTTTGAGGATGCAATAGATTAGTGCATGTCATGAGGCTAGGACACACCTGGCACTTTCACAGCAAGAATTCACACAAGGGCAGTTGTCATTTATCACCCAGATTACTGGGTTCTTATGAAGGTCAAAGGAGGGACTCCCAGTAAGATGCTTGGCCAGGACTTTGCAAGTAAAAGAGCACTCAGCAAATGTTAGCTACTGAGCACCAAGAAAGCCAGCTTTGGAGTCACAGAGGGACAATTTGTTAGCAATATTTTACACATTTAATTCTCAAAACTAAAACTGCCCCACAAGATAGGAACCACTATTATTCCAATTTTACACATGTGGATTCAGAAAGAACTAAGTCTTAAATCTGAAGTTTAATGGCACTGAAACCTTACACCATCCCTTAACCTCGCCGAGTGTTCTCATTTTCATTTGTAATATAAACACTCCTCTCCTACTTCCCACCCCCACTGCCATAAAACCTAAGTGACATAACTTAGGAACTGTGTGTAGCAAAAAGGAGGTGTGCAACAGGTTCAGCTGGATTCTTATCCCAGACATCTGTCCCAGAAAAGCCTGGCCACAAGGCCCAGGAAAACAGCAGCCGCTCCAAATGTGCAACAGAGACTAGAGTCTCAGCTCCCGCCTCACCTCAAAGGTCAGTATGAGATAATCAAAAGGATTTTTGCAAAGTATGAGATGAGACTGAGGTAAAGAAACAGATCTTTAACAAACATACCAGAAGCAATATACAAAGCAGATGCAGGAAAGGCGAAATGAGATGGAGGTGAAGGTGGTGAAGTGATGATGATGGTAGATGTGGAGGTAGAGGTCAGGGTGGTAGAGATGGTGAGGACAGAGATAGAGGTAGATGTGATAGTGGAGATGATGGTGCCAATGGAGGTGAAGGTGGCAGTGGTGATGATGGAAGTGGAGGTGATAGTGAAGGTGACAGTGGAGGAGTTGGGGTAGAAGTAGGAGTGACATGATGATTTTAGAGGTGGAGGTGGGGTGGTGGAAGCCAAGATTTAAAAGCATCTAACTCTAGCACCTATAATTAACAACTACTCTCACCCTAATGTAAAAAAACAATAACTATAAGACTAACGCACATAACAGCAAGGAATTAGAGTCCTGGTTATATTATTAGCTAGCTATATGACTTCTGGGGACAATGAGAGCAATGGCATTGTACTGCATAATTGGCTCGTAATAGTAATGGCAGCTACCATTTGTACTATAACTAGAGGCCAGGTGCACAAATTTGTGCATGGTTGTAGTCCCTCGGCCTTGTTAATTTTGCTCCTGTTATGAATCGTAATCTAAATATCCGTGTTTTCTCATGGTCTTAGGTGACCCTGCTAGTGGTTCTCAATCTGTGGGTCACGACCAACAGTCTGAGAACTGCTGCTATAGCAAAATTACAGTTATGAAGTAGCAATGAAAATAATTTTATGGTTGGGGGTCACCATAACATGAGGAACTGTATTAAAGGGTCGCGGCATTAGAAAGGTTGCGAACCACTGACCTAAAGGAAGGCCACGCTTGTCAGCCAGTCATCCAAGGTCCCTCACAATCTGACCCCAACCTATTTTTACAGCTTACCACCCACGGCCAACTGGTACATGGAGCACATTGGCTGGGGTCTCCAGCCAGAAGCCTCACCTTCTCCATGTCCTGCTCATTCTCTACACACAGCTTCTACCTAGAAGCCTTTTTGGCAAGAGCTCCCCTTTTCTTCTTGGGGCCCCTCTGTGTCACTATTTCCCACTTGTGCACACACACTTTCCTCCCATTATTCTTGCTTTTTCTGAGCACCTATTCTGTGCCTTCCCAGTCCTTGGTGATGAATCCCCCTGATGAATCAGATCAATGAGAACTTTGAGCTCCTATACCTTCACAGTATGGAAGTGGAAAAAACTGCAGATGCCAGGAACCACAAGACAGTGTGGTGAGTGCAAGAACATGTGACAGGGTCGCAGGGCCCAGAGTGTGAAGGAATGGCGGGTGGTTCTATAAGTGCCTGAGGCCTAATCCCTGGCCCTGATTGGGCTGTGTGGGAGGCAACCAATCAATGTGTCTCTCACACATTGGTATTTCTCTCCCTCTCTCTCTCTCTCTCTCTCTCTCTCTCTCTCTCTCTCTCTTTCTCTCTCTCTCTCTCTCTCCCCTCCCCCTCCTCCTCCTCCTCCTCCTCCTCCTCCTCCTATTCCCCCTCCTCCTCCTCTCTTTAACTCTCTCTAAAAATCAATGGGAAAATATCCTCAGGCCTAGACTAACAACAACAACAACAACAACAAAAATAAAAATTTATTAGTGCCTGAGGGCAGGCCTTCCTTCCTTAGCTGAATTCAACTTTTTACAATATTAAGTAGGACATAATGACAGAAAAGTGTAGCTCACCACTGAACACACCTGTGTAATTAGCGCCTAGGTCAAGAAAAGGAACCTTGCCCCCTGCATGTTCCCTTAATCACTACTGTCCTCAAGAGGTAATATTATCCCACTGGCTGACACCACAGGTTAGTTTTGCTATGTTTGTACATCATACAAAGGGGCCCATCCAATGTGCACATTCAGCTTCATCAAACACTGGATAACAGTTTTCCAAAGTGGCTTTGCCAAGTTACATACAGCATAGCAGTAGTGCTGGAGAGCTTGGGTTAAACTACAGCCTTACCGGCACTTGGAGGTGTCCATCGTTCCCCTGTCAGCCATTCTACTGAGTGCACACAGCCCTGTGCTGTGAGTACATTTCCGCAATATCTGTGAGGCTGGGCCCTTTTCACGTTTCCAACTTCTCTTGTGAAGTGGGCCTTCTGTATTAAACTGCTCTTCCCTGAACCCTAGAGCAGCTCCCGTTTTCCTGACAGGCCCTAACTGGCACCCCCAGAGACACCAGGCAGGAAGCTGTTCAGTGCTGTCACTGAGAAGGCTGTAGGACTGGCAGGATCACATGACAGTCATTCCTTAAAACAAGAAGGCTGGAGTAGAAGCAAAGGCAAAAATAGGAGAAGGGCTGGGATGGCGTACACCAACGGGAGGGAAGCGAGATCAACTTTCAGGGGGAAAGAGCTTGAAATCCAGAAAGAAGACATATTTCTGAGTTTCTTCCTTTCTCCCTGTCTCACTCTTAGACGCTAGATCCCCAAAATGCCCTCTCCACTTTGCAGGTGCTGAGTTTAGAAAAAATGAGACTATTTTTATGCAGCTGGAAGGTCTGCTGGTCATATGCAGCTGGCTCTCGGGCACCTTCCCATCTGGGGGTTCTAATCTTCCAAACCTCCATTCCCCCTTCCAAACTGGATTTTGAATTTCATGAGACAGGAACCACAACTGTCTTAATCTCTGGCATACAGCAGAATTAAATGTGGAATTAATGAATTGCTACACGTTTATTAAATAAGAGGAAAGAGGCTGGAAATAACATGAGAGAGAAATGAAAACTTCCATCTCAGGCACTTTTACGGAAACGACTACTCATCCCCAAAACAACTGGCAGGTTAGTCTTAAAGTTCCCATTTCAAAGATAAGGGAGCAGAAGCTCTGGAATTTAAACAACTTGCTCAGAGTCATAAGGTTGTTAAATTACTGAGGCAGAACTAAGGCTGAGGTCTGCTGGACTCCAAAGCCCGCTCACATCCCCACACTACTGAGGCCCATGGTGGAGAACAGAAGAGTGGTCAGCTCAACAGCCATCGGTACGAGTTCAGCGCCACTCAGCATAAGTTACCCTTAGCCCCATGATAGCTGAATACAGATATGGTATAGGTGGAGCCATGGCATACGCCAATATTTTTGCAGATTTTACCTTGCTAATGCCCCCACCAACTCCCTGAAAGAAAGCATTAGTATTTCCATTTTACAGTTGAAGAGACTGAGGTGCAAGAAGGTGAAGCAGCTGCAAAGTGCGCTGACACAGAGCTGCACGTGGGCCCAAGTCCAGTGTTCACCCGCACTGCCCTCTGCTTCTAGCGTGTGTGTGAGCTCTGAGTCTGGGATATGCTTATAGGTGCCCTAAGACCCTCACAGAGAGCTCGCTGCACTCTGTGGTGAAATGGAAAACACTCCTCACTTAGATCTTACAGTGTGGGCGTGAGGAAAAATTACTCAGAAAGATTATAAAGCATAGGAGCCCTACAAAACATGATTTGCGCACTTAAGAATAATCATCGAGGGGATAAATACTGCAGTACAAAGGGGTTAAGACGTCTCCTCCTTGAAAAATGAGTCTGGATTCTGTGCAGGCTGTTCCTACATGCCAAGCACAATGGGCCGGCACTCCAGGCTACGGCAGGAGTCCAGCCAAGAGGCATGTGGACCACCAATGGGCCTCCAAGAGTCCGGCCTCCGTCTCCCCGACCCTAACCTTCTCTCTCACCTGTGGCCAAAAGCCCAACAATCTGGGGTGGTAAAGGATGATTCAACAACTATTCCACGTTTCCCCCTGAACAGGTTTCTGCCACCAATTTCTAAACTTAAAAGGAATTGGGGAAAAAAAGAAAAGGAGAGGAACTTGATGGTTGGAAGGCCCTGAAGCTGTGTGTACGGAAATGTCAAGGTCTGAGAGTATTCAACAAATGAAAGCAGAATAATATAAAAGCGCCAGTTCATAAAAGAGATTGTCGGATGCTGTTTCCATCCTCCCAACCCGTTACTGGAATAAAATTATCCACAGAGAAAAATCGAAAACTTTTTCAAAACGGATACAATTAAGCTTTTGACCATGCCTCCTCGATCCCCTCTCTCCAGCCCGCTCCGTTCTCCAGCTCCCTCACCAATCTCCAGTTCCTGAGATGTTTGAGGCTCTTCCCTCCTTTGTATTATCACAGCAAAATGCTGCTCTCTAGCCTGGCTGGCATGGCTCAGTGGTTGAGCATGAACCAGCAGGTCACGGATTGATTCCCGGTCAGGGCACATGCCCAGGTTTCGGGTTCGATCCCCAGTGTGGGGTGTGCAGGAGACAGCCGATCAATGATTCTCTCATCATGGATGTTTCTATCTCTCTCTCCCTCTCCCTTCTTCTTTGAAATCAATAATGTGTGTGTATGTGTGTATTAATGCTGCTGGTTAAGAGTCGAAAGGAGATCATGTTTTTGTACCTCCTTCTGGATGCATTCCGTACTGTTCACAATCCTATAGGAAAACATCATTAACAAAATAAAAGCCTGCATGTGCATGCAAACGGAATTTGGACTTCACTTTATGATGCGTGGGGAGAGCAGATGAGAAAGAAGGGCTCATCCCAGAGAGTGTCCTTTCCTTCAGGAAAGCAGAGGACTATAACAGAGAGGAGACAGGAGCGTGACGAGGGGAAAACAGATTTTAGGGGAGGAAAAAAGCTGTGAGGCTACTTGCCTTCCACCCCAAACACACACATGCCAAACCCAGAGAGGAAAACGCAGGAGAAGCACAGCAGGAGACCGTAAAATTACACACTTAACAAAAAAAAAATCTGCGCTTATGAACATATGGGCAACTGTGATAATTAGAGCTATGGCTGGTGGAATGTTTTTACCCTTTTCCAGGATCTCAAATCACAATCCTTGTCATTACAGCTTTCGTCAAACCTGGGCAGGAGGCTGTTGCAGGAAACGTGTGCTTGTTAAGGCCCACCCACCTCTGTAGGCAGCTCCAGGTCCCCTGCCGGCCCTTCGGACCACCGGCTGTCACCATGAGCATTTGTGCTCACATCACAATTCTGATGGTCTCCTAGACACTCCAGAGAGGGTGGACAGGTGGGGGTGTCCGTGGAGCAGGGAGGAAACGCCCCCATGTCCCTGCTGCCTGGAAATCCAGAAATCCATGTTTCTGCCAGGCTCCAGTGTGGCATGCCACAGGAGAAAGCCCCTATGAAAATCAAGCCCCTCAAGCAAACTGTCAATTTCAAAGCTCCAAACCGTGACAAACGATTCTCAAAGATTTGCCTGCAATAAGCTGATGGCTCGGGTTGCTTGGCATGCTGTCTCAGGCAGAAGAGAGAACTCCTTTTTTACCCTCCCACATTTTAAGCCGTTTCTTTGAAAAATAATCTGCCGTGATCAACAAGTGAGTCCCCCCCCCCCTCCCCACCTTCAAAGTAAGCAAGTTACCAAATGCATTTTCAGGAATTGTTGTAGGCTTTTAAAAAAAGGCATGACATGTCTTTGAATCTCATTCATTTCAAAGGCTTATCCTTAGAAAAGTAGGATAGCCATGGTGCACTTTGATCTCCACGAATCCCAGGAGAAAATCAATAATACAACTTTAATATATTTGTATAGCAAGACTTCACGTTATTATCATTTTTATCCAGTGCAGCTTAACTAAGTTGTGAAAGGTATTCTGGGTATCAGCACTGCCCTGTGGTGCAATGATTCTTTTCCTAAAATTGAGCTATAATGAGCGAGGGCATTCAACAAAAAGATCTCTGTGACTGCCACTTGTTGAACGTTTGGAGGGGTGGTGCTCGATGTGGCGTGTTGGAGGGCATGTCCATGAGGTGACTGGCTGTTGGGGTGAATGAGCACTGAGGAACTGTGGGTTCCTCTCTCCCTGTCAGTGCCGTTAAGACCTGGGCCCCCAAAGCCCAGTCTTACCTTCCTCTCCATATGCGCCAGCTGCTCCTTGTAGAAGGTGTCGCGGCGCCTCAGCTCCGACTCTCGGTTCTCCAGCTCGCTGGCCTAGTGGGAAGAGAACAAAGCCCATGTTAACCATAAGCGGCTGGGCTAGGGCTACAAGAGATTCCTGCTCACGGTGGCATTAAAAATGAGAAGAAGAGCGATAACGAACTGAAACCGTGCTATGCTAGATCGCTTGCCTATCTTGTGTTTAATTTTCACCTCAACACTTCAAGGTAGGTCATTGCAAGAACCATTTCGCGGATGACAAGCACTAACACTTACTGAATGCTCCTAGTGCATGTGCCAAGTACTGGAGCAAATGCTTCCCACAGATTCTTTCATTTGAGTCTTACAATTTCTCTAAAAGGTAGGTAGGATTATTATGATGCCCTATTATAAATGAAAAAACCAAGGGGCTAAGTGGCCCAATGCTCACTGCTACGAGGGAAGAGCTGGGGCCAGGTCCTAATGGCAGGTGCAGATGTCCGTATATCTGGGCATGGAGTCTGTACACCTGGCACCACACCAGGCCAGTGACTCACTCTCTAAGTTGTAAGAGGCAGAGATGTCCTTTTGGTGAGGCAAACTCCATAGAGCTGGAGGCTGCAGTGGCTCCCTCGCCCACCTGGTGGGAACAAACAGAACTGCTGGTGCACACAGTTGAGGACTCACCCTCATGGTCACAGTTAGGAGGAGGGGCTTGGTTAACCATGATAAGGAACCTGGAACCAGCTAACCTGGGCTGAACCCACATCACCCTTCACTAACTGAGTGACCTTGAAAAATTTTCTAACTCCACCAAGGTCCCACTTACTCAGATATCCTACATAATAAAAGCCCAATATGTAAATTGTCCCCTCGACCAGGAGTTCGACCGCAAGTTCCACCGCTCACTATGACGTGCACTGACCACCAGGGGATGGCGAGGAACATGGTGGTGGGGAACACGGCAGCGGGGAACATGAGGGGTGTTAGCGACTCAGTGCTGGCAGTGAGCGGCAGTGGAGGTGTTACGGGCCCTGATGGGCCCCAATGAAATTGGGACCACGACAGGATGGTAGAGCAGGTGAGCAGGCAGCACCAGGCCAAGGCAGGTGCGAATGGGAACCAAGTGCCCCACCCATCATCCTGCAGACAACAGTGGGCAGGGCCACTGCTGGCTCTCAGGTGCTGAGGGAGCCAGGCAGGGGGCTCAGCCCTACAGACGGTAACCAGCAGCCAGCAGGCCCTGATTGCCCAATCAGGGCTGAGTCCTGGGCTAGGAGAGGGAACTTGGGTTGGGTGGTGGCAACTAGCTTCCCGCAGTGCCCAGGTGGGGGCCTGTGACCTCTTGTTAGCTACCTGGGGGCGGGGGTGATGAGAATGGAGGTGCAGAGAGAATGCAGGGTGTCCAAGCTTGCGCTCACCCCCCTGCCACCCTCCCCCAGGATGCCAGGGCTTCAGTGTTGGGGTAGCCAGTCCTACCCCCCACATTCAGGTGCCGGGCACCAGCGAGGAGCCCACCCTGCACCCGCACAGCCTCTTCCGGATGAGCTGGGCCACAGGGGCCAGTTGGGCTCTCCATGGGTTCACGCAGGAGCTGGTCTACGAGGCCAGCCAGGAGAGAGCACGCTGCCCACCCGGGTGGCACCGCTGGGTGACCCAGAGGCTCACACTGCACCCTGGCCCACAGCGTTCAGCTAAACTCACCACATCTCTGCATGGGGACTTGGGCCCCGTGACTAGGCGAAGGAGGGAGGGTGGGTAGGGGCCCAGGTGTTGCCGAGGGCCCAGAGGTCAACTGGGACCTGCCCTTCCACACCAGTCACTTGCACTTCGATCACTGGCCAGGCCTAGGGACCACACCCATGCACAAATTTCATGCACATATTTCATGCACTGGGCCTCTAGTAACATATAAACCTGGAACAGAACCACACGGGACTGCATAGAGATTAAAGAAAATCCCCATAAAGGGCATGGTCACTGCAGGCCACCACAATGGCACACCAACATCATGGCAAAGTAGGGTCTGAGAACTCCGGAAGACAGGCTTGGTACATGTAGGAGGGATAATGCCATCTGCTTGTCATCCACCCTCTGCTAAGGGTCAAGTGTGCTCAGACACCATTCTATTGTAGGTTCCTGGTCGACTTCATTCTCATGACCCCAAGAGCTAGTTGATGACGAAGGTGGACCATGAACCTAAGTCAGTGTGACACTGAGTTCTGGGCTTCTTCCTTCAAACTGCACTATGAGTGCGTGGATCTGCCTGCTCAGAAACACCAGGTAGGATAAGAAGTGGTGTGTCTGAAAGCTCATTTCCTTGGCATTGCTTCTCTCCTTGGCATGGAGCCTTTCTGAAGCCGCAGCGGGAGTGGACGTGGGTGTGGGGGAAGGATGGTAATATGGGGCACGATATGTCGTGCCCCATATTACGTGCCTGAGGAAAGGTTTGGGTTTGGAGGACCACACTGCTCCCAGGAAAATCCAAGCCAGCAGGGCTGGGCGACAGGCTGACCACCTGAGAGTCAAGTCCTAATGCCAGCTGGATCAACGAGGGGCCTGTGAATTTGAGCAAGCTGCTAGCCTCCTCTTGTGTGTTTTCTTCTTACCTGCAGAATACAGAGGAGTAGGAACTTGGCTCCTGAGGCAGCTGTAAAATACCTAAAAATGCCAAGAAGGCTTCTGGAATGCCTGTGGAATGCCAACACTTTTTTTAAAAAAAACAACTAAATACAAACAGTGAGAGTGAATACTGGGGATTTCTCACAGGATTTTTCAAAACATAATGCTGAGGCAGGTTCCAGGAATGCAAGCATGGCTAATCTGCGCTTGGATCCTCAGCAGCCAGCACTTACCAGTTAACTATCCCTGGTGCAATCAGAGAATCTGACTCAGTAAAATAGCCGGGCCCTGCTGGACATTTGTTGGCCAACAGTCCCAGCCAAGCAGGAAGATAACATCTGAAAGCGAAATTGTCCTGAGGCTCTTCCATGGCCATTCACTAGGGGGCAGTGGGACAGCAGACCAGAGGGCACTTCCACATGTCTAGCCATCATCTAACTGACACATCGGGATGGGCAGCAGCGCCAGGAATGCTCGGCCCATGTTGCCACCATGAACACTGATGTCAAGAACAGGACGCAGAGCTAAGGTCCAAGCAGAGCTCCCCAACTACTGCCATTCCTCAGGCCACATAGAGACTGTTCACACAGGAGAAGACATACTGAGGAGTAGGGGCCTTTCTGTATTACATCAATTTGCCACATAACTAAGCTGTTACCAAGTAAGTGAGGAACTGCTTCAAGAGCTATGAGTCTGTCTTGCCCACTGGAACAAGCTCTGTGAGAGGAAGGGCCTCAGCCAACTCCAGCACATCCCTCAAAGCCTTGGCCTCCAGCAGTGAGCCAGACAGGTGACTAGCTCACTGCCTTCACTCCACCCGTTAATCAGTACTACCAACCCACTCTGTTCATCTGAGATTTATAATGAAACCCAGTAACTGGCAGTCGACAGGAGGTGACATGGTAAAGGGATATAGGAAATGAATGAGATATAAACACTTGGATGTCAGTGCCTGGCCCAGAGTAGGCCCTCAATGACTCGATTTTGATGAATGAAGGTGGGATTAGACAACACTAGTCACTCTATATAGCTGTAGCAGTCCAACATCTGCTTCCCAGCACTCACAGAGGACATGCAGCAGGCCATCTCTCAGCATGACCATGAGGGAGGCACAGACAGGTTTCAGTGACTGATTCAGTAATTATCAGAATATTATTGAGTGTCCACCATGTGACAGAAACTATCATAAAGGGGCTGCAGATACAAACAGAAAAGAGAGAAAGTTTCTGTTCCCGGGAAGCTTAGATCCCAGTGGGACAGACAAATGTGGGAGCAGATAAATCAGGTAATTTCAGAGAGGGATGTGTGCTGAGGAGACCACAGACAGAATAACTTATGGGGTAGCGGGTTGCTATTTTCTCTAAGGAGATTTCCAAAACAGTCTTCTGGGAGGAAAAATACTGAATAAAGTATGCTATCTCCAACACAAAGGAAAAATATCACCTTTATGAAGATATACTCAGCAGATTACAGTCTTTGAATGGGAAATTGAAAGGAATCTTTACTGATTCAGTCAAGGATTTCCTCCAGTTGAGAGAGCACAATGAGTTCATACTCTGATGTGTCTACTTTGGTCCAAACACATAGCCAGGGCAGATAAAAAATAAGAACACAAGATCGAAAAGACATAGCCAGCCTCAAAAAGCAAGATTAAAATCCCCAACTAAACAAATGCAAAGCAGCAGGTGAGCTGATGGCAGCAGAGATGGCCAGAGCAAATAACGCTCCACAGAGGGGAGGCACTGGGGCCAGATTTGCCACACAGAGCCTAGGGCTAAGAAGCTGATGTAACGTAGGACGTGGTTTTCAGTTTGCTTGGACCCAGGTTTAGCCCACAAGGCTGGGCTACAGCCCTAACAAATGAGCCAAGCACTCCTGATTAGGTCCCAGAGCCGCAGTCCCACCAGAACCACAGTGGAGACAGGCCTCTAAGGCCACATCAAACCTAGCCCTGCACTTGGGTGCGATATAGGCAACCACATAACTACTACACAGGGAGGAAATAAATGAGAGAGAAAACAAAACAAAGCAAAAACAAGACCTATATCAAACTTTCTATTCAAAACAAGCCTGCAAACCAATCCCAAATATGTGCAGAAATATAATGTTTAGGATGAATACTAATAAAATCAGCAACTTAAATATTAATTCACTCCAGATTAAATTTATTTTATGGGACATTACAAACAGAATTTGAAAAAAATAAAAATAAAAAAACTTTTATTATGGAAAATTTTAAAAATAAGACTAGAATAATATAATAAAACCCTAGACAGGCATCACTAAGCTTTCAGATTATAAACTAAATGAAGTCTTGTTTCACCTATAGTCACCACAATCCCTCAACCCTCAAATTTCTTATAGCAGATGTGTACATACTTCGACATATTTGTCTAAAAGATAAGGATTTTTACTTTCCTAAATAGAACCATAGCACCAATGCAAATTTTAAAAAATTAACGATGGTAGAAAGGGGCGGAGGGAGATAAATGGTGATGAAACAGACTTGACTTGGGTGATGAACACAAAATACCATGCACAGATGATGTATTATAGAATTGTACACCTGAAATCTGTATAACTTGATTAACCAATGTCACCCCAACAAGTGCAATGAAAAGGTTAAAAAAAAAAAAAAGTTAACATCATTATATTCAGCCAGTATTCAAATTTCCAATTGATAAAATGTTAGACTGCCCCCCCACACACACACAATTCTAAAGTATATTGATTCACTACATTGCCATCCCCCCTGCCCCGCCCCACCCTGCAGGCAGGCACACACACACACACACACACACACCCTTAAAAAAATATATGGAAGAAATAACTTCTGGTGTAAAAAGAGAAAAATAAAAAAAGAAGAAATTATGGACCTGGACCAGGAAAATCCGATAACAGGTAAATGTTATAAATTTCAATTTCTTCAAAATGAAAAATAAAATGGATAAGACAAGCCCTAAGATGAGGGCAGTAAGGAAGAAATTAGTAAACTGAAATATAGTATAGAGATTGCAGCCAGAATGTTGCAATGGAAGACACAGATAACAAGTATGAAAGAAGACTCTGTCAGTCTTGACTTCCTATCTCATGGCAGGGGTGGCAGAGGAAAAAGAAGGTGAAGGAGGGAGAGAAGGGAGAGAAAGGAGAGGAAGGAGGAAAATGAGGGGAGAAGAAGAGGATGTAAATAGGAAATTATAGGAATAGCCCTAGCTGGTTTGACACAGTGGACAGAGCATTGGCTCACAGACTGACTGGTCCTGGGTTTGATTCCGGTCAAGGGCCTATACTTCAGTTGCAGGCTTGACCCCTGCTCTCTCACATCAATGTTTCTCTCTGTGTGTCTCTCCCTTCTCTCTAAAAATCAATGGAAAAATATCCTCAGGTGAGGATTAACAACAACAACAAAATTATAGGAATAAGTATAAGTCAATCAGTTACACAATAAATATGTTGTAGACACCCCTTCTAAGATAAACCACATGAATGCTCTCCTGATACTCATGCCCTTGTGTGATGCCCTCCCCGAGTACGGGCTGTGCCTTGTGACTAACTTCTGATGTTAGAATATGGCAAAAGTGATAAGCTGTCACTTTCCAATTCCCAATGACAGTGATTTTTGTCTTGCTCATACGCTCTTCCTCGCTTGTTCACACTGATGGAGATGCCCACATGGTAAGGAACTGAATCAGAGGGAAACTAAATCCTGCCACATGAAAGAAGATGGAGGCAGTGCCTCCCCAAGCTGAGTCCTCATATGAGATTGGGTGCAGCTGTCTGTTTTCCAGGTTACTGCTTAACTGGGGAGAAGAGGATGGGAATAAGGCAGTTTAAAATGCCACAAAGCTCACTGTCCTTATTGAGATTCACGCCCCGCCCCCACTCCATCCTCCCCCCTTTTTTTAACAGATATTCCTGGGTTGCTGCAAGCCTTCGGCTAATTTTCAAAGTTCTGAAAAAATAGATTCTGACCATTTTCATGAGAGATCCTTACTTCAGAGATCCTTATTCCACCATTTTCACTGACATCATCCAAAACTATAAAATAGAATCAAACAGAAATGCTAGAAATAAATTTCTAGCACACTGTGTCATGAAATCATGGACAGAGCAAAGAATCAATGAACCTGAAAGCAAGTCATTACAAATTACTCAAATTGAAACACAAAGATGATGAAAAATAAAATGGCACAGTGCAACCAAGATATGACAATATCAAATGAAATAGCATATTCTTAACTGGAGTCACAGAGAAGAGAAAAATGGGGCAAAAGAAAGAGACAAAGATCGAAAACTTTCCAAAATAATTAAATACTACAAATAACTTACCTAAGAAGCTCAGAAAAATTCCAAGCAGGATGCTTTTATAAAGTTCTTAATTCCTGAAGTAATATTTTTAACATAGTGGGGTTTTTTTAAAGTAATTCTAGAGCAACCATTTAAAAAGTAACAAAAAAATGGCACAAATAAAATGCCAATAGTGGAAATAAAATGGAATTCTAAAGTATATTGATTCACTACATCGCCCCTACCCCAACATACACACACACAACCTTCAAGAAACAAGCAACAGAGGAACAAAGAACAGACAGAATAAACAGAAATTAAAGGTCAAGTTAGTATATTTAAATCCAATCACATCGATAATGACATTAAACATAAACTGACTTACCCTCCATATCAGTTTTCTATTTTGCAAAAAAAATTACCAAGAAACCTAGCTACTGAAAGCCATACAAACTGACTATCTTACAGTTACAGAGATAATAGATCATATTTGGATAAACTCATGGTATTGGCAGGGCTCTATCCTCTGGATGCTCTAGAGCAGCGGTCACCAGCCTGTGGTCCGAGGACACTGGTGGTCCGTGAAGTCTGAAAGGTTGGCAACCGCTGCTCCAGAGAAGCCTCTGCTTCCTTGCCTTTTCCAGCTTCAAGGGGCTGCCTGCATTTCTTCGCTCCTGGCCCCACATCACCTGGACCTCTAACTACTGTCACAAAGCTCACTGTCCTTATTGAGATTTCAATCTCTCCTCTGATATTCCAATCTCCCATTACCCCTGATAAGGAGCCTTTAAAGTTAGTTTGGATCCATCTGGATAATACAGGAGAATATCTTCACCACATGTCTTTAATTTAGTCACATCTACAAAGTCCCTTTTACCATGGAAAATAACATATTCTCAGGTTCTGGCGATGAGGAGGTAAACATTTGGGGGGGGGGAATTATTATACCTATCATACTCCCCATGAAAGAGCAAAACCCTAACTCTATTGATAAAAATACATTTTAAATATAAAGATACAAACAGGTAAAAAACAAGAAAGGAAAAAAAATATATTTTAAAAGATATGTGGCTCAGCTAATGAGATATCTGAGAGGTAAGTCAATGGCCTTATAAGTTTTATTTTTAAGAATTGAGACAAGCAAAATGATTCCTCATTTCATGTGTGGATAAAATAAGACTCAAATTAAGTAACTTGTTCCCAGTCACGCAGATGTAAGGCTATGAACACAGGTTTCCTGGCTCCCAGGTCACCAACTTCACAACATTTTGGGTCCATGTTATCCCATCCTGAATTGTGTTTTGATAATGTAAATTCACTGGTTAATCATTGAACTGTACACCTCTAAAATCATGTACTATAACAGTGCTTCCCAAATGTTACACACATATTAGAATCCCCTGAGAGTTTGATAAAATACATATTCTGAATTACAGCTGTGGGAAGGGCCAAAGATTACACATCCAGGCCCCAGACATTCGTGCCGTGGTTCAGAAGTCCATCCCAGGGCCCAAACCTCAAATCCAGTATCCAGTCCTTTATCAGGGTCCAGACCACCATTCTATGACCCAGAGGTCCAGCCCCTGACCTAGACCTCCATGGGGGACCCATACCACCCTCCAGTACCCGGAACTCCCTCCCATGACCTATACATTCCTCCGGGGCTCAAACCTACATTCGGTTCCCTGATCTTCATGCCAGGACCCAGAAGGCCATTCCGAGGCCCAGACCTCAAACACAGAATCCAGTGTGGTATCAGGGGGCCAGATCTCCACCCGTACTCCAGACCACCATTCCATAACACAGAGGTCCTGCTCATGAGCCAGACCTGCCCCCGGGCCCAACCCTCCATCGGGGCTGGAACTGCCCTCCTAGGACCCAGACCTCCATCGGGTGCTCAGAATTACATCCGGGCCTGAGACCTTCATGCCAGGGTCCAGAAGGCCATCCTGGGACCCAGTCCTCAAATCCATTATCAAGTCCTTTATCAGGGTCCAGAAATCCTCAGTAGTTCAGACCACCATTCCAAGACCCTGAAGTCCAGCCCCTGACCTAGACCTCCACTAATGGCCCAGACTCCCCTCCAGTGTCCAGACCTCCTTGCCAAGACCCAGACTTCCATCTACATCTGGCCCCATACCTTCATGATGGGGCCAAAAAGTCCATCCCGGACCCAGTCCCCAAACCCAGTGTCCAGTCTTTTCTCGGGGTCCAGACCTTCACAGCAGTCCAGACCACCATTTCATAACCCAGAGGTCCAGGCCCTGACCCAGACTTCCACCTAGAGCCCAAGACCGCCCTCCAGTGCCCGGACCTCAGTCCCAGGCTCAGACCTCCATCCAGGGCTCACACATTAATGCCAGTTCCCAGAAGGCCATTCTGGGTCTAAATTATGTGGCACACACCCCTTCCATTAAATTAATAATAATGTGTTCTAATTTTAAAAGATGATAGAGTATGGTGTAAGACAGCAGATTTTAGAGTGAGAAAAGAACTATATTTAAATACTAGATCTGCTACTTCCCTAGTGACATTGGTATAGTCAGAACTTCTCTAAGTCTCAGCTTCCTAATCTATACCAGGGGGAGATTAACAATACCTATATTTCATAAGGTTGTAATGAAGTTAAATAAGATTATGCACACAAAGCATTAAACACAGTATCTGGTACACTGTAGTAGTTTCAAAAAAAATGGCAGCCAATAATGATTATCATGATAACAAAAGCGTTATTATTAAACTCTGAAACAGAAAAGAAAATATACCTATCCACAACCATAACGGATAGCAGATTTTTAATGTAAAAAGGTAAATCTCAAAGACAAATATAACTTTGAGATGATCTGAGATCATCTCTGCCCTTGAACTGATACTGAGATGCTCTGTCAACTTCCCTCTCACGTAGGCACATATCAATGTTACTTTCCCTCATTACACATATACGTTCCCCTTAATATGTCTATCCATGGTAACTGTTATCAATGTCTTCTTAAAAAAATGTTATTGGGGAAATAATAGATCAACCGAAGGACTTGTATACATGCATATAAGTACAACCAATGGTCACAAAACTCTGGGGAAGGAGGGAATGTATGGGAGAGAGGACAAGGTTAAAATATGTACACAGATAATAATTTAATAAAAAAATGTAAAAGAGAAATGTTATTGGATTTATCTATTGACATATAAATAGATATATCAATGCCACACACCATAAAACACACCCTTTTTAAACCTTAATGATATGCTAAAAACCTCAATGGTTTTTAATATATCACTAAATTGTACAACCATCACCACTATCTAATTCTAGAACATTTTCACCACCTCAAAAAAAACAACTCTCTGTCCATTGGCAGGCAGTCATCCCCCCTTTTCCCCTATAACCAGTCCCTAAATGTCTATCTGGATTTTTTAAAAAATGTTTTATATCCACACAACAGAATATATGCAGGCATAAAAATGATTGAAGTACTGATGGATGCTACAACATGGATAAACTTGGAAAACATTTTACTAAATGAAATAAGCCAAACACAAAAGCCACATATTATGATTCCACTTATATAAAACTAGAGGCCCAGTGCACGAAATTGTGCAGGTAGGGTCCGTAGGCCTAGCCTTGTGCCCGTCCACCAGTCCCCAGCCAAATGCTGCCTCCGTCCCCAGGGCAGGTAGGTCACAGGCGCATCCCGCAGCTTCCATCAGCACCACAAGCCCCAGCAGCGGCGGCGGCGGCGGTGACGGCGCCCACATGAGCAGCCCCAAGTGGGCAGCGTGTTCCATCAGCGGCCAGCCTGGCACACACGCATGAAGTTGAAGTTGCCAGCGCCAGCTTTCTTGCCGGCCTGAGCCCCTGAGCAGCCAGGTTTGAGCTTGGGATCCCAATGGCCTGAAAGCCAGCCCGGTTCCTCAGTTCACCATCACTGATCCATCAGAGCCTGCAGGCAGGGGGGAGGGACCAAGAGCTCAGCCATTCCACCTGCTCACCAGTCCCTGCACCCTGCCACCACCCACAGGCTTCTCAAAGGTTCCTCATTTGCTTGCAAGCGGGGGGGGGGGGGGGGGGGGGGGGGGGGGGGGGAAGGGGAGAAAAAGGGAAGGGACCGAGAGGTGGTCAATGCACCTCATGGTGATTGGTCGAGCAATCATTCGGTCATTTTGCTTATGGTCCCTGGCCTTTTATTATATAGGATATCCAGAATAGGCACATCCAAAGAGATTAAAAAGCAGGTTAGTGGTTTCCAAGGGCTGAAGATAGTGTAGTGGAGAATGTGGACTGACTTCTAAGGGGTATCGGGTTTCTTTCTGGGGTGATGAAAATGTTCTAAACTTAGATTGTGGTGACAGTTGCACAATGCAGTAAATATACTAAAAACCATTAAATTGTATATTTTAAATAGGTGATTTTATGATATATGCATTATACATCAATAAATACATTAAAATTTCATAGGATTACAAAGGAAACCAATTAATCTGAAATAAAGTTATCAAAATATTAAGGGGGGGGAAGACTTGAGGTTGGAAGACCAGTTAGAAGGCCTAGGCAATAGCCCAGACTACAGAAGACAGTGAGGACCAGAGCAGGCTGGCGGTTGGGAAAGAGGGCCCCACAGGAGAAGACTGCCTCATTAAATGCAAGGTGGGAGCAGAGAAACACAGAGAGGCTGCTGATCTGAAAGTGGGAAACTATACCCACCTAGATTGTGAAGACAAGTGAAATAGTGCACCTTGTGTTTATCTGTGTCATCTATACATAGCTACATATATTCACACAGCTAATACGGTATTTAGCACATGGATTTGCTAAGATAAACTGCTGAGAACTGCCAGATGCCAACCTGCACTCAGCATAAACTTGTGTGTATACAGAAATACGTTCCAAGATGACAAATTGTGTATTTACTGGTCTATTTGCCAGACTGTCTTCTTCTAGGCTATAAGTTCCTGGAGGTCAGCGGTTGTGTTTGCTGCTGTGAAACCCAGGGACACACAGGAAATATTTGCTCAAACAATAAAATGATGTTTTTGGAAAGTTGATTTTGGGGAGGAAAGAAATGCTAATCTTTAAGAGGATAATATACTATGATGTCTAAGAGCTTGGTCCAGATTCTGGCTCTAACAATTATTTACGACAAGACGCTGGTTGCTGGGTTTCTCTGAACCCAGGTTTCCTCATAGGGTGCCACGGAGTTTGCTGTCCTTCACTGACTATCCAATGGGTCCTGTCCAGAAGAGTAGGTATGGGGCAGAGCTGTGTTGGCACTGTTGACTCAGGACCAAGTCCCAGCACTTCCATGGAGAAATCAGGAGAGGTCACTTCTCTAGTATTACCTTCCTAACTTTCCAAAACCAGCTATTCTGGCAGGAAAAAGAAGGCAACTCAGCAATGTGCCACTTTTTTAAAATTATATTTTTATTGATTTCAGAGAGGAAGGGTGAGGGAGGGAGAGATAGAAACATCAATGATGAGAGAGAACCATTGATCAGCTGCCTCCTGCACACCCCCAACTGGGATTGAGCCCATAACCTGGGCATGTGCCCTGACAAGGAATGAAACTGTAACTTCCTGGTTCATAGGTCAAAGCTCAACCACTGAGCAACTCTGGCTGGGCAGTGTGCCACTTTTTTGTTCCTCCTTACTCAATGCACATTTTCTAAGAGTCACTGGTGTCTCAAAGACAGCTTTGCAAAAGCACTGTATTATAAGACCATCTGCTGAAATACTGAAAGCTCTCTCTGAAGCCCCCATTGCCCTTTACCAGGGAAAGTTGTAAGAAAAATGGTCTTATTCTGAAGGCTTGTCTGCTCATGCTGCTTCCTTCCCAGTCTCCACCCACAGGCTGCAGCACTGAGACCCCCATCTGCAGTACAGATACAGTGCACATGTCCAGAGGACCAGAGAACAGAAGCTTCAGGTGCAACGGATCGCAGGACAGATGTCCTCTGAGGCTGTTCCATGTAGCCAAGTAGAAAATAATAAGGTCACAAGGAAGGACACAATGGAAAATGCTCAATGCTGGTTAACTCACACATTTGATCCAATAAGTAACACGTTCTCTGCAGCCTTCCTTCCTCTTAGCAACACCTCGGTACTGAGCAAAACGTATAACCTTGGTCATAACAGAAACAAGAATCAGCAGCCTCGTGAAACAATCAGGGACAAGTCGATAAAAGCAGCAGTTTCTATTTGTTAACAGTTAATAAATAATTACCTAAGTGCTCCTTTAATTTACACAACAGCATGGTGGAATAGAAAACTATTATTAAACCCACTTAAAAGGCAAGAAAAATTACGTATAGAGTAATTAAGTCACCCAGAGCCACATAAGGTAGAGCTAAAATTTTTAAGTAACGGACTTCATCTCCCACAGTAATAAAGTCCTACCTGGTATCATTTTCTAAGCAAGACCATCTTAAGAAGCCAGGATACCACCTCTGCAGTTTCTAATTGCGTTCTAGGGCACAGAGTGATTCCAGTTAGAAATTACACTTATCACTGGGGTAGGTGGCCAGAGGGGGTGGGCACAAGGAACCCCAGATTAGCACAGAGCAACAACGAATCACATGGGGACTTCCTGCAGGTGAAAGCCCCAAGCAACAGCCCTATGTCCTCTGGAAAAGCAGGCTGGCCAAGCACCGCCTCTGTCTCAGTCCTGTCATCCAGCATTGTACTGGACTGCTTTATTTGCCCCTCCCTTGGACCATGAACCCCCAGAGGGCAGGGATCTTCCATCTTCTTATCTGAAGCTCTGAATTCAGGGAAAGAGCTCACCAAATATTTGCTGAATGGATAATAAAAGAATTAGTCAGCCTGGCCGGTGTGGCTCAGTGGTTGAGTGTTGACCTATGAACCAGGAGGTCACAGTTCAATTCCCAGTCAGGGCACATGCCGGGATTGTGGGCTTGATCCCCAGCAGGGGGCATGCAGGAAGCAGCCAATCAATGATTCTCTCTCATCATTGCTGCTTCTACATCTCTCTTCCTTTCCTCCTTCCCTTCCCTCCTCTCCCTCCCTCTCCCTCTATCTCCCTCTCCCTCCCCCTCCCTCTTCTCTCTCCCTTCCTCCTCTCCCTCCCTCCTCCTCCCTCTCCCTCTCCCTCTCTCCTCTCCCTCCCTCTCCCTCCCCTTCCCCCTCCCCCTCCCACCCCCCTCTCATTAGCCAGGAAAGGAAAGTCAAACTAGTGGCCCATGACTACTTGATCCTATTTTGTTTGGTCTGTTAGGTGATTTGGGTTTGGTTTTTAATTGAATCAGTCACCAGCACTTATAAAACCATAATTTTATATAAAAACCATTTTTACTTCCATATGAAAAAATGGAAAATGGGCATTAACCAAGAGTGGATGAGAGCTGCTGCCTGTGAAGAGGATATTGACTCCCATGGCCACGCCCTGCCACAGCTGCCCTCAGAGAGCAGGTGGGGGGCTCCCCGGAGCAGAGTACCTGGTCTCAGTGGGTCCTCCCTGGAGACGCCCTCTCTCTTCTCAGCTTCTCCGCACAATCCCTGCTATGCCTTTTGCCTCTCCCTGTAAAATGTCCCTGTTACTGCCTGTTCAGTCAGCCAGTCAGGCACAAAAATGTCCTAGATGCTCATGCAGCCAGACTATTCTTGGTGCAAGGGCACTGCAATGAATGAGGGGATGGACAGATGAGCTCAAACTAAAAAGAAGTTGGACGGTGATGAGGGCCTTAGAGAACAGAGTGACAGCCCAGAGAGGTAGAGTGAGGACTAAATGACCAAACAAGGGCCCTGTGAAGAAGTGACATCTGCGCTGACAGCCAAAGGAAGGAAGCGGGGCACACAGAGATGCGGGGAGGCTGGCTCCCAGCAGAGAGAACACAAATATGAATGCCCTTACCTGGAAACAAATGTGACAGGTTTCAAAGCGCAGGCAGAACAGAACAAACCACACAACAAACAGCAGAGAGGGAGAGGCCGCCGGTGTGGGGCTTGGCGGGTGGTGCCATGGAGAGTGCACTGCCTTCTCCGAGCAGTAGGAAGCCACTGGAGAGGTTTAAGTAGGAGAGTGATATGATCTGATTTATTTATTTTTTAAATCCAGTTCATAAAAGCTGAACTGGAAGGCTGCTGCCCAGGAGGATGGCCTGATTATCTTAATCTTCCTGCACCATGCACTTGCAAGTGCAAGCACACAAAATATCAACTGCGGTTATGACAGCTGTACGCTACACAAAGGCAGCAAGGAGAAACCTTTACAGAGGAAATAATACGCAATTTTCTAGCTGAACACGTTTTTAAAGTAATGATGGAGAATACAATCCCTGCCTGTGAGTGAGGCAGGGGCTGTCTTTCAGGCAGGGTAACAGCGTGCCACTTGAAATAAGCAGGAGTGGGGGCTAAGTGAGCTTACCCGGGCATCGAAATCACAGGCTAAAAAGGCAGAGAAAGGGGAAAGGAGCCAGGATTCCACTGGCCGCCTGCTGCTTCTCACTGTGGCTACAAAGACTAAGTTCAGAGACGCTGCTTAAACGTGGCCGGTGACTGAACTTGGCTCCTAGCAGTAAATGAGGGTCAATCTACAGCTACAGCTCCAAGTCAGAGGGCAAGACACAAACTGGACAGACAGAGCCTGGGTGCGGGTAGAGCTCTCACAAGCCCAGAGGCTTCCAGAACAATCCTCCCCTCATGGGCTAAAAGGGGTGTTACAGAAGCATCTTCCAACTACCCAGCACCAGGTGGCCTGGGGCCCAGGTCCTACCCTACCTCTGTAGCTATGTCAGCAGGCAGGTCCGTCAAGATTCACACCTACCAGAGAGATTCCCTGAACGGGCCCTTCAGCCTCACGTCCACCTGCAATCCCTCCTGTGAATTCCCTCTGCATATGACAGCCAGAGATGTTTTCTAAAGCTGCAATAAAAATCCTGACAAATTTGTCCTTCTCTCTCCATCCAAACGGAACTACTTCTCCCATCTGCACTCTCACTGCATTTAAATATATGTCAAAATTATTCTAATTGTTGTTAAACTAATTGATCTATAGCTTTTGGTCCCCCTGCAAGTATAGAAGCTTCATGAGCTAAGCCCCAAGTCACTTCTGTTTGTTGGGTGTGGTACCTGGCAGGTAGACACTTAGTGTATGTTGAAGTGAATTTGTACTTATAAACTTAGGCCACCTCTAACAATGCTGTAATCTTCAAAAACTTTTTGGGAAGGTTACATATTTATTCTTCAACAATATGTAGTAGTATTATTGCCACTATCATAGTGGCATGCTGGATGTGGATGCCAGATGAGGACCCTGAACTCGAACTCACACAGCTTTAGAATGCATAGCTGGGCTTTGAACTCAGGTTTGCATGATTATGAAGCCCACATTTTTACTACGCTTCTCAACAGGTCTTTACTAAAGAAATACCACAGGGAAGGCACTATGTAAATTATTCTAACAAATGTGCTGTCCAAAACAAAATTAATATGTTCATGCATTTCTTTTATAATGGCAAATCTTCCATCTTTAAAAAGGTATCAAGTTTCTGGAAAGAGCCAGAAGATTCCAGTATCCGGGCAAAGGAAGGAGGCCAGATGCCTTGTTGGGGGACAGACCCTGCCAGAAAATGTGAGTATGCAACCCTAGCCCAGGAGGAACCTGACATCCCTCATGTGGCTCCTTAACTAGAAAGTTCTAGGAGTGCAGAATTTTAACTCTGCTTAGAGATACACAGCATGTGCATGTGTGCACACATGTGTGTATGTGCATGTGGATGCATGCATGTGTACATGCACACGTGGAGGGGACTGACTACCTCCCATCAAACCCCTGGTTGCACCCCTATGGGAACTGTGCTATTGTGTGCCTTGTCTGCCCTACTAAATTTTAAGCCCCTGAAGGAGCTCCAGCATAATACGAAGGCTGGGTCTATAAACTGCTGGACCCAACGTGATGACTAGGAGGGTAAGATGCCAATGTAAGGATTCTCCACCACCCTTCCAATCTCAGTAGACCTTGCTTGGGGTGAAGGCTCACTTTGCATGGACGCTCCCCACTCTGAGAGGCATTGCAGTGGCCCTAACTCAGCAGGCTCTGATCAATTCTAGTCCCACACCAGCACCCTCTCGCTGATCAGGCCGCCAGGATATACAACTTGAGTCCTGTTCCCAAGGATACCACACAGCAGAAAGAAAATATAAAGCCCACTGAAATATGAGGATGGCAGCAACCCCAAGAGCCAAAAGACTCTCCAGGCATCCTGTGTCATCATCTTGGCAAAAGCAAGAAAGACTTACAGTTCCTCCTTTGTACGGCAGGCACTGAGGACTCCACAGCTCCACATCCTAGATGTGTCAGCAGGAAACAAGCAGCACACACTGCAGGAGGAGTCCTGCCAGCTTTCACTGAGGATTCCACAAGTACTCCAAAGCAGCTACTAGATGACTAGTACTAGCTCGATGTGGACACGGTCGAGAGGGCCTGCCCACAGGGGCTCTGCCGCTGCTGGAACAACACACTCCCCTGCATTCAAGTGTGGTCTCCCTGTTGGCAGATAAGGCTAACATAGAACAAGAGAAGGTAGCATGTGCTCAGAGAGAGGAAGAGACAGATGTTCACTCAGGTGCCTATGATGGACCATTAGACATTTGAATGTGTCATTAGAGACTCTGAGCCAGACACCTGCTTTGGAATCCCAACTTTGAACTTTAGTGGGGCGAGGCCCTGAGAAAGCCAACTCCCTTCTCAGTGCCTCAGTTTCTCTATGTACTGTGATGAAGACTAACCTAATCATATGTGAGAAGCTCCTGGCACATCCTAAGAGCTCAATAAATCTAAAACCCTTTTCTTTTTAATTAATTCCTGTTGGCTGCATGTTTTTATATACCTTTGAAAAGCACTTATGACCCTAGCCAGTTTGTCTCAGTGAATAGAGCGTTGATCTGTGGACTGAAGGGTCCCTGGTTCAATTCCAGTCAAGGGCATGTACCTCAGTTGTTGGATCCTCCCGAGCCCCAACCTGGGTCATGGTGCATGCAGGAGACACACATTGATGTTTCCCTCTGTCTTTCCCTCTCTCTTCCACTCTCTCCAAAAATCAATGGAAAAATATCCTCAGGTGAGGATTTAAAAACAAGAAGAAGAAGAAAAAAAAGCATTTATCATACTTTCTATCCCCTTCTACAGGAAGGGCCCAAACAGTGTAAACTCCAACACACACAAAGGGAGCCCCTCACAGCCTGCAGCAAGCGTGTCACATGCTCACTTAAGATCAACAGCATTTTCCCATGTGAATATTAAACCAAACACATTCTTCTCTTTTTTAATGGTAGGGGTGAGGGTAAGGATGGCTTCCTTTTTCCTACGAACAGGTAAGAATCTTACCTTTCTCGTGGAGATTTGGCATGAGTCTGAAGTCTACCTACGGATCATGAGTGAGCTTCAGTTCAGTGGACACACAGCGCATCTGCTGAGGCAATAGGAACCATGCACATCTCCCACCGTACCAGACTCAGGGCGGCTGTCTATGGCCCTGGAGAGTTCTGTTGTTGGAAATGGGTCCTTCTGGGCCCTGATCTGCATGTTAGGGGCACTGAGATCAACCAGATAAGGTCGCTGTCCACCACTTAAGTGGAGGCCAACAAATAGCTAATTGCAACACAGCACTTAAAGTATCATCACAGAAGTATCTGCAGAGGAGAAATCATCTGACTCTACTTTAGAAGGGCCAAGAAGTTTCTCACTGAGGAGGCAACACTCTTTCAGCTCAAGACTGAGAATTCATGTGGCAGAGAAGGAGGCTAAGTTCTCAGCACGCAGCACGAGAGGACCCCAGGCACTAGACAGAACTATCCTGTGAGCAGCAGTGGTGCTGCCCAGCTGCAGCCCAGAGGGAACAAGGCCAGAAGAGGCAGGCAGGAACAGAACCCCAGAGATCCCAAATGCCTTCGCAAAAACGGTCTGGGCAATGGAGAGACTCTGGAGTTTTAATGAGGGACATTAATACTCAAAATAGCCTCTTCCCTAAGGAAGTCTCCTGGCGGTGTTAAAAGTAGATTGCAAAGGGGAGAGACACAAGATTAAGATCATTTGACCAATACACAAGAGATGATGAGGCCCGAAATGCAAACAGTGGTCATGAGGTTTCTTTATGAACAGAGATCACAGGATGAAAAGAATGTTTCTCTACTTAAAAAAGAAAAAAAGTGAGTGGGGACACAGGGAGGGCAGTGGGGAGGGAAAGCTGGCAAGTTCCATTGTAAACATGCTATGTATACAGTGGTCTCCCTAGGAGGCCGCTGGGTTTGCAGGTCAGCCCGAGGCTGAAGCCAAAGACAGGGATGTAGGAATCTTCAACATACAGGGAGCAGCTGAAGCCATGGGATGGGAAAGCCCGCCTAAAAATGTCTGCAACACTTCTCTGGGGTGGACCCTGGGAGGGGCCCAGAGACTGCAAAGAGGTGTAGTATGCACAGGCCACACCCTCCAGTCCTCACCATCTAGCTGGACACCAATGGCATCTAGTGACGCAGGTGGTACAATGCTAGTGCAAACAGAAGAGATCCACTTCCTGCATGATAGAAGCCATATTAGCCCAACTCTGCTGCAGAAAAACAAATGAATAATTCTGGACAAAATAGATTTAAAAAACAACTCTTGCCAAGCTGGTGTGCTCGGTGGTTGTTGAGCGCTGACCTATGAACCAGGTGGTCACGGTTCAATTCCCAGTCAGGGGGCATGCCCGGGTTGCAGCTAGATCCCCAGTGTGTGTGTGTGGGGGGGGGGGGGGGGGGCATGCAGGAGGCAGCTGATCAATGATTCTCTCTCATCATTGATGTTTCTATCTATCTCTTCTTCTCCCTTCCTTTCTGAAATCAATAATATATATATATATATATATATATATATATATATATATATATATATATATATTTTTTTTTTTTTTTTTTTTTTTTAAACAACTCTCTGAAGCACTTGGAGAACCAAACACAGGCAAAAGTTCAAGGATAGTTGATGTGTGGAAGGAAAAAATAGTACTGAAAGAGACTGCCGGTTTTGCCGAAACCGGTTTGGCTCAGTGGTAGAGCGTTGGTCTGCGGACTGAAAGGTCCCAGGTTCGATTCCGGTCAAGGGCATGTACATTGGTTGCGGGCACATCCCCAGTAGGAGGTGTGCAAGAGGCAGCTGATCGATGTTTCTCTCTCATCGACGTTTCTAGCTCTCTATCCATCTCTCCTCCTCTCTGTAAAAAATCAATAAAATATATTTTTTTTTAAAAAGAGACTGCCGGTTTTAATGGATTTTACCTAAGAATAGATCCCATATGGTACCACACTGAGCGCCTAGACATCAAACAGTTAGGGACTACCACAGCATCTGGAGTGCCAGGGGGATACCCAGAAAGGAGAGTCCCAGATCCCGCATATGAACTCTGCCCACGTCTCTGGCTAGGCCCAGAACTGCACACACATAGGACAAAACTTATGGTATGCGGTGAAAATGGTCCTTGAAGGGCAGTTGACAGCTTTAAATACCAATATTAGAAAAGAAGGTGCGCCAAATCCATGATCTGTAATTCCACTTTATGAAGCTGAAAAAAAGAAATGAACCTAAAACCCAGCTAATTAAATAAAAGTAAAAGAAATAATAAAAACAGGAACAGAAATCAATGAAATAGCAAATAGGTAAGTCAACAAAGTCAAAAATTGTTTTTTTAATTAAGTAATTAATTTATCTGTTTGTGTATTTATTTATTTAGAGGTATTTGCTATTCCACTTATTTGTGCATTCATTGGTTAATTCTTATATAGGCCCTGACCAAGGGATTGGACCTCTTGGTTCCTGGATTGAAGCTCAACTGCTGAGCCACACCGGCCAGCTTATCATCTTTTCTTGCAGTTCATTCCATCACCATTTCTTAAATATGTACTCTATGCCAGACCCTAAAGTATAAAGCATATTCCCTGCTTACAGTTTAGCTAAGAAGAATGGTAGATAAATAGCTAATTGCTCATTCATTTAGTGTCTCATTCATCAGATAGGCAGAGTGTAACAGTAAGTTCAAATCCAGCCTAGGCTACTGGCTATATGACCTCAGGCAAGTTATGTAACCTACCTGAGCCTCGATTTTCCTGGGGGAAGGGGCGGCAGCTATGTCAAGGTGTCACTGTGGGGGTTCAATGAAGTGACGATGACTGACATCTGACACACAGCAGTTGCTCAATGACTCCGTTCCCTTCCTCTATTTCCAGGTTCTAGAGCAAAGCCTTAAACACTCTTTGCAGAGGCTCCATTTTCTTTCCTCCATCTTTGATGAAAGAGGCACACAACAGGCCTTCAATAGGTGAAGGAAGTTGTTATTAATAGCATTAACATTTCCTGAGAACCCCTGAAGTGTCTGAAACTGGGCTACACATTGAAACCACAAGATACAGTCATTCAACAACAATTTGGGGAATCTATCATATGCTAATCACTGTTGGTGCAAAGTTAGGAAAGAAGGGGCTTCGAGCAAGAAAAAAAATGATATATATATATATATATATATATATATATATATATATATATATATATATATCTATCTATCTTCATTGAGCCTAGACCACATGTGTCAAACACAAGGCCCGCGGGCCAAATCTGTCCCGCCAGGCCTTGCAATGTGGCCCGCACCGCGCTGTCATCACTGCACTCCGCTGCGTTTCCATCACAATGACAGTTTATGACTGTTCAGTAAACCATTCGGCCCGCGATTTAGGCTGGATTTTAGATTTTGGCCCCTTCTCTGATTGAGTTCGACGATAAACGAAGAATAGGCCTTCCATTCCAGTAAAGGGGAAAGATGGGAGGAATGGCAAAGAATAAGCCAACTTCTGGGTTTTAGAGACCTGGGAGAGTCTCAGAGGAGACATCAAGTAGACCAGTGGTTATGCAGGCTGGAACCAAGGGGCATTCTGAGCTTAAAAACACAACTAAAACCCAGAGAGGAGACTTTTTCTGGGAAACCACAAAGACTGAAAAGAGAAGCTGAGTGTGTGAGACTCAGGGCCCAACATTTAAGGTGGGAAGAAGAGGACTCAGCAGATGAGGCTGAGGAGAAGTGGCAGAGATCTAGATGAGAGTGGCATCTTAGAAGTTAGAGGAAAGGAGTCCTCAGTGTTTGCACCCAAAGAAGGGTTGAAGAGGATGAAGCCCCTCACCAAGCTACTGATTTAGGCAGGTATTTTACACACCATGTTCCCAGGAGCTGCTGTAGCATAGGAGAGGCAGTGAGATGAGCCCTCCACTGCTATTTCAATCAGAGCAACTTCATTTTCACATAAGGCTTTTCTCTTTACCTCTCATCCCCCTTCTAATCACTCAGCAAATGCTACTGATTTTCCCTACTAAATATTTCCGGAACCATTCTCCATTTATATCCCATCCGTCATTCCGGCTCAGGTCATATTAACTGCCTCCTGGATTACTACAGCAGCTGGGAATTGCTCTTTCTTCCTTCAGTCTTATTTCACTCTGCAAAATTCCTCATACTGCAGCAAGAATCATCTTACCAAAACACAAAGCTGTATAAAAGCCTTCAACAGATTCACAATGTCCACAGAATAAAGTCCAAGTCTCCTTAAAATGACTTTAAATACCTCAATGATGTGGTTCCTGGTTATGCCCGAAATCTCATTCACTCTACTCCTGGCACTAAGTCACCCAGTCTCCTTTGCTGGTTGATTACTCCCTCTCTCTACCCCTCCAACCCCTACTTATTCAAGTCCCAGGTCTCACTGCTTCCCCTGATTCCTCAAGTCTAGATGTCTTCCCCATGGAGCACCAAGAGCTCTCCGCTTCCCCTCCCACTGTAGTCACTGGCTGGATCTAGTCTTAGCTCTTTTGCAAAAACCAGCCCCAGTGTAGGAGTGGAAGCTGTGGCCACACCCTTAAGGGGTCTTGCTAGTAGACTACTATTGTCAACAAAGTGTGGTGACAAATACCTGTTTTGGAGTCAGAAGACAAGATTATGAGTCTCTACTTTTAATTAATTAGATATAAGACCCTGGATAAATGATAAACTACCTCTTTGGGTTTCAGTTTTTCTACTTAAACTCAGGTTATAAGTATGCCTTCTTCATGTCATCATTATGACAATGCAATTTATAATACACATGAAGCGTCTAATAGAATGATATGCATTTGCCCAAACTCATAGAATTGCACACAACAAAGTTAAATTTTACTGTTTGTGTATTTCACCTCAATAATCTTGACTTTAAAAAATCAATTATAATTCACCACATTAAGGGAATAAAGGGGAAAAACACATGATCATCAATAGATTCTGAAAAATATTTGCCAAAATTCTAAATGCACTGTGATAAAAACTCAGTAACTTAGGCATAGAAATCTGACAAAGAATATTTACGAAAACATAGAGCAAACATCATACTTAATGGTGAAATATTGATCATGTTCTCCCTAAGTCTGCAATTAAGAGACAAGCTCCCACTAAAACAGGGGTGTGGAAACATTCTTCTGCCAAAAGCAATTTGGATATTTATAACATCAGTCTCAGGCCCTACAAAATTATCAACTTAAAAATCAGCCTGCTATATTTGGTCAAACATTCAATTAACTCACCCCTAATGTGTTGGCAGGGCCAGACCAAATGATTTAAAGCTCATGAGCCAGACATTCTCCATCCCTGTACTTTAATAATTTCTATTCTAAATTATAGCAGAGGTCCTGTCAGTGCAACAAGACAAGAAAACAAATGAAATTTTTAAAAATTCCAATCTTTAGAATGTAAAGGAAAAAATAAAATTGCCGTGATACTGAGATAACCAAACCTATGTAGAAAAAAATAAGAAGGCTACACAATTTTTAAAAAGTAACTGTATTTCTATATACAATCAATAAACAAATGATGAAAAGCAATATGAGAGAGAGAAAGAGAGAGAGAGAGAGAGGAAAAGGAAAAGGGAGAGAGATTGGCAAGAATGTTAAGATGTCAATACTCTGCAAAGAAATGATGCTCTGACATAATTATTCTAAAACTGATAGAGGAATGCAAAGGATCTAGAAAACAACAAAATTGTTGGTTAATCAGATCTACTATAAAGATATAATAATAAGGAATATTATTGGCACAAGGGGGGGACCAATTGAAATGAATAGAGTCCAGAAACAGCTTTGCATAAATAGTCAACTAATTAATGACAAAGGTCCTCCTGAAATCCAGTGAGGAAAGAATTATCTTTTTAATAAATGGATATAGCCATGTGATATCTTATATAAAATTTAGTTCACAGTAGATCAGAGACTTCAATGAGAAAGATTTTTTTTTAAAAGAATTTGAAATATAGTATTAGTGCAATCCCTATCAAAATCTCAGCTGCCTGCCAAAACCAGTTTGGCTCAGTGGATAGAGCATCGGCCTGCAGACTGAAGGGTCCCGGGTTCGATTCCGGTCAAGGGCATGTACCTTGGTTGCGGGCACATCCCCAGTACGGGGTGTGCAAGAGGCAACTGATCAATGATTCTCTCTCGTTGATGTTTCTAACTCTCTATCCCTCTCTCCTCCTCTCTGTAAAAAATCAATAATATATATATAATATATATATTTTTTTTAATCTCAGCTGCCTTTTTCCTTTTGCAGAAATAGAGATATATATCCTTAAATCGTATAGAATCTCAAGGGATCCTATATAGTTAAAATAGTCAAGAAAAAAAACGAAACTGGGGGATTTATAACTCTTAATTTCAAAAGTTACTACAAAGTTTAGTAATCAAGATAGTGTGTGAAACCTATATAATTTTATTAACCAATGTTACCCCAATAAAGTCAATAAAATTTCATAAAAAGACAGTGTGATACTGATATAGGGATAGACATAAATTAATGGAATGAAATTCAGAATCCAGAAGTAAATTCTTAGATTTATAGTGCATTGATTTTGACAAGGATGTCAAGTCCAAACAGTGAAGAAAGAGTAGTCTTTTCAACAGATGGTGCTGGTACAATTGGATGTGCATATATTGTACATAAGAAGGAAGTTGGACTCCTACTCCTCAAACATATATAAAACTAACTCAAAATGAATCAAAGACCTAAATTTCAGAGCTAACACTACAAAACTCTTAGAAGAAAACATAAGATAAACCTTAGTGACTTTGAATTTGGCAATGGATGCTTAGATATGACACCAAAAGTACAAGTAACCAAAGAAAAACTAGACAAATGGAACTTCATTAAAACTAAAACCTTTGTGTTTCAAAGGATATCATCAAGAAAATGAAAAGACACCCATAAAATGGGTGAAAATATTGCAAATCATTTCTTTCATATGGGTCTTATAGTCATAATATATAAAAACTCTTACAGCTCAAAAAATAAAAAGGCTAATAACTTAAAAACGCAAAGGATTTGAATAGACATTTCTTCAAAAAAGATATACAAATGGCAGATATGTACATAAAAAGGTGTATTTATATTACTAATTATTAAAGAAACACAAATCAATACCACAAAGATACCACTTCACACCCACCGGAATAGGTAAATTCTAAAGGACAGACAATAACAAGTTTTGACAAGGATGTAAAGAAATGAGAACCTTTATACACTGCTGGTAGAAATGTAAAATAGTACAGCCACTTTGGAAAACACTCTTATCATTGTAAAAGTTAAGAGTTATCTTATGTGTTAATAACTCTATTTGAGTAATAATTATACAAGTGATTAAAAATACATGTCAATAAGAACTTGTTTATGAATGTCTTTATAAGCATTATTCATAATAATCAGACACTGAAAACAAACGAAATACCATCAATTGATGAATGGATATACAAAATGTGGTATATCCATATAATAAAATATTAGTTGGCCATAAAAAAGGAATGAGGCACTGATATATGCTGCAATATAGGTGAACCATAAAAACATTATAATCAGTGAAAGAAGCCAGGTACAAAGGCTATATGTTATATGATTCTTTGAATTATCCAAAATAGGCAAATCTATAGATACAGAAAACAGATTGTTTCCAGAAGCTAGGGGATGGGGTGTATAGAGGGATACTCCTAATAAATATGGAATTTGAGGGGATGGTATGAACATGTTCTGAAATTAGATAGTGGTAATCATTCTAAAATTCTATGAATATATTATAAAAACAATGAATTGTACACCTGAAAACTGTGAATTTTATACTATGAGTTATATCTACAAAAATATTGTATATTTTTTAAATGCTTCTAAAAGAAAATAGTAGATAGTGGAAAATATCTTCTAGGATCACAGCATGGGCAAAGATGTTCTAAACAGAAAACAAAAAGTACTAAATGTACAAGAAAAATTTGACAAGTGGGACTTAACAAAAGAGATTATTAAATAAGTGAAGAAAAAGGCCTCAGATTGGGGGGGGGGGTTGCATTTTATATTTTCAACAAAGTGCTCAATTCAAAATATACAAAGAATTCCTACAAATTGATTTTTTTAAAGATATTCCAATTTTTTACAAAATGAGCAAAAGAGTAGAATTGACAGTTCATAAAAGATGATATCTAAATGACCAATAAACATTTGAAAAGGTACAACCCTCGACAGGAAATGTAAATTAAATCCACTGTACCTCTACCAGAATAGTTCGATTAAAACAACTGACAATATAAAATTATGGTGAGGATGTGGAGTAACTGGAACTCTCATACATTATTGAAGGGAATGTAAACTGATACGACCACTTGAGAAAGCTATTTAATATACTTCTGGATAAATACTCAACAGAAACAAATACTTAAGTACACCAAAGCATATGTACAAAAATATTCATAACATCATTATTCATAATAGTCCTAAACTATAAATAACATAAATGCCCACCATGTATTAATAGATTTGATCAGTAAACAATGGTTATTCAGACAATAAAATACTACATAGAAATGGAAAAGGAAAAACCATTGCTCAATAGAAAAATACAGATAAATCTCACAGACAATATGAAGACCCGAAGCAGTTGGGGGAAAAAGAATACTATAATGTACACTTCCACATATACAATGTGCAAGAATAGGCAGACCAAATGTGGTGATACAGGTCAAAATACTGGTTATTTTGGGGGAATACAGATTAGAACAGAACCCAAAGGAACTTTCTGTGATGCAAAAAAATTATCTATACCTTGGTCCAGGTAGTGATTATACCCATATAAACATGTAAGGAATTGTTGACTTAAGATCCATGAATTTGAAGATGGCTGTATAGGCAAATGCCTGCACTTACGGCCTCCCACAACCACATCAAAATTACAACTAAAATACAGAACAATGATCATCCAGAATGGTCAGAAAGCTGGCTGAATGGAAGTCCTACAACTAGAGAAGTAAAGAAGAAGCACACTGAGACTGGTAGGAGTTTGGAGGTGCAGAACAGGCTGGTCTGGCACCCTTTTTAATTGGGAGGGGGATCATCTCTGCAGAGGCCACCAGAGGAGCAAGGGATCCCAGCTCCACACCAGACCCCAGCCCAAAGTCCCAGGGCTGGGAAAATAAGTCCCTATGGGCAGTAAGAACTACGGGCTGTAAAAACCAGTGCAATTGGAGCTCAGTGACACAGAGGATGCTGGAGACACAACTGTTCCTCTTAAAAGGCTGGCACCATGAACTAAACTTACAAGGTTCTGCTTCCTCTGAGCTCCAGCAACAGGGTAAGGCTGTGGGGGACACATTTGTCTTACATGGGAGCAGAAACTTGGGAGTGGCTTTCTCACAAAGGGAGGTACTCACAGGGATCATTATTCCTGTGCTGGGACCTCCCTAATCTCGGGGTTGACTGGCAGCCATTTCTGTTTGCTCTACCCTGGTGATTCCTTAAAACCCCACCTCATCCAATTTACAACCCCACCCAAGCTGCCTGCATTTGAATGGCCTGTCCTTGAAAATCTCCAACAGGCTACAGCTGGGTCAGGGAGCCCTAAACCTATCAATAAAAGGCCTAAGACCTGGCACCAGCACCAGCCTGCCTTACTTCATAGCTGGGCCTTGTCTGGGCACTTCCAAACCGGATACAAAGAGGAGAAATCTGCAGATCTCTCTATAGCTCCCGCTGGGTGCCCCAGGCAATGGCTGACTTTGCACCTCCCTGGAGACCCAAGAGCCAGTGTACCCAGTGGTCAGTGTCAGATCATACAGATTACAACTCTACATATCCATAAGCAGCACACTCAAGGGGCAGACTCAGTGAGCACCAAAGCTCCACTGAAGCAAATCCTGCTCCAGAGGGGTGTCTCCCGCATAGCAGCTCTCCCACTGTAGTAGCAGCTGGTCCTCACAACAAATTGGCTTGGAGGTCAATCCCTCCCAGTGACACCAATAGCAATCAAGTCTCAACTACAATATGATTGTGCTCATAGCCCACAAAGGGGTACACCTAGAGCTCCCAGCTCAGGTGACAGGGGAGGTTGAGCTACTGAGCCCTATAGGACACCTACTACACAAGGTTACTCAACCAACTCAAGGAGACATAGCAGCTCTACCCAATACATAAAAACAAACACAAGGGGGAAAAACAACAACAACAAAACACACACACACACACACACACACACACACACACACACAGGGAAGCAGCCAAAATTCAGAGACAAAGAAACATGTCACAAATTAAAGAAATGGAAAAAAAGCAAACTACTGGACAAAAGAGTTCAAAACCACAGTTATAAGGTTACTCAAGAATTTTCTAGAAATCTCCAAGGGACTTAGTGAGACTTTCAAGGATGTTAGTGAGAATGCCAAACACATGGAAAAGAACCAGTCAGAAATTAACCATACACAGTTGAAAATAAAGAATAATATACAGGGATTCAACAGTAGAGTAGAGAATTCTGAGAATCAAATCAACAATTTGAAATATCAGAAGGCAAAAAACACACAACCAGAAATGCCTTCATGCAATATCCAAACACCTGGCTAGCAAGGCATCCTTTGCTAATTAATGGGCAAGGGAAGTTAAACTGTCCAGGGATAGGTACTGGCCACACATCATTCGAAGACTGATGGTCTTAAAGAATGTTGCCATGCCTTCCTGGGCAACTGTCAAAATTCAGGTCCACTGTACCTGCACTTGGCTTTAATGTGTTCTGTTACCAAAATATATATATACATCCCTTTTTCTCCGGGGGGGGGGGGGGGGGGGGCTGAAACCCGGAGCTTACTATTACGCCTTTCCATCATGACCTAGCTGAGGCTCAAGGAAGGCTGGTTTTGCAGAAAGGGAAGCTGGAGTCTGCCACCCATAGACTGCATTGGACACTGGACAACCAGTGGAAATGGACATGGCTGAGAGATAACACAGAGCTGCCTGAATCATACCAGAAGCTTCAAGCTGACCTGCTAAACTGATCCTTAAAAATCCATCCTCACACATTCCTGGCTCTGCATGGGAATGAGAGCAGACAAAGCAGGTATGCAGATCACAGCCCCTTGGCTGATATTCCTGTCAGCTCACCTCAGGCCTTCTTAGACCTACTGACAATGCCAGGAGGCCTGTGGCAGGAGAAACCAGGCTGCCACAGAGAATGGAATCAGACAACAGGGAGACACGGGAGATGAAAGGAGCCAGGGCTGCTATCTGTTGACCCCCGACCAAGGAAAGGTTCCTGGTAATGAGGTCCACTGTCTTTCAGGAAGAAACCTCTGCAGGGAGCACTGGGTAAACCGGTGGCCAATCGGCTTAGCATTGGTGGGCAGGAGAGTTCATTTTCTTAACTGGTGAAATGTGAAGGCTACCATGTTGCCATGGTGATCTGTATTAGAGAACATTGGAGCCCACATGGATAGGCCATCGCTTCATATGCCTTCATTTATTTCCTCTTTAAATATACATTTTAATATAGTCAAAACCAGTGCAAGTAATAAACACAATGAAAGGCAGTCTGGCTGTCCAAGGGGATCTGGTCACCTCTGGGAGACTGACTTGGAACTTAGCGGAATGCTCATGCACATAGCAAGCATGTATGGAGCCAGGAAACCTGGTGAGGGGCTGGGCTGGGCTTTGTGGAAGACAAAGTTAATGTCTGCCAAGGCACATGAGAAGATGAGAAGCTCAACCATAATAATTCCATTAGAAGTGGGAAGTTCCATGTTCTACTGTTAGTGCCACCAAATGCATAAGAACTCAGAGGAAGAAGAGATTCGTTACAGTTATGAAGATCAGGAAAGAGAGCTACATAAAAGAAAAAAGAGAAGGAAGGCATTCACAAGTCTGGTTGAAATTCTGACTTGGCAGCCATTCGGCTCTGTCTTTGAGCAGTTCACCTCCTCCCTCAGAGCCTCTCCCCTATAGAAGGTGGTATAATTGGCCTGATGTTACTGGGATGGGATGAGATGACTTAAAAATCAAAACTTGGTGGTGGGAGGTGTTCCTCAGCACATTCTATGGTCCCCAGGTAGCATTCAACCAAGACCTAAAGAAACTGCATTTCAAATAGGAAAAGGGCTATGGGCACCCAGGCTGACAGCAGAGTCCCACACCCCAGAGGCAGCACAGCACAGGGCACAGAGGAGAGGAATGCAGGCCAGCTGAGGCAGAAGTCCCTGGAGGGGAAGAGGAAGGCTCAAATACATAGCCCTGCATGCCACCTACAAAATTGGGAACTGCAAGGAGTTCAGCAAAGAGGACAGCAAGACTATGAACTAGTAAGCTGGACAGCAGTTGACTGACCACAGTGGGGACCATGGTGGGGGTGCCCTGCAGGGCTGATCACGCACAGATGCACGGAGAGGTGTCCTTGAACCAGGGAGTCCCAGGCACTTGGCCTCTCTAAATGATAGCTCAGGTGTGGAAACACACAGTCAGCTGACAGAGAAAGGAAGTCTAGGCCTTTTTTTTTTTTCCTTCCCCTGACATCTGCCAGGAAAGCTTTTCACTTAAAAAAAAAAAAAAAAAAAAAAAAAAAGGCAAGAGAAAATCTATCTGGCAAAAACCCCAAGGTACTCGACTGTAAAGAGAAAACAAAACCACATTCCTCTTTTCTATAGTGCTCTGCTGCCTTCTGGCTTTCAGTCATTAAAACAGACAGGCAAGAACATTTTGCAGTGGCATATTCCTGAGCTCACTAACCATAAACCACTCAGAGTGGTAGGTATAGGAGCTTCCATACTCTAAAAAAAGGTCCCCAGTAGGACTTCTTTCAATAATGAGTTCCCCAATGCCTATGCAAGATTCCCTGCTCCCATCGCTGTAGGTAAGTCTGTTAAAGGATTGAGCCCAAGAACAAGCCAATGGGAATCTCCTCTGTCCTAATCTCTCAGGCCCACACCTAACAAACATCTCAAGGAATCCCAAGATTCTGGAAGCCAGGTCCTTCCAGAGGGAGACAAGATTCCCTTACTAATGATAACTGGCTGGCTGGAAAAGTCCATCACTGGGCACATCTCCTGTAAAGGAAATGTGAGCTGTGAGAAATGAAGGTGGTTGCCCCAACAGAGCCAAGCAGTGGTTCCCCGGTCCATACAACCACCTTTGGCTGTTTGTTTATGCATGTCCAACGTGACAAAGCCTCTGTGTGTTTGGCTCTGTGGGGGACTCTTGTCATTCTTCTGACAAATCCACTTCAAGCACACAGTTTATACTGTTGCTGGAGGAAACAATACAAATAACAACAGCCCTGACCTGGTAATATACAATGATCCAAAAGAGGAGGGGACAGAGGCAGAGGCAGGAGGAGGAGAAGCAAGGATCAGAAGGGCCCACGGAGAGAAGAAGACACCTGAGCTTAATGTCAGCAGACATCTTTTCCCTGGCTAGAGGACTGGCAACTTAGGCATCTTTGAAGCAGAAAGTACATTCTAAGCAGAGCCCAGAGAAATGGAATCGCAGAGTCTTTTGCAAATGGTGAAAAGTGCTGTGCCTCCAGGAGGGGTTCAGGTCTCTTATTTGGAGAATAGCTGGATCAAGGCCTAAGCACCTGGACTGCTAAGCAATAGGTTGGGGATTTGGTCACAGAAATAAAGCAAAGCCTGGCAAGGTTTTGACCAAAGGAGTAGCATTATCAGACATGTTTCTGATAGATCATTAAGGGGGAGGTGGGGGGAGACATGGTGGAGGATGGATCCCAAGGGAACAAAGACTACTGACAGAGAGATCAGGTAGGGCCAGGAGCCCACAAAGCAGCAGCTAAGACCATGACTCAAGAGTGATCATGGGAAGAAAAGAGTATTGATTTAAAAGGGAAAACTCAAGGTTAAGTGAATAGGACTTGTAACTGTAACCAGGTGAGAGAGAGGGAGGAGTCGGGATGCTAACCAGGTTTCTAGATTACTGTGAACCCATTTAGAGAACACCAAGACAATAGCAGATTAGGGAGACAAGAAAGAGAAATCTGACCTGGACACGCCACAGAATTAGGAGTCCTTAGTGCAGGGAAGACAGCTGAAGCCATGGGAAGGTAGGAAATCATATCTCTATTCAATAAAAGTGGATATGACCCTGGGTAGTACCAAGATTTAAGGATTACGCAGGAAATAAAACAAGGCCTTGCTAAAAACATAACCCTGCAATAAAGGGGCTTAGGATACCAAATTGAAGGTCTCCTAAGTTTGGGTGAGATTCATAAAATCCTTCCTATCTGAGATTCATCAGAGACAGACAAACTCCCTTAAGAAGACAGGGAGGGGGGTCACAAAGAACCTCCTCCAACCCTTTTAAAGCATACCCATGTCTTTCCCTCTGCTCTCTCTCTATAAATATACAGAGATCTTCCCTATCTATATTTCTTTTGTACTACATATGATCTCAGGCCAATAACCCATCCTCAAAAACTGTACTTCAATCCAGAAGCGCAAAATCAAGAAAAGCCACACATCAATATTCTTGGTGGAATAAGCCTAGCAAAGTTAGCTAAGTCTAATGCTGGATTCAAAACAATCCCTTTGGGGGAATTCTATCCTAGATCCCACAAGTACTGAGTTGGATTTTGGACTCTTTCCCATTTAGTCTCCCATCTGGATGACTACTTAAAAAATTTAGAACTAAGAGCTTCCTGGTAGCTCCCTCAAGCTGCAGCTAGTGCCCTGCAACTTGATACTCTGAGCTTCACTCTGGGCAGAGACCCTCTTGGACAGCTCCAGTCCTCTAAGACTGGCTCAAGGGCCTGGAATTAGGACTAGCCAGGATACAAGCAGGTGAGGGTGGGCTCTGGATCCAGCACGTTCCAGGCCAATCGATGGACATTCAGACTGCCCTGGGCAGATCAGGAGAGTCGATTCTCCAGCCAGGCATTCCTGTCTTCATTTACAAAAATAAAGCTAAGGCCTTTCGCAACAAACACTTGTGATGATTCAAGGAGCTAATGGAGATAAAAGCCCTCTGTAGTGGCCAGACTGATATTTCTTTCAGTCCTTCCTCTCACTGGAGATTACAATGTAGAGGTACCTGCCACTTTAGGAAAACTCATTAAAGTAAGGTAACCATTCATATTCATTATGTTTTCTTCAGAAAGCAAACTGCCCTAGCATATTTTAAAATAACAGCAGCAATGTAATTTATTGACATCAATTTTGAACTGACTTACTCACAACCTCATTTAATCCTTAATAACAATCTAGCATGGTCAACAAATAGGGACAGCATCCCTACCAAGAAAATGAGAAAGCCAGTGTTCAGAGATGCAACCTGACTTGCCCAATCAAGATTACTTAACCAGTAAAAGTCAAAATAGGGATCTGATTTCAAAACTTTATTTTTTTAAATTGTAAAATTTATTGACCCACTGATTGCTCTAGGTAAGAAATTTCACGCAAAATACCTGATCTAATTTATAATTATAAATTCCATATTCCTTTACAACACCATGCTGACTCCCAGAAAAAAAAAAAGATTCATATTTACAAAGTTAATTTTGACGAACTTGTTCAGAACTACAATATAAAAAGCAGGCATTATGTACATATAATCATGATAAGTTCCAAGACTGTGTGGAGGAAGAGAAGCCACATACACCAGGGCCTCCAACAGGAAACCTCCAGAATGAGGAGGCAAAACATAATAGATAATTCAAATGTATATATAAAATGGCAGGTGATAACTTTGCACAGTTGGTTACTAGCTTAGTGTGGTGATTACATCGTAATGTATATAAATGTCAAATCACTATATAGTACACCTGAAACTAATATCATGTTGTATGCCAGCTATACTTAAATTAAAAATAAATCCCAAAATGCCAATCAATAGGGAAAAGAAAAAGTCTTCCACAAAAAGTATCATAAAGTTTAAGCAAAAAATGAGATGCAACTCAAAAGACATTAAATAAATAGGAAAACATTCTTTAGCTATACTAGAAGCCAGAAAAATATGATCTTTCCAATCTTTAATGTGAGGTTGGTAACTGATCACATGAAAAATATTTGTGCCTGGCCAGAGTGGCTCAGTGGCTGAGCACCAACCTATGAACAAGGATTACTGTTTGATTCCCAGTCAGGGCACATGTCCGGGTTGCGGGCTCAATTCCCAGAAGAGGGCATTCCAGGAGGCAGCCAATCAATTATTCTCTCTCAACATTGATGATATTCTCTCTCTCTCTCTCTCTCTCTCTCTCTCTCTCGCTCTCGCTCTCGCTCTCGCTCTCGCTCTCGCTCTCTCCCTCCCTCCCTACCTCCTCTCCCCCCCTTACTTCCTCTCTCCCTAAAAATTAAAAGCATATTTTAAAAAATACTTGTAATGCTTTTTCCTCCAAAGTCAGTCATATGGACTGAAAACTTTTGATCAGGCCACAGAGAGAAGGGGAGGGTAGGAAACCAAATCTGTATCTCCAAATTTGAATTGGAGAGTGGCCAAATACATCCCAGAAAATCTGGTATTTCTAAGACTTCATGGAGGACTGAGAATATGCCTGAACAATCTGGAAAAGAGCCATTATGATGTCTATATGTACAAAGAACTTCCAGGACACAAGACTGGAAAATGGCAGGTCCTTAAACTTCATTTGAGGGTTCCCATTTTTTCCTCCTAATACTAAAGCTATGTTTTTCTCAGACTCCCACCAGCAGCATGGAGGTAGAAATAAAAACAGAAATTCATTTGCAAATACTTGAAAGGAAGATGTGCTGTGCTCTGGCACGGCTATAAGAAGAACAAGTCCTGCCAGGTTAGATTAACCTTGTGGCCAAAATAATAGCTCCACAGGTCTTAGGGCCACACTGTCTCACTTTGGCATGAAATTAGGCCCTGTCCCCTATGACATGGTCATCAATGACAAGGGACAACCGTGAGATAAATAAAGTCCCTTTAAGCAAACTGCGTCCAGCTTACATCAGTAAGCCAGTGCGTCTGGGCCACCAGGCTATAAGACACAGGACCATGTAGGAATATCCTAAGTCCAAATTTGTCAACAGCCTCAGCAAACACTCTGTTGCCAATCTGCTGGGGTAAATCAGATTAAATGCACAGATAAAGATTTGGGGCAGGGGAAAAAACAGGAAAGTGGCCACACACACAGGAAAGAATTTAAATAGAGGTCACAAACAAGTGGCCTGTAAACCACTCTTTGTCAACAGATATGTTCTATTTGGTTAGCAAAAATTGAAAGTAATTCATTGCCAACACTAAAGTTGTCTAAAATTGGGAGGTTTCACCTAAAACTCAGTATTTCTGACTTAGAAAACAAAGTGTCCCTTTTAGACCACATTCCTATGAAGCAACAATCAGCTGGAGTCCCCACTCTGGGCAGAGTAGGCACAATTCAGTTTGCTCTACTTCATACCATTCTCCATTATCTACATACAATGTCAGTGTCCCCCAATTAATTCTGCCTTGCTTCACAGGCTTTGAAGTTTGTTAGCCCTTGATTAAAATTATAATATAATGTAGAAGTTCAGTAACTGGTCTCATAAAAATAACTGAATCAATACAAAGAACTACAAATGGAAAAAACCTCAAACTGCAAAAATAGCACTTTTTTTCCTAATGTTTTTGGTATTCATTAGAATTCTGTCCTAAGTCCTTTTCTCTTCCCCTCCCAGACATGTTCCATGGACACATTCCAACTGCTCCCAATCAATAACGCATGGACAGGTGGCTCACTCTCCTGGGTCTCTCATCTGAGGGTCCCGTCCACAGGATCACTGATGCACCTGGATACACAAACTTCTCTGAAATTTCTACAACTGAGCCTGTCCTCTTACCTCACCCTCCCACCCACAATCCACTCAGTAGCCTGAGAGTATCAACACTGAGCCTTCTTCATCTTGCCTTTCTCTCTTTTTTCTTAAGTAATCTAAACTGGAATAAGTTTAAATTGAAAAAAAAAAAAAAGTTGCAAAGAGAATACAGAGTCCCTACATTTTCCTCCCCCAGTTTGCCCTGATGGTAATATCTTACATTAATATGGTACTTTTGTCCAACGAAAAAGCTAACTTTGCTATAAATTAAACTCAAGACTATTCAAATTTTACATTTTCTCACTATTGTCCTTTTTCTGTTCTCCAGAATCGAATCCCAGATACCATGCTGCATTTAGATGTCCTCTTTTTAAAGTTCATTTCTATTAACATCAAATATATGTAAAGCCTATCTATGTTTGCCTCAACTCTCCCCATTTCCCCAGAGACAGCCAAGATTATTTTAGCTATTTCTTCAAGTATCTGTATCCATGACTCCAATTCTGCCATCTACTGATTTACTACTATGAAAGATTAGGATTTAGCTCCCATATACATACCTCCATGCATATTTCTCCTTGCCCCATCATCCCAGTGGGTTTGGTCATAACATTTATATAGTTCAAAATTTAGTGTTTACAGTGTTATTCACAGGTGAGCAATTATATTTCCTTTCTATTATAGTTTAGCTCTGTTTTTTCTAGAATTTAATGTTTATTCCTTTTAGGAATTGTGAAGACATTGTTCCATTGTAGCTTCCAATGCTGCTGTTGACTGGAGACAACTCTGATTCTTAACCCTTTGTACAAACCTCTTCTCTATTCCTCTTGAATTATGTAGTCTTCTAAGGTGGACCCAACGATTCCCCTCTGCAGGGTTTGCGCCCTTCTAACTCCTTCCCCTTGAACAGGAACTGGATTTAGTGACTTGCTACTAACAAAGAGAATATGGTAAAAGTGATGGGATGTTACTTCTTAGGTTACAAAAGATGGCGGCTTCTGTGTTGCTCATGCTCTCTAGAACCTGCTCACTCTGATGAAGCAAGCTGCCTCTGGAGAGAACCAAGTGGCGAGAACTCAGGCCCTTGATGCAATGCCCTTAGGAACTGAACCCTGTAAATAGCTACATGAATGTTCAAAGAAGCAGATCCACCCAGCTAAGCCGCAGAAACTGTGAAACATAATGCTGTTCTAGGCCAGGGTTGGCAAACTGTAGCCCTGAAGTGGCCGTGTGCTTTTGTATATAAAGTTTTATTAGAACACAGTGATAACCATTTATTTAGGTATAATCTATGCCTGCTTTTGTGCTGCAGCAGCAGAGGTGACTATATTGTGTGGCCCATAAGCCTAAAATACTTTAAGAAAAAGTTTGCCACTCCCTGTTCTAAGCCACTATGTTTGGGAATGATTTGTTATGCAGCAATAGATAATATGTCCTTCTCTCTGGAAACTCGTGGGATCAGTTTCAGTGCTTTATGTTCTAAAAGTTCATGAAGATGTAGCCAAGTATAAATCTATTCTGAAAAGCTGATGGACTTGGAACTAATGGGACCTCTAAATCTGGAAGCTCTTATTCCTCAGTTCTGGGAAACTTCCTAAAATCATGTCATTAATAATTTCTTCAGTTTTCTCTTTCTGGAACTGCTATTATTTAGATGTTTGACCTCCTAAACAAAGAATCTGATGATCCTAATGTTTCTCTCTTAGTTTCCATCTTTTTGTCTTTTTGTTCTAATTTCTGGGAGAATGCCTCAACTCTATTTTCTAGCCCTTCAATTGAATTTTTCATTTCTGTATCATGTGTTTAATTTCTAAGAGCTCTCTTTTTCTAAGTGTTATTTTTTAACAACTCCTCTTCTTATTTTATGAATACAATATTTCCTCTAATCTGAGGATTTTTTTTCTTAACTGTTCTATTCCCCTGCATTGTTTCCTGTGTTCCTTTTTTCTCTATTTGATTGTTTGGGACTATAGAAGCTGACTGTTTTTGTCTTATATTTATTTTGGTTTATATTTTGATAATGTCAGAGAAAGGTTATCCAATGTCTGATGTCTTGATGGGATCGTCCCCTCATATTTAAGAATAAAGCAGTAACAAATCTGTTTCTGTGGAGCAATTTGTCAATTGGAAGGGTGATCTGGTTTGGAACATTTTACTGAAGAACTTCCAACTTTCACTGTTTATGCAGCTTTTCACTTGAGCTCTTCAACTTTGCATAAAGAAATGGTTTAATTCTTGTCTGGAAGGGTTATGCCTATGCTGTTGAAGTCAAGCAGGTATAAAGGGTCTCACCTGGTCTAGAGCATGATGTACCATTCTCAGTGATGCCTGTTTTCCCCACATGAAGTACGAAGTCCTTCCACTTTAATCTCACCAGGTGATAACCTGGAGGATAAACCACTGGTCTTCTACCAGTGTGAGGAAGTGCAATTACCACACTATATAGGTGAGGAAGGAATCTAACTACTCACACAGACTTTCTCTACCCCACCCCCTGCACCCATCTGCACAGGTGCCTGGTTCCTCTGATTTTGGAATGCACTGGGGCTCCCTGATGTTGCCCTACTCTTTCTGTGCTTCCATGCTGTAGGCTTGAACTCCAGCTCTCTCTGATCAGCTTAGCCAACTGCCTTCAGATCACAGGCTTATTTTCCAGCTATCACAAATTTGCCACCATCCTCCTCCTCCCCTAGTGTTTTTATTCTCATTTTAATCTGATAATGTCAGAAAAAGTTATCAAATGTCTGCTGATTTCTTGATGGGATCGTCCCCCTCCTACTCCCATATTTAAGAATGAAGAAATAACAAACTATTGCTTTGGGCTTGGGTAAGGAGCCAAGGTAAATGGTTGTGCTTAATACAATAAGCCCTCGATTTTGCAGACTATGATTTAACAGACTTCAGATTTAATGGACAAAATTTCCGGTCCATATGTCATATGTGAAAATTAATACCCTGCTAATTTTAAAAGGCTTTTAACAAAATTTTGCTTATAATTAAATTAACAGATTTTTTTGTTATTAATTCAGTTATAATTTATATTTCAAAATTTCGAAAGTAGGTTTATTTAATTTCATATATATGTTAAACTTTATTGTTCAAAGTATTACGTATGTCCCCTTTTTTCCCCCTGTTGACCCCCTCTACCCCTCTTTAGACAGTCATTTCTCTTTTCCATTTTCTGAAGTATCACAGATCCACGTTTTGTCCCAGGAATACTATGACAATATATATGACCAGACCACAAGGAAATAAATATCTTTTAGAACAAAGCTTATGCAGTTTGTCCGGGCATCTCAAGACCCTATACCATCAGTTCTGTTACTGGTAACCTTTGTCTTTTGTAAACGTGTTTTACAGCTCACAGTACCCACTATCTGCTAAGCATAGCCAGAGAAAAGATTCCTTTAGTCATTCCATACCTTTTCTTCTTTTCTTCCTTTGTTTAGTCCCTGCCGAGTTCCTAGCTGAAAGCTTGATTCAGAGATTACTTAATCACAGATTCTACCTTCAAGAAATTTGTATTCTAGGTTAGCGGTCACCAACCGGTGGTCCGTAGGCCACTGGTGGTCCGTGAGAAACAAAAGGTTGGCGGCCGCTCTTCTAGGTCAGTGGTCGGCACACTCATTAGTCAACAGAGCCAAATATCAACAGTACAACGATTGACATTTCTTCTGAGAGCCAAATTTTTTAAACTTAAACTTCTTCTAACGCCACTTCTTCAAAATAGACTCACCTAGGCTGTGGTATTTTGTGGAAGAGCCACACTCAATGGGCCAAAGAGACGCATGTGGCTCGTGAGCCGCAGTTTGCCAACCACGATTCTAGGTAATGGAAGAGAAGCACGAAGGTAAACAAAACTCAGAGAATAGTGTGGCAGAAAGCGCCCTGGGAGGGCCAGCAATGCTTCCTAAAGGAGGATAAGCTAGGCTGACCCTGAAAGTTTTCCTGTTAAGTTGGGGGAAGCAGCAACTGGAACATTCCAGGACATGGGAACAACAGTCCAAGGCATAAAGTAACTTGGAATTCTCAGAAACAGCATGGCTTTTGCCTGAATCAAGCAGAGGCCCCTATTGAATGCAGAGCAGCATAAACCATAGCCCAGCCTAAATCCCTGCAAAAAACAAATGTCTGTTTGCAGTGACTAGGTAGCTGTTATCTGTGAATGTCAGAGGTCCTCCCTGACCACAGGGTCCAGGGGACCGTGTGCTGGACACCAGGAGGGCAAAGAAGTAACTCAGGCCCAGCCCCTGCCTTTGGGACACATAAGCTGGCATAAAGGGCCAGGAGCAGAGCTTAACACTTTTCAGGAAGCAAAGAGAGAGAACATTCATTCACACCCTGTGACTGCCGCCTGCTACAAAGGGAAAACCAGCTGGGGAAAAGGAACAGAAGGTATCCATTAAAAAGGACAAATTTGTTTTCCAGATCAACTTGTGGCTGATCCTGAAAGCAAGAGAAGCAGACTGACAACACAGAGCCCAAGCTCTTTACTAGAACTACTTTCTGTTGTTTTAAAAATGACAAGGTTTTAACAGGTTATGTCTTTCCCTCAAATATATAAATATATATATATATAATTGGTTTTTCTTACAGAGAGGAAGGGAGAGGGATAGAGAGCTAGAAACGTCAATGAGAGAGAAACATTGACCAGCTGCCTCTTGCACACCCCCTACCAGGGATGTGCCCGCAACCAATGTACATGCTCTTGACCAAAATCGAACCCGGGACCTTTCAGTCCACAGACTGAAGCTCTACCGCTGAGCCAAACCGTTTTCGGCTCTTTCCCTCTTTATAGCTACATAGAAAAGCCACTCAAGAACCAACACTGTGAGGTCATATCTGCCATGGAGTGCTGGGATCTCTATGGCTCGGAGACCTTAACTCTCATCTCTGGAGACACAGCTTGGGCTTCACTATGAGTGCCCTCTCACATGCATGGGAGACCAGGGGAAGCCCCGCTGTGGTGATCTCCTTACAGAACTCCCAGCATGCCATTTGGTTTTCCCTCCTCCTGCCTCTCCTTTATAATGCTGTGCTTCAAACTGTGAAGTAAAAAATACAGACAGTAGAAAAGGAGAGAAACTTTATCAAATACATTAGCAGCACACAGCACAAGGCTTGAGAAGGAAAAATGAACAGTTGGGGGAAGAATATTCATCTCTTCCCAACATTCTTGCTTGACAAAGATGACAAAGTTGCCCTGTCATTTTTCTCTCTCTTCTTTCCCAAGGAAAGAAGCCACACAGACTGGGCATGGTGAGACAAGAGCCCACAATGATCCCCATTGGTCCCCACTCCCTAGAGAGCCTGGAGTGGCGGGGAGGGTAAAAGGGCTTTAATTTTTAATCTTTAAAAAATTTTTAATGAACATGTATGACCTTTTCAAAGTATGTATCCCTCTTGTGTTTAAAATAATACAGTTATAAGCCCAGCTGGTATGGTTCAGTAGTTGAGTGTCGACCTATGAAACAGAAGATCACAGTTCAATTCCCAGTCAGGGCATATGGCTAGGTTGTGGGCTTGATCCCCAATGTGGGGTGTGCAAGAGGCAGCTGATCAATGATTCTCTCTCATCATTGGTGTTTCTATCTTTCTCCTTCTCCCTTCCTCTCTGAAATCAATAAAGATGTATTTAAAATAAAAAATAAAATAATACAGTTTAAAAAAAAAAGTCCTAAGGTGGGCAATCAAAAGTCCCTGAAGTCCCACGGTACACCACCTTTTCTAGCACAAATAAGTGGGAACAACAAACTGAAACAGAAAAATCTGGGAGATTCTCTAGCTCAAACCAGAAACTCAGTGTTTTCAGTATTTTAGGGAATCATCAACTTCCTGGGAAACTAAATGTCAAATGTGGGAGATTTTGCACAGGTCTATTTATTCCTACAACCCTTCCCTCCCTTACAGCCCCAACCCTCCTCGGTATCACCATTGCCGTCATCTCCATCTCCTCATGTCTTCATCATCTCCTTAGTATTCACAGCAGAAGAAACATGCTTTTCCCACTGAAACAACACAGAATTCTGCACATGTTCCTGTAGACAGCGCTCTCTCTGTCCATCAGCTCAAAGATCTGAGTCCTCCTCTCTTCTGCACCCCACAGAGCCATGGGAAAAGGAGCCCAACACTGGCACATCAGTCTGTCCTACTACCAGCTGACCAGATGCAGCTCAGACATCTGAGCCTCTGGAAAACACAGAGACTTGGGCAAAGAACAGAGAAAAGTCCTGGGGAGAAAAGTTCCTGGGAAGGCAGTTTTTGCACTTCCCTGGCAGCCACACCCTAGGGCTCCTGGCTTTACTTGCCTCCACCATCTCCAGATTCTCCTGACTGCTGACAGCCTAGGAGATGAGGAAAAGGCAGCACATTCTACCTCAGCAGGAATGGAAAGCTCAGAGGGAGCCCATGTCAAAGGCTCCCAACATGCACAGAAGGGTCACCTTGACACAGCAGCTCTCTGTCAGGGCAACTGAGGCAGCAAGAGTCTGCGGGACCATTACTCATATGAGGGCTGGGGCCTAACCCTTGGAGCACGATTCTGACCAAGGCCTCCCCTGGAGTATACCGATGCAGCCACATCACCTCACAAGCCCACTTTACTAGAGATGGTCCACAGTGTGTTAGAGTATGATTCTCATAAGAGTAAAACTTCTCTCTGAAAAATCACATGTGTTATCCCAAAACAGTTCCCCAAGAAGATGACAAGACATTCTGCTAGAAACGCACAGGCACCTGCTGCGAGAAGGTGAGAGGTAGAGAAGTGGTGAGCAGATCATCTGAGGGGGAAGAAAAGATTCACTTCACTGGCGAGAGAGGACTGCCACCTGCATTCAACAGCCAAGAAGGACACAAAGTAGTGATTTCTCCTGTCCCACACAAACCCCCAGCTACCACTCACATCTACTGTAAGGTATTACCTGGGCTCTCATCTCATCTCCACTTACAGTACTTCTCCTACACACACACACACACACACACACACACACACACACACACACACACGCACACATGTCCTCTTAGCAAAAAGGCCTCTCTTGACATGAAAAAGAATGTTAATTAAACCATCTTGACTCCCCTAAAGAATGTTTGTCTGGAAGAAAGAGAAAAGAGATCCACAGGTCAGGAGAGGAGCAGTAGGTCTGATGAAGACCTGGCTTAACTGTTGAAAATTTGAGAGCTCTTATACTGGTTTTAGTACTCACCATGTTAAACTGAGTACCATTATTTAACCCTCAGGGTACCCAAGTTACTTCACCTACATGATAAGATGACACCAAACAAAAAAACCTACAATCTCTGCTTGAAAAAATTCCTTTCCAAAAAGCCAACACCCCCCCCAAAAAAAAAAAAAAATCTTAAAATACTGAAATCCTGGAATTGAGTAGGATCTTCAAGGATTAACCATGATCTTCTGCCTCTGTGTTATGTCACTCCGGAAAACATTCTGAAGGGATGTGCAAATGTGCTATGTGCAATTCTTAAATCAGCCAAAAAGAAAATTCTCCAGCTTCCTAAAATATGTGTTGAAAAAGAATGAAGATTCACTGAATGTTGAGTACATGTCAAGAGCTTTATATATGCTTTCTTATTTAATACTTTCAATGCCAGTGGGATTGCTAAACTCACTTTATGCAAGAGAAAATGGGTAAAAACAGAACCAATACCCTGACCATATAAAGGGCAGAACTAGAGTCATACTCAGGTTCTCCTGTGCTTTAGGAATTTATTCACATGTCTTTACCATCAGGACCTCCTCCCTGGAGAAATGAAAAAGGATCAACTAGAAATTAAGCATACACTGACTGAAAAAATATTATGCAGAGACCTAAAAGCAGACTAGAGGATTGTAAGAATCAAGTCAAAGATTTGGAATACCAACAAGCAAAAACACTCCTTTGGAAAAGAAAAAGAATCCAAAAAGTTGAAGATAGTATAAGAAGCCTCTGGGACAACTTAAAGCATATCAACATCAGAATTATGGGGGTCCCAGAAGAAGAGAGAGAGCAAAATACTGAAAACCTATTTGAAGAAATAGTCATAGAAAACTTCCCTTACCTGGTGAAAGAAATAGACTTACAAATCCAGGAAGCACACAGAACCCCAAACTAAAGGAATACAAAGAGGACTACACCAAGACACATCATAATTAAAATGCCTAAGAGCAAAAGATAGAGAATCTTACAAATAGCAAGAGAAAAACAGTTAGTTACCTACAAGGGAGCACCCATAGGATTGAGAGCTGATTTCTCAACAGAAACTATGCAGGCCAAACTACGGAGTGATAGTTTTTTACAGCTGTAATAAAAAACTAATACAGAGTAGTTTTCAACTGGGTGATTTGGAGACATTTGGTAACATCTGGAGACACTTTTGTTTGTCATACCTGGGGAAGTGCCACTGGCATTTAATGGATAGAGGTCAGTGATCCTGTTAAACATCATATAATCCAGAAGACACCCTTCCCCGCTACAACAAAGACATATCCAACCCAAAATGTCAATAGAGCTGAGATTGAGAAATCTCATACTATGGTTATGTAAGATGTCATCACCAGGGGAAGAATACATGGAAATCTCTAAACTATTTTTCAAACTTCTATGTGAGCCTACAACCATTCCAAAATTTAAGTTTTTAAAAACTATATAAGCACAATCAGGGAGCTCAGTTGGTTGGAATATCATTCCGTACACTGAAAGGTTGCAGGTTCAATTCCCGCTCAGGGCCCATATCTAGGTTGCGGATTTGATTCCCCATTGGGGTGCGTATGGGGAGCAGCCGATGGATGTTTCTCTTTCACATCGATCTCTCTCTCTCTCTTAAAATCAATTACAAATATATATCCCTGAGTGAGGATAAAAAACAAACATTTAAGTATAATCTAAAGAACAACAGAGGATGCACAGCTTCTACAACCTTAAAAGTAGGTTAAAAAGAAAAGTGTAAGGTGCTTTGGGAATCTTGGGCAAATAGATAAGCTAAGGAGATGGAGTCAGTAGAAGGAAAAAATATAAACAATAAGCAAGAGGAAGAGCAATGGCAGAAGAAAGTCCCAGACAAGACCTTTCCTCAGAATCCAAGCAAGATGACAGGTCTGAGAGCGCCATACTGAGTGAAGAATCAGAGACACCAACATGGAAGGAAAAAGAGGCAAGAGTTCATATTAGATGGTCGCCTTCCTCAGTGAGCTGCAAAGCAGAGGTGTTTGCTGAGAATGAGGAGTACCTGGGTGGGAAGGGCTGTGAGAAGCTGCTGTGGGGAGTCAGGGAAGATCAGGTAGAGGCTCCTGCACTGGACACAGTGGCTCCTGAGTTTTTTCCAGCAGCACTGCAGCTGGGGGCAGACCCACAGTGAGTGCTGGGGAGAGGAGAGGTGAGACCTGACATGCTCACTTGGTAAGAAAACAAATGATACCAGAAATGATGAACTGGGAGAACAGGGAAGTTTGAGAATGCAATGAAAGCAATGAGAAAGCTCCAGAGGAAAGAGAGAGCAAAAAGAGAAAGAGAAAGACAGATGGTGGGTCTGTGGTTCAGGTTCTTAAAGGCAGAATAATCCAGGAGGTGAGGGTGAAGCTGAGCTGGGTTTCTTATGTCAAATGAAGATAGGAATCACTGATGAGAAGAAAACCATGAGGCCAGGGGCTATAAAATGGATTCTTACCCATCCTGTTTGTGGTTAACACATCCACTGGCAATTCCAAAATCTGCAGGCAGCTTTCAAGACTCTTTGTACGAAGCCCAGTGTCTCCCAAGGGAGATCTAGAGAAAAATGAATCTATAGCGATCTGAAGAAGTTCAAATAGACTCTTAGTCTGTTTGAACTACTAAAAACAAAAATAAAAAATAGACTGGGTAACTTATAAACAACATAAATTTATTTCTAAAATAAACAAATATCGAAGACAGAAAAAAATACGTCTGGAGGCTTAGAAGTTCGATGCCAGCAAGGGACATGCAGATTTGGCTGCTTCCTGGTTCATAAACGGCACTCTCCTCACATGCAGAAGGGGCAAGGGGCCTTTCTAAGGTCCCTTTACAAGGGCACTAATCCCATTCATAGGCTTCCCCCGCATGACACAGTCACCTCTCCCAGTCCCCACCTCCAATGTCACCACACTGGAGATACAGTTTTCACATATGGATTTTGGGGAAGATACAAACATTTCGTCTATGGAACTCACCTACTCCTGAAAGTGCCCTGTTACTCTCTCTCTCTCTCTCTCGGAAAAGCACTGAATTACTTTTTCTGATTCAGTTCCTCAAAAAGAGGCCAAGCTGGTATATTTGATTGCAGTGTGTACCAGAGAAGCTCCCCACCAACCCTGGGGACCAGCACACTGGACCATGGCCACAGCCTACACCCCTCCCACAGTCTGCTAGCTTACAAATGATGGCTGCTGATCAAAAAAGGTGTATGTGGCTCCACACCATGTATCTTCAATGACTGGAAAAATCATACCAAACAGGGTAGGTGATTGTTTTGAGAGGCAGGAAGTAGTAGGGGGTGGGGCATCCAGCACAAGGACATCCACAGGGTTTCTTAAAAACACAAGGTCTTTCTTACATACCTCGTTCAAAATGACAGTGAGTCTGCCCAGGAGTTCCCAGTGCCATACACAAAACGATGTTACTGGGACGCCCAGGAGTAGCCATCTGAAGAGCATGGTTCCTAGACTCCAAGGCTAGCAAATAAGACTGCAAATTTGAAAAGGAAAATGCAGAACGGCATCCACGAGAACTTAAGAACAGAAGGCCAGAACCTTGCTGATGCAGACCTGTGGCCCCAGGGAGTGCTAACCTTTCCTCCCTGTGGACTCCTTCATCACAGTGGGCACACTCTCAGCTCAACAGGGCTAGAAAGGAGAGAGTTTAAAAAAAAAAAAAAAAAGAGTATGAACATCCAAAGGTTGAGGATGGGGCTTGTGGAGGGTCCCCACCAAACATTCCTGCTTCCAGTGAGGTGGCACAGTCAAGGTGACCCATCTTCTATTGCCAAGGGTGGGACTAGCTTAAGAATTAGAATCAATCTAGTGTGAAATGACAGACTAGCAATGCTGGAGCGCAGTCCTGTCCCAGTGTCCTGCAGGGACTAAGCGCCTCCACCTGGGTCCTGGTTTTAGCTCTCTCCTTTCAAGGCCTGCTTGTCCAGCTTTCCCGTGGCCTCTGTGAGCTTCCCGATATCCTCCCAGCATTCCTCCAATAAACTCATGTTCTTTTGGTTGAGTTAGCAAAGCAGGCTTTTGTTTCTGGAAGAGAGCTTAAAAACCAGCATCACATTGGAGTCAGAAATGGCTAATCTCCTTTCTCTCTGGGGAACATGACATCAGCATATGCCTCACCCACCATCAATGGAAAGTGATGCCAGACAACTCGCTATCAGAAGGCCAGAAGAGGCCCTAAAATCACCAGGGAAGTGGGCTTTATCCAAGGACTAAGGGAGACAGAAGGGCCTGGCATTGCAGAAATGCAAGGGCGAGAACGGAGCACAACAAACAGGCAGCCCCTTCATTATTCAATTACTCACTCTGTAAATTGAGAATTAATGTTCACGGGTTCTGGTGAGTGACATAATTACAATTTAAAAGGGGCAATTAATCATCGGCTTGTTGTTCACTGCCTTGCCGGGAGTCTCGTGCTCCATGAATACCAGTAAAGCTACAAAAGGATTAAACACATAAATGAGTATGACCACCAAATTCCAGCCTTCTCTAGCTCCCTCTCCTTGCAACTCCCTTGACTAGGCTAAGCCACACTGGATCGCTACATCTGTTTCTCATTCCTGTGACATTCCTCCGACCTTCTTCAAGCCTCCACCTTCTGAGCATGCCCTTCTTCTTCATGGCTGATGAAAACAACAGGGCTTCCTAAAGTTGTGCACTGCAAGGTCAGAAAAAAAGATGCTGGGCCTCCAGCTCTCAGCTCTACAGGGATAGAAAGGAGTAGAAGAAAAATAAGAGTTGAGTGAGAAAAGCACGGGAAGGAGAAAAGAGCAACAGAGAGGCAGAAAGAGGGGCAGACTGGAAAGATGAGTTCTCAGAATGGGCACCACGCCAATGTCAGGCTCTGAAAGCAGGGCAGGCCAGCCTCTTCTCAGGACCAGTGACTTCTGTCTACTCAGTACCCCCGCCCCCCTCCAGTTCTGACCCCTTTGCTGATGACCAGGTGCTCAATCAGACTCTAAGAATCCAGGCCCAGGCTAGGAGGGAGCAGAGGCATCTCTGGTTTCTTCTAACATTAAGAGTGAAACAAAGAGTTCTCCCAAAGGATGTAAGTCCGGGGGGGGGGGGGGGGGGGGGGGGTTCCTTAAAGGAAGACAACCTCAGGGATCTAGTTCCACTGCATAAAACTTGGGGCAAGAATGAGTATTTGTGTCTCCATGCCTCAGGACAGATCAGTTACTGCTTCCAGTTCTGAGCTCGGAAATAGGCATGCCAACCTGAGACTTCTCTGAGCAAGATCTGTCTCAGCTTTTCCACTGGCATCCCTAGTAAGTCCCACAGCAGACACTGTACTAGCCTCTCATGGCCATTCCCACAAGGCTTCTAATTCCCCACGTTTGTGGGAAGTGGAAGCCTCTGATGGCAGGAAAGGCAAGCCCCTTTGCAAACCTTGGGGGGAAATTGTAACAGCCCCAAATTGTAATCCAGGCTTCTCTATTGTGGTGCTTGGTCTGAATGGTCATACATGCTAGCCAGCGAAAGAGAAGTGTGTAACTCTCTGAACAATGGTCTTGCCTAAATGAAGAAACATTTCCATGATCCTACCCCTTCCTGCTTAAGACCCTAGTGTGAGGACTGGATGTCCCATGATGATGACAGACACTGGTGTGAGCATTAAATGTCATGGACTTGAGGGACGCTGGTGTGAGGACTGGATGACATAGGACTGTGAGGGATGCTGGTGTGAGAACTGGATGCCCTGAGATTGTGAGAGACATGCTTTGAGGACTGGATGCCTATAAGTGTGAGTCATATCAATGTATTATCTATTCAAAAATAAAAATATAAGTGAAAAAATAAATAGAAAAAGGAGTAAACTCTTCCTTGGGTGTTTCCTTAACTTTCGCTATTCAAAGACTATCTAGTGAATTTTGCAGTATCTGTGCATCACCTTATTTTATTTTTTTAAAGATCTATCTTTGCTCTTTTAACTTAAATTGGTTTTAAAACTTTATTTAACTAGCAATAATGGAAAATCATTATCACTTGCCATTATTAGAAGTTACATGTTAAAGCAGATACAATGAAAATAAAACATTCTTAAATTTTTTATAGCTAGACCTCCAAAATGTTGAGCCTGACATGTGCACTCCATTAAAAAGGACTGGATGTCCTGTGACTAGGAGTGATGCTGGTGTGAGGACCCGCTGCAAACATAAAAGCATCATGTTGAGCCTTTGTTTTTAAATAATCAGAAGTTAAAATAAAATTGAAAAGAAGAATCTTTTTCAATAACCCCTGTATGATTTGCTTATTTACCGTATTAGTGATGAAGATACTGGCAGTGTCTGGGACACACTTGAGAATCAACAGGAGAAATCTTTTCTCACACTCTTATTGATCAGGCCTCTATTGCTCACTCTGATTTACTCAGGAGTCCAGTATATATTAGACACTGAGCTGGATGCTGAAGGGAATAAAGATAAATGAGACATGACTTTTTCTGCCAGGAGGAGTTCGTAACTTAGGAGGGGCGGATTAACAAAGACAGAGAGCCAAAGATGGGAGAAAAATAGATGGAGTAGCTGAGCAACACCCAACCTCCTCTCCTCTTCTCCGCACCAAAATGTTTTTACCTGAATGTGCACTTGATCTTAGCCAAAAGGCCAAGAAGTTATTAATCTGAATGTAATCATGAGGAAATGATCAGATGTATACAAGTCCAGAGACATTTTAAAAAACTCTTCGACAATGGAATCTTCATAATATCAATGTCATAAAAGACTACACAATGCCTAGACTACTCTTCTACTAGATTAAAGGACACTGTAGGGATACAATATGTATTGAATTGAATCATTGATTTTTAAAAGACAGATATCAAGGACAGATAACAAGGATACCCAGAAAAACTAAATACGGCCTATACAGGGTGGGGCAAAAGTAGATTTATAGTTATGAGCACATGAAGTAGAGTTAATTTTTATATTATTATGTATTAATTATGTTATTTTTCCATACAAACAAGTATATTACATATAGAATATGATCATTTTATTGTAGTTAGGTAGAAATATTCTTGTTTTTAGGAGGTGAAGTATTTAGGGATGAAATGACAATGCCTGCAAGTAACTCAAATGACTCAACAATAATAACACTGGAGAATGTTCTGGATTTGGCAGGCAGGACGAATCGATGGCATCTCTGAAAGAATCATTGTGGAAGAGGCTGACCATCAGATTACAAAAACTCCATAAATGAGCAGGCAATCAGAGCTTCAAGCCATTGGTAGGAGGGATGCTGGGGGATCAGCAGAGTGTGGAACTGGAGAGGACAGGGAGATCTAACCATGTTGGTGAGCCAAGAAAGAGAGGCAGCCGAGAATGAAAAATTTCAACAGAGCACGTAAGAAGACACTGGAATCAAATGGAAGGTTTACTCAGGAAGGGTGCTTACCACTTATTCTTTACTGAAGATCAATCAAAAGGTAAAGTGCTTAAATTCCTTGTGATGCAGGTTGGACGGAAGGAAAGACTTTCTGGAAGAACACATTCGTCATTGGCCTCAGAAGGGGAGGTTATGGCCAGTTTCAAAGCAGCCCTTCCTACAGGGTACCTGCTAGGGGACAGTCTTGCTGGCCCCATTCATCCTCCTCCAACTTTTCAAAGGCTGCACATACCTCCTTGCTCAAATACAACCCAAGGAGTGGCTTGAGAATTAAAGTTAATTGCTAAAAATGAGTCAGCAGTAAACAGGCTCAATATTAAGAGACACAAAACCCACATCTTAACGTAAAAGAAAAGAGTCAGCTGCTAAAGCAATCCCACATCCATCCCATGAGACCCTCTTTCAGAGACCTCCATTTTCCCAACTCATTTCCTCACAAGAAGAAAACAATCATCCTCTACTGTGCCTACTTTCAGACTGAATGGATGGTCAAGAAGATACAGTTTAACAGGCTTTGATTTGCTCTGGGAAATGAGATGCAGTTCAACACCACTATGATTTGTAAAGCTATTTACATAATTAAAAATACAGACAAGTGACACGAGGAGGTGGGTTTGGTTAATGAAGTTACAGTAGAGCTAAAAATAGCAAACAGCTACAGGCTGGAGGGGCGCTGAGGACAGCACCTGCTGATGGCCACTGAGGGCCATGGGAAGACTGTCATTCACCGAGGGCGTCCTTTCTATTGTATTTAGCTGGGGCCTTTTAATTAAGATTTTAAAGCTCCCCATGGACATGGAGCAGCTGGTGGTGGCCTGTTTTACAGATTACAAACTTGAGGTTATCAACAGGCCACAGAGGGTTTGCAGGAGAGCTAACCTGGTTCCAAATCCCAGCCCTAAAACTAACCAACAATCTGCATTCTCCAAAAGACTTGAGGGTAGCTTCATCTGAATGAAAGTTTGAAACCTGGTGGGACTTTGGACCATATTTAGCTTTTAAATTTGCTTTGTTTCTACCACACAATTTCTTCACTCTCCTCCAACTCCTCCTTCTTTTTTTAAAAGTCTGAATATTTGCTGACATTTAAAAATTCCCAGTAGACCCTGTAACTCCAGCTGAGCACTGCTAGGAACATACTCTAGGCCCACAGCAGGGGCTGCCCGTGGAGGGGCTGTGTGAGCCTCACAGTCCCCTGTCCTCACCATTCCCTGTTGTCTTCCATTGTCCATTCTCACCTGCTCCTGTGGCCTGGTTGGCCCTAGAAGGCATTTACATCTATAACTTTTGATCTAAACATTACTTAAAGTTGGCTCAGGTTTCTAGGCTGTGCCACTTCATCCTGTTTACTCCAAGATATCTCTGTGCTGTGTAAGAGTAGCATTTCCTATTTAATTTTTTAAAAATAATTCCTGGCTCTGGTTTCAGTTTGGTGAAGGAGTCTGCACTCTTCCCCACTTCCAACGATCTACACATCATAAACAATACAGCCCTGCCCTCACAAGGTGCAGAAACCTTTTATTTTTTTAAATCGTTTTTTTCATAGTAATGCATTCCAACTTCCCTTTTACTCCTTCCCACTACCACCTCATCCCTGTGTTACCAAAGTATCTTTCCTTGGACCTGCTCAGACAGATTACTATACCTTTTATTCTGAAGACAATATCCCCAAGTACAACCTGAAATTTTATCAAGAAAACAAATACTTGTTTGATTTGTTAAAGATTTTTTTTTTTTTTTCCCAAGCAGAAACACACAGGAGGAAAAGGTAGAAATCTGAAATCTGTACTAGTACTAGTCAGTTCACAGGTATACAAGGTGGGCAAACCAAACAAATGTGACATGATTCTTGCTTTTGTTAAAACAAGATACATGCAAATAACCAGACTAAGATGAAACAAAAAATTTATGATTTGTAGAGAATGAGGAAGAAAGCCAGAAATGATGCTGCACACCTAGTGAGCGCCTGCTGCATGCCCAATATGCCACTGAGACACTCCACCCCTTCACGCTCCCTTGGTCTCCTGGAGCTGACTGCTGGGGCCCCAGAAGGTCCTCCCGCCTCACTTCCCACAGCTCTCCCCCACTCTCACTGAGGAGCCTTCCAGCCTCCTTGTTAGCCCCCAAGCTCACCAAAGCAGCTCTTTGCCTCAAGGTCTCCCCACCTGCTGTCCCCTCCACCTGTAAAGGTCCTGCTGTAGATATCTTCATGGGTCACTTCTCATTTCTTTCACATCACTACTCAAATGTCATCTTTTCTATATAAACGTGAAACCCCTTTTGGGATGACAAAAATGTTTTGAAGTTAGATAGAGGTAATGTTTGCATAAGAATGTGAATGTACAAAATGCCACTGGATTAACACTAACGTATTATATTTATTTCATCTCAGTAAAAAAGAAAAAAAAAGAAAAAGGAAAAAAAGCACACCTACCCTTCACTCTCCATCTTTTTAAAAACAAACCTTGTTTTTCTTCATTATACTTACCATTTGACCAATTATCTTTTTTTTCTTTTACTAAGTCTCTCCCTATACTTACGTTCCCTCCATATAACTCTAATATAAGCACAAGGGATAAGAATTTGTTCTGCCCACATCGTATCCCAATGCCAAGAACAGAGCATGGAGTACTCATGCTCTAATGTGTTAAGTGAACAAGTAAATGAATGGTTTCTCATTTAGTCCTCATCCTCTGTGAACCTCCTGGCTGTTACAGATGAGGAAACTAAGGCCTTTGAGCCCCTCCAGCCTGCAGTGTGGGTATGACAGAGTGGAGAGAAACCTCGATTTACAAAGGAGGTGCAATCCTGGCAAGAAAGAAAAACTGGTGAGAGTCCTGGCCAGTTTGGCTCAGTGCATAGAGTGTAGGCCCATGGACTGAAGGGTCCCGGGTACAATTCCAGCCAAGGGCATGTATCTTGTTGCAGGTTCCTGGGCTCTGGTGGGGGTGCATGCAGCAAGCAACCAATTGATGTGTCTCTCTGACATTGATGTTTCTCTCTGTCTCTCCCTCTCTCTCCCACTCTCTGTAAAAAAAAAAAAAAAATCAATGGGAAAGTATCCTCGGGTGAGGATTAACAAAAAAAAAAAAAGCACCAAAACTGGTGAGACACAAACTCCATATTCCCAATTACCTAGATCAGTGGTTGGCAAACTCATTAGTCAACAGAGCCAAATATCAACAGTACAATGATTGAAATTTCTTTTGAGAATCAAATTTTTTAAATTAAACTTCTTCTAACACCACTTCTTCAAAATAGACTTGCCCAGGCCGTGGTATTTTGTGGAAGAGCCACACTCAAGGGGCCAAAGAGCCGCCTGTGGCTCTCCAGCTGCAGTTTGCCCACCACAGACCTAGAGCATTACAGTCAGGGTGGAGTCCCCTCCCAGATCCAGGCAGTGAGAAAGCTGTCACAGCAGACACTGCCTCATTCAGGGCGCCAGTTCTCTAGCAGCTAGGGCTTCCCCTGGCAGTTTTTTTGGAGACTAAGGAGAAGAATTTTAATAATGTTCATCTTTCTCCTACAAAACTATCGATTCTCAATAGTGGGCATTTTTAACAATCACCCTAGAGGCCTCTGCAATCTCTATTTCCTTTCTCCACCTGCCCAAGCCCCAGTTTCTAATGCATAGTGGGGTTGTGGGTAAGGCAGAGGGTGACTGAGAATCCTGGCCGCAGCCAGACAAGCCTAAAGGTCTGCCTTTGCTTTGCAGCTGCAATTTTCATCTGGTCCTCCAGCTCCAATACCTAGAGACCACGTGCTGTGACGTGGGTCCACCTTCCTGAGCCTCAGTCATTTCAGAGCAGGCTGAGACTGTCCCTACCTAACAGGCTAATCGTGAGGATAACTGAGAAATTTTATGCAAAGCACCTAAACCAGGACCAGCCAAAAGGAGTGGCTATGTCTACACACACAGGTGTGGGTGTGCACACTGTACACAGTACCTTGAAGATCAAGCATTTCACAATAGTTAGATACAACTGTTCCCATTTCATAAATTTAATGACAACAAATGTTAATACATTGAATTTACAAATAAAAGGAATGACTGGTATTCTTTTTTTAGACTAACGGAATGTTCCTTTTTTTTTCCTTCCGAAGCCACACAAGTATATCTGCCTTTAATGAGACAGTTGTGCCTACCTGTCAGGTCTAAATAATCGGGCTGCCAAAAAAAGAGCTACAGTGACTCAAATACAGATATATTGCAGAATCCCTGGGGAGCTTAGCGAAACTACAAGATTTCAAGGAACAGTGTGAAAGACACTTCCTGATGCTATGCTATGCAGCACAGCCTCCGAGATGACTGTCCAGCCAATACTACCAACCCAGAGCTCCAGACAGATGCCCAGGGCCTTTCAGACATGGGCACTAGCTCAGGTCCTTGGACAGGTCACCTACCCTCATACAGGCTTCTGTTCCCCTGTACAGTGACAGAGCTGAGCGAGGCAAACTCAGAACCTGTTCCCAGCTCTGAGCGTTTATAATTATACATCTCCTTCCCTACTGAAGACCGTTCTGCTGTATGCCAGCCAGGACAGACCCTGCTCAGAGAGAAGCGATTTACTCAACTCTAATTCTTTTTAACCCTTCCCCCTCCTCACATTCTTGCCGGTTACCATTTGGGTCTGGCGCACCCTCTTCTCTGGAGCCAGAACACTGTTTTGTTTTTTGTTTTGTTTTGTTTTGTTTTGTTTTGTTTTGTTTTTTCAGTCTATCATTCCTCACAGACCTGAGGAGCCCTGATCCTCTCTGCAGTTTCCCTTTCCCCAGGATTTTAGAGGAGGACCTCTCATTATCTCCACTGGGAAGATGCCAGGCCCAGGAAGACTGACAGCAGCCTCATTTCCTCCTCGTGGCCATCTCTTTGTCTGTTTCTTAAGGACAGTGGGGATGCTTCTAAGGGACAGCATCCAAAGCCGAAAGACTGAGGTGCCTACCTTCACCGTCAGGGCTCCTAAGCATGTCCTCCTAAAAAAGGTAGAGGATGGACTCTGCAGTGGCTAAAAACAAAATTCATCTGGTGATCCCCAAGGAGAGAGACATCAGGGTTCCCAGCAGCAGTTACACAGCAAAAATCAATCTCCCCTGAAAACCAATTAGGATGAGAGCGCAGGATTTTCACTTTGGCAGCTGAGCTGCTCGAAGCAGCCTGCTTTGGAAACATCAGGAATAATGTTCCTACAGGCTGGGCCCCTTGCCCCGACTCCTTCCTCTGCCAACAGCCAGCACCTTAGAAAGAGCTCCCCCAGGAGGAGTGCCCCTAGGTGCCCTGGCTCAGAGTGCACAGGGCAGTTTGAACACTCCCCGTGGGCTGAATACCTGGCTTAGGAGCCGGTGGAAAGGATGTGCTGACCAGAAGCCAGGTGTCGGCACCACCTCCAAGAGGGAATGAATGGTTACTGAGGATCTACAGCAATCAAAGCACTGAGCAAGGCACTTTGAGTATGTTTATACTCTGTCCTCGCAACAACCCTGTAAAGTAGATGTTACTGTCCCATTTTCCAGATGGAGAAACTAAAGCCCAGGCCACACAAATTAAGTTTTGTTTGTTTGTTTGTTTGTTTTTGGATGTTTCTTCTATTCACTACCTACCTCTTCGGGCAGTTCAGACTATAGCTAGAAGGACTGGAACTCTATCTGCTGAGACTATTTTATGGACTAAGGAATAGGTAACTTTCTTATCTACCTGTAAACCAGAGATTAAAGACAAAGGCCACAGGGGTTTCTGTGTTGCTGTGAACTCTTTAAAGATGTGGATCGTTCTAATAGGGTCCCCCACTACACAAAGAATTTGTACACCACCTTCACAGGAGTATTTTCCCAACAAAGGCTACAGGCAGGCAACCCCTGTCCTCCCTTCAGGAAAGTGGCACCTCATGAGCTTTTTGGATGGCATCAACTTCCAGTGGGCATGGCATCTGTGTGCCCGCACCACCAAAAGACTCCTGCTAGAGTGTCACAGCCACAGACAGAAAGAACAAAGCCTGGAGGCGCTCCCTTAGCCCACTGCTGAGGAAAGGCAGCCCACAAAGGCCTGGGCCGTGTGCCTGCAGGCCAAAAAGGAGGGACAGGCGGGGGTGGTGGGGAGAAGATGAGACAGAAAAGAGAGGTAGGAGTGTGCTGGTGTCTATCTGAGAGAATGCCAAGGGCCTGATAAGGATGACAAAACTCAGCAAGCCCTCTTTAGTAGCAGCTGTTTCCCTGTCCAGTCATTACTCAGGATCTATTACTCAGGATCCACCCCAACCAGCGGAGCAAAGGCAGGCAAGGAGGGAAGGCAGGCCTGCGGGCAGGCTGCAGCATGCTCACCGGAATATCACTAGGATGATTTGCACCAGGCCAGGAGCCCCTGCGCAGCCCTCCTCTCCTCCGCCTCCAGCAAGGCTCCTACAGCCAGGACTTTGGCTTCTCAGTAGAAATAAGCAAGAAAGTCCGTGTTTGGTTGCCAACTTCAGGCTCCTTAACTCAACAGCTATTCGCCAGGGGAAGTTCAAGTCACCACTGTTAGTTGATTTCTCTATGTCCCTTCTCTGGGCCTTGAAAATCTCTTTGGATGCCAAAACTGTGGCAGTCCATCCACCCACAGCGAAGTCAGAACCTGCTTGTTTTGCAAAAGAGAGCCAAAAAAAAAGGCACATGGCGATGGGGGATGGGGGAAGGGGAAGGGGGGATGGGGAGTGGGGGAGGTACCAGTTCCAGCAGGAATCTTCCTATCTTTCCTCCCACGTGAAGAAGGCCACAGACTGGGCTCTTAGTTTGGCCTTAACCTCAGTTATTTGTCAAAGAGAAGCAACGTGACTTACCGGCTCTGGGAAGAGAATAACCTGTAGTTGAGGAGTGAATGCCCCAGTCCGCCCAGCCCAGCCCATCCTATCCTAAAACCCCAACATTTCTCATTCCTTATCTACTCCCAGCTGTTCCTCCTCTACATTTTCAGCACCCAAGCCAAGCCATGAGCACCCTTCTGGATGAAGAGTAAAATACCTCAGGAGAGGAGGGGGCCCCTCCCCCCACCTTCACCTCCCCCACGCAGCCCACAGAAGGGGCTGAGGGCAAGATGCCTCCCCACTGGGCAGCCTCATCCAGTAATCTGCACCAGTTTCCAGGGCAGCAACAACAAAGGGAGGCCTCACGAGACAGACAAAGACAAAACCCTAGGTCTCCCAACAAAAGGTGAAGGGGGCAGTAGGAGATCCAGCCCAGAATAATGGGCCTTTCTCGCATTCTCAGCTAGATCCAGGCCCTCAAATGGAGCACATCAGAGGGAGGGGCCTGCCCTCCCTGCTGGCTGGAGGCCAGCTCCCGGGACTCACATCCTCCCAGCCAAAGGCTGGCCCAGGACTGCCACCTAGAGGGCCCAACACGCAGTACAGGAAGATGTTCCAGGACAACAGGGCCTCAGATGGTTCAGAAAGCACAAGGCTGGGCAATAACCAAAATCATTACCACACAGTCCCGGGGACCAGTCACAGGAAGAAAAATGGGAAGGAGTCTTCCCCACCATTCCTAAACCTGGACAAGCAGCACCTGCCCCAGAGCCTTCCCCCAGCAAGCAAAAATAATGCAATAATAGCAGCATGCAGAGTACCTGGCCCCAAAACTTAGGATCAAATAAAAGATTTAACCCTAACGTTCTGGTCCAAAACCTGATGTAAAGTCCTTAAGACAGAAAATCCTTTACACGGGGATCAAATGAGCGAGTCGGGCAGAGTAAGGAGCCTTGGTAGGGGGAAGCCTGTGTAGCTCCTTCAATTGTGAACAACCATGAGGACACTTACTGAGACCTACTATGTGTCAAGCACTGCCCTAAGCACTTACACACATTATCACGAGAAGTCCTCATGGCAATCTAGGAAACAGGCAAAACGGTCATCCCCATTTAACAGAAGATGTGAAGGGACTTAACCAAGGAGTACAGCTCGAGCAAGATTTGATCCTAGCCCTTGAGGCCAGGCTATGCCAGTGCCTCAAATTCCAGCTGCTGGACATAACAAAAAAACTCTCTACCTTAAAATTATAAAAACCCAGGTCTGTTTTGAACAGAGGGTCCAGCAAGAACCCTTTTACTCTAGGGGAGCAGAGACAAGAATCAAGTTTGGCAAGGCAGGCAAATTCCTCTTAGGGAGAAAAAACAACTCTGTTCAAAGCAGTGCTATCAGAGACCAAGAGGAAAACACCAGGCCCCAGAGACCTGTCAGGCGGCACAAAGATAAAACACACATTCCCTTTCTCCAGGCCTGGTGGCGACTCCAGGGAAAACCTGAGGGCAAGATAAATAAGAATGCCCTCCTCCACACAATCTCTCTCCCATGCTTCCAGAGCCTCTGGAGGTCAAGAGGGCCGTACTGGGGTCAGCACAGAGCACCATCCGCCTGCCCTCTATCAGCTGCATTTTCCCATGGAGGTGGGCCAAGGCTAAGCCTCTGACAGTGCCCCCAGTCCCCAGAGGAATTTCATAGATTCTTCATTAGCCTGGGAGCACTGCCTGCCCACCTGTTAGAAGAACGTTTTGTTGATGGTGACAGATGGGGCAGTGCTAATGGGTTGCCTTTAACTGAAATGCAGGAAGATGCAAAGGGAATTAGCTGGGTGGGTCTGCTCATTCAGGAGGGGGCTTGGTAGGAAGCTGAGGAAACTGACCCAGGACCTCACACTCCAGAGGCGGCAATGTTCAACAGGGCAATAACCAATGAGCCAGTGGCCAGGCCAGCGTGAACCACCAGTCCAATTCTTCTCCCTGGAACAACTTCCAGGAGGGAGTCAGTCCCCAATCCTAGAGGACTTTTCTTCTCTCATTCCATCAGATTTGCTGGAAAACAATGTCCCTCTGTGAGGTCTGGCCAGGACCCAACTGTGGACAGATGGGCAGGGGAAGAGCCATGTGCCTTGCCATATTCAGCATCCTGGTAGGTCATCTTCAAAACAACAGAGACATCTATCTGTGAAGGGCCTCAAGGTCGGCTGCCTAGAAGGCATGTTAACCACTAAGAAGGAAAAGTCAAAGACAACTCAACTCTACAGGAACATGCCCCTTTGCCACTCAGAACCACCTTCATGAATGGGTAGAGCCAACAGCATTATATCTTCTCTAAGGCCCTTTACTGCTAAATGTACAGAATTGAGCAGTTATCACAATAGCAAAAATCGTTTATAAATGACCGAAGCACATATTTAGGAAGAAGACAAGTTCTGTGATGGACATTCTTAGTTGGAGGTCCATAAAAGCATCAGGAGAGACGTGTCCAAGCAGCACCTAGAAATGCAAGGCCCTGATCAGAGGTCCAGCCACAGGTAGATGACGGAGGAGTCTTTGAGTGAGAACAAGGAGGCGGGCAATAGTGGCAAGCTTCCAACTGTCCCTAACACATTCTTCCCTTCCTCCGTGTAACAGTGTTTTGTCAGGGCACCCAGCTAGACTACATTTCTTAAGCAATCTATAGTTAGGTGTGGCCATGTGACTGACTGTCTTCGGGCAATACGCTATGGACAAAAGTGGCGTTGAGGTCTTGCCCTTAAATGACTGAGTAGGTGTGAGCCCACTGGCCTCTTCCCTTTCACACAGGCTGGAAAACAAGAGAGCTGAAGCAACCACCTTGAACCCATAGGTGCTGAAGCTGGCAGAGCCCCGCCTGCCCTGAACTATCCACCCACCTCTAGACTGTTACATGAAAGAAGAATAGCTATATCTGGGGGCCTCTTGGTTATAGCAGCTCAGTCTCTGCCCTAACTGATAGGACCATGTGTGGACAGCACATCTATATGAGTAGGAAGAGGCCAGAAGAGCACAGATGGTTCATTCCCCTAGGTATCCCCTCGTCAGCAGAGAGCATCCGGCTCCAGCCAGTAGTCCCAAAGTCATGTGCAACACTTCCTTCCTCCTCATCCCACAAACCCACACTTGTCCATTCTTTCTCTGTGCAATTCTCCCCACCCACCTGGTCACTGTTCTTTATCTGGGTCACTGTAACACCTCACCAGGACTCCTGGGTGGCTTCCTGTTGATCTCCCGCCTCTGCTCTCGTCCACTCCAAGCCACCCTGTCCAGAATACCTTTGTGAAAACCTTTCACAGGCTCCTTCCTGCATCTGAACAAACCTCCCCCATGCCTAAAAGTTCCTCTAACTCACTGAGCTCCCTCCTACCCCGAGGCCCATGACCATGCTCTTCCTTCTGACCGCAGGGTCCTCCTCACAGTTCTTTGTTTAACTCCATTCTTCCTCTAGGTCTACGCTCACATTGGTTCTTCAGAGAAGCCTTTACTAACCTCCCTAACCTTCACCAAGTCCCTACTGTTTCTCTCTCTCTCTCTCTCTCTCTCTCTCTCTCTCTCTCTCTCTCAATACCTTGATCTTTAATAGCATTCTACTTATCTTAGTTTATAATTCAATGAATATTTATTTGCCTAATATCTGTCTCTCCAACTGGACCAGGACATGTCATTTCTGTGAACCGGCAATTGAGCCCCTTGGAAAACGTGTTAAATGGCTAAAGCATACAAATTAATGGAAGTGAAGGCCAAATAGTAATAAGTTTGAGAAGTGAAGTTATGATATCACCACTATGATTTCAAAATACTACAATAAAGGAAAGACCCAGTTTGCAACTAGAGAAGCTGCTAGAAGATGTGCAGTGGTTTCCGACAGAAAGTGAGTGTAGGGAGTGGGAGGGCAAGCTCCAAGGGCCCAGGAGGGGCTAGAGCCACCCCGGCAGCAGATAAGGCACCTTTGGAAAAGATGGAGAAGAGAGGGCGGCGAGGCAAGCTGAGTTGGAGCTGAACAGGACGGTATAGAGAGGGCACGGGATGGATGCAGTGAGTAATGCCACAGAAGCTGGCTGAAGAGAAGTAAGTGACAGGAGGGATGAGCCAGAAGCAGGGAAGTCAGAACCCATAGCCCTTCAGCCTGGTGTGTAACTTCCTCTTGTGGCCCTCAGGAGCCGAGGCCCAGGTGCAGAGAAAGCCAACGGTGGGACTTACCCATGGCTGAAATCTGGCAAAGCGGAGCAGAGGAAGGACATGAGAAGGGAAGGAAGGAGGGAAGGGAAGAGGGTTTTGGCTGTAACTAGCTGTCAGTACAGTTCCTGCAGGGCAGGCAGGGGCCTGAGGCCAGGAGATACAAAGAGGGTGAAGATAAGGGTTCAGGGGGAGTGAGGGAGGAGAAGAGTTTTAAAAAGAGGCTTCTGGACAGAAACAGAGCAGCGGCCATACTAAAGGGAAGATAGAAATACAATCAGCTTTAGGCCTCACAAAGAAAATGTTTATGATTTTCTTTGAGGACTTACTACAGTGCGAACATTTCCTAGATGTTTTACGGTATCATTTAAAAGCCATACTAAACCTGTGGCCTGTGTGCATTTTCACTTCTCATTTACAGCTGGGAACTTGAAGAGCACGAAGATATCAGCAGAGATGGCAAACACAAGTCTCTCTACAACACCTACATGACCACCCTTGACCATATTAAGGCCCAAATATCCTAAGTCATTGTTCTCCTGGGGATTTTAGAGACAAATCAAAAAAACCGAGGCAGCTCTTGAGGGGAAATAAGGAGTTGAGATAAAGTGGGGGAAAGGAAATTGCTCCAAAGCTTCAAACATCTCAAAAGAGAAGCCAGTGGTCACAGAGGCCCTATCCAGTAAAAAAAAAAAAAAAAAAAAAAAAAAAAAAAGGGGGGGGGGGGGGGAGATGGCCTTTGGGACCATGATGAGAAACTCAGGATGAGACAACTAAGACTGAGGTAAAGATTCTCCTGGTCCCCCTGGGCCTCCTTGAGACCCCACAGACACCCTCCTTGCCCCCAGGTCCTCCTGTCAGTGCCAACAGAGCACTGCTCACACAGCAATGATTTAAATAAATCCTGAGGCCGCAAAACCCACTGCTCAGGAGCAAAGATTAAGGAAGCAGTGCAGAGAATCAAGAAGGGGAAAAGGAAAAAAAAAAAAAAAAAAGGAAGAAAGGAAACTGGCCACATACCCAGCTTCCTAGAGTTAACAGTCTTACTCATTTCTCTTCAAAAACCTCTTAGAAGAGGTTAAGCACACAATAGGCTATCAAAAGCGCCAGGCGGCAGGGCTGCTTGAAATTCCACACGTGTTCCCTGGCTATGTATTTCTATTAATGTCCAGAGTGTGTCAGCATGAAGATAAGGTGCCGACATCATGTCCGACTAGTCAACTAGAGAATGGGCCCCATGCTCCACATTGTCTGACACTCGGGGACCCCAGAACAGAGGCCCTTCTGCAGAGCCTGCCCTGCGCTCACGGGCACACCTACTGCGGTGGCCAGCAAGGATGGAGGTGCAGAGGAGAGGAGTGGGGTCCACGCAGGGCTGGGGGGAAAGTCCTTGTAGGGCTGTGTGTTGGGAAAGGGTACAAGAGAGGGCAGAGTCAGCACAGTAACAGGAGAGTAGGTGACTCACTGCCCTGCAGCTGGGGCTAATGTGGGAGTGGAGGTGGGGGTGGGTAGGGGTGAGCCATGGAGCTTCCGAGAACCTCTCCCTGGAGACTCCATCCCAGCGGCTCCTCCCAGTGGCATCAGAGCCCTGCTGCTTGGTGTGAATCACACAAAGGCCTTGGACACAGAGCTGCTCCGCTGGGCTCTCTGCTGGGCTGCTCCCGCACTCCCATCCGGTCCCAGCAAAGGGCAAAGCACCGGAATCCTGCAGAGAAACTCTGCTGGACTCAGCAAGGCAAGGTGGGAGGAAGTGCTGCCAAGAGTTGGGGTGCCCTGACTCCACCAGAATGTGTGCAAGTGGGCTCTCTCCTGAGCCTCATAAGAGTGAGGACTCACAAAAACACTGCAATCTGGGGTTCGAGGAGAAAACAAGCCAGGACCGTGCAGGCACCAGGGCATCAGCACCCCTTCTCCCAGCTTATATTTGAGAGAAGACCATGCCCAGAAGGACCTGGGTGGTTTGCTTCAGGATAGAAGAGCACAAGGTGGAGAGGGATGTGCCGCACCTGCTGCTGATAATGCCACCAACTCAGGTGAAAAAAGCCGGACTCAGTAACAGCCACCATTCCTGCCCTCTGTGTCTTGTCCCTTCTCTGCCATGGTAAAAAACAGTCCCCTCTTGTATCTTTTGGACACGGATTAGTCACCTGTTCAGCTTCTCTTCCCCTGAATTTGGGGGAGTTGGCACTATACAAAGAAAAGAATGAACTGGCAGTCTTCCACGTGCCTGATAGCACGCTGGAATTTCTGCTTACAGCATGTCACTGAAACATTCTAACAATGCTAGATGCTTGCCATCTGACATGTGAGGACACTGAGGCTCACAGAAGTTAAGTAACATGTCCAGTGTCACAGAGATGGCACTTGGTGAATCTCCTTCCACGTTGCCATGCTACAGAAAGTACAGCTTGTCACTTAACCAGCCTCCAGCCCCGTCTTCAAGAACATAACCTAACTGTTTTGGGGGCAGGGGCGGTCAAGTGCCCAGCTGAAATTACTCACGATCCTCTTTCAGCCAGAGGTGACCCGGTGACACAGTTCTGCTAATGACAGTCCCTGGGAAAGGTGTCCCTCCCACATAAAGCAACAAAACTTAACTTGGAAAAGGCTTTTTTTCCCTTCCTTCCTCCAGACTAGAAAACTGCCACGATGCCTGGAGGCACAGGAGCCATCTTGCAGCCCTGAGAGGAGCCGCATTAAGGATGGCTGGTCACAAGGAAAGGAGGACTCCAATGGACCCCTCCTGATGGACGGAGCTACCATACGGGATTATCTGCCCCAGACTCCTGTTCTCCTATAGTGAACAACCCCCACTGTTTCAGCCACAGCCACCTGGGCTGCCATTACAGCCGAGACTGCTTCTGATTGGCACACATTTTGCACTGAGAGCAATCATCTTGGCACCCAGACCTAGCTCAGCTCTTGAGTGGACACACAAGTATTATAAAAAGGAAAAAAATCTGAGACTTCTCTTGTCCCACTTATTAGTGTTTGCCAGCTAAATAATCCCTTTTTAATTCTTTACTGTGCTGGTAGCCAACAATGGCATCTACCCAAGAGGGCAAACACATGCTGCTTAACTGACTAATCTAAAACATTTTTTCACTAAAAAGAAAAATTAAAAAGGAAGAATGATAGTTTCCCAAAGACTATATGAATAGACAACACAAATAGACTTAAAATAAACCGTGAGCCTCCCCTCTGCCCAGTCCTGCTAACATCCTAAAGGCACATGGAAGACGGCAGGCACCAGCCTAATTTCACACAAGCAGGAAAGAGGAGAATAGACTGTTGCCAAGGTCATTTGGGGCTGTGGGATTAGCCCCATTTGGTCCACAGGCATGAAAGAGTGGCAGGGGTGCTGAGCAATGCTATCCCAGAGAGGAGGAATGAAATGGGTGCATAGCAGGCACTGCCTCAGATGGCCTGCATCCTCCCCGAGGCCAGGGCAGCCAGAACACACCATCTGACTCCGGCTATGAGGATGGCCCCAGTTCTGAAGTCGGGTTTCCCTACAATTTTAGGCTTATACACAGCTGCACAAGAGCTACTCAAAACACAAAAGCCCCAAACTCTCAGTAGGTCAGTCAGTGCCACCTGCTGCTTGGATGCCTCTGGCAGCTGGCTCAGGTCACCCCCTTCTGCTGGTGGGTGTCGGCAAGGCAGTCTGCAGCTCAGATCCCTTGGAACCCATCAGGCACCGGAGGCCAAGGAGCCTGGCTGAGGTCAGCAGCTGAGTCCCCTAGAGGCTTAAGAGAAAAAGCTTCTTTCACAGTTCTCTCCAGTTCCCAGCCCTAGCTGTCAGCCTCTTTATCTCATGTCTGGTGCTAACAGACATTTTGGTAGAAATGCGATCTGCTAATTAGAAGCAATGACGCCAGGAATGGAACCGCAATCATCCATTTGCCTAACAAAGTTAGCAGCTAATGAGGATTTCTAGCTTCTGTCAGCACACAGCCGAGGTCACCTGAGCTAGCATCAGAGGGGAAATCGAAAGGCATCTTGCAGATCTGTGAGGTGGCAAAGGGAAGGAGGCTGCACAGATCCTAAACAGCCCAGGCTGTGAACCTACTTGGAATTCCAGTTTAACTAAAAGAGTACTCAGGAACACCCAGCCAGAGTTACGCAATGGTTTAGGGTCGACTTATGAACCAGGAGGTCACGGTTCAATTCCCAGTCAGGGCTCACGCCCAAGTTGCGGGCTCACTCACCCGATCAATGATTCTCTCTCATCATTGATGTTTCTACCTCTCTCTCCCTACTCGTTCCTCTCCAAAATCAATTTTATACACACACCAGTGAGTGTGTATGTGTGTGTGTAAAACTTGTTTTTTTTTAAGAGTACTTAAGTTTATCTAGCACTATGCCCAAAGTGTTGGGATCTCCCTTCCTACCTCAGGTCCATTCTGGAACAGGTCAGATTCTGAAATCCCGGCATTTTAATCTGAGAAGACCACAGAGCAATAACTTTCTTTAGACAATTAGCTGCCACAATATTTTTAATTTAATTTAAAAAGGTCCGCCACTTACATCTATAGACACTTATGGCATAAAAATGATTACAGAGGAGTCTATAAGTTTTCCATTTCCTACTAGGACTCAAACCACTATTCACCTTCTTCTTGCTCCACTGGAACTATCCAGGTGACCCTATCCAGACGAACTCTGGGCCCCTCTCAACGCCATCCCTCTACTCATCCCCTCACCCTGGTCCTTCTCCTCCTCCTCTCACGACCACCTTCCTAATGGTGCACAAAACAGCTGACAGACAGGACTTTTTCATCCAAGGACATCATCAAGATGCACTTAATTAGGTACAAAAAAAAAAAAAAAAGGGGGGGGGGGACTTAACAGGGTTTTCAGGAACAATGCAGCAGTATAACCCTCAGTTCTGTTGGGCCCACCTGGGGCCATATCCCCGTGACCAGAGGAGCAACTAGGCCACAGCAGCCCTCTTGTGCTCTGGCTGGCTCGTAGGTCCAACCTGCCTTGTGAAGTTCTTTCTGTTTCTGCCACATGCCTCCAGCATTATAGGGGCTGCTGCTACAAGGAACAGAGTCTGGGCTCTCACACAAGCCAGGGTATGCTGGAAGTCTGATGGGTACCAACCTGGCCTCCCCCATGTCCCATGGCAATCACCACCTGGCCTCTAGCAACATTTTCTTATGCCCAGTCCTCTAAAATGCTGAGCCCAGCTTACCCAGGCCTCTCTCAGAGCATGGTACCAGCAGACAGCTGATTCTCTTCCCTCGCTATCCTCAGCAAAGAAACGAGCTCCTGCTCTCCTTTGGGGCCGAGAAGTCTGATAAAGGCATCCAGGTGGTCAGCAAGCTGTGTCAGGGGCAGGGCCATTGGTTACCTAGTGAACGTTTCAAATAGCAGGGTCCCTGCCCGGGGAACCACAGCATCAGTAGGAACACTCCATATCCCTTAGTGATCCAGGCAGCAAAAAGGGCCAGACTTTTAGTGTGTGCCTAGATGCCATGTCTGGTTTTTATGCCCTCACTCCCCACCAATTTGTATAAACTATATGAGAAATAAAATGGAAGTTCTTTTTCTGGTATGTAATCGGCTAAAAATACGGTTGAACCAGTTTTCATGCAAGCTTATCTGTACTTTTCTTTTCTCCAAAGCCAGACTATTTTAACTCTGACCTTAATAAAGAGGAACCCAGGAGGCCTCACTATGCTCCTTCCAACTAATTATCCCACTTCTCTAAAATTATTAAATGTACACACCATTGCATTGCTGTTTGAGCAAATGTGGCTGCAGGGGCATAGAGGTGGTCAGCTGTGTGGTATGTCTCTTTAATACCTGGCACTGGGAAACTCTACCTGCCCTTTGGAAGGACAGACCCTATACATTAGTAGTCATATGAGCCTAAACATTCAGGAAAGGAGTAAGATAAGTCATATTACTGTGCCCTTTTCATTTTCCTTGGGGAGTGAAGAGTGCTTCAAAGTGATGGCAATTAAAGAGAAGAGTGAAATAAATTTGGTGCTGGTTATGAGAATCTTCTTTGTATTATTTAAAAGACTTCGATGTGAGGCAGAACTGAATGAGCACTGGCCATACACACCCCGAGTAGCAGGTGCACAGGGCCTGCTGACACCTGAGAGCCAGACAGGAGATGGAGAGAAGCCCCATGGTAGTCCAGGACCTACACCAAGCACCACAGGTACCTTCTACAGCAGGAGCAGGTACGAGGAAGCACCCAGAGACAGATAAGCAATGTCTGCAAAAAGTCTGCTAGGAAAGCAGGAGAGCACAGATAAACCCTGCAGTGATCAGATTCACAGGCTGCTAAACAGAAGGTTTTGGTTCTACCCTAAAAAGTGTCTGAAGCCAAAACAACAACAAGCCTACACCTTGCTCAACTACAGACTAGCTTAACTCATCCACCCACACTAATGACCTGTCCAAAGAAGAAGAGTGGCATTTCTGGGCATAAACACTATTTACTTCAGTCTCTACTGCTCTGCACATGATGTCCAGTGCCAATCAAAAATTACAAGGCACATAAGGCTACAGGAGAATGGGACCCATTATCAAGTGAGAAAATAGTCTATTGAACCAAACCCAGAGATGACCCAGATGTTGAAATTATCAGGTAGAGATCTTAGAATAACTATGATAAATATGGAAAAAGTGGATAACATATGTAAACAATAGAGAATTTCAACAGAAAAATGGGAACCATAAAAAATGCCAAGTGCAAAAAGGATCAGTTAAAGTTTATACTCTTGACTTTTCGCAAAGAACCCACCAGGCTGTCTCCAGAAAAAGAAAATCCTCATTTTACAGATCAGAAGACTGAAACTGACAGATACCATCATGCCATGAAACTTCTCAAAGGAATGAAAACCACTGAGGAACTGAGACCACTGTCAGTGCCGCTGCTCCCACCCTCCACCCCGCCTGCCCCCGCCCTTCCCCAGCTCCTTGAGGCATCTAGTTCATCAGAGCCCTAAAAAATTAAAATCTCCAGAACTGCACTGCCCAGTTCAGCAAACTACAGCCCACCAGTGGGATCCAATCTACAGCCTCTTTTGGTATGGCCTCCGAGCTAAGAATGGTTTTGACATTTCTTTACAACTATAGAAACAACAACAAAGAACACTTGACAGAGACCATATGTGGCTTATAAAACCTTCAATATTTACTATCTGGCTCTCTTTACAGAGAAAGTGTGTCAATCCAGATCTAATCTAGGAGAAAAAAATAAAAACCTCAGCAAGACTTAAGGAAACAAAGAAAGGGCTATTGATGTCATGCTCTCTTTTTTTCCAGATTATGCCTTTTACCAGCCTTCTAAGTGCTGACAAGTAGATCTCCATAAAGATTCAAGATCTCTCTCTATCGGTGGCTCAAATTGGAGGAAGTTTATGGACAAAGCCACCCAATTCCCCAGGCCTGGGTCACCAAAGTCCTACTCTCTGCCTGTTCCACACAAGTTAAATCGAAAGTCCCTACGTCTCTGATGAGTAGTCACATAAACTGCTTTCTTGACTCCAAGATATCATCCTGAAAGGTGTTTCTTTGTTGTGCTTTGTTTGATTGTTTGAGAAGGTCAGATCTGAGAGTTGATATCCATCCTGGGAAAGGCTGAAAGGGTACTTGCTTCCACCTCCTAGTATTAGCAATGGGGTACTGCAATGAGGCCTCAAGGAGCTCTCAAAGGCTCTATGCAAAGTCTCTGAATCAGAAGATATCACCTCACATTCTCAGTCACTTGAGATCTGCCATTCCATAACCGTCTGCTGTGCATTTACAATTTGCTGAGCATTACAAAGAAGATCAAAGTGATCTCACCTAGAGAGAGGGCACGGTTTCTATCCTCAAGGAGCCTATAATCTGAGGAACAAGACTTATAAAGATGTAGGAGGGGAGAATTAGGAATAAAAGGCTATAACTGTAGTAAAACCAAAATAAGTCTTTCATCTCACTCATGATTTCAAAAAACTGCAATTCAAAAACTCTTGAATCTGGTATTTTCTTAAAATTCTGGTTATAGAGTTCATAGAGCTAAGGTAGCAGCTTCTCAGATGTCTGAACAATGAAAAGAATGCAATAATAGATCAAAACTCCCTGCAGCCAAAACCAGTTTGGCTCAGTGGATAGAGCGTCAGCCTGCGGGACTGAAGGGTCCCGGGTTCGATTCTGGTCAAGGGCACGTACTCTAGTTGCGGGCACATCCCCAGTAGGGGGTGTGCAAGAGGCAGCTGATCGTTGATTTTCTCTCATCGATGTTTCTAGCTATCTCTCTCCCTTCCTCTCTGTAAAAAAAAATCAATAAAATTTATTTTAAACAAACAAAAAAACTCCCTGCAAACTGGAAAGCAAAACAGGAAGCCACTTTTTCTGTGCAAGTCCTGAGGGACATATTCAGGTAGAGAAGCACTCAGTTACTGCCCTGTGTACACCATTCAGTAGAAGAGAGCCTCTCTGTTCTTGTGAGTTTCTTTTGAGGATGAAGAAAACCTTCCTCAAGAGATCCCTGTTACACGTCCAGAATTTTACTCCAGGCCCAGGCCTGAACTGACCTCTCCTATCTGCCATACCCCCCACTCCTCTAGCCTCCAGCCAAATGCCAGGTCTTCTCCCAGCCACTGGCCTTTACTCCTGCAGTATCCTTCATCTGCAACACCCTTCCTTACTCTTCTTCACGGGGCAAACTTCTCTCAGTCTGTAAGATCCAGCTCACATGTCACCTCTCTTAGAAGACTTTCATACCTCACTGGGAAGAGGCTAGTGTTGCTGCCTCCTTTCTCCTCTGGTACTTCCCTGTCTCTTCGGTAGGATATTGTAACACTCTATGGTCATTTTGGAGAACATGTAACTCTCCTAATAAATAGATCTTCTCAAAGAGAGGGACTATAGCTAATTTTTTGGTAATAATTTTTTATTTTTCAATTACAGTTGACATACAATATCACATTAGTTTCAGGTATACAACATAGTTATTAGACATAATATAACTTACTAAGTGAGCATGCCAATAAATATATTACCCATCTGATAGTATACACAGTTATTATAAGATTAGAAGCCTGGTACACGAAATTCGTGCGCAGGTAGGGTCCCTAGGCCTGTCCAGCAATCAGGGCCAATCGGGGCCAATGAGGGCCCTCCGGCTACTAGCCAGGGCCTTCCTTCGTTCCACGCTTCCCCCGGTGGTCAGCACACATAATAGCGAGCGATCAAAATCCCAGTCTCCCAGTCTAACTTCTGAGGGGACATTTTGCATATATATATTAGATTATAGACTATATTCCCTATGCTATACTTTATAGCCGCATGACTATTCTGTAACTACCAATTTGTACTACTTAATCCCTTCCCCATTTTCATCCATCCCCCCCCCCAACCTTCCTCCCATCTACCAACTGTCAAAATATTCTCTGTATCTATTAGTCTGTTTCTGTTCTGCTTATTCATTTATTTTGTGTGTTTTTTAGGTTCCATGTATAAATAAAATCACATAGCATTTGTCTTCCTCTGTCCATCCATGTTGTTGCATATGGTAAGATTTCATTCATTTTTTGGCTGAGTCATATTCCATTGTGCATATATATATATATATATATATACACACACACACACACACACACACACACACACACCACACTTCTTTGTTATCCATCCATCTATTGATGGACAGTTCTATATCTTGGCTGTTGTAAACAATACTGTAATGAACATAAAAATATATTGGAGGCCAAGTGCACAGGTTCATGCACTGGAGTGGTCCCCCAGCTTGGCCTGTGAAGATTGGGCTGAAACTGTGAAGACTGGGATCACAGATTGCAAGAGGGTGGTTCTCGGGTGACGCACCCCAGAATTGGGCTCCCTCCTCTCTGGTTCCAGGTGCATCACCCGAGAACCACAGCTGCCAAGTCACTGCAGCTCCTGCATTAAGCGTCTGCCCCCTGGTGGTCAGTGCACATCACATCTACTAGCCAGTTAGCTGGTTGGCTGTTTGCTTATGCTTTTATATGTATAGATGTCTTTTCAACTTAGTGTTTTCAGTTTCTTTGCATAAATACCCAGAAGTGATTTTTTCCCCCTCCCAATTTTTAACCACCATATGAGGGGAAGGGACCAGCCAACTCCAAGTCTCTCCTCCTACCAGTCTCAATATGGCTTCTTCTTTATATCCTTAGTTGTAAGACTTCTGTTCAGCTAGAGTTGAGAAAGTCAGGCTATATCTTACTTATTTCCATTTACCAAGAAATTAACCCAATGCCTAACATATAACAGGTATACAGAGAAAATTTTATATAAGTTGCTTACCAAAAAAATTAAAGATTTTATTTTCTATCACATTAATGCAATCATGTATATCTAATCATATGTACCAAGAATCTAAAAGACAAGCTTATAGATTTCATTCTTCCCTAAAGCAAAGCTACTGCCAAGCCTGTATTACTCCATCCACTGGATTTTTAAAGCTCTTCCCATCAGAAAACTCAGCCCAAGAAACCATTCTGTTCTTTCTTATTTCTCTCTGGAATGTTTTGGACTCTAAAACATTGATTTGGATACCAAACTTCCTCCCCCAACTCAGAGAGAAGCACACCTCATACAGGCTCAATTGATTCCAGCCCCAATTATAACTGGACTTTATCAGTGAGCAAGTGGCAAGAATCAGGCATAAACTTTCTCAAAAACAGTTCATCACTGATGCACTAGATTGGAAATGATAACATTTTTGTTATCAGAAGTAGGTTACACAAATGATTGCCTTTCCTTGTCATTTGTTTTATGATCTTTTCCCAATAATGAGCTGAATCATTCCTTTATGCAGAAAGGGATTTAAAAATCAATATTGTAAAAGTCAGAAGCAAAAAGACAGGGCAGAAGCACACATTAAATGTCAAACTGTACTCAGCCAACTCAAAAGGAAATCCTTCGGGCAAGGTTACAGGTTCAAGGGTACAGGGCTTGCAGACACTAGTCAGAGTAGCCACTGAGAACAAGTGGGCAGCCAACTCATGCCAAGGGCCATGCCTGTTTTGCCTTGGGGTTCAACCTGGCCTCCTCACAAGGAGGAAGTGCTGTGATCCCAGCACCCTTATGTGCTCTGCCTAGCAGGGTCCTTCAATCCTTGCATCTGGAAGACACAGATAAAGAAAGAAAATTCCCTATGCTGCTGGTCAGGTTCTTCTCTTCATCTTTCTCCTATTTAAATCCTTCAAAGTACAATTTTGAAATGATCTCCACTAAAAGTACATGCTAACCACACCAACCTAAATGGAAGTGATGGTAACAGCTTTGCTCAGGTGAGTACCTCGTGCCCCTATTGATTTATAGAACAGGGCCTGGGAATAGCTTCCCTTCTCCTCTGTTCACACTGAGTACTGAATGTGGTTGTAAGCCTTTAAAACTGGGCTCTGGCCTAAACCGGTTTGGCTCAGTGGTAGAGCATCGGTCTGCGGACTGAAGGGTCCCAGATTCGATTCCGGTCAAGGGCATGTACATTGGTTGCGAGCACATCCCCGGTAGGGGGTGTGCAAGAGGCAGTTGGGCGATGTTTCTCTCTCATCGACGTTTCTAGCTCTCTATCTCTCTCCCTTCCTCTCTGTAAAAAGTCAATAAAATATATTTTTTTAAAAAACTGGGCTCTGCATCTATCTGCTATAACACTGAGCAACAGAAACTAACTGAAGCCAAGGAGAGTTGATGCAGGTTACCAGCAGATGATCTAATCCTCAAGAAGGTAGGAGGACCAGACAGGAAATCCTTCAGGCAAGGCTATAGGTTCAAGGGTGAAGGGCTTGCGGACACTAGTCAGAGTAGCCAGCGAGAACAAGTAGGCAGTCAGCTCATGCCAGGGGCCATGCCTGTTTTGCCTTGGGGTTCAACCTGGCTTCCTCACAAGGAGGATGTGCTGCCTCAGAAAATGACAGCCTCATAGGATGACAGTCCTGGTCAGCCATTCAACAAATAATCCCATCATGGCCCCCCACCTTGGCCTCCTCATTCACTCAAACCTGAAAGTCCCAAGAGAGAGGATCTGACTGCCTGGCCTTTGGTGCTGCGCTCCGATCCTCCTAGTACCCGTGGCAGGGGGAGAGAAGAGATCTAGCTTCCACAGAGGAAGTCAGACATTAGAATTGCAATCCCAACAAGATGACACAACATCGAGAAACAGATAAGTTCCCAGAAGAAAACAGGGCCACTAAATGCATGAAGAAAAGTAGTTACTAAACATCTTCAAAATAAAGGAAGTCACTTGCTTCACTATTCCCTAGGAACTCTGGTTCAGAAAGGCATTACCCATCCAGAGATTTGGGGGCGGGACTCAAGTAAGGATGTTATCTCCTATACTCTAAAGTTTCCCTCCATTTAAAAGCTACACACCTGTCCTGGAGGTCATTTATGTTGCTTCCACTTGTACAGGTTCTCTTGCTGGAAGAAGGGCCCAGCAGTCTTCTTTGCAGGTAGAGAAGGGAAGCTGTGAATTCCCTTTCACTATAATTAACACATTCCAGGTGAGAATTGATACCACACCTGGAAGCTGCAATTTTTCAGGCTAGATGACTGTCCTAGATGGCCAACCTTTTTTGCTCATGCCATATTGATTAACCCTTCATCTCCAGGACCAGGGTCCTTTTGACTTGGTTTTCAAGATCCATGCAAAGGCGTGACAACCTGCCTGCCCCTCAGACACTAACTGCAAGAGCCTCTAAAACTGTGTTCTCACCCTAGTTTCTCTACTTTAATTGATTCTTCACCAGGATGCCACAGGGTTCTAAAAACACAAGTCAAATCACATCATACCCATTCTTATGAACTTCGGGAATCCTCTGCAGTTTCAGTCACTGTGAGCTATATTGTGGGTTAACTACTCATGATGTCCAAGGCCTTCTCTAACCTGTCTTCATACCTCACTCACTTCTTCTCGGGACCCATCACCTTCTGGATATCCACCTACCTCAGCCCAGCTGCTCCCTCAGCCTGGGGCATCCACACTGCTCAAGGCTGAGATCAATGCCATCTCTTCCACCTGCAGTTGACACCACAGCCTTTGCTTTCCCAAGCATATTATCTTTACCTTCGATTCACACTTAATGTAACCGATTTGGCCTTTTTCAAAGTTTTTGTGTAAGTCTGCCTTCCCCACTAGACTGAACATTTCCCAAGGGAGAGGATCCTACATTGTTTGTATTTCCCAGAGGGCTTAGTTCAGCCAACATTCCTTATGTGATTACTGTACACTTTGCCTATCTGTGCACTCACAGAAGAATGACTCTGAATAGACTCCCATCAGTTAAGTGTATTAATAACAATAACAGCATCAATAGCACACATTCATGATCTGCCAGGGAGCACTAAGCCCTGCACAGTTACTTATCACCTCCACTGATCCCTTGGGCATTACTGTGTGCAAACATTCTGATTCTCAAACGAGGTTCATGGACACTGGAGGATGTGTTCATGCTAACAAGTAGGGAGCTAGGATTCACACCACGCTGCCTAACTCTACAAACTTAACATTTCATTTACTGCATGGCCCAAGACCCAGTCTTCTCCCTTCACACCCTCTGGCACACATACCACTGCAGCACTTACATCTGTTAAGTTTCAGATCAGAACCAGGCCATCAAATGATCCAGCCCTTAAACCACATGTGTCAAACAAAAGGCCCGTGGGCCAAATCCCTCCCGCCAGGCCTTGCAATGTGGCCCGCACCGCGCTGTCATCACTGCACTCCGCTGCGTTTCCATCACAATGACAGTTTATGACTGTTCAGTAAACCATTGGGCCCGCGATTTAGGCTGGATTTTAGATTTTGGCCCCTTCTCTGATTGAGTTCGACACCCCTACCTTAAACTATAGACCCGAGGTCCCAGAGACTGAAAACAGACCAGAGGAGGAAAGCGTATCAGCACCAGAGCAAAGGTTACAAGAACTCAAGTTCCTGGTCCCTGAACACCCTTTCTACAAGGTAACTCAGACACTAAGCCCAGGGCTTCAGACAGATCAGATCACAGGCCTCACCTCTGCTTCCCTGCATTACGAGAGCATAAAAGGCCAGCTCAGTAAGACCAGCACTCACCAGCAGGGCTGACTTCTGCTTCTCTTGGTCAAGGCTGTCCTCCCCGCCGTGAAGGGATGCATTCCCGTACTTCATGGCTGCCTCTCTTTCCCTCATTGCCGCCTGAAACGGCTCATCCTGGACTATAGCCTGCTTCTGTTTATACCTGTGCCAGGAGAGACATGAAAGAAGCAGGTGCAGATATAATGACTTGGCAGAAGGTAGCCAAGAAAAAGTTTGTGCACTCACTTCTGCTGACCAGGGGACTGGGATCTGTGGGCCAATGGAAATTAGATCTAACACTGGCCAGAGAGAGTACTGTGAAAGCTCATACCATCTGACCCTCGGAAGTCAGGCATCAGTGACAATGCCTGAGGCAAGGGGTTACAATGACACTCTCAGCCAGAGCAATATGGATTAAGAACAGAAGGAGTGCTGACACCAAGTCAGGAAGTCATATCCCAAATGATAAATTCTTGGGGCAGGATTTCAATCCCTCACCAGCCACTCTTTCAAAGTGGATTGGAAGGGTGGAGAGCCCACCTTCCCTGCCTTCACTTGAGTGCTTAAAGGTTTTTAGATAGTAGCAGCCCTCTGTTTTGAACATGTAACTCTTCATTTTGAATCTGACCCTAACCTTTGAACTATTTATGAGCTTTTTGTCCAGTAAAATAATCCTAAAGAGAGAAAAAAGTTACTAGTACTAAGATGTTGTTAGTATTATTTATTATAGTGTAATACATGCAAACAACTGAAATGTCTTTTAACTTGACCTTGATTGTTGGATATCTGATATAATCACAAAATGGGATATTATATCATCATTATGAAGTACATTATTTGATTTGTCTATAGGTTGAATCTAAAAATTCAGTACCAATAAACTACTTTTAGCAAAATGTTTAAAAAGCAATTGTAACAAATGGGGGAAAAATTATAATACTAAGTGGAAACAGAAAAATATAAAATTATATATGATTTAAAAAAATAATCCTAAACTAAAGAAAAGAACAAATTTGAAACAAACATTCCAAAATACTGACAGTGGTTGTCTTGAAATGGTGAACCTATGGGTCAATTCGTTCATTTTAAATATTTTCTAAGTCTTTCATTAGCATGTATTACTTGATCATTTTTCACTGTTTAAAAGTACCCAAAAAGGGGTTCAAGTTAGTTATTCTTGGAGAGGCCTCTTAGGACTAGGGAGGTAAAATTCTTAGGCTGTCAATCTCAATCCATGACTATGGAACAGACCTACAAGGCTGACCTACTGAAGGAAAAAACCAATGTGATTGACACTTCACTTCTTAAACAAATTCACTGGGTCCTTTATCTGTCCTCAAGGGTTTTAAAGAAGGTGGTCAATAACAACTACAATTAGCATTCACTGAGAACTCTGTGTGCCAGGCACTGTGTGTACTTTTTATACATTAACATATTTAATCACGACAATACTCCAATGAAAGAGATACTTGAATTATGTCCTTATCAGAGGCCTAGAGAGATGCAGTGATTTTCCAGGGTCACATTTCCAATAAGTTGCAAAATTAGAATGCAAACCTGCACTCCAGGAGGGCCTCTGTGCCTTCACCACTATTCTACAAGCCTCAGGAGGAGAAACAGTCCCAGTTCAGAGATATGGCCAGCTCTCCCGGATGTGGCCTATGCTGATGGGAAGTATCACCAGCATACTAGAGCCAAGTCCACCTCACCAATTACAGTTAGAATTGTGAGGGTCCTCTTTCTCCTCCATACCTCTAAAAGTATGCCTGCACATGCACACAGGCACAGAAGGCACGGACACTCAACTATTTAGTCCTGGCTTTTTCAAGTGAATTTTTTGAAAACATTAACAATCAATGTCCACATGTCCCTTTTTGTGTTTCTTCACCTTTAAAACTAGGACCAGTACAACCTATACCGTAGGGTTGTCGTGCAATCTAAATAAGACAAAACACATGAGACAAACCCTAGAGCCTTCAGACCAGGGAAAGGTCCCTATCAGAAAAGAGTGGTCAACCAGAGCTCAGAGCCAGCGGTGAGCAGGCACTCACACTCACCTCTTAAGGAGATCCTCCTCCACCTCCAAGGGCTGTGGGGCACCACCATCCTCCGACTTGGGCAGTTTGGAGTCTGCAAAGAGACAAAAAGAAAATGCCTGTAAGTAGCACCCCAGGATAAATGACGGCAGGGTGGTCATCTAGGAAATGGATTTAGGAATGCGTTCCCATAGATGGACATGCCCCAGGGATGGACACATGCTCCATCCAGCCGTTCTGGAGAGTGATAGCCCAAAGGCTTTTCAGTCCCTCCTTCTGCACCAGGACCTCTTACTCATGGGACTGGAAGGAAGCAGAACTATATGAATGCAGTGTTTCAAATCCATTCCTACTCACTCTACAATTACTTGGAATCTAGGTCATCTATTAAACACAGGCCAGGAACAGATAAGGAACCACTTAATGCTAAAAGAACAGCTCCAGGGTCTGGGTTTGACATAGGGGAAGGGAGAGGAGAGGAGGTTCCTTAAATCTTGCTTCCCTTAATACCCCATTCTACAAATTTCTAATCCTGAATGTGGCAAGTACCCCCTAGTTGTGGTATTTTATATATTATTTAATCTGGATCACCTCTAGAATTATTGGGTTCTTTAAATTGTTATAACAGGTCTAGCTTTTGATGGCCTTGAACTTGGAGATTTCTGAGCATTTCCAATTCACTCTACTCTCTTCCCTACATGGTGATACTGAAGGTTTTGTTCTCCTCCCCCAGCCTTTATCCTTCTCAAACCATCTCTCAGCCAAATTTCAACATTTTTCTGTGGCCTTGGGCAAATGTCTTATACCTCCATCATAGGTTCCTAAAGCAACAGTGACTAGGACTGCACAAAATATTTTAGAAGAGTCAGGCTTTGTGAAAGAATCTGTGAGGATTTGTTATTTCACTCCCAAGATCTTTTAAAGCATGCTGAACTCACAGACTGAAGCACTCAACCCTTCAGAGAGTAATTTCCAAAAGTAATCATCCTGTGATTTGCACTTTCAGACTACCTACAGATGGATGGGCACAGTGGTGCTCCAGCCTGCCTGCCCCTCCTCGGGGGGGGAGGGGGGGGGTGCACTCCTAAATGCTCCATAGTAATATGACAGGTTCTCAAATGGAAATAAAAAATAATATACTACTGACCAGTTCTTATTTTGACATTAATGCTCCCTTATTGGCTTATGACAGCTTTACTGAGGTATAATTTATCCTATTTTTGCTTTTTATACTATTTTCCTTTTTTATCACTACAAAAATAATATAACAATCCATTGTATACAATGTAGACTAATCCACACTCCCACCTTCCATGTACGAGCCTGCCCATTTCCCTGCCCCATGGTAACGCTCATTATTTAATGCATCTTTAATAATTAGCAAAGTTGAGAATCTCATCACATGAATATGGCCATTCTTGGTACACTAAGAATCTTTAAGAACTCTTTTGTATATAAGACTACCAATACTGTCATAATTCCCTAGTTTATTATTCATTTTTCATTTATTTTTTTCTAAATTGTCTCTAATTTATTGTACTTATATTACCCACTTTTCTTCATAACTTAGGGTTTCTTTATTTGATGTAGTGCTTAGAAAGTCTACTTATTGTATTTTATGTATCATTGTACTTTTATGGCTTCAATTCTTATATTGAAATCTTGTTTGCCTCTGACATTCATTTTCAGGTATGAGGTAACATAAGGATTTAATTTTAACTTCTTTTTATAACTTATTCTATCACTAAAATAAAAGCAAACACTGATTTTTAAAGTAAAAATATTTTAAAATTAGCAACTTCAAGACAGTTCATGTATGCTATTCTTCAGCATTCAGAAACTCAAAACACACTCATCATTTATTTAAACAGCAAATCACTTTGTTATAACTAAAACCAAATGACAGATGAGCCACAATTCCTGCTTCTTAAACTAGTGAAACATACCAAAACTGAAATAAGTGCTTCTTTTTACCATCCAAAGCTGAAATTGATGTGTGCATGATATACTTTAGTAATTTTTGCTTTTTTCATCACTTCTCCTTCTCACCAGTTAATGCAGCTTATTAAAATGCCCTGGGTTAAGTTAGACCCACATTCAACAAATCAGTCAGCTAGAGAGATCATGGGAGCTAGCCCTTTTGATAAAGGATGGGGGAGAGGAGAGGCATGTAATTCGGGTTTTGAGAACCTTGCTCAGCCCCTTCACTAACAGAATATTCAAAAAGATCTTGGGATGGGTCCAAATGGAGGTACTGATTTGCTCTAAAGCTTAGGAAGCCCTGAGACAGACAATACAGGGGCAGAGGTGTTGACAACCTAGCCGGCACCCTGGCGTAAGGATGAAGCCGGAGCTCTCTGGCCCATGTGCGGAGGTCTCCAGGACACCTCCCCTTTCCTTCTTCTTTGTACTCCATCGCTAGGTCCCCAAACAGGCCAGGCTGTGCCACCTCTGGGCCTCTGCTGCTCACCATGCCCAAACTGCCTACCAACCACTGCTCTTTCAAAATCCAGTTTAAGGGCTGGCTTTAGCTCAGCGGTTCCTTCGACTACAAAAGCTCCTTGTCTCACTTGCTCATCAAAATCCAGTTTAAAAGTCAGCTCCCCTTGGGGCCCCGCCCTAAAATAATGAGTCACTCACTGCTCTGTGCTACCTTAGACTTTTGCCATGTATTTAGTGTTGCAACATACATGATACATGTGATCTACAGGGTTATTTCCATGTGTGGCTCCTTAACTAGAGTGGTGTCCCTGTCTACCTGCCACAGTGTCCCAGTACAAAGCACATGTCCTGATCCGTTTAGCTTGCAGTAAATGCTGAGTGGACAGGATATCGTTCCTGCCTTCTATAATCTAATGACCTAATAGGGAGGATTAGCAGAAATGATAACTCTAATGCAAGGCCACATACAATGCAATGAACAGTTACCCACTGTAAGACAGAGTTTATGCTCTACAGTGCCTTGGCTCCTCAAACTGGTTAAAAAAAATACACATCAAGTTATAAGTGATAGCTAGGACCCAATTTCTCATAAGCCAGTATTTACTGAGTAGAACAGCAATTGCCCCAAGACTTTTTGGTTTCTAATATCTTTATATTTTTGTCCTTTATACTTGTTTCCTTAAACTTTTTGTTCCTTTGTGTTCCTTTTAGAGAAAAGCACAAGTTTCCTTATTTGTGACAGGCACAAACGAGTAGAGAACAAATGAGCTTTGAGCCCTGCATGGGTACAAAAAGAACTCCTAGGAGGTGTGGAGTGCAAGGCCCCCCTGGGAGCACGTGGGCTAGGTTAGAGTTGCTGAAGCTGACGCCAAAGTCATCGACTCAGTTCCCCGAAAGGTCCCAATTCACATAAATCTATCATTCTTTAGACCATACCAACACTAACGATTATGCTTCACTTATGAATCCTTAAAAGCAACTTCTTATAGGGGTTGTCAAACCAAGCCCTTCAGCCTTACTTTTTACCTACAGAGAAACTGAAATAGTAAGGCAAAACAGTTTGGCCCCAGTCACAGAAGCTCGGACTGACCTGTGCTGCTCTGATTATACCAGACAGCATCTGTCATGCTCGGAGCCACACCCTCCTCCAAAGCAGCTATCAGAAAGGAATTGTTGGCATCACCCAGAAACAAACCAGAGCCACATTAGCTGTCACATATGTTCTGACAGGAGCAATGGTTTTCCATTCCTTTCACACTCCAGCTTTCCACAGAATCACTACAACCTGCCATACCTTTCTCTGGGCCTTTAGAGGTGTCAATTGTGGAAGGTGAAGGAGCAGGAGGACAAGTCAGCTGGCCCACTTGGGAAGGCTGGCTGGAATTCTTCATGCGGTTAACCACATTTTCAGAAAGCTAAGGGAAGAATTGAAGGATGGGAAAAAGTTATATCATAGAAACCTCTGTTAATGAAGACTACTCTTTATCCATATCCCAGATTGACCATTGATACCACTTCCTTAAGACCAACTCCAATAATATAATCTCATTCCAAAACCTCTTGTAATGGCCCTGTCTGGATTCCAAACCGATCACAGCAGGTCCCTTGCAGTTCTCTAGCTTCATCTCTTGCTATTCCCTGCCTGCACCCTGCACTCAAGGGGACCTGAGCTCTCACTTTTCTCACCCTCACCCATGACACTGCTCCTCGGCCAAGAACCACCAGGAGTCCCCCGACCCCCAGCACACCTCCACCTGCCCAAATCTTACCTTTCCTTTAAGGGCATCTCAGTGTCCCCTCCTCTGTGAGATCTTCCCTGACAGCACTTAAGTGAAGTAGCATTTCTCCACTTCCTTAACGCTCCCATTAGAACTCATATGTGTCTCTTAGGTACATACACACAACCTACCTGCCTCATCTTAATCGTTTGTAAACACCTTGAGGGACTCAATTATTCACCTCTGTGTACCACCCCAGTGCCACACATACTCATTTCACCTTAGTTCCCTCTAATAAAGACTGAATAACCAAAACGTTCATTCATTTTAGAGGAAGTGAAATAGGCATGAGGGTGTCATAAAACAGCTTACTGAAATAAAATAGTAGCTAAGGATAAATCAAGAATGAAAACCCTAAGTGTTCACTTCAGTAAATATTTACTAAGAGCCTAATATGTGCAAAGCATCATAAAGCACAGTTGAGAGGAAAATGTAAAAATGACTTTAAGACAAAAAGTCACAATCAGTAACTCCAATTCCAAGTATCCAGCCGAGAAAAATGCTCCCACATGTACACAGCAGCATTGAAATAGAAAAAAAAGGAAAGAAAACAATATAAATTGCAACAACAGAAAACTGATTAAAGAAATGGTGGTGTATACCTTCTATGAAATATTATGGAACCATTAAGAAAGAATGAAGTAAGACATGTAACTCACAAAAGGATGTATGAGATATACTGGTGATTTTGTGAAGTCATAGAATGCTTTGTATATCTCAATTTTATAAAAAGACATACAATTATAAAAAATGCTGACAAACAATTATAAATATGCCTATGCATATTCACAAATGTGAAATTCATTTGAACTTTCACATATATGCATACATACAAATACATGTGTCTGTTCAAATATGAAAGTCTAAAGGCCACATAAAAAACAAAGTCCGGCAAGTGGGGGCAGGAGCAGCTGTGGTAGGACTTTCACTTTGGACGCTTCTGAGTGTTAATTCTTTAGCATGAACATTTCTTTAGCAACTAAAAAAATTAATAATGATGGTGATGATAAAAATGAGTCCCTTTAGTATTTAAGATTGATGCAAATCAAATAGCTAATTAATGATACAGGACAAGAGAAGACCAAGCACATACAGCAGAGGAAGAAAATTGAGAATTTATAAATAAACCTATATATCTATGGCCAGAGGTGCCATAACAATTTAATAGAAAAAGAATAGTCTCTTCAACAAATAGTGCTGGTACAACTGTATTTACACATGTAAAAGAATGCAGTTGAACACCTATCTCATGCCATATACAAAAAATGTAGAAGCTAAAACAATGAAACTTTTAAAAGAACTGAAGCTGGCATGCCCAAGGGCCTGACAGAAGGCCAGTGCGTAGGAAGGAGAGTAGGACCAGATGATCAGGCCAAAGAGTCGGGCAAAGGCAAGACCATACAACCTGGAAAAGGATCACAATTGATCCACGGGCCAGAACAGCTCCGGTGGAGTTCTACACAGGTGAGTCCCAGACTGATCTCCTAGCCCCAGCTCAGGTGGTATCATCTGAACCATATTACTAGGTGAGTGAGGGGTTAAGGAAAACATTGGCACGCTTCTTACTGGCAGTAGGAGATTTGTATTTAAAAAGCAATATTTTAAAATGTTGCTACAAAATAGAGCAAGTAATATTTTTAATCAACAAATATACATACACACACAGTAGTCATGTGAGAATAAACACCATCTGGACAGTGCTCCCTGTACCAACAGAACCAGAATGAAGGCTTCCAGAGCCAGACGGGTCTGGAACTCGATGCTAAAGGCCCAGTGGTCACTGTGCCATCATAGCTGGCCAGATACGGTCCTAGTGGTCAGGAGATGGAAGGCCAAATCCACAGCAGTGCAAGGAAAGAGGACTGCTGCCTATACTCCAGCTGTGTGGCCTTCACCCAATTCTTCAGCTTCTCTGGGCATCACCTCTCTCACTTACAAAATGGGAATCCCTGTGATACATCTCAGGAATTAAGTGCTTTGGGCTCAGAAGGGCCTGGGTCTGAATCCAAACTAAGCTTTGAGATAAGAAGTCCCTTGACCTTGGACAAGGGACTTCTTATCTCTAAGTCAGTTTCTTCATCTGTGAGATGGAAATAATTAATGGCATAGACTGTTGAGTTGTTGTGAGGATTAAATGGAGCAATCTACATAAAGCAGTTGGCACAAAGTAAAAACCAATATTGGCTATAATGCGAAACTGCAAAGCACTATATAAATATTAATTATAATCCATACCAGGCACATACTGGATGTAAAATACCTAAATTAATAATATATTAGTTCCCTTTATCCACAAAGGATATGTTCTAGAACCCCCTGGTGGGTGCCTGAAACCATAATAGTACCAAGCCCTGTATAGACTGGTTTTTCCTATATATACCTACAATAAAATTTAATTCATAAATTATGTACAGCAAGAAATAAATAAAAAAACCAATAATAAAATATAATAATTATAATAATATACTGTCATAAAAGTAATGGGAACGTGGTTTCTCTCTCTCAAATTAGCTGATTGTTCTGTACATACCGCATGGATATACTGGACAAAGGGATCTTTCACATCCAGATGGGACAGTGTGAAATTTCATCACACTACTCAGAACAGGGCACAATTTAAAACTTATGAATTTTTTATTTCTGGAATTTTCCATTTAATATTTTCTAACCACAGTTGATTGACCAGGGGCAACTCATGAAAACAGAACTGTGGATAAAGGGACTATTGTAATAATAATAGGTAACATTCACCATCTATATATATATATAAAAGCTCAGTGACCAGAACATGGAACGACCAGAACAACCAGTGGCTATGATGCGCACTGTGGCAACCAACCAGCCTGATCTGGGCCCTAATCAGCCCCCTCATACTGGTTGGCCCAGCCCCTGATCAGCCCCCAATACCCTGATCAGGAGCCAGGCCAGCTAGCCAGCTGCCTGTGCACCCTCCCCCCCACCGACCAGCCCAGCCCAATGGGCGACAGGCCGGCTGGATCCCACCCATGCAGAAATGCATGCACCGGGCCTCTAGTATACTATAAACTGAACACTGTTCTAAGTGTTCTACATGTGTAATCTGTTCAAAATTAAATTAGGAAGATTGTTTTACAGCACCCTCCAGCTCCGACCTCCTGTCCGCAGTGTAGAGTAACACAGTATTTCAAGAAGAGGGGCCTTCCTATGTCACCACCATGGTGCAGTTGGCTGGCAGCTCCACAGGTCTCCACGGACAACACAGAGCCCAAGAAGGGACTCTCTCTCCTCCCTTCTCCAGCCCACAGCCCTAGCCCAGGCAGGCCATCAACAGCCAAAGTCAGGCCTCAATTGAAGTCACAAACATGAGAGACCTCACCACATCTGTCCTAACAAATGCTATTGGGAACCCAGACCCCACATCCTCACGATTGAAATTGCATGGCTGCAACCAAACGCTTTCCTCGCTTACTTTAGAGGCAAGTTCCCAAAGAGGGGACTAGAGGTTTATTTATTAAACCACAGAGATCTATCAGTAAGTCATGTGGCTACTCCATGACTAAAAGGCTAGAAGAGAAAGGTGCTGCCAGAAAAATCACAAGTGGGACTTATCTAGCACTGGATGGAAGAACCGTGACAGGCGTGAGCAGTGTCCTGCTGACCCACTATAATGGAGAAGGTCAGAGTCATAATAACTACAAGCAACACCCATCTCCCAGTAGAGGAAACCAAGGCACAGAAAGGGTAAAGCACGTGCCCAGGCCATGAAGCTCACAGAGTGCAAGCCAGGCTGCTTAACTCCCTAGCCAGTCTTCTGTGGGGTAAAAGGATGTGACCCCACGACAACAGCAAGGGGAAATGCACTTGCAAAGCAGCACTCACGGGCAGGAAGGGCCCTAGAAGGGACAACTATTGCAAATCTAAAGCAAGGGAGGAGTCGGGATTGCTGAGAAGCCATAACTCACATTTGACCACTTGTTTGCCGTGACTACCACCAGAATATAAGCTCCATGGGAGCAAGTTCTGTTTTGCTCTTGCTTTACCTTTAGTGCCTAGAGAGTGCACAGCACACTGGAGATGCTCAATATTTGTTAAAGACATAAACTATATAAGTATTTACTAAAGCCACATGTTCATAACACACTAATGCAATGGAGCATGTAAAGATATAATAGCCAAGAGCTTTACATTCAAAGAGCTTATGGTCCAATAGGGTGGGCAAAATAAACTCATACAGATGACACAAGCTACTAAGTTGTCAGGTTTATGAAGCTCAAATAAGGTGCCTGGGAGTTCTATTAAAGGAACCCTAAGTTCCGGCTGGAAGGAAGATGGCCTGACTTGGGCTTTTAAAAACATGACTGCAGAGAAGGGGTGAGAGCAAAGAGGAACGACACTCAGCGAGGTCCAAGGTTCCGCCTCACATAGCACAGGTCCATAAAGAAACCCAGATGAGAGGCTGGTGGGCTCCCTCGGTGAGCGCCTTGAATGACAAGGTAAGGAGGCTGTAATTTATTCTGCAGTCAACTGGGAGCTGCCAATGGTTTCTGAAGAGGAACTCAAGCTTCGCCTTGCACAGAATAGTCTGGCACCAACAGTGCACATCAGGACTAAGAGGACAGAAATGCAATCACAGAAGTGCGCGGAGGAAATGGATACAAGAGACACCAAGGAAATAAAATGATTGAAGACCTGGCAGCTGACCAGTGCACTGGACAGGTGAAAGAAGCCTTTTACAGGGGGGAGTATACAGTATGATCTCATGTATACTATAAAAAGGAAAGAGTATGCTTGTATATGGAGGCTTGAAAAAGCCTGAAAGTACTCGTGAGAAATTATAAGCAGGTGTCATCCTATATGATAAAAGGCTAATATGCAAATCAACCGAATGGCCTAACAGCCGGTCACTATGATACGCACTGATCACCAGGGGGCAGATGCTCACCAGGGGGCAGCTGCCTCCTAGTGATCAGTGCACTCCCACAAGGGGAGAGCCAGGCTCACGGCTGACGAGTGCAGCAGTGGTGGCAGGAGCCTCTCTCGCATCTCGGCAGCACTAAGGATGTCCAGCTGACGGGGAGTGGGCCTAAGCTGTCAGTTGGACATCCCCCGAGGGCTCCCAGACTGTGAGAGGGCTGCAGGCTTGGCTGAAGCCCCCCCCCCCCACCAAGTGCACGATTTTTGTGCACTGAGCCTCTAGTTTAAAAATAAGATGTATCTTAAAAGAAGAAAAAGTCTTAAAGGACTAAATGAGGGAAAGGTGACAGAAAAACACAAACCTGGCTAACTGGAGACAGGGTATCTACACTGAGCCAAGAATAGTTCTTGTGTGTGTGTGTGTGTGTGTGTGGTGGGGGGGGGGGGGGTGGTCCATCCAAGCAGCTCTGTTTCACAGGCAAACAGACAGACTGCACAGGAAGCTGCAAGAGGTTGCATGTAGAAAAACAGGGAATCCCTGGCAACAAAGTGCTGAGGGGCAGACCAGAGAGGAGGTGATGTCCCCAAACTCCAGAAGGGGCAACAAAGCTCATAGCTACAGAAGAAGCACACAATTCTAGAGTGATGACAGGGCTTCCTATCTATAATAATAAAAGCACAATGTGCAAATCTACTGAACAGCAGAATGACCAGCCGGAAGCTATGACACGCACTGGCGCCAGGCCAGCCAAGGCAGGTGCCATGCGATTGGTCGGGAGCCCACCATCACCCCATGATCACCCCACAGAAGGAGGACCAAGCTACCCTCTGTGGGGCAATCAATTGGGGGTGGGGGGTGGGGGAGGGAACGCTCCATGGAACCAGAGAATGGGGGTGGGGGGCGGCAGACGTGGGCAATGCCAGGCTAAGGCAGGTGCAGGTTGGGGGGGCAGGGTCGTGAGGCAGCCAGGGCTACAAAGGCCTTCCCTTGCACGAATTTCGTGCATTGGGCCTCTAAAGATAATGATAAAAACAGCCCGTACCTAGTATTTGTTGAGCATGCCCCACACGCCAGGCCCAGTCTAGGTACATTCCTATTTTACAGATGAAGAAGTTGGAGTTGGGGAGGTGAAACAATTCACCCAAGATTACAGGAAGTCCTAAGTGCTGGCACCAAGACCCCCATCCAAAGCTAGGGCACCTAACAGTGACACTTGTACAGTGAAGACAGGCAGTAAAAGAGCCACTCTGAGGTGACGAGTAACCATGTGTATAGAAGGGCCAATTCAAAATTTAGAAAATAATAGTAAAACATAGCTAGATATAGATATAGATATATAGATATATAGATATATTTCTGAAAGTCACATTTCCCAGTTTATGGTGTTTTATTGAGCCCCAGGGTAGAGAGTAGAAGAGGAATATGTACGTACTTATAAAACAGAAAGCCTACTTAAATTAGGAAAATGTCAATATGAAAATTAGCACTTGTTAGTCTTAAAATATTACTCATCTAGACACATTTGAGAAGAAACAATGTGGAGGCAGCTCCTAAGCACTATTCTTCGCATTGACTAATGCACCAGCTCCCCCATGGGCAGGAGAGGCGTCCTCCTCAAGCAAGGAATGGAGCAGGCGTGGCGCAGAGAGGCAGCTTGCCCAAGGTCTGTGGTGAGTCAGCAGTTAGCTAGGTCTGCACAGCCATGCCCATGGCCTCTCAGAGCACCACTTTCTAAGGACCCACTGGGTGCCAGGAGATAAAATTGCAGCTCACTGCTCTCTCCTAGCAGGGCCTAAGGCTCCTGTCAGGCTGAGCACCCAGGGCAATTTCCAGGAAAACAAGCTTATACGGAGTCAGGTCTGTCAGTGGCAGTAAAGGAGTAAGCAAGAAAGAGATCATCTCTGCTCAGAGTAATAAGCACTGGGAGGTGAACACAGGATCTCCAGGACCAAGGATGGTGACCAGTGAGAGGTGGGGCAGTGACATCACGAAAGGTAGCACTTGAATTGATCCTAAGGATGAAGAGGAATTTAGCCAGTCAAAGCGAAAGTACTGCAGGCTGAGAACAGAATACAGACACAGAAGCATGAAACGGGTAAGAGTACAGCAAGAGCAAGTGTCCTCCCTGCCAGGATGTGTAGCAAGAGGTAGAAAGTGGTGCCAACATGCAGAGGGCTTTCGGAAGGGAGAAATCTGCCTTTGACCTAGAGGCAATGGGGAGCTTGTAATGATGGGAAGGAAGGGAGCACCACAATTAGCTTTAACTCTGAAGAATCACTGAGGCAAGAAGCTGGTAACAGGGGCTGCCTCAGAGCAGGACTGACAAGGTGAAAGAGAAAGATGTTCTTTTCCCTAGGTGCCTCATTTCAAACTGTCTGAATTTTACCATTTGGCTGAAACATGTTAAAAATTTTCCTTTAAAATTTTTCCTTTAAAAAATTTCCCTGCTAGCACCAGGAGGTATAGATTTGTGGGAGGCAAGCCTATGGGGAGAAAGAACAATTTATCAGATGGCTAAGAGGAAGATGGAATGGATCTAAACTGAGGTAAAGAGAAGGATAAAGAGAGGATAAAACAAAGGATAAGAAGGAGATAAACAGTGGGAAAGGAGAACTCAAGATCTGTCGTTAATTGTAGAAAAAGAGAAATGCAGGATCCAGCTTTCCGGAAGAGGGTCTGGGTAAAGCCACTCACAACCTAGCAAACAGGGTAATTTCTAGGTGGAATAAGAGGGGTCGTGGGTGAGTTCCATTGGAAGTAGTGAGTTATAAGCACCCATGCAACATGTAAGGGGATATGGCCAGCAAAAAAAAAGAAACTACTGATACATGCTTCAACTTCAATGAACCAACACCAAAAATATTGTGCTAAGTGAAAGCCAGCGGTAAAAGATGTATGAGTGCATTTACATAAGATGTCAGAAAACATAAATGCATGGAGGCAGGATTAACGGTGATCTGAGGCTGGAAGTGGGACCGGAGAAATAGGCACAAGGGATCTTTTTAGGTCTTACAAATATTCTAAATTCCGACTGTGATTACAGTTGCTCAACTTTATAAGTTTGCTTAAAAAAAAAAAAAAATCATTGAAATGGGCGAATCCTATCCAATAAAAGGGTAATATGCAAATTAACTGACAATCCAACACACAAGATGGCTGCCTCCATGTGGACACAAGATGGCCGCCACAAGTTGGCCAGCAAGGGAGGATGGTCGGGAGGGACCAGGCCTACAAGGGAGGGCAGTTAGGGGTGATCAGGCCTGCAGGGGAAGGGCAATTGGAAGGAACAAGGCCTGCAGAGGAGGGCAGTTGTGGGGGGACCAGCTGCTTAAAAAAAGAAAAATCACCGTCATCAGATACAATCTTTGCAAAGCTCCACTCCTGATTAGAGAACTGCAGTGTTGCCTCCAGGATATAAACAGCCTTCTCTGGCATTCAGGTCCCACCTTGGGTTACTTCACCTCCTTGAACCTGTTTCCTCACCTCTGAGATGGGGATGACAATATCTCACAAGGTCAGCAAGGGGAATATCTAGGATCTGCTCTCAAAACACTCAGCAAAGAGTAAATATGTGCACACTGCCTGGCTGGCTCAGGCACATCTTCAAAGTCGCCTCCTCAGAGCAGCATAAGCTGACTATCCCTATTAGTGGGTGGCCCCATTACTCTTTATGTTTCTTTCATTGCACTTACAGTTCTTTTATTCCTCTGCCTTTTTTCTTTCTTTCTTTTGGTCTGTCCTCCCTACTGGGCTGAGGTCTTCATGAAGGCAGGGACCTTATGCTTTGCCCCTTTGTCTCTGCAAACCCAGGCCCTATGTCTGGCAATCACACATTCACAGGAAGCATTTTACTGAGGTGATGGATAAATGATAGCCATGAGTACAATGCTCAGCATGTGGCTTCTCTGGTGTTGGCATGTTTGGGAACTGTTTCTTGTGTGCCTTACTACATACTCCTTGATCTTCCCCTCAGCAGTGGCCCAGACTGACCTCACAGGAGCAATAAATGATGGTCTATGTGATGAAGGGTGTAAATGAGCCTGGGAAAACACCTGAAGCGGCAGGCTGGGGAAATGACTAGGGAAGAGCCATCTAGTGGTTGGAAGGGAAAAGGCTGAAGACAGTGAGGAGCCTGGAAATTGAGGAGCAACCAATTTCAGTTGAATCACCAAAGATGGCTGCTCACACTGGGCAGAGAAAAGGACATGATTAGGACATTATTGCCACATGTGTGCCTTCTTTTCTTATTGGAAGAGGAGGTTAAATAATAATTGTAGAAATGAAATCTTATGTATTTCACACGTTTGCTCTGGAAACAAGTTGCATATAATTGCAGCATTTTGTATTAATTAAATTTCTTTTTACCTTCTAAGAAAATAGGGCTTGAACTCACTATGTAAATTTATGCAAATAAGTGTGCAAACTAGTAAGGACCTAGCATTTCATTTTAAGGGAACTAGAGCACTTTCCAGGCCCAGGCCCAGGGGATTAAATACAAGTGGTCTTTATGAATATTTAACTTTCTCTGAAGGAGCTGGGGCAGATATTCTTCTTTGGCATCTAACCTCTATTAAATTAACTTCTTATTTTATATCCAACAATCTTGTCTACTGATTTTTTTAATATTGTTTTTTATTAATTTCAGAGAGGAAATGAGAGAGAGAGAGAGAGAGAGAGAGAGAGAGAGAGAGAGAGAGAGAGAGAAACATCAATGAGTGAGAATCATTGACTGGTTGCCTCCTGCCCCGCCCTGCCGCCCCTCCCAACCCCCCCAACCCCCAGCCCCTCATGTGCCCTTGACCGGAATTGAACCTGGGACACTCTATACACTGAGCCAAACCAGCCAGGACTTGTCTACTGATTTTTACTCATCTGCCTAAAGACAAAGTGAACTCCCCAAGCCTTAAATAACTTTGCAAACAGTCACTACACCAAAACACTTCATTGCTGTCACCTACTTTTCTCTGATCTCCAGGAATATAAGGAAGTGGGGGAAGAAGTCGGGGGGGGGGGGGGGGGTGCCAAGGGGGAGGGGTCGTCATGGCATGCACTCCACAGTGTGACTCAGGACTAGTCATTTATTCTCTAATGAATTTGCCCAACAGTCAACCTGAGACCTCCTCTCATTTGAACAACCTCTGGTAGAACTAAATGAGGCCCCAGCACTAGTAGGACAGGTAGAGGCTTTATCTCAGAATTTTCTTGCTGTCTTGCATATCAGTGGTGGGGAAGGAGCTGGAGTAGTGAGAAAAGGCTGATTTTTGCACCCAAAAGATCTGGATAAAAGTCCTATAAGTTTCTTGGGTAATGCCTTGGACGAATTCCTTAACCTCTCTAAGCCTGATTCTCCATCTTTAAAGAGAATTTATACTTTGCAGACATGTCAAGAAAATTAGAAATAAAATGCACCTGTCTGACACCCAAAAAGTAGATGTTCCTCTGTCAACATAAAGGAAATCACTTCTTAAGGGAGTCTCCTGAACCTTAGAAAAATCCCACTGACGTAACTTTCCAACATTCCCCAAACCAGGATACCAGGTGACAAAGGTGGGAGAGCACCCAAACAGAGCCAAGGCCAAGGGTATCTTTCTAAATTTCAATTAAGGTTCCTGCCTCTCAGTCTTCCAACACCAACCTCATTTTGTCTTTGGCAGGAATCGGGTTAAGATTAGGTAACACCAGGAGGCACCAAATGTATTTGCTAAAGACTATGCCAGGCAGAGTGGAGGCCCCCACTCTACGATAAAAACACTCTGTACCTCTGTACTTTCTCTAAACTCTTCAACGCACATCTTCATTTCATCGTAGGCAGCTCCTAGGATTTCATACCCTCCCGCCACACACCCCACCCCCATGTCTTTTTCTGAACCACCTCCTAACTAACTCGCCTACACCCAGCTCTGTGCACTCCATTTACACTCAGTCTCTGTTTCACTGAGTTCATCCATTCAGTCACTCAACATTTACAAAGCACCCACTTTTTGCCAGACACAAATGTAGGAGGAAGTATACAGCATTCAATGAACAGGCCCGAGTTGCCTACTTCAATCCAGTTCTACCGCTTTCACTTAGGTGATCCTGGATAAGTTACTTCATCTCTCGGTGCCTCAGTTGTCTTTAGACTATAAAATGGGCATATAGAATTCTACATCTCTCACAGGGCAGTTGAAAATTAAATGAGAGGACATTTATGTATCCCATGCCCCCAATAAGCATTCAAATATGAGCTACTTCTATTAATCAGACAAAAGCCTTAGCCTCAGAGCGGATCATGTATTGGGAAACACAATAAACAAGTAAATTATTAATAGTAGTTTCAAATGGTGTTACGCACTATGAAAATATTAGATGTGTGACAGTGTGGGTGGGGAGGGACTTTAGATTAAGTGGTGAAGGAAGGATACTGAGATATTTTAACTATAGCAAGAATGATAAGAGCTGGACATAAGAAAAGCTGGGGGAGGGGAGGGGCGTGAAGAGGGGGTGGGATAGAGCCTATAAAGGAACCATTAACCAGAACAGTGATGTAGCCAGCAGATTTCATAGGAAAGCAAGCAGTGAAACACATTAAATCCAAGGGGCAGAGACAGAGACTGGACTGTCTCACCTTGGCAATGGACGATGTAGATCTGGAGGGAAAGGGAAAGCATCTGGCACAATGGCAAGGTGGTTGACAACACCATGTCTGAAAGCTACAGTTACAGCATCCAGAAGAGTCTGGCTTTGCAAACATCCCTACGGAGCTCAGTAAGGTAGGACAAGTGGAAATTGAACTACTAGGCAAACATTACCCTGCAATCATCATACAAGAACCCTTGGTACTGATGGAACTAGCCAGAAACCGACTTCAGAAAAATGTTGGAAAGGACATGATTTGAAAACGACCCTCAGCAGTTAACTGGATTGTGGTTGCTATATGACTATACTCAAAATTGTAACTAATTTTCGGGGAAATAGGAAAAACCAAGGATTCATTTAAAAATCATCAAAATCTAAATTTAGAATCTTAAAACCTATTTTCTCAGCAAGATACATTAATAAATTAGGGCTTTACATTGTTGTTTCTAATGAAGAAATTAGAAATAAATGTTTTTATGATCCTATATTATTGCCCCTAAATTCAATTGGTAAGACATTTAGATGTTTGTTAATATACAATCATCCTTACAACAGAATTAGAGGACGTTATAGAAACATATGTTTATGCTTATTACCTGAAAACTAATAAATTATGTTAAAAATAAAATAAATAAATAAATAAATAAATAAAGACCAACAGCAAATGCAGAGGTCCTGTGCTTGGAGCAAGCTGACATCTTGCTACGACAAGGAGGTCCTAAGGCTGGTGACTAGATGGGGGGTGGGAAATCAGGCAGGCCAGAGAAATCAGCAGCACGGCTTTGTAAAATAAGGTAAGATCATTCCTTTTCGTCTTAAATGTGCCAGGCCTTCATTGAAACGCTTGCTGAAGGCCTGGCCTGGTGGTTCAGTTGTTTGGAGTACAGTCCAGTACATCAGAAGGTTGTGGGTTCCTGCATAGGGAGGAGGCAACCGATCAAGTTTCTTTCTCACACTTCACACCGAGATCTCCCCTCCACTCCTGCCACACACACACACACACACACACACACACACACACACACCTCTTTAAAAAATCAATAAACATGTCCTCCAGTGAAGATCTTAAAAAATGGGAAGTGGGGGGCCCTTGCTTGGGATTTTAAGCAAGGAAGGGTGTATGACTTGAATTACAACTTCTAAACGTGCCCCTTTGGCTGCAATGTTGAGAAGCTGTTGCAGGTGTCCTGGGTTGGCAGCAGCATCTCCTGTGCACACAAGACGCATACACGTGGTGTGCGGTGGAACAGATTCAGGTCCGTGACAGTTGGGTCAACTGGGGCATGAATGTGGCCTCACCATCTCTCTCGCTCTCCAATTTTCCTCCCGCGGTGGGGAAGCCTGAAGGTAGCCACTCCCGGCACGGGGACCCGGGGCATTTTCCAAGCCTCACCTTCCCCATTTACCGGGCGGAGAAAAGGATGCTCACCGCCGCGGAGCAGGCAGTGCTCCACCAGCGAGGCGCGCACACACGCTCTCCTGGCGCGCCGCCCCTTAGTGGGCCCGGCCTCCTCACCCTCGGGCGCCCTCCACACCCGCCCTGGCCCGGCCGCGCTCGCTCCTCGCGCCCACCGGCGACCCGCTCACCCGGATGCCCTGTAGCACCCGGACCCGCTCCTCCTCGTCCATTCCGAAGGACACCCTGCGGCCCTCGCTGCTCTCGGCGGCCCCCATAGCGGAGGCGGGCAGGCAGGCGGGCACGCGACTCGGCTCCAGAGCAACCAGTCCGACGCCGAACTGTCGCTTCCGGGACTCGGGCACAAGTCAACAAAGTTACGTTTTATTGGATGTTGCTGGGAGTTCGGCCAATCATGTGGCATTGGCCCGTGCGGGATTGTGGGAATTGTAGTCCTGTAGGCCTGTCCTGTCTTGCAACCTGTGAGTGTGGGAGGCGTCGGGGGCGGGCGTGGAAAACGCGTTGAAAGCGAAGCCACGGAAGCCTACACGAGGAGAGCCTCTCCAATGGCACGGTAAATGTGGACAATACTCGCTTTGGAAAGGTCGCCCTTGAAGAAGAGTAATGTTCTGAGGCCAGGAGACCACCGAGGGGCCTGAACTAAACTTGAGGAGGTGAATTTGTTATGGTTCTCGGCTTGGTTCATTCAACAAACTGATATTGAACACCAGGCAAGCATTGACCCAGGCGCCGGGAATACAGTGACTAACAGCCTTCCTGCTTTTTACATATAATAGAAGAAACAAATGAAAGGACAGACAAGCATGTAAATAAACTTGATAACCACTGTAATAAATGCCATGAAAGACATTAAAAAGAGGAATCCTTCTTTAATTTGGGAGGCCAGAGCAACCTCTCTGAGGAAGAAGCACTTGAACTGAGACCTAAGGTCCAGTAAGTGTTTATAGCCAGGAGAAGATGGGGAAAGAGCTTCGCTGGGGGCCAACTAGTGCAAAGGCCTTGAGTCAGGAAAGACCTTGTCACACTCAAGAAAGGGAGAGAGTCTAGCTGCATGAATGGAAAGTGGGAAGCAAGCAGAGGAGAGCAGGAAATCAGGAGGTCAGACCAGGAGGGCCTTATATTCTAAGGTCAGAGTTTTATTCTTAGGAGGGCAGTGAATGGTCATAAGCATTTAGAAGACATAATCCAAGGAGCACACATACCATGAATTGAACACAGTGTGTTTGCTTCTCACACAGGCCATATGTGTAACGAAGGAACACACTTGATTGCTATTCACAGCCACAGCAACCATGAATGAGGCCCCCTCTTGTTCATCTGAATTGCTGACTAGCTTTGCTTTGCCAAAGTGGGCCTGGAGTTAAGTTTGGAATCTAGAACGAGGGGAAGACTGGATGGCTACATGAAATAGCAAGGACAATTTGGAGCTCCTTTTGGCAACCAGGAAAGAAAGGAGTGAGGAGAGAATAAATGAGAGGAGACCAGTGAGACACTCTGACATGAGAATAGCTTGGGTGATTCCAGATGTGCAGCTAGGGAAGATATTTATGGACAAGGACATATGCTAATTTTATTCAAAATACTTTGATTTGCAAATCTCCCTCCATCCCCTCTGCCCTGCATTTCTTTCCTATAAGCAGAGCCTGAGTAGGGGATTCTGGGGCAAGTAGTTTATTGGGAGAGTGCCTCGGGAGAAAAAAAGTGAGGGAACAGAATAAGCTAAGTAAAGATGGAGTCAAAACTAGAGACTGGCTTTAGCTTGATCCCACAGGGTGTTCAGGAGCACAAATTATGGCCATAAATAGTCTCACTGTGACCATGAGATTGTGTGTGTGTGCCCCACCATCACCACCACCACCACCATCTGCAAAATCCTGGGACAAAATTGGGATTTCACAAGACTTAGCATGAGGGTTGCAATGACAAAGCATAGCTAAGCCTCATGAAAACACAAGTCCTGTGTTCCTACTTCAGAATGAGAAAACCGACTTGCAAACAGGTGAAGATAATGTTACATACATGCAAACAAAGTAAGATTGAGGATTAAATAAAGGTAGTGGCATAGGAAGGAGGAAAAGGGAAATTATTAATTTTTTTTAGCCCCTTCTCTGTGTCAGGCTCTATGACATAGGCATGCATTGTTTTTCACGCAGTCAATCCATGACCAATTGGGAATCATCCTGAGAGAGTTATTACCCCATTCTAAAGTCCAGGAAACTGAGGCTTTGGGGAGATAAGTGTGGCAGGCCCAGTAGTTGCTGGCTGATAGCAATTTGTTCCTTCATACAACAGAACCCCAATTTCCTTTGGTGAAACAAGGTATTTCGTTAGAAAATTGGCCTCTTGGGTTTCCACTGGCCAAACTTGGGACACTTTGAACATTAATAACACTGACAATGTGAGTTTATAACAATTACGTTTTTTAACCCAGTGGCCCATGTCGGGAGGGAAAGAGAGAGAATAGAAAAAAGGGAGAAAGTTATTTACAAAAGAATGCCAGCAAATCAGTGTGAGATTTAAAAATTGCCGTTTTGGAAGATGCAAGACGGCTGCAGTCTAAGGAAGTTTTGTCCACTTACGCCCAGCACTGGACAAGTTCCTATTTCACAGACAAGAAAACCGAGTTGCAAACAGGTCTTGTGGCTAACCTGCAGAATATTTGACTTGAAAAGCCAGTGAAAAATAGCTGGTTTGAAATACTCCCACTAGGGGCTCTGAGAGGAGACAGGAAAAGATGGGGAGTGGGTGAGCAGAAGAAACAGAAATCTAAAACGAAAGAAAAAGGACAGATTCGAAAAGAAAGGAGACTCACAGATAAACATATTCAGAAAAGATGAACAATAGATGCATATCCACTCACAGAGAGAGACTAAGAGAGTGAGAGTTTGAGGGAAGGAGGGAGGAGGAAGAGGGAAGAGGGAAGAGAGAAGAGGCCTTAAAACAAATGGAAAGGGAACCCCCGGATGGGAGAACATTTTTGTTAATGATACATCTAATAAGGGGTTAGCTTCCAAAACATATAAAGAACACATACCACTCAAAAAAGGTAGACAAACAATTTAAAAATGGACAAAGGACCTGAACAGACACTTACAGATGGCCAAGAGACATATGAAAAAATGTTCAAAAGCACTAATAATCAGAGAGATGCAAATTAAAGTGACAATGAATGAGGTATCGTGTCACACCTGCCAGAATGGCTACCATCAATAAACCAACAAGTGCTGGTGAAGATGTGGGAAAAAAGGGAACCCATGTACACTGCTGGTGGGAATGAAGACTGGTGCAGCCACTATGGAAAACAGTGTGGAATTTCCTTAAAAAAATAAAATAGAACTGCTACATAGCTCTTTCCTTGATCCTCCTTTCTCTTTCCCTTCCCAGAACCCCTCCCCATTGCTCCAAAATAATAATTCCCTTATAGTTTATTTGGTAGTCCCCACTAGGGAATTAGTTGTTGGATCCTTGGGAGGCAAAGGTAGATTGAGGTATCTTCCTATTTGGAGGTGGTTGTGGAGGAGAAAGCCAGGAAGTGTGAAAATCCCTCCAAAGTGCCAAGGGTTGACCCAAGACAATAAGATCAGTTGACCAATCCAATATTCAGAAGTAGCCAAAAATGGAAAAAGGGGTGTAGGTAAAGAATAAGCATGAATGTGGCAGGGAGGCAAGGAAGTTTTCCACAGGTGGTTCCTGTGGCTGCTGCTAAGTGTTCATGTCTACCCTTGATGGGCCATTGGGGGACTGAGAGTGGATGGGTTTTGTTGACCCAAAGGTTTCTGTGGGATGGATGAAACTTCCATGCTGCTACAGGATGGTTCCTGCAATCCCCTGGTTGAACTCCCAAATTTCCCCCTTACTGCTTTTTATAAGAAACAGGCTTTGTGTCTTTTGTTTCTCTGTGATGGGATAAATACAGAATAATCCCAATTTTATACTTTGTAAATGGAGAAAACTTAAGATCTTCCTCCAAGCCCAGCCTCGATATTTCACGAGTGTTGTAAACATCTTGTCTGCCAGAGCTAAGAAATTCACTCACATTCCCTGGCTGGTTGAGTTTCCTTCCCTGAGTTTATAGATATTCTTCATCACAGCAGAAGAGAGGTGCTTTGAGGTGTTTTAAACGTTTTCTGTCTACAGGTTTGTGGCCCATTACAATCATCTGTCAGATTCATAAAGCAGTAGTATGTACTCATTCCTGTTGGTTGATTTTATTTAGACACTAATTCTTGTAGCTGTTAAAAAAGGAAGAAAGGCAGAGGCGGAGAAGAGAACACTCAGAAAATACTCACTCATCACAGTTAAAGGACAAGAAGCACACATAATGCTGCAAGATAAATAAATACAGAAATAAAACCCATGAATCTTCTAACAATCAACAATTACTATTCTCCAAAATTAGAGACTGGAACTTGCAGAAACCAGCCACTTCTTGAATAACTATTACTCTACATCTTTTACCAAGAGATGACACTTATATAGTTGAGGAATAAATAAATTCTTATAGGTGATATTATTCCTGCAAGTGAACAGGAACCAAATCAGAGAGGCCAATGTGCCTCAGTTTTATGAGGCCAGCTCCTGGAGAAGTGATTCCTCCCAGCCCAGGGACACAGCTAGCTCTGTCACCTCCTGGTCACAGCTCTGAGACAGTCATTCCAGTGAAATGGGATGGCTGTCCTTAGATATTTCACAGCTGGAAAATAGCTAATGCCGCAGCAGAAAAGATGTGGCCTTAAAGAAATCATCAATTTCATTTCCTTTTTTCCTCCGAACACTTTCTACATCCAGGGAGCATCACTCCAGCTCCTACGTGCTGAAAGGACACACCTGCATTCAAGGAGAGACTCTGGGCCTGAGCGAGAAGGAGGGGCTGAGACCAAAGAGGTGACTGTGCAAATCACACCCCAAAGTTTCTTCTCCCGCACCCTTGCCACGGTTGACTTTCTGCTGTTTCATTTCATTCCTACTATTCGTGAGTGTCAACAATGTGCCAGCACGCACTCCGCACTGATGACACGGTGGTGAACACCTAGTGCTCCTGCCCTTGCAGAGCTCCAGTTTTCGGGGGAAGGTGCCAGACATTAATTAGAAAATTATACAAATGTGGCATTACAGGCTGGTGAGTATAAAGGCTCTGAGAAGTAGAACAGTCTGGGCTGGCGGGAGCATGTGTTCCCATGCTGTTTGCAGAGGGAAAGGCCAACAGGTCCTGGGCCTGGCTCTTAGAGTCACCATACCTCCTTGCCCAGACCTCTGGGAAGTGGGGCCATCCAATGCTGGTAGCCTCTGTTTGTGGGCTGCGGAAGCGGCCCCAAACTACTCCAGAAGGCATCCTTCTCCTTGCCTCCCAGCCCCCTTTCACTCGCCACCCTCCAGTGTCTCCCCTGCACACCATCCTCTGATTACTTCCATTCTGCATTCCCTTTGGCCACTTGCTAAGATGTGGGCTCCATCAAGTCAGAGGTTCTCTGTAAAATGGGAATAACCTCAGTAGCTCAGAGAGAATCAGAGCCCTCCTAGGAGGTTTCAGTGGGTCAGCAGCATCTGCAAAGCAGACAGCGCAGCTTTTTATCCTCCCCTTCGCAGAACAATGCCTTTAGCACTTTCTGCTCTTCACAACTGTCCATATGCCTTCCTCCCTAGGATGGGGCTCTCAGTAGTTGGCCCAGGACATTCTTTAGATAAAAGTGCCTCTCCACTTCCTGTTTATCAGTGTATCCACACCAGGCTTTCCTTGTGCTTGTTTGCATTACCTCAGTGGATTCAGGTCAGACTCCCTGTAGTTTAAATGTAGTTTAATTGGAACATACGTAAGCCCCAGAGTGGGGGAGTCACTGATTTGGCAGATGGGCAAGAGATGCCAGGTATTCGGGGCTTCAGGCAACCAGGACACACTTGTGTGGGAGCCCGGAGCTGCCTGATTCAACCAGCAGAATGCAGTCTGTCCCGCTACTCCTCCGCAAGTAGGTTTGGACTCTGGGGTGTGCTTAAAACAGGCTGAAGTCACACCAGAGTCCTTTATCAATGCCAGGCCTGGGCCCTGCTGTGGGAGAGGCAGAGAGGCTGCTGGGGCCTTGTGGCAGAGGAAGAACCCCGCCACTTTAGTTCTAGGCGATCCCAGGGATCTGGGAAGACAGTGATGAAGAGTCTGCATGTAAACCCACTGCACTGAGTGCTGGAGTCTGAACACAAAGAGCCCAGCCAGTCCACCCATATAGCACAGCTCTTGTGCAGTGCTCTGCTTCAACCTCCCACTTGCTCCAATTGACTGAGATTCTGCACCTCTGGCTTGGAAACTTGCGGCCCAAATTATTCAAGAAACCCAACAGCTATGCAGAGACAGCGGCTCCCACCTGGGCTTGAGGTTGACAGTTGTTTGAATGATGGTCACGATACATTAAAAATAATATTTTAAATAAATTTTGGGGTGATTATTATATTTAGCATTATCCTTCCTACTTTTATGTGTTGCTTGAATTTTTATGCAGAAAAGTAGTGAGCATATTTTATTTTTGCTAAATTAATATTTATTTTAAAAAACAATGAAGAGATAAATGAGTTAAATGTACATGTAAGGAATAGGAAAAAGTGAAAAATGAATTCCAGGAAAAAGCAAAAGGCAAATATAGTTCCTCATTATGTGGACCTTTTTATAGGTTTCTTGCTGGAAGGGGAACATCCTTGGCTGAGAAAGCAGAAAATGCTAGGACTCCAAAGCAGTAATGGGTTTAACAAGGATTCAGAAGGATCGGGTCAGGAGATGACAACCTTAGAAGGACCAGGCCAGGCCATTCCTGCTGGTTCTGTGGTTGAGCCCCTCTGTGTAGGGGGATTTCATTCATTCATTGCAGAGCAGGGGGCTGTAAATCACCATGACTAAGATTAACTCTGAGGTCCTGCACCTACCCATACACCCAAATAACGGATACAGGATTCCTGTCTGGCACAAATGACTTGGGGTCCCTGTGTTAGAGAAGCCTCCAGAATTCTATGTATTGGGTAGGGACTTAGAGATAGCAACCTAGGAAACTCATTTTATGATAGGGAGCATAGTATTTTTATTTAGTTTGTGGGAAGTACACTTTTAAAAATATCATTCTTCACAATTTCATAAGATTCAGACATCCTCGTTGCAGACTATTTTTAAGGCTGATGGAGATTATAAGGCGTGAAAAATCCTCCACAGGGGCCACCCGTGGGAGGATGCACAGGACATCCATGGGCGGCCTTGGGATGATGACAAGGATAATGAGGATATACGGAGCACCCACTCATTTTTAAAAATTTTAATATTTTCGTTGATTTTTAAAAATTTGATTTGAGAGAGAATGGAGAGATACACACACACACACACACACATACACACACACACACACACACACACAGGGATAGGAGATCGGGCCTACAGGACTGGATCCGACCTGCATGCAGGTGCGTGTTCTTCCTTGGGTATCGAACCCGGGGCCATCGGTGGTAAGGCCACATTCTAACCTCTACTCAGAGCCCCAAGAGCCATAGCCTCACCCACTTTGGGAGTATGTATAGTTGACACCAGCACTGCAGCCTAGTTCGCATGCGCGGGGGGCGTGGCCGGGGCGAGGTGGGGTGGGACCGGGGCGAAGTGGGGGGGGGGTCTGGGGAGCGGGGGCGGGACCGGGGCGTGGAGAGCGGAGCGTGGCCGGCGCGGGGGCGTGACCGGGGCGAGATGGGGCGGAGCCGGCGCGGGGCGGGGGGGGGTCGGGGCGAGATGGGGCAGGCCGGGCGCGGGGGGCGGGGGCGGGGGCAGGGCCGGGGCGTGGAGGGCGGGGCGGGGCCGGCGCGGGGGCGGGGGCGGAGGCGGGGGCAGGGCCGGGGCGTGGAGGGCGGGGCGGGGCCGGCGCGGGGCGGGCGGGGGCGGGGGGCGGGGGCGGGGCGCGGGGCGGCGTGGGGCATCTGTGGCAGGTGTGGACGTGGGTGGCGTTTGCGGTACCTCCTTCCAACCACAGGCCGGGCGCTGCGGCCCGCCGATCAGTCCCTCTGACCAGGCCTGGCCGGGCCGGGCCAGGAGCAACACCGAGGCTCTGGCGCATCCGCCGCCTTCGCCGCCGCCGTCGCGGGCGCAGAAGTCGCCAGGGCCGGTTAAGGTGGGCGCCGCCCCCAACCGCCGCCTGGGCGGCGTCCACAGCGAGCCCATGTCGTCGCTGCCGGGGCGCCGGACTCGCCATTCACCCCCCGGGCCCAGCCACTTGTCCTCCGAGGCCCGCGAAGAACTGCGGCGCCGCCTGCAGGGCCTCATCGAGGACAACCGGGTGATGATCTTCAGCAAGAGCTACTGTCCGCACAGCAAACGGGTAGGCGGGGCGGGGCCGGGCGTCCTTCCTCCGGCGCCCTGGGACCTCTGGACTCGGGCTGCGGAGCGTTGCCTGTCCGCCCTCGGATGCAACCCCGCGAGGCCCAACGACTCCCCGGGACTTGGGGCCCGCTCTCTGGGGTGTTGCCCGGAGCCAGGACGGGGACCTTTTGCACTGCCCCTTGGGCTTTCGGGGAGAGGCGGTCGCTGACTTGTTCGGGGACTGTGGCTTGTGGGGTTAACCGCCCGTCCTCTCCCTCCTGGTTGTTAGTCTGATGTGGGCTTATTTATCAAGTGTTTATTCGGAAGAATGAAGTGTGTATGTGTGTGTGTGTGTGTGTGTGTGTGTGTGTGTGTGTGTATATATATATACATATATATACTTTTGGCCCTAACCGGTTTGGCTCAATGGATAGAGCGTCTGCCTGCGGACTCAAGGGCCCCGGGTTCTATTCCAGTCAAGGGCATGTACCTTGGTTGGAAGCACATCTGCAGGCAGCTGATTGATGTTTGCTGATTGATGTTTCTAACTCTCTATCCCTGTCTTTCCTCTCTGTAAAAAAAAATCAATAAAATATATTTAAAAAAACAAAACCTTTTGGCCAGATAAGAGTAGTGCAAGGAATGGCCAGGGCTTGGGAGTAGGAGACTAGGGCTGGAGTCAGGTCCATCTTCCTCACCTTGAGCAGGTTACAGAACTTCGCGGAGCCCTGGTTTCCACACTTTGTAAAATGAACTTTTTGTAAAATGTGGCTTTGATTATACATTTCCTGATGAAGTTGAACATCTTTTCATGTGTTTAGGGGCCATTGAAGTTTCCTCTTCTATGAAACTTCCAGTCCTTTTGCTTTTTTCCTTTATCAGGTGGTTTTGTTTTTGTACTGATTTATAGGTATTCTTTCTATGTTTTGGATATAATCCTTTGATTATATGTATTGGAAAATCTCTCCGATTTATTTTTTCCTTTTACCTTTATGAGATATTTTGGTTAACTGAAGTTTGCAAGTTTAATGTCGTTGAATCTATCACCTTTTTCTTTTATAGTTTGTGGGTTTTGGGTCTTATTTAAGAAATCAGTTTCTGCTGTTTTCTCATTTTTCTGGTATGCACACTATGTATATGTTAATGCACTTAATGGTGTCCCATGTTTCTCTGAGACTTTCTGTTTTTATTCATTCTTTCTTCTCTGCCTGTTCGGGTTGCATAATCTCTATTGATCTGTCCTCAAGTTTACTAATTCTCCTGCCAACTTGAATCAACTGTCGAGATATTCTAGTCACTTTTTCATTTTATTTTTGTAATGTTTAACTTTATAATGTTAATTTGGATGTTTTTTCATCATTTCTATCTGTATAGAGATATTTTACAATGGCTACTTTAACTATTTGATATGACATCTGGGCCTCTCACTGATAGTTTCTCTTGCCTGATTTTTTTCTTGTGAAGGGATCCACTCTCCTGTTTCTTAGTATGACTGGTAATTTTTTGTTGAAATCTGGACATTTTGCCGTAAGTACAATAATATATTGTAGCAAGTTTAGATACTGGACACCTCTTCCTCTGTGGCTCCTTTGTTTGCTTGTTTATTTCCTTGTAGTGAGTTTGCTGGTTTAATTTAGGGATGTTTATTTCCATCCAAAGATGAAGCCTTTGGCGTCACTCCTCAGAGTGCAGCCTTGAGTATGTACACAGTCACCTTGGGATGACAGGGATTTTAGCAGCGCTCTTGTCTGTATTAAATTTTTTGGTCTCTACTGGTATCAGACCCAGATATTATGCACCATTAATTTCAGGCTGGTTGTGCGTTTACTTTTTACAATGTCCTGGAGGGTAAATTGTTCCGCACTCTTATCTAATTAAATGTAGGCCTTTTTGCAGAGAGAGTTTTTATGGCAAGTTTAAGGCTATTCTTATCCTAGAAATACTAGTCTTAGCTCTCTCTTTGTTGCCTTTGTGTGTGTGTGTGTGTGTGTGTGTGTGTGTGTGTCCCCTTTATTATTTTTTTCTTTTCTGGTAAACTAACTGTCTTATTGTTCTCCTGGAACTACCAGCCTCCTCTTCATTGCTTATCGTCAAAATTCCCATTATTTTCAAGACCACATTTGGACTTGAAGTTCCCCATAGTTTAAAGTAATTTCCTTTGGGTAGAGCTTCTGAGTTCTCTGACCTTATGGTTTACCTCTTCCCCTGAGCAAAATCTCGGAGACCTTGCTCACAGCCTGGAACTTCACCTTACAAGTGGGCTGAGGCCAGGGTGATCAGGTCCCTGGTATTTTCACCTTGGGGTAAAGCCTTCGATCTCTGAGTGAGGCTGGGTGGAGGAAGCTTTTGGCTACACTCATCGGGAATGTAGCCTTTGCCACTCAGAACTGTGGGGAGACTGAGAAATGCTGGTGGTTCATCCCCTTTGGAGACTAGGTATCAGGGACTTGGCTGCTCACTTGAAGTGGAGCTTCTGTCAAGCTGACCCAGGACAGAGCAGAGAGGGTGTGGATTAAGGCTTAAGTGCCTCAGACTTTCCCTGTTCATATTGACTTCTAGAAGATTTTCTTTAATACACGTTCTACATTTGTTGTGTGCCCTTGGGTCAATTTTCAGAGACTTTCAATGGTTATTGTTAAAATAATTTCAACAGGTGTGGATGTTCTGTTAGGGAGTGACTCTGCCAGCCTCCTCGTCTCCATCCTGGAATCACAACCTCTCTGGGCTGTACAGGACCTTGAAGAGTTTAAGTAATGGTGAAAAGTAGGCTTTAGAGTCTACTTTTGGTTGCAATTTAGGGAACTGGAAGGGACAAAGCTGGATGTTACTGAGAAACTGCTCAAATTAAGATAGCAACTGTTGGGAATTAGAAAGGTGAACTAGCTCAGCATAGAGGATTGATACCATTTACTAATTAATTGGATGGATGGGGAGTTAGTGTGGGGTAGGAAAATGTTGCAAAAGAGGGAGTATTAAAATGACTCAGAATCTCGGAGACCTTGCTCACATCCTGGAACTCCACCTTACAAGTGGGCTGAGGCCAGGGTGATCAGGTCCCTGGTATTTTCATCTTGGGGTAAAGCCTTTGCTTCACAAAGTTGTTAAAATGCAGGTTTTGATCCAGGACCTGGTTCCTTGTCCAATAAGCTGCTTGGTGATGCCTGTGCTGCTGATCCTCTGTCTCCTATTTAAATAGCCAGGCCCTGCGTTTCTTCTTGCTCAGGCAACTGGTGAATAGAGGCAGTGTGAATTGTCAATGTTTTTGTCTGTTTCCCCTCCTGGAGGCAGGGATTGTGCCTATTCATTGTTATAGCTTAGTAGGTATTTGATGGATAAATTTTTGTTGAATGCTTTAATAACTATTGAAAGGAAATAAAAAGAAGAAAATGTATATAGGAAATGATGAGTTTTATTTTGGGGCAAATTGCATGTGATGTGCCTGGGGACATTCTATTTTTGTCAGTCTTGAGTTCCGAAAAGGGATTTGGGCAAAAGTTGAAAGTTGAGGATTCAAATGGTAAAATAAGGGAAGCAATGGGCTGAGATTACTCTGGAAAGATGTATAGAGGAAGGGAATAAAAAATAAACCACCCTGGCTGAGTAGCACAGTTGGCTGGTGCATCATCCCACACACCAAAGGTGGAGGGTTCAGTTCCCAATCAGGGAACGTATCTAGGCTGTGGGTGCAATCCGTTGCTGGGGCACATATGAGGGGCAGTTGATCAATGTTTCTCTCTCTCTCTTTCCCTTCCTCTCTCTCTAAAATACATCAATAAAAACATATCCTTGGGTGAGGATTAAAAAAAACAAACCAAAAACAAACAAACAAACCAAACACCATAGTCTAGAGCTCATATGTCTGAAGAACATTTATTTTGGACATCTTTATTACTGTGTCCATATTTCATAACTGTTGACTTTGTTATTTTTGTTGCAGGTTAAAGAACTCTTTTCTTCTTTGGGAGTTGAATATAATACCTTGGAACTTGATCAAGTAGGTAAGTGGAATAGTTAGTATATACTATTATTTCAGTAAATGTCAACAAGATTGCTTCTTTTCATTTGCTTTGTTCAATTCAGTTTACTCTTGTCTCTTTGGGTGAAATGAGCTGGTTTTTTCTACATTCAACCATGTAAAAAATGAACCTCTCAATATAGGGCAGATAATTTGGAATAGTTTTTTTATTTATATACTAGAGGTCCGATGCATGGAATTCATGCAAGAGTAGGTCTTCCTTCCCCTGGATGCCAACACCAGCTTCCCTCTGGCACCTGGGACCTGGGCTTCCCTCCAGCCGCAGCACCTGGAACCCGGGACCCAGGACCCAGCTTCATCCAGAAGGTCATCAGGTCTAATCAGCATATTACGCTTTTATTATTACAGATTTTTGGTATTTGAGGGGAGGAGAAAGATGTATAAGCTGCTAACCTTAAAGCACTTCAGACATTTCAGATGTATCTGGTAACTTTCTGGCAAAATAGATTAAGCTGTAATAAGTGAAAAGAATCTGCCCCTATTTCCTGATTGAAGCACCTATGAATTAATGCATTAATCTTTTAGCTTTCATTTTTGAATTCTTGTCAGGCATGCATTAATTATCTAATATTAATTGAGCACTTTACACATGCATATGTTTTGCAGAGGTGGGAGACAGAGTGGTGAACACACAAAAAAATGAAAGTCTGCCTTCATGGGACTTCACCAACTCCTTTTAACCAGGCACCTTAATAAGTGAAATGTTCTTAAGTTTGTGAGACTTTTCTAAAGAGCATACCCAATAGTTTTAGGTAGTTGTGGCCTGGTTTTATTTTTAGGGATAGAGGACAGATTTTGGACTTTGATCATAAAGATTTTTCAAATATAATTGTAGGAAATATTTTCAGAGTTATTACTGTTGATATTTGCTATTTTTAAAAAAATACATTTTATTGATTTTGTACAGAGAGGAAGGGAGAGAGATAGAGAGTTAGAAACATCGATGAGAGAGAGTCATCGATCAGCTGCCTCTTGCACACCCCCTACTGAGGATGTGCCTGCAATCAAGGTACATGCCCTTGACCGGAATCGAACCCAGGACCCCTCAGTCCCCAAGCTGACGCTCTATCCGTTGAGCCAAACCGGTCTCGGCGATATTTGCTATTTTCTATTTAAAGAGGATTTTATTTAATATTTTCTGTTTAAAGAGGATTCTTATCTAACCAAGAAATTATATATCAGAATCTAACTTAGAAGGGTTTATTTTCAAATGAATCAGATGTTTCATCTGTATTCTCAAAAGTGTCTCTTAAAGTCATTTTTTCATAAAGTTATATAATACACTGACCTTGTGTGGATGTGGATGTGGGAGCACTTAAGTGTTATAACACTTCATTTTGACTCACAAAGGTTTGGAACCCTTTCAGTGTTTTTATATATTTAACTTTTTATTCTTTAGATGATGGGGCCAATGTTCAAGAAGTGCTGTCAGAGATCACTAATCAGAGAACGGTGCCCAATATTTTTGTGAATAAAGTACATATGGGTGGATGTGACCGAACTTTCAAGGTAATAATGGCATTGTGTGTTTTTTGTTCAAGTTTTGTTTTTAAAATATTTAAAAGGGGATAAAATGATTTTTAGGAGTCTATTAGTCTTTTGGAAATTGTTAGATGAAAAGTGTATAGGATGCTTATCAGATAACTTTGATTATTACTTTGACAGAAATTAGCTTTTCTATCAACTCAGACTTCAGAAACTAAGAAAAAGAATGTTTTGAGTGAGGTTGATGGACAACCAGGTGGACTACCCTGGAGACCTTGGTCTCTTCTTCCTGGAGAGGGGAGAAACAAGATCTGTTCTTTTTTTTCTTTTATTAAAATGAGGTCAATGCTAACATTCTTGGCTAGGGTAAGTAAAACTCCTGTCAAGGCTGCTAACCCTGGGAGCTTTGCAAAGGTTCATGCCTTTAAATTTTTGGTTCCTGGAATGCAGAAATAAACAGGAATCATTCAGTTAAACAGTAGTAGATAAAAACTGGTGTTTATTAAATAAGATTCTTATTTTATAACTAGTTATTTACTTTTATTAAAATTCTGCTCTCATTCTTTATGTATATATGCAAATGATAGTAATTAGTGATTGTTTAAGTACTTATATCTGAAAATTTTTTAATATACTTTTATTAATTTTTAGAGAGAGGAAGGAAGAGGGACAAGGGAGAGAGAGAGATAGAAACCTTACTAAGAGAGAAACATTAATCTCCTGCCTCCTGCAACACCTCCTAGTGGGGATCAAGCCTGCAACACAGGCTGCCCTGACTGGGAATTGAACTAGTGACCTACCTCTTGGGGTATGGTTGATGTTCAACCACTGAGCCACATTGGACTGTATCTGAAATTATAATTAAAATTATACTCATTTGGGGGGGAAAAGAGATGATCTACATTGTATCTTAATCTTTTGCTTAGTATTGTTAATCAAGAAGCAGTCTGTTCTATTAGTCCTAGAAGCTATGATGGTAAGTACTGTAATCATAGACCTTAAATACCTCTGCCAATCCTAATGTAGAAAATGATGGCAGAGGATGAATCTGGAGATGTAGAGATAGTCACTCTATTTTAAGATTAAAAGGCCTAGGACAGTGGTCAGCAAACTCATTAGTCAACAGAGCCAAATACCAACAGTACAACGATTGAAATTTCTTTTGAGAGCCAAATTTTTTAAACTTAAACTTCTTCTAATGCCACTTCTTCAAAATAGACTCACCCAGGCTGTGGTATTTTGTGGAAGAGCCACACTCAAGGGGCCAAAAAGCCGCAGGTAGCTCGAGAGCCACAGTTTGCTGACCACGGGCCTAGGAGACAGATTTCTCACATGGCATCTAAAAAGTAAGGAGGCCAAAGGAGTTCTTTTTAGAATGTGCCAAAAGCATCCATCCTTCAGTGGGCCACACTGCATCTATTGAGTCCTGCAGTTTGATAGCACTTCAGTTGTGCTTCCCAGGATGGCATTGCTAGAGCTAATATATTAGGATTGAAGAACTAACTTCATATAAAGAAAACTATTGCTAAATTACATTTGATCCTCTAACCTCATTTAAACTACTTCTGATCACAACGAGGGCCAAATGGACAAGATAATATAGTGAAGAGCCAGGCTCATCATCATTGTTGAAAGAAAAAGAAAATGCAATTTTATATAAGAAATTTGTCAATAAGCTGCAAATTTTAGATCAATTTATGAGAAACCATGAGATATTTGAAGTGTGTGTCCTACTGAGGATTCATAAGAATTATTTTCAAAAGGAATCCTAGCACAAATGAACAAAATGTAGAAGAGGGTGGTATTTAGCTATTTTATTGTGCTTGGGTATAATATTTCATTGATTAGGCCAAAGAAAAGGAGCTCATCTGACAGATATAAAGCCACGATTTCTGGGTCATTTGACACATGCCTACCTATCAGGAGATAATAAACAAACATGTACTTTGGCATACATTCTTAACTAGATGGACCTTATTTGAATACCATTCAGATAAATTTAAATTCCAGTTTACATGAATTGTAGATTGTTTCTAATCCTATATCACAAAAGGGTAATATGTAAATTGACCCTAATGGAGGAATGACTGGTTGCTATGACATGCACTGACCAACAGGGGGCAGATGCTCAATGCAGGAGCTCTCCCCTAGTGGTCAGTGCTTCCACATTGGGAGCACCGATCAGCCAGAAGCCAGCTTAGGCTTAATACCCGCTCCTCACCCTCCCACCTCCCAGTAGCAAGCCTAAGTCGTTAGTTGTACATTCCCCGAGGACTCCAGGATGCCAGAGGGATGTCTGACTGCCCATTTAGGCCTAGTCCCCCAGGGAGCGGGCCTGAGCTATCAGTCGGATATGCCCTGAGAGATCCCGGACTGTGAAAGGTCGCAGGCTGGGATGAGGGACTTCCTTCAGTGCACAAAAATTCATGTATTTTTATAAAAGAAATCAATGCTAATTAAACATAGGGTAAAAAGAAACAGTTTTAAAACAAGTCATACCATATTCTCTCATTAAACCATAGGCACATCAGAGTGGTTTATTACAGAAGCTTCTTCAAAAAGAATCAACATACGATTATGACCTCATTGTCATTGGTGGTGGTTCTGGTGGCCTTGCATGTGCTCAGGTATGAAAAAAGTAAAACTTGGAGATAATTTCCCTAATGTTCCCTGATGATTGTCGTAAGACTTGACTTCTGCTACTTAAAAAAAAAAAAAAAAAGCCAATTTTGATGTTTCAGTCCAAGCTTTTATTGTAATAGCTGGTTTCATAAAGAGAAAAGACTATGTTATGGCACAAACACAGCCTTTTTATTTAGGGAATAGAAAAATTGGGGGAGGGATATGACAACATGTTTACATGTCACTGTTTTCCTTAGGAAGCTGCCATTTTGGGAAAGAAAGTAATGGTGCTAGATTTTGTGGTTCCGACACCTCAGGGTACATCCTGGGGTAAGCTGTTTTTCTTTGTTGTTCTTTGCTCTTTACGAACATTTTTGCTTTGTTTAATTTCATTTAATCCTCACAACAATCTCAGGAAGTATGACTAGCCTGTTCCATAGGTGAGGAAACTTGGGTCTCAGTGAGGTAAAGTAATTGTCCTAAGACCACTGCATAGTTAACAGGTGCTTAGGGGAGATTAAAAAAACAAAACAAAAAACCCATGACCTAGTATTCCAACACTTTTGCCATAATTTTTATACACATGCATTTAATATTTTCACATAGTTGTGATTGTAGTGTAGGCTGTGTCATGCTCACTTAAGTTTTCTGTAACTTTTTTTGTGTTTCTGCATTGATTTAATAACTGACTTTCATGGCTGTATGATAGTCATCTGAATAGTGTGTGTGTGATTGTTCCAAGTCAGTTTAATGAAGTGCAGAGTGAGCTTAAGGCCTGTGACTTTGCTGTAGATGAGAGTGCTTACCTTTCCACATTCTTTCCACTATAAAATAGAACATATAGATTTTGTGCTGGATATTTTCTGTTTATCCTTTAATCCCATTCTTTTTGGTCTCCACCCTATTTTATGTCCTAGAATGTTGATGAGTTAGTATCTTTGCCCTCTGGCTTCTGGCTAGCTTGGCCATTTGGGGAAATGGGAAGAGAACAGAAGGAGGGAGGAGAATGGAGGGGGGGTCTTCATTTTCTTGGTTCCCTCCCTGTTGGTTGCTGCAAGCTGGCTCCATCTCCAGCGGAAAGCCACAGCCCCTCTGGTCTGTGTCACCTATTTGGAGTTCTTACCCCTTCATGTAGGGTTGGTGATGAGCCCACTGTTAGTAGTTGCTACTGTTGTTCTATCCCTCCTTGCTTTCTTGCCCACACCTCAGTAATAATTTGTCATCTATTTGCTGCCAGAAACCTGGCAAAATATGAAAATTATTTTTAAAAATCAAACCTTACAAAAAAAATATAGCCAAGAATTTTATATTAGTTAAGCTAATTTGCTTTGCAGTGGACCCACTGTTGGCTCAAAGGAGTTAAGTTACAAAGAGAAAAGTCTGGAATCTGGAGTTCTGGCTGTTGATGTAGTATATCATTAATCTAATGCAGCTCTGATCCCTTCATAGGTCACACTCAAATGAAAGTTTGGACAGCATCTTCAAATGCACAACCACTTTTTTGCTCATCCTTGGGCCTCTTTCACAGACCTGTACTGAAAAAGTCTGGGTTAATCATTTGCATGTTATTGTAGAGTATGGTGTTGATCCCACAACCATTCAAATTTGTCATCTCTATATTTTAACTTAAAAAAACAAAAACTTTTATTGATTTCAGAGAGGAAGGGAGAGGGAAAGAAAGATAGAAACATCAATGATGAGAATCACTGATTGGCTGCCTCCTGCCTGCTCCACAGTGGGGTTTGAGCCCACACCTAGGCATGTGCCCTGACTGGGAATTGTACTTTGACCTCCTAGTTCATAGGTTGATGCTCAATCACTGAGACACACCAGCCAGGCCATTTCCATATTTTAATAACACTGACTCCACACATGTGTAAAACAACACACACACACACACACACACACACACACACACACACACAAAAGCCCTAACTGGTTTGGCTCAGTGGATAGAGCATCGGCCTGTGGACTCAAGGGTCCCAGGTTCGATTCTGTTCAAGGGCATGTGCCTTAGTTGCAGGCACATCCCCAGTAGGGGGTGTGCAGGAGGCAGCTGATCAATGTTTCTATCTCATCGATGTTTCTAACTCTCTATCCTTTTCTGTAAAAAAAATCAATAAAATATTTTAAAAAATTAAAATTATTTTCTTTCTCAGGTCTTGGCGGTACTTGTGTAAATGTAGGTTGTATTCCTAAGAAACTGATGCATCAAGCTGCTCTTTTAGGGCAGGCATTAAGAGACTCAAGGAAATTTGGCTGGGAGTATAATCAACAAGGTGGGTAATCTATATATATAAAAGCTTAAGTGACCGGCTGACCAGCCGACCAGGAGCTGTGACATGCAATGACCACCAGGGGCAGACGCTCAATGCAGGGTGACTTGGCAGCTGTGGTTCTCAGGTGACACACCAGGAACCAGAGAGGAGGGAGACTGATTCCAGGGTGTGTCACCCAAGAACCACCCTCTCCCAATCTGGGATGTATTGGGGAATGTCAGAGAGCTAGTTTTGGCCGATCCCCACAGTCCAGGCTGAGGGACCCTACCGGTGCACAAATCCATGCACTGGGGCTCTTGTGCAGTGGTTGGCAAGCTGCAGCTGGTGAGCCACATGCAGCTCCTGAGCCACATGCAGCTTGAGAGCCGCGGTTTGCCGCTCTGTTGACTAATGAGTTTGCCGACCACTGACCTAGACTCTCGATTCCAATAATTACAGGCTGTTGATGTTCCTTGTGATTAAGCCCCTATCCCAGTGGTCGGCAAACTCATTACTCAAATAGCGGCAAACTGAGGCTTGAGAGCCTCGTGACTCTCAAGCCACAGTTTGCCAACCACTGAGTTAGATGGATGTATGCTAAGAGAGGAAAAGCTACATTTTATTCAGTGACAAAGCAATTTTTAGAGCATTAAATAAAAAGTACAATTTATGTAAACAAACCGCACAAAGAAATAATCATATTTCTTGTGTATATAATAGCATAGAAAGGGGTGTGTAAGGATTTAGACTGAGCAGAGGAAATGGGCAGGAAAGAAGCCAGAATTGGTGGCTATAGTGGAATATAAAAATAGAGATTGGGAGAAAAGAAAGAATGGATTTCTTAGAGAAAGACTTGCTATTTGTATTTCTGTAGCTGAGTTTAAAATTTGTTTAATAAACATTCATTAGGAGCCTTCTGTGGCTCTGCTCCTGATTGCATAGATTTGAGGTGGGTCCTAGAATCTGTATATTTTAACATGATTCTCAGGGGTCCTAATGTGCAGCCATGTGTGGCAACCTCTAATATAGAATGTGTTTTTTCAACAAGAACTAGAAATAAGAATATGAAGTATGAATTTAACTGATAAGATCCTTGGGATAAATGATACTTTAAGGGCTGGAAAAATAGCTTTTCCAAGTATTGGGGAAATGAGGCAGTTATCTCAGGATAGGAGGGTATGTGCCACTGCTGGGTCTAACCTCCTGGGATCATAGGGTGGGTGTTGGGTAATGTAGTAACAGAATAACTCTCTGGATTGTAAAATCTTAGTTGACTTTTATTATAAACGTTTACATTGGCCAAGCCTTACTGCACTGTTACCTCTTTCCCTTGCCTACACCGTAATGTCCCATGTTCCTGATGATTAGTGCTGGGCCCTTTCTTGAGAGTGCTAGAGGCGGTGAGTCTAGTCTCCCAGTGTGACCAGAGGTGAACCCTCAGTTGGCTGGTTTGTCTTCAGGGATTTCATCTATATAGTTTGATGGGAGCCACCGGCTGGCTTCTGTGTCTTATAAATATGGTGGGGTGGTGCACAGAGATGGTGTCTCCTTTGGGAACCAGCATCAGCAGATAAAGTGAATGCCTGGAAATAAACTCTACCAAATAGGGAAATCTGATTCCATCAACTTCCATCCCAACTTCAAAAGGAAGTGCATAGCATTTTAATAAAAATGATATGCAATGGTGATACCACATTTATCATAAAGAAATATAGGATATTCACTATCATAAAGCCACCACCAGGTGAACCAAATGGGACTAGCCTGGGCCTATCTGGGAGGCAAATATGCAGTGCTCGCTCACCTGAGACGTGCTTCCCTTCACATGTAGAAGGCCACGTGCAACAAGCCAGCCATGTGAAAATGTCCATCTGTGCTCCTGAGAAGTGATGATCTTTTTGCCTCATAACTTTGCATGCATGGCCATGAGAGAGCCAGTTTTCTCTGTTCTGCACTCCATGGATATTTTTCCCAGTTTTATTCTTTTCAGAATTATACTTTTTTGCATGTTTTATAATATAGAAGAAGAAGAAGTATAAACCATAATTGGTATTAAAAAGGTTTAAGTTGCTAATTATTTTCTGTTCATTTCTTGATTTTTAAAGCAACATGTCATGTGGCTTGTGCGTTTCTATATCATTTACCATTTGCATAAGATTCACTTGATAACTTTACCCTGGTTACTTATTTTCAGTAAAGCACAACTGGGAGATCATGACAGAAGCTATTCAAAACCACATTGGCTCTCTAAATTGGAGCTATGGGCTGTCTTTGAAGGAGAAGTCTGTGACTTATGCAAATTCCTATGGAGAATTTGTCGAACACCATAAAATAAAGGTACTCTCTGAATATTTTGTCTTGTTCTTTGCTTTTCCTTTATTACTGCTTGTGCTTGCCTTGAACTAAAATTCCATATTTATGTTAAGGACGATAGCTAGTGCAAGCTCCTCCATTGTTAGTGCATTTCACAAGTCTGGCTAACTTAAAGAAATTGCCTTTTAAAGAAAACTCTTAATTTAAAGTTATTTGCCATCTTTTTAAAAAATATATATATTTTATTGATATTTTTACAGAGAAGAAGAGAGAGATAGAAAGTTAGAAACAGTGATGAGGGAGACATCGGTCAGCTGCCTCTTGCACACACCCCACTGGGGACGTGCCCGCAACCAAGGTACATGCCCTTGACTAGAATTGAACCTGGGACCTTTCAGTCCATAGGCCGACACTCTATCCACTGAGCTAAACCGGCTTCAGCTATTTGCCATCTTTAGAATTTTTTTTTAAATTAATTTCAGAGAGGAAGGGAGAGGAGACAGAGATAGAATCATGAGTGATGAAAGAGAAGCATGGATTGGTTGCCTCCTGCACACCTCCAACTGAGGCTCAAGTCCACACCCCAGCATGTGCCTGAGCAGAGTGGGGGCTCAGTGAGCACACTGGCCCGGCTCATTGCCATCTTAAAAGGAAAAGTTCAGCCGAAACCGGTTTGGCTCAGTGGTAGAGCGTCGGCCTGTGGACTGGAAGGTCCCGGGTTTGATACCGATCAAGGGCATGTACCTTGGTTGTGGGCACATCCCCAATGGGGGGTGTGCAGGAGGCAGCTGATCGATGATTCTCTCTCATCAATGTTTCTAACTCTCTGTCCCTCTCTCTTCCCCTCTGTGAAAAATCAATATACTAAAAATAAAGAAAGAAAAGAAAAAGTTTAAACAATTTTAAAAAATCAAAATTTTAATAGTGTTAATTCTCTTTAAAAATGAAACCTTAGTAATTAAAACTTTAATATATATTATTTATAAAAGTATTAATAAAGGTAGCGTAAGAATTAGTATATTTTATAAATTTATATATGTAATGTTTATGTATTATACAATCAATATGTAAGGAAAATAAAACCGTTTTAATGAACACAAAATTTTTAAATTGGAGTTATGAAAGACGGTCAGATATCATCCTCAACACCTCGTTTATTTTTGTACTCTGCTTTTTATAGCACAGAGTGCAATGATCTTGACAGAATTTGAGGGTATTTTGTAGTCATTTCTTGTCTCTAGAAACGTGAGAGGTGGTCCAATTAAAGCTACCCTTTTAGAACTATACATGGGCTAATTTTTTTTTGTACAATTTTTTTTATTTTTATATTTTATTGATTTTTTTACAGAGAAGAAGGGAGAGAGATAGAGAGCTAGAAACGTCGACGAGAGAGAAACATCGACCAGCTGCCTCTTGCACACCCCCTACCGGGGATGTGCCTGCAACCAATATACATGCCCTTGACGGGAATCGAACCTGGGACCTTTCAGTCCGCAGACCGACGCTCTACCACTGAGCCAAACCAGTTCCGGCTATACATGGGCTAATTTAAATGGCATCATTCATATGGGATATAACTAGAAATACCTGGTATATGCCAGTCAGTTTCCGTTCTCGCACTGTCATATCCCTGTTAGAGTTGGTTGAATAAGCCCATCATTCTCAGCCAGACTTGCCTCTTCTATGCTTGCTCACTTAGTGACACCAGTGTCTCTCCAGTTACTCCAGCAAGAAACTGCAGGTTCCTCCCACTTCATCCTCACAGCTTGCACTGTTTGTTTGTAGCAGCTCCCTGTCTCCAGGCCGCCCTCCCTCTATCCCACTGAAACCACCTCCTGGTTTAAACACTTCCATCGCTTTTTGAATTTTTAAAATGTGAATATAGCCCAGTTGGCATGGTTCAGTGATTGAGGGTTGATTATGAACCAGGAAGGAGGTCACGGGTTGATTCCCAGTCAGGACACATGCCTGGGTTGTGGGCTTGATCCCCAGTAAGAAGCAGCCAATCAATGATTCTCTCTCATCATTGATGTTTGTATCTCTCGCTCTCTGGGGGTGGGGGGAAAAGTTAACATATTTATGATTTACTTGTATAATTGAAAATAAAAAAAAAACAATGAAAACCTTTGTTGCTATTCCATAGCCTGGATTTGTAGGATGGCATAGAAGCATCTTTATATTTGGCGTTAATCTGTGTGACTTCACCTCTAACACATACTGTACTCTCCTCTCCTGGCACTTCTGGCAACTTGCTGTTCCCCAGATGCCAGCTGCTTTCGGGCCTGTCTGCATATATGTGTGTACTATTCTCTCTTTAGATGTCAGTTTCTCTGAATAATCTTTTCACTTTTCTCATCCCTACTTAAAATGTTACCAACTTTGGAGTCATTCTTGCCTAGCTTTCCAGTCCCCTCCTCCAGCCCCACTGGGGTCTTTTGGTTAATGTTTTGTAAAGACTTCTGTTTTCTATGGTGGTACTTATCATACTATATTGCTATTTTTGCATATCTGTTCCTATTGATGGGAAGCTCCATAAGGGTGGTAACTAATTTGTCCATGGTGTCTGGTACTTTGTAGAATTGGTTGAAAAGTGAGGTTTACTTTTCTTTTTTAAAGGCAACCAATAGAAAAGGACAAGAGACTTATTATACTGCTGCAAAATTTGTCATAGCAACAGGTGCAAGGCCACGGTATTTAGAAATCCAAGGAGATAAAGAATACTGTATTACTAGGTAAGAGTAAATAGGCCATTTTAACTAAATTATTTTAACTAAATTATATTATGTTTATTTATGAGTTTCCAGTTTATTCGCTGTTTTATTTCACAAAGTTTTGACTTGATGAATAAAGGTACATATATGCAGTGCAAGAAGCTATGTAGTTAACATAATGGAACAAAGAGAAAATAAGTTTAGGTAAATAATAAAGTCGAATTTTCTTACAAATATATGCTATATATTTTAGGTAATTGCTCCTGGAATTTGCCCTAAACTTCCTAGAGATCAATGAATACAATTAGCTTTGGGTTTTAGTGTCTAATATAATAATGAACCTGCTGATCAGGAGAATAGTGGCTATTCCTAATGCTGCGGTTTCATAGGAATCTCCTTGGATAGTTCTACAGAGGACAATGTATAATGTAGTACGATGACTTGCAAAGCTTTTTTGACCAGATGCACCGTAAGAAATACATTTTTTATTGTGCTGTTAGTACTCGGGTGAACACACACACATATCCCAAACTAACAAAATAATATTTTCTCTTATCACATAATAATGCAACCTAAAATTTTCTGTTCTGTTTTTTAAAAACTTTGCTTGTGATCCACTAATTTGATTTTGAAAAAATGGAGGTGTACTTCTCCTCCACAGGAGAAACTATTACAAACCTCTAAATTCTTCTAGTGTTCTTTCATTCAAGCCCCACGTTGCAATTCAGCCAACAAAGGACCATTGAAACCTAAGTAACTCGTGCCATTTTCATTGCCTAGGTATTCTTTTTCTTATTTTTATTTTTCAGTGATGACCTTTTTTCTCTGCCTTATTGCCCTGGCAAAACATTAGTAGTTGGTGCATCTTATGTGGCTCTGGAATGTGCAGGATTTCTGGCTGGTGTTGGCTTAGATGTCACAGTTATGGTGCGTTCAATCCTTCTTCGTGGCTTTGATCAAGAAATGGCAGAGAAAGTGGGTTCATACATGGAGCAACATGGTGTTAAGTTCTTAAGGAAATTTGTACCTGTGATGGTGAGTCTGAATGTCATTTGGAATTCCTTTTATTTTCTTTTTATTCTCTGTTTCATTAGCTTTTTATTTTACTCCTCCTCCATTTTATAAAATAAATTGGTCTGTAGTCAATAGCAAACCTTGAAGACAGTGTTTCCACCTTGAGTCTACAAACCTGGCTCCTTTGGTCCTGGTCCCCTCCTCCTCTGATATGGTGGTGTCCTTCCTCCTCTCAGCTCGGATTTCCTCTTCTCTCGCTGTTCCCCTCACCTTCTCTCCCCTTTTCAGGGACATCCCATCTTAAGCTGATTGTGTTCTTTTTTCCTCTGTCATGATGCCCTGCAGTTTCTCTCATCTTTAAATAAATAAGCCTTCCCTTCCCTCTCTGCCTTTCTGGCTGGGTCCCCATACACCCACACTCACCTGTATGCCCTAGGTCTGTTTATTTTCTGTCTCCTTTAGATAAAATCATTACATTGTTTATCCTTACTAGGTTCAAAAGTTGGAGAAAGGTTCACCTGGAAAGCTGAAAGTAGTGGCTAAATCCACTCAAGAGCCAGAAACTATTGAAGGAGTATATAACACAGTAAGTTTTTATTTTATAAGCAGGAAGAGGTTGAACACACTCATAAATTAGCTCAGAAGAAGCTTATGGGAACATTATAACAGCTTAACATATTTTGGATTCTTTGCTAGAGTATAATAAATATGGAAGGTAGTTTGTTGACATTTGATAATGGTATGTGAAGAATACCATGCTAAAATACATGTGTATGTGTAACTATACCTGCTGTTAGTACTTTGTTCAGGGACATTACATATCTTAAACATTTCTGCATTTGAATACTTTTGCAATAAACAATGATTCTATCCTATATAATGAAAGCCTAATATGCAAATCGACCGAACAGTGAACAACCAGTTGCTATGATTCACACTGACCACCAGGGGGCAGATGCTCAGTGCAGGAACTGCCCCCTGTTGGTCAGTGTGCTCCCACAGGGGGAGCGCTGCTCAGCCAGAAGCCAGGCTCAAGGCTGGTGAATGCAGTGGCATAGGCGGGAGCCTCTCCCACCTCTGCTGCAGGCAGGTGGTAAGGAACAAGGAGTCCCGGCTGCAGGAGAGCACAGGCCAGGCTGAGGGATCCTTTCCCCCTCCCCCACCGCACCCTCCCCGAGTGCATGAAATCATGAACCAGGACTCTAGTTTTATAATAAAGACAATAGTAAATATAATTTAAAAAACAAATAATATGAAGTATCCAAAAAGTCTGACTATTCTATGGATTTTGGATAGCAACAATTCTGATTTAAATTGCTGGTATTTGGATGACAGCATTTCTTTTGTAAAATTTATAGTTTTAATACAAACTGTACATGTATGTTTTATATACTCTTATACACTTTTTTTAGTTAAAAAAGGAAATGTAGAGAGTCAACAAAGTAAAAAATATATTAGAAAATAAAAGCTCTTATTTGATCATTTATCCTTAGATTTTGAGTTTTCCCTATGCCTATTCATATTATTTGTGAATAACCACAGTTTATTTCTTTTTTCCACTGTCTTCCTCATTACTTTTTTATCTTGCATAAGTACACTGCTAGCTCAGACCTCCAGTACAGTGCTAACCAGAAATGGCCATAGCAGCCATGCTTGTCTTGTTCTCAATATCAAAGGAATGTATTCCATGTTTCCTTATTTAAGAATAATGTTTTTGGTGAGGTTTTGGTAAAGATTCTTAATCAAGTTAAAGACATTTTTTTCTGGCCCTACCCAGTTTGGCTCAGTGGATAGAGCGTCAACCTGAGGACTGAAGGGTCCCTGGTTCAATTCCGGTGAAGGGCACATGCCCGCCTGGGTTTTAGGCTCAATCCCCAGTAGGGCGCCAGGAGAGAGCGTGCAGGAGGCAGCTGATCAATGAATCTCTCTCATCATTGATGTTTCTCTCTCTCTCCCTCTCCCTTCCTCTCTGAAATATATATGTGTGTGTGTGTGTGTGTGTGTGTGTGTGTGTGTATATGTATATGTATATGTATATATACATATACATATATATATATAATTTTTTAAAATTCTTTTCTATTTCCTGATGCTAAGGGTTTTTGTTTTTTGTTGTTGTTGTTGTTGTTTTTTTAATTATGAGTATATGAGTTCAGTTGTAATAGTTCCTTTTGTAGCTGTTGATACCAGGTTTTTTTAAAATTTGTTAATATGTTGAATTATATTGATTTTCTAATCTTAAATCGACTTTTTATTCCTGATATAAAGGTGCTATTTATATGTTGTTTGATTTGTTTATTTAGAATTTTTACATTATATTCATGAATCATTGACTTGTAATTTCTTTACACATATTGAAATGTTCAGATTTTTTCATGATATTCTAACTCATGAAAGAAGTTTGGAGTATGTTTCTTCTTTTCTGTTCTCTGGAAGAATTTATGTGGTATTAGAAATTCTTTGTTTACTAGAATTCACTGATGCAACCATCTAAATCTAGAATTTTCTGTGTATATTCTATCTTAATAAAGAAGGAATATGCAAATTGACCATCACTCCATCACAAATATGGCTTCACCCGCAGCTGAGGCCAAGTACCCATAAGGAGCCTTAAGGAGCAATCAGCAGGGACCTGAGGCTATTCCCTCTCCCACTTCCATGGGGCTTGACAGGGGACTTCAGGCTGCTTCCCTCGCCCCAGTACCAGGCCAGGGAACCTGAGGCTGTGCCACCCTGCCACCCTGACAGGGGACCTCAGGCTGTGCCCCCCACCCAGCAGAGCTTGACAGGGGACCTTAAGGTGCACCCCCAGTGCTGGGTCAGAGGAACTTAGGCCACGCTGCCCACCCAGCGGGGCTTGATGGGGGACCTCAGGCCATGCCCCCTACCCAGCGGGGCTTGACAGGGCACCTCAAGGTACGCCCCCCGCCCACTGACCTTGTAGATTCTTAGGATTTATGTCTCTATATAAAATCAGTTTGGTTTCTTCTTTCCAATCTACGTACTTTTAATTTCTTTTTCTTGCTTTGTTACACTAGTTAAGAACTCCAGTACAGGGCTGAATAGACATTGTGAGTGCATATCCTCATCTTACACCAATCTTAGGGGTGATCCTAACCATTCAGTTTTTTATGATTGCTAGGAGGGAAAGCTGTTCTTTTGTTTTTCGATGCCTTTTACCGGGTTGGGGAAGTTTATTCTTAGTGTGCTGAGGATTTAATTAGAATCCTCAAGGGTATAAAGTTCTTTCAAATGTTTTTCCCACATCTGTTGGGATGATTAATTTGTTTTCTCCTTTATTCTGTTAAAATGATGAATTACATTGATTTTTGCATGTTAAATCAAATTTGTATTTTTGGAACAAACTTCACTTGGTCATGATCAATTATCCTTTTAAAATATTGTTATATTTGATTTGCTAAGATTTTGTTAACGATTTTATATCTTATGTTCATAGAAATATTGGCTTATAATTTTATTTAAATATCCTTGTTTGATTTTGGTGTCAGATGTTTATGCTGGCTTCATAAAAAGGACTTGGAAAGACTCCTTTCTCTTTTTTCTGGTGTACCACTAGTGTTTTGTTTACTTGTATGTTTAATCGACTTTACAAGTGAAGTCATTTGGGTCTGGAGTTAATTAATAGGAAGTTTATAAATTGTGCATTCAGTTTTCTTAATGAAAATAGGGTATATTAGTCAGGTAGGGCTACCATAACAAAATACTACAGATAGGGTGGCTTAGGCAAAGGAAATTTAATTTCTCACAGTTCTGGAGGCCAGAAGCATGAGACAAAGGTGTCAGTAGAATTGGTTTCTCCTAGGCCTCTATCCTTGGCTAGCAGGATGAGGTTGGCTGCCTTCTCTCTGTCCTTTTGTGATTGTTCCCCGCTCTGTATATGTGGGTTCTAAGAAGGACTCTAGTCATATTGGGTTAGGCCCTGCCATAATGGCCTCATTTTATGTTAATTACCTCTTTAAAGGTTCTGTCTCTTAATCAGTCATGTTTTGAGGTATTGGGAGTTAGATCTTCAACACATGAATTTGGGTGGGGGCATAATTCAGCATGTAACAAAGCGTTATTCAGATTTGTGTGTAAGTTTGATAAACTGTGTCAAGGAGTCTGTTTGGGGGATGTAATGTACAGCATGGTGACTGTAGTTAATAATACTGTATTGTATATTTGAAAGTTGCTAAGAGAGTAGAACTTAAAAGTTCTCATCATAAGAAAAAAATTTGTATAACTGTGTGGTGATGGATGTTAACTAGACTTACTGTGGTGATCATTTCACAATACATACAAATATCGAATTATGTTGTACACCTAAAGCTAATATGTTATATATCAATTATACCTCAATTAAAAATGCATTTTGACCTCAAAAAAAGGAATCTAATTAATCTGTCAAATTTATTGGCATAGGGCATTCATAATAGTTTTAGTATTTTAATGTCTGAAGGATCGATAGTGATGTTTCCACTTTCATCCCTGATATTGATAATTTGTCTCTCTCTAAATATAGGTTTTATTAGCAATTGGCCGTGAGTCATCTACAAGGAAAATAGGCTTGGAGAAGATTGGTGTCAAAATCAGTGAGAAGTATGTACCTGTGGGATCATTGCACTATTGATGCGCAAAGCAAAATGTTCCTACAGATTACCTCTTAAAATTCTCATTTAATTACTAAGATGCAAAATTTTAAAATGCTTTAATGTTATTTTATAGTAAATACTGTCCCAGCTCTGTTATTAATTTTTTTTCATTAATCAATCAGTAACTTTATTGAATGCCTTAAAGAGCTCATGCATGATTTTTAAAAATAAAATCAAAACAATTATTTTTTCACCTAATATCTGATTTTATATCTGTGGTCGGGCAAGGAGAAAATTTTCAAAGCTCTACGTGGAATTCTGGGGGAAATCTGAGAATATCCTCGACATCCAAAAAAATGAGCCTGGCTTCATCATCCAGGAACTACAGATACCTTTGTTATTATAAGTCATTGGTCTTACAGACAGGGGATTACCGGGGGGCAGGAGTTCTTAGAGCGAGGTCTTTTCTTTATGTTCTTAGTTCTTTTGGAATAGTGCTAGTCATCCAGCAGTATAGAGTGAGTCATATAATATTTACTTTCAAAATCTAATAGGAGTGGCAAGATACCAGTAAACGACATAGAACAGACCAATGTGCCCTATGTTTATGCTGTCGGAGATGTCCTGGATGGTAAACTTGAGCTCACTCCCGTCGCTATACAGGCAGGCAAGCTGTTGGCTCGAAGACTTTTTGGGGGTAGTTCAGAAAAGGTATGTTTATTACTGTTGTTTTTGAGATAACATCTAAATAAAAATTATGACCTAAGAGAAGTCATGTCAGTGACACCATTAAATGAAATGGCCAAGGTGGTCTGAGCGTCAGATGAAATAGTGTAATTCTCTGCCACCTGGTAGAGATGTTCCAGAATTGTGGGGGATGGAATGAAAAAATTGTAGAAAATGTCTGTAGGGGCAACAAAGTGCACTATCTTCTCCTCTACTGTGGTTATCAGACCGGAAGTCTGAGGTTGGGGCACTGGGAGAGCCAGTTCTATTCATTGGTCACTGGCCAGCTTGTGGTCTCTGCCCTGTAGTCAGAGTCACCCCATCTCCTTAGTGTAACTTAGAATTCCCTGATGTGGTGATGTGTCAGAACAGTTACATTGAACTGAACCTACTTAGTTTCCTTTTATAAATGTATGTGAAAGAGATTTTTGTTATTTTAAAAAAAGTGTCACAAAATAAGAGCATGTAATTTTTGTTTATCTTTCAGTGCAATTATATTAATGTTCCAACTACAGTGTTTACTCCTCTGGAATATGGCTGCTGTGGATTATCTGAAGAGAAAGCTATTGAAATATATAAAAAAGAGAATCTAGAAGTAAGATTATGTTTTATTTATTTTTTTAAGAATCTCTCTTTTACTCACCTGTCTACTCAATAACTTTATTTTGTCATTTTGCAAGTTATTTTAATGGTTATATTATAGGAAATCAGCCTATTTTAGAAAAATTAAATAACTTAAACCTTGTCTTTCTTGCAAACTAATAATACAGTTGGGGAAAGAGAGATGTATACTGTGTGCATTAGGACTTTTGAATTACAGGTAACAAATATCTAATTGAGTAAGCTTATACAAGGAAGCACAAGTTATTATGAGATCTTTGGGGGAATGTATCAAAGCCTTAGAAAGGGCTGAGGACCAGGAATTGTAAGACCGTCTCATCTCTTTTACTTGCTTGGGGTTTATGAGTATGTTTGTGTGTGTGCATGTAGTTCGTTCCTCTGTTCTTGCGGATAGACTTTATTTGCTCCTAGAATGCACATAGCAGCCAAACTCTGGCCATTCTTTCCCCCTCCAAGTTTGTCTGATAATTCTGGACTTAAGAGGACTGATCAGCTCACTGTTTCTCAGTCTTAATTCAAAATTGGTCCGAGTTGGATCTGTCATCCAACCACTTCCATTTGGTATGATGACTCATGGGTGTCAACATGGCCCTTGGAATCTACACTATCCGTGGATTCTAGGTGGGAAAGATGGGCAGTTCCCATGGTTTTTATGAGCTGTGGGCCATTTAGACTGACAAGGATGTCCTCCATACATTTATTTCCACCTCTCCTTCACCACTGCCCCATCTACACACAACAACCTTATAAATATTTTTCTATATTTTGGTGGGTGGCTTGAGTATCTTTTTTCGGCACACTCTCCCAACATAGGAAGTATAGAGAGGAAAAAGAAAAGAGTTGGAGGATTATTACTACTTGAGGTTTTAAGCAAAAGAGTGTTGAAATTTCAGTTCTCTCTCTTAAAAACATTTTAATTTATTACTAGAAATTTCCTCAAACCAGCTCCTGAGCCACATGCGGCTCTTTGGCCCCCTCGAGTGTGGCTCTTTTCACAAAATTCCATGGCCTGGGCATCTATTTTGAAGAAATGGCGTTAGAAGAAGTTTAAGTTTAAAAAATTTGTCTCTCAAAAGAAATTTCAATCATTGTACTGTTGATATTTGGCTCTGTTGACTAATGAGTTTGACGACCACTGTCTTAAACTATAGCACTGATATTTCCTAGTTAAATAACCTAATGACTTATTGAAACACTTAACTTAAACTTCTGGTGTTGGGAAATGTATTATGAAAACTTTATAATATTGTATCTTAGGAAATAGGGAGGCCCAAGGAGAGGGAGAGAGATGGGAGAACACCAGTTTAGTGGAGCAGTGAGAACGTACACATTTATCAATTTACTTTGCCATCTTATATAGGCATGGTTCATGGCGCTCCAAAACAATTATAATAGTAACTTCAGAGATCACTATTTACCCATAACCTATAACAAACATAATAATGATGAAAAAGCTTACACAACGTGAAATATTGTGAGAAATACCAAAATGTAACATAGAGACAAGAAGCAAATGCTATTGGGAAAATGGCACTGGTAGACTTGTACTACCCAGGGTTGCCACAAACCTTCAAGTAAAATCATGCAATATCTGCAAAGCACAATGAAGTGAAGCACAATAACACCAGGTATGCCTGTACAGTTGAGCAAAATCATCTCGCTGCCGTTTCCCAGAATCACAAGAGAGTATCTTACCTCTTATTGCTAGCCTAGGAAAAGATCAAAATTCAAAATTTGAAGTACTCTTTCTACTGAAAGCATATCACTTATGCACCATTGTCAAGTCAAGAAATTGTAAGTTGAACCATTGTAAGTCAGGGACCATCTGTAGTTTAGAATCCTTTTTTTTTAAAATTCCGATACCAAACATTAACCCATTGCTTTCTATATGGGTAGGTTAGGAGGAACAATTCTGGAAACGTATAGCTTCCCCAAGCAGGATGGAGGTCATATTGTGCTTTGCTCTGGGTCTTAGATGATTGAGCTAGATTGAGGAGCCTGAGCAGAGTATTTGGGGTGCTGGAGTGAGAATTTTCAAGTGGCATAGGTAATGTTCGTAATATCTTTTAATAGGGTTGAATTGTTTCTGCTCTTCCTAGATTTGGTTTGACAGTGAACCTTGTAAGAAGGTTGTTAACTTGTCAGAGACAGGATCTAAGTCTTTATTTATTTATCTTTTCAATCCACACACAGCCTACTGCATTGCCTTGGATGGCAGTATTCTATAAATGATTGAGAACTGAATTTAGTTAATAGATTTTTTGGACTAACAGTAGAGCAAAACAAAGGTCAACACACTTGTGCAGCTGGCATTTTAGGAGCTCTGGCCCAGGTACTCTCATCAGCTACATACAATTGGGATCATGGAACTCTAAATGTTTGAAAGCTGTTATAGAGATTATCATTTATAATAATAAAAGGATAACAAACTAATTAGACTGGACGAACTTCTGGATGAAGCCGGGGCCAGAGGAAAGCCAGTGCCCGCAGCCAGGGGAAGGAAGGCCTACTCCTGCACAAATTTCATGCACCTGGCCTCTAGTGTTTATATAATTGAAAAGCATATCAAGGAGTGATTTTTATATATGCTAATCTTGGTCTCTTTCTCTCTCTTCTTGTCTTCCAGGTATATCATACTTTGTTCTGGCCTCTTGAATGGACAATAGCTGGCAGAGAAAACAATACTTGTTATGCAAAGATAATTTGCAATAAAGTCGATAATGTACGTGATGTAATTGGAAGCTGAAATGCTGTAATTTTAAAATGTAGCTTTTATTCTAGTATGTGGGTTTTTACAATCTCTTTAAAGGTAGTTGTCAGGGAAAGGCATAAATCCTTCAAATTATTACCTAGTTAATATGTTTGCGCTGGTTGAACAAGTGACAGATTGTGACTGAGTCTTACCAATACCTTCTCAAAATAATCATTGTAAGTTGGCTCTTCCCAGATCTAACTGGGCAGTTTAGAACTAGATCATATGCGAAAATTTTGATCATCAACTAACAAAATGTAAGGGATATGTTTGTGTGCATTTTGTAAAGTGAATGTGTGTCACAAAGCCTTTACAAGGAGATGCTTACACAAAGTGAAAACTCTAGTTAATTAACTCCTAATGAAGCAATTCATTAAAGAAGAGTCAGTGGAGTGGAGAGCCTGTTGTTGCAGCCTTCTCTGCCTTCCCTGTTACGGAGGTGAATGTGAAACGGACAGCAAATGCCTGATTATCAGAGTTTAAAGCACAGTTTATTTAGGACTGGTTGTATCAAGGACACTGAGGGTAGAAAGCAGTATTAGCACTTGGTTCCTCCCTTTTTAAGAGTTTATAATTTATCTGGAGAGATAAAACACACAATTAAATACATATGAACAGCAATAGCTGACATAAAGTTTACAGAGCAATCTGAGGTTGCTGTCCAGAAGTTGTAGGTGCATTTATAAAGGAAGCAGGCAGAGGCTATGCACCGAGGCCCCTAAAGTGAGCAGGAATGGGGCTTGATTGAGCTGCTGCTGAAACCAAGATTCTCAGCCTTCATATTATTTCTGACCTCTTGACAGAGTTGTTGACTGTGGCTGTCGGGCCTGAGGCAGAATTTCCAGGTCTGTTTACCCCTCTTTTTGAACTCCGACTCTGTCCTTTGTCACACCCTCTGTTCTTTAGCTGTGCCCATGATCCCTGTTTGCCCCTCACATGTGCACACTGTCATCAAGAGAGCTTGTTAATTTCTTTTACTACTGTCCATATTTCTGTTTCTAGAGGACCATCCTACTATTATGAATTTTACTATAGTTTGGAAATTAGGTGTTCCTTCTCACAGGACCTGTCTTCATTTTCACTTTTAGATGGGGGTTTTCATCGGATGTTTTCACTCTGTCTGGCCTGCATGTCTTTTCCCAGTTTTCTGTGTGTACGATGCACCACCTCAGAGATTCCAAAGCAGTGTTCTGTGAGGCCCTGGGAGCTCCACTTTTCACCCAAGCCCCTGTGGCCTGTGACTTTCCTTCCAGAAACACTGTTCCCGAGCTTTTCATTTCAGCCCCACCAGTAGATGTGTATGAGTTGGCTGCTTTGAACCATTGTTCTTTCTCTAGAACACATGTGTCAAACACAAGGCCCGCGGGCCAAATCCGTCCCACCAGGCCTTGCAATGTGGCCCGCACCGCGCTGTCATCACTGCACTCCGCTGCGTTTCCATCACAATGACAGTTTATGACTGTTCAGTAAACCATTCGGCCCGCGATTTAGGCTGGATTTTAGATTTTGGCCCCTTCTCGGATTGAGTTCGACACCCCTACTCTAGAATATGAGGAGGCAAGACTTTGTGCCAGCCTCAAGATCTCTGATGCTCTTTCTTTCTGTTGTACACTTTTACTGTTGAAGATCGAAACAAAGACTATAGTCTGATGAAAAACAGACAAAAGGACATCCTAAATGCAGTATACCTTGGAAATAAACTGAATCTTTTTAAAAAATATATATTTATAATGAATTTTTTAGAGAGAGAGAGAGAGAGAGGAGCGAGACCTATTGGCTGCCTCCTGCATGGCCCCTTCCAGGGATCAAGCCTGCAACCCAGGATGTGCCCTGACTGGGAATTGAACCGGTAGCCTCTGGTATATGGGGTAACATCCAAACAACTGAGCCACACGTTTGCCAGGGCTACACTGAATCTGCTTTCTGTCTCAATGGTCTGCTCATCACATGTGCCTTGCACCTCATAACATGCAGTCCAGGGGAAAAGCCCTCAGCCCCACCGCTCCTTGATCTTCCCTTAATTATTTAAGGAGCCGAAACCGGTTTGGCTAGTGGATAGAGTATCGGCTTGCAGACTGAAAGGTCCTGGGTTCGATTCCGGTCAAGGGCATGTACCTTGGTTGTGGGCATGTCCCCAGAAGAGAGTGTGCAAGAGGCAGCTGGTTGATGTTTCTCATCAATGTTTCTAACTCTATCCCTCTCTCTTCCTCTCTGTGAAAAATAAATAAAATATATTTTAAAAAAATTATTTAAGGAGCCAGGCTACTTGCCTCCTGGACTGGGAATCTCTGCAATGCCAGTGAAACCTACTGCCTTAGGATGATTCCAATGTTGGACTTTAATTCAGATTTGCATGTTGTTATTTAGCACTATCTCAGCATAATTCAGAAATTTCTACCATACATATTAATGAGCTCTTTCATGCAGTGGGTAAATTGCTCGTTTCTAGTAAATTGAGTGGAGATTACTCTGGATGTGCATTTTACTGGCTCATTTAACAGATTGTTACAGTGGCTCAGTTTCATGGTAATGTTCTATGCTGAGTTCAACGTTGGTTCTTTTTCTTTATAGATGCTGTCAGTTTGAACTGTGAACTTGCAGTGATTAGGTTCCTATCCAGATCATTAACCTACTGGGCTTCCCTTTGTTTTGTTTTTCTATTAAAGAATCGGGTGATAGGATTTCATATTCTTGGACCAAATGCCGGTGAGGTTACCCAAGGATTTGCAGCTGCAATGAAATGTGGGATCACGAAGCAGCTACTTGATGACACTATTGGAATTCACCCCACATGTGGTGAGGTACAGAAATGGGAGGGTTTTTTTTAAGTTGAATTCAGTTATTGCAGTTTGAAAAACTATTAGGAAGCACATTGTCAGAAAGTTTTCCTATTAGTAACTTCTTTGCATATTTTAAGGAGAATAGATATATTCAGAATGTGTTTTCATAAAGCAGTACTGAAATATTGTTGGCTAAACACAAATTTGTTTTCTTCCTTTCAAACAGGTATTCACCACTTTGGAGATAACGAAGGCATCGGGCCTGGACATCACCCAGAAAGGCTGCTGAGGCTAGGCCTGCTGCTATCTAGTCTCCCCGTCTGTTCTCATTCCTTTCAAACATAGGAACACGTGCTCAGACCCAGCCAATCTGTGACTGGGCACCTGCTCTGTTACAGGGCCCAGTGCAGGGCTTTCTTCACTGCACATAGATGAGAACGTAGACAAGGAGACGGGCAGCAGCAGGCGTCTGCTCAGCAGTCTCAGCTGACGGGAGAGGCAGTTGCACTGCTTCCTTGACGTCTTAGCTCGGAACTCATGTGAAGTGAGCTAAGACCAATACTCTTCCAAGTCAGAACTGAGCTTTCCTCTCAAGGACCTTTTAATCACATAACTAATCTAAGTCAACCTTTCTGGTTGAAAGTTTTTATCTTTTTGCTTTGTTTCTAAGAAAATATTTTTTCAGTTATGAAACTATAAAATGGAGATCTTCCATCGTGTGAGTGTGTAATTCACACGGGGTCACTGGTGAGCGGTGTCTGCGGAAGTGCCTTCAGGTAGCTGTCTGCTTCACCCTCTCCTGGTTCCCTGACAGGAACCCCCTGGGAGCCATTCTCCCCTTAGTGTCTCTAGACTGAGCAGTGTCTCATGTCAGAGAGAGATGCTTGTAGTTCTTTTTCATGTTGATCTTAAGAGTAATATTAAAAAGTTTTACTGTATTATTTGAACTGTATTTAAAGCTTTACAATGATTCCATCTACAATCTGTTGAATTATGGTCAAGTTCAGTAAGTGACCAGGTGATATGAGAAGATGCCATTTGAATGCATATACCTGTCAGCATCTGCAAGGCCCTTGCAGTGGGAGGCCTATCCAAGGTCCTTGGAAAATCTTGTTTTCTTGAGCAACATAGCACACAGAAACCCAAGTCAAGGCCCTTTTAGATAGCACTTGCCTTGGGATTGGATAGTTCTATGGTCAGAATTTCTAAGAAAAAAATTGAAACCAATAAACAATTAGGGAACTCATTCTGTAGACAGGATATTTTGCTACTCTCCCGGAGGCAGAGAGAGGAGGGGGGATAAGGACCCAAGGAAACTGACGTAGGATCCCATGACTGAGTTGCTTTTTCATTGGGTAGAGTAAAATGTAACTGTCAAAAAAGTGAGGCAGGGTATAGTAATTGCCAGAGCTGAGGTAGAAACAGCATAGGGGAAACAGAAAGATGTTATGAATTTTCACTGGATGAGAGGCAGGCAGGGGTGGGATCATTGAACAGAGTTTACTGGAAGCAGCTATATTAGAACTGAATTGTGACGGATGAATAGGATTTCAAATATATGGAGAAGGCTCTGAATGATCCTTTCAATAACTTCAACTCAAATATTAGATAAAGTAACTTTTTAAATGTTGTTCCTGTATTGCAGAGCCACACAGCCAAGGGTTTCCAGAACTCCAACTGAAATGAAACAAGGAGGCATAGAAGTCTTGAGTTCTGCTTTGCACTGGGTGTAGGATAGTAGGGTGTAGGATAGTACCCCCAGGGGAAGGGTGATTGAAATGCACTTTGCCTCACAGAAGGAAGCAGCAAAGAAACTTGCCTGTCTTCTCACTGGCATGGGTAGGAGAAAATATTCCATTCAAAGAGCCTGGAACCACTATTCAAGTTATCTTCCTTTAGTAAGGAGGAGAGAAGGCTTGGATATAAACCTCTCTGAAACTGACTCCCATTCCCTTCTCCCATGCTACTTGCCCCACCCCTTACTTTATCTCTTCTCATCCTTTATCTTTCCTCCTCTCCTGGAGTCAAGATGGGCTCTATGTAATGGTGAGAGATTCATTTTTCCTGGAAGATACACTTTGTATGCACCTAATCACATAACAGATGCTTACCGATCCATCTACAATACAAGGAAATGAACATCCTCCATTATAGTAGAGATTTCAACATACCTCACTAATTTATTAGATCAAACAAAAAAAAAAATGAGCAAAGATAGTTTTGAATAGCTCAATTTACAAACTCAGTTTAATGAACTTAGGAAGAAGACTGTTTAACATGAATACTTACTCATTTCAAGGGCACATGGAATATTTATGGAATTTGCCATGTACTAGCTCAACAAATTTCAAAAGACTGGTCTCATATAGAGATTTTAGCCGTGAGACACACTGAGACCCCAGAGACCTTAAATCCATACAGTATGGATTTAAGTGGAGTAGGGAGGTATGGTGAGGTGAGTGAGAGGTTAATGGGAGATCAAGCTAGAAAGAGCCAGGGTAGAGCCAGGAACAAGTCACAAGAAGCAGGGAATTATGGAAAGATCCTAAACTTTGAAGAATAGTAGACTAGCAAATGCCTAGCCCCGCAACTTACTAGATGCATGAAGAAAATAAATTGTTTAACTTTTCCTATTCTTGATTTATTAAGTGTTGAGAGTTTTGGATATTTCACAGTTATTACATTTGAGTACATTTATAAAGTTTTCAATATATAGCATATTGGTGTAGAGTGTCTTAGCTTCCACAATGATAAACAGGGACCTTATTTAAGGAAAGTTCTTATAAACACACAAAAGTGTATCCAATAGGTAAGAGACCTATTGACAAATCTGGGCTTTGACAGCCTCTGAGGGGCTCCAAATTGGATTCTCCAATTATGGATAGTCACTTCCTTGTATAATCCCCCTATAATGTGCGAAGGTTGGTTTGTGTGACAAGTAACATCTGGCAGAAGTGGTTTGTCACTTCTAAGATTAGGTCATCAAAGGACTGCAGCTGAAGTTCTGCTCACTCTCTTGCACTCTCTTGGATCACTTGTTCTGGGAGAAGGCAGCTGCCGTATCAGGAAGGCCCAGATGCTGAGGAACTGAAGTCTCCCGCCAACAACATGAAATTGAGGTCTGTCAGCATCCATGTGAATGAGTTTGAAGGTGAATATTTCCCCAGGCAAGCCTTTTTCTAACCAGCAGCTTGACTGCAATCTCCAGAGACTGTGGACCAGAACAATCCAGTTAGACCTCTCCCAGATTCCTGACTATCAGAAACTGGGATAATAAATATTTTTCTAGCCACTATGTTTTAGAATAACTATGTTTCACAGTAATAGATAAGTTCATGGAAAATTAAAATTAGTACAAATGTCATCAGATACCTAAAAGGTCTTAGATTCTTTTTCTAGAGCAGACAAAATAAAGCTCACATAGATTTGGGATTTCATCAAAAAGGGATTGGATCTCAGATTTAGCACTGAATTTTTATCATAATTGCAGACAAGGAAACCCTAAGCAGGGAAGCTTATGGGGCCAAGTCCATGGGCTTGGGCCTTGGCTGTGGTGGTCCTCTGCTGAACTTCCTTGGAGTACCCTGATTGTCAAAACTTATGACAGATTGCATGGGAAGCCATTCAAATTAGCAAGGGAGAGCAATACCTTCATAGTCTCATCTCAAATAGCAGTTAGGGAAAGGCACTTAAGAATATTGGAGGGGAGGGCAGAAGCTAGTCAAAGGGGGCTATATGGCAGAGATAGGTGAGTGGGTCTGGGTAGTAGTTGGTCAGAATTTGTGATTGCTGCTGAAACAGTATCAAATTGTAAGTGTTCCTTATAATTTGAGATACATGAGACCATATTGAGTTCCTATTACTGTAGTTTCTTGGAATATACAGGTCTGAATGAGCTAGTTAAAATAGCTCAAGCACCTGGCCAGTTGCTTAGTGGTTAGAGTGTTGGCCCACAGACTGAAGGGCCATGGATTTGATTATGGTCAAGGGCATGTACTATGGCTGCAGGCTCCTCCCCAGCCCAGGCCCTGGTCAGGGCGCATGCAGAAGGCAACCAATGTTTCTCTCACATTGATGTTTCTCTCTCTCTTCCACTCTCCCTAACAATCAATGGGAAAATATCCCTGGAAGAGGATTAACCAAAAACAAACATACAAACAAAAACAGCTCAAGCTTTGGTAATTAGTGTATAATGAGCTTTAGTACATTTTATAGGTTTTTAGTAATAGTGCAGTTTTTTAAATCGTTTTATTTCCCAATGGAGAACTATCTGACAAGGAGATCTATTAGGACTTTATTGCAAGAGATAATCAAATATTTATTGAGACATATGCTTCCACCCATGCTGGAATAACAAGTATTAGACTTAACACTTCTCTGTAAACAAACTGGAGGAAATGTGGAACTGCGTTCAAGCATGGAACCACAAGACAGCGCAGAACTGGAATTCCTGAGAGGAAGGAAACAAATGAGGTGATTCCCTACAGTTGCCCCAACTTTCTGCATGGAAGTAAATAATTTTCAGACTCTAAAGTCAAGGGAGAATCCAAACAGAGCTAACAAGCTTGCTAAATTGAGATAGAAATAGGAGGTTGAGGCAGCTGTACAATGTTGGGCAGGCATAGGTGGGAGTTGTTCAGAGAAGAGGTCCAAAGATCTGCACAGGACCCCCTGAGTGCTGAGTTCTAAGCCACATATCCTCAGAGTAAAATTCTAGAAAGGCAAAAAATGACAGGGAGTAAAAGCTGAACAATTGCCTTGGCTGCCACTATCTGTTCAGCCATTTCTGGCTCCTCCCCACATCCGCTCCTGCTGGCCTGGCTTCTTGGATCACCATCACCCAAGGACAGAGCGGCCAAGTGTAAAGATTACCCATCTGTTCCTGCTGGCCTCGGGAAACAGTTCCGCATATCCCAACCCTTGCCAGGGCCATCTAACTGGTGTGTTGGGGAAAGAGGTGGGACTCCTGCCTTCTCCAGAGTTAGCTGTCTGCAACTGGGGCCCTGGTCTCATCAGCACCCTGTGAGGGGGTAGGGTTGGGACCCCCATGACCTCAGAGGAGGCAGCCTGAGCCCAGGGCCTCACCAAGCACTGTGAACACAAACCCAAGTGTTGAGGCCCTAAAAAGACTTCACCCAAGAAAAATGTCACTGCTCCTGCAGTCACAAGCCAGACTCCAGCTTAGGAGGGGTTCTGGCCCCCCGCTGCTGTCTGTGTGGTCTCCTCCATCGCAAACACTTGAGCATGGGTTTCTGTGCAAGTTGATGCTTCAAAGGACTCTTAGGCTCCAGATTAGAATTTTGGGCAGAATTCAAGGTCCCAAGATCTGAGTGTGACTGACTTTCCGGCAGCCTTTTACGTGGGGAGAGAACAAAGGATTGAGTTATCACTTGTTCTTCTCAAAACAAACCCATTACCCAGTCAAAGACTTGGCTCACAATCATAATGTCAGGTGTGGGGGGTGGGGGATGAAGAAACATTGAACAGGACAAAGAGAGTTTTTGTACACGCTGGAGATGTAAACATTTGGAAACTCGTTGCACCTGTGCTGAATAAGAAGCTCCCCAAACTCCGAGGGCACATGTGGTTTCAGCTCCTACGTACCCACTTCATCACTCCAGCCCAAACATGCCTTACCAGAAAGCATGGGCTTCCTGGGCCGTTAGGATACATCTCTGGATGTTCAAAACCTCCAAGCGCTGTGAAATCCCAAAAGGAGCCCCTAGTAAGTCTCCTGGGAGCCCACTGCTGCTCTTCCCTCTAGCTACCACATGGTGGCAACAGGGAGCCAGCTCCGCCTCTGTGGGAAGGACTAGACAAGGCTTCCGCTGCCACAGGGGTTCCAGGCAAGATCGTGTTCTTCCTGCGGACTCACCCCAGTGCGAGGTGGCCCAACGCGCAGGGCTTCACTGGGCTAGCTGGTTTTGGGCTTTCAGCTTTGGCCCAGGCAAAGAATACGTTTCTCCCAAGCTGAGACTGTTTCCCCAACCCTACAATTTAGGATCCCCCCACAGGATGCACTCCCCCATGCCCCACTCCCCACGGAGTACCTCAGGCTTGTGTGCTGCTATGAAGGTAAGCCAGGCTCTGTCTCTCTCACTCATAACCACCCGGCATTCTAAGGCCATTTGGCAGCAGTGGAAACCGAGGCTCAGAGACTCAGTGAGATTCCAAGATCAGACAGCCCCACGCCCCAGAGCAAATGTCAAAATGAAGTGGAGGAACTCTAAACTGTCAGAAAGTAACAAAACTCATTTATTTCGATAACATGAGCCCGCCAGATCACCGAAGTCCTATAAAACCTGCCTCCTATTGCACCCTGGACTCTGGGCACACAGAGGCAACCTAGCATCCGGCCAGACTAAGACCAAAGGTGGGGCCAGGGCAGGGCCAGCAACAGGAAAGGTGGCCTTGCTCTGAGACGGGCAGAGTGAAGGCAGCTCACAGCTGGCTCCTGTGCCATGCCCATGGGCAAGGATGGCCCCAGCCTGAGGCCTGCCTGCAGGGGAGGGCTTCTCTCCTTGGCCAAGGCTGTCCTTACCAGAGTAGGTGAAGTGGGGAGGGAATTAGGATGGCCACAGGCTGCCTTGAGCCAGCATTCTGCTCTGTTACACCAAGGACAGGTTCAGGGACAGAGCTGACAAAAAATGGCCTCTTTGCAACTTAAAACTCTATTACCCAATCCTCACCCACCCCAACTAGAGCAGTTAGAGCAAGCAACATCAAGCGACAGGCAGGACAGGGGACAGGCACCTATTTGTACAACAGCTGAGTGGCTGCACCCAAAACCAGCCAGGTGTGACATCGGCCCAATGCAATGATTGTCAAAAACTTCCATTCTCATCCCCATCCCTGGCCTGGGAGCCTCCGCAGTGCACCAGGCACCACGGGCTAGTGCAGCCGCAGGTAGGAGGGGGCGGAGTAGTTGAAGAGCAGGAAGTCCATCTTGTAGAGGTCAAAGAGGCGCCGCTGGTAGAAGGGGCTGATGTCCTGGAAGAGGCGCCTGGCCAGGTCCTGGGAGGCGGCGGAGGCCGCCTTGGCCCGGGGCGGCGGCGCGGGGAAGCGCAGGCCCGGCGCGCCCACCAGGCCCAGCACGAAGGCCGCGTCCTCCGCCAGCGTCTCGAACTTGCCCACCACGTCGTAGCGCAGGCGGCACGGGTGGCAGAGCGCGTGCGCGCGCTCCCAGTGCTCGTTGAAGGGCTCGTCGCGGCGCGTGCGCGGGTCCAGCAGGTAGGCCAGGAACTCGGCGAAGCGCACGTCGTGGCCGCGGGCCAGCGCGTCCGGGTGCGCGCGCGGGCGCAGGCGCCGCACGATGCGCGTGCCGTACAGGCGCTGGAAGGCGGCGCTGTAGGGCCGCGCGAACTTGTTGCGGTAGGCCGAGGCCAGGCGCTCGAAGGGCTCGCGCACGAAGAGGAAGGTCAGGTAGGCGCGCAGGCGCCGGTTGATCTCGGCGGGGCTGAAGTCGGCCAGCGAGGGCAGGCGGCCCGGCGCGTGCGCCTGGTGCGCCGGGATGGCCTGCGGGTCGGCGGCGCCCGGGCCGCGCAGCGCCAGCAGCACGCGCTTCCAGTTGGTGCAGGCCACCTTGGGGACGTAGCAGTAGAGCAGGCCGTGGGCGTCGTCCACCAGCACGTGCCGCAGGTCCTCGGGCTGCAGCAGGCGCTGCCGGCGCGTGTGGCGGCTGCAGGCGCGGCGCAGCAGGTTGCGGCGCTGCCGGTGCACCTCCGCCAGGGCCGAGCTCGAACCCTGTGGAGGACAGGGGTCAGTGTCAGGGCAGCCGCGCTGCCACCCATCACTGTATGATTGGGAGCCTGGGCATTTGCCCTGGACCTGGGTTGGAGAGAAATGAATTTAACCTTGCAGAGGCATGAGCCGGCTGTTGGACACCCAGGACTGAGGAGGTCCTGATAACGAATGTGACAGGATCAGAGTAAGACTGATAAGGAAGTATGGCTTCAGAGTCCTCACCGTGGGAGCAAATTGGATTGCTAGAAGTAGCATAGTGCATAAGAATGGTAGCTTTTTACAGCCCTGTAATATTCCGTGGTGTAGATGTATCATGGCTTTTTTAATCCACCCATCTGCTGGTGGGCACTTGTGCTGTTTTCAAATGTCAGCTGTTGTAAATAAAATAATGCTGCTGTGAACACAGTGGGAGCATATATTCCTTCTGACTGGTGTTTTGGCATTCTTAGGATATATTCCCAGAATATTTGGGATTAAGTAAAAGGCAGTTCCATCTTTAATGTTTTGAGGAGGGGTGACTGGATAAAGAAGGTGAAGGGATTAGCTAAAGAACATAGATGCATACCCCATGGACACAGACAATACTTTGATGAAGGCCAAGGGAGGGGAGGAGAGCATGGGTGGAGGTGGGCAAAGGGGGGGAGGGGGACACCTGTAATAATGTCAACATTGACATTTTTTAAAGTATATTTTTACTGATTTTTCACAGAGAGGAAGAGAGAGAGATAGAGAATTAAAAACATCGATGACAGAGAAACATCGATTAGCTGCCTCCAGCACACCCCCTACTGGGGATGTGCCCGCAACCAAGGTAACATGCCCTTGACCAGAATCGAACCTGGGACTTCAGTCCACAGGCTGACGCTCTATCCACTGAGCCAAACCAGTTTTGGCCATTAACATTTTTAGTAAGAAAAATAACAAAAAACTCATGATGATATGGAAAAAAGAAAAGAACGATAGCTTGAGTCTGTACCCCTCTGTCAACCCACCAGCCCCTCCCAGACTGAGGACCCTGGGGCTACAGGCAGTATCTTCAGGACTAGTGACAGGCTGAGGCCCGGGCTCAGAGGGTCCTTGGAGCTGCAGGGGAGCATTGAGGGTGCTGGGTGCTGAATGGGGTCTCCCCATTCAATGGATGAGAGATGCTGCCATGGAGGGAGGGTGGCATCAGGATCTCGTACCAGGCAGCACCCAGTTGGAGCTACTTCTCACAGAGCAAATGCAGAAGTCAGCCAGTTTGCAGACTCCGAATCTATTTCTTTTTTATTTAAAACCATGTCTGCCAGGGGAGGCAGGCAGCAGACGCCAGACACAGGAAAAATAATGGTATTTCGCATTCTAAGCCACAGCCAGCGAGGGGAGGGAGGCAGGGCCTTCTCCACACAAGGCCCTGGCCCAATGCAGCGGACTCCGCTGAGGTTACCAGCTGGGAGGGACCTCAGGACAAAGCAGCCGCCCAGAGGCACAGCCTTCTAGGGACTGCATAGGCCCCTGTGGACCTCTTGCATGGACCCTGGACAGGCCACAGCTCTCCTGTCTCCTTTTCAGTCCCAACTGTTACAGTCCCAGCAAGAAAGAGATGGCTTTTTCTGGAAGGAGTTTTTCAAAGGGACGGTTGACAGGTGTGAGAGCAGGGGCAGACAGCCAACTGGGAAGGTGGCATCCCAGAAACAGAGACCATTCAAGGTCTCAAGGGGGTGGGGCCATGTGAACACTGAGCACAAGCACAGGAACAACGGGAGTCACGTGATCAAGTGAGAGCGTGCATGTAAATAAGGGGGCGGGGCCATATAATCAAGTGGAAGTACTGGTGTGAAAAAGGGGTGGGGCCACCTGATCATGGGAGAATGGGTGTGTCAACAAAGGGGTGGGGTTCCCTGAACCAGAGGGAGAAGTGCAGTGAGGATGGAGGATGGGCTGTGTGAATGGAAGGTATGGGGCCAGGAGTCCTCGGAAGCTGAAGAGGCAGGAAGGACCCTCTCCTTTGAGGGAGCAGAGCCCCAGACACCCTGACTACAGATTCTGGCCCCAGAACAGGGAGAGCACATTTTCCTATTTGTTTAGCCCGGGGGTTGGCAAACTCATTAGTCAACGGAGCCAAATATCAACAGTACAATGATTGAAATTTCTTTTGAGAGCCAATTTTTTTAAACTTAAAATTTTTCTAATGCCACTTCTTCAAAACAGACTCGCCCAGGCCGTGGTATTTTGTAGAAGAGCCACACTCAAGCGGCCAAAGAGCCGCATGTGGCTCGTGAGCCCCAGTTTGCCGACCACGGGTTTAGGCCAATCTGTAGTTATCGGAGCAGCAGCCTCAGGAAATAGATCCCTCCTTGCCCCTCCGTTTGGGGCTTTGACTGGGTTCTGAGAACAGCTGAGCCCTGTGCCCCAGCAGGGGAGACCCCCTAGGCCTCTCACTGCAGGGCTCACAGGGAGATTCATTCCTGAGTCTGTGCCTTGGCCCTGTGTCCTGGGAGCTCCTCAGCAGTGACAGTGCAGTGGGCACCAGGACAGGCTGCTTGGTGGGAAGCGCAGGCTACGGGCTCAGGGACTCCACGCCGCCTTGCTGAGCCCCCAGCTGCAGGGTGATGCAGGGTACTCCCCAGCCCCGCCCTTACCTCCCAGGTCTTTCCCCTAATGAGTCCAACCTGGGCCTCTGCTTCCTGGAGCATCTGCGTTGACAGGAGCCAGCAACTGGGTTGTTGTACCCACATTCTAGATGCCAAACCTGAGGCTCAGAGAGGGGGGGCAGAGGCCCCTACCCGCAGCCAATCTCCCCCTCAACTCAGCCCAGCTTACAGGTGGCTGCCCCAGCTGTCTCCTGGTAGCCCTGGTGTGGGAGGAAGAGGAGGAGGATGAGGGAGAGGCAGGGGAGGAGGGGGAGAATTCTGAGAAGCAATCAAAACTATACACCAGCTGGCTCCTCCTTCTTCAATCCCTCTCTCCAGCTTCAAAACCTCCTTCTGTGCAGGTAGGCAGGGGCCTCTTCCTGGCCAGGCAGCTGGGAGCAAAGGAGGTCAAGGAGGCAGAGGGTCCAGATAGTGAGTTCTGTGACCCCAGAACAGAACCCCAGATAGTGACCCCACCCTCATCTAGATAGTGACCTCACTTTCACCCAGCAAATTTCCTGGGCCTGGGCTCCATGGACCTCCCAAAGTTCCCAGGCCAGGAAGGCTGCTTGCTGCCCCGCCCCCTGCCTTCGCACATGCAGTTCCCTCCACCTCGAATGCCCCTCCTCGTCCTTCAAATTCCAGCTCGGCTTTAGCTTCACTGGAGAACCTTTGCTGAGTCACTTGGGGTTCCCCCAGCACCCTGCACCCGCCCCAGTCACAGCCGTTTTCTGGATGATGCTCTCACGGGATTAGCATCTTGGGAATACTAGCTTTGCCTTTGTACCCCAGCCCTTGGCACACACAGGTGCTCAGTAAATCCGGAAGGAAGGGAAGGAGGGAGGGAGGAAAGAGCAAAGAAACCCCTCTCACAGGATTGGAGAGGATCTAGACCGTGAGCACCGGGCACAGGGCTGGGCACCGAGCCACGCCCACTCTCTTCCTGTCACCTCCACTCGAGCCTGGGCTCCAGCACCTTCTGCTGCATCTGATTTGGAGCCAGCTCAGGAGTCTTCTCCATGCGGCAGGCCTGTGTCTATTGCCCATTTGGATGCAAGGTAATTACACCGGGATGCTGACATGCACTTGACTTTATAAGGAGCTAGTGTGTTTGGGAGAAAGGCCTTCATTCCCGGAAACCTGGACTGTGCAAACTTGCAAGGGCCTGAGGGCTGACCTTGAGCAGGGGTTTTCAAACGGTTTTCACACTGAATACTTTCTGCAGACAAAGCCTTACCTGAGGCCACTATGTAAAACAGATGGGAACTAAGCTGCTTGGGGAGATGGGACCAGAGTCCCCTTTCCCCTGTGCTCTGGGCCCTGGGGAGGTGGGAGTTGGGGTCCGTCCTGCCAGTGGGATGGGCAGCCAGGAGAGAGGGAGAGCCCTGGGCAGAGTTGGTGACTGACATTTACTAACTGGTACAGAGGGCTTCAGTATTTTCAGAACTGTGTGTTCTTGCCTGGATGTGGCAGGATGAAAGATGAACTAACTCATCTTTCACAGCAAGAAGTCAGTCTATACAAACAAAAATGAAAATATGTGTTTGGAAAAAATCCTAATGACTTCAACTTTTATTTTAAAAATATATTTTATTGATTTTTTTTTTACACAGAGGCAGGGAGAGGGAGAGAGCGAGAGCCAGAAACATCAATGAGAGAGAAACATCATTGAGCTGCCTCCTGCACAACCCCCACTGGGGATGTGCCCGCAACCAAGGTACATGCTCTTGACCAGAATCAAACCCGGGACCCTTGAGTCCACAGGCTGATGCTCTATCCACCGAGCCAGACGGGTCAGGGCATGACTTCAACTTTTAATGTTCTCACATTTAATTTTTTTTTAATCTTGAAGGGATATTTTAGGGGAAGTATCTCTTGTCTAGAGGAAATATTTATATGAATTCAGCACTTCCATCAACTTCTCTTTCTTTTTGCTTTTGTGAAATTCAAATAAAATAAAATTTAAAATTGCAAAAAAAAAGAAAGAATGGTAGCTTTAATTTATAAACAGGATTGAAAAATGCAGCCACTTGCAGGCTATTAGGATCTTTTCTGTTTAATAATAAAATTAGCTAATTCTATATTTCTGAATTGGCATGTTCCTTTGGGTCTTGGTTTCTTCATCCCTAGCAGTCCTCTCCCAACCCCCAACAAATTCTAATCTCAGTACTTGGGCAGGAAGCTGGCCCTCTCTCAGCCTGTTCCTCCTCTGTAAAACAGTGTTGTGTGCCAGGCACCTTGCTATGCCCTTTACAACTCTATGAATTGGGTAATATTAGGAAAACACTTGAGCCCAGCCCTTCCTCGCCCTCCTCAGCTGTACTTCCAGCAACCACCCTCGCTTTCTCCAAGCCCTTCTGGGTCTTCACCTCCAAGACTAACCCTCCAGCCCTCCTACCTCCTTCTTTGGTGTTTTGTTTTGTTGTCTAAAATTTCTTAAAGATTTTAATTTCTAAACATTGTATTAAAAGCCTTGCGGCAATCTATACTAATAATAGAGGAATATGCAAATTGTCCAGGATGCGTCACAGTAATAATAACAACTGAACAGTGTGGGGTGACAAGGCCAACAGGGGGGTTAGAGAGGGACTACCAAACAACTGAACAGCAGGCTGTGTGGGGTGACCAGATCAGCAGGGGAGACAGTTAGGGGCGATCAGGCAGGCAGGCAGGTGAGCAGTTAGGAGCCAACAGTCCCAAATTGTGAAAGGGTACAGGCTGGGCTGAGAGGACCCCCCCACTCCATGCATGAATTTCATGCACCAAACCCCTAGTAATACAATAAGTATTAGTGACAATTCGGGAAAGTGAACCCTTCATTCATTACTGATGAGAATGTAAATGGTACAGATGTTGTGGAAAGTAGTTTGACAGTTCCTCAGAAAACAAACATCTGATCCAGAAATTCCATTTCTAGGTCTATATTAAGGTAACAAAAACAAAAGTTATACAAAAACTTGTACACAAATGCTTACAACTACATTATTTATAATAGTCAGAGAGTAGAAACAACCCAAATATACCTCAACTGGAAAATAGGTAATTAGTATGTATGTGGTCTGTCCATTCAATGGGATTTATCCTTTCTAATAAAGAGGGAATATGCTAATTGACACCCACACCATCGCAAAGATGGTGGCACCCACAGCCAATAAGGAGGGAATATGCTAACTGACTGCCATGCCCTCAAAGATGGTGGTGCCCGTAGCCACAAGATGGCATCACCCAGTCCCCTCAGCCCCAACAGGGCAACAGGTGTGCGACAAGGCTGGGCCAGTCGTGGGCCGGGCCGGGCCTTGCTATGTGATGGCCTCCAGAGTCTCCCAGCTGCCCAGAGCCGGCCTGAGGCACAGGCAAAAATATTTGTTATGGGCCGCATGTGGCCTGTGGGCAGTGAGTTTGACATGCTTGCTATAGGTTTACATTGGGGCTCTTGGGTTCCCATGTCTGGAGGCAGAGGGAGGGGTCCCAGAATGGGGGTCTGTCCACTTACCTGGTCCAGGTCATAGAGCATCTGCAGGGGACTCCTCTTCTTCCCACCGAGCCAGCCAGAGCCCAGGGCCTTGTTTCCAGATTCTGTGGAGCATAAAGAAAGAGGTGTCACCACTGCATCAGAAGAAATGGCTTTGATGCTGTGGGGCGTGGTCAACTCACCTAGGGCACAGCTAACCCATCTCTGAGACTCAGTTCCCTCCTGTCCCACCTGCATTGGGATGGGGAGGGAGGTTGGTGAAATGTGGGGAAGCACTGACAGGGCCCCTAATCCATCAGGCAGGTTGCTTGGTGTCACTCCTATTCCTATGCCCTACCCCAGCGTTTTTCAACCGCTGTTCCGTGGCACACTAGTGTGCCGTGAGATGTTGCCTGGTGTGCCGTAGGTGCAGACAAGACAAGAATTTTATAATTTTTCACTATTTTGTTTACTTAATATTTCATAATAAAGTAATTATAAAATACTTTCTTTGTGTTTATTTGATTCCTATTCAAGAGAATTACTTTATATATAGTCAATATAGGCACAGAGTTAAATTTTTTAACATTTTCTAATGGTGGTGTGCCTCGTGATTTTTTTCATGAAACAAGTGTGCCTTTGCCCAAAAAAGGTTGAAAAACACTGCCCTACCCTCTAGAATTAGAGGATGCCAGACAGGGAGAGAGGAGAGGAAAGGTACTCAGCCCATAGCTTTCTGGGAAAGGCCTGACCACTCAACCTCACCCACCTGAGTCTGCCCTCATCTCATGCCCTGCCCTAGCCAGCCCCATGACTGAGGAGCGCTACCTGTCTGTCCAGGGAGGGATGGGCAGTAGTGGTGTGGCACAGCCAGACTGCAGGCTCCCTACTGATCCACTGTGAATTCCTCCAGCAGCCTGTCATCCCCCGAGCAGTGTGCATGCTTCTTCATGGTAAATACAGCTTTAGCTGTCTCCCAGAATGGATGCCCCTGAGGACAGATACTGTCTGTCTGTCTCAGTGCCAAATTTTTCAATCATCCTAAAACTACCATAAACTCAGCTTGCTAAGTTTATTCTTCACTCAAAATGTGCCTGAAGGACTATCTTCTTAAATATATTCAATTAATATGGATATATGTTTAGTACTATAATCAATATAGGTGAGGAAAGGTTCAAGACCTTCTGGATCATATTTTTCTTAAATATGATTATATTTATTAATACAGTAATAAAGTATAACACAATCTTTACAACATCACCAAAATTGCAAATTTTTAACTAGATTGACCAAGAAGAAGAAAAAAAAAAGACTCAAATTATTAAAGGCAGGAATGGAAGAGGTGACGTTAGTACTGGACCTTATAGAAACAAGAAAGCATGGTAAGAGTATAATATGAACATCTATACAAGAGTAAATTACACAACCTAAATGAAACAGAAAATTCCTAGAAAGGCACAAATTCCTAAAATTGACTCAAGAAGAAATACAAAAACCTCAACAGACTTATAACAAGTGAAAAGACTGAATTAGGAGTTTTTAAAAGGAAGCCACGTTGAGACTGGTAGGAGGGGCAGAGACCTGAAACAGACTGGTCCCACAACCATGTGTGGGAGTTAATAATATCCCTTTGGGAGGGATATCTCAGCCGTGAGGTCCCCAGTGAGGAGCAAGGGGGTCCTAGCCCCAAATCAGGCTGCCCAGCCCACAACATCTGGCTGTGAAAATACCAGACAGAGGGCTGCTTAGACCCCGGTGTCCTCTTAAAGGCCTAAGAACAGACCGACTCACAAACATTGCCCTCAGCCCCAGCGAAGGGACAACTGCTAGAAAAGCACCCAGGGCGTGGGAAAGAACTGCCTTGTCTAGCTTCAGGGTGAAGGGTAGGGGGGAGGTTGGAAGGAGTCAATGGGGGAAAAGGGGGACATATGTAATACTTTCAACAATAAAGAATTAAAAATAAAAAAGACCTACTTACCCTGTTTCCCCAAAAATAAGACGTGTCTTATATTAATTTTTGCTCCCAAAGATGCTTTATATTTCACTCAGAAGGAAACCTATAAGTAGGTCTTATTTTCGGAGGATGTTTTATTTTCGGAGGATGTTTTATTTTTGGGGAAACACGGTATGTATTAGCAAATCTTCCTAATACATAGAAACAAACATAGGGAAGCAGTCATAATGAAGAGACAAAGAAATATGTCCTATATGAAAGAACAGAACAAAACTCCAGAAAAATAACTGAACAAAATGAAGACAACCAATCTACCAGATGCAGAGTTCAAAACACTGGTTATAAGGATGCTCAATGATCTCAGTGAGAACTTCAACAACAAGGAACTACAAAAAGGGAGATAGACAACACTAAAAAAACAATGGTCAGAAATGAAGACAATAACTGACACGAAGAATACATTAGAAAGAACAACAGCAGATTAGATGAAGCAGAGTACCAAATCAGCAATTTGGAAGATAAGATAGTAGGAAACACCCAATCAGAACAGCAAAAAGAAAAATGAATTTTTAAAATGAGAATAGTGTAAGGGACTTCTGGTGCAACATCAAGTGTAACAATATTTCATCATAGGGATAGCAGAAGGAGAAGAAAGAGAACCAAGTATTGAAAACAAATGGCCAATAGACATACAAAAAAAAAAAAGAAAAAGTTCAACATCACTAATCATCAGAGAGATACAAATTAAAACTACAATGAGATTATCAGAAACTGACCATTGTCCCCACTAGCAGAAAGGTGTGGACAAGGAACCTGGAAGACTGAGCAACCTTGAAGCTCTGAAAGGTCAGAGCCAACCACTCCCTATCTAATTGAGACAATGATAGCTGAAGCAACTTCCACCTGTCAATCTTATTTAAATCCTTGCTGATTGGCTATTACTGGAATTGCCTGCCTGTATGGGTAGATGCCAAACCTTAATAAAAGGGGTAGCAAGGCCGGAGCAGGGGGTAATCCTCCCACTAGAGTTGGGCTCCCGCCTGGCCCCCAATATCACCAAATTAATACTTTTCTAGTCTCTTTCATTTGTGTGTGGTCTCCTCCACAACCCGAATCCAGAACCTGAACACTGACCCACTCGGGACGTGAAAGGGGTTCCTGCGTGAGGTATCACCTCACATCTGCCAGAGAGGCTGTCATCAGTAAATAAACAAATAACACCTGCTGGCCAGGATGTGGAGAAAAGGGAACCCCAGTGTACTATTGGTGGGAATGCAGACTGGTGCAGCCACTGTAGAAATCAAAATGGAGTTTCCTCAAAAAATTAAAAATGGAATACTAGTATATCCTAAGAATCCTGAAACACCAATCAGAAAGAATATACGTGTTCCTATGTTCATAGCAGAATTATTTACAACTAGAAGTCTGGCCTGTGGGATTGGGCGAAACCGGCTCTCTGACATCCCCCGAGGGGTAACAGATTGCAAGAGGGCAGAGGCCAGGCAAAAGGACCCCACCAGTGTATGATCAGGGCTGGGGAGGGACCTCAGGAGGGTTCCAGGGTGTGTCTGACCTGCCTCACTCAGTACCAATTGGCTGGACCCCAGTAGCTAACCTACCAGTTGGAGCGTCTGCCCCCTGGTGGTCAGTGCATGTTATAGCAAGCGGTTGAGCTGCCCTAGCATATCATTAGCATATTACACTTTGATGGGTTGAACAGCTGACTGGACAACCAGACACTTAGCATATTAGGCTTTTATTATTTAGGATAGTTAAGATCTGTAAACAGCCCATGTGTCCATTAGTAGATGAGTGGATAAAAAAAAATCTGTGGTACAGCCCAGCCAGTGTTGCTCAGTGGTTGAGCTTTGCCTATGAACAGGAGGTTATGGTTCACCTTTCTCACCATTTTGCAGATGGCGAAGTGGAGGCTCTGAGAGGTATTACCTCTTGCATGAGGTAACCCAGTGACCAGCTCCTCTTGGGACCACAGCTGGGACTGAGGAAGGGCTGGTGCCCACCAGGAGTTGTGCGAAGAAGAACTCTAAATGACAGAGAAGAAACCTAGGCCTGTCTTTTTCTAAGGCTCCTTAACTCAGAACCTTCCAGAAAAGCCATTGAGAAAGGCCTGTCATTTCCCAGACAGACCACAGTCTGCATGAGTGTGGGTCCCATACCAGAATTGGTGGCCAGTGGGTGGAGTGCAAGAGGAAGTGGGCACCAGAGAGAGGCCCAGAGTAGCTGTGGCCAGTGATTACAGGGCTGGGCCATCCCCACCCGGGCCCGCCACGCAGATCAGAGGAACCCAGGAGGGCAGGCTGGCCATGGAGGGGGGACAGATGGGTCTAGGGGCTCAGAGGGGAGTGCTTGAAGATCCTAGGGTCCAGCCCCCCACTCTGGACAGCTAGAGGCTGGCGGTGTAGCGTAGGGACTAACCTCAAACAGGACCACCCTGAGACCTCCCCCAACCTCCATTGCCATCACTTAACCCCCTCTCCTCATCCTCCCCTGCTTCCCCTGCCTATATATTTCCTCCCAGCCCTTCCACTGGGCTCCGTGTCCCAGGGCCCCTGCCCAGGGCTCTGTGGAGCAGACAGGCCAGGGAGAGCTAGGTAGGCAGGCCCTAGTTTTGTGGTCAGGGAGGCTCCTGGACCTAAGCCAAAGAACTCTGCCATCCAGAGCAACCACAGGCAAACCACACGGGGTTCTGCTTTGAAAAAAGGAAACAAAAATAGCAGGAGGCTATGGAGAGAGGAGAGAGAGAAGAAGCAGTGGGCAATTGGAGGGAGGAGAGAAAGAGGAACTAGGTGCCAAGGACAGAGATGGAGAGAGAAGGAACTACACACAACGACAGAGACAGAGACTGGGAGAAGTCCCGGAAATCCGGCGGGCACCATGCACTGTCCTCAGTGATTGGTGCACATGGATGCTTTCTCCTATTGGGGAGTAACTATTACTGTCCCCACCTGAGAGATGGGGAAATGGGATCAGAGAGGCAACGAAACAAGCCAAAGGCCTCACAGCAAGTAAGGGCCAGAAACAGTGTTTTACCCCAGGCCACAGCATATGTGTGACCTTAATGCAAGCCATGCCATCCTGCCCTCAGGCACCCACCCCACTCTGCACAAAACTCGATTCACAGCATCCACAGGCTGGCGGCCGAAATGCCACTCCAAGAAACCAGACAAACTGTCCGTGCACGCTCACGCCCGAGGAAAGCCTCAGTCCCCCGCTTTATGATGTGAGGGGGGTGGTGGGGAGACAAGTTATTGCATGGGGGACTTGAGGCTTCACCATTTTGGGGAAACAATGGAGATCCCCAGTCTGGTAAGCATGGATTATGACACAAGGTTTCTGGTTAATAAGTTCTAGCTGGGCTAGTGTCGCAAGACCAGATAAGCAGGAGTCGCAGGCCTGGCTGTTCCAGTCTGCCCTAGCTCATTCGCTCCTCCTGATGACTTAAGCCTTCTGGGTGACCCATGTGCCCTGGGTCAGGGACATTGCCTCCGGTGATCAGACTAAGCGATGAGCACGTGGATAAACCCTTCATAAGTATTGATAAAAAGCAATTCTGCCTTTTTTTTTTTTTTTTTTTTTTGAGAGAGAAATAGTGATCTCTCCACTTGAATTTAAAATTCAGACTCCACGCTGAACTCCACAAACCACGGTGGAATGGAAACTTATCTGATCAGATCATTCTTGAGTACCAGTCACATCAGTTCTGTCTCCAGAGCCATCAGGAAGCCCCCATCTCTGCTTCCTCCACAGGCGCAGCCCAGGGCAAGCCCCGTCCAGTCCAGTCTGCTCCAGAAAATCACCTGTCTCTTCCGCTGGCTTCCTGTTTCTTCTTGTTCCATCTTGGTGGGACCTACAAGGCTTCCCACGGCTAACGGTAGATGACAGCTCCTTCCCAAGGCCCTCAGGGCGCATCTTCCACCTTCCCAGCTCACTCCTCAGCGGCAGCCGTTCTGAACATCCTAGGTGCCTCCCCACCTCTGCTCTAACTTTTCCATCGGGCTGGGAAGCTCCTCTAAGGAAACAACATTTTAGGGAACATACTGCTTGTTGTTCAGATCTCAACTCAAATGTCTCATCCACATCAGGATATTTCAAAGTCAAAGTCTCTCCTTTTATTTCTTTTTAATTTTCACCTGAAGATATGTTTATTGATTTTGAGAGAGAGAGTGAGTGAGAGAGAGTGCCATGTAAGGAAGAAACATCCATCCCATATGAGCCCCAACTGGGGATCGAACCCGAAACCTAGGGATGTGCCCTGACCGGGAATCAAACCTGCAGCCATTTTGGTGTACAGGACTGCAGCTCCCTCCTGTGGCTTGGGGGGTGTCCAGCCACAGGGGCATGGTGGGAGTGGCAGGGTGATCGGGTGAGCGCCGAGAAGGCCTCTCCAAACCCTGGCCTCCAGTCCAGAGGCGGTCAGGGGAGTGTGAGGGTGTCAGGGAGTGGGAATAGGGGGGAAGAAGCCCCTCACCTCCGGAGGGGAGGAGCACGGTGCCAGGCCTAATCATGACAGTGCCATGGTAAGGAGGCCAGAGGCCAGGCACTTCCGTGTCCCCTCGTTCCCCGCGGCAGAAGCCGGAGAAGGAAGAACTTGGGCACTCCATTATAGATGGGAGCACTGGAGCCCGGAGAGGGGAGGGAATGGGTCCCCCAGCAGATAAGCTGTGGGTGACCTATCCTACACCAACCTAGACCCAGCCCTCCTCGCCATGGGTAAGTGCTGCCCACTGTCTCCTCAGCCTCATCTCTTAGGCCACCTAACCCCACTGCCCACTTACCACTCTGGGGTGTGGTCACCTACTCCCTGAGACCCTGTCTGAGAGGGACTCCAAGGATTTCACCGTCCCTGCCCCCCAAACACGCACACACACACACACACACACACACTCACACTCACATCAGGAAAGGCAAACAGAGCCAGAGGTCAGGAGAACAAGCCAATGGCCGGGCCCCTCAAGCCCAGGACAGACTGTGCAGCCAGCAAGTCAGCCATCCACACCCATCCCTCCACTCACTTCTCTGGCATCTCCCTCCCTGTGAATGGGGTGTGAATGGGGCGGTGAGAGGTTTGAGGAATTCCTACAGGTGAAGTCTGGCACATGCCAGCCTGGAGCAGGGATTCCACACTGGGGGGTCCCGACTGGCTGCCTCATTTCCACCAACCAGACCCTGAGGTAGATGCACAGGAGCCCCAAGTCCTGGTCAGTGTGAACTTCAGGTGCAGCAGGTCACCCCAAGCAGCACCCCGCCACCCGCACAGGGGAACCAGCGGGGGGGATGTAGGGGCATCAAACTCTCTCCCAGCCTGGCGCTAAGGGTGTGGGGTGAAGTAAAGGAAACTGCCTTCCCAGGTGGGCCAAGTCCACCCCCCGCCACTGACCCGGGTCCCCAGACACAGGCTGGCAGCCCTAACGGTCCCCATCCCGGACGTTTGGAGACCACTTCTCCAAGGGAGCAACGCCTTGCGGGGAGCTGGGGCACAGGCGGGGCATCGAGAGCCGTTCTAGCACCTATCCCCTAGCCCAGGAGCAGACAGCAGGTGCCCCCCGCCCAGCTGGCACTCACCCGGGAGTAGGGCGCGGGCCGCGGCGCCCAGGAGCAGGAGCAGGAGCAGGAGCGCGGCGCCCAGACACGCGGCTGCCAGCGCGCGCCTTCGCCAGCAGCGCCTCCCCATCCTGAGCCAGCGCTGGTGTCCCGCGGGGCGGCCACGCCGGCCCGGACCCGCCCCGCTGCCCGGCGGCCCGAACCAAAGCGCGGCACGGGGGTGCGAGGCTTCCTGCGGGGGCCACCGGGACGGGCTCTGGCCTGGAGGACTGCAGAGATGGGCGAGGGCAGGCTGGCCGGCCTTGTCCAGTCTCCATGCCCCCTTCCCCTCCACCCACTACCACCACATAAACACAGGATCGCTGTCCAGGGTGTGCAGGGTGGAGCCTGGGTGGAGGGAGACCTGTCGCCCCTTCTCTTTTTGCTGTAAAAGCCGGGGATGTCCCGATTCCCAGGATCAGGCCCGAGAGTGCCCCTTCCTCCCCCCCGGGGCACCTGTAGCCTGGTTTCCTCAGGTGTCTCCAGGTCCTACCTGAGTTCTGGCTCATGCAGGTCCCAGCTAGACTGAGGGAGGAGAGGTGAAGGTCTCGGTTCACATCCCCCAGGAGCGTGAGGACCGGAGCGAGCACTCAGAACTTGCCAAGGCCCAGCCGGTGAGGCTCAGTGGTTGAGCTTCCACCTGTGAAGCAGGAGGTCACGGTTCCATTCTGGTTCTGCCAGGTTTCCGGCTTGATCCCAGGTGGAGGGTGTGCAGGAGGCAGCTAATCAATGATTTTTTCTCATCACTGATGTTTCTATCTCTCTCTCTCCCGCTCCCTTCTTCTCAGAAATCAATACAAAAACAAACAAAAATTTGCTGAAGACTCCTGGGTGTGAGGGAATGGGAGGAAAGTCCAGCCTCGGAAAAGTAAACCAATCCAGCTAGCCCTGTGGAGTGAGGAGACCAGGACTGTCTTCTGGGTCTTGCTGCCCAGAGGGCAGGCTGGCAGGGGACCGGAGGAGGCAGCTGATGCTGTGTGCACTGGTGTGTTCACTTGAGCTAATACCTAGCAGTAAATGGGGGTAAGGGGTGTGTGTGTATAAGGGGGATTGCTACAGTAAACTCCAGTTGTTTAACAGCTCTTGAAAACTCTGGTGACTCTAAGCCTGCTGGTACCATTTATTGGCTGTGTGACATCAGGAAAGTCGCCCAACCTCTCTGTGTCCCATTCCCTGTCCAGTGGGATAGTACTAGGACACAGCTCTTGGTCCTTTGAGGACTAACTGAGATACAGGACATGTTTGAAACAGCATCTGGCACTCAGTGACTGCCATCTAAATACAATATCTCAGCCGAAACCGGTTTGGCTCAGTGGTAGAGCGTCGGTCTGCAGACTGAAGGGTCCCGGGTTCGATTCCGGTCAGGGGCATGTACATTGGTTGCGGGCACACCAATGTGCAAGAGGCAGCTGGTCGATGTTTCTCTCTCATTGACGTTTCTAGCTCTCTATCTCTCTCCCTTCCTCTCTGTAAAAAAATCAATAAAATATATTTAAAAATAATAACAAATAAATACAATATCTCAGTGATTATTAACTTTTAAAAAATATATAATTGTTTATTGATTTCAGAGAGAAAGGGAGATGGATAGAGAGATAGAAACATCAATGATGAGAGAATCATTGATTGGCTGCCTCCTGCACGCCCCCCAATGGGGATCGAGCTCACAACCCAGACATGTACCCCTGGCCAGAATCGAACCTGGGACCCTTCAGTCTGCAGGCCGACACTCTATTCACTGAGCCAAACCAGCGAGGGCAGTGATTATTAACGTTTATAGTACTGCCTGTTTCTGGCAAGTTACAGTGATGATATAAAAATTCCTTGGCTCATGACAACAACATAAAAAAGCCCTGGCCGGTATGGCTCATTGGCCTGCACACGGAAGGGTCTCAGGTTCGATTCCTGGTTAGGGGCGCATAACTGAGTTTCTGGTTTGCTCCCAAATATCCACGCCCCCCCCCCCCCCCCCAAAAAAAAGAAACTTTAAAAAATTTCTTCTTATTACATATATTTAAGTTTTAAAAGTCTATTTAAGGAAGTATATCAAGTAAATAATAGTTATTTTGGCTTAAAGATAGAGCTCCCAAGGATGATGATAGGTGTCAAATAGCAGAGGGGTCGGAAAACCAGCTCTCTGATAAACCAGAAGCTTTTTATTACGGCTTTCCAGACAACTTGGACAGAGAGCCTTGGGGAGCGTCTAACTCACCCCTGGGCTCGCCGGAAGTCAGGGCTGCTGCTACTCTGGACCCAGAGATTTGGGATTACCCACACCCCCAGCAGGCCCCAGATCTAATCTACACCTGTATTCCTGACCCTTCCCTGAGTCTGGCATTCTCTGTAAGGAGTCCCAGCCCCTGGACTCCTTAGGGCGAATCTTCGCCTCCTGAACTGCCACCTGGTGGCCAAAGCTGAGAACAACATCTCAGCCCATCTCTTGTCCAGAAAAATCTGTGCAAGCACGTGGCAGAGTCCCAATGTTAGGTCTTGCGGTGGGAGGGTGAATGTGCCCTCAGCGGCTTGCCTGGGAAAGCGCCATCTGCAGCTTCTGTCCTCTCACAGGGGTTCATATTCATTCTCTCTCTCTCTCTCTCTCTCTCTCTCTCTCTCTCTCTCTCTCTCTCTCTCTCTCTTTCTTTCTTTCTTCCTCTCATTCACTCACTCACTCACTCATTCAACAGATACTGAATGCCAACTCTATGCTAAGGCACCAGTGGCAAGAGCCAGGCAGATACATCCTCTGACCTCGTGGCGTTTTCAATAGAGATGGGGGAGAGCATAGAAATAGGAGCAAACATCTAAATTATGGCTGGTGATAAGTGGTGCTGTGAAGAACAAACGCGGAATAAAGGGATGGGACGTGTGTACCACAGGGTGAGAGTGGCAGGCCTCAGGGCGACATGACATTGAGCAGAGAGGTGAACCTGTGAACCGGGTGAGGCTGACGGCACGGTGGTATGGCGGCACGGTGGAGAAGCTTTCCATAGAGAGTAGGGGATCCTGATGAGTGATGCAGCTGCTGTTGCTATGTAACAAACTGCCCTAAAACTTAGCAGCTTAGCCAAAACATTTACATTTTGCTCACAATTTTGTGGATCAGGAATTGGGGGAGGGGTGCTTCCCACTAGGGGTCTCCTGCTCATCTGCAGGCCGCTGGGCCTGGTGATCTGAGGCTGGCCCCCAGGCTTTCCCTGAGAGCTCCCTGTCCCATGGTGGGCCGTGGACCTGAGTGCCTGGGGTCCTGAGTGAGTGCCTGGGGTTGGCGTGCAGTGCCCTCCTGCCTCTCTTTACTGCTTACCAGTTTTAAGGTTTTATGTATTTGGTTTATCCAAGGATTAAACTTTAAGAACATCAGAGGTTTGTTGTTGTTGTTTAATTGTGGGGCTTTTCACATAACAAATCAATTTAAAGTGTGCAAATTCAGTGGCATTCAGTACATTGACCATGTTGGACAACACCCAAGAGTCTTTTTCTCCCATCTCTCTCCACTTCCTGTGTATCCCTCAGAGATTTTAATGTCCTTAATTTTTTCCCCCCGTTGCATTTAGTACTGCATACATTACTGTGCTTCTTGCTTTTTGGATAGTGACAACACTGAGAAAAAGAACAATATTTTCTTCTTATCTGGTGCTCATCCTGTGCCAGGCAGTAGTCTAAGATCTTCGCATGTATTATCTCACTTGATCCTCAGATGCACCTCATGACGCAGTAACTGTTGCTGCTTTTGGTTTACAGATGAGGAATCCGAGGCACAGAGAGGCTAAGTAACTTACCCAAGTACAGACAAACTGGTCAGTGGGGTAGCCAGGGTTTGAACTTACTTGTTGGCCATATTTAGCATCTGTGAGATCCTCATTCTTTTAAATAGCGTGTACAATCTTTTTAAAAAAATTAAATTCTTTATTTGGGAGCACATAGATTAACATGCAGTTGTTAGAAAGAAAACGAAGATCCCAGGTGCCCTGTTTCCCCAGTGATAACCTCTTGCAGACCATATAGTGTACAGTGTCACAACCAGGTCATGGCATTGATAGAATCCACTCATTCCATACAATGCTTAATTTTTTTAAAATTGGTTGCAAACATTTAAAAGTCAGGAGATTTCACAAAAATGGTTAGATTTTTTGCTTCTCTTGAGCCAGCTAAAGAAGCCTCTTCCAGAAGCAACTCCTGAGGGGAGGTTTCAATACCGCTAGTTTGTCTGGTCAGGGAATAGGGTATGGGGTGTGGGGTGTGGCAAGTGGGGAGAGGGGAGTGGGTGTTCGATGTGGAGAGGGGGATGTGGGGAGTGGGGTGTGGGAAGTGGAGAGAGGGGAGTGTAGAGTGGGGAGTGGGATGTGGGGAGAGGGGAGTAGGGCGTGGGGTGGGGAAGGGAAAGCCACCACCCAACGGTGTGGTACTGGGAGCGAGGAGGGGGCAACTCAGCCCAGTCCTGCTGCGAGTGCAGAACACTCTCCATTTACACACCCGGGGAGAGCCGAGGGAGCTGGGGTATTTATCCAGTAATGTTCCCTCTCTCCTGCTGCTGTCCTAGCCCTTCCAGCCCACCCCGGAGCTAGATGACCATGCCCTAAGCCACCAGAAGCAGCCCTCTAGCAGAGAGAGACAGCTGCTGGCCGCTGGCTGTCACGTTGGGCACACGCATGCCCCGAGGGGTGGGTGGGGGGCAGTGTCCACAAAAGAGCTGCTGCTTCCAGGACAGCTCCAGTGCCTGGCACAGGGAGGCGCTCAGTCCGTCCTGCTCGAAAGATAGAGTGAATGGATGAACGCTGGGAAGCAAACAAGAGCGCATGTCTGCTTGCTGGCTCTTCCAAGCAGCCTGTCTGCTGGTGAGGATCCAGCAACAGCCTGCTCGCTGTGCCAGCCGGAGCGGAGCAGCTGCGAAATGGGAGGCAGCCAGACCTGTGAGTTCCAAGGGTTTAAATCCTAGCTCCACCCGTGACCAGTTGGGTGGCCTTGGGCAAGTCCTACCACCGCTCTAGACCTCAGCTTCCACATCCGTGAAAGGGGACAGGGAAGCCCACAGGCCCTGAGAGTACGCAGTGAACCGGCTCGCCTGGTGTGCTCGCAGAGCTGTTCTTTTCACCTTTTCAGGGCAGGCTCCGCCCAGGGTGCTTGCATAACCACCTGTGACTCCTGCGGCCTGAGTGGTTAATTACCACCCACTTGCGTAGATTGGGACACGTCCCAAGGCCACCGGGCTGGTCAGGAGCTGAGGTGGGCTCACAGGACCCCCGGGATCAGCCTGCAGTCCCTTCCTGGCTGTGTGAGTGAGCCCGGGCCTCCATTTCCCACCCGCAGCATAGCGCTAAGGAGGAGCACTTCCTCGCGGTGGTCAATGGGTCTGGGGATGAGGGCCATCCTCTGGCAGGCCCTTCACTCAGAGCTTTGAGAAGGGGTGAAGCAGCGTGCCCTGGGATGGAAGCCGGGGAGGATGCACCTGCTGTTGGGTGGGCTCCTGCCAGGTTTGTCACCCCCACCCCCTACACACACACACACACACACACACACACACACACACACACACGTGTGAGGTAGAGGGGTGAAAAGGACACTATCTACTGTCTACACAGACCCCTCCCTGGGTGCCAGGTTCAGTATCAGATGGCTCCCCATCATCAAGACACAACCCCCAACACCCCGTCCCTGGTGTGACTCCCATTTGAGTCTCACCAGCCCCCAAAGTCATGTCCTAAAATCACAACCCATTCAAGCCCCTCTGACTGAAGCCCCACTCAGCCGTCTCCCTGTGTGAGGCCTGCCTCTCCCTAGACCACTGCCGCTCCCCCCTCCAGTCAGCCTGTGGCCAGGGACTCTGTGACCTACCTACACATGGCTCCTTCCGTAGGCCCGGGGCCCAATGAGGGGCTGGAGGAGGTGGCTCTGGGGCTGGAGTTCCCTCCTAGCTGGACCTTGACTGCCCAGTCTCTCCCTGGCCTCTGCACACTGCCAGCCTCCACCGCAGCCTCAGCAGACATGTCCAGCCTCCAGGAGCTGTGCTCTGGCCTGCCCCTGCGGCCCCTCCCAGAGAACCGGGGACGCTGGGCTGGGGTACCCCATGCCCCAGTCAGGACCCCTGGCCTCAGCCCTGCAGAGGAGCAGGTAAGAAGCTGAGCCCCACTCCTGCTGGGCTTCTTTGCCCTCTGGGTGGGTCCTATGCATTGAGACTTCCTACGCTCTTTGCCTGGGGTCTCCAGGAGCTCTCAGTAGGGGTGGCAGTGGGGTGGGGAGACCCATGCGTGGTCGACTCCAAAACACTCTCTATCCCTCATTCTCTCCCCAATGGCCACCCTTGGGTATGGAATTATGCTCCCCATTTACAAGGACCCCGAGGCTCAAGGTCAGCCAGCCAGGAGGTGATGGTGCTGTGGCTGCCTCCATCCAAGGAGGATGGGGCCAGGGTGCAGTGTCTCAACCCAGAATGTGTACCTTCCCCACCCAGACACACACATAACTGTGACACGTTCTGCTCTGCCTTATGTGGTGGGGGGGGGGCTCCCTCCCCACTCCCTCCCCACAAATCGTCAGCTGAGTTTTCAGCTTCCTGGCTAGAGCCCTAGTGGGGGCACGTGGGAGTGGGGGGAGAGGCGGGGGGTACTGGTGAGAGCTGGTTGGGAGGCCAGGCACCCGGGCTAGGTCTCCCACAGTCCCTCCAGCCAGCGCCTCAGGCAAGTCACCGAGCTTGTGAAACCTGCAGTCACCTCTGTAAGCCGGGGGTGAAAATAATGACACCACAGGGCTGTGGAGGAGGCCAATGACATGAAATACATGGTTGTGTACATAGTTTTCTCCTGTGTTTTCTTTACTCGAAATTACTCAAGAGTTTTAGGAACACTGGGGGAAAGTAGAAAATGTTAAGCACACAGATTGAAAGAGGAATCGCACCACCCCATCGGGGATAAGGACTGCTACCCTTAGGGAGGCTGCCCCTACGCTTCCTGCCAAGTGCCTCCCACAAAGGAGGAAACGGTGGTGAGGGAAAGTGGGGGTGGACTGGGGTCTGGACGCTGAGGCCAGGCTGGGAGGACAGGTGTTGGGAAAGGATGGGGGCGGGGCGCTCCACTCCTCCTCCCCTCCACCTCCACCTCCACCCCTGTCCGGGCCATCCGTGGCCTAGCTGGCCCCGCTCAGTGAGGTCAAAGCAAGGGTTCATGTTTTCTCCTACTCAGCCACCTCCCTGCTGGCCGCCAGTGCCTTCACCTTTGACCAGGAGGGCCTGAGGGCTGCACCACTTACACCTCAGGCGACACCCCGTGGTTATATGCTGGCAGGCAGCTGCCATGGTCTCGTCCGAGAGGAGGGCACCTGGGTGCCGAGGAGCGGGGGCCGCCTCAGCTTTGCCAGTGTCTGTCTGCTGCCATTTGCTTGAAGGTGGCGAAGCCCTTGGAGGAGGGGCAACTTGCTGGACTTGCTGGTCCGGGCAGTTTGAGCTGTTGAAGGAGTTACATCTCTGGGTGCCAGGGTTAGCCAGCCTTCCGCTGGTGCCTGTGAAACAATAAGAAATATATGTGTGTGTATCTCTGTCTCTCACCCCCACTGCCACTACTTGATTTTAGATCCCAGCTCCTGACACAGAGCTCCTAGCTCAGCTGGGGTTTCCCAGGGATAGGAGCTGGGAGGTCTTTTGTTCTAAGGAGGCGGGCTCCTGGATGTCACCAGAAGGACCAATCCGAGATGAGAAAGGCTTGGAACTTCAGCCCTCCCACGGTACTCCGGAGAGGAGCGGGCTGGAGGATGAATGAATCATTACTCAGGCTGAAGCCTCCAGAGAAACCCCTCCCTCCCGTGGGGAGTGGGTGGCGTGAGGAGAGGGCTCAGGAGCTCCGGAACCCCTCCCCAGACCTTACCCTTTTTGTCTTTCCGTCATCTGTGGCCATGATCACTCCCGTTATTACATAGCAAACCAGGAAGCAGCGTTTTCCTGAGTTCTGTGAGCCTCTCTAGCAAATTCTCAAACACTTGGAGTGGCGGTGGGAACCCCCATCTGTGGCTGGTCTCTCAGAAGGGAGGTGACAGCCTGGACTTGCAATTGGCGCCTGAAGTGTGTGTGTGTGTGTGTGTGTGTGTGTGTGTGTGTGTGTGGCAGTCATGTGGGTTTCAGTCCTCAGCCCGTGGGCCTGTGCGGAGTAGAGTGTCAGAGCTGAGTTGAATCACAGGACACGTGCAGGTGTCGAGGCTTGGTCGGTGCAGGGGAAACCGGCAGCGAGCTCTGTGTGAGGCCTGTGGCTCCGTGGGGGAGGAGCCAGGATTGTTCTTCACGTCCAAGAGCAGCTTCGTCAGCAGCTCACGTTATGTCTTTCCTTTGGCTTGTATATTTTTATTTAAAGTGTTTCTTTGATGTTTGACATAAATGTTGAAAGGTGATTTTGTGAGATAAGCAAGAGAAATATTATAAAAGTATAAGTTCCCCACTTCACCCCCCTCAGTCACCCCCCCTTTTTTTTTTCTTCTATATATTTTCAGCCACATTGTATGTACATATATGGTGGTGTGGGCCCTTAAAAATACAGTGGAAGCATTCTACACAGGCTAGGTTGTTGTCGTTTTGAGATTGTTCGTTGTTGTGTACTTAAAGTCCCCATTTTTAAAACTGTTTGGAAATATTTCATTTGGATGGTTCACTCTTTGCTCCCCTTAAAGTAGATGCCTCTGTTTGAATATAGAGTGTGCTCTTTGTAGGACACCTTGGCCACTGTGGTCTCCGTGTGAGCACAGGACAACTTATCTAGCACAAAGGAAAAGGTGGTCATGGACTGTTTGAAGTGTCTGCAGCATCCTCCCTTTGATATATGTGATTTCTCTTCCTGACCTTATCCCCGCACTCTGCCCTACCAGGATGGGCTCTGCTGGGAACCAGGCACCAGTTCCGAAGACATCACACTCGGGTCCGGGTTCCCATCACTAATACACTATCCTGAGCTTCTTGGGTGTGGGGCTTTGTTGGGCTCATTTCTGCATCTTCAGGGACACCCAATGTTTGTTGAATGTGTGGACAAGAATGTATGCTAAGTGCCCAAACCAACATCATACCAGGGTTGAGCAGCAGGCAGGAAAAACATAGCAGGGCCTCTTGGAGGAGGTGGTCTTGGCAACATGGGCAAGGTTCTCAGAATGGAAACTCTGAGATGTCCATTTGGAGACAAAGGGAGGCAGTGAGAGAAGATGCAAGCACTGGCCTGACTAGAGTAGATTAGGAGTGGAGGAGGCCTGTGTAAGCCTGAACTGGGTGCAGAGCTCAGAGAGCCAGGCCCAACCTGATCACAGAGGACCCTGAATGCCAAGAACAGTGTGGGTTTTATCAGATGAGTAATGGGGAGCCCAAGAAGGTTTCTGAGTAGGGAAATGGCCTGCTGCTTAGCCATACTCTTCTAGAGAGCATAGAGTTTCTACAGAGCACCCAGAGGGGGCAGGCGGCTGAGGGAACATTGGCAGCATGGAGGCCCACGAGTGTGGGAGATGATCGTTTTGACAGCTGGGACTCACACAGCAGATAGGTGTGTCAGACACTGTCCTAGGCGTGCCAGTTCAGTTAGTCCCCAACGCAGCCCGATAAGGTGCACACGATCTTTGCACTCATTTTGCAGAGAGGGATTGGAAGGTCAGAAAGGGGACACGTGCCTGTGCTGTATAGCAGGTGCAGCCTGCGGTGCGGGGAGGAGCCCATGCCCGGGCCAGGACCTTGGACAACTCATACAACCTCTCTGAGCACCATGGGGTCATCTTTGTGCTGAGAACTGCTGCCCATCACAGACTTGGAGTATTGAATCCAGACTAGCAAACAGAGCTGCTTCTTTTTAAAAATTTTCACTCAACAAATAATTATCCCGTGCTCATTATGTAATGCTAGACACAGGGGATAAAGTTGTTGAACAAAAATGGAATAGAAGACAACTTTCCTAAACGAAGGACAAACATGAAATTGCAAGTAAAAATACATAGATTATCCTTGAAAGTAAAAAACTGATGTAGAATAGTTGACATGAAGACATGTCTAGGCTAAATTCAATGGCGATAAAATGGAAAACTTGGGGAAAACAGGCGACTAATTTTTTTGTGCTGCATTTAGGATTCAGGAAACGGCCAGAACCCCCTCTGTGTTAATGGCACACGTGCACGAACACCTCATTTCAGAACAGATTGAATTTCGCACCGTCTTCCAATACGCATCATAGAATGGCAGAGTCGTTTCTATCAACAGACACAGTTTAAAAATCATTCATTTTGACAGGAACCTTTGTTGTGTTTTTGAGGCATGCGGTTATCTGGACAATAAAGGTTGCAAAGGCATTTGACGCTGGCAAACCGGGCCTTGGTGGCCTAGAGCCTGGGTGAAAGACCACGTTTAGCCCCAGCAATGCCGCCTGCGTTTCTGTGAGGACAGTGGTTTCAGACGGCAGCTGCCACTTAGCAGGTTATGAAATTAGTGAAGGGAGTTGCAACCAATATTCATTATAGAATGAAATAAAATAAGTTGGAACAGGATCGAATATATTAGGACCCTTGCAGTAAGGTTAAGTCTTGTTTGGAGTATGTGTGGCGTGTGGAGTATTTGTGGTGTGTGTGTGTGTGTGTGTGTGTGTGTGTGTAATATAAATTGCTTTTGAAACTTTTTTCTTTTTAAAGTTTTTATTATTTGTGTGTGTGTGTGTGTGTGTGTGTGTGTGTGTGTGTTGATTTCAGAGAGGAAGGGAGAGGGAGAGATAGATAGAAATATCAATGATAAGAAAGAATCGTTGATTGGTTGCCTCTTGCGCGTCCCCTACTGGGGATCCAGCCTGCAACCCAGGCATGTGCCCCTGACCAGAATCGAACCTGAGACCCTTCAGTCCACAGGCCGACGCTCTATCCCCTGAGCCAAACCGACTTGGGCTGAAACTTTTTTCTTAATGCCCATGCTTTCTGGAAAGCTCTGATTAGAAGCAAACAAACAACCTTTGTGCCGATGTGGAAAACACCCAGGAAGTAGCCCAAACCCCACGTGCGCAGGTGAGGGGACGGGCCTGGACCTACAAGGGTAGCCCCTGTCCTGGCTCCTCACAGCACTCCTCAGCCACACCTGCTCTGGAACCGTTTGCGAGGAGCGGGCGGCACTGCACATCCCTTTTGTGTCTCCATTCATCCCCGCGGCATGCACTCGTGCATTGTTCATCCTCCTGCTGTCCTGTAGTGGTTCCCAAAGTTGGGTCCCCAGGCCAGCAGCAGCATCTGGCAACTTGCCAGAAATGCAAACAGAGCTTTGGAGATGGCCCCACGGAGCTGAGTAATTCTGAAGCCTGCAGGTCTTCAGAGATTCCTGTGGGTCCCCTTCGCCATGGTTCTGAAGGGAGAAACTCACTTTTCTGATCAGCTTTTGTTTTCCAAGAGAGAAGGGATTACGTGCTTTTGTTCTAAGGGAAAATTAAATGAGGGACTGTCTCTGCAAACCCTTTCCAGATTCCCAAACTCCCTACACTGGCATTTGCTCCCCTGCCTGCTCTTGCCCTCTGCTCCCTCCTGAACGGTCCCTCTCTTCTCTCCCTCCCACCCCACCCGCCCCTCGGGCCCCGGGGACACCGTGGGATTCACTGCCCAGGGCACACTGGACATGCTGTCCTTCCTTTCCGAGGCCTCTGCCCTTGGCCTCCGGGGCATCTGTGCTCCTGGCTGGGTTCCCAGCTCCCCGTCTTCCTGCCTGGTGCTTCTGCCCCTGCCCGGATGCGGGTGCCCTCCCCGTGCCAGGCCCTTATTTCTTCTCCTGACACCCCTGCCTTCAGGTGTCAAAGCCGCCTGTCTTCTCCGAGTCCCTATCACCTCTCCCCTCGATAGACAGGTGAATGAGTAAATACATTTTCCACATCCATCCCCTCCTCTTCTTTCACCTCCAGGTGTTCGCTCTCCAGGGTCCTTGTGTTAGAGGCGACCCCCAGACACCAGAGAGGTGTTATCGGACAGCCCCCCAGCCCCGAGTCAGAGGAAGAGGGCTGACCCCAACCTCAATTCTTGTCTTCTCATGTAAATGAATTTAAATGAGAGAACTCCAGGTGCCTGCATTGTGATGAAGCCAATTTTATTAAAGCGATTAAAGCATGCAGCTTTATTCATGAAGCCAGGCAAGCAGACTGCCAGCTTTACTTGCCGAGCCTTGAGACTGCCGGCTTTTCTGCATGGGGAGTAAAACCGCCTTTCCCGCTCCTCTTCCCTCTCCTTTCCTGCGTTCCTGCTGGAAACACCCGCTCCTCCCCTCGCTGGTTTTTAACCATTGCTCTCATGCGTCCTTGGTTTGGGGAAGATGATGGCCTGTTATTTACAAGCCAGCTGCAAATTGCCCACACTGGCCTCGTTTTAACTCTCCTGTCTCAGGCTCCCTGTTCCACTGGCCTGGAATTTTCCCAGCATCCCACGGCCCCGTAACAATCGGATGAGTAAATGGCCTCCATGTTCAGCCAGACTCCAGGATGTCACCTAGTGTCCTCCCCCACTGCGCCCAGATCCACACTCAGGCTCCAGTCTGGGTGTTATAAGGAGGAGAGCTTAGAATGGGTCTGCCAGGACTCTGGCCCTCCCTGAGCTCAGCAAGACAGATTGTAAGCGAGGAAAGAAACACGTCACCGAGTGTCTGACAGGGCAAAGCTCCAGAAGGAAACAAAGGCAGGAAGAGAGGCTGGGAATCGAGAAGGCCTCTGAGCAGGGGGCGTGGGAGCTGAACCCAGAATGAAGGAAGGGGCCCTCCAAGAGAAAGCAGAGTGGTGACGGGGGTTCAGGCAGAGGGAGGATATGTGCAAAGGCCCTGGGGCAGAAGCAGCAGCATCAGGGATCGCTGGAGAACAGTGACAGCGTTGGTGGGAGCAGGGGAGTTGGGCTGCTTGCCCTCCTTGGATAAGGTTTCTCCTGTTTCTGGCTGTAGGCTCTGTCCTGGGCCTCCCCGGCTAGACTCTGGCAGGATCGGCAGGATCTCAGACCCAGAGCAGCAGGTGTAGCCTGAGGCTACTTGGAAGCTGCACTAGCAGAGAGTGCTTCTCTGCATGCATACGAGGAACCTATGGGCTGGCTCCTGGCAGGTCTATTCTCACTCCCCTTGACTCTGCTTCTCCCACAGTGGCCACAAGGGCAGGACCCTGCCAGGTCCTTGTGTGGAATTAGCAGCCTGGTCCCCAGTGAGCACGACTCTCCCTGGAAAGGCTTCGTGTAGGAGGCGACATTGTAGATGAGCCCAGGGTGACAACGAGGCAGTCTTGGAGTGGGACCATAGTTTTCTGAGAGGGTCAGGGGCAAATCCTGGTGGGATGGCTCATCACGGGAGCCTCAGGGTACTTGGCCTGGAGCCCCTGCCCGATGCCCCTCACACTCTCCTCCTCCAGCTGGCCCTGAGGAACGCCCTGCGCTACTTCCCCCCGGACGTCCAGAAGCTGCTGGCCCCTGAGTTTGCCCAGGAGCTGCGGCTGTATGGGCACATCTACATGTACCGGTTCTCCCCCCGCATCGAGATGAGGTGCGTGCTGGCGGGCAGGAAGGGGGGCCGTGCTGGAGGTCAGGAGCCCCAGAGAGGCCGCAGGGAAGGGGAAATGGGGGCTGTCCACACGAGGAGGCCCGTGGACTTGGCGTGCTGAGTCGATGCCCCTTACAAGGGGGTGGCCGTGTTGTCGTCTGTGGGGGCCTGCAGCCCAGACCGGGCTGAAGCCCCAGGACTGACCAGAAGATGGGTCCCTCTGGTCCTCTGTGCTGGGCAGCCAATCCTGCGTATGTCTGGATCCCCAGGGTATACAAAATCCTCTTTTAAGCCCCGTGTTTTGTTGTCTCTCCGGAGAGCACGGAGAGGCATAGAGGGAGGCTCTGCCCGTGTTCAGAGAGCTCAGGCTCCCATAGGGCTCTCAGGCTGAATTGCCCCCGATGCTGGAGGCCTTGTGAACCACGGGTGGCTGGGCCTCCCCCCACATTGCGTAGGGGGAGGATGTGCCCGTCACAGCTCCCAGAGGCCACCCCGCCCTGGTATCACACTGAGCATCCGTGTTCTTGGATAGGCCCCAAACCCAGGCTTGTCTGGGACCACCCCAGGGAATGGCATGAACCCCAAAAAGCAGGAGCCACGTCTCTTCATTCCCGTGGTGGCCCGCTGCCTGGCACCTGCTCTGGAGTTGGTGCCCAGGAGCACAGGGGGTGCCCGGGAAAGAAGAAAAGAATAAACGGCACCCAGAGCAGCAGCCTCTGGAAAGTAGACATCTGCTTTGCCTCCACGCTAGCATTCTCCCGGCTGGAGCCTGCCGAGAAGGGGAGAAGAGCAGCCCAGGGTGGGGGGTGGGGCCCAAACTCCCCACACCTGGAAGGGAGGGGTCCGCACAGCAGGAGGTGGGCACCAGAGCCCCTTCGTGCCTGTTGGAACCCCCAGCCGACTTCTGCAGCAGGGGGTGGGATGTCACTGGGCCGCCTGTGTGCCCTCCCACCGTCACCCCTGGCACCTGGCCTCCCTTGCAGGGCCTACCCGGTGCAGCAGTACCCCTGCCGGACAAAAGCCGCCGCGGCCATCATGCACATGATCATGAACAACCTGGACCCCGCCGTGGCCCAGGTAACCCCGGGGCGCCGTCCAGCCGAACTGTAGCCTGAGACACACACGCAACACATTTAAGCTCTTTATGTAGAAGTAATGACAGAGATCTCAGAAGTTGTAAAAATAGTGCTGAGAGGACCTCGACCCTTCTCCCAGTGCCCCACCCCCACCCCACCCCACCCATAGCATCCACCACTGGGACATCAATACGGTGTCATAGAAACGGGTAATTTTAAGTTTCCTAATAGCCACACGAAAAAGTAAACAGAAGCAGATTTAATTCTGTATGTTAGCATATGCTTAGTAAAAAAAAATTATTGAGCCCTAGCCGGTTTGGCTCGATGGATAGAGCATAGGCCTGCAGACTGAAAGGTCCCAGGTTCGATTCCGGTCAGGGGCACATGCCCGGGTTGCAGGCTTGATCCCTAGTAAGAGACATGCAGGAGGCAGCTGATCAATGATTCTCTCTCATCAACGATGTTTCTCTCTCCCTTTCCCTTCCTCTCTGAGATCAATACAAAATTTTTTTTTAAAAAAACCTGATCACAGATGAACCGCTGACATTGACCCCAGGATGAGTTCCCAAAGCAACCCCAGCTCCTCCCTCACCCCGGTCACCGATGGACCAATGTTCCTGCAGAGGCTGGTCTCTCTGGGCTTCACCCCTCTCCATCTCCCCTGGCCCCCACCACTTTCTTAAAGGGCCATCAGCCACCTTGCCCGTAGAGCCACCCTTCCCAGGCCACCATCTCAGATGTCACCATGTCTTCTCCAGTTTCCCCAGGAGCTCGTGACCTACGGAGGAAACGGACAGGTGTTCAGCAACTGGGCTCAGGTACGCATGCCCAGGCCTCCCCCCAACCACACCCCTGGCTTGGAAGGAGACTACAGACCCAGGGCCCAGGATTGAGGTCTCCGCCTGCCTGATGCAGAGATCACAGCGGAGACACTGAGGGGGTGCTGAAGGTCCCGAGGGCAGGAGTGGCATTACTCCTGAGCCACTAGAGAAGGGGTGTCGAACTCAATCAGAGAAGGGGCCAAAATCTAAAATCCAGCCTAAATCGCAGGCCAAATGGTTTACTGAACAGTCATAAACTGTCATTGTGATGGAAACGCAGCGGAGTGCAGTGATGACAGCGCGGTGCGGGCCACATTGCAAGGCTTGGCGGGACGGATTTGGCCCGAGGGCCTTGTGTTTGACACATGTGCACTAGAGAGTCGCAGAGGCCTGGAGGGATGGGGCACTGGGCAGAACCGCTGAGCCTGGGGAGCCCTCAGAGCCTGGCCGGTGGCTTGGGGCCACTGTGGGGCTCCCACTGACAGAGCCCTCTCTGCTTTGCTCTCTCCTGCAGTTCTGGCTGACGATGTCCTACTTGTCCCAGATGACAGAGGAGCAGACCCTGGTCATGTACAGTGGACACCCGCTGGGCCTCTTTCCCAGCAGCCCTGGCGCCCCCAGGCTGGTCATCACCAACGGGATGGTGGGTCCTGGGAGCCCGCACGGTGCCGGTGGGGGCCGCAGGGAGAGCCCGGGCTCCCTGACACCCACTTAGCCGGGCCTCCAGGGGTGTGTGTGTGTGTGTGTGTGTCCTAGCCCTCGGCTCCGCCCTCTTTTCCAGGTCATTCCCAACTACTCTTCCAGAGAGGAGTACGAGAAGCTCTTTGCCATGGGGGTTACCATGTAAGTCTCTATTTCAGCTTCTATTGTGTCATTCCAGCAAATACCATGCATTTCCACTTATATTATATTATAAAACAGTAGAGCAATATTAAATGCAATTTTGAAAAATACAGTCACAGCACTGTAGCAATTTCATATTTACATATTCCTTAGTAGTTGTGTTGTTTTTTAAGGAGACTGTATTAATGCATCTTGAGGTAATTAAAAAATGAATTTTAGGTGCTCCCCCTGACGCTGCGTCCTCACTCCTCCTTTCCTCCTCCCCCCACGCTCCTTATCCTTACCTTCCTCACTCCCCAGCTCTCAGGGCCCTTCTTTGACTCTACAATTCACTTCCTAAGCCCATTTCTTCTACAAATTACTTCTTATACTTCTGTGATTTTCTAAATAAATGTTCTCTTATAAAAAAAAAAAAAAAGAAAAGAAAAGAAAAGAAAAAGAAGCCCTGGCCAGAGTGGTTCAGTGGTTAGAGCATTGGCCTGCACACTGAAAGGTCGTGGGTTTGATTCCTGTTCAAGGTCATGTGCCTGAGTTGCAGGTTCGATCCCTGGCCTCTGAGGGGGCGCGTGTGGGAGACAGCCAATGGATGTCTCTCTCTCTCTCTCTCTCTCTCTCTCTCTCTCTCTCTCTCTCTCGCTTTCTCTCTCTTCTCCTCCACTCCCTTCCACTCTCTCTAAAAAAATAAATGAACAAAAATCCTTGAGTGAGGATTTTTAATAAAAGCAAATAAATATAAAAGTGAATTTTAAACCATCCAAAGTGGGTGGCTGGCACTGGGCTCACTCCCCCGCTTGCCCCCTCTGTGCTCAGGTACGGCCAGATGACAGCGGGCAGTTACTGCTACATCGGCCCCCAGGGAATCGTCCACGGCACAGTGGTGAGAGACAAGGGTCAAGCCTGGCCTCAGGGGTGGGAGGTGGACGCGCTGGGAGTGGACAGTGAGCTCCCGCCCCTCTCCCCGCAGCTCACCGTCCTGAACGCTGGGCGCCGGTACCTGGGCGTCGAGGACCTGGCTGGGAAAGTCTTCGTCACCTCTGGGTTGGGCGGAATGAGCGGGGCCCAGGCCAAAGCCGCCGTCATCGTGGGCTGCATCGGCGTGATAGCAGAGGTGAGCACCCCGCACGCCGAGCTCCATCCCTGCCCACCTCGCGCCTTCCTCATTCCAGAGCCGCTCACACTCACACTCACACCCGCACCCGCACCCGCATCCGCACCCGCACCCGCATCCGCACCCGCACCCGCACCAACACCCCCACCCACACCCACACACACACTCACACCCACACCCACACCCACACCCACACCCACACCCACACCCACACTCACACCCACACTCACACCCACACCCACATCCACACCCCCACCCACCCACACCCACACCCACACCCACACCCACACCCACACCCACACCCACACTCACACCCACACCCACACCCCCACCCCACCCCCCACCCCACACCACACCCCCACCCACACCCACACCCACACCCACACTCACACCCACATCACACCCACACCCACACCCACACCACAACCACACCCACACCCACACACACACACACCCACACACCCACACCACACCCACCCACACCCAAACCCCCACCCACACCCCCACCCACACCCACACCCACACCCACACCCACACCCACACCCACACCCACACCCACACCAACACCACACCCACACCCCACACCCACACCCCCACCCACCACCCACACCCCCACCCCCCACACCCACCACACCCACAACCCACACTCACACCCACATCACACCCACACTCACACCCACACCCCCACCCCCACCCACACCCACACCCACACCCACACCCACACACCCACACCAACACCAACCCACATCCACACACCCCACCCACACCCACACCCACCCCCACTCACACCCACACCCACACCCACACCCACACCCACACCCACACCACACCACACCCCACCCACACCCCCACCCACCCCACACACCCCCACCCCCACCCACACCCACACCCACACCCACACCCACACCCACACCCACACCCACACCCACCCCCACACCCACACCCACACCCACACCCCCCCACCCCACCCACACCCAACACCCACACCCACAACCCACACCCCACACCCACACCCCACACCCCACACCCACACCCCCACCCACACCCACACCCACACCCAACCCCACCCACACCCACACCCACACCCACACCACACCCACATCCACACCCACACGCACACCCACACACCCACACCCACACCCACACCCACACCACACCCACACCCACACTCACACCCACACCCACACCCACACCCACACCCACACCCACACCCACACCACACCCACACCCACACCCACCCTCACACCCACACCCACACCACACCCACACCCACCCACCCACACCCACACCACACCCACCACATCCACACCCACACCCACACCCACACCCACACTCACCCCACACCCCACCTACACCCCCACCCACACCCACACCCACATTCACACCCCCACACCCACACCCACACCCACACCCACACCCACACCCACACCCACACCCACACCACACCCACACCCACACCCACACCCACACCCACACCCACACCCACACCCACACCCACACCCACCCACATCCACACCCACACCCACACCCACACCCACACTCACACCCACACCCCCACCCACACCCACACCCCCACCCACACCCACACCCACACCCACACCCACACTCACACTCACACCCACACTCACACTCACACCCACACTCACACTCACACTCACACTCACACCCATCTCTCCTCTCGCCCCCTTGACAAAGCCTCCAAGGTGGGTTCCCAGGCAGCACACACCTCCTGCCTTCAAAGAGCCCGTCCTTTTCCGTGGTCGATGCCCGTGCATGCTGTCCCATGAAGCTGACTTCTGTGGTTACCGCTCCCCTGACCCCACTGCAGGCTTGGGCTACGGCGGGGAGGTGATGAGTGTTTGTGAATAAGTGAACTCAGACAGTTCACGTCAGGCGGGGGAAGCAGATGAGCTGCCCATCCGCAGAGGGGCTGGCGGCCGCCTTTTCTCGGGGCCTGTCCCAGCTCTCGTTGGTGGTGCCAAGGACAGGCTCAGGGAAGCGGGCAGAGGAGGTGAGTGGCTCCACCCGTGTGATTTGCACTTAGTTGATATTACACCCGCGGCATACACAGCTGTACTTGTTAGGGGCCCACTTGGCTGCAGGCGACAGAAACCTGAGCTACGGCAGTGCGCATAAATAGGGTTTTATTTTCCTCGCGTAACCAACAGTGTTGGCATTGGATCCGCAGCCCAGTGATGTCAGGGCCGACCTCTCTAGAATCCCTTGGGCTTTCCTTGTGGGTATAAAAGAGCTGCCCCGGTTTGCCCTGGCACTGTGTTATAAAAGTGGGTGATCGTCACGGGAGGGTGACCCCCACCTCACGGCGGGGACACGCCCCAGGGTGATTTGGGACTGGGCGGCTTTGTGTGTCGTGCTCACAGGTGGATAAGGCTGCCCTCATGAAGCGCCATCAGCAAGGCTGGCTGATGGAAGTGACCGACAGCTTGGACCAGTGCATCAAAAGACTCAGGTACCGCGCCTGACGAGGGAGCGCCGGAGGTGGGGGGCCATGGAAAGGGCCCCGAGGCTGGGTTGCTCTGCAGAGATCTGTTCAGTGCCTGACCTCTGGCCCCAGGTGGCCACCACATCAAGTGGCCACTCCGAGGCGGTACGGGAGGATCTTCTGAATCCCGTTTCTCACTGGTCATTAGGGCCGGTGTGTAGGAAACCCTGGGTTTGCATACTTTGGTGGTCAGACACTCGGTTCCAAGAGATTTTCATAATCTTCTCATTTCCCACCGTTTTGCAAAGGAAGCATCTGTTTTTCTCATTGTTGTGACCTCAGTGTTTAGCCCAGAGCCGGGCACATAGTAGATGCTCATTGAACTGACTGAGGAAGCTTTTCCCTCAGGGTGCCTCCTTTAGATTCAGTACTCAATATTCCTTCCCCATGATGCTGCGACTGCCTGTGCAGTGATGGGACGGGCAGCATTTCCCCTCCTGCTTGAAGACTTTGGAGGATTTTAGTGGGAGTGTGTGTGTGTGTGTGTGTGTGTGTGTGTGTTTGTGTGTCACGGCGGGGGACTGTCCTGGGCCTGCCGATCAGATGCCATTTTGGAAGCACCTTCAACTGATTGCTTTGCAGAACTGAGCCTGTGTGGGGAAGATGCTTGGGTGCCTGGCCCTCCACCCTGGCTAGACTATTCTGCCCCAAGGGGGCTTGCATGAAAATGTCTGAGAGCACACAGAATTGGGAAATATTTCCATTTTCAAAATGGGATACTATTTGACATATATCTTTCTAAAATACTAGTTTACTTTCTTAGTAACACGCCCACTTGCGCACGCGCGCGCGCGCGCGCACACACACACACACACACACACACACACACTTCTGATAGTCTTGTCAGCTCTAAATATACCTCTTCCATCTGCCTTCTCCCTCTTGTCACTCACACGAAGTTTGGCCAGCTTAATTCCTTAATTCCTACAGCCACACACACAGCCATTTCACATCAGTTGAACAAACTGCCTTCAGCAGCCTGCCTCATCACATGCCTGCTCCCTGAGCGGCAGGAGACACAGGTGGGAAAGGAGCGACGAGCTCACGGTACCCGCCCTGTCCCCAGGCTGAGCCGCAGTCCTCCTCCTCCAGCGCCCCTCACCGCTCTAGGACCACGTGCCCATTCCCCGTTGGTTATCCTGTCACCTGGGGGAGAGGAGCGGGTCTGGCCTCTGCTGGCATCTCTCTGCCAAGCAAGGCCTTCGGTCGATCTGCATCGTGGAGTGGGTGCCACACTGGCCCGCTGCCCCACTTACCGCTGCTTTGTGCTAGCTCTCATATCTGTGAGCTTTTACGTATTTGAATCCTCTGTTCCCTAAAATATACTTACACTTTTTTGTACTTTTATTTTTCCAAGTAATGTTTGGCATCAACGTTAGTGACTTTTATTATTTGAGGGTCATCCTGAGTGAATTCTAGGAAGGTCCTTATTAGAATCCTAACAGCAGTAGCCCTAATTCTAAGTGTTGTCTCAGTTCTCCTGTCTGGGGCAGTCAAGACTGCTGTTTCCCTCAGGGTCCGGGTCTTCAAAGCACATCCTGTTCACATGCACACAATGCTTTCAGTGGCCTCTTGAGTCCTCTGCGTTCTAGCTCTCTGGGTGGCCCTGTGGGTTGGCCGGGTGGACAGCTGTGGGCAGGTGTGACGGGGCCATCTGTTCTGCTCTTGTGCCCTCTAGGGAAGCAAGGAAGACAAAGGAGGTGCTCAGCCTTGGATACCATGGAAACGTGGTGGACCTTTGGTAAGTGCAGGAGTGGGAGTCAGCAGCCTTGGGGACCCCAGGGGAACCTCTCCCTCCAGCCAGGTCCCAATGGCGGCCAGGTACTCCCGGACACAAAGCCTCAAGCTTTGGTTGGAGGCTCTTCTCCCAGCTTTCATCGCCTGGATCTTGGCCTGAGCTCACAGCAGCCTTCCCACAGTGTTCTTTAGGGGATGGGCTTGGGGGGATGTAGGACCAGCCCCAGTCCCTGATTACTGGGTGTGTGGCTGGAAAATGTGCTATGATGGGCCCTAAACTCGGGCCCCAGATGCTGCCCTGGGCAGGTGCTGTCCGCCCTACACTGACTGTCCCACATCTTCCCCAGGGAACGCCTCGTCCAGGAATTAGAGAAGACTGGGGAGCTCTTGGTAGACCTGGGGTCGGACCAGACATCCTGCCATAACCCGTTCAATGGAGGCTATTATCCTGTGCAGCTCGGCTTTGTGGAGGCCCAGAGCCTCATGGCCTCCGATCCTGCCAGATTCAAGAAGCTGGTCCAGGAAAGGTGATGCTGGTGCCAGGGCTGCTTGGGGTGTGGGGCAGGGCTGGGGGGTGGGAGGCTGCACCCTGGAAGGAGCTTTTGGACTGAGTAGCTGTGGCCTCTGCTTGGTTCTCCAGTGGTCAGCTGTGTGGCCTTGGGTGAGACCCTCAACTTCTCTGAGCCTCTGTCTCCTCCTCGGTCAGATTGGGTGGCAGTCAGCAGAGCTGGCTCAGCTCCATGGGATGAGGCTGCGGGGTGACAGTGATGGGGCAGAGAGGGCTCATTTTTAGGGTCTTGCTGGGGGGCAGAACTGACAGCTGACTGCTGGCTTGTTGCAGCCTGAGGAGGCAGGTCTCAGCCATCAACAGGCTGGCCAAGGAGAACTTCTTCTTTTGGGACTATGGCAACGCCTTCCTCTTGGAGGCCCAGAGAGCAGGTGAGAGAAGGGCGGCTTGGTGAGGGGGCCCCTCCTCCTGGGCTGCAGTGGGCTCACTCCCTTCCTTCCACCAGGGGTGGCCTGGCAGCGCCGAGAAAGGCAGGGGCATTGCATGCGGGTTTTACTGTGCCCTGCTGCCCGGCCTTCTGGAAGTTGGTCCTGTCAGCTTGACCTCTCTGGCCTCAGTTTCTCCATTTTCCTTAAAAATATAAAGCACTGCCCTAACTGGTTTGGCTCAGTGGATAGAGCATCGGCCTGTGGACTGAAGGGACCCAGGTTCAATTCCGGCCAAGGTCATGTACCTTGGTTAAGGGTACATCCCCAGTAGGGAGTGTGCAGGAGGCAGCTGATCGATGTTTCTCTTTTCATCAATGTTCCTTACTCTCTATTCCTCTCCCTTCCTTTCTGTAAAAAAACAAAGAAACAAACAAAAAACAAAAACAAAAACACCAAACACACACACACACACACAAAACCAATAAAATATATATTTAAAAAAAATATATATATATATAAAGCACCATAAAGAGAGTAGGTACAATGCTCCAATATGAGGTCCATATATATATGAAACTTCTTATATTCATAGATTGTAAGGTTCAGAAGTTACAAATGATATTCAGTGCAAAGTCTCTCTCCCAGCCCACCTCTGGCGCAGGCTCCCCCCCTGCACCCTGGAGGTTGTAGGCTCTGGGTGCCTGTCTGGACACCCATGAGGCGGACACTGCCATGTGTCCATGCTGCCCTGCCCCACAGCATGAGCCCATGGCTCCAGCCGGGGCGGCACTTGATGCCTCTTTTTTGCCTGAAAGACCTGGCGATGCTTCACTATCAGGACCGAGCCTCTGCGGTCTTTCCTGGGGCTCTCTGTAAACTGTCATCTGACGGTGATCTATGTCCTCACCTTGGGGTGGGGCCTGCCAGCCCTCGGCTCCTCCAGGGGACTGTGCGGATGCTCTGTCCACAGGAGCTGATGTGGAGAAAAAAGGCGCCGAAAAGACCGAGTTCCGCTACCCCTCCTACGTCCAGCATATTATGGGGTGAGTGATGAGGCCCCTTCAGCGTCTGGGTCCTGGACGTTCAGGTCAGAAAGCCCCTCCTCTGACTACTGCTGGGGCCCCAAGTGGCCACCTCATCAGGCCATGGAGTCTCACTATAAAATGCAGGCAAAGAAACTGGAACCATGAGCGGCCTTGTACAGGGCCTCAGTGAAAGGACAGCCCTCCATGGGGATGCTGGCCCAGCCAGTGGGTGCAGCCATTTGGGAAGGTGACCAGGCGCTTTGTCCTTGCAGGGATATCTTCTCCCAGGGCTTCGGGCCTTTCCGCTGGGTGTGCACATCCGGGGACCCTCAGGACCTGGCGGTCACCGATCAGCTGGCCACGTCTGTGCTGGAGAAGGCCATTGCTGGCGGAGGTAAGGCTGTCAGGTTGGAGAGGCTGGAGGGTCTGCCTGGCAGTGCAGGGAAGCCACACCCCACCCTACCCCCGCCCCCTCTCCTCATTCCCTGCTGGGCCCTTGTGGGCAGGGGGCACCAGGCTTTCAGTCTGTGCCTGTCCGCAGTGCTTCTGATTCCCTGTAGCTGCCTTTGTGCCCTCTGAGCCTTTGGCCTCCCACATCCACCAGACGCTGCTCATGTCATGGCAGAGCCTCTGGTGGATCTGTGATGTTTCTGATCCTGAGCCTTGGTTCTCCATTGTCACGTGGATGGGGGAGGTTGTTTGAACCATAGTTCCTTCTCCTGTAGCTGATTTGACCTGCCGTTTGTCACTTGGAGAACAGAAGGCAGTTGTGTTGTCAAGCATACTCAGCTGTCAGAGCTCCTGCCCTCATGCTTTTCTACGGCCCAGGGGTGGCCTTCCCTCCAGTGGTTTCCTTTGGAGTTCAGCTCAGCCTTGGTTGCTGGTTTTACATCTCCATAGATCACCGTCAGATGACAGTTTACATTTTCACCCTGCTGTCCACATCTGAGTGCAGGGGGTGGAGGGAGGAGGGAGTCTGGGTTACGAGGATCCAGGACTGGAGAACCGGCTGAGGGTGGGTGGGGCCAACTATGTGGGAAGAGCTAGGCAGGGAGAGGAGAGGAAGTGCAGGGGAGGGAGGGCTTCTCTTGGGAATCTTGTCAGAGGCCTCCTCATAGGAGGGTGGGTGTTCAACAACTAGCCCTTCAGGAGGAAGCTCTGCGCTGTTGCATCTGTTGATGGCCAAGGTCTGAATACTCTCAGGTGGCTTATGTCAAGTGGGGCTTCACTTGGAGCAGTAGCAATATTTCCACCAGGCAGGTGGAAAGTAAATTAAGAAGTGGTGACTTATGAACATTGTCTTAATTTTTAAACAAATAGATTTTTTATACATTTCAGGGAGGAAGGGAGAGAGAGAGAGAGAAATGGAAACATCAGTGATGAGAGAGAATCAGTGATCGGCTGCCTCCTGCACACCCCCGACCGGGGATCAAGCCCATAACCTGGACATGTGTCGTGATCTCCTGGTTCATAGGTTGATACTCAGCCACTGAGCTATGCAGGCTGGGTCATTATCTTAATTTTTAATACATTTTTAAAAAGTGTAAGTTCATAACCATGTCTGTGTTTCCACTGGCTCACAGAATTCCCGCAGATTTAGCAGTCTGCTCCCGGCTGCCGCCCCCTCTGCATGCCCTCCATGCTTAGCCGCTGGCCTGTCTTACTTGGATAAGCAAGCTTCCTCTCACCTCAGGGCCTTTGCACTTGCACTTGCTATTCCCTCTGCCTAGAAAGCTGCTTCCTCGGATCTCTACTTGCTGGTTCCTCCTTAGCATTTAGGATATAGCTCGACGTCACCTCGGAGAGGACTTTGGGCCTTCTGACCCATCCACCCGCCCAGTGGAGACCTCATCACACTCATTTTCTCACAGTCTGCAGCAATCTTGGTTCCCAGGGCCTGGCCTGGCACTCAATAGGTGTATGTTGAAGGAATGAATGTATCAGACAGTGGGCTGCACACTTCCGTGCATTCATTCACATGACTATTAATTACTGCTGGTTCTGAAAATCACATGGCCTAGCGGGGTGCTGTGGAGGGAGTCCCCCTGACCCTGCACCTGACAGGGCTCCAGTGCTGGGTGAAGAATAGTGCCTGAGCGAGCCGTCTGCGACGGGGAGGGTCCGGGCCCCGGTGCCTGTGACACGCCTCCCCTCCTCCTTGCAGTGAACCCCGCTGTGAAGCTGCAGTACATGGACAACATTCGCTGGATTCGGGAGGCTGCCAAGCACCGGCTGGTGAGGGCTTGGCCTGGGGGGGGGCAGGGGCGGGCCATGGGACTGCCCACCTGGCCAGCAGATGAGCGATCTGAGAGGGTGCCAGCACACTGTGTGACCTCTTAGCTAGCAGACCCACTAAAGCCATCAGCTACCTGTCCAGGGGGCTGCTGGACAGAGAAGCCAGGGACCTTTCATAAGGTGGCCTGAGTCAGTGACCAGGCCAGTTGAGTTGTTCTTCACCCAGTTATGCAGATAGTTCTCTTGAGAGGCGGCCAATGGGTCCCGAGAGGCAGGCTCCCTCTTTCTCAGCCATGTGAATGGGCGAGTGGCTCAGCCTCTCTGAGCCTCCTGTCTCATCTGTCCCGAGGAGCCCACCTGCTGTGGTGGTGTGCTGGGGGCGGGCTCTCTCTGACACCTCTGGGCTGTGATAGGGGAGGCACTGAGAGGGCCAGGGTTGCCTGGGCCTCACTTCCGTGTCTGTGATTACGCTCAGGTGAGTGTGAACACGGATGTGGGGCGGGTGGGGACTGTGCGATCATGATGGATCAGAAAGGTCTCTCTGAGGAGCTGATTGGTGAGTTCAGGTCCCTGAGGTGCCTCCTTTCACCTTTCTGTTTGCAGGTGGTGGGCTCCCAGGCAAGGATCCTGTACTCAGACCAAAAAGGCCGTGTGGCCATAGCTGTGGCCTTCAACCAAGCCATCGCCCAGGGGAAGATCAAGGTGACTTTTCCTGCGCTGCTGCTGGGGCCTCCCGTGGGCTCTTTCCTGTCAGCGCCGGCATTGCCCCGGGCTCTGTGTGTGTGTTAGTGGAGGGTCAGATAGCTGGGGGCAGGGAATGATGATCTGTCCTCACACCCAGGCTCTGACCCTGGTCCCTGTGTGACTATGGGCAAGTCAAGTGCCCTCTTTGAGTCTCAGTTTCCCTCCTGTTAAAGGAGAATCATATTAACCTCAAAGCATGGGAGAAAGGATGAAATGAGTTGGCTTCCCCATGAGTATTTGATATACCTTTGTTGATTTACCTTGTTCAAACCATGACAAACTTGCTATTTTCCTCTGAATCAGCCGGACTCACCTTGGAAGCCACGAAGCCCTGGGCACACTGTTCAGGGTGTCCTCTTGCCCCTCTGTAGGCTCACGTGATAGTCCTCTGTTTGGAAGCACCAGGAATATTAATGATCAGACACGAAGAGGAGACTGAACTAGATGAAAGTGAAGGCTGTCCCTGTGGGTGGTTCTGTGGGCACTGGCAGCAAGGTCAGCAGCCTTGGCCTTTTGCAGGGAGCACCTTCAGTGTCTGGGTCCTGGGCATTCAGGTCAGAAAGCTCCTCCTCTGACCACTGCTGTGGCCCCAAGTGGCCACCACATCCGGCCATGGGTGCTTCCTGGAAGCCCAGGGTGCTCCCGAGGATGGCTGGCATAGTTCACCAAACATCCCTCAGGGCACACTCATACCCAGCTGGGGTCAGAGGTCAGCACTGAGAGCTGGGTGTTCCCTCCCTCCCTCCCTTCCTCCCTCCCTCCCTCCTTCCCTCCCTCCTTTCCTTCCTTCCTTCCTTCCTTCCTTCCTTCCTTCCTTCCTTCCTTCCTTCCTTCCTTCCTTCCTTCCTCTGTCAATTGATTCACAGCTTCCTCTATGCCAGGCTTATTCTAAGCACTAGGGGGCGGAGTGGCAAAGAACGAGATAAACAGGGTCCCCAACTTGATCTATTCCCTAGTGAAGAGAAACTAACAATGTGCAACTAAAGGTATCACTTCAGGAAGAATTTTAGACGGTGACATCCAGTGTGAAGAAAATGAGTCGAGGTGACAAGGTGGGGGTGATGGGGTGGGGATGAGCGGTGTCTTTAGATGTGGTGGTCAAGACAGGCCTTTCTGAGTTGCTGGTGCAGAACTGAGGCCTGAGTATGAAGAAGATGCCAGAATACCTGGCGGCAGGTGATTCCAGGACAAAGGTGAAGAGATGGAAGGACACAGGGCCTGTTCTAGGGAAGGAGAGGAGGTCCTGGATTCAGAGAAGTGGAGAGGTACCCTCTTGGCAGGCTACCTCCTCCTACATGGGGAGCCTGTGAACTTCCGTGCCCACTGGGGAGGGCTGGGAAAGCCGACCTCCAGTGGTGCCACATGCTCAGGGGCCAGGCTGCCTGAAGAGAGAGCCCAGACTCTAGTATACTGTATGTGGGTTTAAACCCCAGGCTGCCCACTTACCAGCTCTGTGATGTTGGGCAAGTTTCTTATCCTCTCTGGGCCTCAGTTTTCCTTTCTACAAAATGAGCATGATGACAGTTGTGCCTACCTGGTTAGGGTTATTGAGAAGACTCCATGACATATTGTATGGGGGCTTCTGGGCACATAGTGTCAAAATAAGCAGAATCTATTAGTAGCTACCCAAGGACATCAAATACATCGGTGGTTCCTCTTGCGCGAAAGGTCTGCTTTCCAGGGGGTGGTATCTGAAGGGCTTCTGGTGTGGCCTGATGCAACTTTGACCTCCCCTGGGCAGCTGTGGTGGACACTGTTAGCTGACATTTTCTATCTTTGCACTCTGCAGGCCCCGGTGGTCCTGAGCCGAGACCACCATGATGTGAGTGGCACGGACAGTCCCTTTAGGGAGACCTCCAACATCTATGATGGCTCTGCCTTCTGTGCAGGTGAGGAAGATAAAACATCAAAAACAATTTTTTTAAATGTTGGATTTGGATTTTATTTAAAAATCAATTGATTCATTTAGTTTGTCATAATGTTACAAAAAAATGTGCTGGCATTTGAAAGGTGGAACAGAGGGTGACCAACCTAGGACAGAGGGGGTTCTGGGACCTCAGGTTTTTAGATGGGGCCAGTGCTGGGCAGATTGGGACCGTTGGATGCCCTAGACTTGGGTGTGCTTCTGGCCCCATCACTTGCTGGGTGATCTTCTGCAAGGTACTTAACGTCTCAACCTTAATGTCCTCCTCTGCAAAATGGAAAGAACAGTAGTATCTACCTCAGATGGCTGTTGTAAAAAATAAGCTGAATGACTACATGTCCAGCATCACGTCAGGGACCCATAGACAGTGTTCAGGGAAGATCAGCTGCTGATGAGTCTTGTTCCTTGGGTGGCTTGCTCATTCCCAGTCCCTGAGGGGGTCCTGCTATTATGAACAGGATCCCAAGGGCACGAGGTGGATTCTCAGGAACACTATTCTTTTTACAAGGAATTGGTCCATTTCATCAAAGTTATCAAATTTATGGATATAGAGTTGTATTTCTTTACTATCTTTTTAATGTCTGTGGGGTCAATTGTGATATCATTTCTGTCATTCCTGATATTGTTCCTATGTGTCTTTTTTCTTTTTTATTGGTCAGTTTGGCTAGAAGTTTTATCAATTTTATGGATGTTCTCAAAGAAGATTTTAGTTTATTTGATTTTCTCTCAATTGCTTCTCTGCTTCCAAATTAATTGAATTCTGGTCTCATCTTTAGTATGTCGATCCTTCCTCTGGCTTTGGGTTTAATTTGCTCTTCTTTCTGCAAGGTAGAAGCTGAGGTGACATCTTAGGAGGCGAGAGGGGAGGATATTTCCTGGCCTTTCCCAGCGCCTAGAGCTGCATTTCTTGGATTTCTTAGCTCATGGCGCGTCCCAGTCTTCACAGCCCAGCACCAAGAAAAAGCATACTCAGGATTCTCCCTGATATTCCCTGTGAGCACCTGGTGGAGTTTTTGGAATACGAGCCCATCAAAGGGTTCAAGCCCCCGTATATCCATGTCCCATGGACCTCACAGACCCAGGGCTCATGCTTGTCCTTTATCAGTTTAGACAGTAGTAAGGTGACCAGGTTGGGTTCAGTTTTTTTTTGGAAATGCCTCTCTCTCCAGATTTCAAATTAGTTGTCCTGGGGCATCAGTTTTCCGATGGAGTCAAGAAACGTCATTAATTTATGATCCTTTCCCCACCCCCCTGCCCCATTTTTTTTTTAAATCTTTATTGTTCATATTATTACAGATGTTCCCCCACCCCGTTTTTGTTTTGTTTTGTTTTGTTTTGTTTTTAAGGGTGGGTGTGATGCTCTTTGGCTTTCTACATCTCTAAACTAAAACCACTGCCACCTCCCTGTTAATTCTATTTTCTTCCTGCTCTGGGCACTTTATCTGGCATTCAGTGCTAGCAAGCATCATTTTAGGGAAGGGTACTAGTGGGAATTTGTCCATTTCTCCTGCCTTGGCTCAGCTTTGCAAGCATAAATTGTTGCTGTTTTTAGGGTCATCTGTGCCTAGTTCCCCATCTGGCCCGAATGATATTTGGCTCAGCCAGTGGGGTCTGTGAATGCCCACCTGGTCCCGGCCCACCTCCTTCAGGGAATAACAGGTGGTGGCTTTGTTTCCACAGACATGGCCGTGCAGAACTTCGTGGGTGATGCCTTTCGAGGAGCCACCTGGGTCGCTCTTCACAACGGCGGGGGCGTGGGCTGGTAAGAAAGTTTTGGAGAACGGTAGGGAGGTGGGTGTGGGGCACAAGCTCCCATGGCAGGCTCAGGGATTTCTTCAAGGGTCCTGGGCCCGCCTCTCCCAAGCTCCCTCTGCTGAAGGCTTTACTGTGATGTTTCCCTCCTGTGAGCCGGATGTTGGAGGGACAGAACATTGGGGGTGAAGTGTGCAGGAGTGTTTGGCACAAACCACTCCTCCTCTGGGGTCTCACCTGCCACATGGGATGGGAAGGCTGTAAGAAACATCACTGCCCCTTTGACGCCAGTTTTCCCTCAGTGTTCACAGCTATTTCCTCAGGAATTCTCACAGTGCTGTCTTTTCAATCCACCTCAGGTTCCCAGCAGACAGGCAAGGAGGCAGGAGGCCTGGGTTCTCTGCTATCCTGGGTCCCTGGCTCAGGACTCTGCCCTGGCCAGTACTTTTCTAGTCTTCACCAGTAGGAAATTGGGGTTTCTGGGAGGGTCTCAATCTGGCTGACAGCCACAGCTCCATCATGAAGATGTTCACTACAATTCTACTACCAATATGCACAGGTTTTCTTGCACCACACACCCGTTTTCCCCAGCACCTACAGTCCACCTCAATTCTGACACTATCTGCCTGGAGAAAGCCTCAGATCTTATAGGTTAGGGGCTCAGTCCCACAAGACTGTTTTCATCTCACGTCAAATCGCAGGCCCAGCTTGTTGCCTATTTCTGACTAAACTGTTACCAATTGGAGGTTTCTACAACCCCCTCGTTGAGTTTATTAATTTGCTAGCGTGGCTCACAGAACTCAGGAAGTCCCTTTACTCACTAGATTTTTTATTACAAAGGAGATTTAAGGATACAAATCAACAATCAGATGAAAAGAAACATAGGACCAAAACCGGTTTGGCTCAGTGGATAGAGCGTCGGTCTGGGGACTGAAAACTTTTATTTATTCGATTCCAGTCAAGGGCATGTACGTTGGCTGCGGGCACTTCCCTGGTAGGGGATGTGCAGGAGGCAGCTGGTCAATGTTTCTCTCTCATCCATGTTTCTAGCTCTCTATCCCTTTCCCTTCCTCTCTGTAAAAAATAAAAAATATACATTAAAAAAAAAAGAAAGAAAAAGAAAAAGAAAATAGGATGAGGTCCCAACAAAGAAATTTCTGTCTTTGTGGTCTGACTCCCCAACCTGAAGCTATCTGAACCCCATCTTTTTTGGTTTTTACGGAAGTTTCATTACATAGGCATGATTGATGAAGTCACTGACCATTGGTGATCAATTCAACCTTCAGTTCCTCCACTTTCCCTAGAGGTGTGAGGGTGCGACTGGGAGTTCCAACCCTCTATTCCTGGTTGGTTCCCCTGGCAACCAACCCCTAATAGTAGGTAGGATGTGTGTGTGTTGGGGGTTGCGGGAGGGAAAGCAGGGACAAATCATCTCATTAACATAAAGACATCTTTATTGTTTTCAACACTTAGGTATTCCAAAGGTTTCAGTTCTGTGCCAGAAGTAGGATAAAGACTATGTACACTGAGTAGTCAGATTATTATGATATCTGAACACATAATAATATGGCCACTCAGTGTATATCCTATATAGTAAAAAGCTAATATGCAAATTGTCCCCTTGACCAAGAGTTCCACCAGCAGGCAGGCCAGCCCACTGCCCATGTCCCCTCCCCCTGGCCAGGCTGGCCAGACCCACCCATGCATGAATTCATGCACTGGGCCTCTAATATATATATATATATATATATATATATATATATATATATATATATATATATATATATATATATATATATATATATTGAGTGGCCAGATTATTAGGCATTCAGAGATCATAATAATCTGGCCAATCAGTGTATATAGGGTGTCCTAAAAAATGTACACACACTTTGACAACTGATCGCTCAGTTTTGAAGATGAAATGTATTTTAATAAACACTGTGTATATTTCAAAGTGTATGTGTACATATTTTGGGACACCCTATATGTTTCTTATTCTAAGACATAATATCACATCTGCTGCTAAGAATAATGAATAGCTAACACTTATTACACATGGGCCCCATGGCAAGCATTTTGTAGACTCTTTGAATCCATTCTTTCACCTAATCTTAGAAGGAAAACACATTTTACAGATGAGGAAACAGAGGCACCAGAGGCTAAGCTGCACCTGCGCAGGGTCTGTCTCTGTGGGGTCACCTGGGAACACTCCCAGGACAAGACCAGCAGGGGGTGCTGCGGCTCCAGAGAGGAGGACAGCTTCCTGGGCCTGGCCACCTCTGAACTGACCTCGGAGCCAGTTCTGGCCGGATCAAGCTTGGCCTTGTCCTCCAGAGCCAAGTCTTTCATGCACTTGAGCTTCCCAGGGCATTCTGACGGGCCGGCGTGGCTGAAATTTCCAGCTGCAGCTCAGTCAGGCGGCTCTAGTTAATGGAAAATGTAACCGGAACACATATCCTTTTTGATAGAAAGGCTGGAGAAAACAGGAACGAGAAGAGTGCCCGGTAACGGATGCCTGGCCGTTTGTCGCCAGGTTTACTGAGAGGGTTCTGGAGGTGAAGATCGGCTTTGAAGGGGGAGGAACTTGCCCAAGGCCACAGAGTTGGTAGGAGAGCCGGAATCTGCCTCCCAGATCCACTCATCGTTGCTAATGGGACAACAAAGGGCAAGAAGGGACAGAGCAAAGCAGCTGAGAGTCAACAACACGAGGGCCTCTGAACAGGAGACAGCAGGGCCAGAATTCAGGCAGGACACTGCTTGCTCCAACCTGCTGCACTAGGGCTCTCAGGACAAGGAATGTAATTCCCAAGTGGTTCCCACCCCCAAGCTCTGTATTCTGGCTGTTCTTGAGAGCTCAAATTCATGGTGGAATTCATTAGACTCATTCACACGTAAGTACATAATTTAATCCATCAGATACTCCGGAGAAGCTTGCTGCAAATATCAGCAGGGAAAAAAAAAAATCTGGCCTAGGACCATTCCTATTCCAAGAGGAAGCCACATCCAACTCCAGCTTCGTTTTGTGTTGTTGTTGTATGGAAATCCATGTTTCTAGGTTATAAATTTACCCTGCTATTTATTACTGGATTTGCTTTTAGTTTTGTTTTTGCTTTTATGTTTCCTGGTGAGCAATGTCAGCTGTGTGTTGTTTTCTGCATTCTCTGTTGCCTCTGTCTCCTCAGAGCCCCTCCTTCTGATTGGTGTCTATCCAGCTGTCCTTGATATCTCTCTGTTTATTTATTTTGTTTATTTTTTATTTAAAAATATATTTTTATTCATTTCAGAGAGGAAGGGAGAAGGAGAGAGAGAATAAAAACATCAATGATAGAGAGAATCATTGATTTTCTGCCTCCTGCAAGTCCCTAGCGGGATATTGAGCCCACAAACCGGACATATACCCTGACCAGGAATCGAACCATGACCTCCTGGTTCATAGGTTGATGCTCAACCACTGACCATGCCGGCTGGACTGTCTCCTTGTTTAGAGAGGGCTTGTAGGGAAGTTTTGGTCAGTTCTGGGAGCTGGGTGGGAGGGACAAGGCCTCACTGTTGGGTGTTGAGACTTGTCCTCCATCTTTGTGTTTCATGTTCGCTCTCTCACCTTCTGATGTGCCTCTTATAACCAGAACCAGTCCCGGGGTCCATGTCTTTGAGGAATAAATTGGTGTATTTGATCAACCATTTTTATCCAGATACTGACATTTTTTCCTCTTAACGGGCAACTCAAACTTGAACATGCACAGGATTCCCTAGGGAGCATGTTAAAAGGGAGGTTTTGACTAGGCATTTCTGGAGGGGCTGAGAGTTCGAGTTTCTAACCAGCTCTGGTGATGCTGCTTCTGCTGCCCGTGGACCACTCTGAGTAGCCAGGGCATTGAGGGCTCCCGCCATCTGTGCACAGAGACCCCCTTCGCCCAGCCTATCCCCAGTGCAGCAGGGAGCATCTTTGTACAATGTTGTTGCTTAATTAACATCATGGACCCTGAAGTCGATTTGATTGCATAAGTTAAGCTGTTGAGCTTTTTTCTCATTGACAAAATGGCCATAATAATAGCAACTGCTTTGTAGCTACTGGTGAAGATTAAATGAGTTAATAATAGCTAAGGCTTATATAGTGCATAACATGTGCCAGATCTTCTAGGAAGAGTGTGGTAGCCCTAGCCAATTTGGCTCAGTGGATAGAATGTGGGCCTGTGGCCGAAACCGGTTTGGCTCAGCTGTAGAGTATTGGTCTGTGGACTGAAAGGTCCCGGGTTCAATTCCGGTCAAGGGCATGTACATTGGTTGCGGGCACATCCCCAGTAGGGGGTGTGCAAGAGGCAACTGGTTGATGTTTCTCTCTCATCGATGTTTCTAGCTCTCTATCTCTCTCCTTTCCTCTCTGTAAAAAATCAATAAAATATATTTAAAAAAAAAAAAGAAGAAGAAGAAGAAGAAGAAGAACGTGGGCCTGTGGACTGAAGGGTCTCAGAGTTCAATTCCATTAAAGGACATATGCTCCAGTTGCAGGCTTGATCCCCAGTAGAGGGCGTGCAGGAGGCAGCCAATCCATGGTTCTCTCTCATCATTGATGTTTCTATCTCTTCCTCCCTTCCATTCCTCTCTGAAATAAATAAAAATGTATAAATATATAAAAAAAGAAACATGTGCAAGCTCATCTAATAGCTACAACAGACACACCTAAGACATAAACACTACCCAGCGGAGATAAATAACTTGGAGTTGGGTTGAGCTGGTTGGCAGGAGGCCTAGCCCAAATGCCTGTGCCAATCCACCATCAGTCTCTTGTAAAGGTGCCAGAACAGGGTCTGACACGTGGCATGCCTCCTACCAATGTTAACCGCTGTCACGAGATGCTAGTTGTAATCTCAGGTTCAAAAAAGGTGGGCATTTTAAACTTAAATGACAGCTGCCAACCAATTTCCTGATATAAAAATCCTTGTTTGCATAACCTCCTCAGCACTAACTGTGATCATTCGCAGGATGTTAACGTGGGGTTTACCAGCCTGGTAGGCAAGAAGTAACGCAATCTTGTTTTGAATTGAGTTGCTCACGCTGAGGTTTTTGCTCTTGAGTTGTGTGCTTTTCCTTATCGAGTTCCAGGCATTCTTCATCTAATCTAGATCTGAGATGGGTGTGTTGGGTTTGTGCCAACAGTCTTTGAACTTCATTTAAAGCATCTGTGCTGGTTGGGTTCTCCAGGAGGCGGGGCTGAGGTCGGGCTGGGAGTGTACAAAAGAGATATGGGGTGGGGGAAGCCCACCTGGGAAGGGACGAGGTGAGGAAGATGAATATGAGGCAGAGTGACTGGTCAGGGAGCCCTCAGTCCCCGTGCAGACCTGACAGTCCTGCTGCCAGCAGGGAGCTCTAGCGCCCAGATGGCCGCCGTTGGAGGAACCGCTTCGGGCAGAAAGGAGCAGGCCCCCTGCCATGGTATTGCTCAGTCTCTGCCCCAAGCAGGACCTAAGGAGTTCTTGTTGGGGTTTGAGAATGAACCACCCTCTCCACAGCTGGGCTTTTCGGCATGGCTAACTGGGGTAGATCCTCTCCCCTCACAGGGGCTTTTCTATTCTGGCTCTGTTTTTTTTTTTTTTGTTGTTGTTGTTTAATGCTGCTTTAAAACATCTATCCCTCTCCTGACTTAAAAACAAAAACATTATCCTAAATTTTATTTATTGGTCTTGTAATTTTAAATATTTTGTTTTTCTTTATGTGTGATGTTAGGTTCTACTTTCATGTTTTCCTCAAAGAGCTAGTTGTCCCCAAATGCTGCACTGACAGCAATGCTGCCGTTAGCTCCCCGTTATCCTGAGCTCAGCGTGCTCAGGGCTCCCCGTGGGCGAGGTTTGCAGAGGACGCCTAGAGCTGAACAACTTTGGTCTCTGACCAAAGGGGCTTATGGACCCAAAAATGAAAGACATAGTTTTAATCTCAAAATGACTTCTTTGGTTGAAGGGCACACGGGCGTCCTCACTTAGTTACTTTTGCTGCCGTCTGCTTTCTTCTCTGGTAACCAGCATCAGCCAGCCCATACCTGGCCAGCCCCCTGCCTGTGAACAGGCTCTCAGCTGCAAGACTGGGGCTGGTCAGGTACGGGCTGGCATCAACGCCAGGCTGAGGGCCAGCTTTTGTGCCCAGAGTGGCACTGTGGCTCCTGGGGCAGAGGGTTTTCCCCTGCTCGGTGGGAACTGATTGAAATTATCAGTAGGAACCCGGCCGGGCAGAGAAGCGGATAAGGCCTGACAGTCTGAGACTAGAGAAACTAGGGGCACCTTCCGGGCTTGGGAAGGAGAAAGAGCAAACTCATCGGCGCTGGGTACTGAAAGGCCATAGGCTGTGGCCCCAGGTGTCCGTGTTTGGCAGAAGAGCCCTGGAAGGTACTGACAGGATCCGGGGCATTTCCAGTGAGTAACTGGAGGGGACACGTGAGGTGGAGGGATTCGAGCTGGGCAGGAACTTCGGCTGGGCCCAGCAGCCATTGATAACGACATGGAGGGTGAGGATGGAAGTCCAGGGGTGCCAGGAAGGGGAGGGTCCTCATGGCTGATGGAGAAGAATCACAGGGCAAATGTGCGGACAGTGGAAGACACGAACATACTCAAGTAGATTCCAGTGACATCTACCAAGAAACAAATGAACGTAAGGACCTATCACACCTGTGAGAGAAGGTGGTCGGAACAGAATTCAGAGAAATGTGTTAATTAGGAAACAGGAAATGTTAAAAATAAAGAAACTCAGCTTTCAAATCAAGTAATCAGGACCCCAAAATACACCTAAAGCAGAGATAAGAAAGGCAAGGAGCACAAAGGGAAAACCACAATTGAATCGAGCAAAGCAAGAGACCCCTGAGGGAGCATTCTTTTTCAGGAAGCACTCTGAGAGCCCCAGGAGAAGGGGGTCATGCCGCTCTTGGGAGGTCAGGCTTCAAGCACAATGTGGCACAGGAGTGGGTCCTGAAGGTGGGCTCAGGGCCCACGGGGTAAAGCACAGAGGCATGAGCGGACAGCACAGCACTGTGAGGCTCCTGCATCTGTCAAGAAGGCACAGGCTTTGGCCCCAGGGGCTGACCACAAGACACCTCAAACAGGGCTTCCAGAACAACCCAAAAACTCACATGCACTTCTGCCTGCTGTGAGGGTCAGGACCCAGAGATGACCTGGGAACTCTTTTGTCTCTTGCCAGGGGCGAGGTGATGAACGGTGGGTTTGGCCTTGTGCTAGATGGGACCCAGGAGGCTGAGCAGAGGGCCAAGATGATGCTCGGTTGGGATGTCTCCAATGGAGTAAGTCGTCACCCTGGTCTCTCCCTGCCTTCTCTCTCCATCGGTGGTTTTGTCCTTTCCAACGGCAGACCTGAGACTGAGTTCTGTCCCTTTTACCCAGAAATGGCCATTCCTGGTCCTTCGTGCCTCTCCTCATCAGCTACCACAGCTCTCCTGGGCTGTTTCCAAAGGCTTCTTTGCATCTCCTGGCCTCTGGCCTCACCTTCCAGTCCAGCCTCTGTCCACAGAGGGGACCCCTGACATCTGACCCTGTGTGTGTGTGTGAGGGGGGGGGGGGCTCCTTCCTCTCTTGGACCAAATCGCAGGCAGTCGGAAGGAGGAACAAATGGGAAGTCAGGTGATAATGAGGAAGGGTATGGGCAGTCATGAGTGAAATAGGGAGCACAAGAGCCCAGAGAGTTTGACGTTGTGTGGGCCGGAGAGCAAACCTGAGAGTGGAGGCGAAGGGGTGCTTGGAGGCCCAACTCTCTGGGAGCCCCCAGCAGAGGAGAGTCTTCATCCTGAAGGCAGTGAAGCAGTGAGAGGATGGGTGGGGGAGATGGGGGAGGACCAGTGGGCGGAGCTTGGCAAGAATGGCTGCAGGGAGGCGAGGGGGGTGGGGGAGGTGCCATGACAGTCATCCAGGGAGCCCTGATGATGGAGATGGGAGGAGGAAGTGGATGGAGAGAGATTTTAAGGCTGATCCAAGGTGGGTGTCCATCTATGAGGCCGGAGAGGAGGGAAGCTGAGGATGACTCCTGGGAGTCTGGCCTGTGCCCCTGCACGGAGCTGTGAGGCAGGGCAGAAGGCTAGCTGGTTTCAGATCAGAGAGGCAGGTAAGTGATAATGTGGTCAAGAGAGGAGGAGGAGGTTGAGCCTCGGGCAGGGCAGGGACAGACTGACCCCACAGACAGTACAGAGCGTCCTCCAGGGGATTTGAGCGCAGCCCCAGTGTATCCAGAATGCCTTGCTGGGAACCCGGTGATGCTGGCACCAGCCACAGCACAGCCCTCCGCGCTCCTTGACAGGTGGCCCGCCGCTGTTGGTCTGGGAACCAGAAGGCCTATGAGATCATCTGCGAGACGATGCTGGAGAACAAGGGCTTGGTGGTGACACTGCCACACCGGGTGGTGGACGAGCACATGCTCCAGCAGGCCCTGCGGAAATGAGCACGGAGAGCTGCCACGGCCCCCTGTCCCCCTCGGTCCCCGTCCTCATCCCCACAGCCACACCACGTCTTTCGCTGCACACCCACATCCTCATTTGGCCTCACAGCATCCTGGAGGGTGGGCTATTGCTGTCCCCTTCTCAGCCTCTTGTCATTCCTTTTCCTACCAAGGGGCGGGCTTTCCTATGGGCAGGTTTTTAATCAACCACCGTCTGTCTCTTGCCCACCTTCCAGCCATCCACCCAGCTCTCTTTCCATCGGCTAGCCTGTTCATTTGTCTAGCCAGGTACTTCCTGTACCCCCTTGCCCCAGCTTTGGGCACAAAGGAACATTCACCAGGCCCTGGGCTTGGAGGTGTCCAGGGAGGAAGGTAGGAGAATAAAGGATTGTCTAGAGAGCTATGGACCGTGGTGTGGGCGGGTGGATGCAGGGTGGTGGGATGAGGGCTGGCAGAGCTCTGCCCTAAAGGTTAGTGATGCTTCATTGGGGGGAAAAAGGAGAGAGCAGGGGTACTACCCATGGCTGATCCCTTATGACAGAAGTCTGCTCAGGAGGCCCGTTTGGGAGCAGATGTCCTGTAGGAGCAGTGTGGGACCTGAGGCTGGCTTCACCCGCCCGTGCCAGACCCCAGAGCCCAGCCTCAATGAAGATGACCCAGGCAGAGGGGATCATGTGACCATGCTTCTTCAGGCCTTCATTTTGGAGCAGGTGTTTTTTTTTTCTTTAAAGGGGTGGTGGTTCTGCTTTATTCCCCCAATTACAAAAAGAAGCAAAGTGGAGAGAGGAGTTCCCTGCTCCTCTTCTTTCATCCTTCCTGCCCCGCAGACTGGTAATCAGGACCTGCTCCCTTTACTGTAAACACCCAGGGCCATGCAGGGCATCAGGCAGCCCCCTTGGCATCACTGGGCTTGCTGGCTCTCTACACCAGGAGACCCCTGTGACCTTGCCATGCTAAGCAGAGCAGCTTTGACCACGTACCTTATTCTCATTAGTTTCTAGCCTTAGCTTAGCCCCCTGTTGGGCCCATTACAGACTTAAAAATGGCTCATCCTAAACAAAGAATTAAGAAAGAGACTGGGGGATGGGTTTCCAAAAAGCCACAGAAATCTTTTCTTCCATGTCTGCAGAGAGGGAGCCAGCCTGGCCGGATTCTGAGTTTTCAGTCTTACAGAACCCCAGTTTTGTTTGGGCAGCAACAGACCCAGTGAAAATAGTTGATTTTCCAGTTTTTCTTGCAACTGGGAGTGAGTGACCTCTGGCCTAGTTCTGGACTATGAAATAGGGTAGAATTCTGGCAGGTAGGACTTATGGGAAAGGTGTTGTTTTTCCAATAAAAATGTAGCGATAAGGCTGGGTTGCTTTTTGCCTTTGCCCCTTTTCCCTGCTAGAACCTCGGGTGTGATGCTGACGGGCAGCAACCCTTCTGCGACCATGAGGTCCACAGAGGCATAGATAGGGTGCACGTGGGGAGGCCCAGGGACCTGTGCTCTTAGCAGCACACGGAGCTGCCACTCCAGCACGGGTCTGCCCCTCCCAGCAGGGCTTTGGTTCCACACAGCGAGCACAGCATCTAAACCAGCATAGCGTCTGTCAACAAGTCTCCTTGGAAAGCACCCTGGCTCCTACAGCTGCCCGAGCATTCCCTGTCCCTAGGGAAACACGGAGAAGATATGTTCGATTTTAAGACCAGGCCCTTTCTTCCCCTCCCAGAACCTTCTCTTATTAAGGACAGGTAGAGCTTGATGACCAGCTTTGGGCCAAGTTCAAAGATGGCTTCTACCCACATGCAAAGGCCTCGGGAACCCTTCTTGGTCCCATACCAAGCCATGCCAGGGAGCAGGCTACTTTGCTGGGCACAAGCTCATCAACCTGCTGCCCGCTGCCAGCAGGGAGAAGAGACTACTGACATCCAGAATTCGGCCACGATGGGGCTCAGTGGGGGTTTAGGGCAACTGACCACGGCCTCAGTAACCATGGAGTGGTTAGAACAGCACGGATGCCCAACGTGTCCAGTTCCGTCTTATTTTTAAGAAAGTAGTGACAAGAAAAAAAAATATTCTGAGTCCTAAATTAAATTATAGTTTGGTACAGAGGCAAGGGTAATTAACCAGTGAATAGCTGTGGGCCAACTAACAAAAGCCTGCTTGTATCGCTGGATGTTGCTGGAGCTTTGAATCAACTTCCAGGTGGCTGTCTAAAAAGAAACAGCTGACCATCAGATGCCGCTTCATTCTGCTTATGCAGGAACTTTCTGGACTGTTGCCCACAATCAATCAAAAGTAGTAAATCTTTTCCCCTTATGAACTGTGCACCTTTCCCTGAACTGTCCCTGCTTCACCCTTTCCTGTCCCCCCAACCCTTGTCTATAGCCGATGTAAATCCTTTCAAAACAATCCTTCTGTAAAAGAGCCCGGTCAGCTACAGGAGAGGAGCTATGTTCGTCTTCCCCATCTTGTCCTGCTACTGGTGGTTTAAATTGCATACCCAGGACGTGGCAGCCCCTTTTCTGGCTAACATATGGCTCAATAAACCCTTCCTTTCCAAAAGCTTTCAGCTGTGAACTTTTTTTTTTTTTTTTTTTTAATAGCAGAAATGTGTAGTCCACTTAGAAATGTTTTATCACGCCTTGGCACATTGCTCAGTGGTTGGAGCGTTGGCCCAGAAACCAAATGGTTTGATTCCTAGACAAGGGTAGGAACCCGGGTTGCAGGTTTGATCCAGGTGTGTGCCCTGGGCAACCAACTGATGCGTCTCTCTCACATGGATGTTTCTCTCTCTCCCCCTCCCTCCCTCCCTCCCTGCCTTCCACTCTCTCTAAAGGACTCCATTTTATCAATAACAAAAACATCTTCAGGTGTGGATTAACAAAAAACAACAAAACAATTAAAATAGAAACAAATTGGCTATAATGGGTGTAGGTTTTAGTTGCCTTGGAAATTCTCTCCCTAGGAAATCTCTGCTTCCTGTGAACATGGAGCTCCCTGGGAAGCAGGTCCTTTACTTGCTGGTCAGCCCAGGCCAGTTGAGGGGGTCTTGGCTGAGAGGTATGCTCTCTTGCCCTTAGCCTTCCAGAATAGATTCCTATCTGGGGCTGGGGACAAAACTTGACTTGCAGTTGCATTTTGTTTGGCCTGCCCTTAAAAAAAAAAAAAATTATATATATATATATATATATATATATATATATATATACACACACACACACACACACACACACACATATATATATATATATATATATATATATATATATTCACCAATTGTTACAAATTGGGATATTTCACTTAAAACTTCAGACTTTGCATTTACTTGATCGAATGAATAGATCAGGCGACACTGTACCCTCACTGCCTCAGTGACAGCGATCAGCTGGAGGCCCCTTGGGCCTGGGCCTGTTTTTCTCCGATTTGCTACAGTCCCTACTATTTCCTACTGTACTCCAATAGCAAGGCCAAGTTTGCTTGTCTGTTCTTGGACATAGCAGCTGATTTCTTACACATATGTGTCACCTGCATGATTTCTGTTGGGACTTGAATCTAAGTTTGTATTGGTTTCTCCAGAGAAACAGAACCAATAGGGGATATATCTATATATACATATATAATTATATAGATATTTATAGATAGAGCTCAATGATAAATATAACATGGCAGTCCCATCTGGAAGTTGGAAACCCAGGAAAGCCATTGAAGTGATTCAGTCTGAGTCTGAAGGCCTCCGAACCAGGGAAGCTGATTGTGTAAATCCTAGTTCCAGAGCAAGGAAGATGAGATGAGATGTCACAGCTTAATCAATGAGACAAGAAAAAGGGGGTGAGCCGGGCCAGTGTGGCCAAGTGGGCTAGGCGTGGATCCATGAACCAGGAGGTCACGGTTCAATTCCCGGTGAGGGCACACCTGGGTGTCCTACTTGATCCCTCCCCAATTATTAACCCACTAGAGGCCCAGTGCACGAAAATCGTGCACTCAGGGGTGGAAGTCCCTTCAGTCTGGCCTGAGCCCTCTCCCAGTCCGAGAGCCCTTGGGGGATGTCTAACTGAGGTTTAGGCCTGCTCTCCCTGGGAGCGGGCCTAAGCCATCAGTCAGACATCCTGCCATGCCCCTGCGCTTGCCAGCCCTGAGTCTGATTCAGGGCTTCTGTCTGAATGGCGCACTGACCACTAGGGGGCAGCTCCTGCATTGAGCGCCTGCCCCCTGGTGGTCAGTGCGCATCATAGCCACAGGTAGTTCCACCGCTTAGTCAATTTGAGTATTAGCCTTTCCCTTTATAGGGTTCCCCAGACGAAAAGGGATTATTGCTGTGAGTCAGGCTAGCCTCGTTCCCCTGCAAGCACTCAAACCACAGCTGGGAGGCTGAGGACCAGCCCAGCTCCCCGGGGGCCGCGCAGGGGGTGTCCCTGACGTCACGCGCCAGCGGCCCGCACGCCCCGCCCCGCGGCTCACGCGCACGCGCACGCGCGCTCGGGCTGCTCGGCGCCGGGCTTTGGCGCCGCGGACTCCCCGAAGCAGCAGCCGCACGGCGTCGCGCACGCCTGGGCGGGGCGGACCGCGCTTCCTCCGAGCGGCGGCGGCTGCGACGCCCCTGCAGGGTCCAAGATGGATCTCCCGGCGCTGCTGGCCACCCCGACCCCGCGCGGGGCCCAACATGGCGGCGGCCCCGGCCGGCTCCGCCGAGGCCCAGGCCCGACCCCCGGCCCGGGCCCCGCGCGCCGCCGCCTGCTGCTGCTGCGGGGCTCCGAAGATGGCGGGGCGGCGCCGCGGCGAGGGGAGGCCGGAGCGGCGGCAGCGGCAGGTCCCGGGCCGAGCCCGCCGCCCCTCGACGACGACGACGACGACGACGACGACGACGGCTCTTTCGTGGTGCTTCTGGAGGTGCCGCGCGGCGCCGCGACCGAGGCCTCCGGGCGGCGGGAGGCTGAGCCCGGCGCCGACGCGGGTCCTGCCGGCCGGCCCCTGCAGGGCTCCCGCGGCGCCGCCCCCGGCCCCGGCGCGGCCCCCGGGGACACCGTGGCCGTCGGCGGCCAGGACTTGATGGTGCGCCTGGACCGCGGCGTCCTCACGCTGGCCTCGCAGTCGCCGCCGCCGCCCCCCGGCCCGCCGCCGCCGCCGCCGCCGCCCCAGGGGGGTCCGCCGGCCCCGGGCCCACCGCCCGCGCAGCCGCGGGAGGAGGCCGCGAGCCCGGCCGAGGGCCGCCGCGGGGCCCCGGGGCCGGGCGCGCTGGGCTACCGCTGCCCCGAGCCGCAGTGCTCGCTCGCCTTCGCCAAGAAGCACCAGCTGAAAGTGCACCTGCTGACGCACGGCGGCAGCCAGGGCCGGCGGCCCTTCAAGTGCCCGCTGGACGGCTGCGGCTGGGCCTTCACCACCTCCTACAAGCTCAAGCGGCACCTGCAGTCGCACGACAAGCTGCGGCCCTTCGGCTGCCCGGCGCCCGGCTGCGGCAAGAGCTTCACCACCGTGTACAACCTCAAGGCGCACATGAAGGGCCACGAGCAGGAGAGCTCGTTCCGCTGCGACGTGTGCGAGGACCGCTTCCCCACGCAGGCCAAGCTCAGCGCGCACCAGCGCAGCCACTTCGAGCCCGAGCGGCCCTACAAGTGTGACTTTCCCGGTAACGCAGGGCCTGCGGGCGGCTGCGGGGGGCGGGGGGTTTGAGGGTGCCCCCCAGGGCCACATCATCCAGTGGCTCCGAGTGGGTGTGGTGGCGGGGCGGGGCTGGGCTGGGCAGGGTTTACACTCGGTGGGCCAGGCACGAGGGGCGGGGACACGGAAGCTCCTGTGTTTGGTGTGTGTGTCCTAGTTCTTCCCAGGGCACCTGAACCCTGGGGATTGCGACCAAATAATCACGGTTGCCCTTCCCCGTGGCGGTGGCAGCAGATCCCCCTGAAGGTGCTTCTGGTTAGTGAGAGAAAGAACGTATCTTCCCAGAGTTTTGTTATGAGACAGGCCTTTGTTTTCCTCCATCTCCTTTGGAAACATTCACTCCTCTGATGCTGGTGGGGCGTCCAGATGGAAGGCCTTAAGATGGTGAGGCGCCCACAGTCTGTGCTTTTTATACTTATTCTTTGGACTCCACAGTTTGTCAAGTTCTCAAAATTGTCCTCTTGTGGCCGATGAAGTGACTGAGGCCCAGCAATGGGGGAAAGAAATCCAGGGATGGTTCTTTGTCCACTGCCATGGCCTGCAGCGGTGGGGAGATAAGGCTTCCATACCAGGCATTCTTTCCCTGGTAGGCTGGTGTAGGTGCTTAGAGAGAGAGAGAGAGAGAGAGAGAGAGAGAGAGAGAGAGAGAGAGAGAGCGCGCGCGCGCGCGCGCGAGAGCGCGAGCGCCCCAGAGAGGAGAAGGCTCCCTCCTGGCTAGGAGTTGGCTTGGGGAATTGGGTAAGAGGCCTTTGCAGGGGGAGTTGGGGACGGGGGAGCAGAGGGTCTGCAGAGCCCACGCAGGGCTTGTGGGCTGTTGGGAGGGTGTGGGAGGGTCAACCAGATGGTGAAGGTCCTTCCACCACCAACTCATTAAAACAAAAAGGCAAGCATGCACCTCACGGGAGTCCCACGTGTGTGTTGACATGCTATATACATTTGATGCTCTCCTGATACACAATAAAATATAAAATATACTCAAGTATAGAGAGCTTGAAAGAGTGAAATGCAAAATGCCAACATGTTCCAGAGTTCCCTTCCCATGTGCTGTAGGTTGTTTCATGTGGCCCTCTTCGTGGAGGACATGGCTTCAGGCCACTGATTGGAAACCCTTTTCTGTCATACACTCTGGGAATCGGACCGTGGCTTAAAGACTGCACAGAGAGCATGATTCTGAGTATAATACTAGGAAAATCAGGGATCTAGCCTGTTGTAGGGCCTGAGGTCTTCCTGTAGTTTTGAGCTAGATCAGTGTTTCCCAAACTTTTGACATACGTGTACCCTTTCTATAATTTTCATAACGCTGAGTACCCCTCGTACTCATGAGAACGTAGAATTAGGTGCAGCTAAGCACGGTGCAGTGCGTACCCCCACCAAACTCTTCCCATACCCCTAGGGGTACGTGTACCACACTTTGGGAAACACTGAGCTAGATGATCTGTGTGGTGTCAATGTTTGAGATGGGGTAGAAGCAGGAGAGGGATCAGTGAAGTCCCGAGAAATGTTCCAGATTGAATTTGCTTAGGGCTGACCTTGGCAGAGGCAGTGGCATTGGGGATGGTGAGGGGGCTCCACATGCAGAGTCAGAATAGAGGGCTGGTTTGTAGATGTGGTTTTGTTCTGTGTAGGCATGCTTGGATTTATCTGACCAAAGCCCCAGACAGGGAAAGGCCTGGCAGGGGAGTAGAGTCATGGCGAAGAGGATGGTTTAGGGCACTTAGAGAGGCCCATTTTCCCAGGTCAGTGTTGCCGGGGACAGGGTTCTGTGGGCCGGTACTTTGTGTGGTGCTGTGCAGTGTGTACCTGCGGGGCGGGTTACAGGCACTGTGGTGGCATGTTAAAGGCTCTTCAGAGAGCTGCTATGGAGACACTCAGTCAGCACCTTGCAGCCTGATATTTTCCACCTATTTGAGCACTGGATGTTTTTGTCAAAGGATAACAATTGTGTGGAAAGTCTGCTCAGACCGGCTCCATTGGTTGGTGGCTTAACTGGGGGCTGAGGATGGAGATAATGGGAAAGACCATGTGAATGAAGATGACCCCAGTAACCACCTTTGGCAAAGTAGGGAGCCTTGAGGAAATGGGCAAAAGGAAAAAGAGAAGCCAGGTCCCTGTTGCAGAGAATATCAGGGAGGACATTTATGTGTAGAGGATGCAGCATCACCCCAAGGGCTTAAAAGTCTCAGATATTATGATGGTTTGTGGCCCTTCCAAGCCCAACCCTAATAGACAAAATCTTGTTCCTTAGTATCTAATTGGATTTTTTTGGATTTCACACCAACAGCACTGACCTTTGCGTTCACAAAATGTATGCAAGACCTGTGCCACAGAGTGGAGTAGATGGAGGGCTGTGATTGGAGGACTTTCCCTTGATCAGATCCTTCATCTCTAAGTCATTTTAAACAGGTGTCTTTCGTGTGCTAGCCAGCCCTAGTTTAGCTACTACAAAGCCAGGTGTCAGTGGTAGTAACTTTCCAGAGGTGCTTCTGAATCATTTTTTCCCTCGTCTGCTTCAGTGCCAGCAGTGTCCTGGATGGTGGCTAGTGTAGCTGTCTTCTGATTTTTGCCACACCAGTGAGCAGGTTTGTGTTTTCTTCGTTCAGGCTGTGAGAAGACCTTCATCACGGTGAGTGCTCTGTTTTCCCACAACCGAGCCCACTTCAGAGAGCAGGAGCTCTTTTCCTGCTCCTTTCCTGGTTGCAGCAAACAGTATGACAAAGCCTGTCGCCTGAAAATTCACCTGAGAAGTCATACAGGTAATGAGCTAGGGAATGCAAAGTCATTTGGAACCAAGATCTGTCTTTGTGGTAGCGTGCCATTTATAGTGACATGTTGTAACTTTTTCTTTTCTAAGGTGAAAGACCTTTTATTTGTGACTCTGACAGTTGTGGCTGGACCTTTACCAGCATGTCTAAACTCCTGAGGCACAAAAGGTAATCTATACATTTTGGTTGAATTATAAGTTTTGAAAATGAATGAATGAATTTCTTAGTAGTAGACGCTTATGGATAAACTATCTCAGATTTCTTTAAGTTATAAGGAAACTTAAAGATAATTTGACAATGTAGATAATTTGGCAAATTCAGAAAGTTTTAAGAAGGAAACTGCTGAGCATCCTGATTACCCAAAGTCAGTTGTGTTTTTTTTTTTTCCTGTGTGTACTTGTTTTTAAATTTAATTGGTACCTGTTATGTACAATTCTGTATTTTTAAGAAAATTATGGTGTGGAATAAGCTTTCCTCCTGTCAATACCAACTTTCCATGGTGATAATGACGGCCTTGGAAGGCTTAGCCTATAAGAAGGTGCTGCTCAGCACTTCTGTGTATTTCATGTAATCTTCCCAAGAACTTTGACTCTGATGTTCTTACTCTCTGTTTTGCAGTGGGACTCAAAAGGGTGGGCAGTTTGTCCATGCTTACATAGCTGGAGTTTGAGTGTTTAATATACAAATGTTACTCAGAAAGAGGCAGTGTTTATGCATGGGCTTGAGAAGGTCCTTTTGCCTTTTAGTGGATCTTATGCACACTTCTTGTTGCCCTCTGTGGATTGGGAAGCTTTTTATTATTGGGATTCCTAAACAGTGGAGGTAGCTTTATCAGTACATTGAGACTCAGCTCTTTCTAGATTTTTCTGTGTCTGACTCTGGGGTCGGCTAGGTCATTAGAGTAAAGTAGAATTTCTAATTAAAGGGTGGCTAAATTGCAAATCTGTCCATGTGGGTTAGAGACACAATTAAGGTTCTCTGAAATGTACTGATAAAAGTTTTTTTTTAAATGCAAAGTTGTAGTTTGGTTTATTTTGCAGAATTTTAAACAAAGAATCATTTTGAAGCCTGGGGCTTCTGGGCTGTGTGAGTAATTCGTGTCATGTTTTTCTGTCCTGGCAGGAAACACGATGACGATCGGAGGTTTATCTGCCCCGTCGAAGGCTGTGGGAAGTCATTCACGAGAGCAGAGCATCTAAAAGGCCACAGCATCACCCACCTGGGCACAAAGCCGTTTGAGTGCCCTGTGGAAGGTAGATTTTAATACATTACTTTGAGCTGTCAACTAGCACCATATCCACATCGATGTTGTAATTTTTAGTTGTTTAAAGGTTCGTTTTAGTTGCCTAAGGGCAAGGTGAGTGTAAGTTGTAGCATTAGATTTACTTGGTTTTAATTAATTGTTGTATCTTGGGAGCATTGTATTGGAAAGAACAGACTTCAAAATCAGACCTGTTTTGACTGTTGTCCCTGCAGGGTACTTATTAGATCTGTGGCTCTAGTTAGTTACCTGTTTAATTTGGTGGCTGTGAGGACAGCTGGTTGTCTACATGTCCCTGCCAGGTCATAAGCTGCCAAGAACCCATCCAGTGAGCAGGTTTGTGTTTTCTTTGTTAAGGCTGTGAGAAGACCTTGGTGTAGAGCTCCAACAGTGGAAAATCAGGGCATTTTTGAATCTTCTTGTTTTTCGTCTATCCTGTATGCAGGTTTGTGCTCTTACCTACTGGTTAAGCAGTTGAGTAGTCAAGGCAGTGCCAGTTCCAGGCTCAGTTTATATTCCTGACTTAGGGCCATTTGCTTGGTCCCTCTGGGCATTAATTTGGTAAACTGATAGGAATAGTGGAGATCTGTTGAGGTTGCTTCTAACCTTAAATGTCATAGAATTATGGTGGTTTTAATAGTTGTAGCTTGATAGAGATGTACAAATTTTTTAGCACTTGAACATTAAAGGAGTTGTTTAACACTTAATTTCACTTAATTTTTCCAGCAGCCCTGGGTAATGGGTCAACAAACAAGCTTAGAGTTAACTTGTTCAGGGTCACACATCTTATATACAAATGATGTGAAACTTCAAATCTCTTTTTTAAAATAGAGTTTGCTTTCAAATTTAATTTCTTATGATGCTGCTCCAAGAGGTATTCAGTGTATGCCCCTTCCTTGTGGCTAACACATGGCCATGCATTGTCTCATTATTTTGATACTAGAGGCCTGGTATACAAATTCATGCATGGGTGGGGTCCCTCGGCCTCAGGGCCTGTGGGGCTAGCTTGTGGGGAGGGACCACTGTAGGTTGACCCGCTGGGAGAGGTTGGCTGTGGGAGCGCACTGACCACCAGGGGGCAACTCCTACCTTGAGCGTCTGCCCCCTGGTGGTCAGTGCATGTTATAGCGACTGGTCATAATGGCTGCTCATGCTTTTATATATATATAGATAGATGACAAGGAAATGTCAGCATTGGTTCCTTGATAACCTATAGACTTAACACTTATCATTTGTTTTGTTCCAGGGTGCTGTGCCAGGTTCTCCGCTCGTAGCAGTCTCTACATTCACTCCAAGAAACACCTGCAAGACGTGGTTGCTCCAAAAAGCCGTTGCCCCGTGTCCAGCTGTAATAGACTCTTTACCTCCAAGCACAGTATGAAAGCACATGTGGTCAGGCAGCACAGCCGGCACCCAGGTTGGCTTGATTTATGTCCCTCTTAGGGAGCTACAAAGATGTGTAAGCTTGACCTGTTCAGAGAAGCAAAAAGGTATCATTCCATCCTTAGCTCCTTTCAGAAGTTGGCGAGTCCTAGGCTAAGTATAGTGCAGTGAGGTCTTATCAGCCCAGGGAGCATGGACTCTGCTGCCACTTGCTCTGCTTCTCTAATCCTTGTCTGAAGTGCTTACCTTGAAGAGTGTTCAATATTCCATGTTTCTGGCTTTTCCTGCATATGTCTCCAAAATCTATATCTTCCTGTGATCTCTGTCCTAAGTTCTAAGCCTGCTTCTCCATCATTTCTGTCTTTGGATCCTTTTTCTAAGTCCTGTTCTTTCTGAGCACACCCTCTGACTCTTCTCCATACTGCTGCTGAGGAAAGTCCTTGAAAACAAGAACAGAGTTTTGTTTCAGGATGTGGCTGAGGCAGGGGTGTGAGGGCTGAGCGGGAACCACGACAGTTCTCCAGAGGGGGTGTCTGGGCACACGAGGGCTTTTTTATCTGGCTACATGGTGGCATGGAACTTAGAATCCTGCATAGTCCTACAGTTAGGATGTTGAGGGGTCTGGGTTGCCACATGGCTGTCTCCCCTGCTCACATCACCCTGCTCTTTGGGGCATGTGTGTGTGTGGCGGGGGGTGGAGGGTGGAGGAGTAGGGGGAAGCGGTTTGCTGTGTCTAGCCAGTGAAATCTTGGCTAGCCATAGAGTTACCTGAGCATGTTAACCAGGCCCTGCTCATTGCCACCTGGGTGACACGTAGCACCAGCCTTGGGGTGCAGCCAACTTCCCAGCTGTGTGATCCTAGGCAGGGCACAGGTCTGCCAGCCCTGGTTTCCTCATCTTTTAAATGCAGAGCTTGATGAATAGTTCAGTGAATGTTTGTGTCCTTTGGCTTCTTTTAATCCTGTTTAACGGTCACTTCTTCCCTCTTTTGGCTGTAACAGTGATTGCTATTCAGCTTTGCATTCAAAGAAGCTGCCCTTCTAGACTAGGTGTCTTGAGGATTCATGTTAGAGGCTGTCTCCTTGGCTCACAGAAGTTAGTCACATGCTGGTGTTCAGAGGCCCTCAGTGATGGATCAGGTTCCTGTCTCTGTCTCTACCTGCCCAGCTCTGAGCTGTTGTTCTGTGATACCATGCGCCTGGCCTCTTTGCTCCTTCCCTTTTCCTAGCCTGGCTCATTCAAAAGTCAGCAACGGCACTGTTTTCTCTCTGGGGGTGAGAACCTCTCAGGTGCTTCTGTAGTGCCTTTATTCCACACTCCGCATTTATGATGTGACATTGACTTAATAGTGTGTCATTATTCCCTGTCACAAGTTAGGGGTAGATGCCAGGTGTGAGAAATAAATGCTTTGGAACGCCTATATAGTATGGACTGACTTTGCCAGGGCTATGGCAGCCCCAGGATTTGCTGTTGAGTTCCTCCTCACAGTGGTCCTGAGATTGGGGGTTCCTCCTCACTCTGCCACTGACAGAAGGCTGAGGTGGAAATAAGAAGGATTTGCCTGGGTCACCTGGGCAAAGAAAGACTGGAGCAAGGTCATGATTATAACCTTAGGCTACATGTTCTATTAATTAATGTTTATTTAGTGATTTTTAAAAAATACCTGGCTCTTACACATAGCAGGTCTCCAGTAATGTGGAATTAATAAAATGCTAAGTGGAAAATTTGTGAACAAATTGGTATCTTATTTGCATTGAGATTATTAATAATCGTTTCATAGGGAGCTGAATTCTCAAGATTGTCAAGGGGTTTTTTGGAAAGTTTTGAGAGAGAGAGTTTTTATTTTATAATTTCTCCAAAGAACCACTACCATTTTCTTTCAAATGTTTCATTGGTACTAAGAGATAATTAATGAAGAAGCAATAATATATTGTTCCTATTTGACAACTAAAGAAAGTATATTCCAAATTTGGTTATTTGAAATTTATTTTGGGTGCGGATGTCTAGAATAGATTCTTTCATAGGTTTGCATGAAAAATATAATAGGCATGCTGACGTGGTGTCCACAACCAGAAAATATAAGTTTGGGATTAGCTTAATGGTTGGGGTGGAAGGAATAGATCCAGGAACTGATAGCCTTTTCCCTCTGGCTGGGCCCTGGCCATTCTAGAAGCTGCAGGCAGGAATTTCTTAAGAAAGAATAACATCAGGTCCTTGTTTGTTTTCGGATTTGGGATGATTTGGTGTACTTGTGCATAAACCCCCAATTTGAATATTCATTGAAATTTTTTTAAATTATGGTAATGTTCATTATTCCCCAAGGGTGTTCCCATCATTTTAGTTACTTAATTAGCTAACAAATAATTATAGTATTGGCCCAGTACATAAGACAAAATGAAGAGGGATCTACTGGAATTGTTTGTACTATAATTTATAATGCTGCATTAGGGTCAGGCACTGTGCCTAGTATTGAGGGACAAAGATGGTCGGACAGACTCTGCACCCTCAGAATGATCATGGCAGGAGTATTAGAGGTTGGGAATACAATGGTGGAAGGGGAAGGAAATTGACCTCCAGAGTGCCTGGGGGACCTAGTCACAGTTCTCTGCAGCTCCCTAGAGCTGGGTCCCACAGACCTAATTTTTCACCACTGTTCACCCCCAGATGACTCAAATTTGTTTTGGAGTGGCAGCTAGTTGAGTGAAACATACAGTTTGATGAGGAATGAGCTGATACAAGCTAATTCCAAAAATATCCTCAGCACCAGAATTCACCTTGTATCTGACTTTTGAAGATTGGTGTGCCATGGAAAGTTTTAATCTTTTCAGGTGTAGTGATTGTGGTATAGCAGAAGGAGTACAGGATTTAAAGCGAGAATGACATGGTTCAAGTCCTATTACCAATGTGACTTTAGAAAATGTTATTTAGACTCTTGTGTCACTTCCTCTGTCTGGAAAAATCCCTGTCAGTTTGAGGATTTGAGACAACATATGTAAAATGTCTGATGTCATCACGTTGCCGCCTTTCAGCCTGTGGCCACTTTCGATGTGCCACGTAGCAGGGGCAGGAGGAAGGCAGTACTGTATATGGTGCCTTTAATGGGTGGCTTAACATCTTGAGTACAAATAAAACTTCTTAATCTTTAAGGGCATGTAGTAACTAGTGCACTCATTCCTTTTCAGATCACTTTCCTCAGCTAGGAGCTCCGAGTTCTCTTCCACTCAGCAGTGAACTAAGCAGCCCAGGCCAAAATGAGCTCAACAACATTGACCTGGCCGCACTCTTCTCTGATGCACCTGCTGATGGGAGTGGTGCAGCGGGGGCCTCGGACGAGGCGCTGACCTCTGGAATCCTGACTATAGATGTGACTTCTGTGAGCTCCTCTCTCAGAGGGAACCTCCCTAATAATAGTTCCTTAGGGCCCATGGACCCACTGGTCTTGGTGGCCCACAATGACATTCCTCCAAGCCTGGACAGCCCTCTTGTTCTTGGGACAGCAGCCACTGTTCTTCAGCAAAGCAACTTCAATATGGATGACGTGCAGACTGTAAGTGCAGGAGCATTAGGCTGTCTGGTAGCTCTGCCTGTGAAGAACTTGAGTCAGGACCCACAGGCGTTGACCTCCGGCAGCAGTTTACCAGCGAACACCACCACACTGACCTCTCCAAGCACCCCACCAGGAAACACCAGTGTCCCCGAACTGCTGACTTCAATCAAAGTGGAACCAGACTCGCCTCCTGGCCCTGGTGCTGTCAGGCAGCAAGAACGAAACAGAGAGGTATCTTGGCCTGTGTTTTCCGGCCTTCGAGAAAGGCACAGTCCTCAGAAAGACTCGGGCCTCAGTGCAGGGACTGGCAGCTTCTCTTTGGTATGATGTGCTGTATTCAGTCACTGCCGCCTAGCTTACTTCACTCAATTTTGAGGATGATCTGGATGAATTATTTATGTGTAGACATTTCTTACACTTTGTGAAAGGATGGAGCCCTGGACTAACAAGTTTGGAAATCTGAATTCTGATCCTGAGTCTGAACTGATTAGTTTTTAGCCTTAAATTCTCATTTCTAAAATGAGGGGGATTGGCTAGATGATTTCTAAGGTCCTTTTGAATTTTTTGTGTGATATGTTTCTTTTCTTGAAAAAATTGGGAGTATTTCATAATGTTGAAATATTCTGCCTTTGTGCTCTTCACATAAAACAAGTCCTAAAACTTACTAATAACCAGAGGAAGAGGAGTCATGACATCATCTGCCTTTCAAATTTTAATGAAAACTTAAAAATCATTCAAAACAAAACAACACTAGAATTGAGGGAAAAGGGAGTGGTTTGTGAACCTTTGTTTGGAGGGTTATGAGTAGTTCTCCAGTATTGAAGCTTGACAGTGAATATCATCATATCTGTCAGCTATACATTTAATATAATTTAATTTAAAAATAATTTAAAGGTTCTTTGAGGCTGACATTTTCCTCAGGCTCAGATGGGAATGATCAAATAGGTTTTTTCTCTGTGACACAGATTAAATTTGATGATATTGTTCAAAATGTTAAATCTTTATTTTATCACATTTTTAACAAAAAGTTTAATCCTTTGAAATAAGATCACTTTTGAGGGATGTGATGAACTTATATCATAGAGCCAGCTTTTTATGTCTGAGTCTGACCATCTCTGTCTGTCAAGCCTCTTCTGGTGTCTCACTAGTGGGGGCATAGCAACATGTGCTGACCTCTGCTTTGGTGGCTGCAGCAGTTGCCAGGTGTGCAGGTGCCTGGGCCAGAATGGCCGATGGCGTGGGGAGTCACTACCTGAGTGCAGGGCCTTGGTGCCTTGGGAAACAGTTGTTCTCTGGTGCCACTGCATCCTCAGAGGCCTAACTGTGGGTGGAGGTAGGAGGAGCCACCATGACCATGAACCTGACCCTTGTTCATTTTCTCGCTAGCTGTGTGACGGGCTGCCTCGATTCTCTGAGCACAGATGGTGTGTGGTGAATGGGTTACAGGTATGCCATGAGCTGTTTAGGGGTGTTCTTTTTCTTTATCTAGTGATAAGTACAAACTTTCTCTTACAAAAACATTCACAGATTTACAACAGTTGAAGTCCTATTTAAATACTATTTGGCTCCCTCAGTAATCTTACAAAATTCAGTAACTAATTATTATTTTGGTATGTAAGGTTTTGAGTTGAGAACCTGCCGCCAGAGTGGCCTCTGCAGTGGGTCTATGGAAGGACTTCCCCAGATCTGCCATACAAGTATTGTGTGGTAGGCTCTGAAAAATGTTGGACTGAATTAATGCAGTGAATTATCACTGAAAGAAGGGTGGTTATTTGTTTCAGACAGCAGAGAAGTATGTAATTCATTTTTTTTAAAACAGTTTCTGTATAAAATATTTTAGTATTTTAGACTTTGGAGGAATAAACTTTGCTTCTCTGGATAATAAAATTATGTATGTTGTTCCAACTCTGATTTTGTGTAGCTATCATTATAATTGGATGTAGCATTTGATTCTCAGTGAGCCTTTGCTGGAGATTCTCAGAGTATTGGACTCCACTCTGTTTAGGAAGCACACTTACTACATCTCAGTAGCTCCTTTGCTAACCCTCCCGTTGCTGTTTGGGCCAAGTGACTGACACACATTTCTTTGATCTCAGGAAAGTGGGGGCTCAGCAAGAACTGATTCCAGAGCCATTCAACTAGCCAAGAAAAAAAAGCAGAAAGGAACTGGGAGCAATGCAGGTGAGGCTGTGTGTGCTGCAGAGCTGGGGAGTGAGGGTTCCGAGCGTTACGTTGGGGCTTAATTAGGGACAGAAGAAACACACAGAATGAGTGTGTTCTGTGTTTTTTTGTTACTTTTATGTACAAAATGCCTTTTCATCAACTCCTTAGTTTTATGTGAATTTAAGTGAAAAAAAAGTTACTAGCAAAATTCTCAGCATCAATGTGGACATATTTTATTTACCTAAAAAAAAAAAAGTGAGTGAAAATGAGTGGTTGTTACCTGGTAGGCTGCAAAGGAAAGAGCAAAGCAGACCGGGTGTCAGAAAAGTAGAGATAGAAATCTGATGCTAAACGGCTGCTGGCCTCTGAGCTCAGTGTGGAGAAAACCCTGAGGACCGCTGCTGCTGTCCACAGAGCCGGGCCCTGGGTGGCGGGGGCGTCACGGGCACTCAGTTCAGAGTTATGTTGAAATCTAATTTTAAAACGTCAGCAACTTTTTGAATTTTTGAATAACACTAAGTGGACCCAACAAGACCTGCTAGTAGTTTGTGGCCTCATGTATCTATTTGTCCATTCTTCCTAAAAGTGGAATAGTGAGATGTAGTGCTTAAAGGAAGCTATGGTAAATTCTTTTGTAAAGGTGAATTCTTTTTAATATTACTTTTTTATATTTAATTTGTCTTTTATATTTATCTAAAATGTATTTATAAAACATCAGGAGGTTTGTAGGATTAGCAATATAATTTTATGTCTTTCTGTACTTATTAACATAAGGCTTTTTCTTTAAAATAATAACTTCCTATTGATCAGTTCAGTGCATATTAGGTAAAGTTGATGATGAAAACCAAATACTAATTTACTTAATCCGATAGGTAATCTCAGTTTAAAGGAAAAAAATATACTATGAACATTTAGGACTATAATACATGTTATATCCATTGCATTATTTTGAAGCAGCATTATACATGTGGTTTTACATTTTTATATATTTCAGCATTATCTTTTATATCTTTTCAGGGACACTGAATAAAAATAGCTACCTATTAATCATACTATCATTGCTTCATTAAAAATTAACACGATTTTCTTATCATAAATATGTAGCAAGTATTCAACTTTTGTCTCAAATCCCATAAATGTTTTTATAACTTTGAATCAGAATCTAAGTAAGGCTCATATGTTATTATGGATTGACATGTTTCTTAAGTTTCTTTTACATCTATAGGTTTCTTCTTTTCTCTCTCTCCTGTGTATTTGTTGAAGAATCTGGCCAGTGTGGAGTTTGCTGATTGTATTTAGTGTAGTGTAGTCTTTTATGTTTCCTATAAATTAGTAATTACATCAATAGGCTTGATCTGGTTGAAGTTTGATTCTTAGGGTAGGCTGGGGGTTAGCAGAACTCTTTTAGTGGGGCCTGTTCCAGGGGCCTTGGCCTCAGGTGGTCTGTCCTGTGTCGTTAGCAGCTGTTGATGGTCAGTGACTGGATCTATTAGAGATTGCAGAAAGATGATATTCTGTCTTTCCTTTCTCATTTCTAGTTAGAATACTTCTGTAAAGAGCAACTTCTCATCAGTTTTTTTTTTTTTTTAATCCTGATATAGTTCATACAGGAAAGTCAGGATAAATGTCTAAATCTTTCTGTTTGTCAGTTTTCAAAATAATGAGCTGGTTTCTTATCATCTTATAATAGTAGTCAAAGTGCTTTAAACACTCTATAGACTTTTATGGGAAATAGAAATCTGGAACCTGCCAAGTATTTAGCCTTCATATGTGAAGATAGTAGAAGAATTTTCTTTAAGTTCAAAGGCTCACATTTTGCTACCTACATACTGTCGTTGCAAAGCACTCTTCTGAAAGAGAAATGTAAATATAGGCCCACATTCCCTTTTCCAAAACCCTTGGGACTGTGTTTCTCTCTTCTGACATTTTATTTTGATAGAATTTTAGTTTGCAGAAAATGCTTCCCTCTTGGCACTATTATGTATTGTACCTATTTGTGTCCTCCATTTGTGGTACTGTTTACCCAGCATCCCCTCATATTAGCTTCTTCCATAGTGACAGCACATTTACCTAACTCTGATCATAGACTGCAGGCTTTATTTGGATTTGCCCAGTTTCCCACCAGTGTCTCTTCTGTTCCAGGATCTCGTTTGTGATCCCACGTTGCATTTGGTTGTCACAGTGCCATAGTTCCTATCTGTGTTTGTTCCTCAGCCCTTCTTTGACTTTCATGGTGCCTGTGAAGAGTGTTTGTCCCTTAGTCTGAAATGTCCCACCATTGGGTCTGTCTAATGTTTTTTCTTGATTTGACTAAAATTATGGAACCTTTGGAACAAAAAAATGAGTTGTTCTTATTGCATCATATCGAGGTACATGTAATTACATATTGTTACAGGTTGTGATAACCTTTGTCACTGGATTAAGGTATTGTTGCCAGATTTTCCCATTATGAAATTATTATTTTTCCTTTGTAATTAATAAATATTTATTTTGAGGTAGACATTTTGAGATGGTGTGCAAATCTCAAGGGTCTGTAAGATCACCCTCACTTCGTATACCCAACTGCAAGTTTGATGGTCTCCAATACCACTTTAGGTTCAGTTATTTTCTAAGAGGACTCAGAACTCACGGTTATGGTTTATTGCAGTGAAAGGATACAGAATAAAGTCAGCCAAGGGAATAGAGCAGGATGCAGGGGATTTTCTATAGTGAAGCTTCCAGTTAGCCTTTCCCTGGAGTTGTGGACAGTGCTGCTTCTCCCACTGTGTGACAACACACGGTATTGCCAAGCAGGTGAACTCAGGACAGTTCACCTGAGTCGTACTCTCCAGCCATTCATCAGGGCCCCAAGGCCTCCACCTTAAGTCATATTGTTAGACTATCTGGAGTGGCCAGGGCCCCAGGTAAACTTACTTTCCAGGCAGGACATTCAAGGGCCTTGAGATTCATTCCTGGAATCTTGAATAACGACCATATTTCATTTTGGGCAAGGTTAATCCATTCCCCTACACTGTGCAGATAACTTTTTTCTCTTTCAGGCTCTTAATAATTCAGCACTCAAGGGTGGACTTGCCTTGTCTTATTACTCTGGTGTTCTTAAGGTGATTTTCTGTTTCCTTCATTTCTTGTACATTAATTAATTAGAATTCTTCTATAAGGAAGAACTATCTCTTCTCTCCCATTTATCTACTTAATTCGATCATTTATCTAGTTAGTTATGGATGCAAAGGTATTTATCCTTTAGGTTATCAATATCTATAATAATAAAAGCATAATGTGCTAATTAGATCAGACAGCTGGACGTCCTTCTGGACGACCTTCCAGACAAAGCTGGGACTGCGAGGGCCGAGGCAGCTACCACTGTTGTGAGGGCTGAGCCCCTTGCACAAATTTTGTGCATTGGGCCTCTAGTTGTATTATAACTATTACAATATTATAATAATATTGTATTATAATCTTTACAATATTACAATAATTACAATATTATCTATATTTATTTTTCTGCTCAAATTTTTCCAGCTTTGGCTACTAGATGTTATTTTGGTTGGATTCTTGTGTCTTTTTGACGTGTCTCCATCCTTGTGGTTTTGGTGAGACATCTTACTTTTTGGTCCTGTCAGGCTTATCTTATATTATCCTTAACTCAGTCCTCAAGTCTGCCACTCTCCAAGGAGCCTTGTTCCTTTATTGGAGAGTGATAGAGAAACTGAGGTCTGGGCTCTGGGTGTGCTCGTTGATCTTTGCTACCAGGGGACAAAACAGACATTTTGTGATTGTGACAAAGGGGTTATGATATAGTTACAGGAAAACAGGACTGTTAGTGGATTTAAGTAATTTAAACATAGGACTTCATTTGTCTGTACTAATGTGCATATACCAGTTCTTAGAAAATGTGCAATCTGAAATGTTTTGAAAAATAAGATACAGGGTCTAAAATCTAAGATCCTTCCCATGGGTATGCTATTGAGCGTGGAAAATAAAATTGTGCCATTTTTTTTAAATGTTCAGTATTTAATCCTCAAAAGAAACCAAGAATAAAAAATAGAGAGAAACTTTATTCTTGGAGCCAATAGTTAGCAATTACACTTTAAAAAATGTAACCAGTTTCAGAACTGTAAATTATATCTCTCTACTCTTTAAGGGCAGGGGAAAAGAAAGAAAATATAGTACTTACTGGAAGAGATAGTAAACAGCAATGTTGGGAGTCACCCTCATTTACAAGTAAAAGTGTGATTCCCCTGACTTTTAAAAAATATATTTTTAATTGACTTTTAGAGAGAGAGGAAGAGAGAGAAAGAAACATCTGTGAGAGAGAAACATTGATTGGTTGCCTCCGAACACACACTGACTGGGATGGAACCTACAACTTGGCATTTGTCCTGACTAGGAATTAATTGATCTGGTAACTTTTCCGTGCACGGGATGATTCTCAACCAGCTGAATCCTACTGGCCAGAGTACCTCTAACTTTTTTTTTACTGAGTCACAGAACAAAATCCCAACTATGTCTTGTCTAGAAGAGGAACTTGCTGGGCGGAAATATCTAGGAAGGTTAAAATTAGGATAAGAAAATAAAAGAAAAACAAGCAAAAATCACAAAGCAGGGTTAATGCTACTAGCATTGCAAGCACACAGTTTAAAGATGAGCACTTAGGCAGAGAAGATTGTCTCTGTTTTGGTTGCTCTTCACATATACTAGAAGACTTGTGACCATTTATGTGAATATTTATGTGAAGGCTTACAATATCAAACAATAGAAAGTAAAAACTGATGGAAATCTAGAGTTGGATAAATAAAAACCTAGCAACATCCAAATTGGTTAATTTAATTCATTATTTGCAGATCATATGGAAAAAGATCTGAAAGATATTTACAATGGGAGTAGTAAAGTTGATTCAATAGATCATACTCCATGACTATGGAATATTTATAGAAATTAAACTGAATTTGGCCATTAAGAAAAGCATTACAAAGTCTTTAAGCACAAACCCCCAGCCTGACTATACGTTTTTGACCATACTGTGGTAAAATAGAAAGTAAAAATTACTTGAAAAGCAAAAGAAAACCTACCCAACACTTGGGTTAAAGAAGACGTAAAAGCTAATTACAAATATTCATAGAAAAGATAGATAGGCATGTGGTTAAAAGTTGGAATTCTTGAGCAAGCAGCTTCTCTGTGCTTCAGTTTTTTCCCTTGTAAAATGATAATAAAAGCAGCTATATTGGATTCTTGTGGGGGTAAAGTGAGATAATAAGGTAAAATGCTTAAAGCACTTTGAATCTTACAAGCCACTTGTTAAGGATGAAAGTAAAAACTGATAGGGGATGTGGCAGAAGCCAGCTGCGAGTTTATGCCTGTGGGTGCCTTCCTGTTAAATAAGAGAAAGGAAACTAAGTGGAATAAGCTGATTTCAAGACAGATGGAAGAAGAACAAATCTAAGAAGAATCAGAAATCCGGATTTTGATGCTAAAATATGATCTATTCATATTTTAAAAAATCATTCTGTGTGCGTCAAACAAAAAATCGTATGTGGTTACAGCTTGTAACTTGTCATTTTCTATTTCTGAGCAGTTTTACCAAGAAAAAAAAAGGCATAATTAAATTTCACAAAATAATAAAGATTCAATGGAAAATAACTGAATATTGTATAAACTCTATGACAATAAATTGGAGTGCTTGAACAAAATGCATATTTTTCAGGAAAACAGAAATCATCATTATTAAAGATGACCAATAACTGTGGATGAAGTTAATATTTTGGAATCTCATGCTTGCCATTGGTTATACAGCTTCTACTTGTCCATGAAACATTATAGTAGTCACTGTTCTAGAACTTTTGTGGAAAATAGGGAACACCCCATGATCTGGATTCCAAAGCCTGACAAAGATACTCCCCAAAAGGGGACCTGTAGATTGATGATGGAAATGTTCTCAAAACACATAGGGTCTGGCAGTATACACTGAGTGGCCAGATTATTATGATCTCTGAACGCATAATAATCTGGCCACTCAGTGTACTTCTCTTGACTACCTCATTTATTTGATATGAAAGATACTATAAATCATGCACTGGCTGATAGAAAGCTCAGGGCAAATTGGTAGTTGATCTCCAACAAAAGTCTAGAATACTTTTGGTACCCATTTGAGATACAAATACACTGAGTGGCCAGATTATTATGTGTTCAGAGATCATAATAATCTGGCCACTCAGTGTATTTAACCTCATATTCTGAACATCTGAACAGTGAGGTTTAGTCTAGCTTAAGGACAATTTAATGTTGCTACTGGGTTTATCATAGGTCGGTCAAGAACTTTATTATTTTTCTCAACAGATTCTGTATTTTTTAAAAATTGATATCCATTACTGATGGAAATAGAGTATATAAAGTTCTGTAGCCAAATGAAGAGTTAAAAATCATACTTAATGGAGAGTTAACAGAGGCATTCTAAATACATGCAAGAATTACTTTGGTTACCATTATTACCTTTGGTATTTAATTTTGTTCTGGGGATTCTTGTATTGCAATAAAGCAAGAAAGAAGCATAAGAACCATAATAAAGAGACATAAAATAACTTAAAAATGATTTGATTGCTTATTGGAAAATGATTAGCAATTAAAATATATTTAAGTGGCCAGTTATAAAACAAATGTATATCCATCTGGAGTGTCCTGTATGACAGCAGTAGCTAATTAGGAAATGCAATGGAGAAAATACCTTACAATAGCAACAAAAATTAGAAAATATCCAGGAGGAAATTTCACAACTGTAGAACCTGAATGGAGGAGACATAAACCTTGGCTGAAAAAATGAGACGGGGATACCTTCCTTCAGATAAATTTACCTGATGCGTGTCTGAAACAACAGATACCACTGCTTGCATTCTGATTGGAGGTGGGGTGGGGATGGAGCATTTGATAAAACAGTAAATCGTGTGATAAATGTGAACAAAACAAGGAAAGGGACCGGTGATGGTTTCCAGTTTTAAAAAGGTAGACAGAGGCTTCTCCAGGAAGGCAACACATGCAGGAGGTGAAGAAGGGAGCACATTGGCGGATTGGGGCGAAGGACTCTGGTTGAGCTCCTGAGAGTGTCAGTGGAAAGGCGTTTGTTGGCAAAGCCACTTAGGGGAAAGCTTTGGGAAGTAAAAAGCTGGTGGGAGGCCAGGCTGTTGAGGGCTTCAAGGTCACTGTCATTTGGCTTTCACTCAGAGTCAGATGGGAAAACATTAGAGGCATAATTAAAAAGGTGATGTGATATTTTTAAGGGATGGTTCCAGCTGCTTTTCTGGTGGGGGGCGGGGGAGTTAGGGACAAAAAGAGCAGGTAGAGGTTTCTTCATTTTCCTCCAACAGGGAAATGAGAATAGCTGAGATCAGAATGGTGACTGAGCCAGTGGATAGATCTCATAATGGCAACAAAAGTAATAAAGTATCTTGGGATCACCAACAATGAATATGTACTGGGCCTGGATGAGATCTTGCTTAAGGCCTACCAGATACTTTGGATAGAAACACTTAGTTTTTATTAATTTACATCTTCTTCAGTTCCTTTAAATCCCAAAGGAACTTAAAAACCCCAAACTTGTTTTAAGTTCATCTAGAGGAATAATTTAGTGAGAATCTCCATGCAGGTTTCGAAAAAGAGAAACGGTGAAGCGAGGAGACCGCTGTGCTGTGACCTAGGCATGCTGAGGGCTGTTGGTGATGAAAGCCTGGCGGTGCCCTGGTGGAGGGCTGGTCAGCAGGACAAATGGGGACAGCTGGAGTGTGGCACAGAGTCAGTAAGCAAAGAACTCGTGTTCAGTGAATGGTTTACTCTTTGGAAAACCATTTTTTATGCACTTTCCCCCGCAGCTCCACCACCCAGAGAAAACTACTAACATTTTGATGTTAAACACTTTTCTATATGTATAAACAGCCTAATGGTGAAGAAATGGCACATCCATGTTTTTATCTGCTTTTTACTATTATTGTAATATGAGAATTTTTCATTGTGAATAAGTATATTTTATAGTATATTTCCCCCCCCCCCCTTTTTATTAAATTTTTTTTGGGGGGTGACAGTGATTAACAGAATATTCAGGTTTCAGGTGCACAATTCTTCAACACATAATCTGTACCCTGTATTGGGTGTTTACCACCTCAAGTTGTCTCTGTCCATCACCATTTATCCCTCCTATACCCTCTTCCATGTCTTTCTACCTCCAATTCCCATTCCTCACCCCATCCACATTCATCACACTATTGTCCATGTGCCATGAGTTCTTTTTTCCCTTCTCAATCCCTCCACCTCCCCCGCCACCCCTGACAGCTGTCAGCTTGCTCTCTATGAGTCTGTCTCTATTTTGCTTCATTTTTTAAATTAGATTCCGCATTTGAGTGAAATCATATGGTATTTATCTTTGGCTTATTTAACTTTGCATAATGTTTTCTCCAGGTCCATCTATGTTGTCACAAAGGATAAGGTTTCCTTCTTTTTTGTGTGTATATTTTTATTGTTTTCAGAGTGGATGGGAAAGGGAGAGAGAGACAGAAGCATTAATGTTGAGAAAGAATCATTGGTCAGCTGCCTCTTGCACCTCGCCCACCCCCCCCAATTGAGAATTGAGCCTGCCACCCAGGCATGTCCCCTTGATGAACTAGGACGCTTCGTCCAGAGGCCGATGCTCTTATCCACTGAACCTAACCAGCTAGGGCAAGATACACACCCTCCCTCCCTCTCCCTCTCTCCCTCTCTCCCTCTCTCCCTCTCTCCTTCTCTCCCTCTCTCCTTCTCTCCCACCATTTCCTTCTTTTTTGATGACCCAGTAGTATTTCATTGTGTAAAATGTATTACGACTATTTTATTCACTCATCTACTGATGGACACTTGGGCTGTTTCCAGATATTGGCTTTTGTAAATAATCCTGCAATAAACATAGGGGTGCATATATCCCTTTGAATTAGTGTTTCTGGTTTCTTCAGATAATTCTCAGCAGTGGAATTGCTGGGTGAAGTGGCAGTTTCATTTTTAATTTTTTGAAGTAACCTCATGTTGCTTTCCGCAATGGCTGCACCAGTCTTGCATTCCCACCAACAGTGCACAAGGGTTCCCTTTTCCCACATTCTTGCCAACACTTGTTTGTGGATTTTTTGATGATAGCCATCCCAAAAGGTGTGAAGTGATATTGTGATTTTAATTTCTCTGATGATTGTGATGTTGAGCATCTTTTCATGTCTATTGGCCATCTGTATGTCCTTTTAGGAGAAGTGTCTATACAGGTCCTTTGCCCTAGAAGAAAACATAGGTAGCAGACTCAGTTGTGGAGCCAGGCTTTGAATCTAGGCCATTGGTTTCTGCCTGGGATTTCCTGCTGCTCACAAACATTGTGAGTGTCAGAAAAACCCTTTCTAAGTGTCAGGATTTTTCTTTCTGCTTTGTACTTAATTTTTTAAAAACCCTATTTTTATGAAGTGATGATTTTTGTAAAGGAAGCTAAACAGAAATAGCCTGAAGGATATGGCAGCCATTTAGCATGTGCCAAGGTGTCCAAAAGGTGGGTGCGATTACCTGCTTTCTTTCCTGTCCCTTTCCCATGATTCTGCTGCTCCATTGGTTGGTTTTTCTCAGTGGTCTCAGAAACCTCCTGCATGCCTGGAGCTGTTGGAGTTGGAGAGTAAGGAAGAGTCTCCACATTCAAGAAACCTGCAGCTGAAGTCTGATGTTGTCTGTCCAAGCGGCACATATAATAAGTTTGTTAATCTTTCTCCTGTTTTCTTCACTTCTTACCTCATGACCGTCCCTGTTCAGTAATTGTAATTCTGCGGGGCTGTGCAGTGACAGGTAATGGGAAGGCTGTCTCCCCCAGAGTGTGGCCTCTGTGAAGGCAAGGGCCTGAACAGCACATGTACAGTGCATTGTTGATTTGTTTCATTTTAGGAGCCTCAGGGTCTACTCAGAGAAAAATGAAAGGTGGCAAAGTCACTCCTACTCACTTGTATGCAAACCAGAGTGGTTGGTTGTGTGGGAACCTTGTGGTGCCCGGCGGAGGTCTGCCAGGACCAGCTCCAGCAGCTGGGGTGCAATGTGTTCAGGTCCAGTTACTGCAGGTAAGAGCCATCGAGCTGGGAGGAGGCAGGCCTCAGAGGTGTCCAGGTGAGAGCCGTGGGCAAGGCCTCAGGGCTCTGTCTCTGGGTGCTCCTTTCTCTCAGTGAACGGCCATTCCACCACCGTTCCAAGTCCTGTTTTATATCCTAAGTCATCTGTCCATAACCCTAGCTTCTCCCTTCATCCCACCCATTGAGTTACATTTGTTCAAGCTTTTCTCTTCATTAAGATCGAAGCATCTGTGTCAGAGCTCTCTGTATGTGTCTGGTCCCCCCTCCCCATGTGCTCTGTCTTCTGTACCGTGGCGGGAATTCTTTGAGGTGGAGACACATGCCTGCTCCATTGCAAGGCCCCCTGTGGCTTTCTTGCAGCTGCTTGGGCTGCCTGAGGCTGGCCACAGACAGGCGCTGCAGCTGTGGATGCTGTGGCGCCTGGCTTCTCACTCTGCCTGCCCCTCCCCAGACCCTACTTCTCTTTTCAGGGCTGGGGTGCAGGGGCTTCCTCAGGCAGCATTCGTCATCCTCATCTCTGGGCACTGCTGGTAGCACACCAGATGTAGCCTTTATATATTAAAGGTGCTAGCTTTTTCTTTTTCTTTTCCCATTTTCATTCTTTACCAAACTGAGTCCCTGAAGGGCAGGGCCAGCCACCTCTTAGACTATGCCCCTGGCCCAGCAGACTCTGCATCTGGCAGCCACTCCACAAATGCTCACTAGACACATTCACCTCCACACCTCTGTGTACAACTTGATTTCCAGTCTCATTTTTGAAGGGCCAGAATAGAGACATAAAGTAATTTGGGTTTTAGAACAGACAAGATTTAAAAGCTGAGGATATGCGCCTCTGACCTGACCCAATCACATCCTGCCTCTTCACTGAGCAGTCTTCGGTGTCCTGGGTATTCTGGGGCCAAAGAGCACTGTGTGGCCAGGGAGGCCCAGTTAGAGATGCCATAGGACATCTGAGTCCTCAGCTGATCTGGCAGAGGGAGCAGGGAGTCCGGCCTGTGGAGCCTGTAGGCCTGGGAGAGGCCCATGGAGGAGGTAGGACTGTGCTGGCTGTGGAGTGTTTGTAGGGTTCAGATAAGTGAGAGAGGCAGCAATGGCCTGGGCAGAGCCAGAGGGGTCCCGGGAAGACAGGCCAGTGGACGGCCAGGCGGTTGTAGCAAACGAGAAGCAGATGTGAGAGTTTTGTGGGGGTGAGTCTTGCCTGCAGAGAAATGAAATATTTTTTTTCAAGATAAAGGTAGTGGGGGGGGGGGGGGGGGGGACACGAGTCTGAGCCTTCTGAACGTGGTCAAAGCCAGCAAGCAGGTCCCCAGTGAAGATTACAGGACTCACGGTTTTGACATGGAGACTGCAGGGAAGCTGGTACCACCGGAGCTAGTTGGAAAGGGAATTGTGGCTATTTTTCTAAGAAACACCAATTAAAGATGTCAGATTTGAGGTAGAGAAACCTGGGTTTTAATCTGTCTTTCCCTTACCTGCTAGGGTAGTCTTGGGTAAGCTACTTAAGCACTTGGGGCTTCCGTCTTAGCACATATAAGATGGGAATGATAGTGAGTGCTCAGTGCTTGTCACAGAAGGTTCTTGAGACTGGAAGGAATGAGAGATACTGATGGTAGTGCTGGTGACACCAGGATTAAGTGATGGGAGCAGTGGATGGCCACAGGCTGACATGCAGATGAAAAGTGAAGTGTTAAACAGTGTTCCTTTTCTGATTGGACAATTAGGGGCCTGATAGCTCCTCTTGCAAAGACCTTTCATCTATAGTCCCAGCTTGACTGAGGGTTGGATTCAAGGCAGAGACGGGCCTACCTGTGTGGTCTGAGAAGGCCGCTGGAGAGCAGTGGGACACCGAGGGAGAGGTGCCTGGAGCCTCCATCAGAGTTCAAGAATAACTCTCAGGAGAGAAGTTGGCACTTGGGCTGAGAGGAGGCATTTGAGTGTGGGAGAGTAAGGAAAGTTCCAGAAGGGCTTGGGAGGGAGGAGGGAGGAGCAGCCAGATGGCAGGTGGTTCAGGCCTCGCTTAGCCCCCTAGGCCTTAGGCTGGGATCAAAGTGAGAGATGAGGCTCAGAAGGAGGGGCATCAGTTCCCAGCCCCTGATGCCAATTGCTGCTGGGTTCTCGGGCCTCACCGGAGTCGAGGTGGTGTCTTGCCTGGATGCACTGGATGGGACCAGTTCTGCATATGGCACTGGTAGAGCTCCTCAGGCTAAGGCAGGAATGCTTTCGTGCCTGGTTGATGAAACATGTGCTGTTGCCTCCCTCCCAGGACGGCCCCTCAGGTGAAGGCGTCTTGCCGGTGATGCTGAGCCCGCAGTCTTCCACCTTCCACCCCCTGCTTGCCATTGGTCTGCCCGTCTATGTCCTCCAGGTCTGATGTCCTACACGTCTTTGGGTTTGTTAGTAAGACTGTCACACAGCTTCCGCTTCAGGGGCTGGCACTGAGGTAGGCCTCGGGTGGAGATCCATTGGGTTGTTGCCTGGATGTTTGCAGCTTTCTAGAAAAGGTGGGTAAATGGGCAGAAAATAAAAGGATAAGACTAAAGCTCAAATTTGCTGTCATTGTAGCTCCTACTTGTAAATAAGGTGAGCATACTCTTTAAAATATTTTATATAAGAGAAATTCTAGTCACTTTCTTCTATGGGAAGTTAGTTTTAATGGGTGGAAAAATAGACTCACACAAATTAGTTTCCTTAAGTAAATGGTTAACCTGGGCATAGGTAGCTTGTGTGGTAATTCAGATTTGGATATAAAATAATGAAAGTATCTAGCTTATTAAATTTCTAACAGACCTAAATACAATATATATTTAAAAATCCATAGAAATAGAAATTGGGCTATTAACCAGTTAACTGCCATGCATCCAAAATGGAAACCTTCCCAACCACCACGATATTTTGAATTTAATTAAAAATATAATTTTGCAATGAATATTTTAAAAATAAATATATTACAATTCTGGTGTTCTTGAATATTTTCAGTTGAAAATTTTTATGAAAAATGACTTTTTAAATTGTTTATAGGTGCTTATGGTGTATAAAGGGTTAAACATTTTCCTTAATGTCAAAAATAAATTTTAACTAAAGCACTGATATGAGGTGGGAGTGGAGGTGGGAGCTCCCAGACTGCTGCAGTGGTGACATCCAGAAAGCCCCTTTAGTGCCTACTACATGCTGCCTGGTGTTCCCACTCACAAGATCACTCCTAGAGACATCAGGTAGGATACAAATAGCCAAAAGCTGGTCATTGAAGCCTTGAATCTAATGAGGTAGAACCATTTCTCTAAAATAGGGGTGTCGAACTCAATCAGAGAAGGGGTCAAAATCTAAAATCCAGCCTAAATCTTGGGCCGAATGGTTTACTGAACAGTCATAAACTGTCATTATGATGGAAACACAGCGGAGTGCAGTGATGACAGCGCGATGCGGGCCACATTGCAAGGCCTGGCGGGACGGATTCGGCCCGCGGGCCTTGTGTTTGACACATGTGCTCTAAAAGGAAGAGGTGGAATGGTTTTTAATTAAGATAAGTCAGAAGCACCTGGCTGGCCAGCCCTGCAGGTTATGCTGCTAGTTGGTGAGTGGCTGTGATGCTGCCTCCTGCAAGTGGTCCTGCACTGCCTCAGCCCCCGTTCTGACCTCCTCATTGCTCTGCTTGGTTTTGCAGGAGGTGCATCCTGCAGCCGGAGGGGCTGCTGGGCCTGAGGACACACAATGCACAGGCAGCACTGTCAACCTACAGGACCTGCAGTGAAAGCTGCCCTCTACTGGGGGACCCAAGGGCGGTGCCTCCCATCGGGTCCCCGTGAGACTCTGTTACATGGTCTTGCAGGCCTGGGTGAGAGCCTACTCAGTTTCTGCTCAGAAGGCCACCCAAGTTCTTCTGAGACTTTTGGGTGCACTCATTGAACATGTTTTTTCTGACATTCTATCAGGAACCAGTTAGGGGCTGTACTATTTAAAACTGCCTTGTTAAGCAAAGTGCTTCAGAGAGGCGAGGATTGCCTTCCGAGCAAAGCACACCCCTCTTCTGTACTTGTGCCTGTGTGTGCACATCCCTTGTCCCATTCATCTGAGCCATGGAGCACCAGTTGCAGTTATAAAAACAGATTTGTGCAGGAAATAGAGAACAGGTCCCCTAGTCAAATACAACTTGATCTGTAGTAAAACCAGAGGGGTCTTTCAGCTTCGGGGTTTTAGCATTTGCCTCGAGAGAGATCTAAATACCCTACTTTCCCTTTCTGAGAGCTATGTGACAGGCTGTTTCCCAGCCCTTTGAATGGTGCTTGTAGGGGGGTCGACTTCTGTCACTGTGGGGCAGAAGTGGGCTTCTCATCACAGGAAGCCGAATTCTCACCCATGTTCTGGCAGACCAGGCAGGCTGCTGGTGTGAGAGGCAATTATTGAGGGTGAAGTGGACACATCGGGGTCCCTGTTTGTGAGCCCTCTGTGTAGACCGAATTTTGAGCTCACAGTTTGGAGATGGTAGAATTAAAACATTCAAATAATTTTTCTAAATTCTGTATTTGGGTACTAATGTTTAATAGTAATTTGACGATGGTTTATAAAGTCATGTTCAGAATACTATAAATTATGTGCAGGACTATAATGATGGCATGTATATGTTCTTGTTGAGGTTGAAGATGTGCATATCATGTCACCACATATTTTAATGTTAATTCTGTCTTGCAAAAGGAGACGAGTTGATAACCTTGCACATATTTGTTAATTGGTTAGTGGACTGGACACGATCACTCAGAAATGCTGTGTTTGCCTTATGCCTTTTGAAGTGTGTGTTTATTAAGATGCTACTTTGGTTCTCAGACTTGGAATCATCCAAACTCTGCCCAATCTGTGTTTCTTTGTTCCCTAAGTTTTTGGACTTGGGCTCTTGGGAGTGACCCAGCATTCGATTGTGATTCCTCTCTGACCTATTCTGAGGTGCCATCCACTCCTGCTCAGTGCTTCTCCATCCGAAGGAATTTATGCCCCATTTATAAATGGTTCGTTCAGAACTCTATGCTGCTTCACAAACAATTTCTGTGCTCATGTGGTCCCTCAGCCCAGGTCCTCCAGAAATCCCCGCCCTCTCCAAGGAGCCAGGCCTGTCGGCCAGGGTGGCCGTACCTCACTGACCTCCCGAAGGAGGACGTGTTGCTGGACCTCTCTCCCGCACGTCCCCCAGTGAATGTCCACTACAAGGTGATTGGTACTGTTAGTCGGTTTTCTGGGCACTGAGGTCCCCTGTTGGCAGTGGACCCAACCCTAGTGCAAATGAATAAAAGTTTTTGTATAGTTATGCACTGAAGGCTTCGGTTGACTTATTTTAAGGAATTATGTAAGAGTGTTGACATCGCTTTTTCCTCCAGTCAGGAGTAATGACCCATCTGCCCAGCTTGCTGCTTGCTTTTCTTGTCATTGTGTTGGGGCTGGCCCCGCACTGCACCCCAGCGTGGACTTGGCTTGTCTCTTAAAGCAGTTGTTTTAGATGGGAGCCAAGATGGCCTTCTTCCCTCAAGCATTTGCTTGGGGTTAGTGATTAAGAGGAGTGCTGGCATTTCGAGATAGGGTCTACCTCCTTAAACAGCCCTTAGACACCAAAGAGTCATGGGTTTATTTCACATGAGCGAAGAAACATACAGCAGGAGACCACGAGGCGCACGGCGAGGGCTGCATTGGCCCTGACACAGCCCTGTCTGCTTCCCGCTGCCGTCCTCCCTGTGCGGTCAACCTTGGCAGCACCAGGAAGGCTAGGTGAAGAAGAACAGCTGCTCCTCCTTCTCCTTGTCCAGCAGCTCCTGCTCAGGCTCATCCTTGGTTTTCAGGGCCGGGGGCTCGGAGCGGGACACCAACTTTCTGCCTCTCTGTGGAGGAAGCGGACTCAGTAACCCCCTGCCTGTGGCCTCCGTGCACCAGAGGTGCTGCCTAGACATTTGTCCGGAGGCTGGGGACCAGTCTGTGGTCACTCTGGTCAGCCACAGGCGGAGGGCCGGAGTTGCTGAGCCAACTCAGAAGGGTGTCTGTCCAGCCTAAAGCCTGTGCTCTGGGGCAGCCCCTGGATGTGTGGGGGCCGAGTGCAGGACATACCTGAAAACAGATGGGAAATACTGCTACACCCAGGAAACCCATCTCTAGGGATTTCAGGAGACCCTGCAGTGACCATCATTCCCCATGGCGCAGAGTAGAGAGAGTGCTGGTCTACTGCAGGGAAAGCCCAGCGGCCCTGTCTGTCTGTCTGTCTGTCAGAGGTTATGTTCAGCCTCGGGCCTCCATTAGAGATCCTGCCCGGTCCTTGTGGGGTGATGTGGGGCCCAGCAATCAGTCAAGGGGACTCTCGATAGGTGGTGAGCTTGTTCTGAGGCAGGTTGTGTAGTGGGACTCCGGGGCTCTCCACAGGGCTAGGAGGGGTGACCAGGTGACTACTGATCAGGAATGTGTGCAGGGGAGCGGGCAGTCTTAGGGGAGGGCTTCTGGAGGAAGGCGAGGGTAGCCCTAAGGGGCAGTAGGCCTAGGAAGGGGAGACATGCTCTGTCCTCGCCTTGTTCTTAGGGCCAGGACCCCTATAGTAATATCTGCAAAGGATTCGGTGAACCAGACTCAGCTGCAGACCCTTTGCTTTTCCATGCCACACTGTGCTTGGACGTGGGACCTTTCCCCAGCAGCAGCTCACAAGACCCACCCTGCCCACCTTCTTCTTGATCTCGGCCTGGGCGCGGGCTTGGGCCCGTTGGAGACGCTCCTCTTGCAGCTGCTTCTGTATCCTGGCTTTCTCTTCCCGGAGCCTACGTGGCAGGGGCAACAAGAGATGCACTACGGACTGGAGAGGCCAGGGGAGGCTGTCAAATCCCCTCCCCAGCACCTTCCTACATAGCTCTCAGGCCGTGGCCCGCCCTCTTCTGAGGAAGCTCTCACTCCTCCCCGCCCTTTCCTTCCAAGGCAGGGCCTTGGTTCTGCCCTGCTCCTTGCGGGTCATCCAGCTCTGACTCCCCCATAGCCCCAGGAAGCCCAGGTGCTTAGGTCCTCATCCCCAGTCACTGGCCCATGTGCCTATGCTTCCCTACCGTCACCCTTGAAAGCCCAGACCTCAGGAGATTAGTAGTGTTGTCTTCTTTCTGTTTGTACTTGGAGTTCAAACCATTGCCCCGAGTCTACCCTGAGCAAGGTACCAAGGACACAGAGAAAGAGCTTATGGGAGCGGCAGATGGCCTTTTGCTGATGGCTGCCTTGGGGCTTTGCTCAGGAGTGAGTAAACCAGGCAGCCTGCAGGCCAGAGGAGTCATGTTCCCTGGAACTCACTCCACCCAGTGTCTGGGGAGTTCTGGTCCTCCCTCTCGGAGGATGGACCCACCCACACGCCCTGTGCCGAAGTCTGTGCCCCTCCCTGTCTGGGCTCTTTTCCTCCCATCCAGCCAGGAAAATGGCCCGTTTTTTGAGGCAAGGCTGTGCTAGCCACACCTCACTTTGGCTCCCTGACTCCACAACATCCTCCTCTCCACAAGCAGGGCTTCCCTTACTGAGGCCGAGTGTGGGTTCCCTCCGGTCCCCCCTGAGCCCTGGCCGCTGGCTTTCCCAGCTTGGAGAACCAGGGTCCTTTCCCCTTGTTTGGGAATTCTTGGAGGGCAAGACAGCAGGGGTGTGGAGGGCGGCCTGGGCCCTCACCTCTGGCGCCGCTCCTTTTCCTTGGCCTTCTCGGCCTGCTCGATCCTGATCGGGGGCACACGCTCCAGGTTCTCGAGCAGTTCATCCAGCTGGTGTTCGATGATGGTCAGCATCTGCACGGTGCCCAGGTTGGACTCCTGCTGGGGACCCACACATTGCCGGTACACATCCAGCACCTTGCGGTTGAGGCTCTCCAGCAGCTTGTCCTGTGAGGCGGGTAGTCCACTAGTGGGGTTGCTCGGACTTATGTCCACTCCCTCTCCATGGTCTGCCCTCACTGCAGCATGGCGGATCTCCCAAGGCCCTGCTCTACTCTGCCCAGGTGACACTTAGGAGCATGGGGAAAAACAACTGGACACCTGGACTTTCCTTGGTCAGAGCTGTGACACCCTCTTCCCCATTTGCTCTTTTGTGGTCAGCCAGATCTTGGCTTCCACTCGCCACTAGGGCTCATGCCTGTGCCTTGGCTCCTCTCCAGCTGCCTCAGTGTGTCCGCCAAGACCCATCCCCTTCCTCCTGGGAGCCCTCCCTCTGCTGCCCCTGCGCTGAACTCGGCGCCCACGGGACCATATCCTGTGACCTACTCTCTCTGTGGCCCTGGCCTGCTGAACTCCCCTCTCTGGGTGTGTCTGACATTCAGAAAACAGTTAACCCCACAGATCCATGAGGGGGCCTGTGGACTAAATGAGGAACAGCAGGCAAAAAGGCAAAAAGGCTTAAGCCAGGCACAGGGCACAGCTGGTGTCCAGTGATGACCAGCAAAAGGCGGAGACACACTGGCCTGCTCATTATGACATCCCATATACTTATCCCAGTGCCTGGCACACCATGGGTGCTCAATAGGAATATGGATGAATTAGGAAGCTGAGGCCTTCTGTGCCCTAAGAATCCTCTCACACTCTGGCCTGGGGATGTGCCTCTCTGGGTATATTATACATGCTTAAAAAGTCAGTCATATTTGTCCAATGAAAGAAAAAATGGGGGAGGTGTGTTGGGCAGATGAATAGCCATGGAGCAGAAACACACAGGGTGCCTTGGATTTGGGGACCAAGGGCCTTCTTCAGCAGGTGCCCCTTGGTCAGGTCCACAGAGCTGGAGGTGGTGGTGGGCCTGGCAGCCCCAGAGCATGGCTGAATCTCAGGCCTTAACTTTTCCCACTGTCAGAGCTCCAGGCACTGGACCTCCTCCCAGCAGGTTCCTGGAAGAGGGCCTCTCCTCCCCCGCTGCCAGCCTGTGGCCACCTGCATGCCTTCCATACCCACCACCTGCTGGCTGTTGTCCGGGGGACCTACCTCCTGTGCGCCCTTGTACTCGCCGAAATGGAAGACTCGGGCTTTGAGCTCCAGCTCAGCAGCTGTCTCCTCCTCTTTGCTGATGGATATCATCAGTGTGGTGATCCACTGCTTCAGCTGGTTGACCTCCCTATCCCTGGATGGGGGACCAGCAGGGCCTGCTCACCAGTGTGGCCTGGGCACTTCACCTCACTGAACCTGACCCCTCCTGCTGTTGTCCTGAGGGCTAAGGGACCGTGACTGCAAAGTATCTACATGCCTATGGTCAAAGGAACTGTGAGGTGCAGGGTAAAGTTTTTTAACAACTAACTAATAATAATAACAGAGGTTTTAGTATATTTACAAAGTTGCACAATCATTTCCATAATATAATTTTAGAATATTTTCATCACTCGGCTGTGTCTCAGAGGTGGTGGCCAGAGACGTTACATGTAGCCCATACATACACCCTACCTGTCAGGTCACCTGGGATGACAATGGGGAGCACCTCCTGGTATCAGACCCCTACTTCCCTCCAACTGAGAGTGCCCACTGCAGGAGCAGGTGCTTATAGGGTCTTAAAGAATACAAGATTGCATTTGGCTTTAACCTAGTTTTTAATATTTCCTTCACTTTCAATGCTTAACTAGTCAGTGTGATATTCTGCATGTCCTACAGCTGGCACAATGCTTCCCCTAGTTCAGTGTTTCCCAAACTTCTCTCATGATGAGAATCACCTGGTGGAGTTGTTAAACTACAGATTCCTGAATCCCAACTAAGAAGTGCTAACTAGAATTTTTGGGAACATATAGATAGGTAAAATTGTATACTTAACTAGTGCTCTAAGCTTAGATAAAAAGTATACAATTTTACCTATATGTTCCCAAAAATTCTAGTTAGCACTTCTTAGTTGGGATTCAGGAATCTGTAGTTTAACAACTCCACCAGGTGATTCTCATCATGAGAGAAGTTTGGGATACACTGCCCTAGGGGGAAGTTATCTCAATCACCTGAAGAAATAGAAACACAACAAAACACCACCACCACATCCACATAACAAAGGAGGACAGAGGTGAAGCAGCACTGTGCTATAAAATTGTTGGATCTCAATCTTTGTTTCTCAGTTAGATCCCATCTCTGATTTACAGAAAATGCAGAGGCACATGGGACATACTGTTCATTGTTGATCCTCAGACTGGCAAGCAAGTTTGTAAAAAATACAGAGTCCACACCTTGATGAGGACCTGCCCAATCAGAGACTTTTACAAGATTCCTGGGAGAGTTCAGTGCGCACACAGAGTCTGAGAACACTTTGCTGCCAGAAAAGTTACCTGGTTTCTTTTAAGTATTGGACTCTAGAGGACAGTAAGATGGAGAGGGAACCCATCAAAGGGATTTATTTATTTATTTAAACTAAATCTAAGATATATATATATATATATATATATATATATATATATATATATATATATATATATAAAATTGCTTTTTAGAGAGAGAGAGGAAGGGAGAAGGAGAGGAAAACATTGATGTGAGAGTGAGTCACCAATTGGCTGCTTCCTGCATGGCCCCCACTAGGGATCAAGCCCACAACCCAGGCATATGCTTTGACCAGAAATTGAACTGGCAACCTTTTGGTACATGGGATGATTCCCAACCAACTAAGCCACTCCAGTCATAGCAATGAAAAGAGATTTAAAGACAACCAATTGAGGAATGTGATCTTAAATTGAATATAATTCAAACTAACATTTTAAAAATACAATCACATATGGATTATGGATATTAAATATTAAAAATAGCTGTGTTTTTTTTAAAGATATAATGATGGTATTGAGGTAATGATAAAGAGACCTATCTTTTTAGAAATATCTACACTAATATTTATAGATGAAATGGTACCATGTCTGGGATTTGCTTAAAAATAGTAAGGAAGATTGGGGAAGTGGGAGGGTCTAGGTAAAAGGAGATTGGCTATGAGTTGATCAGTGTTGACAATGGTGATGGGATTGGGTTACTCATTATACTATTCTCTCTACTTTTATATCTGTTTTTAAGTTTGAAATTTTCTTAGAGCTATTGGCCTGAATTGGATAAGGCAGTGGTCAGCAAACTCATTAGTCAATAGAGCTGCAGTTTGCCGACCACTGGAATAAGATATAAGGGGTTTATTTTAAAGGTCACAAAAAAGGTGATTCATTTATAAATACCTGAGGACATATAACCAGAAAATTTATTAGACTGGTAGCAAAGAAAAAAAAATGCAAGCAAGCACCATGAAATGTAAATACCCTGTTTCCCCAAAAATAAGACAGTGTCTTATATTAATTTTTTTCTCCCAAAGTTGTGCTAGGTTTTATTTTCAGGGGATGTCTTATCTTTTCATGTGCTAGGTCTTATTTTCTGAGGATGTCCTATTTTCGGGGAAACATGGTAACAGTCATTCAAAAGACCAAACAAAAGAGAGTTACCATATTACTGCAGAAATAGCAGCAAAAAAGAACAAAATCAAAATAAACTATTTTGAAATAGAGGAAGACAGCAGCATAGGAAGTACTAGGAATCTGTCTCCCCACCTAGACAATTGCACTGGCAGAGTCAGTCTGATAAAACCATTTTAGAACTCTGGAGTAAGCCTGGAAAGCAATTGCAGTTAATTACAGTCCATTTCAACTCTGAGAAGAATAGCAGCTTCCCAGCCAAGTGGCAGGCGAGTTTCTGAAGTAGCTTGCATAGCCTGTGGGAGCTATGGTGGGCAAAAAGGACCCTGTCCACCAAATATTGGGCATCTGTGCTCTGATCACCGATTGGTGCTCCGAATCACAGAGGCGCACACAGGCAGCCAGTATTGTTGTACCTCCTCCATTGTTTTAAGTTCCTCCCCCTTGGCTGAAGTGACTTCCAAGGGATTTAAAGAGCTGGTGCTCTTCCCTTCCCCTCTTCATGTTTTGTTTATTGCTTTTCCCCCTTTTGAAAGGCAGACGCTAAAGATCAAGGACATTCAAAAACAAATATATATTGGGGAAACTATAAAGTGACTGCATGTTTAGGGAAAGGCTCAGAAAAAAACTAAAAAGACCACAAGTTTTACACCTCAGGCTCAACATAGAGACTGCCTACAACCTTCAAATAAAAACAGTAAGAACAAGAAACAAAACCATGGAGTAGGAAGAGATCTGATTTCTAGAGTTACCACATTATTACATTCCAGTGTTAAGTGTTCAACAACAAAAACCACACAAAGCACACACACACACAAACACAGAGTATGATGCACTTGGATTAAAAACCAAAACAAAACACACAAAAAAAACCCTGAAGTTGTTTCTAAGAAAACATGATGGTAGATATACTACAAAGACTTTAAAACAACTATCTTAAAAGATGTTCAAGGAACTAAAGGAAGATGTGGAGAAGTCAAGAAAACAATGTGTGAACAAAGTGGAAATATTAATAAAGAAATACCCTAAAAACTTGTGGAGCTGAAAGTACAATAACTGAAATGAAAAATTCACTAGCGATTCCAAGGCAGATTTGCTCAGGGAGAAGAAAGAATCAGCAACCTTTCAGATAGGACAATGAGGATTATCAAGGTGGAGGAAAAGAGAGACAAAAAGAGAAGAAAACAGAATCTAAGGAATCTGTGGAACATCAGAGGACCAATTTCAACACTTGAATATCCCAGAAGAAAAAGGAGAGAGGAAGGTGCAGAGAAAATATTTGAAGAAATAATGGCTGCAAACTTTCCAAATTGGATGAAAGATATGAATATAAACATTCAAGAAGCACAAGGAACTCCCACACTGAGACACATTATAATCAAACTGTCATAGGATAATCAAAAGCATCTGGAAAGCAGTAAGGGAGAAGCAAATCCTCACATATAAAAGATCTTTAATAGGTTGGGAGTGAATTCCTTGTTCCCAACAGACCTCACCTAGTTCCCCAACTGATCTTTCCCAGCCCAGCTCTCCCGGAGCCGGCATCAGCAGAATGCACCTGGAGTGAGAGGTTCTTAAGATGCCCTGCTCTGGCTGCAGAACTGCTCTATGGCGAGGATGGACCAGTCTACCTATATGATCTACTCCCAGGCCACTCCTGGGTCCCCATGACCCTCAACTTCCCTACCCAACAGGACACATCTCACCAGAGCCAGGCACCAACTTCAAATGGAGCTTTCCAGAAAACAGAAGTCAGGGAAGGGCCAGGGCTAGGACAGGCAGGGGCGGGGCCCACAGGCCAGCTGCCAGTGGCTGAGGAGGTCCCAGGATGACTACGAATGATAGAGCCCGCCTCCTCACTGGCTAGGGTGGCCCCACTCAACACTTACATGCGGATCTGGGTGTTTTTCAGAGTGAAGCTCAGCTCCTCCAAGGCCTCCTCCATCTCCTGTGTGTTCTGGATCAGTGAGAGGTTCTGCTCCTCCAGGTTTGTAAAGACTTCCAGGAGTTGCTGGGGGTCCTTGAAGTACAGCTCCAGCCCCTGCAACCAGAGCCGTGTGTGTGTGTGTGTGTGTGTGTGTGTGTGTGTGTGTGTAGCGGGGAGGCAGGGGGCCTCCAGGAGCGAGGGGACTCCATGAAGTATAGGGCTAGACCTTGCAACCAGGGCTGTGGGGAGAAAGGGGAGGAGAGGCGAGAGCCCCCCAGCAGTGCAGAGGCAAGGGGACCTGGCTCCCGCAGACCCTGCCAAGAGTGGGGCCACTGACCTCCCCATCACTGTCTGGGTCGTCTTCCTTGTCAGGAGAGCTGGGCCTGTGGAGAGATGTGGGTTTAGGGCACCAGGGCCCAGCCTGGGCCATTGTACCCCGTCTCAGTGGTGTAGATTCCTGGTATTTCCACAGCATCTCCTCTCCAACCCCATATCCCTTATGTCCCTCCCTCGTCCCCTTGTCCATCACACAAGTTACCCAGGTGGTGGCACCAGGTTCCCCTTGGTCCCCCAGCTGTCACACAGCAACGGGGGGAGAGGGGAGGTCGTTTCAAAATTCAATTAACTCTCAAAATTCAATTAATCTCTCTCTAGTTAGAATAAAACTCGGCCTCCACTCACAAGCTGTGGGGCTACCCTCCCAACCCTTACCTCCCCCTTGTCCAAGGTTACTCTGCTCCTGCCCTGCCAGCTCCCTTCCAGGCTCTCTAGGTGCCGACTCCACCTCAGGTCCTTGGCACCTGCGGCTCCCATAAGGCATGAACCGTGATTCATAAAGATGAACGTGAGCTTGCAAATTGGTAGTGCTTGGCTCCCCTTCAGCCTGAGAAGTATCAGTTTGGTATTTGGGAGGTTGAGTGTAGAGAACATCTAATGGGAGACACTCATAGGTGCCTGCAGCCCAAGAAACTGGGAAAAGAACCATGGAAGGGGTGGCCAGGCCGGGATAGAGAAGAAAGGACAGAGGACAGAGCACATAAAGGGATGAGCGGAAGAGACAGACCCCGAGAGGGAGAGTTGCCCATTCTCCTCATCTCCCCAACAATCACCCTCATCCAAGCTTCCACAAGAAAGCATAGGAGACTATTTTAGTGACTTTGGGATTGGCAAAGATTTCTTAAGTAGGACACAAAATGCACCAACCATAAAAGTAAATATTGGTAAACTGGACTCAAAAGATTTAGAGTATTTTTAAAAATATATATTTTATTGAGTTTTTACAGAGAGGAAGGGAGAGGGATAGAAAGCTAGAAACACTGATCAGCTGCCTCTTGCACACCCCCTACTGGGGATGTGCCTGCAACCAAGGTACATGCCCTTGACTGGAATTGAACCCGGGACCTTTCAGTCCGCAGGCCGACACTCTATCCACTGAGCCAAACCGGTTTTGGCAAGATTATTAAGAGAGACTGGATGAAGATACTTATACTACACTTATTACATAAAGGCCCGGCATCCAGGCTATATAAAGTGCTACTAGAAAACCAGGAAAAAAAACCCCAAAAAACAAAAAAACAAGGCTGGCGATCCAAGAAAAATGTACAAAAATTGAACACTTTTCACAAAGGAGGACATATGAATGGCCATCATTTTTCATCATGAAAATGTCACAGAAGTCATGAGCTATCACCTCACGCTTGCTTTAGCTCTGTCTTGAGTTTCTGTATTCTGAAAAAGAAGGGATTCTGCCAGCCTACTGCCTTTGGACTCACAGCTCTGCTTCCTTTGGTCTGCAGCCCGCCAGCCTGCCTGCAGGCTGTGGATTCGCCAGGCCCCCCCCACCCCCAACTGCATGCGCCAATCAAACTCCCTCTCCTTTGCCCTGCCAGCCCCCTGCTCTGGCTCCCACACGACTCTCCAGGCCCTCATCCTTCTGGTGCAAGGTGGTCCAGACTTTGTGGGACAGGTGAGACCTGGCGGTGGCCCTGGCACTGGGAAGACAAATGCCAGGCAGCCCTGTGGTGCAGAGTTTGTGGCCTGCTCCGTATTTACATCTTGTGAAGGTCACCCCAGCCAGCATCCAGAGGCCAGGGGCTCCGCAGACACCAGGTCGCTGGAACCCTGGCTACGGAGGCCCCCTGGCGATACTGTGAACGGAGAAGTGGTGAGATGTGAGGGTTCGCTCCTTGTGAAAGGAAGGCGGGGCATAAGAAAACCAATCGCCTTTGCTTACGTGGAGGTTGAATCATAAGGGCATGCCCGTACCCTTTGACCTGCACAGCAACTTCATATGGTTCAGCGTACTATCTGCTTAAAAATGGCTGAAAGGACTTGCAGGAAACAGTACAACTCACCACCAGCTGCCTGTGGCTTCCGGGCCGACAGCCTGGTGGGAGGTGCACAGGAAGTGAGGCGTTGAGATTTCTCAGTTTAGCGAGAGCTGTGATTTCTGTGAGCATTTCGGGGAGGAGGGAGGAGAGACTAGGTGACCCAGCAGCTAAGCACATGAACCAGGTGGGGTGGGTGGGGGGACAGCTCCAGCCTTGCCAGCAAAGGAGTGGAGAGACAGGTTTGGACTGGTACATGGACCGACGTGGGGTTTCTGTTTGAACCTCACCGTGTTTCTTAAGAGAATTCAAAGCGACTGTCACACTGGAATCTGGGTAATTTAGAAAGAAGTCTAGATGTCTGGCTTCTCTTGAACAGCTCTGGAGCTCAGGCCCTTGGGCCAGCACTCCCCGGCCACAGAGGACTAGCAGGGGGCATGTGCCATCCTGTTCCCTGTGCCCATCTGGCTGCCCTCATCTGTTCACATTTGACTAGTCTATTAGCACCCAAGTGGGCCACCCCAGGCTTACCAATAGCACATTCACCGAATCAGGGAGATACAAACCTTTCTTTAGAAAACCTCTTGATTTTCCAGGTTCAGTCAGATTATGTACCCTGCTCTTACTCTCCCTCCTCAGAGTCTGGGCCTATTCGGGGTGCCCCTGGCCAGGAGCCATTGGGGAGCACCACCCACCAGGCTCCAGCCACTTTTGCAGCTCCCCCAGCCCACTCACCCTTTGGAGTCCGGCCCAGCCTGATGGTCGTGACGGTGATGGCTGGGGCTGGTCAGCGCCTGCCCCATCCGGATCACCTGCAGCACTCTCCAGGGCTTCTTCCCGTCTGGAGGAAGCAGACCAGGAATTCCTATTTGCCCCAACCCAGGACGGGGCCCCTCCAGCCTGGGGCAGCCACGTACCTTTGTAGCCCATCTTGCCCTTGGTCCCTGATCCTACAGAAAGCAAGGGAGAGGTTCCTGATGGCTTCGCCTGGAACCAGGCCTGAGGCAACATTGCTTGGGGGCTCAGGGTTCCCCCGGACCCCTCAGTGGCAGAAGAAGGCAGGTGCATAGGAGAAAGCCAGCCCCATTTCCCCAAGCAGGTGCTTGTGCTGAGCCACGGGTGGCCGAGGGGAGGCTGCTGCCCCAGCTGGCGCTCTGCAGGGTGTGGAAGCAGCCAGTCCCTCGGCCTGGGCACAGGGTTAGAAGGACCCAGGGAACTCTCTTTTCAGCTACCTTTGTCACTTGGTGTCGACTGAGCGATCTCCCTGGCCCTGGCGATTTCCCTGGCTTGTCTGATAGCCAATTGCTTCTTCTCTTGTTCTTCCAACCAGTCCTTGGGTGACAGCTTGTACAGGAAGTCCTTGCAGACCTTGTAATGTTGCAGAGTGTCTTCAAATCTGGAGATTTCGCTGAGCCAGGGGAGGGGACAGGCGAGGTCAGGCTCTGCCCACTGGGAAGCCCCTCCAGGGAGGACCCCAATGTGCCCTGGTCAAGAAGGGTGGGCACAGAGCACTGTTGTGCCAGGGAGAGGACACCCACCTTGCAGGAGCTAATGTGGGTTATACCTCCCAGAGCGACAGCCCTCAGGGACTGTCTTGCCCCTCCCAGGGTGGAGCCCAGGAGCCTCAGACCCATGTGAGCCCCGTGTCCTGGTGGTGTGGCCTCCGGAAAGTCAGCGAATCTCTCCTGGCCTCAGTCACCTCATCTGTAAGATGGGCAGCAGCCTGTAGGGTTTTGAAGCCCTGAGCTGTTTCGAGCTCAGTGAAAACGATGAGCTTTGTGTTGTGGGGAAGCACCCTTTGGCCAGGGGAGAAGTGATGAAGGGAAATGTGGGCAGGCCAGCCCAGGCCAAGTTTACCTCTGACCTTATATTTAAACAAACAAACAAACAAAAACAATACACATACACACAAACACACACAAACAAAAGAGTAATATGCTAATTAGACCAAAGACCTTCCAGATGTCCTTCCGGGGACTTGGCTGGCTGGCCTGCAAACACCCCCAGGCCCTCTCTAGGCCTCCCCCTGCCTCCGAGCAGAGACCCCCACCCCAATGTGGGTGTGGCTGGTCTGCAACCCCCCCTCCACACACACCCAGGCCCCTTGCCTAGGCCAACTCCATCTCCCAAGGAGACCCAAACCCTAACCCAGGACCTCCTTCAGGGCAGACCAGCCAGCCCCCACCCATGCACCAGGACTCTATCTATACTAATAAAAGAGTAATTGCTAATTAGACCAGATGTCCTCCCAGACAAAGCCATGGTGGTGGGGCCAAGGCAGAGGCAGTTAGGGGTGATTAGGACAGTAGGGGAAAGCAGTTAGTGTGATCAGACTGGCAGAGGAGAGCACTTAGGGGGATCAGGCTGGCAGGGGAGAGCAGTTAGGGGCATCAGGCTAGAGGGCAGGGATAGTTAGGGGGATCAGGTCAGCAGGGGAGAGCAGTTAGGGGGATCAGGCCAGAAGGCAGGCGAGTGGCTAGGAGCGAGAAGGATGTCCGATTGCCATTTTAGGCCTGATCCTGCAGGAATTGATTCTCCTCTAAACTGGCAGTCGGATATTCCCCAAGGGATCCCAGATTAGAGAGGGTGCAGGCTGGTTGAGGGACAACCCCCTCCTGTGCACAAATTTCATGCACTAGGCCTCCAGTCTGTCTGTCTGTCTGTCTATCTATCATCTACCTATCTATCTATCTATCTATCTATCTATCTATCTATCTATCTTTAGTGATTTCAGAGAGGAAGGGAGAGTGAAAGAGAAATAGAAACATCAATGATGAGAGAGCATCATTGATTGGTCAAGCCCTGGCTGGGAATTGAACCATGACCTCCTGGTTCAACCACTGAGCCACGCCCACCAGGCAGCCTCTGATCTTACCTTTTTTTTTTTTTTAATTCAGTTTTTACAGAGAGGAAGAGAGGATAGAAAGCTAGAAACATTGATCAGCTTCCTCTTGCACCCCCCCTCCTGGGGATGTGCCCATAGTACAGACCCTTGACCAGAATCAAGCCTGGGACCTTTCAGTCAGCAGGCTGATGCTCCATCCACTGAGCCAAACCGGTTTCGACTGACCTTACCTTTTGATATTCATGATCTGGGTGGTCAGATCTCGAATTTCAGTGATCTTCTCTATCTTCACTTTGGTCTCCTTCTCTGCCCTGAGGGTAAGGTGGGGCAGGGAGCCAGTCTCAGACTGTTAAGAAGCCAAACTGCTCTCAGGTTGGACTGAAGGCGGGGGAGCTACTAGGAGCCTGGTTTGGGGTCCAGGGTGGAAGCGGGGGCTGAGGCTGGGTGCAGGCTAGGTCATGTGGTTTGCACAGGCCCAGGGGACCCTGGAGGTATGGCCAACCAGCCCCTCTGGCCACAGGCTCACTCTTTCAGGGCCTGCACCGAGCTGCGGTCATTCTCCCTGAGGAACTCATCGAACAGGGCCGAATCCTTCTCCAGGGACTTCTCAGCCTTCTCCAGCTCCGCCTCCTCTTTAGTTGCCAGCATCTCTAGCCGCTGGATCTCGCTCCGCTTCATATCCAGGGCATACTGGTGGCCACCAGAGCAGGGATTACACTCCCCACCGGACAGCTCACCCAGGTCCCCCTCATGGGAGCAGACGGGCCTACCTGAAGGAGGAACATTTGCCGCTTCTGTTGGATGTACTTTTGTATGCTGTCAGAATCCTCTTTCTTTTCTGCAAGGAGAGGAGGGAGGCATCTGGGGGTGGGCAGTGGGAGAGAGACTCGGGTGTGGCTGAGGATGGATGCACAGAAAGAGGGGCTGGTCAGCTGCTCCTGGTGCAATGCAGCGCCATCATGGGGGCGGGGGGGCTCTGCTGACAGGTCACACCTCCATGCCTGCAGCAGGTCCAGGTGGGAAGAGCCTCTCTTCCTGTCGTGCTCCTCACACCCAGAATGAGACTCTGGAGACCACTACCCTGGCAGTTTCACCCAACTGGACTTCATAACAGAAGGCCTGTTGCCAGGACCTCAGAGAAAATGTGGCAGGATGATCTCAACTGGGGGTGCCCTAAGCCTGCAGGGCCCAACTTGGGCAGCAGCTAAGTCTATACTGCCATGCCAAAACCAGTTTGGCTCAGTGGATGGAGCGTCAGCTTGTGGACTGAAAGGTCCTGGGTTCGATTTCAGTCAAGGGCATGTACCTTAGCTGCGGGCACATTCCCAGTAGGGTGTGTGCAGGAGGCAGCTGATTGATGTTTCTCTCTCATTGATATTTCTGACTCTCTATCCCTCTCCCTTTCTCTCTGGAAAAAAAAAATCAATAAAACATATATATTTTTAAAAAGTCTACACTGCCAGGGTTCCCCAGGTGGGAGGACATGAGGGGGGCTCCTGGATGACCTTCCAGAGGACAAGCAGAGAGGCAGCATGGTGAGCCACAGGCTGTGGGGCTTCTTTCCTTGGCCTTTCTGGAAAGGAAGACCTAGGCCCTCCCCAGCTTTGGAGAGCCCAGGGACTGTGGGAAGGACTGTGGAACCACGTCTTGTCCCTTCAATCCTCTCCTTTCCGAAAGCTGGTGTGCTGTAGAGGTCCTGCTGTAGGTCTAGATGCCTGGCAGCGAGCCCACTCGGTCCCTGCCTCCTGGTCCACCCTGGGGAGGTCCCTGCCCTCAAGGAGACCCAGCTCCTCACTGGAAGCCAAAGTCTTTTGTGCAAATACCCTGGTCCAGGCTTCCCCATCCAGGTGCCACCTGCCTCTCCTAGGTCTTAGGAATAGAGGGCGAAGGCAGAAAGAAAGCACATGCCGTGCTGCTCCCCCCGCGCAGAGCTTGGCACACAATTGCTGAAGCACCTTTGTACCCCAAAGAGCAAGCCACGGAGTCAGGGTGGAGACTGGGGTCTCCTGATGTGCACAGTGTATTCATATCCATTCACATCCAGGACACCCGTGGGTCCCGGGGTTCCAGAACGGTCTGATCCCAACTATTACTTTCTAGCTTAGTGATATTACACTTTATCACCTGGGTTGGGGGGATATTAATGCGTTCTCAGTACTGAAGATTTCCTACTGAGTTACAAAAACAACAGCCGCACATGCACGCGCGTGCGCACACACACACTCACACACACACACACACACACACACACACACACACACACACAGTTCTTTCTCACTATGTGCAGTGCCCAACCATGAGGTTGCTACCCGACATCAGCCAGGAGAGGAGGCTGCAGTAGGAAGGAGTTAGCGAACTCGGCCAGGGTGGTGCCAGCATTGAGATCCGATCCCAGGCAACCTAGTTCCGCACTGACTCCCTGCTAAAGGCCCACGTTTATACAGCCTGCGCTCATCGTGCCTCGTCAGCACTCAGAGGGCACGCGGCGCTGGGGCCCAGAGGCTTTTGGATTTGCACTCCATCCGGGACAGATCTTTGTGGGGGACAGATTTTTGTGGCTCCGAAGGCAGGGGTCGGACAGGAGAGGCCTCCGCCCCCACTGCACCGCAGCCCCTCCTCTGCAGCACTGCCCTCCCAGGGAGGCACAGACCTGCTGGCGGGGAGGGAGCAGCAGTACCTTTGGTCATGGCCAGCTTCCAGGCGGTGTGGTCCTCCTGGAAGGCGCTCGTCTGCTGGGCCTCGGCCAGGGCACGCGCCTCCTGGTCGTCCGCCCGGTCCTGCAGCTGCAGCTCTCGCAGCAGGCTGGTGTGCTTGGCCAGCCCTTTGGAGGAGGTGGTCATCTTCTGGTGCAACCGTAGCACCTTCTTCTTCTGCCGCTCCTGGGGGCGGGCGGGTCAGGGGGGGTCTCCCAGGCCCAGCCTCCACACAACCTCCTTCCCCACTCCCCGGGCCCAGTTGCTGCCTCCTGTGTTGCCCCGTGCCACAGTCGTATGGACTTGAGGTGGGGCGCACTTAGGCAGGCAGGGAGGGGGTGCCCAGGTGCCAGGCGCAGGAAAGACTTGGATCTGTGTGTGTGTGTTGGGGGGGGGGGGGGAGCCCACGCCTGCCCCGTTTCAGAGGGAGCGGGCAGGGCTGGCCTCTGGAGAGCCAGGGGCAGGAGGGCGGCCAGGTGTGCCCAGGCTGCCTGCCAGGTGGTGTGCGCTCTAGATCAGTAGAGAAGAGGCACGCTCGCTAAAAGATGACTCGTGGTTCATCTGAAATTCACACTTAAACTTGTATTGTGATTTGCCACGTCCAACACCCCAAGGTTCAGGGAAATTAGATCTGAGTTTCCAAAAGAAACTCGAAAACCCAGGTTTGGTCTGCAAACGTGTCAGCCAGTGTCGGGGCCACGCTGTCACGGGGTTCTGCGTCTCCCCACCTCTTCTCCACCTGCGCTGCCCTGTGGCCCCAGCCTTTCACTCCGGGGGGACCCAGGATGGGAGGGGGGTTGGGGTCCCTTCTTCGCAGAGGCCTCGTTTAGATCTCTGGCTTCGGGGGTGCCCTGGCTCTTCTGTTCGGACCCCGGGGATGTCCACACCCCTCATGGGCTGGGCTGGGACCGGAGAGGCTCCTGTCAACTCTTCATGTGGCCTTTCCTGGGTAGGTTCTATTGTATTTCCTGCTGGGCCTGGGAGGTACAAAACCCAGTTCAGTCTCTAAAGAACGCTGCATAGGGAAAAGCTAGCTGTGGCAGGACCTGGTGTGAGCCCTGAATAACAACAAAATCGGGAAAAGGTCACCCTCTAGAATCCCAGCGGCAGAAGACCTGTGTGTAGAAGATATTGGGTAGCTGCTTTTGATCATGCTGAGGTTGGGGGGCTCTGTGGGGCGTGGGGAGGAGTGTGAGGTTGGGGGGCTCTGTGGGGCAGGTGGGGGAGGAGTGTGAGGTTGGGGGGCTCTGTGGGGCAGGTGGGGGAGGAGTGTGAGGTTGGGGGGCTCTGTGGGGCAGGTGGGGGAGTGGTGTGAGGTTGGGGGGCTCTGTGGGGCAGGTGGGGGAGGGGTGTGAGGTTGGGGGGCTCTGTGGGGCAGGTGGGGGAGGGGTGTGAGGTTGGGGGGCTCTGTGGGGCAGGTGGGGGAGGGGTGTGAGGTTGGGGGGCTCTGTGGGGCAGGTGGGGGAGGGTGTGAGGTTGGGGGGCTCTGTGGGGCAGGTGGGGGAGGAGTGTGAGGTTGGGGAGCTCTCCTGGGGTGTGGGGAGGGGTGTGAGGTTGCAGGGGCTCTTGGAGGAAGGCGGAGGTAGCGCCGAAGCAGGGCCACGCTGGCAGAAGAAAAGGGAATTCTGCACTGGTGAGCTAAGTCAAGGTCAGAGAAGGTCTCGGCATGTGTTTGCAGTATTTCCCTACTCTGGAGGCCTCGGGGAAGGGTGAGCTGCTCAGTGTGGCTTTTCATGAGCTTCCTTCTAGGGCATGAGTGGGTGCACAGCATGGCACGAGTCGGGGGGACACTGACGGACGGTGGCCTTCCCAGAGTCTCTAAGCCAGAGGTCTGGGGTGTCGGTACTGGTTGGAGTTGCAGTGGGAGCCACAGCCCTACGCAATCTCAGACTCTGAGCCCTGAAGTGGGGTGGACAGGGCCAGCCCAGGAGGGAGCCCGAGACACTGGCCATGAGCGTATGACCGGAAACATGGCCTGTGCTGGCCACTTCCCAGGGAAGATGCACACCTGGTGCTCTCCCCGAGCCTCACTGCGGCGAGGCTTGCTCGCGTTGGCCGGCCGTGCTGTGGCAGGGTGCATGTGAGTGGGGTTGGGGACAGCTGTCTGGGCATATGAGCTTTTGGGATTGGGGGGCAATAGAGACTATGCTGGGGTGGAGACAAGGCACAGCCTGGGAGTCAGGACTGGCCCCGGGACTCCCAGGCACTGCTGAGGGGCATGCAATGTGCATGTGCACATGTGTGCGTGCCTGTGTGCATATCTGGCCTCTAAGAATTCCAACCAGGTGACTGTGCAAGGCCAGAGCAGCTGTCGGGAGGGAGAAGGGGAGATTTCCCCGGGGGAGGTGAGAGGGTCCCTGACTTCTGAGATGGGCCTTGAAGGACAGGAAAAGCCTCAGAAGGGGGTGGCTTCTTCCATGAGATGCCACAGCAGCTCCAGGAGCCCAGCCTGACAAAGGCCCGGGCACAATGGTGATGAAACTGGGTGACAGCGGGACAGGTCAGAGCCCTGAGAGCCAGGGGGAGTTTCCCGCTGATTTTGTAGGAAGTGGTGGGCCCGTCTGAGAGCGACCTGGTTACAGTGCTCTTCGGAAATCCGGCGGCTGCTGCTGTGTGAGGAGAGAAAGCGACAGGGCAGCTGCATACTCACTGAGTGAAACTTATTCCGCTCCTGATCTCTGAGCAGGAAGAAATCCACGTTCCCAGACATATGGAAAGGATTAGATGAACGGTCCGGAATAATCACAGACACTGGGGAGGGAAATACCTCATTGGAGAGACGAGCTAGCTCTTCCGAGCTGAGGTCTGTGCCTCTGGGGTCCCAGCACCCTCCCAGCCCAGCCTAGGGAGCTTCCGTGAAAGCATGAGCAAGTGGCCCGTGTTCTCTTGGGCCCGGCTGTGCCTGAATCCACCCCTGGGCCTTCCAGCTCCCTTAACTCAACCTAGTTGGTGTTGGGCTTCTGTTCCTGGCCCCTGAGAGAGACCCGGTGAACACAGCTCCTCCTGCCTCAGGCATCTGCTATGTCCCTGGCCCTCTGTCCTCTCTCATTTAACGTCTCAGGAACTCCTACTCTGCAGAGGGGGGAAGCGAGAGCCTGCTGCCTCCAGTGCTGAGGCGCCTGTCAGTGGGAATTGAGCACTCTAGGTGAATATGCGCTGTCCTTGCAGGAGTCTCCACCAGTCACCCCACCCCCTCATCACCAAAGGAAGACTGGGCTTGGGGGTGGGTAAGGGCAAAATGGCTGAGGTGGGGACTTCCAAGGACCCAATTCTGCTACCCCCACCCTCAAGGCTTAGGGAGAGGTTCCTACAGATCAGCTCAGAGCGTGTCAGGGAGGACAGAAGCCAAAAGGACCTAAACAAAGGACTTAAAAATATGGTTGCTGCAGAAACAGGTTTGGCTCAGTGGATAGAGCATCGGCCTGCAGACTGAAGGGTCCCGGGTTCGATTCCGGTCAGGGGCATGTACCTTGGTTGCGGGCACATCCCCAATGGGGGGGGGTGTAAGAGGCAGCTGGTCGATGATTCTCTCATCGATGTTTCTAACTCTCTATCCCTCTCTCTTCCTCTCTGTAAAAAATCAATAAAATATATTAAAAAGAAAAAAAAATATGGCTGCTTTCCCTTCTGCCCTTGATAGAAAAGAAGCAGGGCTCATTGGAAACAAAACAAAACATTCCTGAAAGTGAAAAGAAAATGAGATAAAAATAAAAACCAACTCCGCTTTGAATTCGCTGCTGGTAACATTTTTGAGGGTGTTTTCTTCTAGTACTTTTCAGCATGCAATTTTAGTAATTCCACATATTCCTTTCAAAAGGACACTTTACAATCGGCAGTTCCCTGTGAAGTTACTCATTCTGTGTGGACCTTGTACGCAAACATTGAGGACTGCAGTGACACGCCAGGGTGCCATCAGGGTGCACTCGCCATGGGATGTGTAGCAATTCCTAGCACCCCAACATCCTGAGGACATCACGTCCACCTCTGGCCGGTTCTTGGGAACTCATTTTCCAAAGGGAGACTAGAGCCAAAGGCTGTAAGCAGTTTTCAGGCTTCGGAAATGTGCTGACCTGCCCTCTGGATGGAGGTCTATCTCATTTTGCAGCCCCATCAGCAAAAGCAGGGCATTGTTAAAGCGGTTCAAAGTCATGATCGTCTCAAAATACCTCTGCACAAGACACTTATTCCCAAGAGGAAAGGTGCCGCACAGAGGGGAAGCCTGGCAGGCTCCACGTCACGCAAGCGCCCGAAGTGAGCGTTGGCAGGAGAGAGCGAGGCTGGCACTCTCTCCGAAGGGAGCCCAGCACTTCGCTCAGACATTCCTGCCTGGGACGCCTCATCTGCAGTCCTTCCTGAGGAGGGGTCGGAAAAGCCCAAAGTCACGGGCCTTTGTACTATTCTTTCAACTTTCCTGCAAGACTGAAGTCCTGTCAAAACACAGAGTTGAAAAAAGTGAGCTACGCTCAGAATGGGAAGGTCAAAGGTTATCTGCTCCTTGGCCCACGGCCGGGAGGGAGACAGAAGGGCCTCCAGTCAGTTTGCAGCCTGGCTCCTGAGGAGGGAGCAGGGCCTGCACCCCAACCTCTGCTTCTCATGTCACACCTTCTCCTCCTGCCCCTCCTGCTTTCCTCTTAGAAGGACCCTTGTGATGACACTGAGCAGATGGGGTATCTGGATAGTCCCAGGTCATCTCCCCATCTCCAGACCCTTCACTTAATCACATCAGCCAAGTCCCTTTGCCATATAAGCGAACCTAGTCTCAGGCGTGGGAATTCAGATGCAGACATCTCTGGGGGTCCCTCGTCAGTCCACCCCAGTCCCCGCTATCAGACCTCTCTATCCCTAGGTTGCTAAGACTTTTGTTCCAAATGGGTTTTAATTTTATCAAATACTTATACTGCAGCTACTGAAATGATCATATAATTCTCTCTCTCATTCTCTTATGGGGTGTGACTGGTTTATAAACGTTAAACTAATTGCATTTCTGGGATGATGTACTTCAAATGATTGCCATTCTTGGTGGCGGGCTCATCTTCACATTAACGCACCGATAGTCTCCACAGAAATACTAAACATCCCGTACTCATTTGACTGCAGATGCATCTTACTATTATTTGTAATAGCTAAAACCCACAGAAACAACCCAAATGTTCATCAGTTCTAGAGAGAACAACACATGGTTGGCACATGCGCGCAGCAGAATACGCATAGTGACAGAGAAGGGGCGCCTGCTGTGTGTGTCTCACAGACGTGATGTCCAGTAAAGAAAGCCAGATCAAAAGAGTGCTGAGGGGTTCCAGATACATGAGGCCCGAGAGCGAATAAAATGATTCCCTGATAGCAGAGTCCCTGAAGGAGAGCCCCCTTTGGGGGAAAGAGAACTGAGCAGATGAAAATGTTCTAGATGGTGAATGGGTGGAGGGTAAGAAGTTGTATACATCTGTCAGATTTTACAAACTGGCCCTAGCCGCTGTGGCCCAGTTGATTGGAACGTCTTCCTGTACACCAAAAGGTGGAGGGTTCGATTCCCAGTCAGAGCATATACCCAGGTTGTGGGTTCCATCCCCAGCCCATGCTGGAGACAGCCAATCGATGTTTCTCTCTCACATTGATGTCTATCTCTCTCTCCCCACTTCCTCTCTAAAAAGCAATAAAACTAAAAAAAAAAATTATCAAACTGTATACTTAAGATTTGCTCCTTTCACTGTATATTAATTATATCTCAATGAAGAAACAAAACAAATCCAAAACCCAGGATGCTCACCCTTATGTGAGGGGACAAGCGCCCATAAGCAGAAGAAACTATTGGGTGCATGGCTGAGGGGGATCTGTGATGGAGGGTCAAGTGGCTAACATCTGAACCTACCATTGTAGCATGGCCCCCAGGGAGGCAGCTGGGGGTGTGGGCTTCTTATGAAAGGGGGTAGGAAGCACACAGCCCACCCAGGAAGGAGTCTGTGAACAACGAGGGACATGGATCCATCCTCTCAAACGTCTAGTGTCCAATTAAAAGAAATTTGGGGAATAGAGATGTTCCTGTCATTATAACGACAGCACCAGGAAGCAGAGCCATCGCAAGGACATTCTACAGGATAAATAACACCATTTTTTCAACAACTCAAGGCACAGAAAACATAAGGTCATAGGGGAGTGGCTGTGCTAGATTAAGAGCAACCGAAGATATACTGATTTCATTTGAATCTCGATGAAAACAAATCTTCCGGAGGGAGACATTCCTTAGATAATTGGGTAAATCTGATGATAACTTCATTGTGGGCTTGTAAGAAAATGTTCCTTTTTTTAAAAAAAAAATGCACATTGAGGTACATAGGGATGAAATGACTCATCTGGATTTTACTTTAAAATACATGGTATCCCATCCCCCCCACCCCCTCCTGAAAATGTAGATACACTTTAACAGCTGATAGCTCAATTTTGAAAATGACATGTATTTAATAAACACTGCCTTTATAATCATTCAAAGTGTGTATATGCATTTTTTGGGACACCCTATATTTTGTCAAAGACTGAAAAGGAAAGGAGCAAAGGGATAGATGAAGCAAAAGTGGCAAAATCTCGCCCACTGCCCAAACTGGTGACAGGCATGTGAGTTCACTGGGCTTTAGTCTCTGCCTGTGGGCAGGTTGGGATCTCATTTAAAAAATATATATTTTTATTGATTTCAGAGAGGAAGGGAGAGGGAGAGAGAGATAGAAACATCAATGAGGAGAATCACTGATGGGCTGCCTCCTGCACGCCACCCACTGGGGATTGAGCCCAAAACCAGGGCATGTGCCCTTGACTGAAATCGAACTTGGGACCCTTCAGTCTGCAGACAGATGCTCTTTCCATTGAGCCAAACCAGCTTGGGTGGGATTTTAATTATTAAAAGAAAGAGGAAATGGGATCTGAGGGGTGGAAGCTGGCCTGTGAAGGACAGGTGCAGGGAACATGCTCACATCTGCACACCTCTGCAGGAAGACAGGACAGGCCTGTAAGCCAGGAGTCCTGGGGGGTGGGTGGGAGCAGTACAGAAACCAGGGGGAGTCCTGGAAGCCAGAGTGACAGAGCAGGGACTCAGAGGACGAGGCGTATGCAGCTAGCTGCCTACCCTTCTTCTTCCTAATAGATGCAGCCGTGTGCCTAGCTGAAGAGCTACCCTCTCAGCCTCCCTTGCAGATCCTAATGGCTCTGGGACTCCCCCCGCCCCTCTCCCCCAAACAAAAGTGGTCAGAAATTGTTGGGTGGAGATTCTGGGAAGGATCTTCTCCCAGGGAGGGCTAATGTGGCAGGTGGGCCGTTGTGCCCTTCTCTTCCATCCTTCTCCCTGTCCAGAACGCGATGTGAAGGCTCCATCTGCAGCAGCCAGTTCGTGACCATGTGACAACCTTGCGGTGGAAAGCCCTCCAGATAAAGGCGGTGGAAGAGAAAGACTTAGGATACCGTCACCTGGGTGACTTTGTAGACCTGCTATTGGTGGAGCCTTGTGGAGCTGTGGACTGCTTCCCACACTCCCATTCCTGCAGGAGCATACCCCACTTTATGCTTCTACTACTTCAGGTCTCAGAAGCCCTTTTCCTCACGGAAACAGGAGCATGGCCTCTGCCCTCCACACGGAAGCTCAGGTCTGAAGGCACCTGCAGCTGAGGGAGAGCGCCCCCACCACCTGGGACTTCAGCTCCCGGCTCCAGAGGTACCTTTGTCTTTTTTCTTAGACTTCTTTCTTTTGTCTTCAGGGACTGAAGGAGAGCTCTCATCTGTGGAGTCCAGGCTGTTCTCTGGGGAGACACAAAAGTGAGGGCCACAGGAAATGACATGTTTTGTGATAGCTGTGACGCAGCCTGAGGCTGGGGAGAGACCAGACATGCTTTAGTGTGGAGAGCGGCTACAGCGTTCGGACAGGTTCAAGCCTGGGACTAATGAGAGGGCACAGTCCTCTCGTGGCAAAGCCACGTGCAAGTCCCAGCACAATTACAGCCAGAGGCTATGGTTGTAAGCTTGACCTGATGGTCCCAATCTGTAGCCCCACGTGGCTGAGTGATATGGGCTGCAGGAGGTGCAGCAAGTAAACAAAGCTTGATCAGGTGCATGTGACTGAGCAGATTTGAAACCCCCGAGAACATTGTAAACATCTTGACCACGCCCTTACTTTGCCTTGTGGAATGGGGCTATAAAAGAAAGACTCGGCTTGCAGGCCATGGCGCTATCGCTTCATCAGAGAGGAGCAGCCTACCTACCCCAGCTTTCTTCTTGTCTGTCTTTTCTCCATCCTTCACCGCCCCCTCTCAGGTTCAGCCATGGCCTTGCCCGCTCTGCACACTTTAGGGCTGCAGTCCCAGCATCCTCACCTGTCTGCTGAGTGGACTTGGCAAGCCACTTAGCTTCTCTGAGCCTCAGTTTCACATCTCAGATAATCATGCTGACTTTGCTGGGAGGTTGTAAGGATCGCGCAAGAAAATGGCCACAGAAGTTCCTAGCACACGCGCCTGGCACACAGAAGGTGCCTTTCCTTGCATACCCTTCCATTTGTCCCCGAAGAGCAGCACGGGGTTACCCAGGGAGGCCACGGGCCCTAAGCGTCTCCTTCCTGCCTGGCCCGTGCTCTTGCTGTGAGCTGACCAGGTTCTTCCATCAGGGCTGTACCCTCAGAGATTCCCATTTCCTTGTTCTCTCTTCCACTGACACCCACAGGGAAGGAGTTACGTGGCCCCACTCTTCCTTCAACCCCAACTCGGGAACCTTTTGTAGCTTGGAGATTCCAGGTTATGCCTGCCTGGAGGGCAGCTGGCCTGAGGGCAGAGGGGTGGGGGCTGCGGGAGAGGGTAGAGGTGTGCTTTGGTGGAAAGCTCAGGGAGCTGGTCCTCTTGGACCGGTGTGGGGGAGGGGGCGCTGGGGTGATGAAGGGAAAAGGAAGGCCTGGGAGATAAGTGGTATACCCCAAGGGCGAGGCCACGAGACAATCTCTGTTGTTTAAGTCACCAGTCTGTGGTGGCACTTTGTCCTGGCAACCTTAGGACTCTGGTACACGGGGTTTCTAAGGAACCTGGCAAACTGTGATTTCTGCCTCCTGGCTGACTTAGAATCTTCTGAACCCTGGATTAACTCCAGGCCTCCCTGTCCCAGGCTCCCTAGGCTGCCATTGGGCCCGGAGAGAGCCCATGCCAGCTGGGCACTGGGCACTTACTGGTGTTCGCCATGTCCTTGGAGACCATCGTAGACAGGATGGGACGTTCCTGAAGAGGAACAAGGGCTTGCTGCAAAACCGGACCTCAGCTAACGGAGGTTCCAACCTGGGGAATGACACAGTGTTTGAGCCAGATGGTCTCCAGGCCCTCAGCCTCCCTCTGCCCGCCTGGGTGGCTGATAACAGCTGGCATTTACTGAGGGCTCACCATGTGGCCAACACCCGCAGCTCCCTCTCTTCCCAGCCCGCACCCCATCCCCTACCCTCTCTAACTCGTTAGAACACACCAGCCATGCTCTGCCCAAGGTCTTTGCATTTGCTGCCTCCTCAGCCAAATCTGTCCTCCCACACACTTCCGAGCTGAGCTCACAGGTCACCCCTTCAGAGGAAGGCTTCTAAAGTGGGTTCTTTACCCGCATCCCCAGGGGACCTCACTTCATTTCCTTCTCTGCAGTCACCCACTGTCTGTTTATCGCTTTAAAGAAAGTCAGCTTATTGCCCTTAGAATTAAGCTCCACAAGAACAAGGGTTCTTTTCTGGTCTGTAGCTCAGGTGCTTATATCAAAGCGCCTGGCACGCCCTTAACACTGAATGTCTTTTCATTTTGCGAAGGAAGAAACAAGGTAGAGATCCGGAGAGGTGTCCTAAGTCACCCAGCCCAAAATCCCTTGGCTCCGAAGCCTGAGCCCTTCCAGCCACAGCCCTGCCCGGCTCTCACGGACAGGAGCCCGGAGAGGTCCGGGTCAGCTGGACCTGGTCTCCCCTCCCCAGCCCGGCGGCGGCCGGCGGGGACCTCGGACAGAAGGGTGTCTGGGTGAGCCATGAAGCAAGTCTGGCAACAAGGAAGGAGGGGCGGGGAGCCTTGCAGAAGGGGTCCTGCGCCTTGGCCCGGAGCTCACCCTGACCCCGCGTGCCCCCCATCCAGCCCGGGCGCACCCACCAGCCTCGCGCAGGGGCTGGATCCTAAGCTTCGGCGCCTCGGTTCCAAGGCTCTGAGCGCGCCGGCCTTTGGTTTACGTTGCCACAGCAACCATTCTCCTGGCCACCGGGGCCGTGACGTCACAAAAGCCGCGGAGGAGGCGGGCCGCGGGGTGGGGTAAGGTCGGATGAAGCGCAGACTCCCACCACTTCACTCCCAGGGGCGCCACCAGGTGGGTGCCGGGCCCAGGGTGGGGTCTGGTGACCAGGGGTGTCCTTCCTCTGTCCTTCATGATGCTCACTGTCCTCCGGCTCTCTCTCATCCCCCGGTCCTTTGACTCCAAGTGTGCCTTCGTGGTCCTTTCTGAAGGGTGGCCCTCACTTTCTCCAGGGTCCGTCCTTCAAGTGCAGTCCTGGGACCTGCAGCTTCAGAAACGCTGGGGACTCCGTCAGAGAGGCAGATGTTCTCCGGCTCTGTCCGCAGGAGCTCTGGGCGGAGCCAGCATCTGAGTCCTACAAGTCCTCCTCCCCTCCCTAGGACTTCCGAGCTAAGGCAGGGAGCCACTGCCCCAGAGGAAGGTGAGACACAGAGTGACAAGCTCCATCAGTAAGCAGAGGGGAGGAGCCCAGGGGATCAAGAGCTGGGATCCAGTTTATATCGCCCAGATCCACCAGCTGTTGAGCTACAGGCACCAGGGCAGTGGTTCCCAACCTTTTTGTGGCCATGCCCCACCTAAACATCTCTAAATCCTGATGCCCACCTCCTCCTGCGACATACAATTCTTATTATTAAAAAAGTAAGCTCCTATTCACGTGGAGGAAGCCTAAAAGGCCATGAACTTGGTCTAAACAAGCTTCTAAAGAACATGGCATCCATGAAAGAGAAAAAAAGAATGGAAGGACAGTTGAAGTACTGATGAAGAAATCTCTAAGAAATTGTTAGGAAAAATAATATGAAGTGATAGGAAAAAAATAGCAAATAAAGTTTCAAAACATATAACAGAGAACTGAAATGCATAAGTATGTTACAATATATATTTATATACTGTATATGAAGACCCCAGAACCATAAGAAATGCAAAAAAATTCACTGTTAATAACTCATTCTCTAATTGCCCCCCTTTAAAAACCAAATTGTCCCTGTGGGGCATGTGCCCCATAGGGTCACCAGATTTTCCCCTTGCATCTAAGGGGCTTATGGATAGATAAAGGCTCTTTGGAGTTGGGGACACAGGGTTCTGTCTAAGGACATTTAGGGGTCTCTGGAGTAGTCTGCAGGCTGGTAATGTGGTGCCAGTGCGAATACTAGCCTCTCCTCTCTCTGCCCAAGGCAGGTGGTGTGGGTGGGGAGACCGGTCGTGGGGTGGGGCCTGTGGCCACAGGGTGGGGTGAGGGGGGAGAGCCAGGGTGGCAGTGTGGAGGGGCTCCTGGAGGTGGGAGGAGTGGGGATGCCTGAATCAGCACCGGAGGACAGCGTCCCACTGGCAGTGACAGCAGCCACAATGGGCTTTGTACAGGGAGGAAGGAAGTTTTATTGTGTTAAGCCACATATGTGATTTGTGCATGTGCATGTGCGTGCATATGTGCGTGGGGGAGTGTTTATTACAGCAGCCAGTGTTAATATACCCTAAACAGACAAGTGTCTCCTCTAACTCCCAGGAAAGAGGCTCCTTACATTGTCAGCCAAAGTCCTCAGTGATCTAGCCCCTGACTGTGTCTAGTCTGGCCTCCCTTCTAACTGTCACAGACGAATTTTTTAGTTAGAATTCAGCAAGTATTATACTTTGTTAACTAGTGACTGGGGTAGGAAAGCAAACAGTTTTGAAATGATTTGTCTCAAGCACCAGAAGTTCTGATGAGACTCAGGAATCTGGAAAAGAGGTAACACAGAGAGAGAAAAGCAGAAAGTTTATGGACCGTTGTGCATTTCCCATGAGCCCTTCCATGGCCTTCTGTGTGCCAGGTGCTGCTCTCTGCGCTGCAGCCCATTTAACACAGACCACTCAGGGCAGCAGGTCCTGTTATCACCATCGCCTTCACACGAGGGAGGAGACTGAGTCACTGGGAGGTTGACAGATGTGCCCAGCGGAGCCAGGGGCTCCAGAGACAGGATTCGCTGGCAGGGGAGTTCATCTTTGCTCTTAAACACACACTGCCTCTCACCAGGAATTGCTCTATAATTTTATATAATTATTTAAAACAATTATGCATATACTTTGAAAAATGCCCAAGAAATCCCGAGGTGCAGTTCACAATAAGACATGTTCTCTGGTCAGTGTGTTTCTGTCTTTAGTTTGGCTGTGAGTTATTTAGAAGGTTAGAAAGAAAACCATCTAGAAAATGTGTCCTCCTGTTTTCTACACTGAAGACTGACTGACACTCATAAGACAGGCAAGAGAGCATGATGGCTAAGAGGAGGGGCAGTGGCATCAGACCTGGCTGGGTCCAAATCCCAGCTCTGTCTCTCACTGGCTATGGGACTTTGGGCAAGTTATTTAACTGCTCTGGGCCTCACTTCCCTCACCTAGAAAGTGGAAATATCAATAATGACCTGGGAGGGACCTGGTGTGGTTAACACAGAGCCTGGCATCTATTGGGCCTCAAATAACGCTTGCCTGCTAATATGATATTATGGCCCGAGGGGTTGTTAACTAGAGTCACCATCCTGTACATTACACCCCAGGACTTATTTATTTTATAACTAGAATTTTGTACCTTTTGAACCTCTTTATCCATTTTGCTTCTCTCCCAACTCCTACCTCCGACTTTTCTCTGCATTTGTGAGTTTTTTGTTGTTGTAGTTGTTGTTGTGTTTTGTTTTAGGTTTCACACATAAGTGAGATCATACAGTTTTTGTCTTTCTTTGGTGACTTACTCCACTTAGCACTCAGGTCCATCCATGTCACAAATGGCAATATTTCCTTCTTTTTTACTTGGCAAAGAAGCTGAGTGGATAAACAAAGCTGAGTACATATTTTCCAAAGAAGGTACACAAGTGGCTGGTAAGCACATGAAAGATGCCCAACTTCACTGATCTTTAGGAAAACGCAAGTCAAAACCACAAGGAGGTGCCACTTCATACCCACTAGAATGGCTATCATAAAAAAGAGACGTAACTAGTTGGTGAGGGTGTGAAAAAATTGGAGTCCTCATGCACAGCTGGTGAGAATGCAAAACAGTGCATTCGCTTTGGAAAACAGTCTGGCAGGTCCTCACCCAGTTAAACATCGAGTTACCATATGATCCAGCAATTTCACTCCTAGGTATGTATCCAAGAAAGATGAAGCATATGTCCACACAAAAACTTGTACATGAATATTCATGGCAGCGTTCTTCATAATAGCCGAGAAGTAGAGACAACTGAAATCTCCAGAAGTGGGAGAGTGGCTAAACAAAAGGTGGCATGCCCATACAATGTAATGTTACTCGGCGATAAGAAGAAATGAAGCCTTGATAAACGCCAGACCACAGATGAACCTTGGAAACACTAAGTGAAAAAAGACAGTCATAAAAGACCCCATATCTCTGATTCTCATTTATATGAAATACCCAGAATAAGCAAATTCATAGAGACTGAAAGCACATTAGGGGTTGCCAGGGGCTGGAGATCGAGTGATGTTTGGGATAAGGTGGAGGTGACAGTTAAGGGTTATGTAGTTTTTCTTTTTGGGCGATGAAAGTATCTAAAATTAGATTATCATACCCAGCCAGCATGGCCCAGTGTTTGAGCCTAGGCCTATGAACCAGGAGGTCATGGTTTGATTCTGGTCAGGGCACGTGCCCAGGTTGTGGGCTCGATTCCCAATGTGGGGCATGCAATTCTCATCATTGATGTTTCTATCTCTCCCTCGCCCTTCCTCTCTCTGAAACCAATAAAAATATATTTAAAATTAGATTATGGTGATGTTGGCACAATTCTTTACTAAATGCATATTAAATGGGTAAGATTTTGCCAAAACCCGTTTGGCTCAATGGATAGAGCGTCAGCTTGGGGACTGAAAGGTCCCAGGTTCGATTCTGGTCAAGAACATGTACCTTGGTTGTGGGCATATCCCCAGTAGAGGGTGTGCAAGAGGCAGCTGATCGATGACTTTCTCTCATCGATGTTTCTAGCTCTCTATCTCTCTTCCTTCCTCTGTACAAAATCAATAAAATATATTAAAAGAAAATAAAAAAATAAATGGGTAAGATTTTTTGGTGTGTGAATTGTAGCTCAATAAATACACTAAAAAGAAGAAATGCTCTCCTGTGGCTAAGAGATTGAAATGTATTCATTGGATTTGCCAAATAGAAAACTGTTAGCAGGTGGGTGAGAGAAGTTTCAGGAAGTACTGGGGGTGGGGAAAGTGTGGATGAGTGATGAGAAAGATGAGACATGAGGGTCTTGGCTAAGATCCTATCTTGCCCCCTTAAAGGCGAGACTGGCACTGACCCACAGTGTGGAGACTAGGTCATCAAAGCCAGACCCAATCCATGGCCCAGGGGTCAGATGGCGAGGCTTGAGGGATACAGCACACAGGGTGGGAAAGTTGCATTAGCCTTGAACCAGTGGTGGTGCTCCAGTGACTGGGCTCCACAGGCTTGGGGGTGGGGTGGGGTGGGAGTCCCAGGATGTTATGGCACTGTGGTCAGCCAGAAAGAGGGGCTGAGACTAGACTATGCTTCAGGGCATAGAGAAACAGAGGACGAAGGGAGGGAGGGAGACAGGAAGGGAGAGAAGGAGGGAGGAAGGGAGGAAACGGGGAGGAAGAGGGGAAGATGGATGGACCACGGTGCTGAGGAGGCCAGGGATAGGGCCCAGGTATGAGGGGAAGGACATGCCTTCCACTGTGACAGGAGGTTGAGTGTCACCTCTGGACTGTGCCCCATGGGAGGGTCTCACTTAGCTTCAGGAGCCCAGGATAAGGAACTTCTCGACAATAGTTCCTAACATCATTTAGGTTGCATTTTGATGCAAGAAACCAAGTTCCACAGGAAGCGACTTAGATGATAAGGCAATATCACCTCAGATAACGAGAGCATCCCCAGAGCACTGCTTGTCACGTTTGCCGAGCAAACATACTGTTTGTGCGCGCCTGAACCAACCCAGCATGGGGATGGGAAGGCTGTGGGAGAGCTTGCCTCGGGGCGCATGGCCCCAGGGACAAGGGCAGGTGCCTGGACACCATCAGTTGTGGAAAGGAGGAGATGGGGCGATTCAGATGGACGATGGCTCGGTCCCCAATGGCATCTGCTATACCCATTGCTCTCCCTTTCAAAACACCTTCCCCATGGGGCATCTGTGAGTCCCGAGGCAGGGCTGCGGCCTTGCCCATTGCCACCCTGGCATCTAGCACGGAGGCACATGGCACGGGCTGCCTGTGGATGCCCAGGAGGTCCCCATACGTGCATCTACACTGCAGTGTCAGCTCTGCGTGGTAGGACTGTGGGTTCTTTTTCCCCCCCTGCTGGTCTCTATTTGGGTCAAGGAAGTTGTAGAAATGTATTATTTCTGTAAAAAACAAAATGGTTTAAAAGTAGAAGACGCTTCTGTGGCACAGGTACCCGGGCAATGTCAAGGGGCTGACAAGGCTCGTGGGCCTGGCCTCTCTCCTTGGCTCCTCACCCCTTCTGCTCAGAGTCCACTCCGAGGTGAACTCCGAGGGCACTGGCCTCTAGCCTCCTCCCTCCTCTTTGCCTGGCTTGTCCCAGCCCCTTTTACATCTCAGCTTAGAAATTGTTTGCTCACTTGGCCGTCCTTGGCCCCTAAGTCTGGGCGATATGTCCCCTTAGTGTTCTGTGAGCGCTGTGGCCATTTCACAAGGGCCTCTGTGGGGGTGTCACCTCCGCGGCCCTGTGGGTCCCGTTAGGACAGGAACTGTCCCGTGACCCCTTGACCCCAGTGCTTTGTGGAGGGGCTAGCACACAGAAAGTGCTTCACGGATATTAGTCAGATGAGTCCAGGGGTAGTGGATGGTGAATGGATAGGGACTAGAGAAAGAAATATTTACACACAAGGATGGAAATTCCAGTGGAGGGATGTGTGGACGGGTAACTGGGTGGAGAGGGAGCGTGTGAATGGCTGAGTTATATGTGGTGGATGGATGGTGGGCCTGCAATGGACGGTGAATGGGTGTTGTGCCTAGATGATGTATGATGGATGGGCAGGCTATAGGTGTGGGTAGGGTGGGTGAGCGAATGGGGAATGGGGGAATGGGTGAGTGCGCTGTTTGAATCCACCACGGGGTGTCGCCCTGCACCAGTTTGAGTACTGGGCCCTGGTGAACACTGTTTCTGACCAAAGTGGACTTTAAAAAGAGGAACCTTTTGTCCCAGGCAGCGGTGAAAGGTTCCCTGGTGACGCAGGCTTGTAATCAAGTTGAAAAGACGCTGCGCAGCGGGCTCACGTCAAAGTGAGACCTGCAAACAGCATTTCCACGACCTTGGCTCTGTTCATGGGCTCCAGGGCTGGGGCTGGGGGACTGGGCGCTGAGCGCGGGGTCAGGAGTCCTCTGGGCTCCTGCGCGCTGCGGGCGCTGAGGCAGCCACATCTCCTATGTTGCAGGGAGAGGTTGGGGTGGTAGGGTTAAGGATGGGGAGGTCTCAAAGCCTAAGCAGTTCCTTTGGCCAGAAGCACATGCCCTCCCTCGGCCTGATTTCCAACTTCATTGGGCAAGCTCCATCCTATCTCAAAACTCCAACCCCACCGCAGCCCTTGGCTCCATCAGAATTTGAATTTATTTGGAATCTTGACTCAGGCTCACCTTTTGAACCCCATCCTCCCCAAACACTAATCCAAGGCCCCTTTACTCCCACTCTGCTGGGCCTTTTGGTGCAAATGCCGCTCCTAAACCAAACCCCAGTCTTCTAACTCCAACTACAGGACCTCTCCAACCAATAGCAGTCACACCTCACTCAGCCCGGTGTGAGCCAACTCCATGCCCACCATGGACTCATACACTTCAAAACACTGCTTTTAAAAAGATGGACAGGAAACGCACTCATAACCTGTGGGTGGTTTTTTTTTTTTTAATTTAATTTTATTGATTTTTTTTAACAGAGAGGAAGGGAGAGGAGAGAGATAGAGACCTAGAAACATCGATGAAAGAGAGACATTGGCCAGCTGCCTCCTGCACACCCCACACCAGGGATGTGCCCGCAACCAATGTACATGCCCTTGACCGGAATCGAACCTGGGACCTTCCAGTCCGCAGACCGACTCTCTATCCACTGAGCCAAACCGCTTTTGGCAATACCTGTGGGTGTTAATGTCCCAGTGAAACAAATAAGGTTGGCCACAGTGTCTCCCTTCACCAGCCACCGTGTCCTGCCCGCAGTCTCTTCAGAACTCTCAGCGTTGCAGCTGGACCTGCGTCCTTTCACTAACGGATCATCCTTTCCTGCGCCCTGCTTTTCAGACAATGCTGCTTCATAAAACTTCTCAGGTGGCCTTCGTGAGGCTATGGCAATGGTCCGGGAGAAGGCGGGTCCTTGCTGCTGGGCAGGGAGGGAGCAGGGTACGGAGTGAAAAGTGGCCTAGTCCCAGATACACTGTGAGGGACTCGCTGGGTATAGGCCCTGAGGTGAAGAAGCTTGTGAGGCTGAGCACCTGGGAGGGCCCGGAGCAGTTGGGAGAGAGCGCAGGGCTCTGGAAGTGCTCTCGCTGCCAGGCCCCTGGGGCCTGCTTGTCACGCAGCAGGACTCCAGCTCACCGATGCATTCCCATGTGGAGGACTCAGATCTAGGTCATTTGTTCAGTCATTCATCCACCCAGCAGATGTTTATTGGGCTCCTGTTCTGTGCCAGGAATGAGGAAGGAGCTGGGGGCATGAGATGGTCTCTGTCCCCGTGGAGTTACAACCCAACAGGGGAGAGGAGGCTAATCTGATGAAGGAATGAAACACAGTGAGTGAGAAAGGACAGGACAGGAGGCCCTGTCTGAGCTGCTGGCCTCGCCCTGACTGCGGAGGAAATGGGAGGCATTGGGGGTGGGGGTGGGGAAGACCTTCCTTCACCTCCCACAGTCCAGCATGGGCCTGGAGAGGGCAAGGACGAGAGGAGGAAGGTCCGAGGTGTGTGCAGTGGAGGGCTGCAGTGAAGGAGGGCAGCGAGGCCTTTTTGAGGAGGAAAGCTGAGGGGGAGCTGGCCTGGCGTGATCAGGGTGAAGCTGGGTAGGTGGGCAAAGCCTGTGTGGACGCCCAGAGGCTGGGAAGCCCTGGGCCAGCTTGAGGAACTGCATCGGTGCCAGCGTTTGCACTGAGAGATACCACTCCAACACGGAGTGTTCAAACATGACCACTGGGCTTGCTCACAGTTCTGTGGATGCGCAGTTTGGTCTTTGTTCTGCCAAGTGGGTCTCAGGCTGGGCTCAACTGAATGCACCGGCACGTCTGAGGTCGCCTGGCAGGTGGGCTGGAGGTGGGGACCCCTGGAGGTCTTGAGTGAGAGGCCTGTGTCTACTCCCCAGAGCTGGCCTGAGCCTGCCCCACGCAGCAGAGCAGGGGTGTGAGAGAAAGCTGCGAGGCCTGGTGAGCCCCAGGCTCAGAGCGGCACAGGGACACTGATGGTGCTGTCTGAGGACCAAGGTGAGCCACAGCTGGCTGTCTCAGGGTGGGGGAAGGAGCAGGCAGTCCCCACGTCTGGCCAGGAGGAGCTGTGGGGATGGCAGCTGCGCTGCATGCACCGTGGCCAGGGAGCTGGAGCCGAGAGCTGGGTTGCGGTGTGGCCACAGGGGTTGGACTCTCCGTGTGGTTCCCAGTGCAAGGGGGAACCGGTTAAGTGGGGAGGCTTAATCTAATGAAAATCCCCAAAAGCCGGCTGGATTGACGTGGACAGGAGTTGACGTGGGAAGAGGTGCTGCTCTGTCTGAGGTTGAGAGAGGGGTGACTTGGAGCAGCCCCAGGAAGCGTGGAGGTGAGAGGCAGGAAGAGCCTCTGCTGGACTAGGCACCAGGCCACTAGGCCACTGCTCGGCCAAAGGATCGGAGGGCGTGTGTGGGCGACTTCTCAGGTTTCTGGGCCTCAGCGTTCCCTGCCCAGACAACTGGGAGCCTGGCCCTCCCCAAGGGACCTGTGCCATGGGTGTGCTCCTCAGGCCGGGAGAGGCAGGGGTCTGTTAGCGGGGGCTGGTTGCTGTGTGCAGAGCTTGTACTTAGCCGTGGGGGTCATGCACGTTGGAGCGAGGCCCACAGCTCTGGATGAGCTGGGGTGAGGAGATAAGGGTGCCCTGGGTTCCACAACTATTAGGGAGTAACTGAGGTGTGGTTGTGTCTGAGAGGAACCCACATGGAGACAGCAGACAGGTGGCTGAAAGAAAAGACTGGGATTCAGAGAGCAATCCTGCAGGAGATAGGAATTTGGAAGTCACTGGCAAAGCCGCAGAATAAAAGCCACAAACACCGATGACGGCGCTTGGGAAAGGCCTGTCCCAGGCCATTGTACAGTACCAGCACACAAGTGTGTGCTGAGTAAGTGATTCATGGCAGTGAGGGGAAGAAATTCTCCCCATTCCCCCCTCCTCCGCCCCCCACACCTGCTGACCTACACTGCACCACCTGCACCGGCTCCTTGGCAGACTGTGCTCTGGCCACACTGCCCTTCTCTTCGTCTGTCTCACCTCAGGGCCTTTGCACGTGCCTGGCTCTCAGCTAGGGCTGCTCTCCTGGGACTCTCAGCCTGGCTAAGTGCTATCATCCTTCGGGCCTCCACTCACATGCCTGTCTTGACATGCCTGTCTTGACATCCCAGTCTAGCTATGCCTCCCACTGCCTCTCCTTATCTCCTTATGTCTTCATTCATGTTACAAGAAGTTCCCTTCCCGACAGTTTTTTATCTAAGTGTTGAGAGCAGAGGGGCTGTGTTGGTTTTGCTCGCTGCCCTCTGCCCAGCACCCAGAGGAGAGCCTGGGAAGTCCTTGGTGTCTCCTTGATGCCCTTCCTTGCCCTTTTCCTCTGATCCTCAGGGTCCCAAAGCCCAAGGAGACAGGTAGGTCCTCCCTAGCCTCTGATCTCTCAGTTCCCCAAGAGTATGCCTTCCTTCCTCCTGTTCCTCCCTCCCTCCGACTCTGTCCACTGAGGCGTCCTGGGCACCGCACCTGTGTGCTCAGGCAGTGCAGGGGCTTGGGGGTCCTTTTAGGTGGCCCTGGTCAGGCCATGCTCCATCTCTGGACTTCTGTGTCATTATCAGTAAAATGGAAGCAAAAACAGGCAAAGATGAAGCATTGAGCCAGAGGAGGGAAAAGGCAGAGAGGGGGCGAGTCTGCCCAGGTCCCAGGGGACGCAGACCAGACAGGCTGGGGAGCTGGCCATCTGGGGTGTGATATGCAGGCGGAGAGGAGAAGCAAGGGCATTCCCCAATTCTCTTGTCTGTAACCCAAGGTAAGGAATCCATCGTCTGTCTCTAGTGCACGCCTGAAAGGAAGGTGTCACAGAACAGTACTCACCTTGCCATCTTCTGTGAACTCTGGGAGTTTCTCTCCTTTCCTTTTCTCTGATTTTTGTTTTTAACAATGCTGACTGCACTTTACTAAGTGGATTCCAGGACCCCCTCTGGGTTACACCTTGGTGTTGGCAGTAGCAATAAAGAGATCTGGCCAATGACTGTCAGAAAGCACATCACCCAGGCCTGGCTGTGCCCTGCCCCACATCCCTCCCCTGAGCTTAATGGGGTGGGGGAGGTGACAGGTATCACCTGTCTTCCTCCATCCACCCCAGCTGAGCTCTGCCTCTGTTTTCTGTTTTATCCTCAGAATATTCCACTATCATCCCATATAACACACCTTGAAGATGACACACCCAGGATGCCCTGGCACAGATGGGCCAGCTAGGAAAATATTCACGTCTGGATAGAGAGTTCGCCCCAGCCAAGGCCCCTATGCCCAGCCACCCCACTGCTCTGGGCCCAGCTGTGGATCCAGTAACGGGAGGAAGGGGCACCTCACACCGCCAGCGCTGCTCCAACGTGTAGGTATTGTGAACGTCAGCCCTGCCCACACACCTGTGGTGGAGCATGGGTTGGCCCCTGGGAACCTGCTATCTCCACCCCACCTCACCTTGTCTCTTTCTTCACCACAGCTTTGCATGTATATACACTGAGTGGCCAGATTATTATGATCTCTGAACGAATTATAATCTGGCCACTCAGTGTGTGTGTGTGTGTGTGTGTGTGTGTGTGTGTGTGTATTAGAATTAGTGCATGCGTGGGGTCGAGCCAGCCTGGTCAGGTTGGCCGGCCTGCCTGCTGGTCAAACTCCTGGTTGAGGGTACAATTTGCATATTAGCCTTTTATTATATAGGATATACACTGAGTGGCCAGATTATTATGCATTCAGTGTGTGTGTGTGTGTGTGTGTGTGTGTGTGCGTGTTGTGTGTATACTTTTTTTTTTCCTCTCAAAGAGCCACTATGAAGGAAACAAAACATCTTTCTCGCCCACATCCAAGCCACTGGCTGGTTCCGAGCCTCTGCCATCCATATGATCCAGGCCTCGTAAGTCTACACTTGCCACCCCCTCTTCTGCCCCCTGCTGTGTTCTAGAGGCCCCTTGAGTCTCCCTCGGGTCTGGTTTGGTTTGACTGATAGGAGGCTCTGGCAGGCAGGCAAGGGGTGGTGGGAGCAGAGAGAGGCGGGGAGGAGGACCCTACTCGCCAAGGTTCTGGTATTGCTTTGGCACCCCCCCTCCCCACTGCAATCCCCAGCTACTTCTGGCCCACCGCCCCCACCCCACCCCATTGTGCTCAGGGGAGGGGGTAGGGCAGGCACGGCCAGGCCTGGGAGTAATGGGGAGCTACATGGCCCTTCACCTGCCCTGCCCCTGTCCAGATTCCTGCCTTTAATTCATTTTCCGCCCATCTGAGTGCATTGTCTTGTCCCTCTGGGATGCTGGCTGACTGATGTGCCCCCTCAGCCCTTTTTTGCATACAACAGCAGAACAGTCTTCTCAAAAATCAAATCAGCCTCTCTCTTACCCAGACACTTCAGTGGACTCCCTTTGCTCTGAGAATACAAACAAAAATCTACCTTCTACAATAGTGTTGGTTACATTGTCAGTTACATTTCTTAGCTGATCAGGAGATTAACTGATGGTTGCATTTCTTCCCTTTCTCTCTCCCTCTCCCTGCCCCCCTCCCAAGGACACTAGAGCAGATTAGAAGGGGGCAGGGAATGGAGAGAATCCGTGCTTACAGCAGAGCCTGGGCTTAGGGGGCTGTGTGGTTGAGTCTGAGGTGATCTCTCACCATGGGCCGGAATCCTTGGCCTCCCCTTGACCCTCTTATGGCTCCCACCTGACCTCCATTCCACCTGGCTCACTTCCGTCCCTGTCAGCTTAGCCTCCTGACAGGGACGCCAACATCCTGGCTCTCTCCCACCTTGGAGTCATTGCATCTGTTATTCCCAGGGCCTGGGTCGCCCTTCTCTCCACCCTTCCCTTCTGACTCCAGCATCACCTTCTCAGGTGGTTTCCCTGAAGCAGCTTCCCTCCCTCTTCCTGTTGTCTTTCACGGGACATTGTTTTATTAGGATCTCTAAGAGGACATGAAGAGTGGCTAGATAAAGAGGACTAACTATTCCTAGCACTTAGTACCATTGGTAGTAATCATGGTCACCCTTGTCTCCTGGTTTGTCCCCCCTGCAGTAAAAGCTCCCAGAAGGTAGATCCTCACTTCGCATGTTAACGGCTGTCTCCCCACACCAGTATCTGGCACGCTGTTAAATGCTCAATAAACGCCTGCTGAGTGAGTGAATGAATGAACTCTGTTTCTGGGAACAGATTGATTTCAGGGAAGAACTTTCCCAGGATGCCTAGCACCTTGGTAGCCCTGGGTGGGGGCTGGGACTCAGAGGAGTAGGTTCAGGCAGGGACAGCTGAGGGCTCTGGCCAGCCCTGTGCCCTGTGTGTGCCCTCCTGGTTCCTCCACCCCTGTCAGCCCTGACAGCTTGTAGGATCCAACTCTGCCTAACATGACAGCCAGCGCTCCCTCCAGCTCCCTGCTGCAGGCGACAGGTCTGTTCACCAGCAGACAGCTCTGAGGGGTGCGCCGGGAGAGCCTCCTCCTGCCGCTGCTGCTTGTGAGTTGTCATCAGACTCATCCCTCTTTGCAACTCGGCATTTCAGCTGAGAAATCAAGGTAGTAATTCCTACTGTGAGGAGGGAATGAGGCCTTGTGCTGTGCGGCCCACCTGCTGAAAGACTGACAACCAACCGTCCCAAACCACAGGCAGAGTGCATGCATGCCGGCTGGCCAGTGGGAGGAGGAGACGCTCCTTGTCCCACGATAGCTTGACCATTATGTGGGGTGGTGGCAGTGCCCGAAATGCTACCGTCCGGGCCTCCTCACCTGGGAACCTCTCCTGAATCTTCTTCTGAACAGCAAATGCATCTGGGAAAGGCTGTGGGTAGGGGTCGGCCTTCAGAGCAGGAGAGCTTCTTTCTTATTGTGGGTGGGGGTCGTATAAAAGGCCAATGCATTTTAGGACTAAGTGATGAGGGGGAAGGACAGGCATCCAGGGCTGGCCTGGCCTTGACTTTTAGGTGTAGGTGAGGTCCTCGTCTCAGCATACACCCATCAGAATAAGTTCCAGCTAGACTCGAGAGGGTAGGAACACTGAACCATGACAATACTAGAAGGGGAAATGTTACTAGGCAACAGCATGAAAATGTGACTAAATCCATAGATAACCCTGAAAGGGGGGAATTTTCATAACTGCATTTGGACTATATGCATAAATATTAATGATTCCTGCAACTCTAAAACGTGCTTGGCCACGTATATGATGCCCAAAGTTCAAGTCTCCTTCCTCTGCAGGTGTTCATTAGCACACCAGGCAGATGTTATAAACTGGCACTCCACAAAAGAAACAACCGACAGCAAAATATAAATAAGCATATAGACACATTCAACTGCATCAGTAAGCCAAGAGACAAAATTAAAACAAGTTTTTTCTAACCTGTCACACTGGCAAAAACCGACAAGTCACTTTTATAAAGTGACAATCCCCAGTGCTGGCGAGGATATGTGAAATGGGGATTAGGACAGACTGATGGCAGGGATCTAAGTTGATCTAATTTCTGAAGGATGAGTTGGTTACAAATGATAAGTCTAACACACCTTTGAATCAGAACTCTCACTTTTCAAATTCATCTTTCAGAAGAGTAGGATAGGTATACAAAGATATGGGCACTGGGGCAGTTGATTGCAGCTTTTATATGACAGTGAAAAGTTGGAAACAAAATAGATGCCTTTCAAGAATGGATTTGCTAAATAGTTTATGGCGCAGGTTCCTTTGTGGGATGCTAGGCAACTTCTAACAATGGCTGCTATCAATCTATTATTATTGGCATAGAAAAAAGTCACAGCACACTCTTCTGTTTCAAAAAGGCTCCAGAAGCACCCCTGGCTACCGATAGGCAAATAGATAAACAAAATATGGTCTGTCCATGCCACGGAATGTGATTCAGCCTTTAAAAGGAAGGACATTTTGACTCATGCTGCAACATGGATGAACCTTGTGGACATTTGAAATCAGCCAGTTGCAGAGGACAAATATTGTATTATTTCACTTGTCTAAAGTCCTTGGAGGAGTCAAACTCATAAAGACAATAGGATGGTGGTTTGCAGAGAATGGGGAGTCAGTGTTTAATGGGCATAAGGTTTCTGTTTGGCAAGATGAAAAAATTTGGAAATAGTGGTGATGGCTGCACAACAACGTGAATGTACTTAACACTATTGAACTGTACACTGAAATGGTTAAGATGGTAAATCTTATGTGGTTTCAGACACAATTTTTGTTTAAAAAAAAGGCACAACCAATATGTTTCCATTTTAACTGTGATGTAATTATAAATGAGATTTTTCTTTATTATACTTGTCTGTTTGTTCTGATATGGTATGCAGTAGGAACATCCTATATAATAAAAGGCTAATATGCAAATCAACCGAATAGCCGAATGACTGGTCACTGTGATACGCACTGGCCACTGGGGGCAGATGCTCAATGCAGGTGCTGCCCCCTGATGGTCAGTGAGCTCCCATAGGGGGAGCACTGCTCAGCCAGAAGCTGGGCTCATCCCTGGCGAGCACAGCAGCAGTGGCAATAGGAGCCTCTCTGGCCTCCTTTGAAGCGCTAAGGACGTCTGACTGATAGCTTAGGCCCGGTCTGCCTAAGCATCAGTCAGACATCCCTTGAGGGCTCCCAGACTATGAGAGGGCACAGGCTGGGCTGAGGGACCCCCCCTGAGTGCATGAATTTTGTGCACCAGGCCTCTAGTTCACTTAAAAAAAAAGATTTCAAAAATAACATACCAAGTTGCACAATCAAAACAGACATATACAAAATCCTATTTTTTCTAGTTCTTAAAGAAATAGTCATTCATTGTAGGAAATCTGAAAAAGTGAAAAACTTAACGCTAAAAAAAGAGATCAGTTGTGATCCCATCACTCAAAGTACATATTTTTTTTTTAAAAAAAAACCATCAATAAAGAAACTTCTACATCTTTCTAATTTTACTATGAATACATATTTTCTTTGCATAATCATCTACAGAACAATTTCTACATGAAGTTTTGCACCTGCTTTTTTTTGCCTTAACTTTCATCAAGTAGCCTCTTAAAAAGCTGATTTAAATAGATAAATGCTATTCCACTGCACATTCGGGACATAGTTCATCATCAGTTTTCCTTTTGTTGGACATCCATTGGTTTCTGTTTTTTTCTCAGTTCCAAGTAATGTTGGGAAGGACACATTTGTATGTAAATCTGACCATTTTTTTGTGGTTTGCTTCTAAAAGCAGACTTACCAATTCCAAAGCAACGGGTGTATTACAGGGCTGCCTTCTGGAAATGTGCCCATCTAGCCACTTTCCAACAATGCCTTAACATTACATATCCTTGTCAACTGGATGAAAGGGCCATCTTGTTTTAACTTGTATTTCTCTGATCCGCAATGAGGGTGAGCCTTTCTCTGTGCATGCACTGGCCATACACATGCTCTGTTTGTGTCTTTTTTCCACGTGGACTGTTGTTTTCCTTACTGTGTTTTTATTTTTTCTAATTTTTAAAATTAAGGTATTATGTGTGTACATATCTTACCATTGCCCCCCTCCTCCTCCTACCCATGTCCTCCTTCCCCCAGAGTTTATGCTTATATGCATGCATGCATACAAGTCCTTTGGTTGATCTCTTATCTTCCCCACTTCTCCCTAACCTTCCCGCTGTAGTACAAGAAATTCCTCCCTGAATCTGGTAAATGGCTAGTGTCAGGCTGGGGTGCTGGTAAGTCCAGGACTGCTGCATAGACCTCTGCTTACATGTGAAGCCTGCCCTGTGTGTGGGATCATGACTTCCCACTCACTCTGGTTCCTTGTGGTTTGCTCAGAGCCAAGTGATGCCAGCGGTCCCCTAGCTCACAGGACAGGCACCTGGGAAAGGGATGGAAAGGTCGGCTCCAGTGTTCAGCTTTGAGGACTTTAACCGGCGGGAGTGACTCATTAACTCCCCGTCACTGATGGACACCCTCCGCCCAGGCTGAGGAGGTGATGTTGACCTGCCTTCATTTCTGAATGTGAATCCAGTGCCTTCCCGAGGACATTGTGAAATTTCTCTCTTAATGATCTCTACCTGTCATGTTGATGAGGTTCTGCTATTCAATCGTGGTTTGGGTTCTCGTGAAGATTAGTAAGTATTAAGTTCTGAAGAGTTCCTCCTTGTTCTCTGAGTGCTCCTTTTTCATAGTGGTTGGTTCTTGTGTTGTGGGTTCCCTGTCCCCAAGGTGAGTGCAAAAGTGTGCCCATCACAGAGAAATGGTGTGGCGTAAGGAGGTGAGAGAAATAAAGCACCTAAAATAGTGCCCGGAGCCTTGTAAGCACTCCTGTGAGCCCTTAGCTCCATGTCTTGTTTGGGGCTAAGCACTTAATATAGTTAGTACTGTATCAGCCAGCAGCTCACAGCAGCTTTTCCAAGAAAGCTGAGCTCTGGGGCGGTGCCAATGGCCGGGGATGCATTGCCTCACTGCACAGTGGAGGGAGCGCCCTGTAGCCTGAGTTCACCTTTCCTTCCCCAGGCTGTCTCTGCCACCTCCGAGGAGGGAGGTCCAGAGTCCTCCCCTGAGGGGCTGCTTTGCTTAAACGTTTGGTGCAGCGGAGAAAGCTGGAATGTGGGGCTTTGCTCTGATCTCTGCAGCCAGTTAGAGGTGGGACCGGGCTCCAGGTGTCTGGGGGCCCAGGTCCACTGGCGGAGAGACACAAACCCGGCCACGAAACTCACGCCCAGACTCGTTTTCTCACAGTAATGGTGGCTCCTTCTGTGTGGTGGCCTGGCAGGGTGGGGCCACACCCTCCTTCCGTCTTCCTCTTGCCATAGGGCTGGAGTCTCTAATGTGACCCTCCCAGAGGGGGCTGGGAGCAGGGGCTTGAAGCCCTCTTCTGCCTGGTGGTCTGGCTTTTGTATCAGGGGTGGGGAAACAGCTCATCTTGTCTCATTTCTCCGCTAGAGGTGGGAGTTGCATTGCACTACATCCTCTCCCTAAACTGCCTTCCAGCTCTGACAGGCACCATCTGAAATGGGGCCACTAGCCTTCTGCACTCCTCATTGGACAGCAGGGATGATGGACCACCTCCGTCATCACAGTAAGTTCCACTGGACTGTGTTTCTCTGGAATTTTAGCCAACCCTTCACTCTGCAGGCCTGGAGTTGCAGGAATTACTGAAATGGCCCAGACCCCAAAGACCTCAATCACTTGTTCATCATATATTAATCAAGGACCTCCTAGGTGCCAGTAGGGTGTTGTGATAACCAAGACGGACATGCTCCTCTCCCCGCCTTCACAGAGCTTCCTGTCCCACAGATGGGGAATCATATGCGGTAACATGGACTCAAAGCAGTATTGGCTTAACATGTAGCTTTGTGTTTGTCTGTTCTAGAAAGCCCACGCTGGTGAGGCAGTTCTGCTCTGAAGGCTGTTTGGGACTGTGTTCCTATCTTTGAAACCCCCCCCCCCCCCCCCACACACACACACACACTGATAGCATTGCCCTGAGGAGGGCAGGTGGGAGGAGGCACGTCCTTCCCTTCACTGGGACTCGGTGCGATAGCCAGCACTCTGCACACATCCCCTGGCCAGCTGCAAGAGAATGGAAGCTCTCTCCAGAGCCTCTGTGCTCTGCAGAAAACGGAGTTCTGGGAGGGGGAGGAAGAACTCTGAAGACCGGCAGTCTGTGCCTCATAAAGACAAGCAGGCATGGACTGAACACGCTCACAAATGGGTAACCTTCCAATGCTTTGGAGGAGAGGCTCATGGTGTTGAGAGAGCATACAAAGGAGTCCAGGAAGGCTTCCCTGAGGAAGTGACATGTGATGTAGAGAACGAGTAGGCCCTGATGGGGAGGAAACGGTGAGGCTGTTCCCAACAACGGCAGCAGGGGTGCAGGGCTCTGTGAACAGAGAGTACTGCGCCCTCAGGAAACCCGAGAAGCCAGGTTCCTGAGAGGACACCGAGGAGGACCCCAGGACAGTGGCCGGCGTGTCTGAGGAGAGCCCCAAGGAGGGAGCCCCATGCGCTGGGAGTTGGAGATGCCCACTCCGTTCCTGGCACTTTTCTAAGGCTCTGTGTGTGTTCATTCATTTGCTCTCTGAACAACCTGCGCCAGTTCTTGACTTCAGAGAATTGGATGGAATAAGACATATAAGAGGCTTAGAGGGCAAGGCCCATGGAGGATGAGGGCAGGAAGTGGGAGCAGGAGCAACAAAGCAGCAGGGGTCCAGTTCTCTGCTGACACCTGGGAAAGCAGAAGGGGAGGAGGGAGGCCCGGGGGAAGAGCCTTGGACTGCAGTGCAGCCTGGTGACCCCTAGGTCAGGTTCATGGGGAGCCCCAGAGCCCAGACTGCCCATGGTAATGGGAAAAACAAACCAGAAGTGCAGAGTGGGGCTGGAGTTGAAGGACTCTTCATTTCATGTCTTTCTGTAGTGTTTGAACTTGACAACAATGCACAGGTGCTATTTGTAAAAGAATTATGCAAATGAATGACCTCGCTGTCACGCCGAGAGGCTTGGGCCTGAACCTATAGGTGACAGAGGTACCCTTGGTCCCATGGAGAACAAAGTAGTTACAGTTTCCTGGGCTTCTGGCATTTTCCCACACACTGCCCCGTTTGACCTGTTATTCGCCCCCTGCACTGCCCTCATTCTGCTGCCCCTGGGCTGTGTGCCAGGGTCCCTTTTCCGCAGCATTGCCCAGCACAGGGCCAGGGCAGGGTGGGGGTCAAGGAGCGCTGGATAAATACTGGAAGGTGTGATAACAGCCTTTCTCCAGTCCCTGTACCTTCCAGCGCCTGCTCCCATCCATTACTTTATTTGATCCTCTAACAACCCTGGGGGGCAAGTAGGACAGGGGTCTTGGCACTCGTCTTATAGATGAGGAAACTGAGGCTCTGGCAGGCAGACTGACTTGCCCAATGCCACTCTGCTGGCTAGAAGGACCCAGGACTAGAGTCCAGGCTGCCATAGAGGCAGCCTCATGGGGCTGAGAATCAGGCAGCCCCCGATCTGGAAACGTTTGCAGATGCCAGAGAGAAAACCATGCATGGACCCTGCTGCAGTGTGCTTTTTACCCAGCCACCTCACACCTTCTCTTTGTGCCTGCCCACTCCTAGCTCATACCTCAAAACTACTCCCCGAACCCACAACAGAGGCGGTCTTCTTAGTATCCTAGCCCTTTAGAGATGGGCTCTGGCCAGCTGAGCCCCAGGGACACAGGGACTGAGAGTGGGAGGATTTGTTGCTTCCCACCTGAGAAGGGGAGAAGGCAGTTACTGCAGTAGGTCAGAGTGCTTGATGGCCTCAGGCGGTCCCTTTGTGCCTGTCTCTGAGCCACTGAATGGGACCCTGCGGGCATGCTGGGCTCAGAACTTGGGCAGGTGTGAGTTGAAGGAAAGGTTTGAGGTTATGGGGGGCAGTGTAGAGGGGGCAGCATGGGATGAAATACACTGAGGCCAAGATTACTGACTACAGGGCTGTGGGACAATGCCAGCTCCCCAGGTACTTCTTCTTTAAAAAAAAAATATATATATATATATATATATATATATATATATATATATATATATATATATATTTTATTGAACTTTAGAGAGAGGAAACGAGAGGAGTCAAGAGAGAGAAACACCGATGTGAGAGTGAAACAAGATGGGGCTGCCTCTTTCAAGGCTCCCACTGGGGATCGAGCCCACAACCCGGGAATGTGTCCTGACCAGAAATTGAACTGATAACCTTTTGGTGCATGGGATGATGCCCAACCAACACCAGTCAGGGCTCCAGAAAGTTCTTTAAAGACTCGCTATGAACCTATTAAAAGGTTCAGAAGAAGAGTGCAGAAACAATCTTCTTACTCGACAGATATTTCTGGAGTGTTCTAGATCCCGGGATATCACAGTGAAAAAAAGTCCAAGTCCACCTTCTTAAGGAGCTTGTCAGCTAATAGGAGACACAGGTGATAAGCAAACAGGTGAAGAATATAAAATCAGGAGCATGAAGTAAAATAACCCAAGGCCAGGGAACAGGGCAGCGGGATTGCCATTTTAGATGGGGTGGTCTAGAAAGGCATCAATGGTAAGGTGGCATTTGAGCAGAAAGGTCTGATTAAGCGAGTGAGCAATCTATGCAGATATCTAGGGGCAAAGGAAGAATTGATAGAAGAAAATTTCCTTGAACTGAAGAAAGATTTGTGTTTTCAGATTAAATGGATACACCAAGCATAAAGCAAAATAAGAGACAAGAGTCCAGAGTTAGAAGCATCATGGTAAAATTCAAGAAATCTAATGGCAAGGCCCCTTTCTTCTTTTCTTTTTTAAATATATATTTTATTGAATTTTTACAGAGAGGTAGAGAGAGGGGTAGAAATCTAGAAACATCGATGAGAGAGAAACATTGATCCATTGATCAGCTGCCTCTTGCACACCCCCTACTGGGGATGTGCCCGCAACCAAGGTACATGCCCTTAACTGGAATCAAACCTGGGACCTTTCAGTCCACAGGCCCATGCTCTATCCACTGAGCCAAACCAGTTTCGGCCCCTTTCTTTCTTTTAAACATTTTTCTTTTTCTTTTCAATTGCAGCGGACATTCAATATTGTGTTAGTTTCAGGTGTACAACATAGTGATCAGACATTTATGTAACTTACAAAGTGATCACCCCAATAAATCTAGCACCCACTTGACACCATGCATAGTCATTTCAATATTACCGACTGTATTCCCAATGCTGTACGTTACATCTCCATGACTCTTTTTATAATGGTCAATTTGCACATCTTAATCTTTTATCTCTTTTCACCTATTCCCCAACCCCTCTCCCATCTGGAAAAAAGTTTTCTGTATAAGTCTACTTCTGTTTTGTTTGTTAGTTTGTTTTAGATTCCACATATAAGTAAAACCAAATGGTATTTGTGTTTTCTTGTCTGACTTATTTCACTCAGCATAATACCCTCTAGGTACATTTATGATATCCCAAATGGCAAGATTTCATTCTTTGTTATGGCTGAGTAATATTCCATCATATATATGTACTGTATATTCTTTATCCACTCATCTATCAATTGTCACTTAGTTGCTTACATATCTTGGCTGTTGTGAATAATGCTGCAATGAACATAGGGATGCATATGTCTTCAAATTAATATTTTGGGTTTCTTTAGATAAATATCCAGAGGTGGAATTGCTGGGTCCTTCTTTGTCTCATTATTGCCTTTATTTTAAAGTCTATTTTGTCTGATATAAGTATTGCTACCCCAGCTTCTCTTTGGTTTCCATTTGCATGAAATATCTTTTTCCATTCCTTTACTTGCATCTGTGTGTGTGTCTTTCAATCTTATAGGCAGCATAAGTATGGCTGTGTTTCTTATCCATTTAGCCACCTTGTCTTTTGATTGGAGATTTTAATTTATTTATATTTATAGTAATTATTGATAGCTATGTAGTTATTACCATTTTATTATTTGTATTTTTAATTTATTCTCCTTCTCCTCGTTCTCCTTCTTTAAGAAGTCCCTTTATTCTTGTAATACAGTTTGGTGATGGTGAATTCATTTAGCATTCTTGCCTGGGACTTTAAGGCTCTTTTCTGTGCATGTTGATATAGAAGTGGGGAAGGAATTAATTTGGAGGGAAAGTATGTTAGCGGTTTTCACTACCGAAGAAAAATATTTCTTTTTTGCTATCTCTGTTTTGAAGAGCACCACTGTCTTCTTTCTCTTCTTCCTGGCAAATAATTCCAGTGACGGATCTCCTCCCTGTAGGGGAGAGTCTTTCTTTCTATATATATGGCCTGGGTAAATGCCCTTTCTAGATGCTCAGGTGGACCTTCATCTACTTACTCAACACAACCCACTCACTCATTCATTTACTTACTCAACACAAGTTTACGGAGTCCCTACTGTATTTCAGGCACTCTGCATGAAGGAGACTCATGTAAGACCCGATCTGTCTGGTCTGGAGGTGGGAGATAAGGTTGGTATGAGACTATGTCCCCAAGAAAGTTAAGTATGAGGTGATTTCTGAAGGATGAACGGGATTAACCAGGCCAAGGTCATCGCTGGAGGGAAGCAGAGAATGAATCAAGTAGGAGTCACCCTGTACAAAGGCAGTCCCTGGGAACTAGCTTGGGGGTGTTCTGAGTCTTTTGGGAAAATCACTCTTTTAATTTCTCCAGTGACAGACTCCTTTACCGGTTTGGGGCAGGTTTCTGAGCCCATTTAATTTCTCTCAAGTGGACTCTTGTTTGCTTTAAGTCTTTTAGAAATTCCTTAATTTAACAAGTGAGCACTTCCTGTGTACCTGGTACTGCAGGCAGAAGGGAACAAACGGACACAATCACTGCTTTGGTGGAGCTTACATCCTATTGATGAGACAAAAAGCAAATAAAATGCAAAATGTATAATACATTAGCAGGGAATAAGCACAAAGACGAGAAGTTAAACAGGACAGGGAAATAGGAAACAGAGTGCTGACATTTCTACTGGGGGGTTAAAGCAGGGCTCCTGAGAAGGTGATGTTCACCGTGAGATAAAATGCGACTCGGTATTCCGTCACCAAAACTATTTATTCAGGAAAAAGAAGGCACTGCAGCCTGGCACACGCAGACATGAGGAGCCACGTGTACAAAGGAGGAGGAAGTACTTTATAGAGGGGAAGAGGGAGCTGAGGGGCTGTTAGAACCGCAGAGCACCGCTGGAAAGGTAGGGTTCTTCCTGTAGGGCTCTCACCACGACATAAGTGTGACAGCGCTCCCCACAGCCGCTCCTGATTTCTGGCCAGGTGAGGCTCTCTCTCTCGTGATTTTCTCCTTTCTGATCAAGATCTTTCTCTGAAAGTATTGCTGATCAACAGCCAGGTTTTCTGATTTCAACAGCCTTTGTCCCTCCACGTCCAGAAGTCTTCTGGGTGTCGTGTCTCACGTCGGGGAAGGTGCAGGAATAGAAAACAGCTTGTATTCATTGATAATGTGCAACGGGCGAAGAACTTAATAACAGAAGAATACAACACAGAATTTAAAACAACATGATACACATTCTAAATGGTGATTCCAAACTAGGAGTTCAAACCTGTAGGTGGTGAAATAAAGGTCATTATTGTCTTAACGCCAGATCCAGTAACCAGAAAGTTTTCCCTTTCACAGTAGCTTGGAAAATGTAATCAAGGGTGTTTTCCTTCTAAGAAAGAGAGAGAAATAGAATAAGAAATAAGGAAGAGATTTGCACAGACCTGGTACAGTCGGTTTGGGAAAGTTGTTTCCTTCAGAGACCGTCTGCGTCAATTTTTGATAGCTTTAACTTCAGGTCACAAGTCTGTGCTCAGTTCCAATGAGGTTTGGTCCTCCCTCCCTTCTTCCCTCCCTCTTTGTTAATCTTCACTTGAGGATATTTTTCCCATTACTTTTTAGAGAGAGTGGAAGAGCTGGAGGGGTGGAGCGGGAGGGAGGAGGGAAGGTGGAGAGAGAGAGACATTTATTGGTTGTCTCTCCCCTGAACGTACCCTAACCAGGGTCAGGATTGAACCTGCAAACCAGCCCTTGATCCAGAATCAAACCAGTGACTCTTCAGTATGTGAGCCGATTCTCCAGTCACTGAGCCACATCGACGAGGGAGGTGCCTTCTTTAAATGCAACACATGTATCCAAGAGTTTACTCCCTGGAGTTTAGCAGCACAGGGATTAGTCAACAATACTTGATAGGGGCCCTTCCAGCAAAACTGGAGGGAATCCTATATAATCCTATATAATAAAAGGCTAATATGCAAAATGACCGAACAGCAGAATGACTGGTTGCTATGACATGCACTGACCACCAGGGGGCAGACACTCAATGCAGGAGCTGACCCCAGGTGGCCAGTGTGCTTCCACAGCAGGAGCGCAGGCTTCTCCCGCCACCATGGCAGTGCTAAGTATGTCTGACTGCCGGCTTAGGCTAAGACATCAGTCCAACATCCCGGAGGGCTCTCAGACTGTGAGAGGGCACAGGTCTGGCTGAGGGACTCGCGCCCGCCCCCCTGCCGTGCACAAATTTCATGCACTGGGCCTCTAGTTATTATTATATTTTGGTGTGTCTTTCACTCAAAAGAGGTGAACCTGAGCTTTAAAAGGACTTAATGGCAATGCTCTTTGAATGGTCTTATACATTTTGCCAATTGAATCTTAATAATGGAGTTAGTGCCTTTGACTAAACCTGAGAATTGAGGGTCATAAGTGCAGTAAAAATATAATATTTGGTTCAACAGTTTAATATATATATATATATATATATATATATATATATATTTTATTGATATTTTTACAGAGAAGAAGGAAGAGGGATAGAGAGTTAGAAGCATTGATGAGAGAGAAACATTGATCAGCTGCCTCCTGCACACCTCCTACTGGGGATGTGTCTGCAACCAAGGTACATGCCCTTGACCAGAATGGAACCTGGAACCTTTCAGTCCGCAGGCCGACGCTCTATCCACTGAGCCAAACAGGTTAGGGCTGGTTACAACAGTCTTGACAAACATCACAGACTTGTCAAAACTGATCAGTAAAATGGGTTGCTCCATCGCTGTGGAGTTCTAGAGGGGCTAACTGGACTTCATCTTCAGTCCAGAGAGAGAACATACTGATCCTTACTAAAACATATTAATTTCCCTGAGACAGGGGGAGCTGTGTGAAATCTATTTATCAAACCTTGAGTAGCACATGAGGCAATTTGAAATGTCAGAGAGACATGAAAATGGACTTCCGTGGGTTGTACTGTGGACACGTGGGACAAGTGAGGTAGGTGCTTTGTATGGTCTTATTAGCATTTCTCCACCAATATTGATTCATGAATGCTATCATTTTTACCAGTGGTTTAATGCATGGAGAATAGTTAGGTGTGGGCGCTTGAGTTTCAGGTAGGACTGGGTTGTTATTTGGCCTTGCTCTGTTTATCAAACCAACAATTGTTGGAGCGCTAACCAGTTTGGCTCAGTGTCGGCTGCAGACTGAAAGGTCCCAGGTTCGATTCTGGTCAAGGGCATGTACCTTGGTTGTGGGCACATCCCCAGTAGGAGGTGTGCAAAAGGCAGTTGATTGATGTTTCTCTTTCATTGATGTTTCTAACTCTCTTTCCCTCTCCCTTCCTCTCTGTAAAAAAATCAATAAAATATATATATTAAAAAATGGTTGGATTTCCAATTTTACTTTTCTTTTTCTGAATCCAATTGCTGGGCTGCTTTGACTAGTCTTTCTAAGTCAAGGGTGGGGAAAGTCCAGCTCTCAGGCCACTTAATACCCTCAAAATCATTTGGTGTGACCATGCCAAGGCATTAGGGGTGAATTAAATGTTTGAACAAATACACAGGCTAATTTTTAAGTTGATAATTTTGTATGGCCCGAGAATGATGCTATAAATATCCAAATGGACCTTGGCAGTAAAAGGTTCCTCACCCCTGTTCTAAGTTATCAGCTGGAAATATCCCCTTGGAGGAAGAGCAAAGAGGTTTGACTGCTGCCGGTTCCTTAAAGGGCAGCATTCCTTGCAGGAATGTCATCACAGCGATTTTCTTTCTCTTCCAGAGAGTCATGATTAGAATGCCCTGAGGTCTTAATAATAGCTACAGCAGCAGGTACAAGTATAGCATGCAGTGATTCTTGAATGTACAGGACATTACATTTTATTTCCACTGGATGTAAGAAAGCCACGTTGTTTCCATAACATTCCAAAGTCATGAGCTATTGCGAAGGCATCTCTACTGTCATTATGAATGATGGTCGTTTTGTCCTTGGCTGACTACAAGCCCGAGTGAGAGCATGTAATTCAGCCTGCCGGGCTGAAGGAGCCAAAGGCAAAGATGCTGCCTTGATGACTTCAAAAGGGGTTGCAGCAGAATGACCAGCGGAGGACCTTCTATTTTATTTGTAAAATATGGGCCACCTGCAAACCATGAGCTCTACCCAGAGGAGTCTCTTGCAGATCCTCACAGGGGGTCTGGAGTGATCCCTCCATATTCAAGCAGTCACGAGGGGCTTTGTCAGCATCACAGGGAAAACGAGCAGCTGGAATAAGGTTATTAAACATGAAAGAGTGATGTGAGGGGTACGTTACAAAAGGACTTTATAGAAAGCCAGGCAACTAACTGGAGACCCCGGTGTGATGAGAATTCAGGAGGGCTTCTACTGCACGGGGTGCCATGATGGTTAAAGGAGATCCTACAATTTCCTTCATGTCCTCAACAAAAGGGCAGTGATAGTAATGGGTCGATGGCAAGGGCAGTATCCCTGTGCCACAGGGTCCAGCTGCTGACTGGAATACCCTAAGGGCCTATAGTGGTCCTCATGTTTTTGGGTGAGTAACCTAAGGGCATCCCTTCCTTTCTCTCTCTCTCTCTCTCTCTCTCTCTCTCTCTCTCTCTCTCTCTCTCTCTATATATATATATATATATATATATATATATATATATATATAATTTTTAACAATTGACATGCCCAAAAACAGGTGGGTTTATTAAACTCTCCTTTAAGACTTTAAAGGTTATGTTGTCCTATTCTTCCCATATAATTTGATCAGGACTATAATTTTTAGTAAAGCATATAGAGGTTTTTCATCAGAGGGAGATTTTGGAACCCAATTTTGGCAACAGGCAGTTAGCCCAACAAAACCTTGGAGCTGACCTTTGGTTTCAGGCCTTGGGAAACTTCGGACACCATGAAGCCTGTCTGGATCCAGTTGCAGTCCTCACTCCAATATTGACGTCCCAACTATTAAACCTGAATTTACACAAACTGCAACTTTTCTTTAGAGGTTTTATGCCCCTTGAAAGCCAAAAGTTCTAATGGGCGCAGGCTGTCTTCCTGTGAGGAGAACTTGAAGAGCAAAGAAGCAAGGTGTCCACATAGTGCAACAAAGTACTGTAGAACCATTCGGGGCAATTACATCATCCCAAACGACCTTCCGAGCCTGTGAGCAAGAAGGGCTTTCAGTAAGGCCCCAGGGCATTACTGTCCCAGTGAACTGTTTCCTTCCCAAGTGAAGGCAAAAAGGTACGGACCAGCTAGAACGCACACTGCACAGATCAGTTACAGGAAAGAAGTTGCCTCCAGTTGGGTGGATGTTAGTAGTTGATGAGGGTTCGGAACAGCAGGGTTTTGAGGGATAACAATATGGTGTATTGCTGGGAAACAAGCCTTCCTTTTGGCTTTCTCACAGGTAAAATGAGAGTGTTCCAGGGACTGAGCTAATCTGTTATGGGCTTTATACCTTGAAGAGCCTTTTTACTTAATGGGATATGGATTGGGAAGGGGTTTTGAAGAATCTGTTTGAATTTTGATAGGAGGTGGTGGTGCACAGTGGATCTTGCCACTATCACTTCAAGATTTTGTCCATAAAGAGGATAGCAGTTTGACTCAGTAAAGGTAATTGATCAGCGCTCCCAGATTCAGCTATAGAGTCGCCAGAGATCTCTGCTATAAATCAGAAAACCCAGGGTGATAGGCCTGAAAAATGCTATCAAACTCTTCAGCAAATCTGTGAGGACCCTTAGTTCCTTAGGGGATTCTTTAACCATGGCTTATAACTCAGCCTTAGTCCAGGGGACATGAGGTGTATTAGGATCCTCAGAGAGCTTAACCTTAAGGAGACAGATACTGATATTTAGAGGAGGAGGAAGGGAGAGAAAGTTCAGAGGAAGATCGCATCAGAGGCAAGGCTAGGAAGCCAGACAGTGGAAAGCCAGATGGCTGGCTTTAGAGGTAAAGCTTGGAAAAAAAAAAAAAAAAAAAAAAAAGGAGTCGAGGGGAAGGGCAAGACAGCACTGGAAGTGAAGATCATTAGGCTTCAGAAACCATCCTTTCTCTCTTTAAAAGTCAGTAGCTCCAATTAATTCTGAAAGTTTACTTTGTAAAGAGGCAACTTCAGATTCTTTTTAAAAAAATATATTTTATTGATTTTTCACAGAGAGGAAGAGAGAGGGAGAGAGAGTTAGAAACATTGATGAGAGAGAATCATCGATCAGCTGCCTCTTGCAACCCAGGTTGCCCTTGACCGGAATCAAACCTGGGACCTTTCAGTCCGCAGGCCAACACTCTATCCATTGAGCCAAACCAGTTTTGGCCAACTTCAGATTCTTGGTACCATTTGGAAGCCTCAAAATACCACTGAAAATAGGCATTCCCTTCATCTTTGCTAGTTTTAGTGATACTATTATCCAATAGGGTTTTAAGAAAAGTAAGTTTTGGAATTTCAAAGATTCCCTATGGTGCCCATTGCTGTTCTGAATTACTTTTGGTCAGATCTGCTTATTTAGTTAAATATGAAGAGTGACCATGGCTCTTAAACATGATTTTCACAGGCGTTTCTAGAGACGGAACAGTCTTGAAATATTTAGATAATGGAGATCCCATTGTTTCAGAGACTTTTCTCTAGCACAAGGGCCCCAAACAGCCTGAACAGCTCCAGCAACCTGCAGGTTAGATACCATAGAACACCCTGATGGAGGCGGTGGGAGAGGGGAGGCCGAAGTTAAAAAGCCAGTGGTAGTAGAACAGCCTGATCTCTGGAGATCCAAGTCAAAGACTGATGAGACGCAGCCTGCGTTGGAGCAGTCTGTTTCCAGAGGGAACCAGACCAGAGCCGAGCCTCAGTTTCTGGGGAAACAGCCCCGTTCCAGATGGAATCTGTCGGAGAGTGAGTGCAGTTCCGAGAAGCAGCCTGGTACTTCTGGGGAGTCAGGCCAAAGTGTCAACGGAGCTCACAAACGAACAAACAAATAAGCAAGGCCCCTTAACAACAACAACAAAAACCCTCCAAAGGGTTTCTGAACGAAGTCCAGGGAGCTTCAGAACATAAAATCAGAATCTGGGTTCCAGACCAAGGCTAAGCCTCCCAGCCAGAGAGCAGTGAGCCCAAGTGGCTGTGTGGTGAACCAGCTCCTGGTTGCTCACCTGCTCTAAGCTGTCCGGGTTACTACTCTGCAGTCCCTATGCGAGTCCTCCCCGCCCCACCCCCCACTGCCCCAAAGGCTGACCATGAAACGAAAGTCGACTAGGTACTCTGTCACCAAAAGGATTGATTCAAGAAAAAAATGCAATCTGGTACATGCAGACATGACGAGCCACATATACAAAGATGGAAGACGTACTTTATGAGGGGAAGCAGGGAGTTTAGGGAGGGGGCTGTTACAACTACAGAGCTCTGTACACGTAGAGTTTTTCCTGTGGGGCTCTCACAATAACATAGGTGTGATAGCTCTTCGCACAGCCTCTCCTGATTTCTGGCCAGGTGAAGGTCTCTGTCATAAATTTTAACAGTTAATTTAACATGTAATAAAACCCCAAAGGAGGTGATGGAGCCATATAATTTCTGGGGAAGAGATTATACAGGCAAGAGGAATATAAGTGCAAAGACCTGAGGTGGGATTGTGCCCTGAGGAATGACATGGTGGCCAGTGTAACTGAAGTGATGTGAGCAAAGAGTAAAGGGTGAGGTCAGAGGTGTATTAGGGCCAGAACCTGTAAGGCATTGCAGGTGAGAGCCACTGAAATGTTCTGAGTCAAGAAGGGACATGGCCTGACTCAGGTTGTAACAGGAGCATCTTGGCTGTTTTTCAGTCTCTTCTCCCCCTCTCCCCCCTATTTTATTGAGTTATAATTGCCATACATCACTGTATAAGTTTAAGATATATAATATAACTAGAAGCCCAGTGCATGAAATCTGTGTGTGGTGGTGGTGGTGGTGGTGGGGGTGGTGGTGGTGGTGGTGGTGGTGGTGGGGGTGGGGGTAGTGTCCACCAGCGTGTCAAAGTTTGTACTTTTGACCAATTTCATCTAATGCCCTTCCCCCCACCCCCCACTTCTGGCAGCCACAAGTCTTATCTATTTTTTCTATGAGTTTGTTATTGTTTTAGATTCCACATATAAGGGGAATCATTCAGTATTTCTTTTTCTCTGATCCCATTTCTGACCCTAAGCCTCCTGTGTGCGGAAGCTGCTATTGATGTGTCTTCTGACGTTTTGGTGTGGTTTTCACTCGGGGGTGGGGAACACTGGGCTGAAGTGTGTGAGGAGTGAAGGATAGATAGTATGCAGGGCCGATGGGGAAATGCCATGGAAATGCCAGGCTCCCAACTTCATAGAGACAAGTCAATGAGTTACCGAACTCTCCAGACCTCTGTCTCTTCTTGTACAAAAACTGGTGAATTCTACCTGTTCTGCCAATGCTAGCCAGGGCTTGCCATAATGTTTCAGACAGTGCACGGCATTTATCACCATCCTCATCCTCAACACGAGTCTCCTCTATACCTGGGCCAACCCTGGGTTTGGCTGCTGGGTTTTACCAAGAGGAGCTGCTAGCACTGACAGGTGCACAGGGAGGGCTCCAGGATCCAGGGGGCCAGCAAGGGCATGAACTTCAGAGCCCTAGCGATGAGTGTCTGAGTTCCAGCTCTAGCAGAGTCCTCGTAGAGGAGCAGGTGGCTTCCTCTCTCGCAGTGGAATGCGAAAGCGTCCCGGGATTGCTGCGGACTGCGGAAGGCGGGGAAGCACTGCCCAGCGTTCAGGAGAGTGCCCCAGGGTAGGGTGTCTTTGATGTGAGGCGGGGATCAGCAGGCCTCCGCAAACTTCTCCGACCGCCCAGGTGGCAGCACAGCCACCACGCACCCTCCAGCGGAAAGACCTTACCGTATTTCCCCAAAGACACGTTCCCCGAGGCCAGTGCCCTACTTTACCTGGCGCTCAGCCGGAGGACACAGCGGCCCGGACGGGGCTGCGGGTGGGAGTGGGCTGCCCTGGACAGAGCTGTACCCCGGGTCCTCCCCCGGCGCCCACCCCCGCGCCTACGGCACTCGAGTGCGATCTCAGGGTTCCGCAGGTCCCGTGGCCTACCTGTGCCCCCCACCCCCGCCCCCGGGAAATTCAGCTTCAGAAGCTGACCCCCGCGGACTCTGCGGGCCCACGGCAGGGCTGGAGGCCGGGATGTGGCCGGGGGCCGGAGGCCAGGGGCTGGGGAGCGCGCGGAGCGAGCGCCGGCGGTGACGCGCCCCAGCGGCCGGGAGGGGGGGGGGGGAGCGGGGCGGGGGCGGGAGGCGGGGGCGGGGCCAGAGCGGGCGCGTGACGCCCGGCGCCGGCCAATGGGGCGCGCGCCCGAGGCCGAGCCTCCTGCGAGCCTTCGCTGCGCCCGCGGAGTCACGTGAGCCGCGGGGAGTGAGCGCCCTGCGAGCGGCGGCGGCCGCAGCGACTCGCGGGCCCGCGGGCGAGTGAGCGAGAGCGGCTCGGCCCGCGGCCGCCGTGGGACCGGGAGCCAGACCGCCGCCCTCCCTCAGCCCGGACCGCCGGGCCTCAGGACCGCCGGGGCCTGGCCGCTGGCCGGGCGTGAGCCACATCCAGGTGGGAGAGGCGCGGGAGGCCGGGCGGCCGCGGGGACGCGGCCCGGGCGCTGCGGGGGCCGGCGGGGACGCGGGGACGAGGGGACGCAGGGGCTGGGGGGGAGGTCCTAGACCTCTTCCGGGCGAGTGGCCCGGCGCCCGCGCCCTCGTCCCAGGGGCTCCTCGAGGGCGTCCGAGGAAATGCCCGAGGAGCGGGCAGATCCCCCGCGCGGGCCGCGAGGGTCGGACACGCCGGCGGGAGGAGAGTGAGCCCCGTTGTCCGCTGGCACTTCCCCGGCGCCGGTCCGAACCGCCGCCTCGGCGCCCGGCCCCTCCAATCCGCTCGCGCCGGGCCGGCCTGCCCTTCCATATGGCGGGCACCGGCGGGGCCTGGCGAGCGGGCCGGGGAGGCGGACGTACCGGCCCGCCGGCCGGGGAGGCGGGGGGCGGAGGGCCCGGGGTGGCGGGGTTACTGTCGGTCAGCAGCAGCGGCCTGCAAGGGAGGGGGCGCGGGCCGAGGGCGCGGTGCTCGGCGGGCAGCACTCCGGACCTCCACCGGGGGTCTGGGCGGGCTCCAACCCCGCCTTTCCCACGCACGTTCACACACACGCATACACACACACACACACACACACGCACGCACGCGCACACACATACACGCGCACACACGCCGGGCACCGCCGCCGGCTCCACGCGCGGGTGCGCCGCGGACACTCCCGTCCTGCCACACCGGCCGCCGCGTCCACGCCCGACACGCACGGCCACACGGCACCACTCGCACCCTGTCGCGTACACTCGCACCGCTCACACGGCTCCTACCTCCTGGCCTGTTGGACTGAACGTTAGCGGAGCGATGGCCGGGGGCGGCGGCAGAGAAGAGGCCATCCCCTCCCTCCCTGGCCGTCCGGTTCCCTCCTTGCTCCCCACGGCGGTGTTCCCTATGGAACCCCTTCCTGACCCGCACCGCCTTCCCTCCCTCCCCACGCGCGGGCAAAGAGGGGCTTGCTCGCCCAATCCCAGCAATGGGGATGGGGGGTGACAACATTACCAAATGTCTGAACCCCTCCCATCATGTCCCCCCCTCTCTAAGTACCCGATGGCTTGCGGGGCTCCCCGGCCACCCTGCAGGTGCCAGGACGCCCGGGCTTGCGGACTTTGGGGCCTGCCGGCGGCCGAGCGGGGAGCCCGGACTCTTATTTTGAAGGGCGGCCTCGTCTGCCACCCCCTTGATTTGCACGCTGACCCAATGGCAAGCCCTTGGCCGGCGCTGGGCTTGTTATCAATTACATGTTGTTCCTGCTGCCGCTGTGTCCCCGGGAGGATAAACAGCAGGCCTGGCGCGCCGAAGGGGGTAGGGGGGGTAAGAGGCGGAGTCCTGCGGACTGCTGGGGACGGTGCCCGGAACAGTGCGTCCCCTCCCCGCGCGAAGCCTGTGCCCCTGGCCGTGCCACGTGCTCGATGTGTTTTAGGGGCCTGAGCCGACTCAGCCCTGGCGTGCCCTCTTTCAGATGCCCTCTCCCCAGCAGTTCCAGAGCCCCTTCTAGGCTCTGAGTGCCTCGGCGTCCAGCGCAGGCTGCTCAGCCCTGCGTTACTACACTGCTGCTGCATTCACCCTGGGGTTCTACAACAGGTCTCCTTCTACCCTCCCGACCCGCCCCGCTTCCTTCCTGGCTTCCTTTCAGCAGCGGCCTTTCGCTCGCTCACTCACTCACTCACTCACTCACTCACTCAGCAAAGTTTGCCAGATCCTGTTTTACACCGGAATACAGAGGTGGACTGAATGAACAGTCAGAACAGCTTATATTCTGGTGGGAAGGTAGACAGAAAGTAAAGAACACAAACACACAACTAAGATAGTTTCCGGCCTTGGCAACTGCTAGGAAGAATATAACGTGGGATGATATCCCAGAGAATGGTTAGGGGAGCTGAGATTGAAGTAAGTTACTCCTATTTGGAGTATTGGGGATAGAGGGATGCTCAGAGAGGGGGCAGCCAGAATAGTGGCCCGAGGTCCATGAAGTTGGTGAGCATGGCACACAGCTGGTGTGGAGCAGGTGGAGGTGAGATATGGGTGAGGTGAGCAGGGACCAGGTGCTGGGTGCTGGGAGAGGCTGGGTCACATTTCCTTGGGAAACTATTGGAGGTTTCCTCCCACCCTATCCTTCTGTACTTATGTATTTCTTTCACTCTTTTTATATAATTTTATCTGTGACTATCTCAGTTTATATCTAGAAAAGGAAGGCCTTCTTTAATAAGAATCACAGTACCATCATCACACTTAAAAATATCAAGACAAATTCCTTGATATTATGGAATATTCAGTTGGTGGTCATAATTTAGAGGAGAGCTTAAGTGGGCAGGAACATGGTCTGATCTGCTTCTTCCCACCAGTCCCTGCCTCTTCCCCGGTTCCAGGAAGGCTGGAGTCCCCCATATTCCTTAACATCACAGCAGAGGGGCAGAAAGACCATATGTTCCCCCATTTGGAGCCTGGTACTGACCATGCCCTGTGTTCATGCCAGCCCTATAGTAAGTGCTCATCATATGATAGATAGCTCATGGACTCTTAAAGCAATAGAACTAGGCACTGCTGGCAGCATCCCCACCCAGCAGACCAAGACAGGCACAGAGACGTTGTGCCACCTGCCCAAGATCGTCCGCCCAGCTGACTTATTGCACAGGTAGGACCATACCCCTTGTTCAGAGGGTGGGGAGTGACAGGGGTGAGGGAGGTGTAGGACCAAGTGTGAGTTCTGCCCAGCCTCATGGCCTTTTATATTATCTAGCATTTTTATTCCTTAAGGCACCTTGGTGAATAGTGTGTATTTTAAAATACCCAATTTTAAGTCTTTGGCTGAGTATTTCGAGTAAAAGCCAGATGTCCTGGTGAAACTTCCCAGAAGTGCAGACTTACCAAGGGCATCCACCTTGCCTTGTTTCCTGGAGCTCTGAAGCTTCCCTTATCAGTTTGGAACTGAGGCCAAAGGTCCTGAGGTCATTGGGAACACGAAACATGGGGAAACTGAGATTTCGGGAGGACTTGCCCAAGGTCACATTGATGATGACCAGCATTGGGAGCTCGGTGCCCAGGGCTGGGCCTCTTGACTGTTGGGCAGTGCTTGACAGTTGGGTTGACAGGCCCAGTTGTGGTTCTAGAGACAGAGCATGGGGGTGGTGCAGAGGTGATGTCAGGCAGCAGAAGTGCTGGCTTCAAGTGCAGAATATCCCCAACTTCAATAAACATCCACTCATGATCACTGGGTGGGGACAAAGGTCCATAGAGGTGGCCCCATCACAGCCTGACACTGTTGACTCTCCTTGGACACCAGATCTAGCATGGCCTTCAGAGGACACAGCTTTCCCTTCTCTCTGTTGACATTCTCTGAGCTTCTCCTGGGCACCAGCTGCCACACTGGGAACTGGGGACACAGCGGACACCCTACCGCCCAGCCTGCTGTCGTGGAGACCATGGTCTAGTTGAGAGATGGGAGTTAGCTGGGTCTTCCCGAGGTTGTGAGTGCTCCATGGGTGCAGGCCAAGGGGGTCTTCTCTGCAGGCCTACTAGGCGGTTGTGAAGTCACATGAGGTAAGATCTGGGTCCACCTCAGCTCCTGTGAGTTCTTTCAGGGACAGAACCTCAGTAAAATGTCTGTTTTTTTCAGGCCTGTCTCTCCTCTCTCCTTTTACAAAGGAGGCAGCCAAGCTCAGATGGGTTTGAGAGCTGGAGGGTGGTGAGCTGCCCGCTTCAGTTGGGAAAACAAGGCCTTGAGGGCAGGCACAATGGGTCTTTAATTTTTTGCCACAAACTAGACTTGCCTAATTAAAATATAGACTGTCCAGTTAAACTTGAATTTCAGATATAGTAATTTTTTAATATAAGCAAGTTCCATCTAGTATTTGGGACATACTTACATTATAAATTAAAAGTTGTTGAAAAAACTCTGAAATTCAAATTTAACTGGGCAGCCTGATTTTTATTTGCTCAATCTGGCAACCCTATCCAAGCCCCAACAACACAAGGGTCAAAGGGCAAATGGCCATTCTTCCCCACTCTAATGAGTCAACAGGAATGAAGCTGAGGTCAGATGTCCTCAGAAATGCAGCAACTCTGAATAACTGGACAGGGTTCTTGACCTTGGCTGTTCCAAGGTGCAGAGAGCCTCCTCACATACCTTTCTTGCTCACACGCAGTCACAATCATTCACAGACATGGGAGTGTCCCTTTCCAGAATTATTTTGGAAAATATGTTTGAAAGCAAAAGTGCCCCAGGTTGTGCAATGGGGTTTGTGAGAGCACTCTTGCAAACTGGTGGTGCAATTTCAGAAAACACTCTTGCAGAAAGAGTTATTCTGGGGTATGGATGGAGGCAGGATCCAGGCATTTGGCCATGAGGACTGTGAGCAGATGGGGGTGCGGGGGTTCAGGCCCACACGATGGCAGGTAAGGGTGCTGTCCTGATCGGCACTCTGTTCCTCTCCACAGCCAGCAGTGGCACGGCCAGGCCAGCATGGTGGACCACTTACTTCCAGTGGACGAGAGCTTCTCGTCGCCGAAGTGCCGGGTTGGTTATTTGGGAGACAGGCTGGTAAGCAGGCAAGCTTACCACATGCTGCCCTCACCCCCCTCAGAAGATGACAGTGATGCCTCCAGCCTCTGCTCCTGTGCCAGCCCCGACTCGCAAGCCCTCTGCTCCTGCTACAGCAATGGCCCGGGCGCTGAGGGCCAGGACAACATCTTGGACTTCCTGCTCTCCCAGGCTACGCTGGGCAGTGGTGGCAGCGGCAGCATTGGGGCCAGCAGTGGTCCTGTGACCTGGGAGGCCTGGCGGAGGGCACCGGCACCTGTGAAGGGGGAGCATTTCTGCTTCCCAGAGTTTTCTGTCGGTGACCCCGATGATGTTCCAAGGCCCTTCCAGCCCACGCTGGAGGAGATTGAAGAGTTTCTGGAGGAGAACATGGAGCTGGGGGTCAAGGAGGCTCCAGAGAGCAACAATAAGGATGTGGAGGTCTGTAGTCAGCTCTCAGCTGGGCCACACAGGAGCCATCTCCATCCTGGGTCTGGTGGGAGAGAGCGCTGTGCTCCCCAGCCAGGTGGTGCCAATGCGGGTGACACTCAGGGCCCCGGTGGGGGGCCTGCACCCGATGGCCCCATCCCCTTGCTGCTGCAGATTCAACCTGTGCAGGTGAAGCAGGAATCAGGCACAGAGCCCTCCTCCCCTGGGCAGGCCCCGGAGAGTGTCAAGGTAGCCCAGCTCCTGGTCAACATCCAGGGGCAGACCTTTGCACTCCTGCCCCAGGTGGTGCCCTCCTCAAACTTGAACGCGCCTTCCAAGTTTGTGCGCATTGCCCCTGTGCCCATTGCTGCCAAGCCCATTGGGTCAGGACCCCTGGGGCCTGGCCCCACCGGCCTCCTCATGGGCCAGAAGTTCCCCAAGAACCCGGCGGCAGAACTCATCAAAATGCACAAATGTACTTTCCCCGGATGCAGCAAGATGTACACCAAAAGCAGCCACCTCAAGGCCCACCTCCGACGGCACACAGGCGAGAAGCCCTTCGCTTGCACCTGGCCGGGCTGTGGCTGGAGGTCAGTATGAGGGGTGACAGGCTGGGTGAGTGCTGCCCCTTATCTCTGTTCTTCTGGGTGTGCTGCCAAGGTGATTTCTTCTGCATTAGATAAGACTGATTAGGAAGGGGAGAGGGGTGGGCCCGGGGCAGTGCCCTAGCTAGCAACGGCTGCTCAGAGGCTTGTCCCTCCTGATCACTAAAGCCAGAAAACAACTGGTCTCCTGGTAAGGTTTGCTGGGGCTTGTGCTGAGAGCGAGGGGGCTGAGCCAGGGCAGAAGGGCTGTCATAACATAGCAGGGACAGTTGGGAATGATGGGGCTTTGACCATGTGTGCACTGTTCCCTCTGCCTCAAGCACCCCAAAGGGTAAGTACCACCCTTATTCCCATCTTACTGCTTATTGCAGACTGAGGCTCAGACTGGCTAAATAACTTGTGCAAGGTCACACAGCTTTGTAAATGGGATTTGGACCCAATGGTCATATTAGAGCAGTCACATCCTGAAGATGCTGTTTCCCAACCAAAGGGACCAGCTTCCCTTACAGAAGTCCCTGTGCCCATGGGTTGGGCCAGGCCATTGCTCCCATGGGAGACCTAGAGGTGTGTTAGAGAAGCTGTAAAAGCCAACCACAAGGGAGGGCCCAGCTGAGTACTGACCGAAAGGTGGAAGACTCTACTCTGTGCATCATGGTGGGGAGAACAACTCTCAAAGGACGGACTCTGTGTAGCATGGCGGGGAGAACAACTCTCAAAGGACGGGGCTCTTTCTAGGGTTACCCAGCCCTCAGGCAGCATAGCTGGGTGGGACCCCAGTGGAGCTCCCTTCCCTGGCCCCTTGTGCTGGCTCACCTTCTTTGGGAGAGCATGTCCACCTTTTCCTGAAAAGCAGGCAGCCAGTCGGGAGCCCAGCCAGGAGCTCTGATGCTTAGGGGTCCCACAGCTGGGCTGTCCCCAGTTTAGGATGCCCATCCTGCTGGAATCTCTGGCCTGCCTGGAAGGGTGGCTTGTTCTACTGGCACATTCCTGGGTTTTATTGACGTGGCTACATGTGTGAGTGTGTGAGAGAGCGATGTGGCATATCACATCTGTGTGCAGAACTGGATCTTGCAAGTGTATAACTGTGTGTGCACATGTGTACGCATCTTGCATTTTTCAGGTGTGCCTCTGATGCATGACCATGTGTGTACCTTGTCTATGAGTGCACATCCATGTTGGTGTGGCTCACAGGGAGCAGTTTGCAGCTTTTGTTTTTTGACCAGACTTTTGTCGGAGAGTTCCTGAGAGTGGTCTCAGGGTGGGAGATGCCACTCCTGGAGTCCTGGCTGGCCCAGGACAGGAGCTGTGACTGGAATGTTTGATGTGATGCTGGCAGCCCCTTTCCAGGGGAGTGCAGAGGTGACCAGGGAAGGGACTTGTTTCAAAAAGCATCTTGGGTTATGGAGGCCCTTTCTGAGCGCAGGCACCCTCCACCCCAAGGACCCGAAGGTGCCAATCAGCAGACCCGCAGGGCTTCTTCAAGAGCCTCTGCTCTAGCCCCACCACGTTGGGTGTCAGTGCTGGTGCTGTATGCCTTTGAGCCTCGTGCCGCACTCTGCCAAGTAGGACCTCTGGTACAGCGCACTTGCACGGCAGCTTGTGAGGCCTGATGGGGGAGGTGTGTAATGTTGGGGGGTCAGGGAGGAGACCATAGACATGGGGCTTTAGAGGCAGAGGGAAAGGTACTGGGGTGCCTGGTGGCATGGTTTAAAGCCCCAGTCCTGGTCAGCCTCCAGCTCACTGTGTGCCCTCACAGTAGTCTCCCTTCCTAAGTCTCAGTTTCTTCATCTGTAAAGTGGGGGTCCTACTCACTGCCTCTCTTTACCAGGACCAGGGGTGCTCAGCAGCACCCTTTCTCATTGGTGGAATAGTCACACTTAATCCAAGATCAGAGTCTGAGAAGAGAAGAGAAGGTTCTCTGCCTGGCCTTCATGTGGGCGTACCCCATCTCAGAGACACTACAGACTTAGAGGGACTCCTCTTGGATGCATTCTTCTCCTGGTGGGGTGCGGGGCTGGAGAGAGGTTGGGCATTTGGCTTGACCTGTCCCTCCCTCTGTGTGGTCCCCAGGTCTCTCCAGCATCAGTCTGACTCTTATGATGGGCTCATCTTCCTGGGCGCCGTCCTCTGGCTGCTGTTAACTGTTGGCAAGTGGCCCTTCCATTTGGGATAGGAATGGGTGGGACCATAGAGGAAAGGTATGGTCCTTGGTCAAGACTGCCCAATTGGCCCACTCCTACAAGAGGAGGAGACCTGTCTTCTAGGCTGTCTCAGAAAGTAGACAGGAACCACAGCCAAAGTGCATCTTAGGAGGCAGATCTCAGCCCTGACACAGGGGCATTATGAGGTAGTGAGGTATACAAACAAGAGTGGGATTTATGGAGGGAATTCAGCTCTGCCACTGTTTAAGCCTTGGCATTGTTCCTCTTGCTCAGGATTCACTCAACAGGGAAAGGCATGGTAGGTGCGTGACATGATGAGGTCCCTATGGAGTTGACCCTGGAGCCATCCCTGCTTCCAGCCACTCCTAGGGCTTCAAAAGACTTCCCTAGATTCTCTCAAGCTCTTCCAGAGTGGAGGTCACACATGGCAGAGGCCCTGAGAGCCTAGCACGCTGCCTCCCAGGGAGACTGTTTCTCTGAGAATTTGAGAGTTCCAGTTGGCCTTCGAGATCCGGACACCGCGGGAATGTATACAAGGCATGCATGTCCCTTAAGTGTGGCCATAGGGCCATCCGATGGTCAGCGGTGAAGGGAGCTCTTGTAGCAGTTGGACAGGAGGACAGACCCAGCTTTGTGGCCACTTGGTCTGGACAGAGCAGGAGAAGTGATGATGATGATGATGATGATGATGATGATAAGGTATCATGTTTATTGAGCAGCTACACTCTGCTAGCCACTATTCTAAGGTTCTCGGAGCTGGAATCCCCTCCACGAGTTATACTTAATTGCATACCGCCTGCCACGGGGAACTCATTACCCCATGAGGCTATTCTGGCCTTTATGTGTACTTTGGTTCACGAAAGCACCATCCAAGCTTGTCATTCTGGCCCACAGGCCCACATAATCTGTTTGCCGATCTCACCTTTGCAGGCCATGCTCACACTTGGACCTCAGCCCTCTCTGTGCCCTCTCTTTCCAATGCTTCTTCCCCAGTGGCAACTGTAGGTGGTCTTATAATGGTCTCCGCTTTGTTTTGCACAGGCCACAGGCAGTAACTTACTGAGTCCTTACAATAGCCTTGGAACAGAGACATCAATATGCATTTTACAGAGGGGGGAATGGAGGCCCAGAAAGCCTGCAGGGACAGGGCTAGTGAGTATGACTCTAGTTACACCCCAGGCAGTGCCTCAGCCCCACCCTGACCTGCAAGTATTATGGCAGGCATGCCTCTCCCACCCGGAGACACCTGCAGTCCTGGGCTGGCTTTCCCCTCATCTTTCTCTGTGCACTTGGGATTGTAATGGCTGGGTGTCCTCTCCCCCCCACAGGCCCTCAGCTTTTTCAGGTGTACAACATGGGTGAGGGAAAAGAGCTAGCAATAGCAGCAGTGATAACAGCAGTTCCTGATATGTGCTAAGCACTGCTCTGCATGCACCTAACGCAGTAACTCATGTAATGTTCCAACAAGCCCATGAGGTGTGCCTTAGTATGTTGTCCCCATTCTACAGAGAAGGAAATGAGGCACAGAGCATTTAAGTAAGTTCTCCATGGTCCCACAACGAGTAAGTGGCAGAGTCAGGAGTTCACCCTGGGCTGTCTGCCCTCAACCTCCTCCCCCCAGACTGAGGACCTCTCTCCAGCCCCTTCTGCAAGCCTCTAGTCAGGTGTGGCCTGCTGGAGTGTTGAGAGGACCTCCACCTGCAGCTGGTCTTTGGAGTGGCCCCCTACTCGCTTGCTTGCCTCCCCATGTGGGGAGCTCCCCACTCCCAAGGCTGCCTCTCTTCTTGCTGGGCCTGGTGAGCAGATTCCTCTTCCTCCCACCAGGCCTGTTCTGGCCCTGGCACTGTGTCCTGTGCCACACCCTGTGCACCTTTGTGTGATGAACAGTATCCCTCCCTGCATTCCTTTTCCCCATTGTCACTTGCCCAGGTTACCAACGCCCGCTTCCTTCTGCTCTTGGTCCTGAAGCCACTGTTCCCTGTCCCTTCCCCTCTTGTGACATGGTTCTGGCACCCTTGACAGGGTTGGAATCAGACTTTCCCTATTTCAAGCTAAGCATCTGGGAAGTGGCTGCTTGCCTGCCTTCCTAGAAGTTTCCTTGCTTCACACTCAGACACAGGCCTGCTTTGTTCCCTGCAGCGGAACGTCCTGTTCCAGAATGGCCAAGCAGTTCTGTCCAGAAAGAATCCTTTCCTGCTGCAGCTAATATGAATATTAATAACTTTCACCACCCCTGGGTGGCAGGTACTGTTGTCATCCCCAGAAGATACAGAGGCCCAGAAAAGGGGATTTGCAGGCCTGAGGCCACAGAACTAAGAGTGGCAGGGACAGGATTCAAGCCCAGTGGTCTGGCTCTCTTGGCCTGTGTCACTGCTTCCCCTACTCTATGAGGCATTCTCCGTACCCATCCCTGCAGTCAGCTCGGCCTCCAAGTGTGGCTGGGCAGGCTGTGCACTGCACAACGCTGGGGGGTGCCATTCCCATTGGGATCTTTGAGACTTGGCTTTACAATCATGGCTTTCTGGCAGATGGAAGGGGTGCCTTTGCACAAAGGTGTTGTATGTGTCGGTGGTGGTGCTGACATTATTTTTTTTTTTTACATTTATTTATTTATTTATTTATTTTTACATATTTTATTGATTTTCCCCCCTCCCTCCCTCCCACACATCCCCTCCCTCCCCAGAGTTTTATGTCCATTGGTTGTACTTATATGCATGGATACAAGTCCTTCAGTTGATCTATTATCTCCCCCAGATCCTCCTCCCCTCCCCGCTGAAATTTGACAATCTGCTTGTTGCTTTACTGTCTCTGTATCTATCTTTTGGTTCATCAGTTTATAATGATCTTTATTATCCACAAATGAGTGAGGTCATGTGGTGGTGCTGACATTATAAGCTGCTCCGGAAAGTCACCTGGACCTCTGTGCTTCCCTGTCCCGCACCCGGTAACACAATTCACAGTAACCAGCCACACACTCAAGGACCTTCCCAGAGGCCAGGTGCTGTGCTAAGCTCCTTGCTGATAATAAGAGTTCACATTGTTGGGTGATTGCCACGTGTCAAGCATTGCTGTAAACACTTGTCGCCTTTTATAGTCCTCTGAGGCAGGTCTGTCACTTACCTGGCTTCAGGTGAGGAAACAGCCTCAGAGAGCTTGCCAACTTGCCCAGGTTGCTGGTCAGTATGTGCCTGCATCTCAGCCACCTGTCCCCTCCCTCTGTGTGGTCCCCAGGTCTCCAGTGCTGCTCTTTGGGACAATGTGAGTAGGGTGTAAGGCAGGGATCTTCTGAGGGTTCAGTTCCTAGGGATGGCACCTCTCAAATTGCCAGACCCTAAGGCAGTAGGGAGAGGGCTTGCAGGTGGGGACAGCTTCTTCTCAGGCCAGGCTTTCCCTTGGTGCCCCCATGATGGCAGGGGCCCTGTGGTCCTGTGTCACTGCCTTTGGCCTCTGAGAAAAGTTCCGGAAGGTAGACAAGAATCCCAAGATTTTTACTAGATAAATGAGAAAACATGCCCAGTATGGTTCTTAAGTTTCTCAGGACCACATAGGACTCCCAGTTGGGTGGGGTCCTGAGCAGATCCTGCTGTTCCACTGCTGTGGGACCCCCAGCAAGCCTCTTGTTGTCTTTGAGCTCTTACCGTGTGATATTGTCAGTGCCATGGGCTGATCCTGACTCCTTGCGAGGTGCAGGCACGCCCAGTGCCTGGTGTCTGGGAAGGCTCTAGCACGTCGATGGCATTTCCTGTAGCTTTCTGCTGCTCCCTGCCTTGGGCATGCCCACCTGCTCTGACGCTGTATGTCCAACTGCAGCTGGAGGCACGTGGCCCTGGCCCAGGAGCTCAGGTTCAGGTTCTGACTGCCAGAGCCTGTTGATGCTGCTTCCTCCCTGGCACAGAGCTCCAGTGGCACATGCCTTCCAGCCAGGCTCTGTGGCCATCAGGGTGGCAGGATACAGCAGGGAGCTGTTTCAAGACCTTTGTGCAGGCCTCGGCTGCTCTGCCCTACCTGTGACCCTAGATCATCACTCTGAGCCTCAGTTTCCTCATCTGGACAACGGGTCAGTTGGTCTTCCTTAATTCTGAAAACATACTGACCACATTTGGCGCTCTGGGATGGGGTAGGAGAAACCTGGTTGTGCTCTAGGGGCAGGGCACCAGGGACAGCCAAGCGAAGCTGAGGTGCTTATCTTCCCTGCCTCTGGGCCCAGCTCCCCGTCTGTGCTCAAGCCCTCCTGCTGCCCACCTGGGCATTCCCCAACACTTGTCCTGCTGGGTCCTCCTGCTCCTTGGCAGGCTATAAGATCAAGGCCTCAATCCACAGGTCATGCCAGAAGCGGGCCATCACCCCCTACCCATTGGCGGGGTTGGGGACAGCTTTCCAGGAGCATCACCTAATCTGCCTCTTACTGTGAGGCCCCAGGTCCAGGAACGGGGCTGTTGGGTTTGGCACTCCTGAGTGTGTGCATATATGCATGTATTTGTTCACACATGTATACATGCATTGTGTGTATGCATGTGCATACATGTACACAAAGATTTGGAATGGGTGGCATATATATGTATGAGTGTGCACACATGTGCAACGTACCCGTGTCCATGACATGCACATACAGGTGGCATGTGTGTACACACAGGTGTGTTGTGTGCGTGTATGCACATGTGTGTGTGTGAGTGTGTGGATTCAGGATGTGGGTAAATGGATGCGCTAGGACTTGAGAGGACTGTCCCTATGACAGCTCCATCCTCCTGTGGGTGCCTGCTCTGGGTGCCTGCTGTGTCCACACTTTCATGTAAATGCACTGACTGGGCACCTACCATGCACCAGGTAGATGTGTCTTTCCTCATGGAGCTGATGGTCATCAAAAAGTAAGAACTGGATTTAAAATTGCAACAACTTTGGCAGGGGCCCGGATAGAGGTGCATTGTGGAGGGCTTTCCTGAGGAAGTAACATAAGGGATGGTGGGAGGGAGCAAGGAGAGGGAAGGACGAGCATTCTGGATAAAGGGAACAATACTGCAGTGTCCTATGTCAAGAGGGAACAGGGACAGTCAGTGTAGGTGGAACACAGAGGAGGAGAGTATGTGTGTGAGGAGCGGGGATGTGAGCGGTGGGGAGAGCCTCAAATCCCTGATGTCAGTAACAGCTGTCTAAGCCCCAGGGTCCATCCAGTTCTTCTCTCTCCCACTGTGGCCTCTGGGCTATGGGAACACTTGCTCCTGGACAGACTGGGGCCAAGAGAGGGAGGTGGCAGGGGAGCCATTGACACTCTCAGAAATACCGTTTAGAGGTACAGTTTGTTTGGGGACAGCTTAGGGAGTCCAGCTTCCAGGAAAACTGGGCCCAGGAATTGGGTGGGGCTCTTCTTTTTTCTTTTTTAAATCTTTACCCAAGGCTATTTTTTCTATCAATATCTAGAGACAGTGTTGTTGTGGGGAGAAAGAAACATTGATGTGAGAGAGATAACTGATTGGCTGCCTCCTGCAAGCGTCCCTGCCGGGGCTGGGGAACCTGCAACCGAGGTATATGCCCTTGGTGGGGAATGGACCCCATGACCCTTTGGTCCATAGGCCAGTGCTCTGACCATTGAGCAACCCGCCAGGGTGAGGTGAGTCTCTTTAATGGAGACAAGGGAAAGGAGTCAAGAACTCCCTGCTCAGCTGGGGAAAGACACTTCTCAACCTCACTTTCTCCTCTAGATGAGCTTCCCAATGTAGACCTCCACGGAAGCCCCAAGTTCGGGTCTAAGGGGAGAGCATGAAGCATAGCTTCAGTTAGGGCAAGCTGATCCCACTGCACGCCAGAGGGGGGCGGTGTTTGGGGTGGGGTGGGATGGCTGGAGAGTAAGTCAGATCTCTGGTAGCCTTAAAAGCCTGTCCCAACACCTATCAGCCCCTCTCAGGCCCAGATGCAGGAGAATGGCCTGCTGAGCTGACAGAATGTTTGATTTACATGGGGAAGGGGCTTGGGACAGTGGATTTTCACCATAAATTCTGAAGCACTTAGGTACCCTGGGCTGCCCAGCTGGTGGAGTCCTGGGTGTATGAGTTTGGGGATGGTGGTGGTTGGGGCAGGGCGGGCCAGCCTGGCCTCACGGATTGCTGTGTCCCTGTAGGTTCTCCCGTTCAGATGAACTGTCCAGGCACCGGCGTTCGCACTCAGGCGTGAAGCCCTACCAGTGCCCTGTGTGTGAGAAGAAGTTCGCGCGGAGTGACCACCTGTCCAAGCACATCAAGGTGCATCGCTTCCCGCGGAGCAGTCGCTCCGTAAGGGCTGCCAACTGACCCCACCTCCACCCACCCACCCACACAACCATTACCGCTACCACCTGCTCACCCCATCCCACCAGCCCATCGGATTGTCCAGATCGCTCATATATTTTGTAGCAATAATTTATTTGCCTCCTTCAGAGAGATGAGATAATGTTGCCAACCCAGCAGCCTGGGTTGGTATGGGAAGAGGGGGGCTGGCCTGGGAGGCAGGAACCCAGAGCTCCCCCACTTGCTGCCTTTCCTGGGGAGACCCAGCCTCTGACCCAGGAGGCCGGCCTTTGTGCCTTTGCACCTTCGTGCCTTCCTGCGCCGCTGTCACAGGCCTCTGCTGCAGTGTCTGAGGGCCTGGCCCTTCTCCCACTGGGCTCCCTGCTTGGGCCAGGGCCAGCACTTTATTGCCCGGGAAGATGAAATGTGCAGTTTTGAAATGTCAGTTCCCACAGGGAGCCACACTGGGGAGAAGGAAGTAGGCCAAAAGTTCTGGGCTGCACTGTGGTGTGCAGGTGGTTTCATCCAAATGATTTGCTCAGCCTGCGTACCAGGAGGTATGGCAGGGCTGTTAGGGATGCAGGGCCTGGCCTCCTGGTGGCTGCAGGATTGGGGTGAAAAGCTCCCCCTCTGGGGGCTGACAGTGCATGTGCTTCAGTTAAACATGCAGGGTAGGCAGGCAGATGCAGGCTAGCCCTGGAGCATCTGTACCCAGTGTGGCTCATCCCTTCGTCCTGGTTCCAGACACCAGCCTCCCGAGTCACCTTTGGGAGGAGAGGGGAACAGGCTGTGTAGCAAGTAGAAGAAGCAGATAAAGCCCCCAATCCCTATTTAGAAATGCATTCCTCATTTTGTCTAGAAATTAATATCAAATGAACTAGCTTGTTTTGATAGGTTTATTTCACATCCTATGAATGTATGTAAATAAACTGTACATAGGTACATCGACATAAAATATCTTTTAATAACATCAGCATTTGTGTAAATTTGAAATTTTAAAAATCTATAAAGCTGGTGTATATATGTTACAATTATGTATATTTTCTTTGGTCCTTCATAAAAATATATTTACTTTGCCAATAAAAAGAAAAAAGAACTCAATAACTTAATGATATTCAGACACTGTTTTCCTCTACTCTGCCGGGAAATGAGATGACCTGGGGCTGAGCCTCAGGGGACCTTGAGGTTTATATCTGGAAGGATACAAAGGCACCTTCGGGGTTAAGCCCGGGCCCCGTCATGCATGGCTCCCATACAGCCCCACCTCCAGCTGGCTGTCAGGTTTAGCTTATTCCAGTATCCCAGAAGGCCAGGAGTGCTCTCTCCTCTTCTCTACACAACCCCAAATCCAACCCCTATTTCAGCGTCACCATGGGAAGGCCCACGGGGGTCACTACTCCTCTGATTCATTGTTGGAGGCCCTTGCTCGGCACTTTACACTTTTGGTGCAGCCCCTCGGGTATTTATTGTGCACCCACTGTATGTTTTGTGCAGATGTAGGGGCAGATCATGCTCCTACCTGAGCTCCCCGAGGAAATGGCATATTACTTCCCACCTGCATGTGTGGTGGTAAATGGATTAGGACTTCAGCCACCACCTTCGCCCTCCCCAGCTGCTCAGAGCTCTGGGGAGACAAAGCCTCCAAAACTCCCCCAGATGCCTGAGGGCTCTCCGAGCACTTGCACAGTTGGGATTTGGACCCATCCACACATTCTGGCAGGCTGGGAATGGGTGGGGAGTGGGGCGGGACCAGAGGAAGGAGAAGCCCTGAGCCAGCCATGTGGGTAGGGAAGGTGGCCACAGCTCTCCTTTTGTGTGAATTAGTAGGTGAGGACCTTCGAGGTTATTGTATACCCAGCAACCTGATACAAGTCAGGACAAGTGTTTCTCAGTGACCCCCTCAGAGACTGGCCCTGGTCCTGGGGAAAGGACTCAGCCTTATGACCTCTGTCCTTTGCCCTGACCAAATATACCTTCTATGGCCAAACATGCTTGGGTAAGTGAGGCATGAGCATAGCCTTTCTTCATCCATAAACAAACAACAGAGCCCAGATAAAAGGACACCAGAGGTCAGGACAGTCACTGTGGAGGAGCCTGTGAGCACATGAATCCATGGTGCTGGGCACTGACCCAGGACTCCACTCCGCTCACCTCAGTGGATGTCCCCACAGCTCGCTTACGCTGCACCTGCAGCTTTCAGCCGACCCTATGTCCGGGCCAAGGCTAGGGTGGTTGTGTGTGGTAGGGTGGTCTAAGTCATTACCCTCAGTCTGGCTTCAGACTCCTCACCTGATGTGTATGTTTGCACCCTTGTCATGCACCTTGGCAGCACAGCTGAGTGAATAGGGCATGGAGGGAAGGGCACTTCCTCTTGATCCCCACTCCCCCCACTTGGAGTGGGTTTCTTAAACTCCATAGATTTGAGCTTCTACCCTTTGCAGAATGGGGATGAAAGGGTAAGAGAGAGTGTGTGACTGAATAGTGGTGAGGACCCTTTCCAGGCTGTGAGCCTGCCTTCAGGCCAGATGGAGAGCCTGGGGAGTCAGGGCCTCTAGTCTTCCATTGCAGCATGACCCATGAGAGCATTGGGTGTTCTGTTGAGGCACCTAGCTTGCCTCCTACCTCTGGGAGACTCCCATGCTACCACCTTTGTCACTGGAAGAAGAGTGTTTGTTTTGGCCTACGAGCCAAGAAGCAGATGGAGATGTGAGCCAGTGTTCCCACAATTGTTTCTAATGGAGAGGAGTCTGGGAAGTTGCAGAGCTTTAACACCCTGGTACCCCCACCTTGCACAATACCCTTCTCAAAGGCACACAGAGGGGGAAGTACCATTTATTGAGTAGTGTAACAGGCAGAGTATGGGCTAGACTGCTATAACAAAGAAACTCCCCAACGCTGTTGTCTACATAGCGAGTTTATTTTTCTCTATTTAAATATTCTGAAAGTAAGTAGTCCAGGCTGAAATGGCAGCTCCATTGTGGGGCATCTGGGTTCCTCTCTCGTTGCTCTCCATGCCCTAGGGTGTTGGTCCCAGATGGCTCACCAGGGTATACTGTGCCAGCCCAGGGAAAGCCATCAAGGGGCCATGTGTTCCCTCCCTCCCTCAAAGGTCAGGGCTGTGATTTGCACAGTCTTGTCCACTCATGTCCCATTGTCCAACACAATCACAGGTTCATCTGCTGTAAGAAAAGCTGGAAATTTTAGTCTTCATCTGAAGGTTATGGGCACAACTAAAATTTAGAAGTTCTATTACAATAGAAAGAAAACAAAAGTAGGTGTTGAGTTTTCACTGCAAGTACACCTGCCATGTTGGTGTCGAGCCTGGTGCCATGCATACATTCTGTTCACTTCTCAGAACCTTGCAAATTGGCCCCTTCCCTGCAGCATGTAAGTCATGGTAGAGTGGGTGGGTTTGGCCCTCCCATGGTTTTGTCCACATTCTCAGAATGGGTGTCACTGGCAGGTATGGAACCAACTGTCAGGCTTGGAATATCAGGGTATCATGAAGGGAAACCCTGTGGGAACAGAGGAACTCCAACACTTTGGTTGACAAGCCAAGGCTGCAAATGACAGAATCCTCACCCACAGGGACAAAAGTAAATAAAACAAAACCCTTATAAAGTCAGCAATGTCTACTCTTCAATGGATCCAGATTCTCAACAAAGGTCAAGGGGACAGATGCAGAAAGATTTGGGGTCTAGACTTCTAGGGAACTATAACTTTTCTTATGCTCCATTGGTTCTAAGTATCAAAGACCCAGACAGCAGGTATAGGGAGAAACTGCTGGGAATGAGCATGTTAACTTGCACAGCTGTCAATGTGGTGAGGATCTTGGAACATTACATAAGGGGACCAAACATGGGGACAAGGTCAGTTCTCTTTGTGACAGACACCAAGTCTGCATTACCTGAAGTTAGGCTAAGGTGACTAATGCCACGGGGCCTGTTAAAAAACTGCAGGTGAAGGCAAAGGGAGCATTCAGAAGATTCAGAAAGTATATGTCTCAGCGATCCACTGCATAACCCAGAAAGGCATCTTTGGAAATTTCCTGTTATCTTCAACAGGTAAAAAATTCCTGATGGCTCTTGGGAGGCCACAAAGGGGGCCCTGGCTAAACTAGAAAAGAAGCAAGATGAGATACAGAGAGAGATGGAAGGGGTGAGGGAATATTGCAAGGGAAGAAAAACTGCAACAGCAGAAGTAAAATCTGCCCTGGAGATATTAATAGCAATGAAGGGTAGGTAGAACAGGCTTCCGAGTGCTGCTGTGGAATTCACACTCACTTGGATCCCAGACCCAGCTGAGAAGAAAAGATGAAAGTGAGATAGGTAGGTATGAAGGAGAAGAAAAATAAAATCAGTAGCTGGATACTGGGGTTCTGGAACAGACTCTAGAACAAATATTGAATAGCATGTGTATTAATACTGTAGATAATATATATAACATACTAAAATGACACATATAAAATGTGCTAATATGCCCTAACTGGTTTGGCTCAGTGGATAGAGCATCAGCCTGCAGATTGAAGAGTCTCAGGTTCGATTCTGGTCAAGGGCATATATCTTGGTTGTGGGCACATCTCCAGTAGGAGGGGTGAAGGAGGCAGCTGATGTTTCTCATTGATGTTTTTAACTATCTCTCTCCCTTTCTCTCTGTAAAAAAACTAATAAAATATATATTTTTAAAAGTGCTAATATGTAACATATACTAGTGTGTAACATATCTTAATATATAAAAGCCTAAGTGACCATTCAACTGGTAGCTATGATGTGCACTGACCACCAGGGGGCAAGCGCTCAATGCACAGGCATTGAAACATGGAACAGACTGATGAATCTCAGAGGAAAGGGGGAGGAGGAGGACGGGAAGAGATTAACCAAAGATCTATATATATATATATATATATATATACTAGAGGCCCAGTGCACAGATCTGGTGCATGAATCCCTTGGTCTGGTCTGTGGGGATCAGGCTGAAACCATCTCTCTGACATCCGCTGAGGGGTCCTGGATTGTGAGAGGATGCAGGCCAGGCTGAGGAATCCCACTGGTGCACAAATCGGTGCACCAGGCTTCTAGCACGAATATATAATTCTAGAGGCCTGGTGCATGAAAATTCATGCACTAGAGGGGGTCCCTCAGCCCAGCCTGCCTCCTCTCACAGTCTGGGAGCCCTCAGGGGTGAGAGGCAACCTGGTGATCAGGGGAAGGCATTGCCCCATCACACCTCTGCTGCTGCCACTGCTGGCAGTGCAAGCCTCAGCTGGCCGTGGTACCTGAGCCTTGGGCAGCCCTGGGTGGCTGGGGGGCTGAAGGGACTGGGGAACTCCAGAGGCAGGTGCGTGGGCAGGGCTGAGGGGACTGGGTGCCGCCATCTTATGGCTGTAAGTGCCACCATCTTTGAGTGTGGGGCAATTAGCATATTCCCTCCTTATTGGCTGTGGGTGCCACCATCTTTGTGATGGTGTGAGGGTCAATTAGCATATTCCCTCTGTATTAGATAGGATAACAAATATGTACAAATAGAATTCTAATAACATTATACAATATGTAATTAAATTATATATAGCTATATACACACTTGATGTAAGCAGAGGGCTGGGAAAATACCCTACCCATGGAGACAGGAGGGCATAGTGAGTGGGTCTTGGAAGCAGAAACTGGAACTGAGCCCACTTAGCCCTATTGGCCTCTCTGACTCTCAGGGTACTTAGGTGAAACTAGTGTGATTAGATTGATTCCCCAGGATGTGTGAAGAGTAAGTTAGCATATATAACATAGCAAATCCATTGCATGATGAACAAGAGGCCGTACATGATGAGGCAGAAAGAAAAAGTCAACACCCAAAGAAAGGCGTCCCACTAGAGAACTGCTCTGAGATGAGGACATGGAAGCCCAGAGGCAGCTCGCACCTCCTGAGATCAGGCCTCGGCTGGAAGGACGCCTGTGGGCCTTGCACAAAAGAACCCCTCCTGGAGAGAGGTCTGGACCCTGAGACCAAGTAAGCTTTCAACCTCCACTGGTCCTTTCCCATCTCAGCTCATCCGCTCTCATTCTGGGAGTCCTGGAGATGTGAGGACACCCAGCATCGCCATCCTCACCAGCGTCTGGTTCTGTGAACTGGACCTCGATGCTGAGCTGAGCTAATGAGAGCAGTTTCTAGATGGAATGGGGCTGACGCTAGTGAGGAGTGGGATCACCACAGCTCCCTTCAAAAGATTACATCAGAGGCGACAGGTACCTGAGTGACAGGTGAGTAGAATGAGAGCAGGGTTGTCGGAGCTGGAAATAGCTGACTACAAGAGTGAAAATACATTTAGCTAGACAGGAGTCTAAAGAATGGCAAATGGGTTTTACCATCTAAATACAGATACCAAATACTGTTACCGAAAGAGAAGAAAGGTTTGCAACATCCAAGCAATAATGTAATTAATACCAGTCTGGCTCTAAACCCCCAGCTTATACGAACAGTTGTGCAAATGCTTGAAGTGTCTCTGGTAGTCCTTGCCTTTTAAAAAAGCAATTTGGACCCGTAGCATTTTTTGACATCTAATTTTATATATTTCCCCCTTCCCTGAGAAGTCTCTGCCTTGTGCACAAAATGAAGAAATGAGCCTTGATGTCTCATTTCTATGGTGTAATTGGAAACTGATAACTGGTAAGTTGGTAACAGCTGTCCCCAGAGGGCTCATCTGGAAAGAGAAAGAGGCAACCTGTCTGGTCCCACTGCAAAGTGATAGAGAGTGCCCTTCTCCCACTGAAGCTCAGGGCAAAAAGTGGGTGCTCACACTAGCTTGGAGCTGCTGGCAGGACAAGTAAGTGGACAACTGCACCCCCTTCTCCAGAGGACACCCAGGACCCATGAGTGCCCCATGCAGAGGAGTTCTGGGTCTCACTTAATAGATGAAACTGGGATCTCGCCTGTGTGTCAGCTTGAGGGTGGACTCATGGGTGGTGATGCAGCAAGTGGTGCAAGCTCCTTCTCTCCTGTACTTCCAACCTCGCTAAAAGTCTGGGTGCACATCTGGAAATTCATGCCTCCTCCTGGTAGTAAAGATGCCCCTCACCAGCTCAGCAGGCTCTGTGTTCTCCTATAGCATCCCATTTCTCTTGACCCCTTCAATACTGGTCCCGAAAATCCAGCCACTCTGGCAAGAACCGTCTGTGCCACCTTTACTTAAAGTTTGCAGGGTTACAATATTTTGCCTGGGAAACCCTTATTTGATGTTTTAATCTCTCTATATAAAAGCCTAAGTGACCAGTATGACCGAATGACTGGAACAATCAGTCAACCAGTCGCTATGGTGCACTGACCATGAGAGGGTAGACGCTCAACATAGGAGCTGTCCTCCTGGTGGTCAGTGCATTCTCACAGACAACCTCCTGCAGCCCCTCCACCTGGCTGGCTGCCCCCTCCACACACACCTGCCCACGACTGGCTGTCCAATCCCCATGGTCCCTCTCCCCTGCCAGCCGGCCCCCTGGTAGGCCTTGATAACTGGCCAAGCCAAGGGACTCCTCCTGTGCATGAATTTGTGCACCAGGCCTCTAGTTAAAATAATTATATAATTATAATATCTTCTAAGTTATAATTATATAATTTATAATTTTTACATAATATAATTATATATGTAAAGATTATAACTACACTTATGGCCACCCTCTCTATGAGGCACCCAGGGACTTTACTTTTGGCATCTGTCCCTTCTATCACCTTACCATTTCCCTCTTCCTCCTGGAACTTCAAATTCCTGGCCTCTTTAAATGCACAGGAGAATTAGTCAGACTCCCTGGTTCAGTTTCCTTATTTTCACAGGATGATAACGGTTCCTTCCTCATAAGGTCAGTGTGTGGACTAAATGAGTGAACATGAAATGCACTGAGAACAGAGTCTGGCAAGGTGTAAAAGCTGTTACTGTTGGTGGTATTTTTATTACTACACATTGTTACTTGAGCATTCCCTCAGTAGCTCCGCCTCTTTCACGCCAAGAAGCTGAATAAGACATTTCTTCTAAATGAACACAGTACTCTTCCAACAGTCATCTCATCAGGTCAAAGGTTTTTGAGCACCTGCACATCTTGCTGGCAGATGGGCCAGCCCATTCCCTCTATAAAAGGATTGCAACATCTCCTCAGTGTTCATTCACAGATCATTACACACGTAGCAGAGAGAACTCAAAGCTAAAACAGGAGAGGGCAACACTCAGAGTTTATTCTTGCATTGCTTATTAATTATCATCTTATTTTCCATACAAACAATTGTAAACCGACCTTTGTCCCACCCTCTATGTTCAAGCCATTGTTGATGAAGAATCAGGTGATAAACAAGATAAACCCAATTGGAAACTATAGAGGCTTTAAAAGGCTATGTATGTCTCACAGGTTTTAGTTTCATTCTTATTTGCATTATTTTCTAGCTAGGAAGCTAATCATTGGACTGTCCCACTTAATACCAGACACCTGGAAATTCTAGCTGAGGATGAATTCTCTTACACTGTCACACTTTCCACACCCCAACAGGAGTCATAGGCCTTGCATTCCATAAAAAGGACCCCAAAACATATGCCCCAATCTTGAGGGGCCTGAGGTCTGAGTGCAGGGGGCCTATCTTGGTGTGTGTGTGTGTGTGTGGTTATACCCCCCCCCCCCATCAACATAGTTAGCCACAGTGATATAATTTATTTCTAAACCAATGAGCTTTATTTCATGCATACAAAAAAGAAAAAGAATAGACATGGATAAAGTTAGACATGGAGAGAAATGTATGAGCTAACAAGCCAAATATAACTGGAATGCATAGAACTGTTCTATAAATGAGTGATTAAAAGATAAAAATTCCAATAGAAAAATGGGCAATGAATATAGTAACTTACAGAGTAAGAAATGTGATTAGCAAATCAGTCCATTGAGAAGAAGTTTGATCATATTTATACATGAAAACAAAAATGACTATGGATCTTATTTATGCAAGCTAGACTGGAAAAAAAAAAGGAAAAAATGGATTACATCCAAGGGTTAGAAATGACTGCTTCAACATTGTTAATGGCAGCACAATTGTTTTTCAAAGGACAACTTGGAAGAATTTATCAAAATTTAAAATGTGCCTGCTCTTTGATCCAGCAAACCCACCATTAAACATTTGTGTATAAAAGTATGTGTACAAGTTTGTTCTATTTAGCATTATCTACACTAATAAAAGATAAATATACAAATTGACCATACCTCCATGATGTCCACCAACCAATCAGGAGTGCATATGCAAATTAATCTAACAAAGATGGCAGTTTAATCTGCATACACAGTCTTGGAGTGAAGACTGAAGGCTCTGTCCCGAGCGAAGACTGAAGACTGAAGAGGCTTAGCTTCTCCCTGTGGCAGGAGTGAAGAAGCCAGACCTCCCTGCAGCTGGAGCGGAGAAGCCAGGCCTCCCTGCAGCTGGAGCGGAGAAGCCAGGCCTCCCTGCAGCTGGAGCTGAGAAGCCAGGCCTCCCTGCAGCTGGAGCGGAGAAGCCAGGCCTCCCTGCAGCTGGAGCGGAGAAGCCAGGCCTCCCTGCAGCTGGAGCGGAGAAGCCAGGCCTCCCTGCAGCTGGAGCGGAGAAGCCAGGCCTCCCTGCAGCTGGAGCAGAGAAGCCAGGCCTCCCTGCAGCTGGAGCGGAGAAGCCAGGCCTCCCTGCAGCTGGAGCGGAGAAGCCAGGCCTCCCTGCAGCTGGAGCGGAGAAGCCAGGCCTCCCTGCAGCTGGAGTGAAGAAGCCAGGCCTCCCTGCAGCTGGAGCAGAGAAGCCAGGCCTCCCTGCAGCTGGAGTGAAGAAGCCAGGCCTCCCTGCAGCTGGAGTGAAGAAGCCAGGCCTCCCTGCAGCTGGAGCAGAGAAGCCAGGCCTCCCTGCAGCTGGAGTGAAGAAGCCAGGCCTCCCTGCAGCTGGAGCGGAGAAGCCTAGCCTCAAGGCTAGGCTACTCAGCTGCAGCCGGAGTGAAGGCTTGGTCCCAGGTGCTGGAAGAAAACCGGTGCTGGCAGTCAGGGGAAGGAAGGCCTATTGCACGAATCTTCATGCAACCGGCCTCTAGTTTATAAAATAAAAGCGTAATATGCTAATTAGACAGGACATCCTTCTAGGCATCCTTCTGAACAAAGCCACAGCAGCAGGGGCCAAGACAGAGGCAGCTGCAGCGGTGGCAGGGGCCTGAGCCCCTTGCACTAATTTCATGCATCAGGCCTTTAGTTATTTATAACAGCAAACATTGGAAAACAATCTAAAAATTTACTAGTGGATGATTGGATAGATAAATTATGCTTCACCCAAACTAGCTTGTACTTGGTTGGCTGTCATAATTATAGAATACTTACCCTTTATAGAAAAATTATGTATCAGGTCTTAATTTTTTCACCGGATTAACGTGATGGGACAGGATGTAGGTGTTAATAGCCTTGATACTCATGCGGCCCATGGAGGCACAATGGGACGATGGGAGAGAGCGCATGCCATACACCACTCCCCACTTCTAGTTCAGTGGATTTAGCCCACTCTGCCATTCTGAGAAAATGCTGGGCAGCTTCACACAGGGCTTTGTACCGGCTGTTCCCTCCACCTGGAACGCTCTCCCTACAGCTCCTTTCACGCCTCCTTCAAGTCTGACCCGGATGTTACTGTGATGGAGAGGACTCTCATTAATAGATGTACCTATCTTTATTTTCTAGTCTTGATAAGTGCATCCTGGCTATGCAATGTATTAATGCAGGGGAAGCGGAGAGAAGGGCATTCCAGAATCCTCTACTATTTTTGCAACTTCTATAAATCTAAAGTTATTTCAAAATAAAATATTTAGAAACAACAAAAAGTTTTGCTTCTGCCAGCACTTTCTGCCTCTTCCCCTTCCCAATCTTTCCATCTTTCTCCATAGCACTCATCTTCTCCTGTGCCAATAAGATCTAAGTTCAGTGTGGGATCTGTCTCTCCACCCTCCCCCCCCCCCCCCCCAGCTTGGCTATGTGTGTTTTTAATATATTTTATTGATTTTTTTACAGAGAGGAAGGGAGAGAGATAGAGAGCTAGGAACGTCGATGAGAGAGAAACATCACCCCCCCCACACACACACACACACACTGGGGATGTGCCTGCAACCAGTGTACATGCCCCTGACCTGGGACCTTTCAGTCCGCAGACCGACGCTCTATCCACTGAGCCAAACCGGTTTTGGCTTGCCTGTGTTTTATGAGAACAGAATTTGCTATGAACCCAGATCCTTGAATAAATAGTCCTGGATTGTCTTCTATTCTCCCCAGGCGGTCCGTGAAGCTCTGTCCAGAGCCGTGGGCTGAACGTCGCTGTACTGGGGAGTTCAGGTGAAGACACATGTGTGATATTTTTAATGGTGGTGGCAGCTTTTCCAACCCTCAGTTCGGGGCTCTTGGTGATGTGGCCACTGCACCTCCCACCAAAGGGGCTTCCTTTCCCCGCCCCTGACTTGGGCTGTGGTGGGACTGACATCTGATTTCTGAACCTGGGCCTCAAGAAGCCTTGCAGCGTCTGTTCCATGCTCTTGGGGGCCCCAGACCACCTTGTGAAGAAGCCTGGGCAGGCCTTATCGAGGGAAGAATCCTCAAGGGTGACTGTCAGCAGCAGCCACCAAACCTGGGAGTGACGCTGCCTGACACCAGGGGTCAGCAAGCTCATCTGTAACGAACAAGATAGTGAGTATTTTAAGCTTTGAAGGCCATATGCGTTTCTGTCCAACCAGGTGAAAGCAGCCATCGGCAATATGTAAACAAGCATGCCTGACTATCAGCCCAGACACAGAGAGGGGGAGCCCTGCCAGCAAAGTCCGTCTATGAGAGCCTGAAGACTGGATGCCTGGCAGGAGCTCAAAGGAGCTGAAATCAACACTCCCTTCTGACACCAGGCGCTACAAGAAGGGGGTGGGAGGGGCTGCAGGACTGGGGACTGCCTGGTTGGCCCCAACTAGTCAGTGACTGGAGAGACACCTCCCCTTCTTCAGGAATAGCTGGGACACAGCATGTGCCTAAGACATGGATCCAACCAAAGGAGGAGGGGTCCACCCAACTGTTTACTGTTGATAGGGAACTGGTTGGATCACCTGCTGCCCCATTTTTGAACGAGCTGATAAGTAAGGCGCTGGGGGCTGGGTCACCTTCCTGGCTTGCTCCAGATCCCTTAGTAAACAGGAATGGGGCTCCACAAGCACTGAGCAGGTAACTGTGCGCTGGGAGGAGGCGGGACTGCACCTAACCTGTACATTCCTACCTTGCCCGCTGCCCTTGGACCTGGCTAACCTTCCCATAGGTAGTGAAGGTCAGGAGACATACAGATCTGAGCTCTGGGGAAGAAAGGCTTTGAGGATAGGGGTTGTCTCCCTGCGAGAGGAGCTTGGGAGTGTGGTTGCAGAGAAGGGGTGGAGAATGCACTCCAGGAGGGTGACCGAGGGCAGGAGAAGGATGCACCATTTCAGCTCAGGTTCAGGGCTCTTTCCCCAGCTGAGTGGATGGGAGAGCATAGAGCTCGGGAAAGGATGGCCATGCTTCTACAAGGTGGAAGGAAGGCGTGGGAACCTTGGCCTGGCAAAGCCGAGGGGCCTGGATGAAGTGCCTTCTGCTCTTCCCAGGGTCTAACTTGCACCTGGGACGCCGTGGAGGTCGTCCATCCTTCCTAGTGGGAGATTCTTGGCTTAGGAAGAGGGCAAGGAGGCGGGAGCACGCCGAGGCTTCTCTCCCCCAAAGGCCCCTTGGCCTGGGCTTACTCTTCTGGAATCTGGAAGGGGTTCAGCTCTTGGTGTGGGTGAGATTCTGGAGCAACTACAAACATGCGTAGCAGGGACTCTGAATGTATGGTCCCACGACACAGGGTGGCACAAGACCTGTTATTTTGTTACAGCAGCCTGAGCTGACCCAGACAGTTTGCCTCCTTCCTGCCTTCCCTGGGTGTTGATCTTCAGGGCAGCACGTGTCTCGCACATCGACTTCCATCTTCGAGTCCAGTTCTGGGGAGATTACCGTATGCCTGGGAGCAGAAAGCCAGCCAGGAAGTGACCCAGCCCGGCCAGGCTCTTCCTCTCCTCATGGTGGGGACCTCAACGTGGGGGCTGGGATGCTGGTTTTCTCCCACTGTTAGCTGGCCTGCTGGTCCTCAGGCCGGAGTCACAGAGCAGGAACAGAACCACTGAGGCCTGGGACATGGCCTGTTGGGTGGAGAGGCGGACTGGGAACCTTGTCAAATCCACTGTTGGGGTTGTCACTGGCGTCTGATGCTCAGGTGCCCCAGCTGGGACAGTAAGTGGGTAAAGCTGATGGATGCTCATGGTGGGGGCGCTGGCCTGCAGGAGGAGGGATTCAGGTGGCAAGGACGGTCCTTCTCAGCTCCAGTTGATTGCGGTCCTGTTGCCAGAGCTTCCATTGTTTGAAGACAAGCTAAAGACCCTGACTTTTATGCAGAATATTGTCGATTTTAAATGTTGGTCCCATTTCTCAAAAACGAACACTTGGATTTTTTTTTTTTTCAATAAATATATTGGAAATATTTTTTTGAAATTTGTGACAATTTGAAAAAAACGGCAGACAGTCTGTGTAGCCAATATATATATATATATATATATATATATATATATATATATATATATATACATATATATATATATATTTTTTTTAAGGAAAAAGGTATGTCATGAATGCATAAACCATATGAAGATGCTATTATATTTTATCATTTACTACCATAAATATACACAAGTCAATTATAAAAATTGAACGTTTATCAAAACTTATACCCACAAACACTGACAGATCATACATGGTGCCATACAGCTGAGAGAAATGTAAACAGATGTAAAGGAGCAGAATGCAATCATGACTACATAAATAATACAATCTGCACCACTGTAACAATTTTGTAGTCACCTTCTGCTGCTCCGGCAGTGAGCTCAAGTGTTGTGAGAACCCCCTTTAAACAGTGACATGAATCATCTCCCCGTGAGCAGTTCGTCTCTCTAGGAAATTTAGTAAGGAAGTCAAAGGTGATCTCTGGTGGTGCTCACATACTCCTCACTATGTTTACTGCAATTCGATAAGCCTTGAATAACACCATGGGACCCATGCAAAGTGCAATAAGTGGTGCTGGAAGCAGAGAAAAGTCATGATGTTCCCAGAAAAAGTTGCATTGCTTGGCACGTACCGTAGGTTGAGGTCTGTAGCCACAGTTGCCTCCCATTTCAGGATAATTGCATCCAGTGTAAGTACCACTAAAAAAGAAAGAAAGAAAGAAAGAAAGAAAGAAAGAAAGAAAGAAAGAAAGCAAGCAAGCAAGCAAGGAAGGAAGGAAGGAAGGAAGGAAGGAAGGAAGGAAGGAAGGAAGAAAGAAAGAAAGGAAGGAAGAAAGGAAGGAAGAAAGGAAGGAAGAAAGGAAGGAAGAAAAGGATGCCCTAACTGGTTTGGCTCAGTGGATAGAACGTTGTCCTGCGAACTGAAGGGTCCCAGGTTCGATTCCAGTCAAGGGCATGTACTTTGGTTGCAGGCACATCCCCAGTACGGGGTGTGTAGGAGGCAGCTGATCAATGTTTCTAACTCTCTATTCCTCTCCCTTTCTCTCTGTAAAAAAAAAAAAAATCAATAAAATATAGTTTTTTAAAAAAGGAAAGAAAAGGAAATTTATAAAGCTGTTGCTGTAGCTATACCACCATGTGCAAAACCTTTAATTTTTTTGTAAAATACATTTTTATCTCGTGTTGAAAATGTAGCTTTTATGTGGGTGCAGGATTGCTGTAAGGAAGGTATACCTATAGACTCTAATGTGATTCAAGAAAAAATGATGTAATTTTATGACAACTTAAAACAAAAGGAAGGTGAAGGACTTAAAGCTGGAGAATTTAATGCCAGCAAAGAACAGTTTGTTCATTTTAGGAAGAGGTTTTGGCTTAAAAATGTCAAGTTAACCGAAGTGGTATCTGCTGAGCAAGAGGCAGCAGGTAAGATTCCAGACGCCACTAAGAAAATCATGGAGGTCCGGCCCCTGTGGCTCAGTGGTTGAGGGTCAGACCAAGAAGTTGCCAGTTTGATTCCAGTCAAGGCACATACTCTGGTTGCTTGATTCCCTGAGCGAAGTGTGCATGAAGCAGCCAATCAATGATTCCCTCTCATCATTGATGTTCACTCTCTCCCTCTCCGTTCCTCGCTGAGATCAATACAAAAAATATATTTTAAAAAACCCAACAAGAGAGTTATTACTAAAGAAAAGAAGCAAGCACCAGGATGCAAGGCAAGAAGGGGTAGGCTAACCCTGCTGTGTTGTGCACATGCAACCGGGCTGGTGATCAGGACTGCCTCTACATGCACAGCTGCTAATCCCCGCGCCTTGAAGGGGAAAGGCAGGCACCCGCTGCCAGGATTTTGCTTGTACAACCAGAAGGCCTGGACAAACAAGAACCCTTTTCCCAAGTTGGTTCCGTTGCTTCATTGTCTATGAAGACAGGAAGTAACTTGTCAGTAAGGGACAGCCTTGTAAAGTACTTTTGATATTGGAGAATGCCCGTGGCCACCCAGAATCCCATGAGCTCAACACTGAAGGCATCAAACACAACATCTGTAATTCAGCTTCTGGATCAAGGGGTCGGAAGGGACTCGAAGGCTTCATGCACGGTACTCTATGGAAAGGGTTGTCAACACCACGGAAGAGAACCTCAGCAGAGAGAACGCAATGACATTCTGGAAGGATGCCATCATTGTTACAGAAAGAAACGTGAACGATGCCATCGCTGTTGTAGAAAAAGCCATGAAAGCCATCAAATGTGAAGCAATAAGTTCCTGCTGGAGAAAACTGTGTCCAGATGTTGTACATGACTTCACAGGCCTTACGACAGAGCCAATTAAGGACACGGTAAAAGGCACTGTGGACATGGCAAGAAGAAAAGGTTGGGGGTGGAAGGTTTTAAGATCTGGGTCTTAGAGAAATTCAAGGGCTCATGGACACCACACCAGAGGAATTAACATAGGACAAGTCAATGGAGATGAGTGCTTCCAAACTGGTGCCAGATGATGCGGAAGAAGACGTGGGTGACGTAGAGCCAGGACATTAACTGACATTAGATGATCTGGCAGAAGGGTTGTGATTATTCAAGGCTGCTCTGGACTTATTTTATGACATGGACCCTTTTATGAGACCCTGAAATGAAAACAAATAACGGAAGAAGGATGGGTACTGTATGGAAATAGTTGTAGAGAAGTAAAAAAGTCCAACAAAACGTATGGTATATTTCTATAAAATGACACTGGGTAACGGCCCCTCCTACCTCCTTCTTCTCATCATGCTCCATGTGAAGAGAATGATGATAAAGACTTTATGATGATCAAAAAGAATCTGAGATCACTAGGAAAAAAGGGAACTACCTCAACCTGATAAAGGGTGACTATAAAGAAACCTACAGCTGAAACTGGTTTGGCTCAGTGGCAGAGCGTTGGTCTGAGGACTGAAAGGTCCTGGGTTCGATTCCGGTCAAGGGCATGTACCTTGGTTGCGGGCACATCTCCGGTAGGGGGTGTGCAGGAGGCAGCTGATCGATGTTTCTTTCTCATCAACATTTCTAGCTCTCTATCTCTCTTCCTTCCTCTCTGTAAAAAATCTATAAAAAAAATATATATTATATTATAAAAAAAAGCCTACAGCTAACATCGTATTTAACGGTGACACACTGAATATTTTTTCTTAAGACCAGCAACAAGATAACATGCTCACTCTTACCACTTCTTCTGCACATGGTACTGGAGATTCTATTCAGCACAATAAAGCAAGAATGAAAAACAAAATACGTCAAGATGGGTGAAGAAGAAGTAAAAACCATCTTTGCAGATGGCATGGCTCCCTATATGGAAAACCCAAGGAATACACAGAAAAAATGCTAGAACTAATAAATCAGTTTAGCAAGATTGCTGCATACAAGGTCTAGATATAAAAATTAATATCTCTGTAATAGCAACATCAGAAATTGAGGTAAAAAGTCAATATCATTTATAGTAGAACAAAAAAAAAAGTTAAACAGGGATAAATCTATAAGTCCTATAGGCTGAAAACTACAAAACATTTTTAGGAAAATCAAAGAATACCTAAATAAAGAGATTCTTTGTTCATTAGTTGGAAGCATAATTTGTTAGGGTGTACATTGTACCCAAACTGATCTATAGATTCAGTGCAAACACAATCAAATTTCAGAAGACTTTTTCATAGAAATTGACTAGTTGAGTTTAAAATTCACATGGGAATGCAAAAAAAAAAAGTTTTAAAAGGAATGAATTTGAAGGACTAAAGCTACCCGATTTTAAGCATTATTTCATGTAGTCACTTGCCATCCTTATATCTTCTTTGGTGAAATGTCTGTTCAAATCTTTGTCCATATTTCTTTCAAGATGCTTGCTTCTTATTATTGAGTTCTGTGCAGAGGGGCAAGGTTAAGGACATCTGTCCAAACCTGCCATGTGATTGGTGGGAAGATATTGGGAGCTCTGGGCCTGCCTTATGCGCTTCCTAGTAGTCCGCAGCCAAGAAAACAGGCCTATTCCTACTATGGGAAAATGAAATGTGCGGAGCAGCTGAAACTGATTTGGCTCATTGGAGAGAGCGCCGGCCTGCAAACTGAAAGGTTCCAGGTTCAATTCCAGTCAAAGGCATGTACATTGGTTGCAGGCACATCCCTGGTGGGGGTTGTGCAGGAGGCGGCTGATCGATGTTTCTAACTATCTGTCCCTCTCTCTTCCACCTTCCACTCTGTGAACAATCAATAAAATATATTTGAAAAAGAAAAAAAAGAAAAAGAAAAGAAAGAAAGAAAGAAATGTGCGGAGCGGAATAGTGAGAGTCCTGACCATGGGCCAATCAAAGCCTTGGTGTGCTTGGGTCTGATAGTTAAAGAAATGCAAACAAACAAGAAAAAGGCGGGGCCTTAGGGTAAAATTACTTCATTTTCCTGCTCACTACAGCTTTTTGCTCCTGAAAGTAGGGCCACCTGTTCGAATATCTCCCTGGGTGGGTGGAGGGCAAGTTGACTCATGATGACCAGATTTCCTGGGTCCTCAAAGCTGTGTCTCATCACAGGGTTATCAATGTAAGAAACACCCAAACCTGTAAGAATTTTTATGAGTTTATTTGAGCCAAATTGACAATTACTGAGAAGCAAAATCTCAACGTATTGAGAAAATGATCTGGAAAATGGCAGTTTTGCACCATATTTTATACATTACAATAAAAAGAGGAGGCGTAGGGAGGTTACATAAAATCCATTGGTGATAGATTAGAGGCAGGAAAAAGCAAAGCGGAGGGAAATTCTGGGGTTAGATAAAAAGTACAATGATAGGCACAAACTTCTTTTACATAGTTAGGTATAGGATAGTTAACAGTCAACAATTAACATGATAGCAATTAGGGGATTTGTGGTTTTCTCTCTGGTGTGGTGCTTGTGCTTTGAGAGATTGGGGGGAATAAAGGAAATTACTTTGTTATTGCAAAGGTGTGTTATCAGGTATGTTATCTTACCTGTGTTATCTATCTTATAAGAAGTAAAAAGACAACAGACAGGCTCGGTTCAAAAATTGACCTTTGTTTGGGGGAAATACTGTCCTAGGACATGACTACCTGCCATGAACTGCTTTTAGGAAAAAAGGTTTCCATTTCAGACCATCCTCTGTGGTGACTCTAGGTCTCTGAGTTTGTAAGTCTGCCATGCAGACCTCCCCTGAGCTGGTCAGAGTTAGCTTGTGGCTCCTTTTCGTCCACAGGGTCCTGGTGATTCCAGACCTGGCTTCTGAGGCCCCATGCTGCCCCAACAGGCCACCACAACTGGAAGCACCCACAACCCCCTGTTCATTTGCCCAGGATGTAAGAGAATATTACATACAGGGCCACTTATTTTCTCACATCCTGGAAGCTGGAAGTCTGAAATCATGGTGTCCAACCCCCTGATCATCGCCTCCCTGTACCCTCTACATGGTACTTCCTCTGTGCCTGTCTGTGTTCTAGTCTCTTCTTATAAGTGTGGCAAGATAGTAAGAAGCTAAGAAAATTGCTGAGCAGGTAGAATAGAAAAACTGAGACAAGAAAATCAAATAAGGATTTGAATCCCAAGCCAGCTTTGAATCCTAAGCCAGCTTTGAATCCTAAAACCTTATCTTCCCCAACCAAGGCCACTTGAGAGCCAATGACTAATCCCTCTCTTTCCCAACCAGAGAAGACACAGCTTAAATCGCCCAGGAACTGCCAAGGCAGGAGAAGGGGAAAGGGGAAAGGAAAGAAGAGAGAGCTTTATTTCACCCACTAAACAAATAAGTCAGCATTAGGACTTGCCAAGCAATGTAGAAGGAGGCTTCGAAACCCAAGCTGCTCCCCAAGATACCTGGCAGAGGAACCTTGAAATCTATAAGAAACATATAAAATCCCTTGAATTCCCAGTGGGCCCGTGCTGAGGCTAGCTGGGTGCCCCTTGTGCTATATGCCAAGTGTATTTTTAATAAATTTGCTTGTCTTGCTTCCTTAATAAATTCACTTGCTTTGCTTCAACACTGCTCTCTGTCATTCATTTGAAATCTTTTTTATGAGATTGAGAAGAGCCGGGGAAGGGACAGCCCTCTCTCCCTCTGACTCTGGAGACTGTCCAGTAGCAGTGATTAGTAACTGGGATCTGAGTGGGATTGCTGTTAGCTAATCCTTATAAAAAACAACTAGGTTGGGGGGGTGGAGAGGAGGGTCCCCTCAGTACAGCCTGTGTACTCTCTCAGTCCATGAGCCTGGCTTCTGGCTGATGGACTTCCTGTGGGAGCGCACTGACCACCAGGGAGCAGCACCTGCATTGAGCGTCTGCCCCCTGGTGGTCAGTGGGTGTCATAGCAACTGGTCATTCCACCATTTGGTCGATTTGCATATTAGCCTTTTATTATATAGGATTAGGAGATATCTGCAATCCCAGTTGCCTGGTTTTCTTTATTCCCTCTGACAGATCAGTGAGTTCAGTCCCTTCAGAGGTTTTTTGTTTTTTTTTTTTTTTTTTTCCTGTTTTGCCATCAGGGTTTAGGGTGTTGCACCATAACAAAGATTAGCAAGACAGACATACTGGGCCTGTGCCCAGGACAGAAAAATTGAAAGTAAAACCAAATGAGTGATTCGGCTCACTGGGCTCTCAAGAGAAAAGAGGCAAGTCCTTCCTCTGGTTAGAGTCTTGAATGTCCTCACGCAGGTCAGGGCCTTGCTGAGGTGTCTGGAGCGGAGCAGACACCTAAAGACATGCGGGAGCCTCACAGGGCCTTCCATTTCACTTGTCATCAACTGGCTCATCCAGGTACACACACATCAGGGTTGGTCACTCAGCGCTCCGAGACCTTCCAGTTGTCAATCTGCACCTCTCTGCCCTGCGTGGTTCCTGGCAGCTCTCCCTGCATCTACATCCCCTTGTAGGAAATGCAGAAAGGGAGTTTGTTGTGTCTGTGGGAGACAAGGGGGAGAATCAATTGGGGGCCCCTCAAGTTTCAGAAATATTATCCTAAAAACTCAGAGGAAGTCTCTCCCTTAGGTTGCCTTTGCAAACATTGTCAAGAAAGGCACTAGCCAGAAGCTATCAACCGACAACTGTTGTTATATAAACAAAGGCTTAAGCAAGACACCCTGGTTAAACAAATCGAGGCGAAGATCTTAAGGCTGTTGGCCAGGCTGATCAGGGCCCTTTACACCACCCTTTAATTAGGGGACTGGTTGCTGGCAATTGTGGGATAAATGGTAGAAAGGGACCTTCTTTGTACTCTGGGCTCTGATACCTAACTTTGAGATCCCCCAAAAATTGTTAAATATTTTGAGAAGGCTGACAGGCACAGCAGGGAATGTTGTTTTTCTCCTACTGAACCTTATAAAAAAAATAGGGAATATCAGTAAATTATCTTCTTGGCTATGGACAAAGGCATCTGCTATGCATGGCGCCATGGGACCCATGAGACTGAGGGAGCAGACAGGAATGGCAAGTTTTCAGACACTCCAGTGGACAAATATATTGGTAAAAATTTTTGAGGGAATGAGGATATTGCAAAACCTAGAAGGATTCCATCTTTACAATGACTGGTGATACTAGAAATACTGAAATTCTTGCTCCATCAGGGTCTTTGACAGGAAAAACAGGTCAGTAACTCATGGCATTATTGCCTCAACAGAATAGAAGTGCACCAACAGGCACTGGATTAAATGAGAACAGAGACATAGGGGGACACTCAGCAGTCCAGAGTAGAGTTGTGTCCAATGCCTGAGTGGGGCAAAATCCATTCCCAGGACCTCCTGGTCATTGGGAAGGCCAGCCTTGGGGCATGGGACAGACCCTGCAACCAGGAATTTGGGTTACAAAGTAAGACTAGTTAATTCTGGCCAGAAGTGGAAACAGTGGAGAAGGAACAGGTGTGCCCATTCTTTCCTGATCTCCTCTTTTCTCTTTCAGATGGGAAACCAAAATTCAGTACCACAAGTTTTTCCTCTGGGCTGCATCCTAAAGAATTGGGAAAAGTTTAAGCCTCAGACCTTAAAAAAGAAAAAGATTAATTTTCTTTTGTAATACAAGTTGGCCCCAATACCAACTCAGGAACAGAAGCCTGCCCTATGGATAGATCTCTGGATTATAACAGTATTCTTCAATTAGATTTGTTTTGCATAAATGAAGGCAAATGGGACAAAATAGCTTACATTCAAATGTTTATAGCCCTTTACCAAGATAGAGATTTAAGAAAAATTGATAGACAGTGTATTCCCACAATATCAGATGATTAAAGGACAGCTTCCTCACAGCCCCTGCCTGTAGGAAAACAAAGCCCATCCCAAAGGCAGAACAGTGATTCCCTTGCCTTCCTTTGAGGATGCAGGGAGAGACTTCCATAGTCTTTGCAGGGAGGGACTATGGCCATTGTAAGCTGGAAGCAGTTCCTGAAAACAGACCGTCCTCCCTCATCAGCTCTAGAAGATTTTAGGGACGGGAGTCTCTGAGGGGGGAATGTGGCAGGAGAGTAAAAAACTAGGAAAACTCCTGGGCAGGTGAAGCGGAGAAACTAAGACAAGAAAATTAAACAAGGCCAAACAGTTTGGGCAGCTTGCAGCCAGCTTGTGGATCACAAGACCTTGTCTTCCCTAACCAAGGACACCTGAGAGCAAATGGTTAATACCCTCCTCCCTAACCAGAGAATAGGGAGCTGGTACCACCCTGGGCTGCCAAGGCAGGAGGACAGGGAAGGAAAGGAGGGAGAGCTTTATTTCCCCCACGAAACAAAGAAGTCAGCCGTCTTAGGGCTTCCCAAATAAGATGTGACAGTGTAGAAGGAGACTTTGAAACTAAGCTGCTACCCAAATTATGCAGCAGAGGAATCATGAAACCTACAGGAAGAAGGGTATAAAACCCCTTGAATCCCCACTGGGCATATGCTTGGGCTAGCTGGGTACCCCCTGGTGCTATATACCAAGTGTGTTTTTAACAAACTTGCTTGCCTTATTTCCTTAATAAATTTGCTTGCTTTGCTTCAACACTGCTGCCTGTCACTCCTTTGACATTTTTCTTATAAGACTGACAAGCGTTAGGGACAACCCTCTTCCTCAGACTCAAGGGTCTGTCTGGCAATGTAAGGACACCAGACAGATCGAATTAGGGCCCATCCTCGTGACCTCATTTAACGTGATTACCTGTTAAAAGACCCTATCCCCAAATATAGTCACATTCTGAGGCACTGGAGAATAGGGCTTCAACATATGCATTTTGAGGGGACACACTCCAGCCCATAACACACCCCAAATGTTAACCCTGTAAAACCTCTACTGGCACTGGTGTTTGCTCATCCTGCTGGATCCTCTTAACACCCACCAAGGAAACAGAAGTATCGCCCACTTTTCTTTCAGGAAACTGGTTTGGACCAGTTGCTGTATCTGCCTGAGGTCAGGGGGCACCAGGTGTGTGCAGAGAGCCCTCCTAGCACTGCCCCCCGACTGGACTCTGGCACTCAAGTGTGTGCTTGTGGCCCTCACCACCCTTCTGATTGCTCCTCAATAACAAGGTGGGACTTGCCCAGCCAGAAATCCCAACATACAGCTACATTGCATCTTTAGTGTAAGAATAAACTGGGTTGCACATCTATAAAATGATTCAAATTTCTATGATACTTATTGTTAAACCAAAAAACGTTCCTGGCTGAATGCTTTTCCTAAAAGAAAAGGTTTACAGAGCCGTGTGCTAGCATCAAAAGGAACTGGTCCCAGGCAGGCAGTCTACACCACCAGAAGCAGGGCTGGAGGGGGAAGATGACATGTCTGCTGGCCAGGTGTCCACAGGAGCTTCTATGGAAACAGGAAGACAGAAGGAGGTTGTTCTGAAAGAATTTGCACCGTCCGTAGCCAAAAGGAGTGGGAGAAAGTGAAGCAGCGCTGGTTCTGGGATAGGGGGAGAGTCTAAGGAAGAAGTGTTTGCCCCTTTGGGTTGCTGGTGGGCAAAGGTCAGGAAAGTTTGTGCAAAAGCAAGAAGTGGAGGCACCAGGTGGCCCCTGGCTTTCTCTTAGACCACCGTGGCAGCAGCCACCTCGGAGTTCATTGCAGGTTCCAGCACACACTCAGGCGTGTGAGCAGGCTTTGGTTGGTTTTGTCCTACAGTTAACTGATCAACCCCTTGTGTCTCTTCCACCCTCCAGCCTGTTGTAATTTAGTGTAGGGCATTTCAGGACTTTTTTTTCTTGTCACTATAATGTGATAGAACGTAGCATTTTAAAGTTGCGGGGTGAGAGCAAATTAAAAAGGGGTGTTAGGTCAACAAGCTTATCATTTGCAAGATAATTGAAGCTGGATACCTTACATCATGCTTTCCATAAAAATCAATTCCAGCTTGATTAAGTACGAAAATAAATAAAGCCATTAAAGTGCGTACTAGGGAAAAAAAAAAGCTCTGACTTTTTAAAATAAATATAAAACAGGGTAGGCCTTTATAAGCATAACACTGTAGTCAGAAACCAGGAAAGGAAATATGACTATATTTGACTGATACAATTTAGAAATTACGTTTAAGATTAATCACCACAGAGAAAGTGAATGTTTGTTTCAAAAAGTTAATACCTTTAGTAGTATATAAAGAGTTTTGTTTTGTTTTTTTGTTTTTTTTTTTAACAAACCAGTAAGCAAAGAAATGAATACCTCCTGACAATAATGGGCAATAATGACAACCAACTTTTTCTATTTGAAATGCTAATCCCCTTAATGGATCGATCTGTATTTGCTTTAAAACAAGGTTTTGAAGTAGGTGTTGCATTTTCTACACTTTGGAGGTAAGGAACCAGAGACTACCTCCCCCATCCCACCCCCCTACCAAAGTCACCCTAATGGCCGAACCAGGGTGTCAGCCTCAGATGTGCCGGGCATTACCCTCTGTGCTGCCTGTCCTTCATGGAAAGGCAATAGCAGATATATAAATTGCTAAGAAATATAAAGCTTTGATATTCAGTGCAAATGAAGTGAGAATTTATGCAAACTTAACACACATGAAACAACACTAAGGTCTTTAAAGCCTTATCAGGCTTTCAACACAAGAGACATGACTTGACTACCACCCACCCAGTGCTGGTGAAGCTGCGAGGAAAAGGCAGCCTCTATCACTGCAGCGACCCTGTGAAGCTGACAGTCTTTCCGGATGGAAGGAGAGGCTGAGTGGGGAAGAGAGGAGGCGCTGATCGGCCCACGGGCATCAGAGATACGAAGGTGGACAACTCTGAGGTCTTTAAGAGCAGGATATATGCCTTGGGTCAAAAGGCCTGGACTTGGCCCCCAGCCCTGCCACTCACAGATGTGTGATGGGCTATAGAAGCTGCAGGTTCTTCGGTAAAGGGCGGTGATAATGGTATCTGCCCTTAAAGTTCCAAGGATTCACTAAGCTATAGAAAAACCTAAGCTATCGTTATTGTCTTCCTTTATTATTTTCTTTTAAAAAATAATAACCTGACATCTATAATCAGAACACGTATGTATGTATGTTTATGAGTGTGTATTCATTCATGTGTATGTATATTTAAGTATGCATGTGTTTGTGTGTGAGAGGGGTTGCAAATACTTGGGTGTTTACAGAGGGGGAGAGTCACTGGCTATATTCCTTTATATATATTTTTAATTCTCACTCAAGGATATGTTTTTATTGACTTGAGAGAGACAGAGAGAGAGAGAGAGAGAGAGAGAGAGAGTGAGAGAGAGAGAGAAACATCAATATAAGAGAGAAAATCAATTTGTTGCTTTCCATATGTGCCCCAAACAGGAATCAAACCCACAACAATGTGACCTGACTGAGAATTGAACCTGCAACTTTTTGGTGTACGGGATGACACCCCAACCAACTGAATCACCTAGCTAGGGCCACTAGCTATATATATCAGTAATCTTCTTATTTTATTTATTTTTTCTTTTTTTTTTTTATTGATTTCAGAGATGAAGGGAGAGGGGAAAGCAAGATAGAAACATCAATGATGAGACAGAATCACTAATTGGCTACCTCTTACACTCTCCCCACTGGGGCTGAGCCCGCAACCCAGATGTGCCCTTAACTGGAATCGAACCTGGAACCCTTCAGCCCACAGGTCAACACTCTATCCACTGAGCCAAACAGGCCAGGGCCACTGGAAATATTCTTGGCTGAGAGAAAGGAGGCTCTGAAAGGGAGTTTTCCGCACAGGGCAGGGTATGTTGAAGGAAGCAGTAAGGCATGTGGAGACACGCTGCTGAAGCACACACAGGACCCAGGCCCACCTTAGAGATCAGTCACAGCCCAGGTGGGGGTAGGGGGAGGCAACAAAAGGGTAGAAGGTGAGCAGGGAGAAGGGCTGGGTTAAAAAGTGACTCGCTACCCTTTGTCCTTGCAGGCTTTGCTCTTCCTCTTGTCCAAGGCTCTCTTGACTGGAGTGTGGCTTAATTATTGATGTTGAGAAGCAAGTTAACTTCTTCGTTACAGATACATTCCAATTAATAAATGCAGGAGGGTGCAGCTGGCGTGGCTCAGTGGGGGGAAATATCCCATGCAAATGGAAACAAACAAACAAACAAACAAACAAACAAAAAGCTGTGGTAGCAATATTTATATCTGACAAAATAGACGTCAAAACACAGGCTATAAAATAGACAAAGAAGATCACCATATAGTACTGAAGGAATTGATCCAATAAGAGGATATAACTCTTGTAAATATATATATACACACCCAACATAGGCACACCTAAATATATGGAGAAAATCTTGATGGACAGACACCAATACAGTCAGAGTTGGGGATTTTAACAGCTCACTGCCATCAATGTATAGATCTTACAGACAAAAAAAAAAAAAAAAAAAAAAAATCAACAAGGCAACAGCAACCTTAAAGGACACACTGCATCGAATGGATTTAACGGATATTTACAGAACATTTCACCTCAAAGCAGCAGCCTATACATTCTCCAATAGTGTACATAAAACATTCTCAAAGACAATACCACGTGTTAGGACACAGAGTAAGTATTAATAAATTCAAGAAGATTGAACTCATATCAAGCATCTTATCTGACCACAATGTTATAAAGCTAGGAATTAACTACAATAAAAAAAAAAGAAAAACATTCAAACACATTAGGGCAAAATAGAATGTTATTAAACAACAAATGGGTTAACCATGAGCTCAAGGAAGAAATCAAAATTACCTGGAAACAACTGAAAATGAACAGACAACAACCTCAAATCTATGGGACACAGCGGAAGTAGTCCTGAGAGAGAAATTCATAGCATTGTAGACCTTCCTCAAGAAGCAACAAAAATATCAAGCAAACAATCTAACCCTATACCCGAAAGATCTAGAAAAAGAAAAAGAAGCAAAGCCCAGAGTAAGTACAAGGGAGGAAATAATAAAAACCAAAAGTCTGGAAACAAACCTATGTATCTATGGTCACATAATTTTTTCTCCTTTTTATTGAATTTATTGGGGTGATACTGGTCAACAAAATAATACAGGTTTCAGATACACAGTTGTACAACACATCATCAGTATACCATTATGTGGTCACTACCCCAAGTCAAGTCTCTGTCCATCACCATTTATTCTCACTTTATCCCCCTCTACCCCCCCCCCCAAGCAATCACCAAACTATAACCTGTGTCCATGAGTTTTTCTCTTTTTTAAATCTTTTTTTGCTCAATCCCTCCACCCCCACCTTCCTAATAGCTGTTGGCCTGCTCCCTGTGTGGCCACCTAATTTTTAACAAGAGTTCCAAGTCTGTTTGATGGGCAAAGAACAATCTGTTCAACAAATGGTCCTGGGACAACTGGATAGCCTCATGCAAAACAATGCAGTGGGACCCTTACATCACACCATATGAGTTAACTATAAATGGATCAAAGACCTCAACGTAAGTGTCCAAACTATAAAACCCTTAGAAGAAAACATAGGAGTAAATCTTCATGACCTTGTATTTGGCAATAGATTTTTAGATTTAAAACCAACAGTAGAAAAAAAGAATAGCAACAAAAGAAAAAAAATAGATAAATTTGGACTTTATTAAAATAAAAAATATTCGTGCTTCAAAGGACACTCTCAAGAAAGTGAAAACACAACTCACAGAATGAGACAAAATATTTGCAAATCATGTATCAAAAAAAGGAATTGAATGTAGACTATGTAAAAACACACCTCAGTAACCAAGAGACAAATCACACGATTAAGAAATGGACAAAGATCTGAGTAAATATTTCTCCAAAGAAGATGTACAAATGGTCCACCAGCACATGAAAAGATGTTCAGCATCATTAATCTTCAGGCAAATGAAAAGCAATACCACAATGAGATACCACTTCACACTAAAAGAGCTCTAATCTAAAAGTCCGTTAACAGCCATTGTTATCAAAGATGTGGAGAAATTGGAACCCTCATATACTGCTGGTGAGGATGTCAAATGGGGCAGCCACTTTGGAAAGCAGTCTGGGAGTTTAACAAAAAGTTAAGTCAAAAGGTTAAACATCGACTTACCCTTTGACTCAGCAATTCCATTTTCAAGAGGCTTGAAATATGTTCACATAAAAACTTCTACACAAATGCTCACAGCAGCATTATTCATAGTAGCCAAATGGTATAAACGATTTACATGCCAGTTGAATGATGGATGGATAAGAAAATGTGGAATGAAATTTTATTTGACCATGAAAAAGAATGAAATGCTGATGCGTTCTATTACATGATTGAACTTCGAAAATATTATACTAAGTGAATGAAGCTAATCACAAGAGACCATATACTATATGATTTCTTTTATATCAAATGTCCAGAATTGGTAACTATAGAGAGAAAGAAAGTAGATTGGTTACTGCATAGAGACTGAGGGTGAAGAATAGATGGGGAGAAGGGTAGGTAATGGCTAAAAGGTTCAGGGTTTCTTTTTGAGGAGATGAAAATGTTCTGTAATTGAATGTGGTGAGAGCTGCACAACTTTGTGAATATACTAAAAAGTACTAAATTGTATACTTTAAATTAGTTAATTGTATGATTCATGACTTTAAGTCTCAATAAAGCTGTTACAAAAATAAAGTCTCAAAGACCCATGTGAGGAAAACAATAATAATAAAAGCCAATTAGAGACATAAAAAAATGCCTCCATAAGCAGTGCTATTCCTGGAAAAGGAGATAATGTTTTAAAGATAGCAATTTCTCTTAAATCAATCTATAAATTCACTTCAACCACATTCAAAATTCTAACAGAATTTTAAAAATTGATTCTAAATGTGAACAAATAGAATAAATGTTTGAAAATGGCCTAGATGTTTTTGAATGAAAAATAGAAATAGAAATGGAAATTGTTTGTCTTAACAGATATAATAATTTTTTTGAAAGGTCCAGGGATTTAAAGACTCTGCCAGAGGCAGGAAAAGGCAAATAGTAAAAATAAATGAGAACACAGAAACAAGAACCGGCCTCATGCATTCTTGGGCCTTCAGGATGTTAAAAGTGTCATTTCAAACCAATGAAATTGATTATTTAGTCAACAATACTGGACTTAATGGCCTAAATCCCAAAACTTATATTTCTTCCAAAAGAATTCAATATTAAGATGTGCAAATAAAACCTTAAAGGAACTGGAGGAAAACATAGGAAACTACTTCCACAAACTTGGCTTAGGGAAGGCTATTCTCAGCCAGCTGAAAAGCAAAAGTTGGATGAATTAGTCCACATAAAAACCAAAATTTCCACATGGCAAATGGCCCTTTCAACCAAGTTAAATGTCGAAATGAAAATTAGTTCAGTAATTTCAACATTTGTGAATATTTAAAGATCTGGAATATATACAGTGGTCTTAAATTCAATAGGAAAAAGATACCCTTCGAATATTATCTTTGCCATCGTGATATTTAAAAAAAAAAGAGACTTTGAAAGATGTGCAGCAGGCGTGTACTGTTTGCTTTGGCACAGAATGTGCAGATCTGGGGTCCATATCTGTGCTTATGACAAGGGGTCTCGGAAGAGGAAAATCTCTTAGCGCTCTGAGGATAGGAAGGTTCTTAGATATAACTCAATTTCAGGTTCTTTTATTTTTTAATAAAGCATTTCATCTTTTCTTACTTTCAATTTCAGTTTACATACATTATTTTTATTTATTTATTTTTTAAAAATTCTTTATTGTTGAAAGTATTACTGACACACATTATTATATTATTTTCAGGTGTACAGCCCAGCTATTAGACATCACATGACTTAGTAAGTGATCCTCCCAATAAATCTCACACCCATCTGACACCATACATAGTTATTATATTATTGATTATATTCTGTTCATAACTATTTGCCAGAATTCCCTCCACTGATCTGAACTTATGTAGTGGCTGAACTTAATGGGAACTGACTGAAGTCATTTATTTATCTTCATTCCTCCTTCTTGGCATGAGTATTCATGATTGCGAACAGAGGAATGTTAATGTGTTTGATTATGGGTGCCACCTCAAACCCTGGAAAGAAATACACAAGATAGAGTAAATGCACGAGCATACCTTCCAAAACAAGACGTAATCTAAATGCAGAAACCACCTGGCCCCAGCCATCTCAATTCCATCTTCCAACGTGTTGCCAGCACCTCCTTTCCCGTGTACTAATGATCTTGAGCAGGATGTTTTATTCTTTTGAGAGCAGCATATGAATCCAATGTCACATTTTATAATTTAGAAGGAGAAATGAGGGGAGAGAGAGAGAGAGAGAGAGAGAGAGAGAGAGAGAGAGAGAGAGAGAGAGAGAGAGAGAGAGAGAGAGAGAGAAAGAGAGAATGATATACAAAATGTTAACAATAGGTAACTCTGGGTAAAGAATAATAAATGGGTATTTTGGACTACTTTTATTCTTGCAATTTTTCTATAAGTTTGAAATAATTTCTACATAAATGTCCATTATTATATCTTACTATTTCTGCCTGCTCTCACATCTCCCACTTATTTATTTAAAAAATAGATTTTATTGATTTTTTTTTTTTTTTTTTTTTTTTTTTTTTTTTTTTTACAGAGAGGAAGGGAGAGGGAAAGAGAGTTAGAAACATTGGATCAGCTGCCTCCTGCACTTCTCCTTCTGGGGATGTACCTGCAACCAAGGTACGTGCCCTTGACTGGAATCAAACCTGGGATCTTTCAGTCCGCAGGCAGACGCTCTATCCACTGAGCCAAACCGGTTAGGACACACATCTTCCATTTCATCTCAGCTATTGTCTTATTATCATTTGTGTCTTGTTCCATGAATTCCCGAGTTTTCTAGAATTTTGTTGAAATTGCTTCGCAAATGCTTTCTGAGATTTACATTTATTTTTTTGTAGGCCCTTTAAACAAATAAGTTCTTCCCCTGCGGGTGCAGTTCTTTGACAACTTTCTTAATTTCTTCAGTCCACGGCCTTCTCTGACCTTTGTGGAGGCCCCTTCCCCTCACCCCCCATTTACTACTTAAAGGAGGACAGAGCTACCTGGGTATGGTGCTTGTTGGCACACAGAGCTCTCCTCTCGCTGACTCTGCAGAGGAGGGTTACTTGAACAGAACATTTCTTGCCAACTTCCTTGTGGCCTATAGACTACTTCCATTGGGTCTCTCTGTCCTGAGGCTGGGTCTGCTGATCCTGCAGCCTGGCTGGCTGAGGAGTGAGTGCACGCTTGCAGCTTGCAGCAATCTGTAGGGCTTCTCCTGCCAGGACAACCATAATCCAAGACGCAAGGCTCCTGTGTGTCCTGGCTCCCGTGGGTGTATCACTTACCACTTCTCAGAAGGCTCTTCCCGTGCTGGCTAATGCTGGCGTCGGAGCACGGGCATAGGGGGGTAGGAAGGGGTGAAATCTCTGTCTGTGGCACCAGGGCTCACACAGGGGCTTGGAGAGGTTCTGATGGGCCATTGAGCAACAGCTCTAGTTTGCAACACTGTGAAACTTCGCTGTGTTTCACAAGCATTGCCTCTGCAATGTCTGGGAGATTGTGTCATGACTTGCTGAAGTGTTGCTATCAACACTTGCATTAAATTGTATTTATTTAAAAATAGAACACCCCCTCTCCACCCGCAATACCTAGAAAAGAAGGAAGGAAGCAAGAAAGGAAAGAAGGAAGGGGGGAAGACAGGAAGGGAGGAAGGGAAGGAGGGAAGGGAGGGAGAAAGAAAGGGAAGGAGACATGGGAAGAAGGAAGGAAGGAAGGAAGGAAGGAAGGAAGGAAGGAAGGAAGGAAGGAAGGAAGAAAGGAAGGAAGGGAGGGAGGAAGGGAGGGAGAGAGTGGGGAAGACAGGAAGGGAGGAAGGAAGGGAGGGAGAAAGAAAGGGAAGGAGACATGGAAGGGAGGGAGGAAGGGAGGGAAGGAAAGGAGGGAGGGAAAGGAGGGAGGAAGGAAGGGAGAATAGGAGGAAGGAAGGAAGAAAAGAAGGAAGGAAGGAAGGAAGGAAGGAAGGAAGGAAGGAAGGAAGGAAGGAAAGAAGGAAGGGAAGGAAGAGAGTGAGGAAGGGAGACAAGGAAACAAGAAAGGATGTGAGAGGAGAGAGGGAGGGAGGGAGGGGGAAGACAGGAAGGGAAGAAAGAAGGGAGGGAGAAAAAAAGGGAAGGAGACATGGAAGGGAGGGAGAGAAGAAAAGGGAAGGAAAGAGAAGAAGTAGACAGGCAGCTTGGGAACTGAAAGACTGGGTGACCATCCCCTCTAGGGGTGGGTGGGAAGAGAAGTGGGGCATTGGTCCCATCCTTCCATTGCGGGCGTATCTCGAATCCCCATGAAGGAACCATGGATGTTTTATAGGTGACCTATTGGAGACCAGCGATTGGGTCAGAATGAGTGGGCAAACGCAGAATAACCAGTGCAAGGTGCTTTGCGCCCTGTATTCATAGGGAAGGACAGTCAGGACAGGAGCCGCAAAAAGAAGGAAAGCTGATGCCTATGGAGTGCTGACTCTGTGCCAGGCGTGTGTGTGTGTGTGTGTGTGTGTGTGTGTGTGTGTGCGCGCGCGCGCGCTCGCTTTGCATCATAAACCCCCTCAATGCTTACACACCTTGCGAATGAGGAGGGCTACGTGTGACTATTTCATAGGGAGGAAGTTGAGGTACAGTCAGTGCTTCATGAGGTAGCTCTCTCATCATCCTGGTTGAACACCTGAGCACATGAAGGCACAGAGAGATCCAGTGCCTTGCTGGGGAGATCGGTGTGGACTGGAATCTCGTCTGCATCAGAGCCTGTGCTTCTGATTGCTGCCTTGTTCAGGCCCCACCCGAAGCCCAGGGGATCCCCTCCAAACATTTTCCCCCCAGTGGCTGAGATGCCTTCATTGTTATCCTCCACTTCCACTCCCTTGATTGCCCGCCTTCCTTCCAGATGGACCCCCTTTCTCTCACAGGATCCCCTCATCTCTCCGTGCTTCCGACTGGTGGTCCTGAACCGCAGCTCAGAGGTCCTGCTATGGCTGCCCCTGGTCTGCAGCAGCGAAATGCAGTCATTTTCCTTGTCAGGGTCATGGTTTTTGCCATGTACTTGAACTAGCTGTATGTCATTAGCCTTGTTCTTTAGATCAACCCCCTTCTTAAATGTATTTATTTGAAAGAAAATATCATAGCTCTCCCATAAATGGAAAACCATTTCTTTTCAAATAGACCTTATAATAAATAGAAAATCATTAAAATTTACTAGTAAAAGACTCAGCCAAGGATCACCTATAATCAGGAACTATTCTTCTTAGCACCAGCACCATTTGAAATCACACATTTATTTGTTTTTAATTAATTAATTAATTAATTAATTAATTAATTTTTACAGAGAGGAAGGGAGAGGGATAGAGAGTTAGAAATATCAATGAGACAGAAACATCCATCAGCTGCCTCCTGCAAGCCCCCTAATGGGGATGTGCCCACAACCAAGGTACATGCCCTTGACTGGAATCAAACCTGGGACCCTCAGGTCCGCAGGCCAATGCTCTATTCACTAAATCAAACCAGTTAGGTATTTGTAACTCTTTATGTGAATATCTAAAGAGAAGATTTGTTTGTGTCTATTGACATAGTGAAGTGGTTTTGTGTGTGTGTGTGTGTGTGTGTGTGTGTGTGTGTGTGACAAATCCTTTTACCTTTTCCCTTATTGTTTTAATCTTTGGTTTCATGCTTATTAAGTTTTTCCTTACCACCAAGATTATGTAAGAATTCACTGAAATAGGCTTGTATTTTTACGGTTTTGTTTTTTGTTTGAATCTTTAATCCATCTAGAACAAGAAATAGGAGTCTAACTTTGTTTAATGTCAAGGGGTTGGCCATTTGCCCAAACTGTTTATGGGGAAACATTTCCCCACTAATCTGAAAGGGTCATCTTTTCACACATTAAATATTTATATACTTTTGGGTTCACATTTAGATTTTCTATTCCATTTTTTCATTAAGAACTCAACGTTTAAAAGATTTTACCTTTCCTATCTGATCATCTCATTTCCCCCCCACCCCCACCTGCTTTGCATTCCCAATATTTCTTGCTAGAAAATGGACATTTTGGGCACTCTTGTGTCTTTCTCTGCAGGGACATGTCAGATCTCTCCACTGACTTCAGAATTTGTATTTCTCAGGGAAGAGTCGCAGTCTCCTGTCCCGTGTGTGTTTCCTTGCTTGGTGTATGCCTCACTTCTCATTGAATTGTGAATGAGATCTTTTTTCCAGTGTATTTTGCTGTACTATTTTGGGGGCTTTGGCAAGCCACAAGATTTTGTATATTTATTTTGCAACTGGCCACTAAACTGAGTTTTTCTTTTCAGTTGGAAGAGCGTTTTCACCCTGTGGCTTCCTTTGGATGTTCCTCTCGGGCCCCTTCTGAAGCAGTGGCCCAGCAGCCGGCCCGATTCTGTGGCTGGGGAGTGGGTGGGGGAGGGGGGCTGGTTGGCCCTCAGCTCGGGCTTGGGGAAGAGGCACTTTCCCCTCAGGAACACCCATGGGTCCATCTTCCAAGCAAAATATTTTTTCCATGAAGGAGCTTCTTTTACGTCAGTTGGTATTTTGGTCAGGAATTACAGAATGTACTTCACAACAAACTCAAAACACGCTTCTTTTTCAAACCAGGCCTTTCCCAACGAGATCAGCAACAAACGTGTTACTTTTCTCACACCTTGGACATGTAGGAAACTGTGTGCTCAGGGAGCTGGCTGGGCGCCGGCCTGGGGAAGGTGCCAGGCTGGATGAATGCTGCAGGGCAGGGGCCTGACTTGTTCTTGTTTGCTGGGCTCCTTGTAGCTGCTAAGAGTCCCTCCCAGCACCGCAGGGCGCTGGTCCTCTGAGCACAGGCCCCGCAGGCCAGGAGCCGGCCACCGTCATGCAGAGGAGCGGGCTGTGCAGCACAGAGGGCCCCGGGTTTACCAGCTGGTGCACGGCTGTGCTTCTCCCCAGCATCTCCCAGCCGCCTCCCAGGATGAAGGAGCCACGCTCCCGTCTTTAAGCAGAAGAACTGGGGTTTCGCGTGTTTAAAGTAATTTGCTCCAGGTTCACAGTCATTCAGGGACAGAGCCTGGGATTGAGCCCAGTTTAAATCAAAGAGTCTCAAGCGTTTTGGTCTCAGGATCCCTTTACATTCCTGATTCACTCATTAAAAATTATTGAGGATTTTGATGAGCTTTTATTTGAAATTAGATCTGATAGGCTTTTAAAAAAAATTCTCACCCTAGGATATTTTTTTTTATTGTTTTGAAAGAGAGGGAGAGAAAGAGAAAGAGAGAAACATTGGTTGCCTCTCATAGGTGCCCTGACCAAGGGCTGAACCTGCAATATAGGTATGTGCTCTGACCGGGAATGAAACCCACAGCCTATTGGTGTACTGACGAGGCTCCAGCTGACTAAGCCATCTGGCCAGGGTGTAGAACTGAGAGACACAAGCATACATCTCCTGGCCTGTCAGAGTACAATGCCATGACACTTCGCTCCTGAAATGCTTGCGTATTCACAAAAAGCAGTAACATCTTAACATTATCATGATAGTGATTTTCACCTTGAAACCCCCCTGGGAGGGTCTTGGGCCCGGGGCTCTCTGGATTACACTTTGAGAACCATGACTCTAAACTGCTGAGAGTTAGGCCTTTGTGAACACCAATCAAGGTGATTTGGTTTCTGGCCCGGAAGAACGGGTCCAGGGGAACTAATTGTGATATAGAAATGGGGTGGAGGATGGAGAAGACAGTGGTGGGGATGACAGGAACTGATCCCCCTTTGCTGAGTGGCTCTTGTCAGCACCTCCGGCAGCCCCATGACGGAGACACCAGCACCGCCATTGCCCACGGAGGCTGAGCAGAACCAAGTGGCTTGCCTGGGGTCACCCAGAAAGGGTTCAGGAGCAGAAAGACTGGCCAGACAGAGGGATCTGCTGAAATGACTGCCATGACCTTCCCAGGCTTGCTGGCCCGGGGGAGGTCCTCACCTGATGCCGTGGCCTGATGCTTGATTGACTGAGCAGGGACTGTAGGACCCAGCCTGTTCCAGCACCTTCTTCCACCATCACTGAACCTCTAAGTGCCTGCTCTGCACGACGCAGGCTAATCCAGGGGGCAGATGTTTGAACAGACAGCCACCCCCAGGCCGGCTGTGGTAGCAGTGCAGAGGTTCCTCTTGTCTCTGGTTTCAAAAAGTGTGTTTTGAAGGTGGGCCTCTGCAAGCTACCATCCAGTTTCCCCCCATTGCAGCATCCTGTCCCTCCCACACACATGGCCTTCCTTCAGCCAGAGTTGCCCTGCCAGCCCCCTCCTCAACTCCCCAGTCCCCCCAGCTCCTCACACACACATGCTCTCTGGCCCCAGCCCTGGCCAGGGCCAGTGGAGTGAGGAATTAAGTTGTCTTCTCCATGTTGTCCCTGCTCAGCTCTGGGTACGGCCACAGCTGTCCCAGCAGCATCTCGGCCCACTTGTCCCAGCCATGCTGGTTGGCTCCTTCCACCAAACCCTTCTCTACCTCCCCTGCTTCCCTGCCAACCCAGAGCCACGTCAGGTTCTGCTCCTTCTCTCCTGTTCTCTCGCTGCTGCTTCACGTGGGGCCACGGTTCACTGTCCCACAGGCTGAATTTCCCACCAGCTACACCATGGGTGGGGAACAGCCAACACACTCTATAAGGCCTGCGAAATCATTTGGTCTGGCCCTACCAAGGCATTAAGGGTGACTTAATTAAATGTTTGATCAAATATAACAGCTAATTTTTATTTTATTTTATTGATTTTTCAAAGAGAAGAAGGGAGAGGGAGAGAGAATCAGAAACATCGATGGGAGAGAAACATTGATCAGCTGCCTCCTGCACACCCAACACTGGGGATGTGCCCGTAACCAATGTACATGCCCTTGACCAGAGTTGAACCCGGGACCCTTCAGTCTGCAGGCTGACGCTCTATCCACTGAGCCAAACCAGTTAGGGCAAATATAACAGCTAATTTTTAAGTTGATAATTTTGTATGGCCCTTGAATGATATAAATATCCAAATGGTCCTTGGCAGAAAAAAGGTTCCTCAGCCCTGAGCTAGACCCCAGCTCTGCCCGCCCTCAACTCCCACTGCTTACTGGCCTGGCACAGGTAAGGCACAGGCCCTGTCCCTGGGGAAGGCAGTTTAGCTGGGGAGGACAGATCGCCCACGAGCAAATGGGACAGCACATGCAAGGCCTGCACTGACTAAAGCAGATGTGGGTTATAGGGAGAATGAGTACATTAAGCTACTTCATCTCTGACCCTCAGTTTCACCATCTGTAAAATGGGAGAGATAAAACCTACCACACGAGGGTCCTGCGGGTGCTTCTGTTGCCCAAAGACACCCTGGCTGTCTCTGGCTCTCACTGGCCCGTGGCGCCTTTTCCAGCCACAACCATAAAGGTCGCTTGTGAGTGGGAGCGACCTCAAGGCCCGGTGGCACCCCACTCCTATGCAGACAGCTACCAGCTGAGGGGTGAACTGCTCACGTGCTCATGCATCTGGCCGCTGGAAGCTCGCAGTCACAGTCGCAGCTGCAAGCAGCCTCTCTTTCTTCTGCGCTTTCAGTCACTAAGTCTCCCTTCCCCCGCTGGCAGGAAAGTTATGAATGGAATGTACGAATTCCAGAATTCCAGCCCGCGTGCTCTCAAGAACGTGGCCCAGGGACCTTCTTCGGGGGCGGGGCGCTCCGCTCAGAGCCCGTTCTTAGGTCTTGGCACCTGATGTCAGGGGCACTCAGAGCCACTCAGCCTGCCGCGGGCAGCTGGAGATCAGAGGGCAGGCCTGGGAAGGCAGCTGAGCAGCCAGGGCACACTCACCCACCAGGAGAGCAAGCAGGCCCACAGGCACACTCACACAGAGCAGGTGCGCCCCCACAGCCTGTGTACATGGAGACACTGCCGGTGGGACACCTACAATGGCGTGCACACATCCACACTGTGCTCTTTGCAAAGACACACAACCAGGGTCTGCACACAGAGACATGCACGGCCATACCAGATGCTTGCACACATGTGCACGCCTCCCTGCACACACACATTGTGGTGGTGCATGCATACATACAGCAGGTCTTGCACACACATCAAAGGAGCACGGATGTCCATTGCATATGTGCACAGACCCCCCACATACACCCTGAGGGAGGAGTTGGGTGCACAACTTCATTCTCCTCAGTGGACCTGCTGGAGGTCCGTGACGCTGGGCACAGGAAGCCACCCAGCCCCTGGGTTGGCCAGCCCCAGCCCCCGCCCTGTTGGCCTTTCTCTTGAAATGGAGGCGTCCAGGGAAAAGCTGCACAAAGGGATGCTGGGGTGCAAGGGGCTCCTTGCCCAAGGGCTTGTGCTCTCTCAGGTCCTGTTTGCGGTAAACCAGATGTGAGGGCTTACGGAGTGGAAGCTGTTGGAGAACTGGAGGGTCCAGAGGGGCCCCTCAGGCTGATCCTACCCCAGCTCCTGCTGCTTTGGCTGCCAGCTAGCCCTCGTGTCCATGCTAGCTCCAGCACCTCCGTGGGCATGCTCCCACTGGACACTGGGTTCTCCCATGGGAGACGGGGTAAACAAACCTCCCACCGCCCCCGTGGGAACCGGGCATCCTGCCAAACCTCTCATCCATCCATTTATCCATTCACCCACCAGGAATGATTGTCAATGTTAATGACATGCCACACACCACAGAGAACACTGCAGTCCCTGTCCCCAGCCCCCTGCAAGCTTCCAGCCTGCAGATACACTTTGTTTGACCTTGTTATGATTTTGAAACTTCCTATTTTCTGTAAAAATCCAGACTTCTGTCTTCTTTTTTTTTTTTTTTTTTACAGAGAGGAAGAGAGAGGAATAGAGAGTTAGAAACATCGATGAGAGAGAATCATCGACCAGCTGCCCCTTGCACACCCCTTACTGGAGATGTGCCCGCAACCAAGGTACATGCCCTTGATCGGAATCGAATCTGGGACCTTTCAATCTGCAGGCCGGACTCTCTATCCACTGAGCCTAACAGGTTTCAGCTGTCTTTAAAAAAAATAAAAAAATAAAAAAAATGGGAGCCTCTGATATCGCCTTACCCAATTGCTCCTTCTGACTGCCCGGAGCATTGCACCTTGCCGAGGCTCCTGCCTTTCTCTCTTCCTCCTGGGGCACTGCCTGGCCCTCCCAAGAGGTTTTTGTGTTCAGCCCACGGGATGTTTGTGGCAGGTCCCACCTGCCACCTCCAGGGGCTGCCCCTGGCCCAGGCAGGGACCTCCCTGGTAGAGCTGGGGGGACTGGATTAACCCCCTCATTCAGAGCTCTGGGCATATGTGTGTGTAAGTGTGAGGGAGGCAGGCATGCAAGCATCTCAGGAGAAAGGTCAATTGGAATCAAAAGGTGCACAAACCCTGGTTCTTCCTAAAGGCACGTGGCTTTGACACATGGCAGATGCTGACCTCAGGTGACCCCAATGTCCACTCTTACCCATCATGCCCCCTGAAGAAGACCCCATGCTTCAATGTTATGTCTGTGTGTAAGCGGGGCGTGGTGGGGTGCATTTCCAGAGAGCTCACACAGGACAGAATCCCCAGGTCACCTCCTCGTTTTTAGACGTGATGCTTGATGACACATTCCAGCATTCCTGCCTTGCATTTTTCTGTTGTCCTTTGTTTTCATATTGGCATCCAACTGCTGGTTGAGGTCCAGAGCCCAAGTCAGTGGCCCCAGACATTCTTCCTCAGCCCCCAAGCCATTGCCATCTCACTCATTTCACTTGGCTTAGGACAGTGGTCAGCAAATCCATTAGTCAATAGAGCCAAATATCAACAGTACAACGACTGAAATTTCTTTTGAGAGCCAAATTTTTTAAACTTAAACTTCTTCTAAGGCCACTTCTTCAAAATAGACTCACCCAGGCCGTGGTATTTTGTGGAAGAGCCACACTCAAGGGGCCGATGTGGGAACCCTTTTGGTTTCTGGCAGGCCAAAGAGCCGCATGTGGCTTGTGAGCCGCAGTTTGCTGACTGACCATGGGTTTAGGAGAAATACACTTTTGCACCGTGTCTGCACTTCCAGTCCTCTTTGCCGCTCTTTAGTTCTTGTGGTAATAACAACATGCACTGAAATGCAATTGCACAGCCATTGTCCCGCAGACAGGGTGATGCTGCTGGGTCTGCTAATCCCCTGCTATTCGGACACGGAAGACCCGTCCTAGGATCCTGCTTTGCAGGGGGGTCTGCCCTTTCCTCTCAACACATGGAGTCTGGATCTCAAAACCCCAGGGTGACAGGCCACCCTTTGAGAGAGTACCTGCCTGTGAAGTGTGGCAGTCCTGGCCTTCATAGCGGCCTGTGCATTCTCTCCCTTCCCCTGCCCCGCTGCATCCCATGAGGTGGTTCTACTCCTCTCCCCTTTCAGAAGACGCTGGGTGGATGGTATGCATCCACAGCCACCTGAACTCGCATCTGGTCTCCATATCTCCTTGATCCTACAGCAGGGGCCAGGATGAATGTCCAGGCTCATGCCAACTCCTTCTAAATACAGGGAGGTGGGCACAGACCCAGAAAAAGGGTGAGCGTCCCTGAGCTGACTGGGATTTTGGTTATGTTAGCATAGGAAGTGGAGCGGGATTAATTTGAGCAATGAACCCCATTTAAAATTACCTGCACGCCAATAAATAAATAAATAAATAAATAAATACGGGGATGGGGGAAGCTTCTGACATTTGATCATTCAGTCATGAAGCTCGAGTAATTTCTACTCTTATACATGTGTTTTTCCGTCTCTGGCATCCCATAATAAGTCTGCCATAATTAAAAGAAGAATAAAATGAGATCAAGCAAATGACCTGGGCACCTGTATGGCCTACAATTCATCCTGAGGGCATGGAATTTCATCTCTAACTTTAAAATGTGCTTATCTTTTAGCTGATTTATTTGTTTTGCTTTACTCTTATGTTTCACATCTAATTTTTACTTCAGTGCTGAGGTCCCCATAAAGGAACTCAGATTTGGGGGAGCCCAGCTTGGAGCGGGGGCGGGGAGGGGGGCAGGTGGTGAAGCTGTAGAGAGTCTGCCCTGCGCTAGAGGGACCGTTGGCTCTGGTCTTCCTGGGCCCCTTCTTCTCAGTCTGGGCCTGGAGCCTCTGCTCTGAGAATCTGGGATGGAGTGGCCCAGACTGAGCCAGGCAGGAGGGAGGGAGGAGGAGGTGGCCATGTGCTCCATAGAGGCTGAAGGGAGAGCTCAGGCATTTGGGGGCCTTGATCTTGGCAGGAAAGCCTCCATGGATCCCCTCCCCTGTCCTGTCAAAGGCCAGTTACTCAAGAGGCAGCAGAAAGTCCTGGACGTACCGAATTGCGTGCTGGCCTCTGGGCTCATGTAACCCCACTCTCCGTTGTGCAATGGGATGAAAGGGCCACCAGGGAGGGAAGGCACACACGAGGGCTTTGCATCATCTATACGTGGAACTGGGTCAATCAATTATACACACTTGGCAACGAGAGGGGGAGAGACAGCAGAACTGGTTCTCGCTGTGCAGGCGAAGCGTGCCCTGAGCGCCCAGGAGGAGAGGCGTGAGGAGGATGCAGGTGCCTGCTGAGTGCTGAAGCGCCTGTGAATGCTCCGCTCTTCCGAACAGCTCTGTAGCCAGCACAGAAACCTGGCAGCTCTCACTGTGTCCTTGGTGTCCTCAGCGGTGCCTCTGCACTTTCTCAGAGGCTAACTTCAGTGTGTGAAAACAGGCATGGCTCACACCGGGTCCTTGCCACGGAGCTACATAACCAGCGATCTGACCCAGGTGCAGTGGGACAGCCAACTATATTGATTTAGTGAGGCTGGATACTCTCAAGTATGGGACTTATTAAGATGCTCCCCGTGGGACTCGAGCCCAACTTGTGTTTGGCTCTGCCCTGATCTTAAAACGTGACTCTGGGGCCCCGCCATCCAGCCAGCGGTTTCCAGCAGAACCAGATTCTGCGTTCCTCTGCTGCGCTCCACTGCCCCCCTCTGGTCAGGCTGCGAGGACACGGCAGGTCCAGAGCTCTGGTCTGCAACCCAGGAGACAGGAGGTGTCAAGCGGCTCTGGTCCCAGGAGTGCCCTAAGAGGAGACAGGTGATCTGTCTAGGAGACAAGCTCTTTCCCCCCATAGGGGAGGGCGCTGGATCTGTCATTTATGGAACCAGCTATTGAAATTTCCATGCAGGGGCCTTGCAGCTGCTCCCGGACATTATGTGGGAAGAGGACACATACTTCCCTGACCTCTGGATGAGGGGGGAGGGCCAGGCCAACCGCAGGCAAGCCTTTCACCCGAGGGGCAAGCACACAGCCCGCCCTTTTCTGTGATCTCTTTCTGGCTTTCTTCTTCACAAGAGTCAATAGACCTGGTCCCTGGTCCCTAGTTGGTCATGCACAGTGAGACCTCAGCCAGGTGGCATTCCTCCCAAGGCCTCAGTTTCTCCCGCCATAAAATGGAGCGCTGTGCCGAGCCATTATATTCCTCCAGCTCTCGCCTCGCCTCGGATGCTGAGATTCAGAACAAATAAGAACCTTCCTGGCCCCCAAGAAAAGTCGCACTCACGGGCCCCTTTCCCTGTGCAGAGGCTGGGGCAAGACAGCTGGACAGGAGTGCCGTAGGCCTCCATTTCTTCTTGATATTTTTGTATTTAAAAAAAATGTAGATATCTTAGTAGACTTTTCCAGTGATGAAAGTACTATGGACACATGAAACAACACTCGGCTTCCCAGCAATCAAGGGACTGAAAATGTAAATGACCATCTGTGGCATTTATCACCCACCAGAGTGGCAAAAATGCAAAAGTCCGTGAATGACTAGAGTTGTCGAGGGTGTAGGAGGAGAGACAATTAGACATCTCGTGCCCTGCTCTGAGCCATCGCATGTCTACGAATCTGCCCTACAGAAGGCCTTGCTCAAGGATGCTGGCATGCGGTCCAAAATGCCCACTGGGGCATTCTTTGTGAGAGCAGAAATGGGAAATGAGCTGAGTGCTGTCCACAGAGGGGGAGTTGGCTTACGCTGCAGAAGGAGACAGATGAATCACGCCAGTTGTGTCCATGCTCCACTACAATATGATTGCAGTCCCGCACAACACATGCGGGGGGGCCTATGTTCACCCTTAAATGCTGGCCTGTGACACACACATAACATGTGGGAGTGGCCTTGTGCCAGACCCTCACAGCTTCTGCCATCACCCTGAGCCTAGCATGTCATAGCAAAGACTGGTCCAGCTGCTAAAGAGGAGTAAGTTGGGAGGGATCCCCACGGAGGGGAAGTGAGGTGCCCTAGTGAACAATCAGCAGTGCTGGATGTGAGCGAGGTCTTCCAGGGCCTCCCGGGCCTTAGATAAGCCGTCCCATGACGATTGCCACACGCGTAATCATTGCTGAAACCAGCGGAAGGCGCACCCCAGGCTGGTGGCCCACGGCACCATGAGAAATAGCAAATCTTTGTGGTTTTCAGTGTCTTTGGTTTTGGATGGTATGATGTTAAATTTATGTGTCAACTTGGCAACACTATGATACCCAGTTTGGGGTCAAATACCAGTCTAGATGGGTAGTTTTAGATGAGATTAACGTGTAAATTGATAAACTTTGAATAAGGCGGATGACCCTCCATAATATGTGTGGGCCTCGCCCATTCTGCTTACGGCTTTTGGACACAAGACTCAGGAGAGGAAGGAATTCTGCCTCAGACTCTGCACATCAACCCTTCCCTGGGCCTCTGTCCTGCCCGCAGGCCCTGAAAATTTCAGACTTGCCAGTCCCTACAATTGCATGAGCCAAAATTTGGAGATAAATCTCTATATATTTACACATTCTGTTGGTTCTGTGTCTCTGGAGAACTCTGACTAAGATAGTTTGTTAGATAGCCAAAAATAATTAATACAAATGTCATGCAGCCATTAAAAACTGAGGCAGACATTTATGTACTGCTGTGGAACTAGTTTTGTGATAGATTAAGGGGGAAAACATAAAGACAGTTGTAGGATAATGTGCAAGTCTTAAAAGAACCTTGTATATGTTATTCTCGTAAATGCGGATAAACATGTAGGGGATGCTTTAAGTAACTCCACTATGCCTTGCAGTGCGTCCTCTGCTGAGGTGGTAGTAATGAAGGGAAGCTTTCAATTTTCCAAGAACTGCTAGACTCTGTGGATCTGTTAGGCTGAGTGTGGTTTCAAATATGGCTTTCCTGATAAGACCGCATTGGGACAGGTCTGGGGGACATCAGCTCAGTGTGGGGTATAGAGCACAGATATGTGGCAGGTTTGGGTTCATATACTGCTTGCCACCAACTGCTCTGGGACAGGGAGTGCATATTCTCATCTAACCATCCTCTATCATCTATTATCTATCATATAAACTCTATCTAAATGTTTAAATAGAACAGGATCCAATTACACACACATTTTAGTATCACCCTTCAGCGGCTGTGATTCGCTACTGGTCCTGTGATAACTTCAGAGACAATAAGCACAACTGGCTGGCAGTCAGCATACTTCATTCTTCCTTTTGCATCCAAGGAATTCCATGGGCAGCTCATCTGTCCCAGACTTCACAGGAGACAGGTAGCATGCTCATGGAGCTGAATGGAAGAGAATGAAATGACACGGTTATTTGCCAGAACGGGGCAGGGTCAGTAGCCAGCCTGGGAGCTGTTAGGCCTTATTCTGCAGAAGCTGGCAGGGCTGGACCCATGAGGGCTGGAGCCTGTCAACGTAAAACATGCCCAGACCTGTCAAGAATTTTTGTAAGAGTTTATCTGAGCCAAAATGACAATGATTGCCAGGAAGTAGGATCTCAAGTGCGCCAGAGAGTGACATGTTTGCAGTTTCTTTTATGCAATTGGAATTCAGGAGGGACATAAGGATGATTACATGAGGGCTGGAGAAAGCAGACCATGACTGGATTCCAGGATAGCTAAGAGTATGTGCATGCACTCTTGAGGATGTTCTTGCTATTTTAAAGGTGTATTAATCTAGATACACAGACACAATGGACAGGTCTTAGCCAGGATAACCATTTACTAAAAAAATTATAGCTGAAACCGGTTTGGCTCAGTGGATAGAGTGTCGGCCTGCAGACTTTAGGGCCCCGGGTTCGATTCCCGTCAAGGGCATGTACCTTGGTTGCGGCCACATCCCCAGTGGGGGGTATGTAAGAGGCAGCTGATCGATGTTTCTCTCTCATTGATGTTTCTAGCTCTCTGTCCCTCTTCCTTCCTCTCTGTAAAAAATCAATAAAATATATTTTAGAAAAAGAAGTTATATGTCTGGGGCAAGACTGCCCACCATGACCTGCCCCATTAGGAATTTATGATCACATCCCTCTGTGAGATAAATTTTGATTAGATTGATCACTGTGTCCTGTTTTTGTCCCCCACAAGCCACACACAAATTTCCTAGCAAGCACAGTGGCCCCAAAGGAAGCAACCACTATCAGAACCACAGGGAGGCGAAGAGAACATGGGGAGACTGACCACCCTGATCTCTCTCCTCCTGCTCTCCAGACACCCAAGTGGAAGCCCGAGGGTGAGAAGCTGCATGATGGGAACTGCATTTGGCCGTCTGGAGCTGGAAACAGAAGAGAGGAGGGCAGACCGCACAGGGAGGATGAAGTGAATAATCAGAACACAGGCCCATGGGACCTCTTTCCAACACGCTCATTTTTGCACTGTGACTCAGAGAGGGGTGCCAACCTCTTTCCCGGCGCTAAGTCCTGTGCTTCCGCCTTGGCACTGTAGCTTCCAGGCCTCCCACGAGGGAAGAGGACTAGAGCAGACCAGCGTTAGCCCAATATGCCTGCACTGGGGGGTTTCTCCCCTCTTCCCCTGAGCAACAAGCTTGAAGAAACATCCATAAACTTGGTTTGGCCTCGGCCACCTTGGCATATATCTCTTGGGAGCAAATAATACAACAGCCAGGGAATACCTGTGAACAGAAAGGACATGTATTATCTCTCTTGAGAGGTTGAGAGGGGGACATCAGGGTTGGCTCAACCTCTCACCCTTTTCCCACTGAGTGGTTTCTCCCTGCTTCTCCCTTCCCCAGCCCCTGGCAGCCACCAATGCGTGCTGTCTCTATGACTCACTTATTGTGGTTATCCTCTCTAATGGAAGAGAAACATACAAATTGACTATACCTTCACTACACCCACAAGCCACGCCCATCAGCCAATCAGGGTGAGTACGCAAATTAACCCAACCAAGATGGCAGTTAATTTGCCTATCCAGGCCAGAGCAAAGACTGAAGACAGCGTAGAAAGAAGCCAAGTGCTGCAGAAGGGAGCCAAGCTTCGGAGAAGCAACCAAGCGAGGTGGCGGCGAAGGCAGGGAAGGAGTCAGGGCGGGGAGAAGGGAGAGAAGCTGGTGTTGTAGAGGAGACCGCATAAAGCCCTATTGCAGGAATCTTCCTGCCAGGGGCCTCTAGTTTCATATAAAAGAAAACCTACAATGTGACCTTTTGTGTCTGGTTTCCTTCAGTTACCGGAATGCTTTTGAGGTTCACCCGGTTTTAGTTTGTATCAGTATTTCATTCCTTTGCTATGGCTGTGGGATAATAAACAATTGTCTGGCCTTTGTCTCAGGAGATGAGCTTCTAAAGGGCTGGGGACTTCCTGGCGGAGAGTGTCTTTGTTATTTAAATGAGGCCGTGGAATCTCCTAGATAACTTCAAGACCAAAAGGCAGTGTGGTGGGAGGGGCTTCTGTGTTTGAGGCCACTGTCCCAAGCTTATCAAAGCTTCAAATATTTATTGACGACCTGGTGGTAAACCACCCAGCTCTTAATAAATCAAGTCAATAAAAAGAGGGTTAGAAGTCATATTTGAAGATTTTCCTCCATCTTTTATTTTCCCCTTTATGGAAAAAAGAAACCACTGCATTCTCAAATTTGTTATGGGCATCTGTGAAAAACACTGGGAAATAAATTTAAAATGGAAATCCTGCTCTATTCACACTGTTATGTAACTTAACTTTTCAGACACATGCGATGGCAAGCATATTATACATAACTAGATGCCTGGTGCACAAATTCATGCACAGGTGGTGTCTGGCCAGCCTGCCCATTAGGCCGGGCCCTAAAGGGGGAGGGCTGTGGGCAGTTAGTGACCGGCCCTGCCCCTGATCAGGATATTGGGGGCTGATCAGGGACTGGGTTAGCCAGGAGGTGGTGCAATTAGGGCCCTGATCAGGCCACAGTGTGCGTCAGAGCCACCAGTTGTTCTGCCTTTCTGGTCGCTGGGCTTTTATGTATATAGATTATTTTCCCTTTCTCTATTTTTTATAAATAATTTTGCTGGACATCCTCTGCTCCTTACTCCCATCCCGTATAGCAGCCTTCTGAGAATACATGATAAGAAGTTTCCAGGTGTGCTTTTATATTTTTGCTCATGCTAAAATGAGAATAAGCTGTCCTAGAAATAGACACCTTGATATATATATATATATATATATATATATATATATATATATATATATAATACAGATATATACATATACACATATATATGCTCACATAATATGCATATATGCACTCTCTTTCTCATTGTTTATTTTCTAAAAATGAGATCAGAGTATATGTACTTCTTGGCATCTTTCCTTATATATTGCGATCACTTTTCTATTGGGTTTTCGTTCTTTTTATTACTGATATGTAAGAACTTTTTACATATTATTAACTATAATATTTGTATTAGAAAGCCATAGTCTCAGTTCTGGAGGCAGTGAGTGTGAAATCAAGGTGCTGGCAGGTGGGCCACCTCTGAAACCTGTGGGGCATCCTTCTTGGCCTCTTCCTAGCTTCAGGTGGTTGGCCAGCAGTTATTGGCATTCCATTTCTTAAAGATGCATTACTTCCATCCGCACCCTCACATGACCTTTTTCCCTCTTTGTGTGTCTGTCTCCACCTCCACATTTTCTTTTGATGTGGACACTGGGCACATTGGATTGGGGCCCACTCTGATGACCTTATTTTAACTTGACTGCCTTTCTAAAGACCCTATTTCTAAATAAGGTCAAATTTTGTGGTAACAAGGATTATAACTTAACTCCTTTTTTGGGAGACACAGAGTCCAGCCCATTACACTTTTCGATGGTCATTTTAATTGTGAAAATTTTAAACTAGTGATTTCTACTTCCTTTAATATGTGTGGTGCTTTTAAGTATAAATTAAAAAAAAATTTTTTTTCATTTCACATAGTTAAATCAGTCATGTTTTACCTCTCTGACTTCTGAGACACAAGACTTTCTCCTCCCAGTTTTTAGAATTATTAGTCTATCTTATTGAAACGATTTTGTTGGTGTTTTCGTATTTACAATGCAATCCATCTGCAGGTACAGAACGTATCTCTTGAATGAAACACAAACACGAATCTCTTAAAGACAAACCGTTCTTACCACACGGAGGAAGAAAATGTCTCCCGACTGCCCCTTAATGAGCAAAGAACAACCAGCCTTCCTCCCACTGCCCCCTCCACTCCCGCTGCCCATTTGCATGGACTCAGTAAGTCACACTGCTCTCCAGGGTGGTATTCAGTCTGTGCTCTCTTTTTGCTTCCCTTTCAGGCTCAGCCGGGCAAGAAAGCAGCCGCAGACCGCCCAGCCTCTCCTTCAAGGCTGCTCCCTTAGCAACACAACGAGAGCCTCAAAAATGAATGGTACAGAAGAGACTGGGTTACATTATTCCCAAAGGACTGTAACTGTCCTTGGTCTCCATCTGGGAGGGGAAAAAAAGGATTCCCCCCATTCTTACGTACACGCACAAACTTATACCCATGGTTGCACACATATGTTAAAGTCAGATATATGGACAAATGCTGAATTCTTTAAAGCACAACTCTGTTGTTGTTTTGGAAGGGACAATTAATATAATGAAAGGGTTACCTCTTCCCTTTTTGATTTTTGTTTGTTTGTGTTTGTTTGTTTTGCCTCATTTCGTTGTCTTTTGGCATTGTCTAGAATTTTGTGGACCATGTTGGTTGGCAGCATGGATAGTCAATACTACACATCTGCAGTTTCTAAGTGCTAAAAGCCCTGAAATCTAAAAGTTCTTCACAGGTTTGAAGCAAACTTTTTGGTAAACAAAACCAGACCTGCACTAGTGTCTGCTCTTTGTATTCTTTATATGCAGAATTGGGGAAGCGTAGTATTTGGATGCTGAGATACTAATGTGCTTGATTATGTAGGGCTGGCCCTGTCCCACTGGGGTTGTACCCAATACATAGTATATACACAATATTGCCTTGAAAAACTGATCATGCGATTGGGCGGATCCCAAGGGTTTCTGAGTCTTCCACTCACTGAGCATGCGTCTGTTGCCTGACATGAATAAAGGTGCCTCAAGCACTTATTAATTAAACTTGGCTTTAGCTACTGGCTTATGACAGATACTTTTAAAGTTTAGATTAAATTAACTTTTAAATTCAGTTAAAAGGGTTTTTCATGCCATCCTTTTGGTCATTTTGGCTTACCAGGATCCTCTTGGTCAGTTTCCTTTTTTATAAAAGAATTCAATTGTATTTAGACTTAAGTGTTTTTGTTAGTGTAGGTAGCTAGATATTAATAAAGGAAGGGAGCAAAGAGAATCAGATGTTATCTATAATAATAAAAGCATAATATGCTAATTAGACCAGATAGCCAAACAACGTTCTGGACATCATTCCAGACGTCCTTCCAGATGAAGCCATGGCAGCAGGGCCAAGGCAGAGGCAGTTAGGGGTGATCAGGCAGGCAGGTAGAATGGTTAGGGGTGATTAGCAGGCAGGCAGACAAGCGATTAGGAACCACTGGGCCTGAATTGCAAGAGGGATATCCAACTGTAGGGATCGGGCCTAAATCAGCAGTCGGACATCCCCCAAGGGGTCCTGGATTGTGAAAGGGTGCAGGCTGAACCCCCCGCTCCCCCCTCCTGCCATGCATGAATTTCATGCACCGGGCCTCTAGTTAAGTATAATAAAGTAGGGAATTGAATTGGACAGCCTGATTCACTAGGAAATTGCAGCATTCAGAGGCTCCCAGGGAACCTAATCTCTGAAGCAGGCAGAAAGGATCAAAATGGACCAGAAAGGATTGTTACCAGTCATGACTCGGAGAGGAATGAAAACAGCAGGAGAAATTCCTCTCCTGGGCACATGCCCAGCTAAAGCAAAGATGACACAGGGGGAGGTGCTTCTACATGAGGCAGTGCAGTAGGAGCCAAATGGAGACCATAAGGGGCAGAGTCTAGCCTGGAGAAAGAATTGGGTTGGATAAGGGACACAGAACCCTGAAAGTCCTAGGAAATGGATTGGTTATTGGGGAAGGACCCAAGCAAGACTGGGAGGAACTGGGAAACTGGCTCGATCTGGGTGAGGTTAGTGGATATTTTTGTCAAGCTGTTCACTTAAGGCAGTGGTTCTCAACCTTTCTAATCCTGCGATCCTTTAATACAGTTCCTCATGTGGTGACCCTCAACCATAAAATTATTTTCGTTGCTACTTCATAACTATAATTTTGCTACTGTTATGAATCATAATGTAAATATCTGTGTTTTCCAACGGTCTTAGGCGACCCTGCTAGCGGTTCTCAACCTGTGGGCAGATAGTAATAACAATACTATCCTATATATGTGCTAGGTGCCAGAGAACTGCTGCTGTAGAGCCTAAGACCATCGGAAAACACAGATATTTACATTACGATTCATAACAGTGGCAAAATTACAGCTATGAAGTACCAACGAAAATAATTTTATGGTTGGGAGTCACCACAACATGAGGAACTGTATTAAAGGGTCGAGGCATTAGAGAGGTTGAGAACTGCTGACTTAAGGGATATATGTTTTCTTTCTTTTTTTGCTAATCCTCACTGAGGATATTTTTTTTCCCATTGATTTTTTAGAGAGTGGAAGCGAGGAGGAAAGACACACAGAGAGAAACATCGATGTGAGAGAAACACATCCTTTGGTTGCCTCCCACATATGCCCTGACCAGGGCCAAGGATTGAGTCTGCAAATGAGGTACGTGCTTTTGACTGGAATCGAATCTAAGACCCTTCAGTCCATGGGCTAGAGCGATGCTTTCTATATTCACACTGCACACCAAAAAGTGTGTGGGGGCGCTGGAGGAGGGGACACAAAAGGTCTGGGTCTGAGGAGGCCATCAGGCTGGGGGATAGTACTCAAAGAGAAGAGTCCTGGCCTCCTTTATGCCCTCTAATTATGCAAGTGCTGCTGGGGTGCTGAGAGGGGGTGGAATCCCTCCAAGAACCACAAAGGCATTTCCCTGGCTCCTTTAGACGCTGGAGCTCCCCGGCAGGAAAGTCCACATCCTGGGAGACAGCCCTTTTGAGTTCTGGACAAAACTCTTTTGGCTGCAGTCCCAGGCGTGTCTCTGGAACCAACAGCCTGCCTGGTCTCCAAGCAGACAGAGAGAGAGAGTCGAGAGGGAAGCAAGGAGAGGAGGAAGTAGGCACAGAAGTGTGGTTGGTGAGATGGGATCAGGACTGTGACCAGGAGAGGATGGCAGTCAGTGCGCTGATCTCTCGGATCTCCATGGACTGATGGGAGAGTGGCCGGCCCTGGCCCTCCATAGCGATCTGGGCTCCGGCAGGCAGACCAAAGCAGCAGCCGGGGGCTCTGGCTGAGCCTCTCCTGGAGCCAACCCCACGTTTCCGGGCCTCTGTGTCCCCGTTTGCAGCAGGACAAAGCTCGCTGTCCTCTCCTCCTCTGGAAGGGCAGCCGCCGTCAGGATTGCAGCCAGGACGGCAGGACGCTCCTGCCACACAAATTAGCTGCTCTAAGGCAGTATGGTCTCAGGCCCAAGTGTGATTCTGGCTGGAAAACTGGGGCTGGGGGTGTTCTTTGTGGGAGGAAAGCTGGGGGGTTGGGGGTGACCACGAGTGCTCCTGGCTTAAAAGATGCCAGGACTGTGACAACTGATGACTCTGTGCATCCTCTGTTTACATGGTTCAGAATGATTTTTAAAAAGTTTACCTCTGAAAACGAACTCTTCCATCCCTGTCTAGCTTGCTCTCCTGCGCCCTCTGTAGACGCTTCTATGAGTTCTCTCAGCGTTTGTTACAAGTTTTGCCAACAGGAGATGCAAGCAATAGAATAGACAGTCTGCTCCATGCCTTTCTTGTCCTTCTGTGCCTTGCTTTTCTTTTTTTTATTTTTTATTAAAACATAACAATGGGTCCTAGAGATCTCTCACTGCCCACGAGCAAAGAGCCTCTTTGTTCTTTTTGGCAGCTGCACTGTGCTCCTGTGTCTTTTAAACCAGGACCCGGTGGAAAGGCACTTGGCTTGTGTGTGTGCCATTCTGCACCTGTGCAAGTGTATCTGTAATAATCTCTCCTGTGTCTGCCACCCAGACCTACTCCTCCCCTCCCCCCGCCCCCTAACCTTTGAGGCCCTTAGTGGCCATGTACCAACCTCAGACACCTGGAGAGTTGTCAGGGCTGTGTCATGTGGTCCCGACTTCCTGGTTTTCCCACCCTCTGTCTCTGCCTGCAGGAGAGCCCAGCTCAGGGAAGATTGGACAGGAACTGATCCTGCAGGATGGCCTGGTAGAGGGGACCCGGTATAAGCCTTTGTTTTCAGAAGACCAGGCCACAGAAGGCTCTTCCAGTCCTATTTACCCACTTTGGGGCCATGAGTGTTTTCAGAGAGACAGGGGCAGTAAGTTCCCCGGGATGTGGTGAATCTCTAGCCCCATGTGTTGCCTCTGAGACCTCAGGGATTTGGGCTGTTGCTAGGGGCCCAGGCCACTGTGGAGAGAGGCATACTAAAGGGGCTCAGGAGGTGGACCTACCAAAGTGTCGGTGGGCCTGTGGCCTCTCTGGGCACATAGGAAGAGTGAGGTATGATGCCAGCCAGCCTCATCAAGGATTGGAGGGGGTTAAAATGATGTCTGATGCCCAGCCAGATCTGAGAATGGAAGTGGGCACTTGGCCTTTCCCAGTGGCTTCTGGAAGGTCCATGACTCAAGGCACAACATCAGAGAAGCACATAGCTCACCCAGGGGCTTATCCCACGAGGCACCAGATGAAGCTAGGGGAACACTGCCAACGGGAAGTGGGTGACAGGAACCGGGAGGACACATCATCTTGGGTTAGTGATGCCCACAGAAAGCAGAACGCCCACACCTTACTCTGCCTTCCTTTAGATCTGAGACTGAGAAGTTTGCCCCAGGTTTGTGGCGAGGCCAGGTCCCCTAGTTCACAGGTGGGGCCATGACCTCAGCCCATGTGTGAGGCCAGGACCCCGAGCACAAGGGAGAGGCCAGGGTCTCCACCCACATGTGAAGCCAGAACTCCTTCTCCACATGTGAGAGGTTAATACCTTAGTCAAGTAGACGAGCTCTATGTCCCAAACATGTGTTTGCGACCTGAGTATAAAGCCCATTTTCTAATTGCATGTGGAATTCAGGTCCTAGACCCATGGTTGAAGCTGCATTCATATGTCAACATTAAATAAGTACTCAATAAGCCCCGTGGTATATCGTGCTATTATTCTCCAGCAGTCCATGGGAGAATGATGCCCTGTTGACAGTCTTGATCAGTGAAGTGTGGTCAGTAGCATAAGCTTAAGCGTCATCATGGAGTTACATTATTGCTTTTTACCTCTTCCATCAGACTCACATGGCCTGGTCGGGCTGCTGCTTCAGCCCTGATTCTGGATGAAGGTGATATGGAACAGACCCAGCTAAGCTGAGAGAGACATAAATGTGAGTGAGAAATAACCCGTTGCTGTTCTAAGTCGCTAGGATTTGGGGTCATTTGTTACTGAGGTAGAACAGTTTCTTCAGCTGACCGATGCAAGTGTCTCCCAGGCAATGTGTTCTTAGTGGGGAACACAGCAGAGAACAGGCCCATGGGAACATGTGGACTTGAGGAATACTGTGCATCTCCCCCTCTCCCTCACTCAACACCCCCTAGGGAAGATTGGGGAAAATTGGGTTTAGGGCAAAGATTGAGAGTCTTATTTTCATTATACTAAGACTGAGGTGTTTATAAGATATCCATCCAAATGGAATTGTCAAATCTATAGCTGGATGTAGGAATCTGCAGTTTGAAAGAGAGGTTTGGGATGTAAATTCGGGCCTTGTTGGAACCTAGATTTCCAGTTGGGAGCCAACAAATACTGGTAGAGGTACAGGGGAGAGCAAAGAAGGGGTTGCTGCAATGCATGGAATGAAGAGGCAGCTGTTTGTTTTTCAGTTTAATAAAAGACAGACCTCTGATAATTGGAGGACTTGGGGTTCGAGACAGACTGAAGACATTGAGGTTCTATACCACACACCTGAGAGCAGTGTTTCCAAAATTGGGCTTGCATATCACTGGTGGTACACAGGCTGATGTCAGAGGAGATTATACTATATATTAGATGTTCTATACTTGTGCTAATTTTTTAGATATACCTTCAACTTACAGCACTGACACTGGGTTTTCATTTGACTTATAATATACATATATTTTCAAAATATATATTTAAACAAAGATATAATTTGACCAAAAATGGGTGAGTCAAGTGGAGAAACATGGCCTTAGAGGTAAATCATGTGACAGATGAGAAATCAGGGACTCAGTGAAATGAAGTAACCTGGTTGAGATCTCCCAGCTAGGCAGTGGTGCAGCTGGGGCTCATGCCAAGTCTGGAATGATGGTCAACTCTATCTGAGCCAGGAGGGAGAAAGACTGGGGGCTGCCCCCCCACTCCCAGGCGCCAGCACTGCTCAGCCCTCACAGCTCTGTTGGCCGCAAGTCCTGGAGAGCTGGGAGGGCAGCCCGTAGACTCTCTGTCAAACAGTCCATTTTCCAATGTGGCCAACGAGCACTCTGGCCTCCCTGGGAAATGCTGCCAGCCTAACTGACTTTAATTATGGACAAAGAACTAAATTGTATACATGAGTCCTCTGGGTGCGCTTGAAAATCAGACTTCCAAATGGGAAAGCAAGTAGTAAAAATGTGGAAACACAATTTTGGAAAGATTGTGATTAGAACGAAAGAGATATGGAAATGAAACCATGACCAAATTGTTTCTTTTTTTTTTTTTTTTTTTTTTTTTTTTTGTCAAAATGCCGAATGACACAACTGTTTCAGGAGTAAGCCCTGACTGGGACTTTATGAAAGCCGGATGCCATCCAAGGCCTCTCTGCAGAGTAGGTCCTGCATTGGGAGAAGCGGGGAGGTAAGGGAGGCCTGAACTGGTTGGTGAACAAACACCTGCCTCGAGGTGGCTGGCGACCTGGCAAGCTCCTGAGCATATGCTACAGAGTCTGGAGAAATCCATTTACACACCATAGGACACAGAACCTAGATTACGACTTTCTCTCTGTCATTCACTTGCAGTGACATTGATCAAGCCATTTCTCATCTGCAAATTGGGGTAACAATTGCTAGATTTATGTGGATTTTATGTAAAGACAATGAGATATTGATGGTCCGTGACCCAGAGCCTGGCATGTGTCACCCTCCGTTTTCCCAGGAGCCTCACTGCTCGGCTGCCATGGGCAGTTCTTTCATTGGAAGCAACAGGAACTGTGTCTGGTTGACTGGAACAAGAATCAAAGAGGGGGTCGGATAGCTCACCGAATCAAAGAAAAAGTGACCAATCAGCTCTTCAGAACCGGAGTGAGGTCAGTGCCCACTGAAGACCTGGCGAATACTCTTCTCAGGGGGCACAGGGCAGCCACAATGGAGTCAGATTCCTGGGGACCCAGAGTCTCCCTGGCTTATTTCCTAGGAAATGCCCTGGCTGATTTTTCACCATGACTGCATGCAATGTGGACCTGCAGTTTTCCAAAGCAAAATCAAGAAGTGCTATTAGAAGTGGGATTAGGTATGGGGAGTGAAGGAAGATGGGGCAAAGGGAGACCTTAAGTTCCCACCACTGAATGTGCTGCCTCTCAGCCCCACCTTCTCTTCTGAATGGGCCACTCCCTCTAGTCTTTGCTTCTAGTTCCAGCCACTCTTCAAGGACCAGTAAGAATAATGCACCTTCTAGGTTGTCAAAATCACATTAACGTCCCACGTGAACACCCATCTTTACATTTTCCAAAGTGCCCTGTGGTCACAGTTTCTTCATATCCACTCTCTTGCTGGCTCTTCATGACATACCTTTCAGCCACCAACTTTCAGAGGCTCTATGAGACTCAGAAGAGAGAGAAGAGATAGAAAGAGGCTCATCCCATTCCATAAAGCTTGTGGGACTTTACTTAGTAATTTTAATGGTTTTTGTTTACTCTCTTGGGTTGTCTGTGGATCAAAATCAACATATCTGAAATTAGTAAGACTTTGTCTCTTCTAATAATTATGTATTCTATTTTTTTCATTGCACTGTCCCAAAGTTGTACAATAAAAACAATAGCTCATTTTTTATGTTTATTTCCTGAGCTTAAGAGCATGCCTCTCAAGTTCTGCAATGAAGCATGGTGTTGATTGGTATGAAAAGTACTTAAAACAGTTGATTGATATGAAAAGTGCTTGACATACAGTAAGTACTACACGAATGCTATAGAGCACATGTGTCAAACACAAGGCCCGCAGGCCAAATCCGTCCCGCCAGGCCTTGCAATGTGGCCCGCACCGCGCTGTCATCACTGCACTCCGCTGCGTTTCCATCATAATGACAGTTTATGACTATTCAGTAAACCATTCGGCCCGCGATTTAGGCTGGATTTTAGATTTTGGCCCCTTCTCTGATTGAGTTCGACACCCCTACAACTAGAGGCCCAGTGCATGAAGTTTGTGCATAGGGTCCCCAGCAACTGCCAGCGGTCAGCCAGGGCCTCCCTTCCCCCTATATCCCCCTCCCTCCCTCTACTTGCCACCTTCTGCTCACTTGCTCCACCATCCCACCACTGCCTGGCTCTTGTGGGTGGGGAAAATTTGCATATTAGCCTTTTATTATATAGGATTCTCGTCCTCCTATAGCTCATATACCTCACAAGCACAGGATATGACTTGGTGAATGTTGATTGGCTTAAAATGCATGCCTGAATCAACTAAAGGAATGCCAGCAGCTCTTATCTGGGGCCTGCTGACCTCACAGCTGAAGGGAAAGAGCTTGGCAGAACCATGTGATGGTGCTTATAGTTGAGATAAAGATGGCCACCATCACCCCCTCCCCCCAATTAACCTACCCTCCTTCCCATAAGCATAGCTGACCTTCCAGGGTCCTCTCCCCTCTCCAGGTGTCCAGCCCAGAACCGGCCCAATAACCTCCCAGGCAGAGGCATGCAGCCTTCAAAGCTGAGTTCCTGACATAAAGTTTGACAAGTGCCTCTGACGACCGCTTCCCCTGAAACTATATTCTTTAATAAATAATTGCTTTCACAACTAACATGGAGTAAACCTCGCAAAAGTCTTAATTTTTGGAGGTAAGACTAACTAAAGCTATGAATCCTCTCTCTGGGATGAAACCCCACTTGTGAGCAGTACAGACAAATTCCTAATGGTTACTGACTCTGTGAATCTTTCCTCAAGTCCCAAGTTGAGAAGAGCCAATATTTCAGAGGTTTTCATGACAAAGGGGGGCGGAGATGGGTGAGACATAGGTGAAGGGCGGAGGGATTTTTAGGGTGGAGGAGACCTAAGCAACAATCCGTGGAGGGTGGTAAGGGGAGAAAGATAGAGTGATGATAAAAGGAGGCCTCCTAGACGTCTGAGGGCCAGGGAGCTGGCGAACCCCAGGGAGGTGAAGGACACCTCTCCTCCGAAACTAAAGGGAAGGCCAGGGAGAGGGAGCAGGTGGGCTTGCTGGGCCCAGGCACCATCAGCCTCATGTACACTGGACCCTCACAGGTGCAGGTTCACGGGAATGAGTGTCAGAGCATAGGACGCCATTCTTCCCACAAGCACTTACTGAGCCTCTACTGTGCGCCAGGCATTGTTGGAGGACATGGTCCCGCTCTCAAGGAGTGGGGACAGGGCAAGCGAGTGAGTGAGATTGCATTAATAACATGACAATTTCAGATGCTGCTCAGAGCTGGAAGGAACTGTATTGGGGTTAGGAAAGAGGACAAGGGGAGCACTTCCAGTAGACATCTAAATGAAGGGCAGGGGTCAGCTACGTACGAGACACCAGAGGGGAGACAATGGGTACATCAGCCCCGTGAGGGGTCTCCCTTCAGAGACTGCCGGCTTGCCTCAATGGGTAGCTCTTCACTGCCCACCGAGGGCCTCGGACAGTGTTGGCAATGTCCCATGAACACGGAAAAATAGAGTGGTGAAGGCCAAAGGGGGAGAGACGGGGATAGGTATGTTACAGGATCACAAGAAGCTAGGAACATTCCTGCACAGGAGGAATAGGGAAACTGAGGCAAGAAAATTGAACAAGGCCGAGCAGTTTGAACAGTTTGCCGCTGGCTAATAAATAACAAGCCGTTCTCTTTCCGAACCAAGGACACTTGGGAGAAAATGGTTAAAAGCCTCCCTAAGGAGGGAATGCAGGAGAGGGGATAAAAGGGGATAAAAGCAGTTTTATTTCATTCCCCCAACAGAGAAGCCAGCAGGCTCAGGGCTTGGAAAAAGAACAGTGCCAGGAACGTCTCACAAATTCCTGGAAAGCCACAACAAAGTAAAAGGGGGATCTTGAAAATTAATTTCTACCAAGATATCCGGCAGAGGGATTTAAAAATCCAGCCAAATCTGGTTTGGCTCAGTGAATAGAACTTCCGCCTACGGACTGAGGGGTCCTGGATTCGATTCTAGTCAAGGGCATGTACTATCTTGGTTGCAGGCACATCCCCTGTAGGGGGCGTGCAGGAGGCAACTGATTGATGTTTCTCTCTCATTGATGTTTCTAACTCTCTGTCTCTCTCTCTCTTCCTCTCTGTAAAAAACTAATAAAATATATTTTAAAGAAAGAAATAAAAATCCATAGGCGGGAAAGTATGTAAGACAGAAACCCCTCACCCCCACTGGCCCCTCTGATTAGCTGAGAGAGCCCATCCACACTTTGAAGGGAAAAAAAACACACACACACACACAGAGACAGACAGAGAGAGAGAGAGAGAGAGAGAGAGAGAGAGAGAGAGAGAGAGAGAGAATCCTTTATTTTAATTTTCTAGTCCCTATAGAAGAGAAAGGTAAGGGAGAAAGTGGGTGGGAATCAATGCTGGGCGAGCCAACTTAGAGTCTCTGAAAGTTATTATGCTTGTTTTTATAAAAACAATACATGGACACAATTAAACATTCAAGCAGTACTAAAAGCCTTTGGAAAAATTCCAGCTGCCCACACCCCACCGTCCACTTCCTGTTGGCTCCGCTTCCTGCGAGGGATCATGTTCACTTGTTCAGGTGCTGGTTTTCCCACCCGCAGGTCTCAGTGCTGGCAACAGTGCCTGCCACGTGGTGGCATTTCACAATTACAAGTTAAATACTCTCTGAGCTGGTCTCTACCGTATATCCAAATACTGTGCTTATACTATGATTGCTCAAGGAGCAAGTTTTGAAATGCCCTATTGAGAGTCTGTTATGGCAAATGAGGATTTAGTCCTTAACAATGGCCTTCCGCTTCTCTGTCATCTTCCCCCACCCCTCACCCCCCTCCGCCGAGTGGAGGGTCTCTCCTGTTGTCTGGCCTGATCTGTCACCCTGAGACCAACCTTTGCCCATTTCGTGTACTGGTCCCCCCGTTGTTTTGATCCAAACCTTGCTGTTTCTTAGTTTTTTTCGTTGGTTTTTCTGGATCATGTACTCCAATGGCTTCTAAGAAAAGTATCTAGTACTTGTTTGTTTTAAAAAGTACACCTTCCACTCTCAGTTTCACTTTGAGTTGGAAATAAAATATGCGATTGAAAGTAATTTCCCTCAGAATTTTGAGTGCCATGGTTCTTGTCTTTGAGGACACTACTGTGTCTGCGCCCCCATTTCTTTGTGGATGACTTGTTTGGATTTTGGTTTCCAGTATCGCCCCATCTGTAAGGACACATGCTTTTTCCATTCAGTGCAAGGGCAACGAAAAGGTCCCTTCCATCTGGTTGGTATTTCTTTCAGTTCCTACACAGAGCAGGCCGAGCTGACCTTCTGAGGGCGAGAGAGGGCTCATGATTAAGAAGGTGCACAGTACCACTACTTGAGACTGTCTCAAATCGTTTATTGTTCACTAGAATCTTGTTTCAGAATGTAGGAGCCTTTCTTAGATGATATTAATTTATGATTTGGAGCTTTCTTATGTTTTTTTCAGGGTCTCTAAGTGTGTATGCACACTTTCACCTATCAAAAAGCAAATGCTATGAGGTAGGCAAAGAGATTAAGTCTAATATACAAAAAGCTACTATAAATTGATAAGAAAAACACTCCCCCTTCCCCCCAAAAAAGAGAAGGAAAATGCAAGCAAATTACTGGCAAATGCAACGGAGGAATTCAGATAATCAGTGAACATACTAAAAGATGATAACTTCCTGTTTTGTTGCAATCTTAAAGCAATAGTACTATTCTAGTTTTGCAGGTCTGATGGGCAAAAATTAAAGTCAGATAGCATCCAGTGTTGGCAAGTCACCTGCTCTCTTACATTGGTGTGTTAGAAGGGAGTGAAAATGTTATAATATTTTTAAAACACAAATATGATCATCTCTATTAAGATCAAAACCTTCTATACCATTAATATAGCAATGCAACTTTTGGGAAACTAGCCTACAGAACAAGTTCTAGCACATAAGGATATTTGCTATGGTGTTGTGGCTTGGGGCAGGGGTACTGAGACCCTGTGATGTGCATTAGTATGCTAACCACTCCATGGTATGCCCACCTGTGGTCATTATGTCCATCGGCTGTGAGCTTGGTAGGAAACGAAGGTGCATGCCCTCAATGGAGTCCTCTGAAGATATAAAGAGGAGCACTAAAAAAAATTTAGATGCTTTTCAGTCATCAAATAGTCAGAGAAAGTGTCAGTACAGTTATTCCTGCACTGTTGTCCGGTGGTGTGGGATAAAGGATGTGGTGATTACTGCTGGTGTCCTTGGGATGGGAATCTTCCGCATGGGAGGAAAGTGATACAGATGTGAGTGAGAGCAAAGGGGTTAAATAAAACGGTGCAGGTGTACATTTAAACTGTAAGTTTCAGTATGAACTTCTTATAAATTCTGTCTCATTGAAAATGTGTTCTGGCTCTGAGCACGGAGCACACTGAGCACATACTAACTGTAATTTTCGGGGGGTGCTTTGGAGAAATAGGTAATTCTGTATCTGGGATAGGAGATGCACAAAATGCACCTGCCACATTCTCTCACAACAGAAAGCGAAGGCCTTTCCAACATACAGGAGTCATGGCAACGGCACTTAGGAGCTTTGCTGAAGAGATTCCACTGGCCAAAGATAGGACATTTGCACAATAGGAAAAAACAAAAAACAAAAAAACTACAAAGAATTGAAGCACACAAACATAACAAAATTCCATGAGTCTGTTTTTGTGGTTAAAAACGATCATTGGTCACCTTTGGGAGATGCCAGTGAAACCGATAAAATGAAATAGTGCATCAGGCAATAGACATCAATGACAACTAACATTAAACAAAGAGAGCGATACAATCAGATATTATGTGTCTCCTGATGAAAGTAGCAATAGGATTTTAGAGGCATTCTCACCAACAAACAGATGAACCTGGGTCCCATGTCTTTAACTCCAGCTACCAATTTACACCAAAGGCTGTGATCCCAAAATCCAGCAGAAAACTTTACGACACAATCCACTTTGTTTATTCAACAAATAAATTGTAAAGAATTGAAAGTGTAGGGGTGGGGGAGGAGAAAAGGGTGAAGAAGAGAAAGAGAAGAAAAGATAGGAAAGAAAGAAAGAGAGGGGGAGAGAGAGATTAAAAGAAACTTAAGGGACATAGCAACAATTTTCAGTGGGTGGGCCTGATTGAGAACTACTGAATGTACTATATGTAACAACTGGGGGAATTTTAACACACACTGAATGTTTGATGGTACTAAGAAATTATTATTAATTTTTAGGTGTGATATGAGGTTGTAGTTATTTCTTTTTTGCATTACATGAAATGTACTGCTTTCTTTTTTTTTTTATTGTTTGAAACATTACAAATAGTAGTATCTGTGTCTCCTTCCCCCCCCGCCCCGACCTTGACCTCCCCTGTAGTTATTTCTTAAAAATAATTTGTCTCTTGGTAATACATTCTGAAATATTATAAATGGAATGATACGTTGTCTGGTTTTACTTCAAAATAAACTAATATTGGGAGAAAATGGGCACAAATAAACAAGACTGGCCATGAATTGATAATTTTTGAAGTGGGATAGTGGAAACATGAAGTTTTATCATACTTTTTCCTCAAATTCTGTGTGTTTTTAAAATGTTCCATAATAAAATTAAACCAAAAGGAGTTTTAAAATATAACACACATTTTATAAATATCGTGGAGACTAACACATTTGCAACTATTGAATTTTTTCCAAAAGAAGCCTATTAAAAGACACTTAAAAATATAATAATTAGTAGGATTCTACATTATTTTTCTACAAAATATAAATAATAAATATATAAATAAATATATAAATATAAATAAATAAATATAAACTTGCAGAATGATTCTTAAAAACCTGTTGATGTGATGCAAATGGGTTCTTGTGACTTAGGATAAATTTTCTAGTGACATCACAGATTTTAAGGTTGCTGTATTTCTCTTTGACTTGGAGGTGATGACTTCTGGAAAAGTATGTTAAGGCCTTCACAATGGTCCTATAGTGATCATAAAGAGACAATTTCCACAAAATTATTTCATGGGGGGCGGGGAGGTCAGATTTTCTATCTACTTACATTCAGGGGCACTGAGATGCATTTGTAAAATATATATATTTTTTTATTGATTTCAGAGGAAGGGAGAGGGAAAGACAGATAGAAACATCAATGATGAGCGAGAATCATTTCTCAGTTGCCTCCTGTACGCCCCACACTGGGGACTGAGCCCAAAACCTGGGCTTGTGCCCTGACCAAGAATCAAACAGTGATCTCCAAGTTCATAGGTCAACACTCAACCACTGAGCCACATTGGCGGGTGTGTGATGCATTTTTTAGTGAAAAAAGTCATTGCAGAGTAACAAGCACAGTAACAATGACTCTAATTTTGTGAAATGAACAATAGTGACATCAGTTATGCCAGGAAGACCAAACGGGGTGAATGTGTGTGGGAGATGGGGTGGGGTGGATAATTCTTTTTTAAAAAATATATATTTTATTGATTTTTTAAAGAAAGGAAGGGAGAGGGATAGAGAGTCAGAAACACTGATGAGAGAGAAACATCGATCAGCTGCCTCCTGCACACCTTCTACTGAGGATGTGCCCGCAATCAAGGTACATGCCCTTGACTGGGACCTTTGAGTCTTTAGCTCAATGCTCTATCCACTGAGCCAAACCAGTCAGGGCTGAGGATAATTTTTTATCCACCTTTGAATTGGTTTACACTTTATACTGAGCACATATATATTTTATATAAGTTTATAGTCATTTAATAATTTCTATACATGTATCTTAAGTGTTCAGTTTAATGAGCTTTGAAAATTGCATAACGTGTTGTAGGCACCACCCACAAAGCTGGTGATCCTTTCCTGTCAATCCCCTTGCACCCTGTCCCAGCTAATCGCTATCTGACTTTTACCCCAGGGACTGGTTTTGTCTGATCTTAGCTATCCTACAGATGGAATCATACAGTGTACACCCTTTTGAGCCTGGCTTCTTTCATTTAACATAATGTTGTCACATCTATTCGCTTCATTTCATCGATAGCCATATACTACTATTAATATATAATTATATCACACTTTGTTTATTTTTTCATGTTGATGCACATGATTGGGTTGTGTCCAGGTCTTGGCTGTGATGAATAAGGCTGCTATGAACACTCTATAATTCTTTGTGTGGATGTATATTTTTATCGGCGTGGTTAAAGTATCTAGGAGTGAAATGGCTGGATCATTGGGTAAGTAATTATTTTTTAATAAAGTAAACTGAAAATAAAGCATGAAAACTAAAGCAATGAAAAAGGGTATTGCTGGTTCAAAAATAGAAAAACATCAATTATAGGGAATATAAAAATGTATGCTTCCTCCTACTGCTAATCTCAAAAAGTCCTTGCTGTCATAACCTCTTCATGACGCTTTCTTACAACTGTGGTCACCTATGCCCCCTCCACTACCAGAGCCACTGACTTAGGCATCCCCATCTCATTCTCTGCCCACGTGTTCTCTCAGTCAGCCTCTGGTTCAACTATCCCAGCTTGACCGCTTGTTCGCCTTAAGGAACTTCTGTCTAGTTCACTGACCTCTATAATTTCCCTCACCCATCAGCAATTTCCTTGTCCAACTTAGACACAGCAGTTTACTATTGCCCTTTTTCACTGAAATTATCTGGAGAAATTGCTAGCGATGGATGAACATAAAAATCTGTTTACTTTTCTGTAGTACCTCCTTTTTGAGTACCGGGTGCTGTTATAATAAGGTCTCAAAATAGTATAGATGGGTCCTAATCATGACCACTCATATCATGTGAACCTTCAACACTGCCTTGGCTTCTCAAACTTTCACCTTTCCCCATCCTACCTCACAAGATGATCTCACTTGTTGTTTAGAGAGAGAAGGAAAGCTATGAGGTGAGATCTATCATCTTGAAGCAACATAAAACAGGCAAATGAAATGCACCATTCATCTATCCACCTATATGTCTATTCATCTACCCATCCACTCATCACCCATTCCTATGTCTACACATCCATCTAGCCACTATTGCTTCATATTAAGTTCTCTTCATTAAACTTGGGTGGGCTTTCTCCTAACTGGATGATATCTGTTCCTTGCTCCTCCTGTCCTTGCTGCTTGCTGCTCAGGAGTCTGGCCTGGAAGGATGGCTTCTACCGGCCTCTTTATCTGTGACTTCCAGTTACTCAAACACGAGAAAGTCCTGGAAGGAGATGTGAGGAGAAAGGGAAGAGAATGAGGTGAGTTTTTATTTCCTGGATCTCCCTTGTAGTTGGCTGTATCCTTGCCCAAGGTCACAAATCCTCTCAAACAGCCCTTTCTCAACACTCTCCTTTGGATGTGGCAAATGCTCCATGCCCCCTATGAAGATCATATGGAACTCATGTGAAGACACAAGAGAAATCTGTGGCTCAGCAGAGGCCCTCACCCAGCCATGCTGGTACCCTGATCTCAGACTTCCAGCCTCCAGGCCTGTAAGAAATAAATTTCTGTTGTTTATAAGCTACCCAGTGTGTATTGTGTAATAGCATCCAGAATGGTCTAAAACAATATGTAAAGTCACATGCTGGCCTTGATGTTCCAAGGGGAACATCAAGGAAAGCCATCCTGAATTCTAGGTTCTTACTAGGGGAAGGTTCTAAGGGATGGGACATCAGGTGATACCATGAGTAATTCACAAGGCAAAGGAGAAGTATGGGATGGTCTCACTTTGCACCTGAATGGGAGGCCACAGAAGCTGAGCAAAGGGGAACACTGGCCCCAAATTTGAAAAGAAAGTTCAGGTCATGTGTCTTGCCTGTTTTGATTTTCCAAAGGTCATAGACCTGCCAAGTTAATGTTTCCTTTGCAGGGTACACATAGCACCATCCAGTTACTAAGTTCCCAAAGGACAAGCTGAATCATCATTATACAACAGAAAGCAACCCACCTCTCTATCCATCTGGTCACCCACCCGTGTGGCCCTGGGCAGATTCATCCTCTAACATGCCTCTGGATTGGAGCAGTAGCCCCATCCCCTTAGCCAGAACATAGGACTCTGCAGGCACCCACTATCCTCCCAGCCACCTAGGGATCCACAGAAAGTTCAGCCAGAGGCTGTCCATGTTAGGCACATCCTCAATTCACACCCAACAACTGGTGCCTTTGAGTCAAGTCCCATGCAGGGCTCTGGGCCCCACAGATGAAGTAGTCCATGTCCTTGCCCTCAGGAGCCTCACAGTTGAGAGAGACAGGCAAGCACTTGGAAAATTATATTAGAACTATTGGCCCGGTGCACAAAATTCGTGTGTGTATGTGTGTGTGTGTGGAGGGGGGGAGGGGGGGGGGGAAGGGAGGGGAAGGTGTTCCTCAACCCGGCCTGTACCCTCTCCAATCTGGGACCCCTCAAAGGATGTCCTACTGCTGGTTTACAGGGTTAGGGCCTAAACCGGCAGTTGGACATCCCTCTCCCAATCTGAGACTGCTGGCTCCTAATGGCTCACCTGCCTGCCTTATTGCCCCTAACCATTCTGCCCCCTGGGCTGCTCACCCCCAACTACCCTCACATCCTGATCACCCATAACTGCCCGCCCCCCTGTGGCTTGCTCTCCCCCACTTTCCCTCCCCACTGGCCTGCTTGCCCCCAAGTGCCCCCCCCCCCCCGCTGGTCTGCTTACCCCCAAAGGCCCCGTCCCCCACCAGCCTGATCACTCACAACTGCTGTCCCATCCTGGCCTGATCACCCACAACTGCCCTCCTCTCTTGGCCTCTGACCGCCTCTGCCTCGGCCCTGCCACCATGGCTTTGTCCAGAAGTTCTTCTGGAAGGTCTCCCAGTCTAATTAGCATATTACCCTTTTATTAGTATAGATAGAGACGTAGTGCACAGGTCGAGGCCAGCTGGTTTGCTCTGAAGGGTGTCCCAGATCAGGGTGAGTGTTCCCTTGGGGCATGGGGAGGCCTGGGCAAGGGGCCTGTGGTAGTTTGCAGGCTGGTCATGCCCCAATAGAGTGAGAGTCCCAACTGGGGTGCCTGGCCAGCCTGGGTGAGGGACTGATGGCTGTTTGCAGGCTGGCTACGCCCTCTGGCAACCCAACCTCCCAAACCCTCCTTTTTTTCTTTCTTTCTTTCTTTCTTTTTTTTTTCTTCAGCGCCTCCTTGAGCGGATGCCAGGGCTGGCTGGAAGCAGGTATCTGGGATTTGTTTATCTTATATAACTGAAACTTTGTAGCCTTGAGGAGAGGCCAGAGCCTGCCAGTGCAGGCAGGAAGCTTGGCTTCCTCCATTGCTGGGGGCAACCCAAGATTCCTGCTCACTCCAGCTCTGTGGCTGCCCACCATGTTTGTTGGGTTAATTTGCATACTCACTCTGATTGGCTGGTGGGTGTGGAGATACAGTCAATTTGCATGTTTCTCTTTTATTAAATAGAATGTAATCTGTGCTATAAATATGGAAGTTTCCAAGGGAGGAGGGCTAGGAAGGCTTCCCAAAAGAGATAATACATAAGCCAATCCCTGAACCTAAGCTGAGATAGATGAAGTGAAGGAGCATTCCTTGCACGTGAACTGAACTGGCAGAGGGGTGTTCAGTATGACTCATTCAGAGGTTTTCTTAGAGTTCTAGGACACAGAAGAGCTGTCTTCTGCCACTTCTGACCACAGGCCCAATTTCTCTATCTATGGAATAATTAATTCAAAAACCACATACTGTCACTTCTACCCTATTTCATTTGTTAGAAGCATGTTACTGAGTGCAGTAAACGCTCAAGGGGTCAAGGAATTGTACTCCTCCTCTTGACGAAGGGAGTATCCAAGAGTTTAAAGAGTGTCATAGAGTTCACCCAGCAGCCAGAAATTATTAACTGTCCTCCCACTTGCAAAACATACACACCCTTCCTAATACCCACCCCTTGCCAAAAGTCCCATCCTACTGCAGAATGAGCTCCAAGTCCAGAATATTTGCATCCAAATCAGGTTTGGATGTGAAGGAGGCTCCCTGGGTATATTTCCTTCAGTGTACATGTTAGTTGCTCTCAATTTATAGACCTGTGAGTTCCAGAGACAAGTTGTCTGTCCTCTTGCCCCCGCCTTACCTCAACATACACACCTACATCCTCCTCCCAGCATGCAATGGTGGGACAGGCACATATAGATATTCTCGTGCAAAGGTGGGCCTCTCTGGTTCTACCTTTGGGGTCCTTTTGTTTCCATAAATGCAGCCCATATTTGCTTCCGTGTACTTTTGGGGTTGCTTATTGCCAGTAGAATTGGGGCGGGCAGTTCCAGAAGTCCTTATTTCGTACTATCTCTTCATTCTTTTAGTCCAAGCTCCAAACTGGCACTCTTGTGCCAATATAATTATCTTTAAAAACGTTGTGTGTTTTCCGTGAATCTTATGGAGGTCCACTCCTCTAAATAACTGGCACCTCTTTGAGATTAGTTCTTCTCTATGTTGGGCTTTGGCTAAATGACAATGTCAAGACTCATGGAAGTTCTACTACTTAACTGACTGCTCTGAGGTGCCACTTGGATGTTTTTGAGAACTTAACGAAGGATTTCACAGCCACCCCATTGGCTTCATCTTTAAAGCACCTTTTCCTGGCATGGCCCCAGACTGCATCTCTGCCCGGAAGTTGTTAGTTAATGTAAGCATCACTTGATATTTGGAGAAGCTGAGAATTTTTTTAAACCAGCAAAGTTTGGTCCCTTTTTATTTAACAGTCCTTTTGGCTTATCTCTCTCCTCACAATTTCTAATATAAGCAGCAAGGAGAAGCTAGGAAGCACCTTTAAGAGTCTGCCTGAAATTTCCTTACCAGGTGACCCAGTTCATTTGGCACATTTTTTCCCCCCACATTACTGCAGGTGGCAGCGTTGCTAAACTTTCTGCTTTCACTCCCCTCCTTCCCTGCTCCTTGTATCCTGTAAGACCATGGGTCCTTCTCTGATTTTCTAGCATCTTTTTGGGGTGTCCAGTCTCTTAGTCACCCTTTGGGTGGTTCCTGTTGCCACCTGTTATTCTGCCTTCTCTGTTCTAGCTTCAGTGTTCTGCTTACACTACTTTCCCATTCCAGACCCCTGACATTCAGTCATTTATTCCACAAATTTCATTGAGCACCTTTAGAACACAAGGCATTGCACTAAATGTTGGGGAATTCCTGGGGACCAAAATAGTATTTGCCCTCACATCATCAATCAAATCATCCCGGAGCTGTGATAAAATTACCACTGAAGGGGGTGCGGGAAGGGAAGTTAGAGGCCCCTCTGTAGTCATATAATCTGTCCTAGTGGCGATGTGTTTAAGGAGAGCTGCCTGAAGGTGTGCTATGTGAGTAGGAGCCCGGAAGTGTGAATGAGATTCCCTCCAGGAAGAGGACGAATTAGCGTGTGGAAAGTTTATAAGTCAAGAGAGTTGGGTGTATGTGAGGGATTGCAGGAGTCCTGCAGGCTGGAGCAGGAAGATCAGGGCTCAGCTCCCAAGAACGAGCCCATCAGTAGAGATGGGCCAACTCAGTCTTGGGTGTTCATCCCAGCATGTGGGCATAAAGCCATATTTAGCATATACAAGGTGCCATCACTGTGTATTGGGAACACAACGGTGGCTTTATCACACCAGTCTCCTGCCCTCAGAGAGCTCAGAAGCTAGTGGTAGAGACAGATAATAAACAAAGAATGAACAAGGAAATCTCAGATATACAGTGAGTGCTGTGAAGGAGGTAGGAGAGGGTGATGTGGCAGAGAGCGGCTGAGGGACGTTAGACAGAGTGACCTAGAGCAGCTTTCCCGAGGCTCTGCATCAGGTATTCGACGTGTAAGCCACGCTGTGAAGGCGAGAGAGGGCAAGTCTCTGTAGTAATGGAGAGAAGAACACTCCAGCAGAGGCCAATGCACACGCCTGGAGGCTGGAGCAAGCTTGATGTGTGCAAGCACTGCAGAGGGAGGGTCCAGGTGGCTGGAATTCAGGCAGAGAGCCCTGACAAGCCCCAAGGCTGGGGAGGGCACAGGGAGGTCCAGGGCGGTGTGGAGGCACCCAGGTGGGAGGAGGCGTCCAGACCCGGGCTGGAAGGCAGGACACGTGGGCAGGTTTGTTCTCGCCTCCGCGTTTTTTCCCCCCTGAATTGTTTTTTGGTCCAGAGGGAAACAGATAGCCCTGCCTGAGACCGGATTGGTCAGGTTGGGAGCCAGAGGGAGGGGTCGTGGCATCCAGAGGAGGTGGCCTCCGAGCTGGGAGGGGAATTGCCCAGAAGGGCGGGCCGGCCCTGAGCTGCAGAAACCCCTAAGAACCAAGGTGCGCGGTGCACCCCTCTCCCAGGTGCACGGAGGAGGCTCAGCGGCGAGGGTTTGGGTTGATTCTACCTGTGTCCACAGCACCTGGCAGGAACTGGACGCTTTGTTTTTTGAGTGAGAGGGTGCACACTGCCGGGGTTGGCAAGAGTTTTCCGGTGAATTCTGGAAGAAGCCATAGCGAGCAGACCCGGAGAAGGTGAGTGAGTCCTCCCCACCGCCGTCCAGATTGGGTTCCAGCCACTCCGCGTCCCGCCCCCCGCCCCCCGCCCCCCTCCCGGCGCCTCCCCTCCCGGGCACTGGCCTTGGCCGTGGCTGGACTGGCTGCTGCAGGTCCCACCTCTCCTCCTCCCAGGGCAGCCTGCGTCAGACCCGCGCCAGGAGCCCTGCTCTCAGGGGTCCCTCCAGGCCGGCGACCGCTGCCGCTCCTTCCCTCCGAGCCAGGTGAGACCCCGCGCACCCCGGTCCGCCCTTCTCCCCAGGAAACCAGGGGCTCCAGCTCGAGGCTCTGGGGGAGCTTACAAGCCTCACGGTGGGAATGTGGGGTCCTGGGGTCTGGGTTCGGGGTTTCCTTTGGGGCAGCGGAGCCTCCAGCCTGGTGTGGGGTCTTTAGGCTAAAGTCCTCCCCCCCCTCTTCTCCCCCCTCCCCCCCCTCGCCTCCGCAAGGGGCTAGGTAGGGTTCCTGGGCAGAACCTCAAGCCCTTGGGTAGGGTTATGTTCCTTGTTTACAGAAGAGAAAACAGGTTTGGAAAGAAAAGGAGCAAGACAGGGACGGTGGGTGATAGAGGGACAGCAAGCCCCCTTTTCTAAGTTCCATACCCTATTCTAGGGACTGTGAAAACTATCTTATTGTTGGTTCTGTGCCAGAGGAGCCTGGACCCCACGACTTAATTCTTGGGTTTGCCCCACTCAGAGCCCAGGCCCCGCCCATTCCTGTTGGGGCCCCTCATTTGGCACCTGCCTAGCTGTGCGGACAGAGATGGAATTTACAAGTGTTCCCAGACTGGGGGTTAACAGGTGTGGGCTCTGGTCCCTCCCCACTCCCTCCTACTCTGTGTTCTTAGGCAAGTTCCCCAAACTCGGTATCTCAGTTTCTTGGGTTGAAATGGAGAAGGGCGATAAACAGTAACCAGCCTCCTTGGGTTGCTTGAGAATTACTTGAGCTTATGCAGTATGCGGCATAGGAGGCCTCTGTGAAAGCTGACTGGTCATTAACCTTTGCACCAATGTTGGAAAACAATCCCTTACAGAGACAAGGGAACAGGCTCAGAGGAGAAAGCTACTGGCCAGGTTTGCAGCCTCCAGTGCTCTAGGCCTGTCCCCTGTGCCCAGGCCCCAGGGGACCCTGGCTGTGGGAGGAAAAGGATGCTGCCAGCCAGGTGCCCAGCTGGAGAGGCTGATTGCTGGAGAGAAATCAGCTTTGGACCCTGCACATGGCAGTTAGAGCAATGGGACACCTTGTGGAGGAATGAAGGCTGCCGGCCTGGCACCTCAGCTGAGCCCTGCCCTCTCCTTGGTGGGCCACAGGCTACAAATAACGGTGACCTGGAGCTGCTTTCCGCTCGCTCAGCAGGGCCTGGTAGCTGGAGCCTGGGGAGCCAATCCTGGGTGGGGTCGGGGGTAGGAGACCTGGGAAGCCGTTACATTCCTGCTGCTGCCAGCGCAGCCCACAGCATCTCCACGCACCCCCGCCTGGGCAAGGACCTTGACCAGTTCAACTCTGAAAGGAGGCACAAACTGGGAGGCTGCCAGGCTGCCACGCAGGCTCTGTTGTCTCCTCTTCCCAGCTCCTCCCCCTGCTGCACCTGGTCTTTCTTCGCTGAGGGCCAGTGGCCATGGCTAGCTGAGGCCCCTCTCACCACTCCTCAACCGTGACAACAGCCTCACCTGCTGGCTGCCAGACTCTATCTGCTTCCAAAGGAATCGTTTTGTACCCCTTTATTTTCCCACAAGGAACACAGAGGGAAAGAAAAAGAAGCCCTGGCTGGGTGGCTCAGTTGTTTGGAGCATCCTCTCTTACACCAAAAGGTTGAGGGTTCGATTTTTGGTCAATGCACATACCTAGGTTGCCAATTCCATCTCCAGTTGGGGCACATAGGGGAGGCAACCAATGGATGATTCTCTCTCACATGGATACTAGTATTTCTCTCTCTTTTCCTTTCAAAAAAATTTTTTTAATAAAAGCATATCCTTGAGTGAGGATTGGAAAAAAGCAAAAACAAACAACGAACAGCATTCTGGTAAGAAAAGGATAAATGCAGTCATTCCTTCTGACCCTCGCCAAAGCACCCCAACCCACTCCCCCCCAAACAAAACAAAACAAAACAAAACAAAACAAAAAACCCTCCATCCAGTGACTTTTAACATTTCTGTTTTAATTCTTCTGGCAAGTACACAAACACAGGTGTTTTGCACAAATACCTTAAAAATCATGGTGATGTGTTACTTGTTTCAGTGATTTAGCTCATACATTTCTGGGAGTGAAACAGATTATAAATAGCTGAGATGACAAGGCCCAAGGCTGCAAGGCAGAGCATATGGAAGTGGAAATTGGTACAACCATTTCAGAAAACTGGCAGAATACACCACGGCCAAATATTTTCATATCTGTGAGCCAGGAATTCCACTCCTACATACATATCCCACAGAAATGTGCACAAGCACCATGGTAATAGCTTCAAACTGGAAATCTACCCAAAATGCCCAACAGCAGCAGAGTGGATAAATAAATGCCCGTGTTTACATTCACACGATGAAATACTATGCAGCAATCCGAGTGAACACAGTACAAAAACATAGGTAATGTTAAGGGGGATAAATCCACAGAACATTACAATGTATGATTCTATTTATTTAAAGGAAAAAATATGTATTTTAAAACAGGCAAAAGTATTTGATATTGTTAAACGTGAAATAGGCTCACGGGGCTTCTGAAGTAATTTCTTTTCTTAGTGCTGACTATAGGGTGTGTTCAGCTTGTGACCATTCATTGAGCTACATACAATGTTTTGTGCCTTTTTCTGTATGTATGAGGCTTGTTGCTTTCATAAATTTGTAGTAAAGTATGTATGATTTTGTGAATGGACAATTTAAAGAAATGTACTAGGAGAATAATAGGTGCTCAGTGAGCTCACTCATTCACTGTGCTCATGCCGGGCTGGGAGCAGGCAGAGTGTTTCCTGGCTTTTCTCCAGGATGGAAGCCCCGTCTCACAACCAGGGGGGGAGGAGTTCTCCAGGGACACCCACGGCTCCACCACGAGATCCTGCGGGCTTCTGCTCCCACCCACTGCTGCCTGCCTTCTTCGACACCCCCATCTTCTGCGCCTAGACCACCCACTCACCCAGGGGGTCCGCCTTCCCGTTCTTGTCTGGGACAGTGAACACGCCCACGACCTCATAGCCTTCCTTCTTCAGGTGGCAATACACTTCCTGGCCAAACAGGCTCTGCCCAATCACTGCGATCTTCATGGCAGCAGGGGTGGGTGGGGAGGACCTGGGGAAGACATGAGCACAGTGAATGAGTGAGCAAACGTTGGAGACATTGCACGATCTAGGTATGTGTCATTCCATGTACCTTCCTTCTTCTTGGCCAGTGGCACCCCCTCCCACTTTCCACCTCCACCTCCAGTTCTCAGGGCCTGTCCAGCAAGCGTGCATTTCTGTGAGGTGAAGGTCATCAGGCCTAGGGCCCCTTGCTGCTTCCTGGCTCAGTTATATGTAGGCTGAAAGTCACTGGAGGCACGTGACACCCTTCTCACTAACAAGTGAGGAAACTGAGGCTTGACCAAGATCACAGGCAGGTAAGTTACTGAAATATGTTCAGATATACCTCAGGCAACGTGACCCCCAATGTTCCATTTTGGAGGGGTTCGAGTAGGAATCTCTACTTCTGCAATCTCTGTACATCTCTCCCACTGTAACATCTAAAATCTACTCCCTTCCCTTGGGGAACCTTTCCCTCTGGTCTCCCTGCAGTGGCCGCCACTAGGACGCCTCAGAAAGGGGGCTGAGAGGTTGGGGGAGGGGGTGCATGTGAGATGCTGTGCAGCTGCCACTTTTGGACTGTTGTGGGAGACCTGCGAATGAGAACCACCAGTCAGCCAAATTGGAATTTAGGAAGCCTTTATTACGAACTCGAGTCTGGGCTCACGTCTCAACTGACACAGCAGCGAGCAACAAGAGCCAAGACCCACTCTAAGCACACTACTTTTATCCCCGTCTTAGGGATGCCTGGCAGATTATGATTGGCTAAAAGTTTTAACAAAGAAACGTCAGTTATAAGTAATAGAAAAATTCCACTAGTACAGTAACATTTAAAGTTTATACAACACCTGGAGTGAGGGTTTATTTTCAGCTTAAGCAGTCTCTGTTTGACCTGGTTTGGTCTGTTTGTCCTGCCTTACGGCTACTGGAAACAGGACATGCCTGCCTGGGGGTTGAGCCTTGCAACAGAACTATTTTATGACTAACAGTTATGCTACATTCTTTGTTGTGGGTCCGGTTGCTCGTTCCTTCCCTGGCCTGGAGCCCTGCCTCGACAGGGTCTTGCCAGCCAGAAGAGGACCAGGGCGGGCCTGCTGGAGGCCAGCGAGCCCTTCCTAATGCTGCAACCTTATTCCTTCCCCAGGTCCTCCCCACCCACCCCTGCTGCCATGAAGATCGCAGTGATTGGGCAGAGCCTGTTTGGCCAGGAAGTGTATTGCCACCTGAAGAAGGAAGGCTATGAGGTCGTGGGCGTGTTCACTGTCCCAGACAAGAACGGGAAGGCGGACCCCCTGGGTGAGTGGGTGGTCTAGGCGCAGAAGATGGGGGTGTCGAAGAAGGCAGGCAGCAGTGGGTGGGAGCAGAAGCCCGCAGGATCTCGTGGTGGAGCCGTGGGTGTCCCTGGAGACCTCCTTCCCCCCTGGTTGTGAGACAGGGCTTCCATCCTGGAGAAAAGCCAGGAAACACTCTGCCTGCTCCCACCCCAGCTGTCTGGTTACTCCATGTTTCTCTGACCCGAGTCCCCAGGCCCTGAAAGGGATGCCAGGCAGGGGTCCCTGTGTTCCCGCCACTGAGCAGGGCTGACTCGGAGTGTTGGCAGTTTCTGTTCAGGGGGATGGAATGGAGGCTGAGAATTTGCATTTCTAACCAGTTCTCTGGTGATGCTAATGCCTGTGGCTCTTGGAGGACCAATTTGAGAATCAGGGGCTGAGCTACTCTTCGGGGACACTCCCAGGTCCTCTCCGGCCTGACAGACATGGAAGAGGGGGCCGGGCTTAGGAAAGGGGCCTGCGAGGCTGACCAGACACAGGCTTGGTTTATAAGGAAGAGCTGAGTCTCCCCAGGCAGTGGTGCAGGCCCCGTTCTTAGAGCTGACCTATGCCATAACCCGAGCCCAGCCCTGGCCACCCAGGGGCCACCCAGGGGCCACTGACACCAGCTCCTGCGCCTGGACCCAGACTGGGGCTGCTACCTGACCTCACCTCAGATGCCACGCAGAAGTATTCCCTTGGTCACCATGGGAACAGCTTTTGCAAACACAGTCTGCTCACACTGACCCCTTCAACACCTCTGGGTGCCAGGGCACAGACACGGAGGGGTTAGAAGGAGGGTCAGGTCCAGTCAGGGGCCAGACATCAGGAGTGCTAACCAAGAATCAAGTATAAGCAAGTGTCCCATGGGCACTAACGAGGGGCGGGCCAAAGAGAACCTGTAGGTACCGGTTGAGTGACTGCAGGAGGCAGCTGCCACCACCAAGGCTAGGGAAAGTCGAGGGAAGAAGTTGTGACTTCTAACAGTTGGAATTGGGGAAGCCGTAATTCAGATCCGTGAGGAGGGAGGGCTGGCCATGCGGGCTGGTAACAGGGTGGGAAGAGCAGCATGAGGGCTGGGACCTGGACCTTGGAGTGCCGTCACCAGCAAGAGGGGGTTGTGTGCACTGAGGCTAGTTATGCAGATCCTGGGATGACTGCAAAGGACTCAGCTGCTTCTCTGGGTGAAGAAGTGAGGCTGGGGTAATGCTGACAGAGAGGAAGGAGCCCTCCCCACCCTCATTTCCCCCCCCTCTACTCCCCCTCTCCAGCCTGTCAGGTCCCTCCTGCACCCGTATGGCCAGTGCTTTTGTGGTTTGCAGGTCCCAGACTCCCTCCCGGAGAGCAGGTAGAGAAATAGGAACTTGGTGATGGGCATGGTGTGAGGCCTTGGGGAGTGATATGAGGGCAGAAGGCCAGCCGTTGGGGGTCTGGCAGGAGTCTGGGAGAGGGAGGGAGGAGCTCAGATGTCATCTCTCGGTTGTCAGCAGAAGTTAGACCAGAGAGCAGTCCCTGAAACCCCATCCTTGGCTGGTGCTGCCCATGGGCTCTGAGCTGTGGGGTGGAGCCTGGCTGGGCAGTAGGGGAGGCTGGAAGGGACAGGCCTAGAGAGAAGAGGCAGGCGTTACTTTGTTGGGAAGGCACAGGTGGCCACATGCAGGTGAGTGCCAACAGGGGCTGCTTTCCCATTCCCTGTCCCACAGGCCTGGAGGCCGAGAAGGATGGAGTGCCCGTGTTTAAGTTCCCCCGCTGGAGGGAGAAAGGACGGGTTCTGCCTGACGTGCTGGCAAAATACCAGGCTCTGGGCGCTGAGCTCAACGTCCTGCCCTTCTGCAGCCAGTTCATCCCCATGGAAGTCATCAACGCACCCCGCCACGGCTCCATCATCTACCACCCGAGTCTGCTCCCCCGGCACCGAGGGGCCTCGGCCATCAACTGGTAAGCTGGCAGCAACAGCCCCCTCTGTCTGAATTGTCATCCTCCCTCAACCCATGCAGGTGCCGAGCTGCATTGCGAGATGGCATCCACACACCGGATTGGTTTAAGTCAGTGGTCGGCAAACTCATTAGCCAACAGAGCCAAATATCAATAGAACAACGATTGAAATTTCTTTGGAGAGCCAAATTTTTAAAACTTAAACTTCTTCTAACATCACTTCTTCAAAATAGACCCGCCCAGGTCGTGGTATTTTGTGGAAGAGCCACACTCAAGGGGCCAAAGAGCTGCATGTGACTCATGAGCCACAGTTTGCCCACCACGGGTTTAAGTGTTATCCATTGGCAAGCACACTCAGGAGAAGTGGGGCCAAGCCTCGCTGAGTCCTCTGCACTCCCACAGTGAGCTTCAGAGGGCCAGGCATGTTCCCATCCTGCCTCGGGATCTCAGAAGCAGTGTGTCAAGGGGCCTCACCTGGTAGGCTACCAGGACCACCAGCCAGGTGATGTGTCCAGAGGTCTGCTCTACCCTCTACCCACAGCCATCCTCGCAGTAGCACCCCACTTAGAAAGAGCTAAAGGTGGGGATGAGAAATACTAAGAAGACAATAGGTGGGTGATGCGCCTGGTAGGTGGGGTAGTTTAGATGAGTAGTCAGGGTGGGGAGACATCTAAGCTGGGAAGAGAGAGTGGGTTTGCAGCCAGACTGGTCTGGTTGGAATTCTACAGCCACATCTCTTCACTCCTCTGCATCTGTTTCCTTGTCTGTAAAGGGGGCGTGCAATGCCTGTTACGTCATTGGGGAAGACTAAGTTGCATGAGGCATATTGGGCTTTTCCCACAGTGCCTGGTTGGTGTCGCTAAATAGCATTTTATTTCTCCCTCCCACTTTGACCAGAGCAGGCATGGATCCTCCCAAGGGTCGAGGGGGTCAAGAGGGTCCATACAGGCTGCCCCCAAGTCATTCCTCTCTGTGGTCCTTGCTGCTAGACTCAGGGTTTCACTCTTCTGTTCCCCAGGACACTCATTCACGGAGATAAAAAAGGGGGGTTCACCATCTTCTGGGCAGATGATGGCCTGGACACTGGGGACCTTCTGCTCCAGAGGGAGTGTGAGATCCTCCCGGACGACACCGTGAGCACTCTGTATAACCGCTTCCTCTTCCCCGAAGGCATCAAAGGGATGGTAAGAGCTGGGAGCAAGCCTGTTTGTCCCAGACACCCTTTCTAGACCCAGCCTGCCCTGGAGCTGGCTGGGAATTTGTACCCCCAATTCAAGGGTTCTGGAGGGAGAAAGCTCTCATTGCACAGTTTCAAAGTGGTTTGATTAGGACATTTAATATCCTGTATTAGACAGGAGTCTTGCTTACAACTGGAAGAACCAAACTCAAAAAGCTTTAGCCAAAATGGGGACATTTTGGGCTCATTAAATAGAGAAGACTGAAGGCAGGGATGGTGTCAAGAGTGGCTGAATCCAGAGGCATAAGCCATGTCGCTAAAATTCTATTTATCTCTTTTTCTTCACCTTACATTACATCTACTTTTCTGTTTGGTTACTTTCATTCTTAGGTTGTCTGCCCTCAAGTGGTAGGAAAAAAAGTCACTGGTACCTCAAGGCTTATACCCCTGGGCTCCAATCCTCTTTTCCCTAGAAATCATGAATGAAAAATCAGAGAAGACTGATTGGCTGTTTTGGGGTTATGTGATCACCCTGAGCTAATCACTGACCAGGATGATGTGGTACTCTGATTGGCTAGCCTCAGTCACATGCTTCCTGTTGTGGCCTGTGGGAGAAGGAAGGCTGGTCCAGTGATAGTCTTGTGTACTGAGTTTTTTTTTTCCACAAGAAAACTCAGTGTTACCCATGGAAGAGACAAGATGACTGATATCAGAGACACTTACGCTTGGCTTAGCAGGCAAACCCTGTGGGTGACCCCAAGGGAGTTGGTGTGCGTGCGGGCCTGCTGGTGGTCCAGTGGGAGAAGGCCAGCCAATGGTGGCCAGCATTCCTGCTTCTCACAGGTTCCAGTGGCAGGCAGGGGTCAGACAGGAGGAGTCTCCAGGAGGACAGACAGCATTTGCTGTTTGGAAGTAGCAATGAGCATAACAGTGCAGTGAGAGTGCTCACTGCTGCCCAGATGCCAGCAGTCTGGTGTGTGGCCACCTTTTACTTTTCATGTATGTAGAACTAGATTCTTTCCCATGCAAAGTAAATTTGCTGAAGGTTTTGTATGAGAGACTGAAAAAGGGGTTTCTTGCACATTTCATAAGAAACAATTAAAGATACCCTTTAAGACTGCGCTGTTCAATAGCGAAGGACAGCCACCGGTCACATGAAGGTATTAAATTAACTTAAATGCATTCTAATTAAAAATTGAGTTCCTCCATCTCACTAGCTACATGTCTAGTGCTTAGGAACGACACATGGCCAATGACCCTGTGCTGGACAGTGCAGGTGTAGAGTGTGTGCACTGCCACAGAGCACTCCCCTGGGCAGTCCTGCTTTAGACGTTCCTGACACTCCCACCACTTCTCCGTCTTGCTGTGTCTGGGGCTCTCCCACAGCCCCTTCCTCACAATGAGCTCAGGCTTCTTGACTGCCCTTCCCCCTGCCCAGATCCCTTCTCCCACAATCTTCCTCTTCCCTTGAACAGAGAAACTACTTCCTGCTTAATCTCAGACCTCCAAAACCATCGCGAGGCTCACGGCCCATCCTCCTTACCAAAGCAGGGAAGGTTTTAGATAAAAACATGGAAATATGTGTGTGTGTATTCTATGTAATCTTCCCAAACCTTGTGTAGTGGAGAGGGTGGGGTTTAGTGCCCATTGTACAGATTGGAATTGGATTCAGAGGAGCTCCATCTCTTCATACAGGAGATATTTCTTGGCTGCCTGTGGTGTGCCAGGCATGTGTGATTCCTGTGGGACAGGGCCAGACTGAGTGTGAACCCGGGTGACGGGAGTAAGGGGAAGGTCCTAATACCGGGAATGTTGACCATCCGGGTCTCCCCAGGTGCAGGCTGTGAGACTGATTGCTGAGGGCAAAGCCCCCAGAGTCCCTCAGCCTGAGGAAGGAGCCACCTACGAGGGCATTCAGAAGAAGGAAACAGCCAAGGTGAGTGCCAGGACTCCGCCCACCCTGAGGCCAGGCTGTGCTCAACTTGGGGTGAGAATCCCCCAGATTGTAATTGTTTAAGGCCAGAGGAGAGGGCTGCCCAGGCTGGGGAAGCGTGAGCTAAGCTGTGGACAGGGAAGGCATGCGAGCCCAGACAGGCAGGAGTCTGGGTCCTTTCTGGGTTTTTCTCCATTTCTCTTTAGGAAGAATGGGCAGGCAGAGTCCCCAGGAAGAAGTGTGTGTGTGTGTGTGTGTGTGTGTGTGTGTGTGTGTGTGTGTAAAATCAGCTGTCGTGCTGTCAGTCTCTAAGACGAGGGAGGACGAGAGGTAATTCAGTTCCTCAAAGCTGTCACATAGTGGAGTCTGTGGGCCATATCTCTGCTCTCTGCTCAGGGCTTCTGGGGTGCTATGTGGGGATCTGTGTGAGTCCTGTAGGCCAGGAGGAGCTGTGGGCGGCAGGGCACTATGGGATGGGCCTGCACTTTGTGCCGGGAACTCTGGGTAAGGCCTTTGCCATTTTAACCATGAACAGTAGCTCCCCTGCACCATTAGTTTATATTTACTCAACCTGCCGAAGTCTGAGGGTCAGAGAGCACCCGGAGCGTGGGTACCAGGGAGACACCCACCCAGCTCAGGAACGCAGACTAGTGTCTGAGAAGAAGCCGGACTCCCCGTTCTCTTCCCCGGGCATCACCTACTGCCACGGGCCCACAGGCTGGAGGGGAGGGCAAAGGTGTTGCCCAGATGGTCAGCAAGTGGAGAGAGACCTGCTAAGCAGCCCCGTCCTGCCCCCACAGATCAACTGGGAGCAGCCAGCAGAGGCCATTCACAACTGGATCCGTGGGAACGACAAGGTGCCGGGCGCCTGGACAGAGGCTTGCGGGCAGGTGTGTTCACGCGTGACTGGGATTGAGCTCGATGCACTGGTGTGCCCCACCGACTGCAGAACTGGTTGGCGAACAGCCACTGTCCTGAACTCCAACCCCACCCGAGTGCCCCCAGCCACCTCAGCCCCTCCCCCGGGACCATGGGACCTACCTGCCATCCAGTGGCTGAAGGATCAAGGCCTCCAGGCCCTGCAGCAAATCTGGGGTTGAGCTGTGCTGGTTGTAAAATATTTTGACGCTCACCCCTGGGGCTCGTAGAGACCCCTGGTCCACTTCTGACGTGGACTTAGCCCCAGGGGGAAGGGTAGCATGCTTAGGCCAGGGCTGGGTGGGAGGCAAGTCAGATGGTGCTTACAGGCTCTCTTGAGGGGTCAGGGTCTGGCAAGACCATAAGCAGGGACTTTGCACCCCATGGAGGGCAGTCCTATCCTCCACAAAGTCCCAGACTGTCCTAACCCCTCATCATTGACCAACCACCCAGACTTTGTCCGGGAGTGCCCCTGCTGCCCTCACCACCATGGAACCCATTTCAAAGTGGCCAGTGGTTGGTGGCACCCCCAGGGCTGGTGTCCTCACTGTGGTGTCTTGAGCAGATGTCCTCCCAATGTCTGTCTACCTGGGATCTGAGGCTGGAGCCAATACCAAAGGTCTTAGGGGCACACTGGGCTTCAGGGCTCCAGAGGCCACTGAGGCCTTGCTTGTGCCCCTTGAGGCAGAGTCCCAGGCCCGGAGAGCACTGTCCCCCGATCCCACGACATCTCCCTAGCCCTGCCCAGCCCTGTCCAGCCCCGCCTAGGCTGCCAGCAGCGGGGAGCTCTTCTCATTCACTGCCTTCTGGCTTTCCTGTCCTGTTTCCAAACAGAAGCTGACGTTTTTCAACTCCACTCTGAACACTGCAGGCCTGGTGCCTGAGGGAGAAGCACTGCCCATCCCGGGAGCCCACCGGCCGGGGGTGGTCACCAAAGCGGGACTGATCCTCTTCGGGAACGATGACAGAATGGTAACAGCGCTGCTGTGGGTCACATGTCCCTTGAGACTTCAAGGCCTCACCGACTTCTGCCCAGGGTTCTGGCCCTGCAGCAGACCCCAGGCTGCTGTGGAGAAAATAAGACGGCAGGCTCTAGGAGTCCATGTGTGCCCTTGACCACTGGGTCTGCCCACTTCCTGTTCCAGGAAGGCTGGCCTTTTGCTCTTTTGGACCAGGTGCCCTCCCCAGAGCTGGGTGTCCTGTGGGAGTGTCAGAATCAGGGGGAAGCCCCCTGCCAGGAGTCCTGAACTTGGGGCCTCATATTATCCTGCAGAGTGTCCACGCACCACTGGCGTGGTCATTAAAGCACCGTGCCTCAGTTTCCTTCTCTTTGAAGAGCCCTGGAGTCATGCCAGGCACATAGCATGCTCCGATTTGTATTAGCAGACTCTGCAGCTCAGAAACAGCTCATATTATGGAGCACTTTCTGTATTAAATTTAATTCTCCCAACAACCCCAATGAGATATGTATTAATATTCTACCCATTTTAAAGAGAAGGAAACTGAAGCACAGATATTAAAAACAAAAACAAAAACAAAACAAAAAAAAACCTAGTTTGTGGCAGAGGTGGGATTCAAACCCTAAAATTCTGACTCTGTGGCCCACCAGTTGGCCATGGTTCTCTATTAGTGCCACTGCGTGCATTGCTGAGCAGGTTGGGACCTTAAGATACCAGGAGCAGGGAAGAAAGAGGACAGGCAAGGGACTGTGAACACGTTAGGGAATTTTAACAAACCCCGGATGCTGACCCTTGGCTGCATTGCTGTGTGTGTGTACAGGCCAATTTATCATGACTGATAAATGCGGTTGGAAACCAGGTCTGTCTTGGATCACATTCCCTAGACGTGGTTCCTGAGGTGGGAAATTTCGTGCATATGATTTCTGGACCATTCGGGAGAGCAGGCTAGGACAGAGAGTTCTGGCACAGCCCAGCCTTAATCAGGACAGGCTCTGCAGCATGACTTACATCAGCTGATCATGTCCCGGCAACCTCACATTACTCAGTTCTCGATTTCTCCACCCCTGAGTTAGGGTGAGGATCAAAGATACATAGCCCCTGGCCTCTCTGTGCAGGACCATGTTTATCTGCCAACATAGAGGAGGACATGGGTACAGAAATAGGCCACTAACTGCCCACGCTTGTAGCAGGGCCCTTTATGAGGGAAGGGTACCATCTCCATCTCTGAGATATCCACAGGTACAGCAGAGCAAAGGGGAAGCCTTGGTGGAAACCCTTGTTTGAAACATCTCTTGGGACCTTCCAGCTGGGCATGGCTGGGCTTTAGCTCACAGAAAGCTCCAGAACCTATTCAAAAGACATTAAGCTAGGGGTCAGACATGGGACTTGGCACCAGATCTATTAGGGAATGTGTGGTACATGCCATTCCTACAGACTTATTATTAAACAGAGATGTCCTTCTCTACCCAACAGTACACCTGCTTCTCTTCCTACCTCACTATGTCCTCTGTCCCCCAGAGGGGCATATATGACCTTCACCAGATGTTCTCATGGGGCTTGGGGAGCTGAGGAGTTTGGTGATAGATTGTCTTCTCAATTAGTTTTCAAAGTAATGCTGAAATTATTTTGTCTAATGCACAGGCATCTGTTTTATAGAAATAATAAAGCCATTGCCCATAAGAGAATGAGAACATGATGGGGTGAGCGACAGGGAGAGCTGAGCATGAGCTTCAGTTTCCTCTGTGTCCTCACATAGCAGCCTCCCGACTGAACGCCCCACCTGCACCTGAGACTCCCTCTGCCTTTCTTGCAGTGAGGGCTGGGGAGGAAGCACAGTGCTCTCTGCAGACTTGCTCTCTTCCCTGCATCAGGGCAACCACAGGCCCTGAACAATCCTTTCTTGTGCAGCTGCTGGTTAAGAACATCCAGCTGGAGGATGGCAAGATGATGCCGGCCTCACACTTCTTCAGGGCAGAAGACAACAGCACCCTCGAGCTGACGGAGGCAGAACTGGCCACCATGGAGGCAGTGCGGGTGAGAGCACTTCAGGGCTACTGTGTGGTTGGGCAGGTCCTGCACTGTGCATGTGTTTTGTGACTCACACTCCCAGGAGTCAGGCTCTCTGCACTCTTTGTAGATGTGCTGGCCCCAGGCACAGTGTTGGTTCTATCCTGTCTTGGGGTTTTCTATGTCCTCTTGTCCCTTTTTCCTCTACCTCTGGAAGCCTGAGATTTGGTCAGTTGTCTATGACTCTTCTAGGGACTCATTGTCAGCATTGGACAAATGAAACAGACGCTCCTGGAATAGCTGAGTCAGGTGCCAAACCCAAGGCGTACCGTTAGGTTAGAGGGCTAGCTGGACAAACAAGCCCTCTGGAGCTTTCAGTTGAGTGGCATTCAGAGCAGTGAGATTATGTGCTTATTAGAGACCTGATTTCTGCAAGAATGGGCCTTACTCCCCCTGGCTGCCAGCACCACCTTTGCTCTGGCCCCGAGCTGCCTTTTTGCTCTGTCCTAGAGCTACCTTTCTGCCTTCCCACACTGCCCAGAGCCCAGAGTGGCTGGGGTGGTACAGAATGCCCCCGGCTGCTCAGTGTATGCAAATTAATCTGCCACCTTTGTTGAGTTAATTTGCATACTCACTCCTGATTGGCTTGTGGATGTTGCAAAGGTATGGCCAATTTGCATATTACTCTTTTATTAGTGTAGATCACATGTGTCAAACACAAGGCCCACGGGCCAAATCCGTCCCGCCAGGCCTTGCAATGTGGCCCGCACCGCGCTGTCATCACTGCACTCCGCTGCGTTTCCATCACAATGACAGTTTATGACTGTTCAGTAAACCATTCAGCCCGCGATTTAGGCTGGATTTTAGATTTTGGCCCCTTCTCTGATTGAGTTTGACACCCCTAGTGTAGATAGATATCAGCAGCCACATGGGTGGGTATGGATGTTGATGACAAGTACAGACCAGCAGGATTTATCAAGGGAGAGACAGGAGAATGCCAAGAACTTCCTTATTTGAAAGTTGAACATTTGAATGTCTGTTTAGAAAAAAGAAAAGAAAAACATATTCATTCAAAAAAATATTCTTGGACAATAAAAATTTTTTTTTTTAAATATTCTTGGAGCAATTGCTCTGGCCCCAGCCCTGTGTCCACTTTGGAGTTAAAGAGCCAGTTGGACAAACTGGCCCTCTGGAGCTTACAATTGAGTGGCATTCAGAGTGGCATGAGATTATGTGTTAATAGAGTTGGACTTGAGTCAAAAGCTGCTACAGCTGAGTCCATCTGTGAAATGGAAAGAATAAACCCATCTCTGTGGTTGTTGTGAGTGGTTGGAGGAGAGAATGCATATGAAAATGGTCAATTTAGTAGCATCTATTAGGATCTATAAAAATGTTGGCAAAGAGCCTAACAGTCATAAAAAAAAAAAATCAGGTACTTTCAGAGTGTGTACACGTAGAGTTCTAAACACTTCAGGGGTTGGCCAGGCCAGGACCTTCAGGCTCCTTGAAGCAGCTGCATCTTGGAGTACACAGAGAGCCAAGCCTGATACCGTGTACACATCAGGGGCTGCTGTCACCCAGCCAACACCTGCTCCCAGCTCCCCTGTGTTCTCACCATGCCTATTCTTTAGAGTGCCTGGAAACGGATTCTCCCCAATGTCCTGGAGGTAGAAGACTCCACCGATTTCTTCAAGTCAGGGGCCGCATCAGTGGATGTGGTGAGGTAAGGCCAGGAGTGGGGGGTCCCATCCCAGTTGTCTGAGGCTGTGCCACTCATCAGCCCAAAATGTAAGGGTGGGAAACCACCACCATTTGTTATAGTCATGATTATGCTTCTCAGTGATCCAGAAAGAACTCATGAGTGCAAGCCTGGCAGGCCACCCTGAATGGCTACACGTCAGTGGACTGGCAGGAGCTAGAACAGCTGAGTAGGGATGTACTACTGCTAGCTGGCTTCTCACCGCCATGCCTGGCACCTGGGCCAGGAAGGCTGGCAGCTGCTTTGCTGGCACCACTCACCAGGCATCTGCATGTGGTGGCTTGAGGACTTGGACTTTTCATGGTGCTGAGAACGAGACTGCCAGCAAACAGTGCAGGTGGCGTGGTAGCACCTTTAGTCACCCAGCCTGGAAAGTCTCCCCATCGAGTCACTGCCCCTGACTTGACTGGTCTCAGCAGTCACAAGCCTGTTCAGACTCAGGGGCAGGGGCAGGGGTCTGAGACCTACCCCTTCAATGGGAAGAGAATCAGTTAATGTATGACTGTTTTAAAACTGCCATAAGCTTCAATACCCCCAGTGGAAGCTGAAGTGTGCAGAAGGTGGGGGTTGGGGGAGAACAGGCAGGCTGGGCCTGAGCAAATGAATCTAACCTCACAAGTGTTCCGATCAGATGTATGTTGCGGGTAAAGGAATCATGATTTTAATATTTTAAAAATTGAGATATAAGTTTATGTACAGTGAAATGCACAGATCTTAAGACAGAGTTTGGTAGGCTTTGGTTTAACTTGTGTAACCCACACAAGCTATATAATATATAACCTATAGATGATGTGATATCTTTCATATACAACATAAGTTTTATCTTGGTCAAGATAGATACCAGTTCACCCCAGGAGGTTCCCTCCTCTTCCTTTCCAGTCAGTAGCCGCATGGCTCACAGACAATCTGTCACCATAGATTAGTTTACCTATTCTTCAACTTCCCATGAATTGCCCTGCCTTCCATTTAACAGTGTATAAAAAGAAGGTTCAGGATTAAAAAGAAAAAGAGCTCGGTCAGTGTGGCTCAGTGAGTGAGCATCAACTCATGAACCAGGAGTTCACCAATTCGATTCCCAGTCAGGGCACATAAAAAACATAGTTTAAAATAAAAAAGGGAAAATAATGCCTCTTCCCAAGGTCCCACTTTCAAAATCTCCTTTCCTGCAGGCTGGTGGAGGAAGTGAAAGAGCTGTGCGATGGTGTGGAATTGGAAAACGAAGACGTTTACATGGCAACCACCTTCAAGGACTTCATCCAGCTGTTAGTGAGAAAGCTGCGAGGGGATGACAAAGAGGGCGAGTGCATCATTGACTACGTGAGTTCCGGGCTTCCCCACGTGGGCATGACCCTATAGACCCCTCAGCATCTACTGCTATGGATCCAAAAGAACACATGGGGTAACCTGGATGTACAGAAAGGCAGGACCCCCCAAGTGCCCGCCTTTCAGTGTCCCAAGCTCTCCCTGGCCGCTCTGGAGAACCTGAGGATGCCAGGGCATAGGGCAAACTCAACAGAGGAAAGTTTTGTCTAAGGCTCAGTATGTAGGTTAAGTTCTGAGTCACAAGACACGAGACTAGGATAATAGGAAGAGGCACTTACCAAGCATTTCTCTCCCTCTTTCTCCTTTGTTGATTTTTCCAGCTAGACCTCTACTGTGCCCACAGTCCCTCCTAGATTATCTGCCTCAACTCTGGTGCCCCTGGGTGGCCCTAGCCCCTGGTTCTGGTATGACCTTCTCCTCCATTTGTGAGGGCAGTGGCTTCCTGCTGTTACTGCTGTCTGGGTTGATTCATGGCTTCTCAGCTTTCCATCACCTGTGTTATCAATTCTCTGCATTAAATTATTTTTGTTGAAATGCCAGGGGGTGTTGGGGGGGGGCTGGGGAAGAAAGCAAGGAAGAGAGAAAGGAATTGGGAGTGTTTTCCCAACAAGGAAAAAGATGTTGCTATACACTTAGCTTGTATTATGGAAGAGTGAGGAAGTAATTGCAAGTCTGTTTCTTAGAAAAACTATTTATCCTTTAATCCTCACCTGAGGATTTATTTATTTATTTATTTATTTATTTATTTGAGAGAGAGAGAGAGAGAGAGAGAGAGAGAGAGAGAGAGAGAGAGGGGAAGGGAGAAAGAGAGAGAGACATATCGATCAGTTGCCTTCCATGTGTGCCCAGACTAGGAATCAAATCTACTACCTTTTTGGTGTACAGGACAATGTTCCAAGCAACTGAGCCACCCAGGTAGGGTATTTCTTAAAGACACTCTTGAAAATTATCTCTAGGTTTTCTCGGTACAAACTCCCTCAGCAATTAGCTTTGGGGTAGTTTGTTTGGCTGGTAGTTTGAAACAAAAGCTGATGCAGAAAACACGGGTGGTTAGGATGGACCTTAGGTTGGCTATAGCTTTGTGAACAAATGACTGCGGAACAGGTTTCCCAGACTCTCCTGCATTCAGCCTGGAATTGCAGATATTTAGGTGAGTGAGTAGTGGGGCTGATGTCATGTCTGGTGACTTACAAGGGCCTGTCCACCTACTTCCTGTGTGTGAAGGCCAAGCAAACAGCCTGAAGTCACACAGTAGGTAAGTATCAGGGCTAGGACTTCAACCCAGGCAGTCTGGCCTCATGCGTGCCAATAGTTGTCTATCCATCTGTGTTTCCCATGTCTCCAGGTGGGTTTGTGCCACCCAATGATGCCCATTTGGGAAGAATCCACACTACAGCTTAAGCCTGTGAAACCTTTCTTTCCAGGTGGAAAAGGAAGTGAACAAGCTGACCCTCCGAATGCCCCACCAGCTCTTCATTGGGGGCACATTTGTGGATGCTGAGGGTGCCAAGACCTTTGAGACCATCAACCCGACAGATGGAAGTGTGAGTGCAGGCCCAGCAGCTTCTTTTTCCTCCCTCCCACTGCTCCCCCATCCATGGTCTGCTTGCCCATCTACTCCCCTATATGATACTGGGGTGGGGGGTGATCCTGGCCCAGGGGAATCTCTGCTTGGACACAAAAGGACTGCAGACCATCGCCAGTCCTCCCTACAGCAATGACATTGAGGGAGGTATAGTGTGGAAGGGTTGGTGGGGGGTTGGGGCAGGACTCTAAAGAGCCTGCTCTGGAAACTGGAATGAATTTCAAACAATTCCTTCCCCTCCACACGTCAACAGTTATCTCAGCATGGCCCTACCTTCTCGAATATTTGTACCCTAATGTCTGGAAATTCTTCCTTGAATTCTATGTTTGTCTGGATTCTTGACTATGGCCCTCTTACATCATGACCATGTATGCACACATTCTCACACACGGGCATACTTGAGGCAACATTTACTCTTACAAGTATCTACCAAATGTTTTCTATCCGGCCCCATCTTACTAGTACAGTATTGCTCCAGCCCCTGCAGAAAATAGGGGATCTTTGGATGGAAGTTTAAAGAAATTGCTTTACAAAGAGAAGGACAAGGTGTGGGGACACAGACAAAGTGCCCTCGGCAAAAGCATGGAGTGCCGTTAGCACCTCACAGCCTGTTTTGGGGGTCTTGGGTTGGAGGCTGTGTGGACAGGGCTGCCCAGCAGGCACTATCTGTAGTGACCAGCAAGAAAGCCGTGGCCTTAGCCCTCCAGCCCCTCTCTTCCGCCTGCACCCAGGCCTGTGCTGTGGACCATATGTGTCCACAGCACAGGCATGCAATGCAGATAGGGGACAGGTCTAGGCATCCCCAATGTCTATTTTTATTCCACATAAAAAATAAACCTTTGCCTGGGACTCACTAAATGAATGGATCTATGCTCTCAGTTTGAAAATGCTCAGCCTTAGTTGTCAGCCAAAGACTGTTGCCCTGTGTTGGCTCAGTGAGAAGGTTATGAGAAGGTCCTGTATGTAGAAACACAAATATACTTTCCCATGGCCTCATCTTACTCTGGCTGTACCCTCCCCGTGCCCTTCCATTGGTAGAATTTCTCCTCTGAGTGCACCCAGGTGGCGGGGGAGCAGGCAGGTGTGTCTGTGTCCACTGAGCCCAGGGAAGGCTTCAGAGTTCTGCTCCACCACAGGTCATCTGCCAGGTGGCCCTGGCCCAGGCCAGCGATGTTGACAAGGCAGTGGCTGCTGCAAAAGATGCCTTTGAGAATGGATTGTGGGGGAAGATCAGTGCCCGAGACCGGGGCCGGCTCCTGTACAGGTGAGAGCCACACACCCACCTGTCAGCTCCCACCACCTTCAGCTCAGAGCCAGGATGGATGCTGGGCATGCCTTCACTTTAGTTTCAAGGCTTCTTGGAGCACCCCTCCATTAGGAAGCCACTGGCTAATGACCTAGAGCCTCTGAAGATCAGTCAGAGCTATGAATGTATATGCCTGGGCTGGTGGCGGTGAGCTGCTGGCCCTGGAATAGGGACCCTGTGGTAGATGGTGTTAGCCCAGAAAAAAGTGCCTTTCTCTGGAGATGCTCTCCTTCCATCTGGCGGTGCATGTGATAACCCCACTGACAACAAAGACAGTGAGGAGGTGGTGCCAGGCACCGCTGTAAAGGGAGACTCCACCAGGATGGACAGATGTGTCAGGGCCTGAGAACTCCCGGTGACCTGCTCCCTGCCCCATGCAGCCTTCTAGTCCCCAGGGAGGAGGCATGCCCATTGTATGCCCATTGCTGCCCTGGAATTTCCCTGAGACATGGCTGCTGCAGAGTGTCCCTGGTTCAATGAGGGAAGTAGTGCTACCAATGGATTTTATGGAATATGGAATACGTTATAGGAATAAGACATGATGCAATTGTGGGAGCAGCGGGCAAGACAGATCCAGAGGGAAGAGTTAGAGAAAGTCACTAGTCAGCTCCCCAGAACCGCAGGGAGATAAGACAGATCCTCCCTAGGAATCTGGGGAGCCAGCCATACCTAGCTGCCAGAGCGGGATCCATCTCCCTCCCTTCCTCCATGCCTTGGCCAGGTTGGCAGACCTCATGGAGCAGCATCAGGAGGAGCTGGCCACCATCGAGGCTCTGGATGCAGGTGCTGTCTACACCCTGGCCCTGAAGACCCACGTGGGCATGTCCATCCAGACCTTCCGCTACTTTGCTGGCTGGTGTGACAAGATCCAGGTGGGGAGTGGGCTCCTTCCCATTGCAGGAGCACTCACACGGGCAGGCCTGGCCCGGTAGGGAGGTCCAAGGGCAGCACATTACTCTGGATGTTGTAGAACAGCATCATACATCATCGGGGAGGTTTGAGCCTCCTACCCCTCTCGGTAGTGGGGATGTCAGGACACAGACAAAACCTTGCTCTTCCCTGGGCCCCAGGGGCAGGCTGGCTGCCCAAAGGGAAGGGAAGAGAAACTGGGCTGGTACTTCCTACTGACAACCCCCCCACCATGCTTTTTCCAGGGCTCCACCATCCCCATCAACCAGGCCAGACCCAACAGAAACCTGACCTTGACCAGGAAGGAGCCAATCGGGTGAGTCCCAGCAGGGGGTGGCGAGTGGCCACACCCCAGGTGCTTTCACACAACACAATGTGTGGGGCACAGATACCGTCTTCTGTTTAAGTATTTATCCAACATCTATTTATTTGCCAACTACTATGTGGCAGACATTTCAGGGGCTGGAGATAAAACAATGATAAAAACTGATGGAAATTTATGTTCTCAGATAAAAACAGCTTCCACTTCCACGCACCTGTTCTGTGCCCGGCACTATTTTAACTACTTTATAAACATAATTTTACGTAATCCCCACAAAAACTCTATATGGGTCATGGAGGAAAACAGACAGTACACTCTAAAAAATGCATGTGAAACGGTATAATAGTTAATGTGCTTTAAAATGAGGGACTCCCACGCAGCCCAAGGAACAGAAATACTGAGGGAGAACGAGGCAAGAGCAGAGTGGAAGGAAAAATGAAAGTACCCAGTCAGCATAGACAAGACTAGGGACTGGGGAAATGACTCAAACCCAGCAGAAGAGGGCCCTATATCACCATCAGATGGCCCAAAGGCCCAGGATGAGGAGGCTGTGGAAGCAGGAAAACCCCTCCGTGAGCCCCCAGGGAGGGGTGAGGCTGCAGGGAGGTGGCATGAACTACAAGGCAGGGGTTCCCCAGACCAGGCCAAGCAGCCGAAGCTATGGGGAAAAGAGGAGAATTGCTTGCCTGGTGCTGAGAAAAAGAAAAGGCCAGCTCTTCCCGATGTTCAGAAAATATTGGAAAACTTATGAGCCCATCTCGCTGCTTCCCCTAATGTCTTCCGGGGGCTCCCAGTGCACCTAGAATGAAATCAAACTCCTGACTTTGGCTGCCTGCTTGGTGTGGCCTGGTGCCCTTGATCCCATCCCCTCACTGGGCTCAGCCAAGTTGGCCTCCTCATGGACCCTGGACCCTTTACATCCGTGCTGCTCTCTGGGTATTCACATACCCTCCCCCCTCCAACTTTTGGTCACTTAGGCATCTCTTGTGGTGACCTCCTCCCCAAGTGTGGTCTGCAGTCTCATTTTGTTCTCTGCAAGATACACGTCCCCCATCTGCTGCTGCTGCTCAGTGCCCCAGTGACCCCAGGAGTGGGCCACAGCCACCTCCCCCCTCCCTCAGCATCACACTGGCTCAACCTCCCTGGGGCCAGTGGTCTCTCGTTAGTGAGAGGAAGGTGCCAGCTCCCATCATCCAGGCACAGTGGACAGAACCCCCGGACAGGCGGGAATCACCCGGAAGTGAAGCACAGCAGGGTAGTGGCTAGGAGGTGCAGGCCTCCGCACTGGGGGAGCCAAGACCATGAGGCTTCCATAAAGAAAGGCCACGGGACTGGATGAGGCTCAGAGGCGAATGAAAGAGTGTTCTTGTGGCAGCTTAGCCACGGATGGAGTCATCTTGTCCTTGTGTCCCACGCCCCCGATGGCTTTGACCCCATGCCAGGCTCGCTCTGCAGACCCAGCCCGGGGGCCGCAGCCTTTCCCCTATATTGACAAGTTTGGGGGTTTGCTCAAGCCCCATAACAAGCTGGGAGGCTCACACAACACACAGGCGTTGTCTTGGCATTTTGGAGGTGGAAGTCCCAGATCAAGGTGTCTATCGGGGTTGGTTCCTTCTAAGGCCACGAGGGAGAATCTGCCCAGGCCTCTCCCCCAGTTTGTGGTAATTTCCGGCAATCTTTGCCGTTGCCTGACTCTGTCTTCATGTTCGCACAGAGCTCTCCATGTGTCTGTCTTTTCACATGGCGTGCTCCTCAGAAGGGCAGCAATCATATTGTCTTAGGCCAGTGGTTGACAAACTCATTAGCCAACAGAGCCAAATATCAACAGTTCAAAGATTGAAATTTCTTCTGAGTGCCAAATTTTTTTGAACTTAAACTTCTTCTAACGCCACTTCTTCGAAATAGACTCGCCCAGGCCGTGGTATTTTGTGGAAGAGCCACACTCAAGGGGCCAACGAGCCATATGTGGCTCTCTAGCCTCGGTTTGCCGACCCCGGAGTTAGGCATCCACTCTACTTCAGCAAGATCTGAGCTTAACTAATGACACCTGCCACCACCTTATTTCCAAAGGAGGCTACCTTCTGAGATTCCAGAATTGGGATTTCAACAAACGAGTTTTGGAGGGCGCACAATCCAGCCCATGAGGGTGGGACTTATTTCTCTCGCATCTTTCCTGTTGTGGAGACCCCACAGCCCAGCCCCCTCCCTTTCTGTGGTGACCTCACCACTACCCTGGGAACACTCACTCTGGCCCTTCTCCCTGCCTTGTCCCTTTGGGTTTTCTGGGTGCACATGGTGTGGGAAAGTGGCTTTCCTAACCCCTCAGGATGCCCCATCACTCCCAGGATGGCATGGGGGCCCCTAAGCCTGCCTCTGCACCCACTCAGCCCCCACCTTGCTCCCACTCTGCCCTCCCCTACACCCTGTGGCTTCTCACCGCCCCCTCCCACTGCCTGGATTCAGCTAAGCGGTACTCCTTGGGGAGCATCCTCTGATGGTGATGGTAGTCATGGAGATGATGATGATGACAATGAAAACAGTCGCATAGTCAGTGTGATGCTCTTGCGTGCACTAGTTCCTACAGGGGAGGGGGAGAGGGAGGGCCACATGCCTGCTGGGACCACAAGTTTCATCAGCAGGCCCCTCAGCACCGTGGGGTGGCCTCCCCTCCACGGAGACACCTCCCTGCCAGAGGCTTTCTCCTCCACCGAGAGGTGGTGCAGCACTGGGCTCCAGGGCTTAATGCAAAGCAGGCAAACCTTATCAGGCTTCCCAGGCTGACTCCATGTTTCTCATCTTCATGGGACTGACCCTGGCCTCATATCAGGGAGAACCCTCTTCCACATCCTCCTGGCCCACTCTTGTGACCCTGGACCCTGTCCCACACCCCTCCAGCCTGCCATGTCACCCTGGACCCTCTCTCAGGCCCTGCTAGCTGCCAGGTCCTTACCCATGCCTGCCTGCTGTTACTCCGCCCATTGCCTGATGCCTCGCCCTACCAAACTGCAGCACTAGACTGGTCTCATGGCTCCAATCAGACACCGTTCAGTGTCCCTTGCCATCATGCCCTGGGAAGGGGGCCTCCAGCAGGACCTTGGGCGCCACACCAGGAAGCCTGGCCCTGGAGCGGCTAACAGCCCTGGGAGAGAGCAGGAGGTGGGAGGTCCGCGGTGGGCAGCCCGCTGAGTGGAGAGGTGAAGGCTTCTTCTTTTGGGCGGCAGGGTCTGCGGCATCATCATCCCCTGGAACTACCCGCTGATGATGCTCTCCTGGAAGACGGCCGCCTGCCTGGCTGCTGGGAACACAGTGGTGATCAAGCCTGCCCAGGTGGGTATGGGCAGGGCCCGACGGCTCTGGGGAAGCACCTGTAAGGGAGGAGCCAGATGGTCCCTTCGCCCTTGGCCCACCCCCGTCCTGGTTTCTCCTCAAGGAAGGAAGGGCACTGCTGATGGGAGCTGGCCTGCTGTGCCCCCACAAACTGCACCACTAGCCTGGTCTCATAGCTCCGACCAGAAACCGCTCAGTGTCCCATGCCATCGTGCCCTGGGAAGAGGGGCTGCACCAGACTGGATACACTGCCCCTGCAGGGTCTGCAAAGTCAGACGGGAGCTGCCTCCAGCAGGACCTTTGGTGCCATGTCAGGAAGCCTGGCCCTGGAGTGGATGGAAGGCCTGGGAGAGAGGAGGAAGCTGGAAGGGCCAGGGCCAGCCATAGCAGACTTTGTTCTTTCAGCCCTGGGGTGGCTGTGTCAGGATAACCCTGGGGTGGCTGTGTCAGGATGACCCTGGGTCAGGATGGCTGTGCTTGTGTTTGTATCTGCCTGGTGAGTGGAGTCAGGTATTTCTCCATAGACACAAGAATTCTGGATTGGGGAAGCAGAAACCCTGCTTGGTGCCCCATGCTCTGAGAGCCTGCAGTGGTCTCACAGCCAGCAATGGCCTATTAGAGAGCAGGTGCTGCAGTTTTACAGCCTGCAGTGGTCTATTAGAGAGCAGGTGCTGTGACCTCACAGCCTACAGTGGTCTCTCAGTCTGCAGTGGCCGACACCCCATTGATTTGACCCCTGAGCCTTGGCTTGGTGGTGGGTGGGCATAGCCTTACCAGACAGGAAAGTTACCTGGGTCACCAATTAAATCCCTCTTTCTCCAGAAGGTCAGTTGCTAGCTGGTCAAGGGCAGGACACCACCCCCAGCAGTGAAGTGGTGATCAGAGTCACAGCTGGACCCTGGAGCAGCAGGCTCTCCTTGGTTGAGGTGCTGCCAGAGCTCAGCACATGGGCAGCTAAGGTGGCACCACAGCTAGAGAAGGAGCAGTTTTTCTGAGGAGGCAGGAAGTGGGTATGCCCTGCAGCCCTCTGAGTATGATGCCCTGCTGGGCAGTCCTCAGACTCTGCACTGCCTGATGGTTCAGTGTAAACCGTGACACATGCAGAAAGGGGTCCAGGCCTGGCTGAGGGGCTGAGGCCCTGCCAGGAGAAAGTGAGGTTAGCAAGCCCTGTTCTGGGCTCCCAGCTGGAGCACAAGGGAAGCGGACTGGTTGGTGGTGCCACTATGATGAGGCATAGACATGGCTTCCCCGAGGGTCTTCCTGCCATGGCTGCCCCTCCCTGCTTGCTACCTAGGCTGCTGGGAAAGGAGGGCAGAGCCCCACTTCCCAATCCCCTCTGACCCAGTCTTCTTTCCTGCCTCCTTAGGTGACCCCACTCACAGCCTTGAAGTTTGCAGAGCTGTCCTTGAAGGCTGGCATTCCCAAGGGCGTGATTAACATTATCCCAGGATCTGGTAAGGGTGTGAATGGGGACGTGGGCATCTGGGGGATCCAGGGCTCCAGGCAGCTGGAGATACACTTGGTCAGCACTAGGTCTACTGCATTATGTGCCCTGGCAGGCGAGCAACCCATTGCAGAGCCAGTGGGAAGGGGGAGAGGTGACCCTGGAGCCTAATTGAAGGGGGGATCTGAGGGGTGAATAGGAATTAGCCACATTTGGGGACAGGGGCAGGGCTTGCAGTAAAGTGGAAGGCCGTGGGATAAAGGGCAAGCTAGGCTCCAAGCATTCCAAACAGGTAGGCAGTGAACGCCTGGGTCTGCACACCTGGGCCCTCCACACCCAGTCTCTCCATGCCCGGGGCCCTCCTGGCCAGGCTGCATCCCCAAGGAAGGCCTTTTGGAGTCTGTGATGCTGGGGCACCACCACCCCCACAGCCAGGCCAGGCAATCCTGGGTCTTTGCTGGAGACCCTGTAAAAGCTGGAAGTCTGGGTACCTGCACCCTTGGGTGTCCACCTTGATAGGTTGAAGACTGTACGAGTTTGCTTGGGCTGTTGTAACAAAATGCCAGACTGGGGGCATAAACAATAGGTATTTAGTCCTGGCTGAGTAGCTCATTTGGTTAGAGAGCCTCGTCCTGATACACCAAGGTTGTAGGTTTGGTCTTGTCAGGGCACATACAAGAATCAATCAATGAATGCATGGATGTGTAAGTGGAACAACAAATCAGCATCTCTCTCCCTCTTGCTCTTTCTCAAAATCAATAAACTTAAACATTTAAAAATACACAGACATATGTTTCTCATAGTTCTGGAGGCTAAAAGTCTAAGATCAAAGTGTGAGAAGGGTTGGTTCCTTCAGAGGCTTCTCCCTGTGTCTTCTCGGGACATTTCCACTGTGTGTGTGTCTGTCTAGTCTGCTCTTATACGGACACCAGCCAGATTGAGTTAGGCATCAGAACCCTGATTGGATGGGTTGATGACTTCATTTCACCTTGATTACTTCTTTAAAAAGCCTGTCTCCAAATGCAGTCACATCTGAAAAAACTGGGGGTCAGGGCTTCAACATGTATGTTCAATGGTAAGCAAAGGTAATGGCCACCATAGCGAGGAGGTATCTTCAGACCCAAAGATGAAGCAGGCCACTCCATAGATGTAACAGGATTTATTGGAGGTTAATTTACTTATGGGAAGATTGAATCAGAGTGGAAGAGATGACCCAGCAACTCTATGGCTACATTTAAGGAACACAGATAATCCTCTAGAAAGCTTTGGTGTACTTGCTAAAGACAGTGAGGTTGGTCCAAAGTCACAGCAAGAAGCTTAGCAATGAAATGAAATCCAGGACACAGAGATGGGGTTGGTTTTGTTCACGTCTACATCTATACAATATGGATTTTGAGGAGATACAAGTGTGCTCTTAACAGGGAGCAAGATCCAGAAGACCTCAGGAACCGATAGTGCTAAGCACACAGGGCACGAGTTGGACATAGGAGGGTAAAGAGGCTCATGCCTCTCCACCCCAGCATCTCGGGAACCACCTGACTCCTTCCCCTCCCCCGCCTACTCCCACCCGCAGGTTCAGAGGCTGGCCAGAGTCTCTTAGACCATCCTGATGTGCGAAAAATTGGGTTCACAGGCTCCACAGAGGTGGGAAAGCACATCATGAAAAGGTAGGTGGTTTGGGTGTGTGGGAGAAGCCACCTGTGGTGCTGGTCCTGGCACCTGGAACTGGTGCTGTGTGTGAGCTCGATCCTGCTCCTCAGCCTCCATGTGCGTGCAGTCCCCGCAGGCCCGGTTAACACAGGCTCTGATTGCTAGTGTGTGGCATGCTCTTGATATGGGCGGTGGTAGCTGCTTCGTGGTGCTCCCTTGGATGGGTGGGATGCTGGAGCTCAGGTGGCTGCTGAGCGCCTGGGATAGAGCTGCTCTGAATTGGAATGTGATGGGGAGTGTAAAAGACATTGGGTTTTCAAAACTTAGCACACAAAGTAAAGCATCTCAATAATTGTTATATTAATAATTTTATATTATCACTAGGGGCCCAGTGCACAACATTTGTGCACTGAGGGGGTGTTCCTCAGCCCAGCCTGTGCCCTTTTGCAATCCAGGAGCCCTCAGGGATGTCTGACAGATGGCTTAGGCTCGTGGGGAGCAGGCCTAAGCTGTTAGCTGGACATCCTCTGCCCTGAAGGCGGGCCACTGCACTTGCCTCATCTGCCTGGCTTGTGGCTGAGTGGTGCTCCCCCTGTGAGCATCTGCCCCCTGGTAGTCAGTGAGTGACATAGCAAATGGTCATTCTGAGGCTTGGTCAATTTGCATATTACCCTTTTAATATATAGAACTGGTTGAAATGATAACATTTTTTATTAATTGTGTTAAATTAAAAATATTCGTTAATTTCACCAGTTTTGCTTTAGGTTGTTTTGTTTTGTGTTGTTATGTTTTGTTTTTAATGTGCTACTAAGAAAAAGTGTCATTACACATGTGGCTAAGATTCTGTTCTATAGCAATAGATGGCAGTGATCTAGGATGTCCTCTAATTTTTTATTCCATGGGCTTTGGCCATAAACTGACTGGGTTGTGTGTTTCAAGCTCTGTCGCTAATTCACGATTGGCCTCAGGCCAAGCTCTGACCATTTCAGGCCTCAGTTTCCTCACCAGTTCACTGAAGGCAGTTTACAGGCTTGGTAATTCCAGTCTGCAAAGCAGAAGAGCTTGGAATGGTACATAGGGCAGATCCCAGGGCGGAGTGCATAACCCTGGTTGCCCCACCCACTGAAGCTGAATTTCTGGGGTGGGCGTTGGGTATCTGCCTTTTGAGTGATGGGTGCAAATAGAGAGTAGCTAAGGGTTCTTCTGAGTTGATCGACCTTCAGGATTTCCAAGGACACATGACCACTCATTTCTGTCTCTGTTCCAAGAGTCACATGTGAAAGGAGTCCAGCTACATCATGACAGTTCTGCAGGGAGAAAGGCTTCTCTTGTGTTAAAACTAATGCAGAGCAATGCTGTCTTTCCCGGGGTCTTTTCTGAAGCCTTTGACCCCACAACTCCACGGGCCTCTCTGTGCCCCTTGGTCCTGCACAGGCCCTGTGTGAGCCAGCCTGGGCCGTTACCCCCTTCTCAAGTGGGCACCATGGCAGAGGATGTCCAATTAACAATGACCTCATGTAACATCCATTTTTGGGTCAGAAGCCACAGCCAGTTGGCTGGTGGATCATGTCTTTAGGGCCAGTAGAGGCTGATGTCAGCCTGTGATGCACCAGGCAGGGCTGGCTGTTCTGATTTATTTTGAGTGCAGCAGAGCAAGCCTCGGTATTGAAGAGAAGGAAGGTGCAGAGAGCGAGGGACTGAAGGATGGACAGACAGACAGGTGACAAAGCAGGAAGATAACTGCCGGTAATCATAGCAGTTCATTTACCTCTTCTGACTCAGAAGCTGGCCAGTCTCTTCTGTGATGTGTGGGTGACAGTCACGTTCACATGCGTGTGTGAACGTGTAGAGGAAGGACTCAGGAAATGTCCACTTTGAGAACTCCAGGGAAGAAGGGTTTGGTGAGCAGCATTCTGTGGCTCTGCAGCTGCTGTCTTCCCAGGATCCTCTCCACAGCCCTGTGGATGGTGCCTGAAACAGGGGAGTCCTCCTCCTGCAGTCAGTCCTGAGTGAGGAGCCCCCTGCCCTGTATGATGCCTCGTGTTCCCCTGGCCCAGTCCATGAGGGTCTCTTTGAGGACAGTATCCGTAGGTCCATTTTGTGTCCACTGAGGCAACAGGCACAGGACCCCTAGCTACTCCTGTTTGCACCCATCGTTAAAAGCCTACAGAACTACGGCTGCCCCGGGTAGGAATGATTGTCTGATTTATTAGTTAGACACTATGGAATGCCTACTTGCATGCTCAGACAAATGCCTGCCCACCCTGTGGGCCTTAGGCTCAGGTGGAGGGGGTCAGACAAATGCACCGTGGTGCCCGGGAGCTTGGATCTTACATGGGGCTGACAGGGCAGGCACCCTAACAAGACAGCTCGGGAACAGAAACCTGTAGGGAGTGAGATGTGAGCTTCAGGGACATAACGCTGAAGAAGGAATGACCAGAAGGGAGAGCAGTGAGAGCAAGGCCTGATGTGGGTGTGGGTTTGGGTGTTGGAAGAGGAGGAAGCACAGTGGAAAGCCAATGAGTTGGGGCTGCAGGAAGGAGCAGTTGGCCAGGGTGGGAGTGGGGAAGGTGCTGGGCCTGGTCTCACATGGGCTCCTTCTAACCCTCTGCTTGCTCTTTCAAGTAAAGCATGCTTTGGAGCTGTCCTTGGCCCCCTCTTTCTCGAGCCCTGCGTACCCATCTGCATGGACCCAACCCCACTAACACTGTCTCTTTCAGCTCTGCCGTGAGCAACTTGAAGAAGGTGTCCCTGGAGCTTGGTGGGAAGTCACCCCTTATCATCTTTGCTGACTGTGACCTCAGCAAGGCGGTGCAGATGGTGAGGGCTGGCCTGTGGGGTGAGGGAGCAAACAGGGAGCGATGTGGAGAGGCTTTCTCTGATTCTGCAGTCAAACTTACACATTTAACCTAAACTATGGTGTCACCACAAGCATAGACTGTGGTCAGAGGGGGTCTTGGGGACAAGGAATGACGTGTGCCCTCTAAAACCAATTTCCCAAGAAGTGTCATAGCTGTAAGGATAACTGGAATCAGCTTCCTGGATGGGAAACATGCTGGAACCAGTGCAGCAGCCTTTCTTGCCCTAGAAAAGCAAAGCAGAACCCTGGACTTGGGCACAGCCTGCTGACAGCCATCTACCCCCAACCTTGCCCAGCTCTGCCACAGACTCACTGGGCAGACTTGGCAAAATTGCTTAACCTTTCTAGGCCTCTGTGGTCTCACGTGTGCAATGGGAGGATAGTAGACCTACCTCCTATAGCTGTGACAAGGATTAAATAAGTGATTATGCATAAAGGTCTTAGGATGGTGGCCACACGTGGCAGGGGCCTTGCATCAGTTCTTACATATCTGGGTGCCTGTTCAGTCAAGCACCCAGATATGCCCCACCCCATCTCTTTCCTATTGTACCGTGGAGGGTGATGTGACACCCAGCATGGACATGGAAGGGAGCCCAGCCTCACTAGATGGGGAAACCAAGGGAGGCTAGCCCCTCAGCTCAAGAGCTTGGCCCAAAGTCTGGGGCAGTGCAGGCCCAGCTGTCAGGAGAGCCGAGCAGCCAGCCTCTCGCTCCTCCCCGTTCCCCACATGGAGCTCTCCAGGCCCCCAAAGTGGGCTCCCTTGGGCCTGTGTGCACATTTATTCTGGATTCCTGCCAGGAATTCCCTCAGCCTGGGCTGGCACCCCATCTCTTCCAAGCCGGGATGGCCACCTGCCTTGGCCCACCCTCTGCTGCCCATTCCATGCTAACAGACTTGCCAGGCTCAACTCCAAGAGTGTGGGCTCTGTCTCTCTTTGAATCACCCCAGGGAGCCCATCCGGTGTGCAGGGTCCTCAGGCTCACTCCACTTCGCTTCCTCTTCTTCTCCGCTCTCTGCGACATGGACACAAACCTTGTCCCCGGGGCAGGTCACCCTTTGCCTCTCCTCCCAAGGTGACTGAGGAATGGGTACAGTGCATGTGCCCAGCACTGGCTGGGCCTGGCCACCTTAGGAGGCCAGGACACGTGCATTCCTCCCCTTTCCTGTAGGAAGGGGGTACAAGGGCCCAGTGGGAGTGGGGAGCTGGCACCTCTGGGAGCAGCTGTAATCCAGCATTCCTGTCTATGTGCCAAAGGGGATGAGCTCCGTCTTCTTCAACAAAGGCGAGAACTGCATTGCAGCAGGCCGGCTCTTCGTCGAGGACTCAATACACGACCAGTTTGTGCAGAAGGTGGTAAGTTCTGCCACTGGGTCTCGGCGGTGCTGGTGCACCGGGGCAGTCAGCTGGCTGCAGGGCTGGGCCAGGTGGAGTTGGGCACCAGGGGAGCTGTATCAAGCCTTCACTGGATTTTATTATTTGAAAAATCCAGCAGCGGAAATAGACATAAACACCAAGGGTTTATCTTAGGCCAGGTCCCTAGCAGTGGAGCCTGAGGCAGGAATCCATGTGGCCTACCAGAAATAAGCTCTCACACAAAGCCTGGAAGATGCCAGGGTCCAGGAGGGAACGGGGACCGAGGACGTGGTCTCAGGTGACGTCCAGCCTTGGCCTGACCCACAGACAGGAGATGTGGAGCACAGTGACACCACTCAGGTGTGCCCTGGAGTTGAGGAGCTAGGCTTCTGTCTCCTGTCAACAGTTGTTGACTGTGGCCTTCCACCGGCTGGAGGAGGCAGCCCCTGTCAGCTCCGGGACCTGCTAGCAGCCACCTCCCATGGCCACTGCGGAGGGGGTGCCCACAGCAAAGGGGATGGGTGGGGCTGACAGCATCTCCTCCGTTCATAGATGCAGAGAGGAAAATCACTCTGTCCCCGGAAATTCTGTTGGAAAAGGCTGTGGGGAAGGGTGCGGGCTGGTGGTTCCGGGTCTCTGGTTCACCCGGGATCCATTCAGGCAGTGCAGGGCATGGGGAGCTCTGGTTGGCTGCTTCAGCCAAGAGCCCCCCTCCCCTTCGTGTCATGGAGAGCAAAATCAAATCCCAATGGATACACAACGGGATGCTGGGGGCACAGCCTCTATGCGCAGGTTTAAACTGTTTAGGAAGCAAGAGGAGAGAGTAGGCTGGGGAGAGGGTGGGACTGCTGTTAGAAGGTGTTCCTGGAGGAGACCTTGAATACTTGGGTGAAAACGGGAAAGGCAGTGAAAAAAGGGGCAAATTCTCTAAAAGGGAGCAAACTACTCCCAACCTAGTAGCTGGAGATGACAGCTGCTCATGCATCACACGCTCCTGTGGGCTGGCAGAGTGGACACCAGCCCAGGTCCGCCTGAGCTGGTCACACAGCTGCGGTGAGTTGCCAGGTCAGCTGGAGCTCTTGGTGACACTGTTGGGTGGCTCCTCTTGTCCCCGAGGTCCTCTAGTCTGCAGCTTGTGCTCGGGCACGTGCAGGGCCCATGGCAGGTCTCCCAAGAAGGAGAGTGGAGCTCCCTCAGCTCCCCTGGGGGAGGGCAGGGCTCGGATTCCCAAATGCAGAGAGTGAGTTTCATATCAGGAGACTCCGCAAGGTTGCTCTTGCTGTCCTGGGGATACAGGGGAGCAGTTGGGTGGCCAGGCAGGAGCACGTAAAGCCTTCTCCTGAATTGGGGGACTCCTCAGGACAGTCAGAGGAGCTAAGGGGCCCTGGCCGGAGGGCAGGGTTTGGGGATTGAACGCCTCCTGCATCTTACTAAGTTGGGCTGCGGGTATGGAGTGAAGTGGCCCAGGTCACAGAGGAGGAGGCCAGTTGGGTCTGACCTCGGAGAGGCTACAGTTAGGGCAGAGATGTCCTTGTTTGGTCTTAGGAAACCAAGGGAGGAGCTGGGAAGCGGGAGACAAAAACGGGAGGTGCTGACTCCAGCCTAGAGCCCTGAATATCCGGTGCTGCCCCTCCACTCCCACAGGATGGCTATGTTCACCTGAATTCCTTTTCCTGTCACAGCACCCCACACCCCGGTCTTTTCTGTCTCTCCCCATCCCAGCCCCGGAATCGGCAAATACATCTGGTACACCCCTTGAGGAGACCCAGGCCATCTCTGGGTAGCAAAGCCAAGACTTACTTGTATGTTGGCTGAGACGACAGGGAAGGCTTCCTGGAGAAGGGGGCCTTCAAGTTCAATTCTGAAGCAGCAGAAGTGGGGGTGAGGGGAGTAGTCTCCAGGCCTAGGCTTTTCCATTCCACTCAGCGCCTGTCCCACCTGTCGCCAAGGCATTGCATATACTGGACTCCCGCGATAAGCCTTCCTTCAGCTTCTTAGTCCGTGAAGCTGGGGGCAGGACCAGTGCAGAGACTGTGCTGCCCCAGCCCCGGCATCCCTCACTCACAGGCACGCCTGCCTCTCTTTTCCATTCGCTCGTATCCTCACAACTGTGTTTCCCAGTCCATCCGACACTGAGCTCAGGCATCCTTGCACGTAGCATACATTTGCATTTCAGACTGAAAGGCAGGCTGGGAACAGGAATAGGGAATGTCCTGAGTGCCAGAAACTGGCGTGTGGCCTTTCTTCAGGGGCCAGTGAAAATGCAAACATGGGAAAGGGGTCAGATAGTGAGCAAAGCCAGAAACCGCAGCAGCTGAGTGAGTCCTGACTGGGAGGACTTTCCGCAGGTAGAAGAGGTGAAGAAGATGAAGATTGGCAACCCTCTAGACCGGGACACCAACCACGGGCCGCAGAACCACCAAGCCCACCTTCGGAAGCTGATAGAGTACTGCCAGCGGGGCGTGAAGGAAGGGGCCACTCTGGTCTGCGGTGGGAATCAGGTCCCTCGGCCAGGTCAGTCAGAGCACCGCTTGGGCAAACGGAGGCAGCAGGTAGCATGGCCTGTGGCTTCTTGCTCAGCTCTAACAGGAGGTATGGGAAGACCCGGTACCTGCACAATCAGACTCTCAGGTCTCAGCGCCATCCAGTGTTTTGCATGGGGTGGCCGTGGCTAGCTGGACACCTGCCAGACCAGGTGTGGGACTGGCAAGGTGAAGGCTGGTTTAATCTATGTCGTAGTGGACTCTGACTTGTCACTAATGTCACTGCATCCTTGACATTCTTTCCTCCCGTGGGGTCCATGGCCCTGGAGTGCATGGCTTTCCTGGCTTTGGCCATTACTTCTTGGCAGTTGCTCTTTGCTGGGAGCTCCCTCTTAAATGTAGGTAGATCCAAGGTCTGTCCCGAATTTGAAGCACTTCTCATGTGAGACGCTTTCCCTAGAGGATCTCACTCTCAGCAATGGCTCGGATGCTCCCAAATATATGTCTCCAGGCTCCTCCTCACTCAGGACTCCTGACCACCTGAACATCTCCACCTGCATGTCCCCTAGGCCCTTCAAAGTCAAGGGTACCAAATCCATCACATCATCACAGCGGCCCCATGCCCAACCTGACCCCAGACACACACACCAGTGTCTCTAGAATCTTCCATTTGATTAAGTCAGCAGAGCCAGGGGGGCCGGAGCCACAGGTGTGGACTGTTTGCACTGCTTCCCCTTAGACTGCCTGCTCCAGGGGCACAGGCGCCACGAGTCCCCTCTCTACCATTAGGTCCTTCGTGTCAGCACCGAGCCTACACCAAGCCTGAGTTAAGTTGATGGAACGAAGGAGGGAAGGAAAGAATGCATTTATGACTCCTGACTTTTCTTGACTTCCTACTTTTAATTAATCTAATAATTCAATGCTCTGAAGTGTAGACATCTGTCTTGCTTCTCCTGTATCGCTGCCACCATGAGGTTGATCCTCTGCCTCTTGCTCAGCTCTTGCCTGGACTGTCACCGGGGCTTCCTCTGAGATCTCTAGAACCTGCTAATCCTTTGCTTGTGCGGCTGCCAGCGGTCTGGCTGTGCCAGCCCGGTGTTGGAACTCTTCCACAGCGACCCCGTCTCCCGCAGAGCAAACCCCAACTTCTCCATTTCCCACCAACAGGATCCTGATCTCTGTCTCATTTGCTCGCCCTTGACCCATGCTCTGGCCATGCTTAACGCTCGCTTTGAACAGATCTCACATTTTCTCGCTCTCTGTGCATTTGCTGCTTCTCTGCTTAGCCAGCGCCTCCCTGGTTTCCCCACCGGTGAACTCATTTTCCAGCTTAAATGGCAGCCAGGCTCAGGCCATCGCTGTGCCACAGGCACTCCTGAGCACCTCAGACCTCAACAGTTTTATTGCCACTATCCATCTACCTCTTCCCCGTCCCCCAATCTACTGGGGCTTCCATGAGGCCAGAGCTCAGAGGTGGATGGGAGAGAGAGAGAGAGACATGAAAGCACTGCTCAAAGAGCAGCTTCCAGGAACCAAGAGCAATAGCAAACCCTCACCACCACTGTCTGAACTGAAGGACAAGAGGAGGCAGTGAATTCCTGGGACCTGGTTAGGGGCAGAGCTGCAATACAAGAGCTGCCTCCTAGTGGCCAAACCCAACTGGAAATTGGAGGATGAGGCGCTCCCCAGAGCAGCACAGAGAAAGGAGCAAGAAGGGATGGGAGAGGGACAGCAGCTGGCCAGCCCCGAGCTCCCAGCACCTGGTGGGCAAATACAGGCCACACACACCACAAGACTCAAGATGTATTCATACACAACTCACAGTTTTGAAATGGTAATTAATGTTAAAATATATTTATAAATATATAAAATATGGAATATGTTATTAATTAAATGACTTTTAAAGTTATTTTTTTTTTAAAAACCCAGAGACAGAAAATGTGAAGTCTGTTGATGTTTCCTAAGTCAGAATTAAATCTCAGTCTAACAGGGTCTCAGGGTAGAAATAGTTATTGAACACATTTTGCCATCTGAAATGGTTTTGTCCAGGCAGCAAGGGCCTGCAGGGTGGCAGCCTGGGTGGGAATACATGGTAGATCCACGCTGATAGGAGAGCAGGAGGCTGTATCTTGGCCAAGAATGCTTACCCTGCACCCAGGAGTCAGGCCACATTGAGGTGCCAGGAAGAAGAAGGGAGGCAGTCCTGGGAGGTCTTGCTTATCAGGACCAGTGGTCAACCCTCCTCCCCCACCATTTCACAGTGACCAATGGACAGCCATCTGGGAGGCTGCACGAAGCAAAAACATCTGTATATATTTTCAGATTGAATATCACCAGAAAAAAAACCCCAAGGCTTTGGCATAGCCTGGAGCATCTGTGCTGGCCTTGGGCAGACTTGGACCCCAATGTCAGCTTTATCACAGACCAACTCTAAACCTCATTTTCCTCAGCAGCATTTAGTTGAAAGGGTGGTGAGGCTGAAGTGAGCTCACATGTATGGGATAGGAAAGCCATGCACAGTATGTGGCATCCACCATGCAGGTATTCCACATGGCATTGCCGGAGTGGGATGTGCTTGTGGCTGGTGGGACCCAGCCGGGAGGGGAGAGGCTGCTGGGGGAGGGCTTCCCCATTCCATGGGCCTCTGTCTCCCCAATAGGTTTCTTTTTCGAGCCAACGGTTTTCACAGACGTGGAGGACCACATGTTCATAGCCAAGGAGGAGTCCTTCGGGCCGGTCATGGTCATCTCCCGGTTTGCCGATGGGTATGGAATCCGGCTTTTTGTCTCTCAAGAGCCTGGTTTTTGTCATGTGTTATGGGTCCTCCACCTGACCTTGTGGGAACTCAGGAGGGGAACTCAGACAGGTGGAGGGCCGAGGTCCCATCAACCACTGAGGTGAGGAGAGCCCCAGGGCACTGGCAGGGCTTTGGGTCCCCAAGTGAGCATTCTCTGAGCCTTTGGGTGTCTCTCATGGTGTGCTTGGTCTGTGCCCTAATCATCTACTGCTGTGTAATAAACCACCCCAAAACAGTGGCTTGGAACAGCGATTTATTTCACTCATGAATCTGCAGTCTGGTTAGGAATTGATGGAGCTAATTGCTCTGCTCTGTCCCAGGTCCAGGACTCGGTGGTAATACCTGGAATGGCTGTGTTTGAGTGGGTCCAGCCTCCCTGAAGGTTCTCTCCCATGGCAGCCTCAAGGCCGCCCACACTGAAACTGGGCGTATGTTTCAAGGCTTCCCAAGACGCACTGATCAGCCTCAGAAATTTCAGAACCTAACGTTCACCAGGTTCTATTGGCCCAGCAATTCACCAAGGCAGCTTGGGTTGAAAGAGAGAGGGATTGGATTCTGTGGCCATGTTTGAACTACCACAGAGAGGGATTGGACTCTGTGGCCATGTTTGAACTACCACAGAGAGGGATTGGACTCTGTGGCCATGTTTGAACTAGTCTTTTATGGACTGTTAGTTTTCAGAGAAAAGCCTCTGAATAAATTACCAAATGATATCTCCTCCTAATGCACTATCCTTTCAAAAAGTTATCATCCCATTCTGATTGTATTAGAATAAGATGCTTTTCTGCCATCTACGCAGCACATAGTGTGCTAACTCTTCAAGGGACCCCTGAACATGGCTCCCTGGGGGATACCCAACACAAATGCCTTTCCCTATGTGGTGGGGGCCTCACTGGCCTCCTCTTTCCCCTATTCCCTATTCCCCTGCCTTAACGTAGGAAGTCTCCGGAACAGTGACCTCTCGAAGGGTCCTGGTGACCGACTGTGTACAAATCCAACTCTGTTCTTCCTCTTCTCTTTAACTTGGTTCTCTCTGCTGCCCTGTCTCCTCCACGTTTCTCCTCAGAAGGTCCTGAGTGGTGGGAAGCTTGGAGGATAACCTCCCCAAGCTTTGGGGGAGAGGATGCAGGTCTCCCTGAATCCCACATCCAACGCTACCCTCCAGCCCTCCTTCACCAAGTTCTTCCTGGCGTTTCCCTGCAGCGACGTGGATGCGGTGCTGTCTCGGGCCAATGCCACAGAATTCGGCCTGGCCTCCGGCGTCTTCACCCGGGACATCAGCAAGGCCCTGTACATCAGTGACAAGCTGGAGGCAGGCACTGTGTTCATCAACACGTACAACAAGACCGACGTGGCCGCCCCCTTCGGAGGCTTCAAGCAGTCTGGATTTGGCAAAGACTTGGGTAACCTGACCCTCCACATCTGTTTTAAGCCACTTGGTGCCAGGCCCTGTCCCTGGGGGCAAGGGTGTAACATGGAAAGACGGTTGTTCATCAAAGATGGTTGAGCATCTCACTTCTTACTGGGAAGGGACAATGATAATTGAGGCAATAAACAAGGTCCTTCTAGGAAGTGAGGGATGCTGAGAAGCAGACAGGTCAGAGTAATCTGGGCAAGGAGACTGGGAGGGCAACTTTATCCAGGGACCATGGAGGGCCTGTCTGAGACCCCAGCGGTGGGAGGAGCCATAACGACCTGAGGATGTGTGCTCCTGGAAGAGGGGAGGCAGGTCCTGAGGGCATCAGCTTTGGTCTCAGAGCTGCAGAGAGAGGCTGGTGTGGGCCCAGGGCCGGAACAGAAAAAAGAGAGCAGGCCAAAGGGGTAGGCAGGAGCCAGATCGAGAGACCCAGGGGCCACAGACAGGCCTCCGGCTTCATCCTCAGAGAGAAGAGAAGCCACAGGGCTAAGTGTACCCACCGGTACAGTGTGAGTCCCTAGTGTAGAGACAAGGCCATTCTAGGTAGCAAGCAGAATGCAAGCCGGGCCTGACCTGCCAGGAAAGTGGAGTTCTGCTCCAGCACCCTCTCTTCCTGGGCTACCGTGTGACCGAGTGTGAGGCCCGCATTCCGGAAGCCAGCAGTTGGGGACAGGCTGTAGTTGGGGACTATAGCTATGATGCCAAGCTTATCAGGGAGCGAAGGCATGAGAGAGCAGCACACTGTCTCGGAGAAACCTCCATCCCTTCTGGCTGCCTTTGCCCAGCTCAGGGTCTCCAGGGAGGTTCAGGCGGAGGCTGAAACTAAAGGGTAGTTACAACTTTATTTTTTCTTCCCTCCATCTTTCAAACCCCGAGGAAAGCTCCAAGGGCTCTCATGAAAGGAGCCCAGCAATACCTCCCAAGCCTGACTGTCTAAAAATACTATGCATGCAGAACCGGGGTGCTCACATGCACACACACGCATGCACATGCATGCTGATCACTTCTTCCCGCTCTGTCCTCACCTCCCCTGGGCCACCATCCTGGTGTCCTCCACAGAAATCCATGAGGACCATCATCCTCGATGGAGGCCACGGATTCCTCTGTCACTTTCAAGTCTGCCTCCTGCACCCCTAGACCTTCCTCCCACTGTCTCTGTGTCCTGTGCCCACAAGCCAGGCCTTCCAAATAGCCCAGCTGGGATGGGCCAGAGACCTCAGTGGGCCCCAGCTGGCGGTGAGAACAGCGTGGGCAGCAGCGTCAGGGAAGCTTGGCTTCTGGGGCGAGCCTTAGCAGGTGGGGGGCGGGGGGGAGGGGGGAGTTGTCAGGCAGCCACAGGCCTCTCGTGCCGGTTTTGGGGCTGAAACACACCAGCCACATAGCACTGCCAAGTTCCAGGGGTCCCAGGGACCCTGTGAGGCACCCCTTCTTCCAGTCCCAACTTGATCTGAAATTAGCTGGGAGACATCAGTGGAGAGGCTGTACCCTTGGGTAATAGGAAGGCACCACGAGGGCCTTTGGGCTGCCCTGGAGCTGATAAGGCTGCCCTTTCCCCCTCCCCTTACCCCCCCCCCCCTCCCTTAAGTGCAGGTGGCTGGAGCTGGGGAAGTCTCCTGAACAGATTGGTTCTGTACTGATGCCTGTTGGAATCCCCCCTTGCTGATGATAACCTCCCCAGGTCTCGGTTTCTTGCCTGAACCTGGGGCTGAGCCATTCTCCCCTCGCTGGCTGCAGGTTCTGTGAGATAATACCTGCGCAGGAGGTACTCTGATGATGATGGTCCCAATGGCACGTGCTGTTTTGCAGGAGAGGCGGCCCTGAACGAGTACCTGAGGATTAAGACGGTTACCTTTGAGTACTGAAGGAAGGTCTCGTGAGAAGAAAGCCATCTCACCTTCCACAGCCGGACCTGCCTCCCCTGGCAGCCTGATTGTCCTTCTAGCCCCCACCTGGGTACTCAGCACCTCCACCTGAACTGGCCGGTCCCTGTCGGGGACCCCATCCCCACAACCCAGTCCAACATGTGGCTACTGAGAAAGTGGTCCCAGGGTGAATAAAGGTTCTGACCAGCAGCAGCTAGCACCCGAGTGTCTTTTCTGCCCGTCCCTACGGGGGTGCCCTCGGTGGCCCTGCAAATCCTGGCACACAAGTGACGCTTCGGCCCGGGAGAGCCAGTTGCTGTGGGGAGAGACACAGGGTTGAGAAGTGGGCGTGTGTCAGCTCCAGCCTCAGAAAGCAGGTGCTGAAGAGTAGGTAAGCGTTTGAGAGGCTTGTGAGGAGAGCCCTCTCATCCCAGACACCAAGGGGAGGAAGCAGGGAGGGCTGAAGAAGCGCAGACTCTGATGCAGCAAATATGGCCTTGTGGGAGCCACCAGGGCAGAGAGGCCTCAGCTGATGGCTGGTCAGAGGACACTGCAGTGGGAGGGAGCCCCTGGACCACCGTGGGGTCGTCGCCCCGGACTGGCATTTCAGCGAAGGGGCTGTGGACCTGCCTTAACCAGACAAGTCTCACCTCTGTCCCTTTTCTGGGTCCATGTTGTTGTGCCTCAAACACCCCAGAGCCAGGGCATCAGCAGCGGAGCCCGGGCGAATGCAGCGGCCCTCAGCTGGTTCTTTCATGCTCCTCCCGGTGGGAAGCATTCGGAGGGGGTCAACCTGGCCTCCCTGCAAACAGCCCTTCACAGCAGAAAGGCAGGCAACACCTCGAGCACAGTCCTATCCAAACCCAAGCCAGTCAAGCCAAGAAATACCGTCCTCGCCTCTTCAGACACACACATGGAGCTTGGCTTTAGCCAGGGCTCCCACGATAGTTCTACCTGAGACCTCTACCTACCTGAAGAGTAGGCTCTGAGTCTTCTCCCCCTTTATCATTATTATTATTATTATTATTAATCCAAAATATGTTTATGGGATGGTTGCCCACTCATCTCGATTTGAGGTGCTTTTGTGCTGCTTCCTTCTGGAGGAGCGTCCTCTGTAAGCCTTGCTTTTCCTCCTGTCACCTGACAGAGGACAGTGGGACAACCAACACACACAGCGGTGATCTTACAGCCCTACAGTAGGAACTGGGCCCTGCACCAGGAGCTTTTCCTGTGCCTCCTCTTCCGGAGAGGGGTGAAGGGGATCCTCAGTGAGAGGCATGCTGTCTTGGGGAGGGAAGGGGCTCATCACCGCCAGAAAAGCTCTTTTCGCTCTTTACAAATTTTCCTGAAAAGATAAGTAAGTATAATTTAAAAATATATATATTTTATTGATTTTTTTACAGAGAGGAATAGAGAGTGCTAGAATCATCGATGAGAGAGAAACATCGACCAGCTGCCTCCTTCACACGCCCTACCGGGAATGTGCCTGCAACCAAGGTACATGCCCTTGACCGGAATCGAACCTGGGACCTTTCAGTTCACAGGTCGATGCTCTCTATTTGCTGAGCCAAACCGGTTTTGGCTAAGTAAGTATAATTTTAAAAACCACCCCATTTCCCCCTCCTATGTGTTTCTCGCCAGCGTGTCTCCTTTACTTTTACATAGAACACTTGGAACACTTCTCTGGTCACCACACATGTGAGGGTGTTTTCCCACATCAAGCAATTTCCTGCAACACCCACTAAAGCTGATGTCCTATGATATCACTGGGTTCTGACACTATCTCCCAGGAGATCGCTACCCGCTAGGGCTCAGTCTCACAAGACTGCTCCCACGCACTTCAGCTGTCAATCTGAAGATGCTAGTTAGTAAGTCTCCAGTGAGCCTCCAACTTCTACCCAATGTAGCTATAAAACAGCGGTTCTCCCGACCCCTTCCTTACGTTCAGTTAATTTGCTTGAGCAGTTCACAGAACTCAGGGAAACGTTTACTTACGTTGATCAGTTCACTATAACCAGTGAATGTGGTAAGGACACAGATGAACAGCAGGTGAAGAGAGACATAGGTGAGGTCTGGGCAGGTTTTGCGTACAGGAGTCCCCTCCCCATGCAGTTGGGATGCTTCACCCTCTCGGTGTGGATTTGTTTGCCAACCTGGGATCTCTCTGAACCCTGTATTAGGGGATTTTATGAAGGCTTCCTCAAGTAGGCACAATTAATTATTAACTGCTTTCTATTCTCTGATGAGTGCCTGATGGTCACTCTAGTCATTCACTGGCTGTTGTGGGGTGTTCTGAGCTGGTCCAAGAAGTCAAGTGTTTTACCTTACAAACAGGTAAAGGGGTGTAGAGGGCCGCCTGGGAAGGCAATTTTCTTTAATTATCGTCAGCTGAACTCAAGGCGTAGGCAGAGCCACACCTTGGGAACATGTTTCCCCAAGATGGTGGGCATGTTGTCAGCTTGGCCTTCATATCAGCCCAGATGTCAGCAGGAGCGGGACTAGATATGTAAATCCAGGCATGCTAGGGCCGACTTAAGAATGCAAATAAGTTGGTGTTACCTCCTGGTATTGGGGTATAAAATAAATGCGCTGGGAGGGGCCCTTGTCGTTGTCTTCCTGCCTCTCCAGCAGACAGGATGGCGGCCCACCCAGCTCCCAGCTTAAAATCCATCTCTGTGTCTCCTCTCTTTATTTCTAATATTTCTCAATCCCTGGCCGCCTCCACTTAGAAATGGTTCCCTTATCTCTTTCCATGAGGAACACTGAAAAGGGAGATCCCTGTCATGTCTGGCCTCCATAGCATCAGGCCCCCGAAAAGGGGCTTAATGATAAATATATTAAAAAGGTGAGGATGCACAACACTCTAAAAACAGCATCAAATTGAAATGCACGTACAGTAAGTAGTCAGTCTTGCCCAAAATGCCTACATGAGGCCAATTCACTCCTAGAAACATAGTGTTGACCCCTCCATCCCTGCGGCAGGCAGGAGGAGCCAGAGCACGGCTGGCCCTCGGAAGCCAGGTTCCTGAGGACTTGTGCAGGTGGAACCAAACCTAGCCGTAAGTGAAGAAGGCTGCCAGTTTGTGTCTGTGAACCTGGAGAACCTCTTGTGTTAAACATGCAAAATTGTCCTTCGTTGAAATAATATAATGCAGTATTTCCTAAATCCTGCTAAATATCAGTGAGCCCTGAGAAAGAAGATACCTACTAAGTGTTAGGGTTGCCAGAGGAGGAATGCACGAGGCCAAACGGGGTTCTGAGTTTATTAGGTCATCTGGAAACCCAGAAGGGCTGAGCCCCAAAGGGTGCCAGCACCCAAGGACGGTGAGTCGGAGATTTTAAAGGACTCTAGGTGGGCTTTTTCTGGGCGGAGAATTCTCTGAGCGGGTCCTGAGGGGAAAGAGAATGGTCTTAGCAAGTGAATGTAGTCTTAGCAAGTGCTAAGTGCTAAGCAAAAGGGAATGTCTGTTGTGAAGTGGTCTAAAGGTCAGTTCCCAGGGGCGGGAGTGTCCATTAAATTATTCAGACAGACCTAACACTAAGAAGGGCTCCTGGCGGTGACCTGGGATCAAATGAAAAAAACAAAAAAACAAAAAAACAAACCACAACAATAACAACCTAGCAGTCATTTCTATGCAGGGGCTTCTCACACAAATTGCACTTCAGGGAGAAGCCTGAAGTTACTTGCTAGCACTGTGTTTCTGTCATAGGAGCCAGACCCTATAAAGGAGTTCCTGAAATCCTATTTCAACCAATAGGAATGAGGCTTTCCCTATCCAATTGGAGCTATGTAGATATATTCCACGGTCAACATCTACACCAACCAATAAGAGCAGCCCCATTCTGACCAATCAGGACAGAGCCCTTTGAACCAATCAAATTTTGAAGATTTGGAGTCCTTAATTGCATGAGGAGAAGCCAATCATGGACCAGGGGTGGGGACTTGTGCCTATGTAAGTCAGCCCTCCTATACCTCTGAGAGCTCATTTTGCTTTTCCACCTGGAATATGGGAAGATGTCTCCTCCACTGCCATAGGGCTAGACCAGCTCAGGGCGGAAAGCACCCGCAGGGGCCAGGGCTGCCCCAGGGCTCCTAACAGCCCCGCATGGACTACATCACAATGAAGTTGTTTGCACTGAGTGAAGTTTCTTTCTTCCAAGTTCCCCAAATTGTGGATTCCTATTGCCACTTGACATTTCCACCCTTTAGCCTTCCCTCTGGAGGGACTAACTTTCTGGCTCTTTGAGCATGAGCAGGCTTCTAGTAACTGCTTGAGCCTCCTCCCCCCCCCCCCCCCCCCCCCCCCTTTCCAAAATCTCTTGATTAGAAAGGCCAGTTGTCAAAAGACCTATTTTGAGTCAATCAGGAGAAATTGAACCGGGTGTTGTGAATTTTGTAGGTGTGATACTGTGAGTGTGGGAGAGAAAAAAAACCTACACAGATCTATCATTTAGATAAACATGCCCAGGTATTTAAAGGAGGGCTATGTCGACTTAGGGGAATGCATTAAAATGACGGGTGGGTGTGGGCAGGTGTGCGCGGGGGAGGAGCACAGATGGGTAAACGAAGATGCACGTCATTGAAGGTGGCCGCCGGCTGTGGACCATTTCCTTATTTCCAGGCGTTTGTAGGTCTGAACATTTCCATGATTAAAGTTACCTACAGCAGCACGACACTAATCCTGGAGACTGGATAGCTGCAGGCCAGGCATCCACGCCTTAGGAGCGGCCATTCTTCCCACACCCTTTAAGGAAGAAACCCTCCTGGCCCCTTTCCTCCCTGGAGCTTTCTTAGCTGGAGACCGGTTCCATCTTGGTAAAGCGGCCTCAAAAGCGAAGCTTCTTCCCCCAAAAAAGGCCTGGGACAGTTCTGCGCGCAGGAGACGGTCTTTCCCGGGGTGACTCCGCCTGGGGCAGGTACTGACCCCAAACCTCCCGCTGCGACCCCGCGCTCCAGCCCCGAGGGCGCGGCCTGGCGGCCCAGCCTTCCGGCGCGCGATCCGCTTCCTCCGGTGCCGCAGGCCGCGGGGCGGGAGGGAGGGAGGGAGGCGGTGGGGAGCCCGCCTCTGCCGCTTCCTCCGGGGCCGCATGCGGCCGCTCGTCCTCCGCCTGCGGCCGGCCTCTGCTCGCCGCGGCCCGGAGTGGGATCGGTAAGCGGCCGGGGCCGGGGCCGGGGCCGGGCCGGGTGCGCGGAGTGCGGGGCCCGCTGCGGAGCCCGGGCGTTCCGAGGGAGGGCCCGGGCGGGGAAGAGCCGGAGCCGGAGCCGGAGCGGAGCCGGGATGTGCAGAGGGCGGAGGAGAGGCAGAGTAGGGAGCGGTCCGAGGGGATCCCGGGCTGGGTGGGGCACACCGGGGAGCCCGGGGCTTGGGCAGCGGGGATCCGATGGGAGTCAGGGGCTTAGGGCGCAGGGATCCGATGAGAGGCCCGGGTTCGCGGCGCCCTGGCTAAGAACCCGCGGCGGGAGGTACGCGGTGGAGGAGGAAAAGGGGGAGAGGGAAGGCGGTGGGAAAGGAACAAGACGGGTTCTGGGCTGGGGAAAGGGGGCGCTGTCAAGGGCACTTGGTAAGCGGGAGGGATACTGCGGGTGCCGGGCGGGATGGTGCTGGCGGGTGTGGGGTGGGGAACGCGCTGGAGAGGGGACCCAGAGCTTGGGGGTGAGGGGCAAGTCCTGTTTTTTAAGGTATCGCTGAGGCTCTGTCCCCTATAGGGGGCACCCCAAACTCCTGGTGTCTGGGCTAACTGTCCTGCTCCCCACCCAGATTCTCCAGCTCCTCCCTCTCCCCAGCTGGTCAGAAACTGCTCAGGTGGATCCTGACCAGCCAGGTGTGTCCTGTGATGCAAATGAGGTACTTTGCATTTGTGGAGGAAAGGGGCCACATGCTAACCTAGTGGTCGGCAAACTCATTAGTCAACAGAGCCAAATATCAACAGTACAACAATTGAAATTTCTTTTGAGAGGGAGCCGAAAACCAACTTCCGTGCATGGGCCACTGTATGTGTGCACCTGCACGTGGTTTTTTGTGGGAGAGCCACACTTAAGGGGCCAAAGAGCCTTATGTGGCTCTATAGCTGCAGTTTGCCGACCACTGTACTAACCTGACAAACTCAGGGGAGGCCTGCATGGCGGCCTTGCAAACTCAGAGCCTTAAAGTAACCACAAAGGATGGTCTGAAATTAAACTTAAAAAAAATATATATATATTTTTTATATATATATATGTGTATATATCAATATATATATATATACACATATATATACACACATATACACATATATATACATATATATATATACACACACACACACACATATATATATATATATTTTTTTTTTTTATTGACTTTTTACAGAGAAGAAGAGAGAGTCAGAAACATCCATGAGAGAGAAACATCGATCTGCTGCCTCTTGCACACCCCCTACTGGGGATGCGCCCTCAACCAAGGCACATGCCCTTGACCAGAATCGAACCTGGGACCTTTCAGTCTGCAGGCCAACTCTCTATCCACTTAGCCAAACCGGTTTCGGCTGAAATTAAACTTTAAAAGCAGTTATGGCCGAAACCAGTTTCTAGTTCTCTATCCCTCTCTCTTCCTCTCTGTAGAAAATCAATAAAATATATTATTTTTTAAAAAAGCAGTTATGGTGGGTTACATCCTAGGCTGGTATCTTCACTGACAAGGTCAACCTTTTCCTTAATTGTCTTTTTGCATCTATAATAACATACTCTTTGAAATGTCTGGTAACTTGTAACTTCCCTTTTTCTGGACCTCTTGGGTTGGGCACCAGGACAGAGACCACAAATTCCTTCATTATCATGTTAATTGTTCTGGTACCACCTAAGTATGTGTTCATCATTTTACTTCTTATGCAATCCCAGGGGTTCCCTGCTTTGCTTTCTCCTGCCTCTATAGTCTGTCACCAAAGGATTTCATGTAACCCACCTATGTCTCTTCCTTTGACTGAGATGTATAAATACAGATGTAACCTGCCAACCTCTGGAGCATTATCTCAGTCCGTTGAGGTTCTGCTTCCCGGCATATGTCAACAGCTAGGCTCAAATAAACTCACAAAAATTCTTTACAGGTTTCAGTGGTTTTTACCATAACACACTCTTCACAACTCTTGTGAAGGAGGTGCAGTTATCCCCATTTACCAGATGAGGCAGTGGAGCCACAGAAATGGAACTGTTGTAAGCCATGCATCCAGGAAGGGGAGAAGCTGAGAGTCCAGTCCCTGTGGCAGGCTCCAAAGCTCTCCCCCTGGCCCAGGTCACCTGTGACGCCCAGGGGGCTGAGGCCTCACAGCATCAGGACCCACCCCCAGCCCCCAGAGTGGTCAGGAATGGCTCTGCCCCCCACCTTTGTATGAGGTGCTAAGGACCAGGTTCCAGAACACTGGGGTGCCCAGAGGCTGGGGATCCAGGGCTGGCTTCTTTTCTCCTCCCCCTCCCCCATCTTCTCATGTGTCAGTGCCCTCCTCAGTCTGTTGTCTCTCATTGGGGGACGTCTTCCCCCAGCCTCACTTTTCTTTGCGGCTAAAGGAGGGTTTTCCTGCACCCACATCCCACTCCTGACAGGAGCGTCTCTCACCAGCAGGCTGGTCCTTCGGGATCTGGTTTGTCCAACTGTACTCATTTCTTATCAACCTCAGTGACATTTGAACACATTCTCTTTACAAAACACTCCCACATTTCCAGTGAACTGGGGCCTCTGTCCCAGCAGCTCCCCTCCCCCCTGAGGCCACCCCTGGCCAGACCTTTCCCTGCCCTCCCCCACACGTGCAGTGAAGGTGGACCACAGGCCGGGAAGTGTGGGATGTTTCCAGGCGCCATCCTTCGGCCTGCTTTCCCCGGGTGACAGCGGTTCCATGAGGAAGAGGCTTCTGTGCTGTGCCCGCAGTGCTGCACTTCCTGCAGAGCCACACTCATTCCCGCTCGGGGACACCAAGCAGCTCAGCATGGGCGGTGCTGTCAGGTGCCCGGTCCAGCTGCCGTCACTGCTCTTGGGTGTGTCTCCTCCTGCGCCCATGTTCGTCACCATGGTTGTGCCTTGTGGGCCCTGGATAGTCACTACCAAGTTGCCTTTCACAGAGGTGGACCCACTGCCTCCCTCCCCCAGGCAGTGTGGGGCGCTTCTCTCTCCCTGAGCCTTTGGGCCCTCTGATGATGAGAGGGGTTCCGCCTGCTGGGTTTAAGTCATTCCCCCAGACTCTAGTCTTGTCGGGCTGACTGGACGCTTCTCTTTCTTCTACTGAGCACCTGTCTCTTGCCTCTTTCTCCATCAGCATTTCCATTCCTTGGGGTTAAGGAGGAATTGTTGATTTTTTAAAAAATAGGTATTTTTTTTAATTGATTTCAGAGAGGAAGGGAGAGATAGAAACATCAATGATGATAGAGAATCATTGATCAACTGCCTCCTGCACACCCTGCCTCCCCCCAACTGGGGATGGAGCCTGCAACCCGGGCATGTGCCCTGACTGGGAATCGAACTGTGATCTCCTGGTTCATAGGTTGATGCTCAACCATTGAGCCACACCAGCCGGGCTTGTTGATTTTTTTATTTCTGTTAGCACACTGTTGACTCTGGAAATCAGATTCTCCCTTCTTAGGGTTTCTTATTATTGCTGTTTGTTGTAGTTGTTATTTGTTTAGTAACTTTTCTGAGCTCATTCTTTAGTCTGTATTCCTTGAAGTCTCCATTTAGAGGTGAGGTAATGTTTGGTTAGAGATTTCCTTGATCACTGTGCCCGGAACCTGTAAGTCTCTGAGTCTTTGCCAAGGGGCTCTGTTTGCTGTTGGGGCACACCCTTAACATTCAGTCAGGTCATTACAACTCTGCCTTCCCCTCCCCTTTCTGCCTGTGCAGCGTCTCCCAATTAGCCAGGGGTGAGCAGGCTCCAGGCCTTTGCAGGTATTTCATATGCTCAGCTCAATATGAGCAGCCTTTTAGATTCCCCCAAATGTGTAGGAACTTTTAGAGTCTGTATAGGCATCTTATTCCTTAGCTTTTCCTTTTAGGTTTCTGTTAGTGTATTGTTTATCCCAACTATTATCTACTACCTCTGGCAGCCACAATTGTTTTCAACAAATGTCCTCCAGGGCAGTGGTTGGCAAACTCAGTCAACAGAGCCAAATATCAATAGTACAACGATTGAAATTCCTTTTGAGAGCCAAATTTTTTAAACTTAAACTTCTTCTAATGCCACTTCTTCAAAATAGACTCACCCAGGCCGTGGTATTTTGTGGAAGAGCCGCACTCAAGGGGCCAAAGAGCCGCGTGTGGCGGCCCACCACGGCTCTAGGGAAAGCCTTTTTATGCGAAGTGACCTAGGAGTCCCGTGAAATCAGGCTGTCTACAAGTGGCATCTTCCAGTGAACCACCTGGTAGGTCAAATAACGAAAATCCTTTGGGAATGAGGCTTTGAAATAGCTGAAGCCCATTCTATTCCCTGCCTCTCTTTTTAAAGTTTTTTTTAAGGCTGCCGCTGAGGGGGGAGCCGGGGATGGGAATAAGGCAAGTTGAAACATTATGGACATTACAATGTTGCTATTCTTGCTGAGATTCAGCATTTTCTCTTGAATGAATCCTGTGTTGTCCTAGCTGGCTTGGCTCAGTGGATGGTGCACAGGCCTGCGGACTGAAGGATCCCAGAGTTTCAAAAAAGTTACTTCTGACAGTTTTCCTGTTGCTTTTATGAAAGAGAGAACTTTGAGAAGTCCTTATACCACCGGTTTTGCTGGTTACAATTCATGTATTTTAATGCTGTCTTTTGTATGTATGTGTTTTGTTCTCAAGCGTGTGCATATTAAATAAAAATGTGTGTGAATTGGGGTTGCAGGAGGCCGCCTGGAGCAGGCACCAAGTGAAGGGCTGTGGATTGACTGGGACGATGGCAGCCACTGAGAGAAGGGCCTGATGTCTTAGAGCACATGTGTCAAACACAAGGCCCGCGGGCCAAATCCGTCCCGCCAGGCCTTGCAATGTGGTCCGCACCGCGCTGTCATCACTGCACTCCGCTGCGTTTCCATCACAATGACAGTTTATGACTGTTCAGTAAACCATTCGGCCCGTGATTTAGGCTGGATTTTAGATTTTGGCCCCTTCTCTGATTGAGTTCGACACCCCTATCTTAGAGGCTATCAGCTCTGTTGGGGGTCAGGAACTCTGCCCTACCATCCCTGCTGCTCTGTGTCTCCCAGTGTTACAGAGTTCCCGAACAATCAAACAATGCAGGAGGAGAGTTTGGAGAGACTTTATTCATTGCGCGCCATGGGCTTAGAGAAAATGAATTCAAATTCTAAGCAAGGCTACAAGCAGAACTTCCCTTTTTATTAAAGAGCCAGCCCTATGTGCATTAAGTGGCTATCTCGATGCTGGCCTTGAAAACAATACAGTTCTATCCAGTTAAAAAGTGCACCTGGCATGGCATTGAGATTATGGCATATCTAGTCTCTGGCCTATAAGGTCATACAGCTAAATTTATCTTCATCGTTATTCCAATAGGTTAAAGCAGACTAGAAAGCAACATTTTAGAATAAGACGCCATCTAAGAGCAGAAAATTCCAAACAACAGTTTGTTACAAAATAGAGGCTTTCCTTCTCACCAGGTGCGGGCTGCCAGGGGCTCAGCTGTGGTCACATGGACGGGACGGAGACCCGGCAGCGGAGGCCGGAGGAGCTGGGGCTGCCCCCCGCCCTCAGCACAGGGAGAGTCCACGCAGCCTCCGAAGATGGCCCTCTGGTCGTCCCTGAGAGCCAGAGGGTGACCTCTAAACTGCTGGGGACTGAACTCAGCAAGGAGACGGCCTTGTCCATTGGCTTTGAGGTGACCGTGCCCTTCATGTTTGCAGGCCTGGGACTGTCTGGGGCTGGCATACTTCTGAACTATTTCCAGGTAAGTGGGAACTAAGTGGGGATGATGGTGTTGGGGGCACTGCCTAATGTCACCCTAAAGGGTAGGCAGCTACATGTTTGGCCCAGCTTGAGGAGCATAGGGTAGGGCCTCCTCCTCTCAAATACAACTTTCCTATAAATTGGTAAAGGTTCTTTTCGTTATTGGTGACAGAGACTAAACGTAACCCAGGTTAAGCAGGCTGTGGACCAGGAAGGAGAGGTGAACTATATGGGTTCCCCTTGGTGGCCAGTAACTTCAGTTTAGACACCTGTGGGACTGGGGGTGCAAGGAGTGTGTACCCCCAGGGAGCATCAATCCACATTAATCAATGCCAGACTTATTGATGGCCTCAGCAGGATTGCCACCCTGTAACTTAACTATGTGGATAAAACAGGGGTTCCATGGAAAGTAATTTCATAGGATGATCTGATCATAAACTTCTAACTGGGCAGGTCAAGGTGAGTAGTGTTGCCCCAGGCCTATAACTTTTAGTAAAAGGTTTATCTTTGCCTTTAGTAAGCCCTGCCCATTGTTTCTGTGCATCTAGATTCTAGATCAACACACCTTTGAAATAACGGAAGTAACTACCCCTTGGAGAAGGTATTAACCCTCATGAGAGTACATCATTTTAATGATTCTACAATCCAATCCCTGCTCTGCTCTCTCCAGTCTTCTTTATGTCCCTCCTTAATTTCAAATGCATGAAAGAATCTACAAAACTGTTACTTTTGGGAGCATTTGAGATCTTGCTCCCCAGCACATGTCCTCGTTTTGGCCAAAATGAGGGTTTGCATGTTTCTTGTCAACACTGCTCACTCAGTGGGTCTCAAGGTGGGGGGGTGTGCCCACGTAGCCAAGGAGCTTGGGGGAGGGGTGACCCCTCTGGCACTGTGGCATCTGGCAAGGGACTGAGGATAGGGGAAGCTACTCTCTCCTGCAGGTAGGATGTGCCAGAGGGCTCAGGTGTGGCTCTTTCCTGTAATGAGGAGGCCTGGGTAGCTGTGCCTGCCAGGGCTCAATGAGCATCTGGGTATTGAGGGGCCAGGGCCAGGGCCTGTGAGAGCCTCTCTTTCCGGGAGTGCGCGGTGCATCCAGCAGTCAGTGCTCTGTTGACGTGTAGTGCAGGCAGGAGGGCAGTTTCTTGGATCAGAACCCCGTGAGTGACTTATTTATTGTAGGTGGTCCAGAGACTCCAGGAAACATAGGTGGAGCCTCTGTCTACCGTGAAAGAGTCCCCGAGGGCACTGATGGGAGTGCCTGCTGGTGTTAATTCGGACAGATTCTAGCGCCTCTTGCTGGAGGTGCTCCTTCACTGCAGGCTGCTTTGAAGTGACAGCATCGGTGGGCATCGGTGAAGTGTGTAGATGCGGACTGCGTTGCCTCCAGAATCCAAAAAGGACTGAAAGATGTCGGGCATTGTGGATGCCGAGAGGTCAATAGCTGTTTTATGACAGTGTGGAGGATCGGATTGCCCTCAATGTACCAAATAATTTTAAAAAATATATTCTATTTTTTTTTTTTTTTTCAGAGAGGAAGGGAGAGGGATAGAAAATTAGAGACATGGATGATGAGAGAGAAACATCGATCAGCTGCCTCCTGCACACCCCCCACTGAGGATGTGCCTGCAACCAAGGTACATGCCCTTGACTGGAATTGAACCTGGGACCTTCCAGTCCGCAGGCTGATGCTCTATCTACTGAGCCAAACCGGTTTCAGCTGTACCAAATAATTTTTAGGAATTTGACCAATGTGGCAAATTGCCCCACATGTGGGACCATAGCCCACCCTTTTCTTGTGAGCTCCTGTGTGAGTATTTGGATGATTTTAATGGGTGTGTTCACGTGAGTCTTCTTGGAGATGGGTGGCCACAGGGTATTGTCAGACCTATGCTAAAGAGAAAGGTGCACGCAGTTAAGATCTTGCCTGCAAAGTCTGTGTGATGGCAGAGCTGGTGAGGTGGCCCACGAGAAACCTGGAAAAGATGCTTCGTATCCTGTCAGAGCTGAAGATCAATGGTGGCTGAGAGGCTGTTGAAATAGGCTCTGAACAGAACATGTTAGCCAGGTCTATAGTAGCAAAATGTTTACTGGTTGCTGACTGGATGGAGTCAGTAATTTCAATAGCATTGGATTGTGGGTCTCACTGGATGGAACCACGGCATTGTGGTTGTGGTCATCCACGCCAAAGCACCTTATATTCTTTCCAAGTTTAAGAACAGGCCAAACTGGACTTTTAAGAGGAGAAGCACTTTTATTTATTTATTTATTTATTTATTTATTTATTTAAAATATATTTTATTGATTTTTTACAGAGAGGAAGGAAGAGAGATAGAGAGCTAGAAACATCGATGAGAGAGAAACATCGACCAGCTGCCTCTTGCGCACCCTCAACTGGGGATGTGCCCACAACCAACATACATGCCCTTGACCGGAATCGAACCTGGGACCTTTCAGTCCGCAGACTGATGCTCTACCGCTGAGCCAAACCGGTTTCGGCAAGGAGAAGCACTTTTAAAAGGTGGTAATCAGACCCTCACTCAGTAGGTCTTATATGAAAAGTATCAGTCCTTGAAGGCCTTGTTTTAGCTTACATTGGGCTGTATTAACTACTTTTTTTTAATTTTAAATACATTTTATTGATTTTTTACAGAGAGTAATTGAGAGGGATAGAGAGTTGATCAGGCACGCACTCAGAGCCTGGGGGAGAAGGACACTGCCTACCACTCAGGGCCACACAGGCTGTGCTTGGGAGCAGAGCAAATCGCCAGGGGCTGTGGGAGGCAGGCAGTGTAGGAACAATAGGGTGAAGTGCCCACTGGTTCTGGGGGAGGGTGAGATTAGCTTGTTTGAATAATCTCATGGGCTGGCAGGAACTAAAACCCACTTCCGGCATAATCGGGAACTGTGCCTGGTCCCCCTGATAAGAAGCATTGCTTAGCTAGGGGACCTTATCTGCTGGAGCAGAGAGGGGAGGGCAAGTTGCAATGAGGCCATGGTTTCGCCAAATGTCAAGGCAGCAAATCATAATTTTAGGCTTGACACCACTCAGCCGTATGAAAGGCTGTCTGGGTTTCTTTTTCTCTTTGTTTCTATGATTCTGTTTATTTGTGCCGTGGTGCACAAAATTCATGCGTGGGTATGATTCCTAGGCCTGGCCTGTGATCTGGGCCATCTTTCCCAGCTGCCCACAGCCAGCCTGCCCCCCACCGCCCCCCACCGCCCCCCACTCCTCGTTCCCCATTCATGGGTGATTGGAGCCTGATGCTGGGGAGGGGGCGGGGGAGGCGGGTAGGGACTAAGAGGTAGGCTGTTCCTGCCCGCTCGCCGGCCCCACCCCCGCTGTAGGTCGCCCTCTGTGTGTGGGGCAACTGGCAGGGCAGGGGCATTGGCTTGGCACCACTGGCATCCCCCGCCACCCAACCCCAGTTGCCTGTTCACCATCAGGCGATGGGAGCCTGCCAGCCTGAGAAAGGGACCGAGAGGTGGTCAGTGCGCTTCGTGGTGACTGATCGAGCCGTCTTTCTGGTCATTCTGCCATTAGGGTCAATTTGCATATTACCTTTTTATTATATAAGGTCATTCATTCACTCATTCGTGCAACATGAGTATGTGTGCCATGGGCCAGCATTATGCTGGACAACACCAAGGTGGACACGACAGCCAGGCCCTGCTCTCACAGCTGTCAAAACCAAGTGGGGAGCCCTAGCCAGTTTTGCACAGTGGTTAGAGCATCAGCTTGTGGGCCAAAGGGCTCCAGGTTCGATTCAGGACAAGGGCACGTACCTTGCTTGCAGATTCCTCCCCAGCCCAGGCCCTGGTCAGGGCATGTGCAGAAGGCAACAATCGATGACAGACAGTAGATGCATAAGTCAATGTCAGATGGCAGTAAGGGCTACGATGAAAACAGACCTGGGTGGTAGGCTTCAGGGGAGTCCGAGAAGGCCTTTCTGAGGAGGAGATGCTGGAGTGAGGCCTGAGTGACCTGAAGGAGCTACTTAGAGAAACTTCATGAGTGTAAGCTGGACAGGGCTGGGAGCGAGCGACTCAGCCCATTTTTACTTGTGGGTAGGTCTGCCTAGCCAAAGAAGCAGAAAATAAAGAACTTTTCCTGTTATTGAAAAAGTAATTGGCTTGGTTTCTGAAGACCTGACAGGGTGGGAAAGAATTCAGGCCTTTAAGAATGACCGTTTGGCTCAGAATCAGCCAAGGCTCAAGGTGACCCAGGAAAGGAACAGGAGGCCGTTTGGAAGGTATGCTCCTGGGAATATGGCCAGTTCTCACTGAAGAATAAGAAGTGAAAGCTAGGAACGGCAATATGCAATATGCATTCCAGAGTCCTCTGCCACCCTCGGCACCTCCTAACTATGCTGCAGTGGCACACACCCTAAAAATCAAGGGGTGTTGGCATATAAATCAAGGTGTGGTTCTGATGCCATAGGCCTGGGGATCTGATTCATTGGTCCGCCCTCAGGTGGGGCTGCACGTTTCAGGAGCTCCCAGGTAGTTGTGATGGCATTGTGGACTGAAAACCGCTGATGCAGTCCCGTCTCATGCTGGGGGCTGTGCGTGGTTAGAGGCCACAGGGCAGGGACTTGTTATAGGTCACCCAGAAATCCACCTGATGCTTGACCCAGATTCCACCGCTACCTGGTACAGCCCTGGGATCCAGTTTAAGCTCCTTGGAGATTTTCCACTGTGCTACTGAACTATTTTTAAAATCACATTCTAGATTTATTTATTTATTTATTTTTGGATTATGACCCAATAAACTATGTTGACACATTTTGTTCTCAAGTTTCAAGGAAAGTAATTTATCTCACATAATGAAATCTTTTATTTATTTTTGGTGACAGTTGATGGTTATAAAAGCAAAAAAAAATCACAATAGAATATGTAGCAAATTATAAAATAAAGGTCATTTATAATTATGCCACTCAAACATAACCACATTGAACACCTGGATATATATCTTTCTGAACTTTTTTTTTTTAATATATATTTTATTGATTTTTTTACAAAGAGGAAGGGAGAGAGATAGAGAGCTAGAAACATCGATGAGAGAGAAACATCGACCAGCTGTCTCCTACTGGATGTGCCCGCAACCAATGTACATGTCCTTGACTGGAATCGAACCTGGGACCTTTCAGTCCGCAGACCGATGCTCTGTCCACTGAGCCAGACTGGTTTTGGCCTTTCTGAATTTTTTACTGTTTGTATGTCTGTGTGAGTGTGACTTTTTTTTTTTAAAACTGAGACACATTTTTGTAATGATTAATAACTTGCTTAATCAGGAATCTATATGAAATTGTATACGTGATTAACTATTTCCATATCTTCTGTACTGATGAGAATGGTTTATGGTCTTGCTGTGTGTGTTGACATATTGTATTATGATGTCTGAACACATTCAGAACTATAAAGAAATCTCAGGAGTTGCCAAGGTCAGAAGAAAGTGATTGCGTGCTGGGGCCTCTCCAGCAGTGTGCCCTGGGAGTGGTGTGATCGGTGTCTCGGGCCAGCTGAGCGGGGTTTTGTTTTAAACCGGTTAGCTCCCTTAAACCAGATAACTTCTGCACCTGTTTTCTCAGAAACACACCATTCATCTCAGCCTCCTCCTGGTACAGGCGAAAAGGTCAGAGAGTGTTCAGCAAGGGAGGGCAGTGGGGGCAGGCTACAGTGGGAGTCAAGAGCTAAGAGTCTCAGTCCTGCCTCTGATACAACTAGGGTGAAGCTTTCAGGGCCTATGGAAGGCAGTACTTGCTGGTAAGCATCTGCAGATATTTTGAGAGTCTGGTGATTGATTTAACATGAAATGATTCCTTGTTAAAGGGTATTGAGAAGCATGGGAAACTGAAGATCTGTCATTCTTTCATTCATTTGTTCATTCATTTGCTGGTCATTTTAGCGCATGTGTGTAGTTGATGCTGCTCTCTGCGCTCAGCATTTCTTGACTTTCCTTCAGATAACTTTCCCCAAGTTATAATTGCATTTTCCTTTTTACGATGATCTACTACACCGGAAAGCTCAGTACTGTACATATCTGTTCCACTGACAGATGCACCACATCTGTTAGACCGTTAGATCAGAATCTGGAAAATAATAGGCCCTGAGTATTAATCTGTGGAGTAAATTAATCGTTTTCTGTGTGGTGAAGATTGCAGTAGTGAGTCAGTCAGACTTCCTTCTCAAGAGGAGCACAGTTCAGAAAGGGAGAGTAGATTCTTGTGCAATTCATACTTGCATTAATTGGACTTACCTTCAGACAGCTTAAAAAAAAAAAAAAAGTACTTTGTGAATTCTGGGGAAGGTATGTTAGGCTGTGGCCAGGAAGCTAGCGAGGCCTCAAAGATTAGAAGGTGCCTCACCTGGCCATGAGTCCAGGCAGGAGTTTGTCCTTGGCCACGTGCAGAGCTGCAGAAGGAGCCATGTGAGCGCAGGCATGGTCCATGGCAGGGTATGCAGGAATTGTCTCCTGTGGTGTGCAGCTATGCAACAAACCATACCAAACTTTGTGGCTGTTTGAAGCTAGTCATTCAGTTTGATCGTGAATCTGCAGGGCTTTGGGTAGGGCTCAGTGAGACTGGCTGGCTGTTCAATGCAGCATCTGTAGGGGTGGCTTGCTAGGCACTCCGAAATAGTTCACGTGACATGACAGTTGCAGCTGGCTGTTGACTGGAACCTCAGCTGGAGCTCTTGGCTGGAACCCCTGTGTATGGCCTCTCTGTGAGACTGCTTGGGTTTCTGTATAGCTGGTAGCTGGGTTTCAAGCAGGAACATCTCAAGAGATGGGAAGGGGAAGCTGTCAGTTTCTCAAGGTCTGGGCCCAGAACCAGACTGGCACAGTGTCTCTTCCGCTGAGTTCTACTGGACCAGCAATCACAGATTGAAGGGGAGGAGACAGAACTCCCAACTCTCCATGGAAAGAATGCCAATGAAATTTAGAGCTTCTTATGTTTGGCTCCTGGGAGGGGTTTAAAAATATCTGTTGAATGAATGAGTGAACGAATGGTGTGAGGAAAGAAGCAGTGAGAGGAATATCTGGGCTTGAATGAAACAGTTATTGGAGATGTTTGGTTGGAGTTGGCAAGGAGAGGTCGTAGGATATAGACTTGTGAGGGCGGAAACCTCAGGCTAAAGGGATGGGACTTGAGCGTGGGATAGTCAGGGGAACCAGTTAAGTGCCCAAGGGGGCTGTGGTTTAGGAGCAGGAGGTGAGACCCACATCTGAGCCTGGTTTAGGTAAGGTCCTCAGTCTGTAGGTAAGTGTGCACCTGACCCTCAGCTTTGGGCTTCTGCTGGCTATGGCCTTCATCCCTGCTCCAGCCTGGCACCTGTGAATGCATGATGGACATGCCCAACAATAGCAGAATTCCTGGAAGTCGGGCGACAGTCCAGCCCTTTTTCCTGGACTGGGTTGGTCTGACCTTGGTAGCAGATGAGAATGTGGTCCCTCTGGAAGCACGTTTACAAATCTCCTGGGCCCTTAAAAGAACAGGGCTGTGATTCCTCTGAACACAGTTTCTTCGTGTGCCCATGACCCCCTGGACATCAAAGTCGAGGTGACCCCAGGTGTATCTTGGGGACCTGCAGACCCTCAGAGGGCTGTAGTCCGGGCCTGAGGTGTGGTTCCTCATGCTGAAATTGTCTAGGCCAGTGGTTCTCAACCTTCCTAATGCCACAACCCTTTAATACAGTTCCTCATGTTGTGGTGACTCCCAACCATAAAATTATTTTCATTGCTATTCGTAACTGTAATTTTGCTACAATTAATGAATCATAATGTAAATATCTGTGTTTTCTGACAGTCTTAGGCTCTACAACCGCTAGCAGGGTCACCTAAGACCGTCGGAAAACACAGATATTTACAGCATGATTCATAACAGTATCAACATTACAGTTACGAATAGCAGTGAAAATAATTTCATGGTTGGGGGTCACAACAAATGAGGAACTGTATGAAAGGGTTGCAGTATTAGGAAGATTGAGAACCACTGGTCTAGACCCTTATCTGCCAAGAGTGGAGGCTGCCCAGAGCACACGTACCAAGGTAGGCAGGCCTCTGCATGGCCCTTGCCAAGGCCAGGCCTCACGTGTCTCCATCTCTGGGTCCGGCCAGAGCCAGCGTGGGCCAGAGGGCTGGATGCTGTCAAGGTCGTGCCGAGGGACAGTGAGCCTTCTTGTGGCAGGCTAGCCGAGGGAGGTCCCGGCTGACGTAGCAGCCACTCTGAAGAAAGCCTTATCTGCAGAGATCAGATGGGCAGCAGGAGCTGGCTTAGGCCCCGAATGAGGCTGAGTCACACAGGCCTTTTCTCTTCACTTGCGTGCTCTGACTCAGGCTGAGGGGCACTTGGGGAGCCTTCCACAAACGCAGGGCACATGGCCTTCCTCCCTGTGTGGACTTCTTAGGAAACGTATCTGACTGCGGGTGAGGAGGACAGAGGACGGAGGGCTTCCTGGACCTGGATGTCTTGCTCCTGGGACTGTGATTGACAACCTGACCATGGTGGTCACCCAGCTGAATCTGGAGTTCCGCTTCCAGGGCAAGAAGCTGCGAGGCTTCAGCTGTGAGCTCACCCGGTCCCCACACGGGGTCTTCCCTGAGACCACCTTCACCATCACGTGCCAGATTGTGGTGCCCCTTCTGCTCTCGGGTCTGGGCATGATGACTGCTGGCCTGGTGATGAACACCATCCAAGTGCGTACTGGGCATCGGAGGGGCAGTGTGGGGCCTGGGATTGGGCGGATTGGGGCTCCCTGGCATCACAGATAGGACAGGGAGGGGATGCAGGGAGCCCCCGAGTGGGGCTGAGCCCTAAGCCAGGCCTTGAGGCTCAGTGGTGCTAGTAGATGCGTCCTCCTGTGCCTGAGATTTACAGCTTCTGGGCCCTCTCTGAAGGTCAGCCCTCATGAGCCACATTCACCCAAGGAGCTCAAACCATTTTCCTTCTGGGGAATGCAGACTCCTTAGGCAGGGACTGAGGAGTTTGAATCCTGGCTCTGCCATTTGCTCAGTATCTGAGAGAACTCCTAGTGTCTCCCACTCAGTTTCCCCATCTATGGATGGGACTCATAAATGTACCCACCTTGCAGGACTGTGAGGATGGATGACCAAGCCGTCCTTGTGTTGTGACCTGAGGGTGATGGGCACTACTCCCTCCAACCCTCAGACTCTTTGTGGGGCTCTTCCTTGGGAAGACAAGGGACAGAGGTCAGGCTGGGGTCCAGGCCGGCCAGGGGCTATGGTGGTCTCCATTGGTAGAGGTTCATTTTTGTATACTTTTGGGAGGGGGGGGCAAAAGGACTCATATCTACTGGGTATATGTCCAGGAGGGGAATTGGCAATGAAAGGTTCTAAAGGGCTGAGTGCCATGGTCATCTACGTGCAACAAAACTCAACCCTGGCTGCAGGGTCAGAGATACCCAAGGGTGCGGCTCCAGGCACCAGGGGGAAGCTGGGAGGCTGTGGTCGTGATGCACAAGTGAAGAATCATCACTCCTGATGGATTTCAGCCTCCCTAGTGCCTCGGCTAGATGTCTTTAGAGTGTTGCTGGAGGGGGCAGGGGCAGGATGTAAGACCGTTACACAGATTTGGATGGTAGGGTGTCGGGGAACACTAGGGGTTAATTCAGTCCTGGCCGGCAGAGCAGAGCAGGAAGGGTGGTTGGAACCAGTGGGTGGAAAGGGGCTGGGTGAGGAGGGTTGAGTTGAGAATCCTGCATTAGAGGGGCTGTGGGATATCAAGATTCAGTCAGCAGTTGGGTCCACGAGTGTGACGCTCAGAAGGCAGATCTGAGCCGGGGACGTCTCACATCAACCGGCACAGAACCCAGTGCGTCAGCCAGGGTGCTCTGGCTGTGAGGAATAGAAAACGTAACTCAAAGTCACTAAACCATTTCTGATCCCTGTAAAGATGTCTACAGATCAGGCAGCTCCAGCGCTAGTTCACTCGCTGGATTACCAGTGTTACCTAGTATCCAGAGTCCTACCCTTCTTCTTCTTTACCTTCTACGTCTGTTGACTTTGACCCTGAATAGACCCCTCGTGGTTGTGAGATGCCCCATGTGTCTAGATATGACGTCTCAAATCTCCTGGGCCACGATGTGTGCCAGCCCACACCCAAGCAGCCACTTGCAAGAAGGGGGGACGCATGAGGGGTCACGGTCCAGCCCTCACCTCCTCCAGGCTGTTTGTGTGGATGGAGGGTGGGTGGCTCTGGACGTTAGCTCCAGCCTTGGAAAGGAGAGGATTGGACAGAAAGGGGAACTGAAGACCGAGTGTGAAGGGAGGTCAGGATTAAGTCAGAAGGTCTGCACCCGCAGGGCTCCCGAACTCTGGGTTTTCCTGTTGGCAGGAGCAGACTGCGTGGCGGGTGAATCAGGGTGGGAAAGGATTGGTCAGGAGCCGCGTGTGCCACCGGGCAGTCAGGGGTCTGGTGGCAGCCTGATCTTCCCTCGGCTTTGTTCAATCTGTCCTTGAACGGCGTTTCCCAGCTGCTGAATTGGACTCTTGGAAAAGATTGCCCCTGCGTTTTCTGAAGAAAGTGTGAAACCGAAACCAGTTTGGCTCAGTGGTGGAGCGTCGGTCTGCGGACTGAAGGGTCCCAGGTTCGATTCCGGTCAGGGGCATGTACGTTGGTTGCAGGAACATCCCTGGTGGGGGGTGTGCAGGAGGCAGCTGATCGATGTTTCTCTCTCATCGATGTTTCTAGCTCTCTATCTTTCTCCCTTCCTCTCTGTGAAAAATCAATAAAATATATTTAAAGAAAAAAAAAAAAGAAAGTGTGTTAGTTTGGTCAAATCAGCCCACAAGGCTGTCCAGTATCCTGAGGACTAGGCAGAGTTGAAAGCCTGCGCCCCTTTTAAGTCAAGGGTTATCAGACTTTGGTGAAATGTCTAACCGTTTAGCTTTCTTATATAGAAAAAGGAAATAATTTTTTGGGGGGAGGGGAATAAAATTAATTACATTTAAAAAAGTTAAAAGGTTGGGAGGAGGAAAAGCCTTCAGCGGAGGTCAAGGTGGAGAGATTAGAGAGGTCAGCATAGGACAGGGATGTGGTCCTGGACACCAGTGTGGAGAGCTCAGAGGTGAGCCTGTCACACAGGAGGAGTCTAGTACATATTTGGGTGTTTGTGTGTGTGTGTGTGTGTGTGTGTGTGTGTGTGTGTGTGTGTGAAGCCCTGGCCCAGTCCCTTCACCTCCAGGTTGCATTATAGATGATTCTCTAGGCCCCAGAAGTGAGCAGATCCGCACAGCTTCATACTGCTCTTGTCTCAGGCAATGGGGGTCCCAAGGCCTCCTGTCTCCTAGTTGACAAAGTAGGGTGGTTTTTTTTTTGTTTTTGTTTTTTCCAGTTCTTACATTCTAAAACCAGGAGGAGCTTTTAGTATAGGGATCACAGATAACTGTGGGGGCCAGGGAGCCCAAACAGTAGAACCCATTACAAATTGCTAGAGGAATAATCTAGTTGCATGTTAAATAGGTTGGAATAGTTTCCACTTCACAAAAAATTGTTTTCTAGAAACATGTATCTCTTTCATTTTAAAATTTTTAAAATTTTTAATTTTTTTTAGTATCTATTTCCTCTATTCCCTCTTCCACCTTCATGCCTCCCCCGCACCACACTCACCACACTGTTGTCCATATCCATGAGTTCCCCCCCCCCCCCCCCCATCATTCTTTTTGTTTTTGTTTCCTTATGTTTGGTAGTAGAGACCTATTTGGAGGCATCTTCTATCTCTTTAGGGTCACGACCCACAGGTTGAGAACCGCTAGCAGGGTCCCCTAAGACCATCAGAAAACACAGATATTTACATTACGATTCATAACAGTAGCAAATTACAGTTATGAAGTGGCAACGAAAATAATTTTATGGTTGGGGGTCACCACAACATGAGGAACTGTATTAAAGGGTTACAGCATTAGAAAGGTTGAGAACCACTACTTTAGACAAATCCAGAGCCCGCCACATGATACTCCAGAGCAACTTGCGCTCGGCCTCGGTGCCTGGAGCAGCCAGCAGGCCTGGTCTGCCTGGGAGTCCCTGTCCCTGATAAAACATTTCCACTCTCAGCCCGCTCTCCCAGTTCATGTGGACCTCCCAGCGTTGAAATTGGTGACTCATTCCTATTTCTGCAAACACCTGACAAAGCGTGTCCACAGGCTCAAACCAGCTTCCCCCCAATTTTCCCAGGTTCTGAGGACCAGAGAGAGAAAGGGACTCTTTTGAGGTCTCTACTGAATAGTACTGAGAAAATTTCACAGCTTCATCATTATTTTGTATTTAGTTTAAAGCCACTTAAGTAACTATTTAGGCCCTAGCTAATGTGGCTCTGTTGGTTGAGTGTTATCCCATGCACCCAGAGGTCACAGGTTCAATTCCAGTGTTAGAAATAGGCGAGCCCCCTAAGTCAGGGGTCCTGGTAGAACACAAAACATACCGTATTTTTCGGACCATAAGACGCACCGGACCATAAGACGCACCAGTTTTTAGAGAAGGGAAATGAAGAAAAAAAGATTCTGAAACAAATAGTGTCCTAAAATATTTTATGTGCATTAAAACCCAACATCACAGTCATAAACACATGTAATCAACCCTGTAAAGTAAACAGCAGCATTTAGAACCATTTTAGAGCCGGGCAAGCACACACAGACCACACAGAGCCGGGCAAGTAAAAAAACTTCTTTTTAAAGTATATGTGTAGGCTATATTTGGACCATAAGACGCAGGGACTTTTTCCCCCCACTTCTGGGGGAAAAAATACTTGGAAGCCAGGCAGCAAGGCAAACAGCTTTACTTGTACAAAGAAGGGCGTGCACACTGAGCAGGTGGTCTGCTCAGGGATTTATATTTTCTGATGCACATGACCTGTCCCTTGCTCTTGATTGGAACTAAGACGTACAGTCTTTCATGATTGGCTAATTCAAAGTCCTTTGCTGTTTCAAGATGGCGACCTCCAGGGAAGCTGCAAGTCATGCGGCCAACATGGCGACTGCCAAGTCACACAGTTCAAAACTGTTCTTTGACAAAAAAGATGACTTGTTTATTCTTTTACTCAGGTAGTGGGTTCGATTCCCAGTTGGGGGCGTGCAGGAGGCAGCTGATTGATGTTTCTCTCTCATTGATATTTCTTCTCTCTCTTTCTCTCTCTAAAATCAATAAAAAACATTTTTTTTAAAGGAAACGATTTAATCTTACTCATTTGTTTTACAGGGAGTGAGGAGTAACTTGTGAAAAGCTCTCAAGAAATGTCCGAGATATGCCATTATGTGTGTATGGATTGAGCTTCTTGTTCTGTCCCACCAGCACTGGCCCGTGTTTGTGGAGGTTAAAGACCTGTTGACATTGGTGCCACCCTTGGTGGGCCTGAAGGGGAACCTGGAGATGACAATGGCATCACGACTCTCCACAGCTGTAAGTGGACATTGGGGTCACCTACACCTCGGGGAGGGACGTTCTGCACCACCAGATCTCCCCAACGTAGCTTGTAGGTGGGTGGGTTGGACTCTCCAAAATGAAGTGCTGTGTTGAGGTTTGTTCTGTCTACTTGGTCACTCTTCCCAGCCCGTCATCCTGTTTAGCCAAGCTGGACTGCTGTATGCCCGGGCCCAGCCCCTGTGTGCCCTGAGTTTCTTCTTTAACCCAGTTTCAGGCAGGGCTCTGTGTCCCTGTGCCCAAGTCTTTGGGCTGCCTCTGCCTGGCCACCTGGACCCTGAGCCCAGCTCCATGCTTTCACACTGAAACCATGATGAGCACCACAGGGAGGATGTCTTAGAGGAGCCAGGGTATTACGTGCTGGTAATGATCTCCAGGAGGAGTTTTGTTCTGCAGAAGGGCCTTTGACTGCCCTGCAACCAGAGTTGTTACCTGTGGGCTCTAACAAGGCCCCTAGCTGTGCCCCACTTCTCAACTCTCCCAACTGTCCTGGGAATGGAAATTCTTTTCCTCTCTCTGATGCCCATTGGACATCCAATCCAGTTTGTGAAAAAGGCCTGTGGAAAGAGGAAGTGCCCTGTGTTCCAGAAAATGAGAGAAGAGCGATGGCTTTAGGTGGAGTGCAAAGGGAGGGGGAGCGGCTGCCTGGAGCAGGACTTGGGAAAGACAGGTGAGGGGTGTGGGCTGAACAACAGCCCTCAAAGATGTATGGACAGGGTTTTTGCAGTTGTGATTACAGTAAGGGCCTTGGATGGGAGAGCATCCTGGATTAGCCCAGTGTCATCACTTATGTAGGGGAGGCAGAGGGAAGATTTAGAAAGAAGAGAATGCCTCTGAGAGAAGCAGAGTCCAAGGAAAAGATATTCTGCTATTATACTTTGAAAATGGAGGAAGAGCTATGAGCCAAAATACGTTGCTCTACCTTTTGGAAAAAGCAAAGGAACAGACTCCCCTAGAGCAAGGCTCTCCTGACACCGTGATTTTAACCCCTCACTCATTGCAGACCCCTGGCCACCTGACCCGTAAGAGAATACATTCTGGGTCTTATGCCCATGGCAGAGCTATACCAAACTCTTACAAATTTAGTGGCTTAAAACAACAGAAGCTGACTCTCTTACAATTGTATTTTAGATCTCCTTTTACTCTGTGTTTTCGAGAATGCTGCCTTCTTTAGAGCAGGCTACCTCTGGTGATTGGGGGGAGAGTCAGAATCTGTTGCCTGGAGATATATACCAGTGACTGGCCTTTTGGATCTGGGGGCTGTGTGTCCCTCTAATGGTCACTCTAGGTACTGCTCTGCCTTTTCTTATCCCAAAACACAGTCTTACTCCGTCAGTCACGGTATCCCACTGTTGGCACAAGTCAGCCAGGCAAGGGAAGGTCCTGCAGCTGTTCTGCTCCACCTTACTCCCTTGTATCTACGAGCATCCCTGAGGTGGGTGTCTGTCAATCCGTGGAAGAGTTGACTGAGGCCCCAGGACAGTTCTGTAATATGTCCCCAAAGTGGTCATGCTAATGACAAAAAAAACTCTCCTTGTTTGTAAAAAGAAAAGTGATTATATTTTGCCCCTGGGGGTTCAGGAACTTAATGAACTCAATACAAAGGAGCTGAGAAAAAACATTTGCTTTGAAATCTTTTCTTATCTACGTATTGAATTTTGCTGGCAATTGCTATGATATTTGGACCTTACTACCATCTTTGATAGAGAAAGCCATCTTTCTGAGCCTGTTTTTTAATAGTAAGAGAGGAGGGACTTGGCATGGGTTTCTGAAATGGGATGATTTGCAGAGATGAGGTTGGGAGGTTGGTGGTTTTCTGAGATGTTTTTTGAAGAAGGGAATTTCAGGAGAATGAGGCCAGAGAACTGGCAGAGGGCCTGGGCCAGGGTCACAGAGCCCTCTGCCCCTGTGGTGTGTGGAGGAACTTGGGAGTCAAGTAGCCCTGAAATTGCGGGTGACACGTATGCCTGTCTGTGCTTGTGTGCATGTATACATGTGTGTGCGTTTCCTCACCTGGGTATGGGAGAGATGGTTCACCATACCATCTGATTCTCAAAGATATCTGTGTCTTTACCTCTCCACTCCCCAGTCACTCTTTTGAAATCTGGTTAATAATTTGTTCTGATGTCAATGAAGTGGTATTTGCTGATTTCTCCCCTGAGAGACTGCCTTTTTTTTCCAGGAAGGATTGACCGTGGCTTTGGGCCTAAGCGGACTTACCCTTTGCCCTTTTCTCCCCATTTAGGCCAACACTGGACAGATTGATGACCCCCGGGAGCAGCACCGAGTCATCAACAGTAACCTCGCCCTCATTCAGGTGACTCTCCCCTTACCTGATGGTGACCCTCCCCTCTTTGGAATCTGCAGCCAGGCTGGGAAGAGGAGTGAAGGCTCAGTGAGCCTTGTCCCTGCGCTCTGGATGGAGCTTTGGGGACGGGAGCTACTCATCCATTCACCCCATGCCCACCAGACCACATTCTTGGAGTAGCAGGAGGCTACTTGAAGGATTTGCCTGTACTTGTTCATTTCTTTTTCTCGTAGCCTGGGCTGAAAATTGCCCCCAAAGTATCCCTGAAACAGCATAGCTAGATCTGGCCTCATCACCTTCCCTTTTCACACTCACCTGTTCTGAAGTCCCCAACTGTCTGGTTTGATGGTTGAAAACTCACTCTAGGAGTCAACCAGCTGGGGACCCTTGGGAAAGTCACTTCACCTCACCTGCAAGGTGGGCTGCTGTGAGCTGTGGGTCATAGGAGAGGCATGGTGTCTAGGTTGCACGCGATAGTCATGCTAGCTATGCCTAGTGCATAGTCTCACCATTTAATGAAACTGGAAACTGCGTCACCTCAGCTTCTCTGCCCCTTGTCCTTACATCCAGGTACTGAGCATCCTACCTCTGAGCTATGCAGGAATCCAGCCTTACCCCTTCTTGCCTCGGCCTCTTGGTCCCCTTGCTGACTGCAAACGTCTTCACTGTTTTAACTGCTTCAGGCTTCCTGACCTTCCACTCGCCTCTGCATGGTTACCTAAGTGACCTTTTCGAAAGCCTAAAGCTGAACAGACCCCTTCTCCTTTCAGCCCTTCTGTGGGTTCCCTTGTCCAAGTGTGGGCCTGGTCCAAAAGCATCCAGCCTGGTCCCACCTTCCCCACCAGCAGCATGTCTTGCATATGCGGTTATCTCTTCTTGGAATGTCCTTTCTCCTTTTGTTCCCTTGGCAATGAAGCCCTTTAAAGACTCTAGTTAGGTCTCAGTGCTAGCCTGACACCAGGTACAGCTCTTTGGTGCCCTGCATGTGCTGCTGGGGATGCCCTTGTTGCAATTCTGTGTTTAGATGTTTGCTTTCTCCACTTGAGATAACTTTCATGGGCCAGGACCACCCGTGATATACTACTGTAAGGCAAGCACATCAAACTCAAAGGCTAACACAGGCAAATAAATGAGGCATGTGGCCCACAGGCCAGGTGTTTGACATGCTTGCTGTAAGGTATATGGATAATGTACAGCCAGATTTGGCTTGTAGCTCATGAGCTACAAGGGGTATCATGAGACACTCATGATACCACTAACAGTGGATCTGGCAAGGGGTAAGTGATAAATACGTCAGCTACAAGTCACTGGTTTTACTTTTTTGGTTTACACTAAATCCTTGTTCATATGTATGTATATTTTCACGTGATTGGACTTAACATTTATTAAGTCCCTTTCTGGGCCAGGCAGTGGCTTGGCACATGGTCCGAATGATAGTGAGGGTGAAATTTCTTCCTCTCTATTTTTAAAACACTAAACATCAAACATAAGTGGTGCAACAAGTTTCACAATAAAATTTTTTAATGTGAGCATATTCCCTCATCTATCCTACATAATAAAGAGCTAATATGCAAATGGTCATCACGCCCTCACACCATTACACAGTAATGGCTCAGACACTCAACACTGGGGAGAGAGGAATGGGGACCAGCCAGGCACAAATGAGCTCATGAGAAAGGAATGGGGGCCAGCCAGGATGTGGTCTGGGAGAGGGACAAGCTGCACACCCCATGGTCCTGGGTGCCAGTGGCTCTGCCTACACCTGTAGCCTGGGAGAGAGACAAGCTGCCCACACTGCCATCCTGGGCACCAGCAGCTGGGGCTGGGGCCCAGGAGAGGGACAAGCTGCCTGCCCCGTGGTCCCGGGCGCTAGCAGCTATGCCTGTGCCTGCAGTCTGGGAGAGGGGCAAGCCACCAACCCATAGTTCCAGGCGCCAGCGGCTGAGCCTGTGCCTGCAGCCCAGGAGAGGGACAGGCCACATGCCCCATGTTGCTGGGCACCAGCAGCTACGCCTGTGCCTGCATCCGAGAGAGGGACAAGCTGCCTGCCCCATGGCCCTTGGCACCTGCGGCTGCAGTCCAGGCGAAGCTGCCCACCCATGTTTCCCTGTGGCTGTAGCCAGCCTGGGTAAAGCCGGCCCGGGTCCTGGGTACCTGTGGCTGGCCAGAGGGAGGGAAGTCTGGGTCCCAGGTCCTGCGTGCCTGCAACTGGCTGGAGGAGTGGATCCTGGGTCCCAGGTGCAAGGTGAGGCAGAGGTGGTTAGGGACGATCAGGCCAGCAGGGGAGCAGTTAGGAGCGATCAGGCAGGCAGGCAGGAGAGCGGTTAGGAGCCAGTGGTCTTGGATTGTGAGAAGCAGTTGGACATCCCCTGAGGGGTTTTGGATTGGGAGGGTGTAGGCCTGGATGAGAGACCCATCCCCTCTATGCGTGAATTTCAGGCACCAGGCCTCTAATCTATATTATAAAAAGCCTGTGGCCCTAATACTGTAACAACCAAAGACCAGCATGGGTGGGTGGAGCACGCATGGGTCTGGGGAGCTACATGATTTCGTGTGCTGGGCTTCTAGTCTACACTAATAAAAGAGTAACATGCTAATTGACTATACCTTCATAACATCCACCAGCCAATCAGGAGTGAGTGTGCAAATTAACCCACACCACCCCAGCTGCTCTGGACCTCTGGGCGGCGTGGGAAGGCGGAAAGGCGGCTCCAACCAGAGTGAAGGCAGTGCCAGCAGCCAGGGGAAGGAAGGCCCATTCTTGCATGAATCTTCGTGTATCGGGCCTCGTGTGTGTGTGTGTGTATTTATATATATGTGTGTGTGTGTATGGCTAATATGCAAAGTGTCCCCTTGGGAGTTCGACCGGGAGACTGGGAATTTTATCACTCACTATGACATTCACTGACCACCAGGGGGCAGCACAGAATGAAGGAAGGCCCCAGCCAGCAGCTGAAGGCCCCGATTGGCCCTGATTGCTGGCCAGGCCTAGGGACCCCTCCTGTGCATGAATATCGTGCACCATGCCTCTAGTGTAAATATAACCAAGAGTGATATTTAAAATTTTTAATAATTAGTAGAGCCTGGAAATACCCCAGTAAGACTGAAGGATAGCCATCAAGAGCTGGCCCAGCAGGACCAGTGTAAACCTGCCTAACCTCGGCCTGGACCCACTTCACTATACCGGTGCCCTGTGGATGCACCTGCAGTTGTGTGGAAGCTTCTACTTGAAAAATTATCCTGCAATGAAAATGTTCTCTTTAGCACAAATTCCTTGAGAGAACATCCCACAAGTTCACAAGGTATGAACAGTTTAAAGCTCCACATTCCCCCCAAAAGATTACAGTATATTTGCTTTCTTAGTATTAAACTATAGCACAAGTATTAATATCTGAAATACTGGTTTCTTCATAACCTCACCAGCATTGAAAGTATTCTTCTAAAATACTTTTTTTATTTACCATATACATTGAGTGGCCAGATTATTATGATCTCTGAATGCATAATAATCTGGCCACTCAGTGTATATCCTATAATATGTAATAAAAGACTAATATGCAAATTGTCCCCTTGACCAGGAGTTCGACTTGTAGGTATAATCCCTCCCCCTAGCCAGGTTGGCTGGACCCCACCCCTGCACCAATTCATGCACTGGGCCTCTAATATATACATATTTATACACACTGAGTGGCCAAATTATTATGTTTAGAAATCATCATAATCTGGCCACTCAGTGTATATGTGCCATAGATAATGTATGATAACAATTTTTATTTTTATTTTTAAGCTTAAAACATTATACTGTAGCCCTGGCTGATGTGACTCAGTGGTTAGAGCATTGGTCCATGCACCAGAGACTCAAGGGTTCCATTCTCTGGTCAAGGGCACGTACCTGCTTTGCAGGTTTGATCCCAGGCTCTGGTTGGTGTGTGTGCAGGAAACAACCATTTGATGTCTCTCTCTCCTTCCCTCCCTTCTATCTCTCACTATCAATGGGAAAAATATCCTCAGGTGAGGATTAACAACACAAAAAATATTACACTGTACATGTAATTCTGTAATTTGTACTTTTCTCTTAATGACTTAATGAATGAAAATCTCTTATAGTAGCAAATAGTAAGCACTCAGTAAATAGCAGCTCCAAATATCATTATCATTACATGGTTCTTTGTCCATAGGTACAATTGTTTCCCTGAAAAATGCTTCATCGTAAGGTGATAATGTACATCTAAGTTTTCCTCCAAAATTCCTGTACCAGTTTTACTACCATCAGTGTATGAGACCATTTCCCTCCAGATGTATTTTATATTATCACCCTTTCAAATTTTAATTTTACCCAATCTGATGGGTAAAAAGAGTGTATCCCATCCATTCATAGATTCATGCATTCATTTATATGGTGAGCACAGGCGAGGGCTGAGATTCAGGCTCCCAGCAGAAAATAAGACCGTGCTTATCGTTTAATAGTGTAGGACCAATAGCGGTTACAAATGAATAAGATGTCTCCTTCAAGTTACGATTTCATTTAAGATTTTCCTGACAACTAGGGAGGTTGATCAGGGAAAATTCAGAGAATGAGAGAAGCAGGAGGTCAGAGGTCGCTTCCTCACATTTCTGATTTCTGCCCGACAGGTGCAGGCCACCGTCGTGGGGCTCCTGGCTGCTGTGGTTGCCCTGCTGCTGGGGGCTGCGTCTCAGGGGGAGCTGGACTTCGCGAAGGTGGAGCTGCTGTGTGCCAGCAGCGTCATCACTGCCTTCCTCGCGGCCCTTGCTCTGGGTGAGCTGTGCCCCAACCCCAGCACCTTTCTCCTCCTGGCTGGCCCCTTGCTCCACTCTCAGCACTTTGTTGCTTTCAGTTCCAAAAAAACGGAGCACGACTGGCGGGGCCTTGGGCATCCTGCCAGGTCATAACCCACCTTGTGGGCAGGGGAAGAGGGCAGTGAGCCCTGTCCTGGGTAAGGTGTGTGTGCTGGGGGAGCTGCTAATTCCGTTTCTTCCCTCTGCTTGTTTACAGAACTGGCCTGTGGCTCTGTAGACATTCATTCATTCATTCAGTCAGTCAGTCATTCCTTAACCATTTCTCAGGCATGGCTTGTGTGTGGGCTTGTGTTGCTCTGCTGTCTGCAGTCATGTGAGGAGCAAGGTTCAGTTTTTAGGTGGCCTGGCTTGTGCTGACAGAGAGAAGGGCGCTCCTGAGCCCCTCCTCATCCTGTGCTGCTGAGCCTCCTCGGGGTCAGTCATTCCCTGAGCCTGAGTCTCCTCTCTCTCCTCCCTGCAGGGCTGCTGATGGTCTGTATAGTGATTGGTGCTCGGAAGCTCGGGGTCAACCCAGACAACATCGCCACGCCCATTGCGGCCAGCCTGGGAGACCTTATCACGCTGTCCATCCTGGCTTTCATCAGCAGCTTCTTCTATAAATACAAAGGTAGGGGGGTCCCGAGGAGGAAGGGCCCGCCAGCTGGGCTGAGCGGGAAGGTTTGCATTGAGCTGCAACATTCAAATCGGGTGCCATAGGAAGGAACCCCGGGCTCGGTGGTGGAGTCAGGGATCCTCCTTTTGTAGAAACAAAGCCTCAAGTCCCTGAACTTGAGGTATTCTCCAACAAGTTCCTCGGCTCTCCCAACCGTGTTAGCTGACACACAGGTTGTCAGTTATCACCTTAGACCAGGGTATGCCAGGAGGCCGGGAGGTTCTAGGCTGGCCTGGCCACTTCAGCACACTGGCAGTGCCTCCTTGGGGAAGGCAGTTCACACTGGGCACATGTCACCTGCCCCGGAAGTTTCCCAAAGAGGAAGGTCTATCCCAGGCAGCAGCAACTTATGCTCTCCCTGCAGGTGCCAGCCAGGGGAAGCCGGGCCCCTCAGAAGGCGGCCTGGCAGCCTGCTCGGCAGCTGAGTGGGGAGTCACACATCTGTGGCAGCAGGCCCTCCCTCCACCAGAGGTCTCCCAGGGCTTCCATGAACACAGGCTGCTCATGCCATGGGCAGTGTGGCCAGGCAGCATCACCCAGGCCCAGGGATTTCCCCTCCAGGTTTCCACAGCTGACCACTCCCTTCTGAGCGTCATACTTTGTACTTCCCACCTGGCACAGTCCTGCTAAGAGGGCTGCACACAACTGTTGGCATCTAGTGAGAGTCAGTTCCGGGCACCGTCAGGACCCTGGGTGCTCGGGGCAGGCAGCATAAGGAACGGAGTGGGTGGTGAGGAGACGGTGGGGTGGCTGGGCCTGTGGGACTGTTGGTGGGAGGAGAGAACCAGACAAAGGAGCAGCACAGCGAGCTCCCGTTTATCATCGCCTCGCGGGGACATGCACCCAAGCGTATGAGATATCACCCCGTGTTCACGTGTTGGCAGATAAAGCAGAGCAACAAAACCCTTCCGCTGTCGCGTGTTCAGGCATGCGGAGCCTTTCCTGGCTCTGGGCTGGCTCCTGGCTGCTCTGGGAACTGCCTACCACCAACACCATTTAATGATTTGGGAGCCGCTCAATGTTCATGTACGTGATAATGAAGTTCATCATAAGATGACCTCAATTAATTTTAAGCCAAACTGAATTTAGAATAAGAAGGTTTGTGTATGGGTTCATCCTGTTTGATTTGCAAAATTAATACGGGTCACACGTGTCCCCAGACCCTTCCCCTTCGCCCCTGCTGTGCCCCTCCTGAAATAGTGGGTTTCAACACAGGACTTATTAGATGTTGAATCATTGTTGGGTTGTCCGTCTCTCTAGCTGGGCTGTGATTTATCTTGGTCACTGGGCCTGGCACATACCAGACATCTTCACCAACAAGGCGTGAGCCATTGACTCTCTCACCTGCCGGTGTAGTCGGGAAGACAAGCCACATGCAGGGGAATGAAGTGTCCACCACATGGCAGCGGGAAGAGGAGGTGGGACCTCTGCCGAGGCTTCTGAGGAGTTCCAGAAACCAGACTCAAAGGTGTCCTGCTAGTAGGCACCCCTGTAGGCTGCTGTCTGCTGGGTGGGAGGAGGCAGAGGAGAGTATTTAGGTCAGGAAAATAGCAAAACCCGAGAAGTGAAAGTGAAGGGGGCAGGACCTGAGGACAGAGAGGAGCTTTTCCAGTTGCTTAACAGGATGAGGAGATGCTTGGGGAGGTTGGTAGGACAGTCACCTGAAGCTGATGAGGACGGAAGTGTCTCCTCACACCTGTAGAACCTTTAGTTCCCAGCCCACCTCTCATCTCTACAACCCAGGCCGCTGCCCACCATGCCATGCTGTGCTCTGGCTCTGGCCACATGGCTGCGTGCATCCCCTTTTTTCTTCTTTCTCTTCCCAGACAGCCGGTTTCTGACTCCCGTGGTCTGCATCGGCTTCATGGCCCTGACCCCGGTGTGGGTCCTCATTGCAAAGCAGAACCCACCCATCATGAAGATCCTAAAGTTCGGGTGGTTCCCAATCATCCTAGCAATGGTGATTAGCAGGTGAGCGTGAGTGAGGGCCTCTCCCCCCCTCACCCCTGCCATCCCCCGTCTTTGTGTTAAAGAGAGTGTCCTGAGAGCCAAGGACCCCTGAGGAGGGGGCAGCTCACTGCCCTGTGGCCATGGTGGGCATGGACGGCAGTGGCGGCTCCTTCACTGATTTCCACGGCTGGTTGAGTCAGACCTCTTTACTCTTTGCCTCTGTTTTTCTTACCAAGAACCCTAGACATGTTTGTTCTGAGAGGCAGCCCTGTTTACATTTGCCAGAGCACTAGAAAGCCAGGGAGAGCCGAACATAGAAACATCAGCTGAGTGCATAGAGCCATGGCTCCCTGCCCTGTCCAGGCCTATGGGACTCCGCCTCCCGTGCCCCTGCTGCCCAGCTCTCCCTGGCCTGGCCCCTGCTTAAGCTGCAGGGAGTCTCTCATCTGGCCTCAAGGCAATGGCTCTGCAAACACCACTTCCACAGCATGGCTGCCTGCGGGACCTAGAGGGACTGAGGGGTTAGTGCCTCCAGAGACTGGGCCTTTAGCTGAGCCCAGGTCTTCTGCCATCTAGCTCCATTCTCAAGGGCCTTTCTGCTAGCAGACCCCGAGGGGCCACCCCGGTTTTTTCTGATGCGCTGTCCTAACTTTGATTCTCAGAGAAGAAAGGCTATAGTGCAGGTGCCTTTGCACCTGGGTCCCTTACACAAAATGATCGCACTTCTTCAGGGACCGCTTATTGTCCCATCCTCGGGGTGGGACAGGCGTGGCTAACCTACAGGGGCTGGTGGGAGCGAGGTCTTGCTGCAGCACCTTCCAACAACAAGGGGCTGGAGAGGACACTCGTGCAGGTTCGTGTTCTGCTAAGGAACGGCTCAGTTGCAGCTCAGGGGCTGTCACAGACAGAGCCCAGCGAGCCGAGAGGCCTCGGAAAGGAGTTTATTGTTTGTGTTCAGTGGGCAGACACTTCGAGAACAGCAAAGCCTAGACTAAACACGAAAACGCACATGGGAGGTGCAGGGCACACTGTGGAGACAGCCTGGCTGCAACAGATATCTTGGAGCAGCTAAGGAAAGTGCTAAGCTGAAAGGACAGCCTGATAAGGCGGTTTGCAAGGCCACGTACAAGCAGAAACTCTAGTCATTTAACTGCTGTCTGCTCTCTCCCCAGTTTCGGAGGGCTCATCTTGAACAAAACCATTTCTAAGGAGCAATACAAAGGCATGGCCATATTCACGCCCATCATCTGTGGTAGGTATTGGCAATCCCTGCCACCCAGGCACCCTGGGCTGGGTTGGCCCCCCGCAGCCCCAAGTGGTGGGGGCTGGCAGCTGTGATGTCAGAGGTCCAGCCCCCGGCCCCCAGAGGCAGAGGCAGGAAGGAAGCTGGCAGGCAGAGGCTACCAAGGCTGGTTTTCCTAACAGAAGGAGACCTCAGGGGAGAAGCCATGATCATTGCTCCACCATTCACACCCTGCTCCTCTCAGGCCACTGAGACCTGAGCTTTCCCACAGGCTGAATTCTATGCCTTGAAGGCACCCTGGATCCAACGCAGGTTCTCACACCTGCAGAATGAATGTGGCATTCGGAACTGGAGTGTTGGCCTCTCATGGTTTTTCTTTTATTTTAGCTTAGATTCACTGGAGACATTACACATAAAAATCTGGATTTCTGTTTTCTTGAAAAGCGAGGCTGTAACAATACTGAGTTTACACACTGAGGGTAGGGCCATAATCAGCTGCCACTGAGACAGGACCTGTGTTGTCCAGTTTGCCTCAATCCTTTCCATTCCCTGTTGTCTTTCACCCAGCCCTTCACTGATTCACCTTCTGGGCTTAGGCCCTGTGGGTATTTGTGTGAGGAACCCTCTTTTGGGTTGGTATGTGTCTGGTTTCTGATAAAGCTCTGTAATGGGACCAGTGGTCAGGAGAGCAACCAGCCATGATGACTTATTGCACAGTTTGCTTGATGCCAGGCTGTGGCTTTCTGGGACTTCAGAAACAGGAATGGGTCAGTTGCAGGTCAGGGTATTATAAGTGAAGACAGCAACTGCTAAGTCAGGCCCAGAAAGCCATAAGCCTGGGAAGATATCCATGAAATGGCACCAACTTGGATACCTATAGAGGCCAAGCAGTCTAACTGAGTTAAGCAGATAAGATAACAGCTAGGCAGTGAGGAGTGATGGGAATAGGACCTGTGTTCCCGGACTGAAGGGAGTAGGGCCTGCTCAGCTCTGGCCACTTGCTACCTGGTAGAAACTAAGGTCTTAGGAGTTGCCTGAACTGATTTGTTAGGAGAAGCTGGAAATCTGGATGGAAGGCCCAATTTGTGAGTGCTGCCAATGAATTTGAGTTATTTTTTTCATCATGCGTGGGCCAAGCAAAATAGATCTGCAGCCATCCTCTGCCCACGGACCATTTTTTGGCATTGTCTGGAAGCCCGGGGTAGTTGGTCTTTGCCCCTGGAGATCACTGGGACACGTGAGGTCCAGTAAGAGATTGTTGCCTGTGGGACTAAGGACATAGAATGGGGGCTACCCAACTCCACCTCAAAAGCTGACGGTCACCCTCGTAGGCTCCGTTCTCTGCCAGCCCCAAATTCAGCCCCACTGACTCTCCTCCCTCTTTTAGCACACCCAGTGTCCCTGGGCCCTCTGCCCCTGGCAGAGCTGGACACTATCAGCTGCCCCAGCTCCACCATCATATGGTCATCTCTCCTTCCTTACTGCTCTTACCAATTTTCTCTTTCCTCTCCGTCCTACCCGAGGTGGAAAAGATCCCTTTTGCCTTCTCAGGTATTCCATCTGTCCTCTGATTCCTGTCACTTCCTATGGCTTTGGGTGGCTTATCAAGATACCTCTCATTGACCTCTCTATTGACTCTCCTTCCTCTCTCCCTCCTTTCCTTTCACACGCCCTCTACCCAATAAATAAGTATCGGGCACCTACTTTGCAACACTTCCTTCACCTTACGAGCTGTCAAAGTGATGCAGGTGCTACCTTGATAACCTCATTCATGAGGTCCAGGCCACCCTCATTTGGTGTTAAACAAGATCTGAGGTCAGATGGGAAAGAAGGAAAAGAGAGCAAGTGTTGCATCGGAAAGACGACCTGGAGAAAGTGATGTCAGCACAAGGAACAGAACTCGGAGACTGGCATGAAGAAGGGGAAACCAGGCTCCTTTTCTCCTCACAGGTGTTGGTGGCAATCTGGTGGCCATTCAGACCAGCCGGATCTCCACCTACCTGCACATGTGGAGCACCCCTGGGGTCCTGCCCCTCTGGATGAAAAAATTCTGGCCCAACCCATGTTCCACGTTCTGCACTTCAGGTGGGTCCTGGGTTTTTCAGAGGTCTCGGGGCCATTGCTTTAAACAAGTAAAAATTAATGTCATTGGAACCTCATGTTTGTAGCAGTGGTGTCTAAGACCAGTGCTGACCTCAGCACAGATTGTCATATGGAAAAGCTGCTGCAAACAGCTTGGATCACGGGGCTGCAAATTGGATGGAGCAGGGTCTCAGGGAATCCCCAGAGTGGAGCAAACAGTGTGCTCCAGGCTGACTGAGACTTGGATATGGCTGCCAGTCAGCCCTGTGATGTGAGAGGTCCCAGCACAGGAACAATGGCTCTTGCGAGCACCCCTGTCTGGGGAAAAAGCTGCCCCTGAGTTCCTGCCCCAATGCCAGACGGTCCAGTTCTTCTTTGTATGTGTCTGGGCTGGAACTCGGAGGTATGGCGTCACCCTTTAAAAGGAACAGCTGGGTCGCCAGCAGCCTCTGTCTCTCTCAGCCACAGTCCCCACTATTTTTTTTACAGCCTGAAGTTATGGGACTTCTCTTCCCAGCTCTGGTAGCCTGGGCTGGAGGTTGAGACCCCTTGCACCTGAAGGAGTGGGGGGAGAACAGGACTCCCTCCAAATTTAAGAAACAGCACACATGGGGTCCAGCGGGTTCTGCACCCCACCCCTCCTACCAGTCTTGGTGTACTTTCTTTACTTCTCTAGTTGTAGGACATCCATTCAGCCAACTTTCAGGTGGTTCTGAATGACGGTGGTTCTGTATTTTAGTTGTAATTTTGATGTGGTTGTGGGAGGCCACAAGTACAAGTATTTACCTACCAGCCATCTTGATTCTCCTGAATTCTTTATGTAGCTTTTCTATAAATTTTCTTGAGTTTTATGTCACCTTCCAATAATAATTATTTTGCCTCCTCCTTTTTAAGTGTTTTTTTTTTTTTTTTTTAAGAATCTAACATTATGTGATTTGTCATCATGAATAGATTTTGTTGCTTTTCTATGGTTTCATTCTCTCTCTACATATTATTTTATAGTAGACTTTCCAGTTTCTAAGCTACATATGATTTTCCTTCCTTTTTCTTAAGTTGATAAAATACATTATATCAACTCATAAGCAAATGGAGGCTTACTTTTCATTGCAACCCTTTGTGTTTGGGTAGTCCATCATATTTACATGTTATAGTTTTAAAGAGATGACAGGGTAAGTCACATTTCTTGCCATTTCAAACTCATGGAGCACTGGCTCCTGAGAAGAGTGGGAATCACTCAGACCTCACCAATGTGCTGAAGGCCCCATGAGGGCCCTCCCCGATCAGTAAGGATCACTTATGAGCCTTTGTTTTTTGACACTCCCGAGCTTTCCACCTTAAGCCCCTTGCACATTTCCTCTAGCCAGAGTCTTCTCCCCCAGATTCAGATCTCAGCCTAAATGTCACCTTCGAGAGAGAGCGAGCTTCCAATTTCTATCGCTCATTCCCACGAATAGACACTCATCCTCTGACTTATTTTCTTCCTAGTACTTGTCAGAATTTGAAATGGCCTTTTCTATTTGTTTCTGCTACTCGATTCCAACTTTTCTCTCTCCTATAAAATGCCAGCTCCAAGAGTGAATGGATAGGGCTATATTCCCCTTCGGCAGAAATATGCCTGCGACATCGCCCACCGGGGCTGTGTGAACTACTCTTTGGCACCTTCAGGGAGTAGCTGCATGAATGTGGATGCCTCACTGAAGACTGTCAAATGTCAGGCAGGTCACACAATCTCACTGGTTCTGTTTCTTCCAGAAATTAATTCCATGTCAGCCCGAGTTCTGCTCTTTCTGGTGATTCCAGGCCATCTGATTTTCTTCTATGTTATCTACCTGGTGGAAGGCCCTTCGGTACCAAACAGCAAGATCTTTGTGGCATTCTATCTGCTAGCAGGCCTGATTCAGGTAAGGTAATGCAGTAGCAAAGGAGCATTCAGTGGTGGGTCCCTGTCCTGAGAGAGATGCTGAGAAGGTGGAGTTGGGGGTCCTGGACATGTAGGACACAGTCCCTATCTTCCAGGAGTCAAGTTAACTTGTTCAAGCTCAAGGGCATGATCTAGACCCTGAGGCCATCCCTCACTCCTCACTAGACACTCCCTGCTGCCCCCTCCACATAGCACACTGCATAGGCCACACTTGACAGAGCACACTCATTACTCCACCCTTCACAAGGCACAGTCCATACTGTATACAACTCACCCTACACTCCTCACCAGAGGATCAGAAGAGCCATCCTGAAAATGCAGCATGTTGCCCTGAAGCAAGCTGATGAACAGGTCCAGTTGATGAGCTGGGCCTTATGTGTCACTCATTATAGATGGGATGGGCAGGGGCCAGACCCCTGCTGGGGTATTGCTAAAAGGCATTTGTGGACATTAGTCAGAGCTGGATAATAAGGATATCAATAGACTATAGCCGGCTGATGCCCTGCTGAGCCTGGGGACTCCGCAGGGATTACTGTGGGCATTGGTGGGCAATTTTTAAGGGACTAGCATTTTCAGATCTCCTTGAGTTAGGGCATTTGCAATCTCAGCATGTCTCTGACCCTGAAGCATAGGCTGGGACAGTCTGAGAAATTGTCCTGAGCAACAGCAGGAAAGGAGCTGTGGGCAGCCTGCAGCTAGGGATCGAGAAGCCCTGACACCTGACCAGTGCTGTGTGGACCCCTTGGCACCTCCAGGAAAAGCCAATCATCCAAAGCTGCCTGTGAGTGGGCCTCCAGAAAATCCATATTGAAGTCCCAACAAGATTTGTGTCTAAGGTTCCAAGGATGTTGAGTGGAGCTGGTGCATCTGAGAAAGTCAAGGCTAGTGATCAGCAACAGGTCTGTCTGGCACTTCTATATGCCAGGAGTGGGGTCCAACCACAGGGAGGGATGCTAGACAAGAGTGGAAGAGGGTGGACTCTTTGGCCCCTGCGCAAGCTCATAGCTGGGCGCCAGACCTCAAGAGAAGCTTGTGGAAGGGGACTACCTGGGTTTGACCTTGGTGTCTGCCCTTGAATCTGCTAGTGTTTCTGACCTGGTCATTGTCTTTTTGTCTGCTTGTTATTGTGACAGGTGACAATCCTGCTGTACCTGGCAGAAGTGATGACTCGGCTGACGTGGCACCAGTCCCTGGATCCTGACAGCCACTGTATCCCCTACCTCACTGGGGTCGGGGACCTCCTAGGGACTGGCCTCCTAGCACTGTGCTTTCTTATCAGTTGGTTATTGAGGAGCGAAGCAGAGCTGGACGGCATTTCAGAACTAGCGTCTGGACCTTCCTAATGAGACCAGGCAGCTCCAGTTAGTCAATAGAATGCTCCCTCGCACCAATGGGGTACAGAATGCAGTTCCTCCCTGGCTGGGTCCTTAGGTCTCCCTGCCTCGACAGTGGCCTTTTATCAATCTGCAAAGGAGACTCACACATCTTGACCCTGATGTTGGACCCTTAGGCCACTTTGGAGCCTAAAATCAGAAGTACTGTCTGTGAGTGTGTGAATGTGTCTACATGTGCCCACATGCTAGATGAGTATGTGAATGAGTGCACGTATGTGGGGAGGGCAGGGTGCACAGGCTTGAAGATTCTGAAGGAAGAGACATGGCAGTGCACTTTGAGGGTGTTTGGCCCTGTTTCAATCCAATGCAGCCCTGATTGGGGAAGAGCAGGAAGAAGATCCCTTGTGTGCCCAAGTCTCAGGTCAGCCCGAGTCTTGGCTTACCTGCTGGCTCCAGCTCCACAGGCCACTCTGCTGAGATGCCCTGCAAATGTGTGCAGCCCTTCCTAGGACAGGGCCCCATCCACTCCCAGCATTTACTTTTGCTGCTGCTTTCTTTCCTTTTTTCTTTTTTTTTTAATCTCCTTTCTTTCTCTCTCCCTTCCCTCCTTCCCTCCTTCCTTCCTTCCTTCCTTCCTTCCTTCCTTCCTTTTCTTTTTTTTTTTAACAAACACTTCTGTTTAAAATGTAATAATCAGAAAAATGTAAAATAAAGCATAAAATATATTGCATTTGGCATTTTGTGTTTATAAAGATATTAATGCAACCATGAGACTTGTGGTCTATAAGTCACGAAAACCTCTGGCATTTCTCTAGCGCAGTGTTTGTCATACTCTAGTCTCCAGCTTAGAAGCATCAAACATCACCAGAGAACTTGTTAGAAATGCTAATTATTAATCTTCCCTCCCCCCAGGCCTGACAAATCAGAATGTCCTGAGGCAGAGCCCAGCAGTGTGGGGTTTAACCAGTCCTCAGGGGGTTCTGATGTATTCTTGGAAGAACCACTGCTCCAGAATTCCAAATTACTGCAAGCACTACATAATGCCTCGTGTGAAGGCCCACCACAGAACCTGTCTTACTGCACATACAGCAAAAAATTATCTTTGTACCATCCTAATGTACAGACTAATTATACACAGAATATAATGTAAAGTCCATAGTTAAGTACTACACTTACTGGAAAAACAGGTGGGAATATATAATTAATTCTGAAGGTGTAGAAAACTTTCATAGAGAAAAATAACATATTAGACAAAAACACAAATTACACGTGTTTTCCATTTCTTCCTTGAATTCCTGTGAACCAATACAACATATGTGGTCAAAGAGTAATGGTATAGGACTCAGAAAGTCCTTCCTCAACTTCCTAATGGCATACGTTGTGTGAGTTTTCTATAAAGAACCAAATTATTCAAAAATTTATGAAACCCTTATTATGTTCTTCCCATTATTTTACATAAGGTATTTTCAGGATATGAAAAGAAACAAAAAGAAGCCTGTTTCTCAGAAGTGTATATCTACTTGAGCAGATAAGACATTTACAAGACTAAAACAGAGGAAGATACAAAATGATGAAGATATAGTGACTTCATTGCAATTAACTATTTTCATGAAACATCAGCGGTGTTAGATTTATAAATAAGGCTTTTAGAAACTTTAAACATATATATACCTTTCTTGATTTTATAGAGGAAGGGAGAGATAGAAACATCAATAGAGAATCATGCCCCCATGGGGGACTAAGCCCACAACCCAGGCATATGCCCTTGGCCAGAACTGAATCTGGGACCCTTCAGTCTACGGGGTAACGTCTGTCCTATCCACTGAACCAAGCAAGCATCTAAGGCTTAGAAACTGTAATTCTGACTTTTTATTGTCTGAAAGCAATGTTTCCTTAATACTTGCCAATATTAATGTGTGTTTAGCTCACTAGATGGCATCTTTTCTCTTTCAGAATCAGAAATTTGAAAACCTATTTTTATTTGTTAAATAAAGTTTATCTTTGAAAATAAATGGGAATGAAGCAAATTTGTTTTTAGAAAGTTTCTTTTTTGTTTTAACTAAAACACCAGAACTTGTGCATCCAAATATATTGTCCTTGTAAGAAATTAGCTTGAGCCGAGACCGGTTTGGCTCAATGGATAGAGCGTCGGCTTGGGGACTGAAGGGACCCGGGTTCGATTCCGGTCAAGGGCATGGACCTTGGTTGCGGGCATATCCCCAGTAGGGGGTGTGCAAGAAGCAGCTGATCGATGATTCTCTCTCATCGATGTTTCTAGCTTTCTATCTCTCTCCCTTCCTCTCTGTACAAAATCAATAAAATATATTAAAAAAAGAAAAAGAAAAAAGAAATTAGCTTGAAAAAATATACTCTGAATACCTTAGAAGCTGCAATTACTTCAAAGAAGTTTGAAATTTTAAAAATTTCCTTCAGAGGCTGAGAATCATACAAAAATATGTTTTATTCTATACAGGGTGTCTCAAAAACTGTATAAACTATGTCTATAGATTCTATTACATTTGAAAGTGAAATGTATTTTAATAAACAGTACCTTTATAATTATTCAAAATTTGTATACATTTTTGGGGGACACTCCGTATTTATAACACATATTTTTTGCTATTATCTAAGTTTTACATCAAGTTTTTTAAAGAAATTTTTCAAACTTTAGTATTTTATAGATTTTCAATGACAAACACAGATTTTTTTCAATGAATCATTTTTACTTACCATAAAGGGAAACAGAAAAGAAAAAGAATATTTTTATTTTATTTTATTTTATTTTATTTAGAAACAATTTTTATTTTTATTTTATTTTATTTAGAAACAATCTAATTCCAGGACAAATCACAATATGACCTTGGCCAATTTTTTATCTGGCATGTGCTTCACATCCCTCATCTATTAAAGAGTGATGCTAATTCTATCAAATAGTTGCGAATTCTCTTGTTTTTTAAAATCCTGCCCTACCTGGTTTGGCTCTATTGATAGAGCATCTGCCTGCAGACTGAAGGGTCCCAGGCTCAATTCCATCAAAGGCTCATGCACAGGTTTTGGGCTCCATCCCCAGTTGGGTGCAGGAGGCAGCCTATCACTGATCCTCTCTCATCATTGATGTTTTTATCTCTCCCTCTCCCACTCTGAAATCAAGAAAAATATATACATATATTTTAAAAATCCTCATCTGAGGATGTATTTTTATTGATTTTAGAGAGAAGAGAAACATCCATCAGTTGCTTCCCAATGTGCCCCCTACAGGGGATGGAAACATGGAGAAACATGGATTGGTTGCCTCCCATACATACAGAGGTGTCCTGACCCAAAAATTGGGCCTTCCAGCCTTTATTGTGTAGGGGTCGATGCTCACTCTAACCCAGCTTCTAGGCCAGGGCAGCTCTGAAATCAAAGTGACTACAGTAGTAGGAGGCCTCCATAGTGAAGGCACTAAGGATTTATAACTATTCAACACAATCAACGTGTTTTTGTTTTGTTTTGTTTTTTTAAGATAAAGAACATATATCAGTTTATCTTTTCCTCCAACTACTCCTTTGTTTTCAAGGCCATTGTCACGCTTAACCATAATTCTCTGGTCACTGCATTTCTATATCTCATACCCGCTCAGCAAAATTATAAGATTCTTGACTGTAGAATATATTGCTGAATTATTTTTGTTTTGAACTCTGTATAAATATTGCTGCTTCCCATTTCACAATTTGTTTATAAGAATTGGGTGATTAGGTTTTTGCCTTTTTTCTTAGGCATACTCCTTGTCAATTTCTTCAGATATTTATCTATCTACCTATCCATCCATCCAGCTATTGAAGTTACATGTCACACTGACTCAGAACAGGTCTGTGGAAGTCTTAGGGTATAAAGTCAGCCGTCTGAATGATTCATCTGGATTCTTTGCCAATTGATTAGACAAAATAGAAGTACCTCAATAGAACTTTCATTCTATTATAATCATCCTTTATTATTGGCCCTATATCCTGTTAAATAAAACGAATTTGTGATTAACTATGTTCGTATAAAACCCACTGCAGGCCCAACTGGCTTGATTGGGAAACCTATATAACATTAAAGGAAGAAATAGCACCAATCTGAACAGAAACTTCAATAATATAAAGAGGAAGGAACTTTTCCAACACTCTTCATAATGCCAGCCTGTATCAAATCTGTCAAGAATATTACAAGTAAAAAAAATGACACACCAATATCCGCTCCAACAAAAATCCAACAAAATTTAGCAAATCATCTATCTACTAGCAGTCTTCACATGTTTTACATAAATTATTTCATTAACATATGCCAGTACTACTGTTAACCTTCATTTTGTACATGAGGAAACTAAGGGCCAAAGAGCTTAAGTGATCAAAGTTAACATCACTAATATATGTTAGAGGTAGGATTTGAATCCAGATTCTGGGCTCTGAGGCACTGTCTCCTATTACACTGCCACTTAGTCAGCTAGAGGTAACCTTTCTAAACCACTTGATATAACAATTTTCAGATAATGTTCTGAGGTGAACCAGGGGTGCTGAACACATGACTCAGACTTTGAAAGAAGTAGGTTTGGGTTGGATGGATGTGGAGCCCTTCCTTGATTATTAACTCCTCCACCCAACTTCAACTAGAATGCCTCCATTTATATCCATTTTTGTAAACTGTTCTCCATTAAACACTTTAAAAAAAAAAAAATCTTCACCCAAGGATATGTTGTATTGATGAGAGAGAGAGAGAGAGAGAGAGAGAGAGAGAGAGAGAGAGAGAGAGAGAGAGATCAGTTGCTTCCTACACATGCCCCTACAGGGGATCGAACCCACAACCTCTGGGTGCACAGGACAATGCTCCAACCTACTAAGCCATCGTGCCAGGGCTTGAACACTTTGTTTTCAAAGCTTTTTCCTCACTGGAAAAATGTTTAAAACCATTCATGTAGGGTAGAAGGATACTCCAAACATCAGCATTATTTTACAAAAAAGAAAAGCAGTTTAGAGGATTCTGGGAAGATGGCAGAGCAGGAAGCACCAGGAGCCTGTCTCCACGCCTAGGCAATGCCACTGGTGGGATCAGCTGATCTAATTATTTTGGCCCTTTGGGTTCTGTTGAAAGCTTGAAACTGACAGAAGGTTTGGAGGGTAGGTTGTGGAGAAGGTTTGGAGGGTAGGTTGTGGAAAAGGTTTGGAGGGTAGGTTGTGGAGAAGGTTTGGAGGGTAGGTTGTGGTTAATTTTGGTCAGTTTCAGCCCTTAACACAGTGGCAGATACCCAGCCCTCCTCTCCTGCCCCTCAGCTCTGTAGCTGCCGTCTGTGCACATGTTCCTGGAGAAGCTTGCAAACAGCTTTCAGGAACCCGGATGGGCAAAACATAAGGAATCTTTGCTCTGATGCAAGCCGTCCCCCCTCTAGCTGCAGGCACCGCCAGGAGATTTAAAGGGCTGGGGCCCTTTTTCACCCATACCCCTTCTCATTTTCCTCATTTGGGAAGCAGGAACTAAAGGTTCCAAAACAGTTGCATAGAAACTACATGAAAAAAAAAAACAACAGGGAAAATTAGAAAGTGACCCCGAATGCCCAAGAAAAAATTCAGAAAAGACCCGAGAAGACCTTAAGTTTACACCTCAGGGACCGTGGCAAAGCCTACAACAATTAAGAAAATAAAAACAACAAACAAATACAATAACAAAAACCAGCAAACCCTGAGGAAGGGGGAAGAATCTGATTTACAGACTTACCACATAATTCGATTCAAATGTCCAGTTTTTAACAACAACAAAAAAAATGACACAGCATACAAAGAAACAGGAAAGTATGGTTCGTTTGAAGGAAAAACAATAAATCAACAGAGATGGGCCAGGGCCTGGGAGGCAGAGGAGGGGACAGTGGAGGCACTGAGGCTGTGACTCCACCTCTGGGGAGCCCCTGGCTGCCACTCCAACAGGTTGAGCCCAGTGGGCTGGGCAACCACTGAGAAGGCCCAGGGGGCACAAGGGCAGGAGCAGAGGCCCAGTACCCTTCCTTGGGGCCACCAGTTGTCCTGAGCTCTAAGTACCTCCAGGCGTGGGCAGCAGAGATGGGCTGCAGCCCCCCAATACCAGGGTCCCTGGTAAACGCGGTTTGGTCACAGGCCTCCCAACCAATGAAAGTTGCTGGACAACCTGGCCCCTGGGGAAGCCCCCGCTGAGGTTTCTCTCATTGGGCTTAGCCAGGACACCAGGCTGACCCCACTGCAAAGAGGGCTAGGCTTGCAGCTGACCACACCCCCGCTGTCCCTGCTCTCCTGCAATAGGAAGGCTGAGTCAGAGGGGGTGCCGTTTGCTCATATCAAGAGGGGCCTTGGCGTCAGTGTCCTCAGTGATGACACTGGGGATGGGGACACGTAGGCCTGTGGTTCCATGGGATTTTAAGGAAACAGGAGCAGCTACAACAAAATGGCATAAGAAAGGGTGAGAATCGTGGCACCATCCAGCATGTATCAAGCATTACTCATGAGAACTCATCTCACTGTAAGTGGCCTTCGGAAACACCTGCTCCTGGAAAGGGAAACCTCCCATCTGGAAGGAATCGTGCAGCAGGTGGCAAAATCAACAAAAACCATTTAGAAATTCCAGTGGAGCCACGGATGCTAGAACTGAATTGGTCATTCGTGTTCGCAAAAGAACACGGAATAGTAAACAAGGGCTATTTTAGTTATGGGGTTATCTCCACGGCCCCATTGGTAACATGAGGAGGATAAGAGCACCATCTCACAGGACTGGTATGGGGACCAACACATCGCACAGCTCTGGCACCTGCAACTGAGCAAGGGGGCTTCTGTGAGTGCTCTGCCCCGAGGGCAGGTTGTAAAAGAGGCTACTGTCTGTAGACAATTTAAAATCAGTAATAAAACGGACTAGAAGTCAGCCTGCTTTTCATTAGTGCCATTTACAATAACACCCCCTGCCCGTGAGGACAGGCTATTGCCAGGGTTGACACTTCCTTCCTACACTAGAGGCAGTGCTTACAGCATCCTCGAAAGGAAAGGACATGAAATTTTGGCCTTACGAAGTAGAAGATATTAAAGAAAGATAAAGTGTGCTTCTTTAATGGGTTTTAACTATAAGGCAAAAAGGTACAGTTTATCTTAAGTCAGCAAGTGTAAAACAAATAGAGATAAGACCATAGAAATCATTGTCATAAGTGAGCTTTTCATGCGCTCCTAAGATAATCTGGCCCATCCCCCCCCCCAAATTGCAGGAAGAGCTAACACGTTCTACAAAAACAGGGAGAAGATATAGGAGCTGCTGGGGACAGAGAGAGAAGCCCAGGGAGAAGTGAAGCTGGAAGGGTGGAGGCGAGGGGCAGACTGTCATTCTTCTTTGAAGAAGCAGAAAATGGTACTCTTTTTTTCCCCCCTTTCATTTTTCTTCCTCCTCCTCCTTCTGTCCCCCTCTTCTCCCTCCTCTTCAGCCCTCTCCTCCCCCTCCTCCTCTGTTAGCTGAAAGAGCCTGGAAGCAATAGTAACAATAAGCACATTTAGCACTGTGTCTTGGTTCCTAATGCCATTCTCCAATAGCAGGAATCAGGGATTCTTAGAGCAATGCTGACTCTATGACTGTGACACAAAATAATAAGTTGAACCTGGGTGTTTTATAGAGATACTAGAGGCCCGGTGCACAAAATTCATGCACAGGGGTGTGTGTTTCACAGCCCAGCCTGCACCCTCTCTAATCTGGGACCCCTTGAGGGATGTCCAACTGCCAATCCAGGATTACTGGCTCCCAACTGCTTGCCTGCATGATTGCCCCTACCTATTGCCCCTAATTGCTTCAGCCTGCCAGCCTGATCACCCACTAACCACTTCCCTGACAGCCTGATCGATACCTAACTGCTCCCCTGCCAGCCTGATTGCCCCTAATTGCCCTCCCCTGCAGGCCTGGTCCCTCCCAACTGCCTTCTCTTGCAGGCCTGGTCCCCCCCAACTGCCCTCCTCTTCAGGCCTGGTCCCTGAAACTGTCCCCCCCCACCCACCCCTGCCAGCCTGATCCCTACCCTGATGGCCTCATCACCCACAACTGCCCTCCCCTGCTGGCCATCTTGTGGTGGCCATCTTTGACCACATGAGGGTGGCTATCTTATGTATTGAAGTGATGGTTAATTTGCATATTACCTCTTTATTATATAGGATTATGGAGAATAAACAACTATTCTTAAAACCCACAATGACGAGGATATGTCAGAACACAGTGCCAACTGAAGGAGCTCCCAATGCCAAAAATTGGAACAAAGGTTAAGTTAGGCATTATATTTTCTGTTCAATAATGTACCCTTCTTATCTATATAACTTCAGGATTTTCTTTTCATCCTTCAATTCCCAAGTCATGTTAAGGCTACATACATCAAGGAAACAGGAAAGAAAGCCCTCAAATTGCACAGCTCCTTCATCCATTCTTCCTGCACTCCTCCATGCTGAAGTCCAGACATGCAAGCAAAGCAATTGTGCACATGCAGGTATGTCTGTGTTTCCTATTCACCACAGGCAGGTGTGTTCATCTCTGCACTCTCCAGCACAGGGGGGACTGTCCAGCACAGGGCAGCTCATCGATAAAAGTATGTTGAGTTAATATAAACGAATAAGATGATTAAAAGTCCACATTTGCAGTGGTAACTTGAAGTTTGGTGTCAGGAATAAGGAAATGGCTATAATGAAACACCTAGACCACTCACTGCGTAGCAGGCCCGGGTGTTTCGGGATTTTTGAGCATCTTTTTAAATGAGTGACTGCAGGGATAGGCTTATGCATGAATGCTGAGCTGACCAATTCTAGGAGACAGGGTCCTGGATCAGCGCATGTCATCCTGGGAAACTTTCAGGTATGCATTAACTCTCAGGGCTGGACAGAACACACTTGATGACAAATAACCTAAAGGTCAAGGTCACTGTGACCAACATAGCCCAACATGCAAGTATGAGTTATCTAGAGGAATCAGAGTAAGAATTATTTTGACCTTAAATTTCACACAAATAAATGACTTGAACATTTTTCCAATCCCAACTTTTTGTTTCTATTTTTGGAAAAATACTCTAAAATATTCCTCACAGATGATTTTCAAAGTACTGAACATACACGCTGAAGAAAAAATTAAGTGCATTAAAGATTATTTTAAGCAAATGTCTCCATTTGAATGAATTAAGCAGGCTTTCACCACAAGATTTCTTCAAAGGCATTATCATTGATATCAGAGAAATATTGCAAGGTAAAAAATGTCCCCCTAATTTGATTTGCCTTGGGAGAATCACATCTTGTCTTTGGTTTCAAATTACAAGTCATTATAGTCAAAATTTATTCTCCTCGTCTCCTGGGAGATCCCTTTGAAGTCATTGTAACTGTGTCAGGTACAGGATCTGGGGGAAGGTACTTGGTCATGTATGAATCATTTTGTCCTGGCCTTTTTTATTTCTAAAAACTCTCAATAAGTAACCTGAAAGACTCTTAGGAAAGAAAGCAACTGTGACGTAGCTCCTGCATGGTTGTGCCCTTATCTCAGACTCATTCATCAAAGCACACAAAAGGGCAAGACTGTATTGAATCCTTAAGAAGCTGGGAGATGCTTGTCAGTTGTTCATTCCACTAACCTTGCAAGCTGCACCAACTGGGTTAACATCAGTTTAAGCTTGGCTCATTAATACCCACTTTGTTCCAAAAGCATTTTTCCTCTAGGAGCTTACTTCACATCAATCCTTGTTACAAATCCAGATCTCTGAATGATTCAGATGCTCACCAGCTCCTTATTCTCCATTTGCCATCCTGACTGGTACCAGTCTTCCTTTACTTAACCAGGGTCATAGAAATAGTGTTGGTATTTAACCCACCCTTGGTCTCATTAGCCTTTAAGACTATAATTTCTCTCTTACCATTAGGTACAATTACTTTCTTTTTCTTGATCATGTTATTTTGCTCTTGACTGCGTCTTCCTCCTCATTAACCTTCAACCCTGTTTTGGTTTTTCACTAAACACATTTTCCCCTCAATTTTGCCTCCCTTTGGCTATTAACCTATGTCTATTTATTTCACTGTAAAACCTCTTTAAAGACAAGTCACATCTCATTCATTCTTCTTTTGTTAGTGTTTATAATTTAAACACATTTGTTTTTGTTATATACATAATACAAACACACATGTTCTTATCACAAAATTAGCCACTGTTAACATTTTGTTATATTTGCTTCATATTTTTTAAAATAAAAGAATATTTCTGATAATGGTTAGGCATGACCGTTGCACACTCAGTAAGTATTAGAAAATGCCTGATTGTGGCCAGGCTTTTTAGTCATTTGTCTCGGTTGTGCATGATTACAAGGACATCGCTTTTGATATTTTCCTGATGGCTAGAACTCTTAGCAATCCACCCTGAAACACGAGGACAAGCAAGAGGGAAGTATTTCATTATTGCTCATTGCTTCAGATCCCAGTTACCAAATATGTCCTCATGAAGGGAATTATTAGCATACATAATGGAATTCTTTCATAAAAACCATATTAAAAATAAGTATATTGCGAACTATTTAGACAACAAAATGTCTCAAATGATTACAATAAAAATTAAATTTGTATAATAGTATTAAAAATAAGAAAGCCTCTGGGAAAAGCCTGTTTTATGTGTATTCCCCAGTTTTGACCATTGCTGTCTTGGGTTTGCTATTATTCTGGAGTCAGGGGTTTATGTGGCTGAGCTGGTGTTTGTGAAATGCTTTTATGCTATCTAGAGAAAGTTAACTGAGGTTAACTTCTTAATGACGGGTTTGTTTGCCTTCATTTAGTTGTAAGAATAAAATAATTTCATTATTTAAAAGACAGAAGAGTACTATTTTCAAATGGATCCCATTAGAAGCCTGAGGTAATAAGTTTACTTTAGAGTCAGATTTAGGAAGACAGCAAGTTCTCACAGCTACCACCCGTTGCCCAATACATGCACAGTAACTTTTAGTCTCCTTTGTGTGTGTCTTTTCAGAACTGAATCCAGAATTCTGATTCTGAAGGACACAAAGATTGTCAATACAAAAAGACTTTATAGCAAGTTTCCAGAATATTCATAGATATCACTTACATTAGTATTAAGCACATTAGGTAGTATGTGATTCATATAATACATGCTATTAGAATATATAATGCTACTATTATTCTAAACTATTTAACCTAAATAAAGTATTACAATATTTTCAGCTTTTGGACAAAAATTAAAACCTCATTTTATTTATTCTCACCAGAGCTCTTGGCAAACTGTTACTGCACAGGGGTGGGGAACCTTTTTTCTGCCAAGGGCCATTTGGATATTTATAATATCATTCATGGGTCATACAAAATTATCAAATTATTAAAAATTAGCTGTTATATTTGGTCAAACATTTAATGACCTCACCCCTATGCCTTGGCAGGGCCACACCAAATGATTTTGCGGGCTTTACATGGCCTGTGGGCTGGACATTTCCTACCCCTTCTTAAACTATAGGGGAAGTGGCCTCTAGATGGTTCCCTATACTACTGCCTCATCATGCCAACTGTCAAGAAAATGGGATGGAATTCCTTATGTCCAGGCGTTTATGTCTTTACACAATAAGGATTCAGCAAAGAAAGGGACAACCTAATGATAAAGAAGGGAATTGGTTTCAAAACCCCTCCCTGATAATAAGACACCGGAAGAAAAGGAAAATGAGTCTATTTAATGCCATGAGCTGGAGGGACCCAGGATTAGCAGCAGGAAGATCCCCTCCCCCCCACAAACACACACACACCACTGCTAGATACAGCTGAAACAGGCCCAGAGGGCGACAGCCACAACCCTTCATGATGAGACCCAACCTCTAATACAGCAAGAATCCTTAGAAAAACGGCAGGTCTTATCACTTCCATTTTTGCCACTTACCATCCAAACTGGGCAGATGTACACGCTCTCCTTAACACCCTGCTGATGGCAGATGGAAGGTGGGTAGTTATAAGTAAGGCTAATGAAGAAGCTAATCGCTTCCATCAAGGGAATCCCATTGGGTCCTCCAACCCAGCTGGGGCAATTCCCTGGACAGAGCCCAACTGAAACCTGAAAAGCAGAGACCTGGCCTTCCTAGAACATTCCAAAAGTGCATCCTGGAAGGGCTTAAGAAAGGGCTGCCTAAACAAAAGGGCCTGAATCTGATTCAGGCTGTTCAACAGAAACCAAATGAAGATCCTCCTGAATTTTTAGAAAGGATCTATCAGGCCTATCGAAAGCACACTGGTACTGACCCACAGGCACCAGAAAATGTCCAGATTGGTAAACGCGACTTTTATTGGGCAAAGTGCCCCAGATATCAGAAGGAAGCTCCAACCACTACACGGGTGATTGGGAACAAGTCTCTTCCAGCTGGTAGACATAGCTCTTAAAGTTCACCATGCCTGGGAAACCGGGAAATTAAAGCAGGCCACCGCTTTTTAGAAAGAGTGCCGGGAGACCAGAAGGAGGGGTGAGGCTTAAGGGGAAGGGGAAAAGATCCACGAGGTGCCAATCAATACGTCTGTTGCAATGAGGAGGGCCATTGGAGAAAGGACTGCCCAGACCTCAAAAACATTAAGATAGAAAGCCTCGCCAAGAAGTGTTCGAAAGGAATGATGAATCTGATGGCCAATGAGGAGGCCCAGCGGCTTCCCTAGACACCTGACCTGTTACCATTTCCCCCCAGGAGATGGGGGCATCCATTTACCTTTAGGATTGATTATGGGATTGGTCCATCAGTCTTACACACTTAGAACAACCCAATTGGACAGCACACAGCATGGAACTAATTACTGGTAGGAAGGTGACCTTAAGTTAAGCCCAGACCAAGGTCACCAAGGAAGAGGATATATTTCCAGTAACAGACGGGCTACCTTTGTAAAAACAATACATGCTTTTTTGAGCCTGGAGATTTCTTTCTGTGTAAGGCCAGAGCCTTCAACTGTGCCCTTGATGGTATAAACAGCCATCACAGCACATCACCATGGCAGCAAACATTCAAATTGCAGCATGTGCTGAAAAGGGAGCTCTGGCCCCAAGACTTGCTTTAGAAATAAATAGAACAGTGATGCAAGAGTTATGGTTTTAATTGGTTTTAATTATGTGGCTTCAGTTTAGTGAGGAAACTTTAACTGAATTACGCCTCAATAAATTAGGCAAACTTGTTTTATCTTCTTTTTACTGGATCATTACTGCAAGAGCAAAGTGGACATCCTGCCCTCTGTGGAGTTCATCTGATAGACCACGAACTAGTCACTTCATCACAGAAGAAAACACTCGGAACCAGCAAGTACTGATGTGTGAAAGCAAGAATAGTCAGCAGTTACAGCCAAGATTGACTTTGATCAAGGCTCTCATGGTTTTACCAGCAATACAAGGATGAGCTTTTTATTCTGGTCTAGGCTTTAAGAATATGATTTATTCTTCGGAACATCTGGCTGTTGTGCAAGATGTGTGGTTAGTCTAAGTGCGTCACTCACGCTGTTGAATGGGTGGCGATCACAGATCTCTAAGAATTTATGGATGGGATCAATGATTTTGGGCTGCAGTGAAACAGAAAATAGCAGCAATAATGTGGCTTACAAGCTCCCCAGGAAAAGATTTGAGAACTTCCAGAAGATATTATATGGTAATGAAATTTGGTTCAATGATTTGTTCTGCCATTAAACCACCAAGTTTTTAAATCCTTAAACTCTAAATAATCCTCTCTGAAAATTTAATCACTGTATCCCCTGGTTAGCCAACTTCTAAAGAAATGCAAATAACTCATGGTTACATGAGTCCACCTGAGAAAAGACCTGTAAACTGACTCAGTGTTAAGTCCATCTGCTGAAGGACTCCCAGGCTTTATGTGTGCAAAGGCTTCACTCAGGGCCTGGGGTAGAGACAGAGGAAGAGCATTGGCTGCCTGGGGAATAATGGCAGGACTACAGGCACCAGACAGAAAAAGCAGCACCCAAAGGAGCTCTGAAACATCCCTTACTACGAGGTGGCCTCCCCCCCGCCCCCCGCCCCCCACTCCCCCACCTATGGCTAATCTTGGTCAGGTGTTCTCGCTGTGAGTGACTGAACATTTCACATTTGCCACAACAGGGGGAGAGACCAACTCAACATGGGGAGAGACCAACACTGACAACATCAGAGGCAGGGAAGAGGAGAGGAGAGAACAGACAAGAACAAAAATGCAAGCCAAGATGGAGAAGAGTAAAGATCCAGTAGGTAAAGATCCAGTAGGGACGCTTGCTGCCTGGGATTTATCTCAGTGAGGTGCGGAAAGCCACCTGTGTGCCCATTTCAGTTACCAGGATGCCCTTTGTAAAGTGTCTAACTTCACACTGGAAAAAAAAATAATTAATAAGAAGTATTATATAATAAGGCTGCATGTCTATCATGGCCCAGGCCATGTAGACTTTCACATGTAATTTCTTATTTAATCACCCAGTTCATCATGCTGTTTTATAAATAAGGAAACTGAGGAATAGGTGAGGTAAGGGTCATGCTATAAGTCACAGCTAATTCAAGGCAGAGCTGAGATTTAAACCTAGGTCTGTCTTTAATTTGAGCTGCACTGCCAGATGGGGCACAGGGCCAACCAATGTCCAGGTGTTTATATTAAAAAAGAAACTATCTGAATGTAAGTACTCATATGAAAATTTCAGCAACAAGGGAATTACTTGAGAATATTCAAGGATTTAGGATTAATAATATAATTAATAAGTTACATACTGCGTTGCTACGCAACTAATTTGGCCTTCAGGATTCCACAGGCAGCATACGGAATGATCCTATTGAGGCCTCTGCCTGGAACCTGGCATGACCCCTGCTGTCCAGGTCCCTTTGCTCCTGTCCTCCCCACTTCTAGTCTCTGTCTGGTGCGACTCCTTTAATATACCAGGTGCTTTGTGCTCTGCCACACTCTTTGTTGTTTCTCTTTCCTTAACACACTTGCCCCTGGCATTGCCCTCCCTGCATTTGGTTCACAGAGAAGGCTCAGTTGTGATGTTTCTCTCTCCACCTGCTTCGAAGGTGCTGCCTTCTCCTAGGCATTGTCTGCTCTCAGGAATCATGGGCCTCTCGGAGATCTTACCTACCCTGGTCCTCTGGTTCTTCTGTGTATGACTGGTCCAGTCACAAGCATCCTTGCCCACTCTGCACAGCCTAACTACACAGTAGTGCTGACCACAATAAAGCTAGTTAACACATCCTTCACCTCTCATAACTATCATTTTTTGTTTGTGTGGTGGCAAGAGTGATCTGTTCTCTTAACAATGTTCAAGGATATAAAGCAGTATGTTAACTACAGTCACCATGCTGTCCTTTATACATTAAAAATTCATTCCTGCCCAAACCGGTTTGGCTCAGTGGTAGAGCATCGGTCTTCGGACTGAAAGGTCCCGGGTTCAATTCTGGTCAAGGGCATGTACGTTGGCTGCGGGCACATTCCTGGTGGGGGATGTGCAGGAGGCGGCTGGTCGATGTTTCTCTCTCATCGACGTTTCTGGCTCTCTCTCTCCCTTCCTCTCTGTAAAAAAATCAATAAAATATATTTTAAAAAAAATCAATTCCTCTTATACCTAGAAGTTTGAAATCCTTTGACAAATACCTCCTCATTTCCCTTGCCCTCTTGCTCCTAGCAACCACCATTTCACTCTCTGTGTCTATGAGTTTGGCCTTTTAAATTTCACATAGAAATGAGGTCATAAAGTATTTGTTGTTTTTCATTCTGACTTATTTCATTAGCACAATGCCCTCAAAGCCCATCCATGTTGCCAAAATGGTAAGATTTCCTTCTTTTTTATAGCTAAATAACATTCCATTATATATTATAACATTTCTTTTATTATTTACCTGTCAATGGATTATTTCTATGTCTTAGCTATTATGAATAATGTTGCAATGGACGTGAGAGTACAGATATTGCTATGATATAGTGACTTCATTTCTTTTGGAAAAGTACCCAGAAGTGGAATTGCTGGATCATATGATAGTACTATTATTAATTTTTTGAGGAACCTCCACACTGTTCTCCAGTGTGGCTGCACCAATTTACATTCCCACCAACAGCGCACAAGTGGAGCATAGCCAAACCTCCAAATAGAGAGGGAGGGACTCTGCAGTAGGAGAAACAGAGCTAGTGACTGGCTGTGATTGAATAGTAAGTGAAATCAGCATAGAGGATGGAGAAGGAGGTACGACTGTCATCCGGGAGAGTTGGCAATTACTAAGAAGATCAGGGTGTGGCTGTGAGCTCTGTTCCAGATGTGGAGTGTGAGTGAGTGTCCTGGGATGGAATATGGTGGGAGAGTTCTGAAGTTCAATTATCAGGTGGTTCAACCTTCAGAAGGCTGGAAATAGCAGCTGCCTGGTTCTTAGGGAACAGAGGTAGTTGGTACATGACAGTGAAAACTAGAGGGAATTGGTGAAAGCGCCAACTGCCTTTCACCAATTCCCTTTCCTTAAGCACTAACTGCCCCAGGACTTCAGAAAAAATCAAAGCAAGGCTTCTGGTGTTCAATCAATTTTAATACTTTAATCCATTTTATCAGTAATCTTAATCATTCTATATCTAGTCTATATTAAATAAATACCAGAGATAATAAGAATACTCACGTTGGAAAGGTAGTTGCTAAAATAACAATGTCTATTTTTAGACTGCTAAGTATGATTAAGTTAAGATTAAAAACTTCTACTCATCAAAAGACATCATAAAAAAAGAAAAAGCCATGAAGTGAGAGTAATATGTGCAACCAGATAAAATCAAATGAAAAAACTGTAACACAGTTGGCATAGGTTTGGGCTTTAAACGCCACGGTCAATATAGGAGACAATGAAGAAGCCACAGGTTGCCAAGCCATTTGTTTCCTTTTTTCCTGCCTGCCCATCATCTTTCGGATCATGGCAGAAAGCCTGCAGAAGGCTAATTATCTGTGTGGCACAGCAGGGTTCATGTTGGGTACAACATTTTTGATCAATGACCAAAAGTAAACTAGCAATAAAACACATTCCATCCTACTGGGGGAGTGGGAGAGGGGGGAAAAAGCAAAGGAAGGAACTAGGAAAGAGAGAAGAGAGAGGGGCAAAAGGAGGTGCTTTCTCATAGCAAATTTCACTGACACCCAAGTTCCTGCAGCTTTAGGACAAACAGTGTGAAATCATTTTCTCTATTTATGACCAAGTTTTGTCTCTGTGACAAGAATATTAAAATATGAACCTTGAGTTCAACAATGACTTTTACCACTGCGACTATACTTTTGTCTGCATTTCAATTCCAAGAATAATAACGCCAGCTTCAGAGGAAGCCCAAGTCCATAAAGTAGACAAAACAAAGGAAGTTGAAAGAGAAATGAAAGGCAGAAATGAAAAGACATGGAAAATCTCATTAGGCAGAAATGAGAGGACAGGAGGTTCAGTAATTGAAATACTACTCTACGAATGGAACATAATGAAAAATAAAAGGTAAGCCTGCCGCGCCCAATGAGAACAAAAGCAAGATTAGGAACAATGGTCCTTCAGTGAGCTAGACCACTACTGTAGTACAATGACACAGGCATACATCACAAAGTGAGTCAGGCTGTCAAAGTTAGCTAGTAAAACATGGTCTGGTGAGAAACGTGCTACTGCAGAACAGCACGAATTCCTCCGAGGGAAGGATGGCAGGGTGGGAGGAAAATGCAGTTACTTTGTACATACATGATGCATTCCCATCCCACTCTGTGAACCCCCATCATTTCCCTAATTCAACCACTTGAACTTTAAATGTTAAGGAACACTGCTCCTTTCTTCCCACCTAATCAATAACCAACTAAATAAATCAAGTAGCAAATAGTTATTTTTAAACAATAGCTTTCTATATGAACAAATGGATATGTTTTCTTACCTCACATAAATAGCAATTGCAGGTAAATTGAAGATTCAAGGCAATGACAAAAAATATGAAAAGTTTAGAAGCACATGTAGGAGAAGGTTCTTATGATATCAGAGGAATAAAGAACTTTAAGACACACAAAGTGGAAATCACAAAGAAAGTGACTGCTAAGTATGATTAAGTTAAGATTAAAAACTTCTACTCATCAAAAGACATCATAAAAAAAGAAAAAGCCATGAAGTGAGAGTAATATGTGCAACCAGATAAAGAACTTACACAAATAAATATTAAAAAATAGAGTCTGGCTAAAAGACATAAACAGGCATTGTACAGAAGATGAAATATGGATGTCCAATGAACATTAAAAAGATGCTCACTCCCACTAGCAATAAGTGAAATGCAAATTAAAATCACAATGAAACACCATTTCGCTCCTCACAGTTGTGCACACATTTGGCAATACAAAGCTTGGCTCAGATGAAATAACAGAAACCATCAGTTCCTGTGAGTGGGAATATCAATTGTTTGTCATTGCATAGACCAGCTGGACAAGCACATACCCTGTTTCACTGATTCTTATTCAGAGCATAGAGCAGATACACGTAACAAAGAGCTAGAGACATTCAAGTATTCATTAACAATAGGTTGGATAGGTTTTGGTATATTTAAAATGTAGACTATTAAAATAGCAGCATAAACTGCATTCATCAATATGAAACCAAGGTTGAACACAAACTAAAACCACATTGCAAAAGGGTTTTAGGTGGCCCTGCTAGCAGTTCACAACCCACAGGTTCAGAACTGCTGCTGTAGAGCCTAAGACCATGGGAAAACACAGATATTTACATTATAATTCATTAACAATAGCAAAAGTACAGTTATAAAGTGGCAACGAAAATAATTTTATGGTTGGGGGTCACCATAACATGAGGAACTGTATTACAGGTTGAGGCATTAGAAAGGCTGAGAACTGCTGCCTCAGAGGATGTCCTCCCTACCGGAAGCCGGCCTACGACTGGCCTCCCTCTTCGGAAGGCGCCCGGATTGATCAGGGGAAGACGCCACACCATCACCTTGCTGCTCCTATCACTGCCAGCGGCCACCCTGGCTGCCGGCCCTTGACCCTCACAGCCACTGCAGCTGCTAGCCCGTGGCCCTTACAGTCACCATGGCTTTGTCTGAAAGAGGTCTGGTCTATCCAGTCTGATTAGCATATTGCCCTTTTATTAATATAGATTTATATGATCTTGAGATGGAGTAGACCCTTATAAGGGGTGATAGGCTGAATTGTGTCCCTTAATTTCACATGCTGAAGCCTAATTTCCAGCACCTCAGAATGTGACTGTACTTGGAAATAGGACCTTTAAAAAGGCCCCAAAACGGGGCCCTTTGGGAGAGACCTAACGCACTCTGACTGGTGTCATTAGGAGAGAAAATGGGGCACACGAGGAGTCACGAGGGAGGCATGCACAGAGGAGAAGTCCTGCAAAGACACAGAGGGAGATTGGCCCTCCCCAAGCCACGGAGAGAGGCCACAAGAGAAACCAAGCATGATTACACCTGATCTCAGACTTCAAGTGCCCAGACCTGTGAGGAAACAAATTTCTGTTGCTTGAGCCATCCAGTATGTTCGTATAGCATCCCTAGAAAACTAATATGGAAGCATCATTCTAATACAATACTACCTAAAGAAAGCTTAATGCCTTTTCCTGCATAATGAGGTCAAATACTTATATATCACACAAAAAAAGGAGAACCACAAATTCAAAATGCTATTTGTAATATATTGAACAGCAGTTTGATAGTCCAACAAATAGCTCCTACAAATCTATAATAAAATGAACATTCTAGCAGAAAAATTAGCAGGAAACATAATTTAGTAATTTTCATGTGAAGAAATACAAATGATTGCTAGGAAATAGGAAAAAAAATGATCTCTGTACAAATGAAGACTAAAATAATATTTTTCTTCCATTAAAAAATAGGGATCTCTTAACATAATATCATATACAATTTACAAAGGTTGTAGTTTCCATCCATTGCAGATCTATATAGTCTAAAATCCTGCCTGCTTGGCCCTGTCATAATCCCGATGAAAGAGCTTTAAAAGTGGTTTCTGTTTGACCTAGAAATGTCAATTTTTACTTCTGAGAATTACATCAAATAATTAGGTGCAGTATTTTAACTATACAAATTTTTAGTCTAACATGAGAAATAATTTTAATGGTTTAACAGCAGCAACATGGTTAAAACAAGCATAGAACCTTTCATGTCATGCCGCTATTTAAAACAGAAGATATCAAGGAAGATAATCTCTGATAGGTAAACGTTCTGGATTGTGGGATTGAATTTAGATTGTAGGTGAATTTAGATTTCCTTCTTCAATTTTATCAATGTTTTTCAAAGTTTGCAATAACAAACATATTCTGGTAATAAGAGAAATCTATAAAAGCTACTTCAAAAGAAACATGAATGTGATCACCGCATTCTGAGTGGTGGAGCAGCAGACGCTGTGAGAAGTGAACTCTCCTGTGGGCGTGAGAGCCGGGAAGCCAACTTGCCTCAGTCTGCATGTTGGCGAGTCCCTTACTATCTCTGGGATCCTGGCCAAGGTACTGAAAGCATGTCTTACCTGGAAAATAAGGAAAAACATAGCTCTTCCTCAGAGCCTTGTTAAGAGATTAAATAGGAATCTGGACATAAAAGGCACAGGGTGGGCTCGGAGGAGGCAGCTTCCCATCCTCCTTTCCAAACGCATCCAATGAAAAATGGAGTTTCAGCTGGAAGTAATGAAGTCACTGGGGGCCCAGGGGCTGGAGAAGGAGAAACAGGCCACGAGAGATGAACAAGAACTAACGGAGGACCAGCATCCATCAGACACCCCTGTCCAGTTAGACAGCTGATAATGATCACTAAGCATTCATTGGAATGACTGAGGATGGCTCGGTGCCCTTCCCCGTTTACTAGCACATAATCATCTCGTGTAATTCTCCATACAGTCCTGTGCTACAGTACTATTGTCATCTCTGCTTTAGAAGGAAAATGAGGGTTAGACAGGCGTCCTGTCCCTATCACACAAATGGGAAGGGCCAGCACTAAGATTCTATGCTTTGTGTGTGTGTGTGTGTGTGTGTGTGTGTGTGTGTGTGTGTGTGTGTGTGTGATTCAGACCCAGCTTTTGTATTTCCTGTAAGCATCTCCACGGCTTAGAGGCTGAGCCGCATTACGAAAAGCACAGCTTCCTTCCGGTTTGGGGAACTGTGGAAAGTAGTGGCCTCCCACCGAATTGGCTTTTCTTTTTGTAAAATGAAAATCTGTAAAAGTTTATTGAAGCAATCCATATCCTATTGCTGTCATTTTCTACCACATATAACAGGGAAGAGAGAAAAACCCATCTGAGTTCAAATAAAGCACAACATTATGTAAGGTAATTATTTTCCCCAGTTACCTTTTCTCTCCGAGCAATAGGCAGCCCTTCCTGCCTCCGACACTCACGGTTTGGGGACTGTGCTCAGCTGCTGGTTACGGTGCAGAGGCAAGGACTTCGGGAAGGCCGTGAGGGCATCTCCCTTCCACCACTCAGATGCCCTCAGAAGCTCTTATCCAGGCCGTGGGCACACAGCGCCTTCTGTGGCCTGACCAAGGCCCCGGGCTCACTGCCTCCACCTGTGCTCCTGCAGGTGGTTAGCATCTGCCCAAAGCTTTTCGTCAGCTGAGTGACTCCTCAATTGAGTTTCAGAGGAAATACATTATCAGTGTTACATTTCCTCATTCTAACTCCTGATACATGGAAATTCCAATGTTAAAATAAATCTCCACTGTTAAAAAAAAAAAAAAAAGAAGGTATATTTCACTACTGGTATTAGTTTCCTATTGCTGATATAACAAATTACCAGAAATTAATTCTATTTTTTTAAAAATATATTTTATTGATTTTTTGATTTTTTTTGTCCCCCTCCCTCCCTCCCTCCCAAACATACCTTCCCTCCCCAGAGTTTTATGTCCATTGGTTGTATTTATATGCATGTATACAAGTCCTTCGGTTATTATCTCCCCCAGATCTTCCTCCCCTCCCCACTGTAATTTGACAGTCTGCTTGTTGCTTTACTGTCTCTATATCTATCTTTTGGTTCATCAGTTTATAATGTTCTTTATTATCCATAAATGAGTGAGGTCATGTGGTGTTTCTCTTTCATTGATTGGCTTATTTCATTCAGCATGATGTTCTCCAATTCCATCCAGGTTGCTGCAAATGATGAGAATTCCTTCTTTTTTTATGGCAGCATAGTATTCCATTGTGTAGATGTACCACAGTTTTTGGATCCAATCATCTGCTGATGGGCACCTAAGCTGTTTCCAAATTCTGGCTATTGTAGATTGTGCTGCTATGAACATAGGGGTGCATATATCCTTTCTGATTGGTGTTTCTAGTTTCTTGGGATATATTCCTAGAAGTGGGATTACTGGGTCAAATGGGAGTTCCATTTTCAGTTTTTTGAGGAAGCTCCATACTGTTCTCCACAGTGGTTGCACAGGTCTGCATTCCCACCAGCAGTGCACGAGGGTTCCTTTTTCTCCGCAACCTCGCCAACACTTGTCATTTGTTGATTTGTTGATGTTGGCCATTCTGACAGGTGTGAGATGGTACCGCATTGTTGTTTTGATTTGCATCTCTCGGACAATTAGTGACTTTCAGCATGTTTTCATGTGCCTTTTGGCCTTCCTTCTGTCTTCTTTTGAAAATATTCTATTTAGGTCCATTGCCCATTTTTTAATTGGATCATTCATCTTCCTTTTATTTAGTTGTATAAGCTGTCTGTAATTCTATTTTTTAAATGTTTTTTTTCATCTTTATTGTTGAAAGTATTACATATGTCCTCTTCCCTTCCCCCATTGAGCCCTTTTAGTCCACCCCAGCCCCCCACTCCAGGCCTTCACCACACCATGGGTTATACTTATACGCCTGTAAGTTCTTTGGTTGATCTCTTCCCACCTACCCACTCACTGTTTCTTATGTGGCCAAAGAGACTTTGAAGATGTGATTGAATTAAGATACTTGACAGGGGGAAACTCAGATTTTTTTTGTGTGTGTGGGTGAAGTGTAATTACAAGAGTCCTCAGAAGTGGGGAGAAAATGGGGACATATGTAATACTTTCAACAATAGAGATTAAAAGAAAAAAAGTTCACCTGGGCAAATTAGAAATGCAGTGTATTTTGACCACAGCTGGTCTTCTTTCCAATGGGGGTCCTGCTGGAATGACTCATCATCACATTAGGCTGCTGTAATGAAGCCCATTTGTTCTTAATGTTGTGTTGTTGTTGTTGTTGTTTTGTGTGTTAATGCTCATCCAATGATTTCCCCCCATGAATTCTCAGGGAAAGTAGCAAAGGGGGTGGGGGAGAGAAACAGAGAGAGAGAAACATCCATTGGTTGCCTCCCGCACTCACCCCAACTGGTCCTGGGGATTGAGCCTGCAAACCAGGTCATGCTCTTGACTGGAATCAAACCCTTGACCCTTCAGTCCACAGGCCATCGCTATCACGACTGAGCAAACCCAGCTAGAGCTATTCTCAAGCTTTTTTTTAAATTATGCTCCCCTGAAATGATAAACTTTGTAAATTTGAAAGAGTATGTGGGATAGGGGAAGAACATGAAAAGCTTGAGTAAACATGAGATGTCCTATTGAAAGGACAGAAAAATAAAAAACTGGGGTATAAAACACAACTGAATCAGTTACTACCACTTAAAATTCTAGTCAATGCACATTTTGTGCATCCCATACAGACCCTCCAGGGCCTAGTGACTGTGAGTAAAAAGTGGAGCAGGATGAGGTAAGGTCAAGTACTTGAGAGACTTTGGGATGTGAGGTCGGGGAGGGGGAGAGAAACACTGCTGTAATTCTCTTGTAATTACATTAAAGTGATTGTTTACCTCACTCACTAAACTTGGCCCTAACCCAGATCTTTACATGTATGGGAAGGCAATGAAGAGTGAGTTTCTTGTGTTACAAGTATGAGCAGGCATTTCTAAGGTTGGCTGCTCGATAGTCTGCAAACTGCAGTTCGAGAGTCACATGCGGCTCTTTAGCGCCTTGAGTGTGGCTCTTCCACAAAATACCATGGCCTGGGCGAGTCTATTTTGAAGAAGTGGCATTAGAAGTTTAAGTTTAAAATAGTTGGCTCTCAAAAGAAATTTTAATGGCTGTACTGTTTATATACAGGGCAGAGGAAGATACCTAAACAGGGACTTTTTAGTGTGCTGCCTACAGTATCTCGTGGCCATACCCTTGTAAATCCAGACCTTTAACCTCTTCCTGAAGGAGAGATGATACACCTGTAACTATTGAGAAAGAACTAGGAAAAGCCCATTACCATAGATTTTATGCTTCAGGCTGACTTTATGAGGCAATATCTAGGATTCATGCAGTGTGCAAAACCAATTTATCTGGGTTGACTTGGCTATGCCAAAGGAGGGGAGGTGGGAAATCACCTGAGTACTCAGTGATGGAGAATCTGGGGCAGTGGAAATAGCTTAGATGCAGTGGGTAAGAATGTGGATAGAGGTTCAGGGATAGTGACAAAGTCTGTAAACTGAGTAATAGGGTTGTTGGCAGAAATCCAGATCAAGAGAAAAGGTGGCAAAGGGCCGTGCTGGCCACAGTTCAAGGACAGACAGCACAGCTCAGGAAGCAAACCCAGGTATCACCGGCTGCAGAGCTAGTGCCTTCCCATCACATTTGACTGGAGACTAATGGGAAATAAATGCAGGCCAATAATGCTCAGATATGGCAATTTTGAGTGTCCAACTCAGGAATTTGGGGAGCCATCCAAAATTTATGAACCAGGGAGTAACTTGTACAGTGGTATAGTAGGGAACTTGATTTCTAGAAACACTCAAGGTAAATATGAGCGAGGAAAGATTCAACATAGAGGTAGGTTATTGCAGCACCATCCATCAAAGTGTGTGAAGATACGAATAACTGATTCTTCTTAAACTAAAACCTAAGTACCATTAGTTAAATAATTGTGCCATTGGTCATAGGACAGAAATATATTTTCCTTAGTTTTTTAATTACCTGCAGGCCGGGTAACTCCTAAAATAGCCCTGGGAAGGAAATCAAAAAGATGTGTAATGCTCACCTTTTTTACTCACTCACCTCTAAGAGGCGTTTCAAAGTCCTGAGAAAAAAATCTTTGGGAGTTTCATTTTGAACCTCTTTACTCAAATCCAAAGTAGCAGTTGAACAAAGATGTTTCATTTCACAAAAGGAAAGTTAACCCCCTGTAGATGCTCTCCTCACCACCTTTGAGCTGTGATCCTGTGTACTCTGCCTCTCAGGTGCCCCTTCACTTCACCCGGCCTCAGTGTTCCAATTCAGGCCTCGACCTCCTACATGGATGGGGTTCTGACACCCCAGCCTGGGCTGCTGCCAACATCGAATACTGCTTTCTTGTCTGGCTCTGGCTTCGACACGTGGCACTGGGCTCCATGGATGCCCTATTCTCCCTTCTTGGGCTCTGTTGGCTCTGTTGTCCCATGCCAAGCTGACTGGATTTTGTGGCTCTCTGGAAATGCTACTGGCTTGGATGGGACAGCACCCCATTTCTAGGGGCATGGTTCTACACAGGGCATACGCATGTGTCAGGAATGTGTTGTGTCCCTCAGATAAGCAGAGTCACATACAGATTGATAACCAATAGACTAGATGTTTTAGAAATGGCTTTCCAGCTCTGATATGCAATTGAGAGGTTATTCTGTCTCTCCTTTTATAAGAGAATATCTGTATCTGTTTAAATGACAGGAGAGACTTTTTCCATGGGAATAGAGAGAGTGCTCCAGGGACACTATTCAGCCTATAAGAAACATATCATGTTTAAAACCCAAAAGGCTCAGAAAACATTGAAAAATTAACTTCACCATGAAGGAACCTTGGTATAAAAATTTGTTCCTTGTGAAGATGCCAGATAGATATGATTACAAAGTCCTGGACAATTTTCCTGCCATTATCTCAACCTTTCTTTGATAACTTTACCTTTTCATTTTGAAAGTGAATTATTTTTTGTAACTAGAGGTCCAGTGCACGAAATTCATGTGGGGGGCAGGAGGGTGTCCCTCAGCCCAGCCTGCACCCTCTCACAATCCAGGACTGCTGGCTCCCAACTGCTCACCTGACTGCCTGCCTGATTGCCTCTAAACGCTTCTACCAGCCTGATCACCTCCTAACCACTCTCTTCCAGCCTGATCGATGCCTAACTGCCCTCCCCTGCCAGCCTGGTTGCCCTTAACTGTCCTCCCCTACTGGCCTGGTCACCCCCAACTTCTCTCCCCTGTAGGCCTGATCCCTTGCAACTGCCCTCTCCTGCAGGCCTGATCACCCACAATTGCTCTCCCCTGTTGGCTGTCTTGTGGAGGCCATCTTGTGTCCACATGGGGGCAGCCATCTTGTGTTGAAGTGATGGTTAATTTGCATATTATCTCATTATTAGAAAGGATTAGAAAGATTAGAATAGTTATTACTAACATTTTGAAAACCATTTCTCATAAACCTCCACGAGACAATTGGAAAATTCCTTACTAATATTTTGTAAGGGAATTTTAAGTGTCCTAGAATTTTCTGTATCTTTATTTGCCCATCCAATGTCCCATATCAGAATTATCAATTAATTAATATTCTACAAGGAACATTTTCCTACTGTCTTTGGCATTGCATGCATAGCACATTACTTTCGAAGGATTGCAACAAATCTTATCTAACAAGGCAATCTCCTCCGAGAATGTCAGAGTTGCAAAATCTAACAGGGGGACTGACCATCTTCTAAATTTTTGTATCTGTTGATACACATGGAAATGGGCCACTGAATAACTGTGCCTTTTTTCTTCTTAGCTAGTTACTAAACTGGAATAACCCATCAAAAATTGCTATTAAACTCTGCTGGATTATAGCAGCCGCGCCTGGCCTTTTTAATAGTGGCATCTGTGTTTTTTTCTTGTTTTCTTTTTTGAGACAGAAATGTTGCAAATGCTGGGTCTCTTTCGAAATAAAGAGCAAAGTTCCGTGGAAAAAGCTAACAACCATATTTCTGAGAAGAAACCCTAAGGGTGTTCAGGGAAAAACATTAAATGATGCAACCTCTATAAGTTAAAAAACAGGTTGTCCTGACATGCTAAAGGTATTGAGAAAAGAAGTATGTGCTTAAACAAGCATTTCATTGCAGATATTAGCTATAATGGTAGATGGCTGTTTTCATAGCCAAACATTTTACTAGCTTTTGGAAACTATTTGCAGTAGTTCAGGGTGAAATGGTTGACTTGGCTCTCCCTAGACTTTCCTGCATGGTTTTCCCTCCCCCCACCCTCCCTGGCCTGGTGACTGGGGAGCACTGATGGGCGGGCAGTGCTTCACTCCCTTCTGTATATTGCTTGCTCCAATTCAGTGACATTGATGGGCTGGATATTTTTTGTGATATTCTTTACTTTCTTAACTCCTTCATCCTATATAATAAAAGGCTAATTTGCAAATTGATCGAATGGTGGAATGACCAGTTGCTATGATTTGCACTGACCACCAGGGGCAGACACTCAATGCAGGAGCTGCTCCCTAGTGGTCAGTGTGTTCCCACAGGAGAGCGCCACTCAGCCAGAAGCCAGGCTGATGGCTGGCAAGCGAGCACAGCAGCAGCAATGGTGGGAGCCTCTCCCACCTCCAGGCAGTGCTAAGGATGTCAGACTGCTGGCTTAGGCACACTCCCTGTTCCACTAGTAATACAATAAGACTCCTCTTACTTTGTTTTAGTGGTGAACCTGAAATGCTTTCTCTCCTCATCAAACTGCAACACAAACCACAGACATTCTTCCTGGAAATGGTTACAAAATCTGAAGTCAAAGATCTGGGCACACCACATAACCTCTATGAATCTTGGTTTTCACATGTGGTTTACCGTTTTTAGCTATGATTGTTAAAGTTAGATAAACTAATTCATGCTGAAAAGGCCTTTGTCTATGTCTACTGGGCTATATGTGTGTTAACTGCTGCCATTGTCTTTGCTGTTAGGGTCAGCCCCAGAGAGCGGACACAGGGGACTCTCACAGAACAAGCTTCATGCTATTTCCCAGGAGGCAGGCCGCTCTTCTAGGAATGTCCTACTGCCTTGGCACACCTGCAGGGGGCAGGGCAGCATCTGATTCAGTCACACTAAAATCAAGTATAAGATTTGAGAAATGAGAGTTAAGAAATGGTACATTGAGTGGGATTTGGTATCTACAGTCTCCATGAAGCAGTCACACATCTACCTTGAGGCCAGGGCAGTGTGCTGAGCAGTGCTGCTGTGCCCCTCCCCCTGGCAAGCATGTGCAGGGACAGGAGAGGTAGAGACCGGTGTGTCCACTGAGGTCTGTGCACCCAGAGGGTGGTTGCTGCTGGGTTGGTGCGAGCTAGAATTCTAATACGATTGAGTTGCTAGATATTTTCATTCACTATTTCTGATTTTTCTCCTTATTATTTATAATGTATTGATGAGTAATATAAGATATCTAGGAATGAAGTAGACTGAGCACAAGTAGAATGAAGTAACAGGACCACACTGCGACTGGTGCGGAGAGAAATCTTCTCAGGAAACAGGACCCATGCAGATGTTTCTTCCCCCCTCCCTCCCCCCCCGAATGGAACACCCATTTCCCTTCCCCCACTCTCACTGGCCAAAAAAAGGGTGTCTTTTAATTGTACCAGTGTGTGTAGTTTAAATTCCTTGAGGTCATATGTGTCTTGGCATATCTCCTTTAGTCTTCTGCACATAACTTTATATTTAGGGATTGTTGCAAGTGTTAGCCACAGAAATTATATTCCTAAACAGTAACAGAGCATTGCTTTTTAAGTGTGAAGATGAACTCTTTTTTAATAGCAGTAGGGGGGGGGGGGGGAAGCAGACATGCTTAAACCAGACGATTTCCACATCTAACTTGGGTTTTGGGGCCTCTGAAAATCATCACATCATGTTTAAAAACAAAAACAAAACAAAAAAACTTAACATAGTAATAAAAATAATAGCAATTCTATTTATTTGGATTAATAATTTATATTAAAAAATATGCAAAATGTTTTCATTTAATTCATGGGAGAACCCATCACTAAGTGATATTATCATCCTTATAGCTCAAATATGAAGAAACAGAGGCTTATCAGAGAGTCTGAGGGACTTGCTCCATACCCAGAAAATGGACGAGCTGGGCCGAGGAGCAGCGTTTTCAGCCTTCACATCCTGCTCGTCACGCCCATCTATTTTAACCTTTCTAATAAAAACAAACACACAAACAAAAAACACAAATCACTTTCAAAATGGAAAGACAACGTTTCTTACATGTGGCTTTGAGCATTTTTTTCATATCTCTTGGCCATTTGCATGTCCACTGTGGAGAAGTGTCTATTCAGGTCCTCAGACTATTTTGTAATTAGATGTTTATCTTCCTTTTGTTAAGTTGTATGAGTCCTTATTATATGTGTTAGGTATTAGGCCTTCATCAGATGTATCATTGGCAAATAAGTTCTCCCATACAAGTGGGCTCCCTCCCTTTTCATTTACACCATGGAATACTGGGCAGTAGCAGAAAAGAAGAATCCTTTGAGGCAGCAGGGAAGGTCCTGGAGAGCATTATGCAAAGTGAAATAAGCCAGTCAGAGAAAGACGAGTATCACACAATCCCACTCATTGTGGAATCTAACGGACAAAATAATCTGAAGAACAAATTAGAATCAGAGACATAGAGCATAGAATAGACTGACAAATCTCAGAGGAAAGGTGGGAGCGGGTGTGTGGGTGGATGGGGAGAGATTAACCAAGGAATTTAAGGCATAAATGTATAGCCCAAGGGTACAGACAATAGTTTGGTGAGGGCCTGGGGTGAGGGGTCTAGGGAGGGGACCAGTGGGTCAATGGAAAAAAAAGGGGGGACATCTGCAATACTTTCAACAATAAAGATAATTTAAAGAAAAGAAATCCCCATGGATACTGTCATGTGCAGTACAGAAAGACAGAGACAACACTATATGGTGCTCTTAGAAATAGAGCTTCTAGGAGTCCCTTGGCCAATTGCCCTTCGATGTGAAGTCCCCTAATCTTCATCTATGATTGGTATTTTTCTCTTATGCAGAAAAAGCAAATGGAATTAGCCAATTGTGTCTGGTAGCTGTTAAAGTAGGTGTCTAGATGAGTCTTTCCCAAAAGGTAAGTTCCATGTGCTGTATCCAGTAAACATTTACTTCTTACCAAGTTCCCATAAGAAATCTGGCCATGTTCTCAAACTGGCCAGTTTTCTGGGGACTTTGGTTTTTTTTTTTTTTTTATCCTCCCCAAGAATTCTAATACCCACCTGGCACCAGATATAGTTGTTACAGTATTATTGACTATATTCCTAATGCTATACTTTACATCACCATGACTATTTTGTGACTACCAATTTGTACTTTTTAATCCCTTCCCCTTTTCACCCAGCCTCCCAATGCCCCGGCTTGCTGTTGGATGCTATTAAATAATGAAATGAAGTAAAGTTGTGTCTAACTGGATCTCACTTCAGTCCACATTTCTGCCTCAAAGGAGATTATAAAAATGGTCAAAAGAGCTTCTTTAAAAACACACACAAGCAAACCAAAAATAAAACAGCATCTGTTTTAGGTAAAATTCCTGTGTTCACTCCTCCAGTGCTGGAGGAGATGTTGATTTCTTATCAAATATCTAAAAAGAAGAAAGAGGAGGAGGAGGGGAGAAAAAAATGTTAACAAGCAGAAAGCTAAAACACCTTGTAATAATATGTGAACGGTGTTACCTTTTGTTCAGGGCATAGATTAAAGGGGCATGAAACAATACACCGATTGATCTGAGTGTCTTGTTGTTCTGAAACCTCAAGTTCTATTGCTTCATTTTTAAATGTTGGTTCTTTAAAAAAAAAAAGCCACCTCTGACTTTGGCAAGTGTACTCAAAGACCTTCAGTGCAAGAACCCATTAATGAGGTGATGGCAGAGAGTTTCAGAGAAAGCATCAGGGAGTTGTGCTGCAGAGAAAAGGGGTCTTAATAAGGAAACCCCTGTGCCTTCCTGCACCTGTGTTTCCTAATACTTCACACAAGATCAAGTATTTTGACACATGGGAAAATGAGTGGAGGACTAGCAATCCCTGAAATCATTATTATTTTATGTGTATTATACTTACTAATATAAACTACTAGGGTCCAAGTGCATGAATTCGTACACCTTGAAAGGAACTGTGGGCCTTGAGGCTGTGATGGGCACAGGGGTGGGTCTCAGCCCATCCTCTGCACTCCCACTCAGCCCCTCCCTCCATGGCCCCCAGTTTCCTCTCTGCCAGCAGCTCTGCTCCTGCAACCGCTGCCACTCCCATGCAATGATAGTGCTGGCCCCACTTGCACCTGCCAATGGCGCAGAGCAATTGGGGCCAGCACCAGCAGGGGTATGAACTGCAGCTATGGCCCTGATCACCCTCAGGAGCAGGGGGAGGTGGAGAAGCCCTCAGGAGTGATCAGGGCTGGCAGCTGCCGCTCAAACCCACTGACAGCACTGAGTGATTGGGACTGGCACTGGGCACCGGCATCAGGTGTGAGTGGGGCTGGCGCTGGTAGAGTGTGAGAAGTGGCTCTGGCGCTGACAGTGGGTGCGAGTAGGTGTAAGGGGTGGCTGTGGATCCCAATCGCCCCTCAGGAGCAGGGGGAGGTGGAGAAGTCTTGAGGGGCGAACGGGGCTTGCTGCCATTGCTCGCACAGAGTGACCAGGGCAGGCGCCGGGTGATGGCAGCTGGTGCGAGCGGTGGCTCCAGCACTGGCAGCGGGTGTGAGCACCGAGCAGGACCACAGCACACAGGAGGAAATAATTTTCAGTAACCACCAGAGGCTCACCCTGATGACAGCAACCGGCGCCCTGCCTTGGTCTGGCACCCCTGCTCACCTGCTCTACCATCCCACTGCAGCCGATGCCTGCCATGTTCCACTCTCTGCTGCCTGCTGCTGTTACCCACATTGTCCCACATGCGCCCCCTGCTGGTCATCACACATCATAGCAACCGGTTGTTCAGTTGTTTGGTTGTTCAGTTCTTCCGCCATTTGGTCTTTTTGCCTATTAGGATTTTATATACATATATAGATTAGAGGCCCGGTGCACAAAATTTGTGCACTTGGGGGATCCCACAGCCTGGCCTGCGCCTTTTTGGCAGTCCAGGAGCCCTTGAGAAGCGGGCCTAAGCTGTCGGTTGAACATCTTTAGTGCTGCTGCAGAGTCAGGAGAGGCTCCCACCACCGCTGCTGCACTTGCCAGCCCTGAGTTCGGCTTCTGGCTGAGTGGCACTCCCCTGTGGGAGTGCACTGACCACCAGGGGACAGCTCCTGCGTTGAGCATCTGTCCTGTGGTGGTCAGTGCAAATCATAGTGACCGGTTGTTCTGCTGTTCGGTCAATTTGCATATTAGCCTTCTGTTATATAGGATAGAGGTCCAAGCTCTCTAAATAACTCTGAGATATTTTGAAAAACAAATGATTTGATGGGGGGTGGGCAGTGGTGAGGACAGGTGGGCGGGTCATGCCACATCACTGTCATTGTGATGCCTTCTGGTTTAAGACTCTGCTAGTTATTTCCCCAGCACCATGTAAGAGCCCAAGATCCTCCAGCACACCACATGGCCAGCCTGAGCCAAGGTGTGGGGCCAACATGGGCCTGGGGATGGTGGCCAGGCTCAGTCTGGGGCAGCTGCTTCTGGTGCTTTTTCTACCCACGTAGGTCTATTCACCAATTCCTTTGTTCACGACACCAGAGCCTCCTGAAACCACGATACCCACCTGTGCCTTGCAGTTAACAGCCAGTCTCCTTGTGGTCTTCTTTGCTCTTCTCCATCTCTACCTTTAAGAGACTGTGGCCAAAAAAATATCTACCGTTCACCAACCCATATTCTATAGCCCAATCCATACGGCATCTTGAAATACAATATCACAAGGAAAAACAGGTCTTTATCAAATCTACGGATCACTAATCTACCAAATGCAGAAACTATCGAGAATCTCACATTGGACTGGCTTAAAGACAACCTGCAGGTCTGACTACGTAACGAATGACACAATAGTAAATCTGCTGGAGTTTCACGCACAAGAACGAAGAAAGAGACAACTTAGAAAACGAATGTTGTGATAAAAACTCAGCTTAAAAGTTTTAAGGATGGACACCTAAAACTTTACTTTGAAAACGAGAATGATTTCACCTGGATCTAGAGAAGAAGGAGGAACTGTGGAACGGAGAGTCAGCTTGTACGTGGCCTCATTAAATCTGGGAGGCATTAAAAGGATTCGGTAACATAAAAAGCTTCCCTGATTTCATTGATGTGTCCACTAGAGGCCGGTCTCTAGGCCTGGCCGGCTGTCGAAGTGCAAGCATCTGGAGTGGAAGGGCAGATTCCAGCTGACCTCTGGGCTCTGGGAAGCACCTGCCCTCCTCCCACCCCCCAACCCCCGTCCCCCCTCAGATGCAATGAGCAAGGCCGGACGCCTTGGGGTGGGCCTCTGGGCTGCCCAGCAGTGCCAAACGCTCACAGACAGGCTCCTGCAGTCCCAGCAGCTGCGGCCTGGCTCACACAGAAGAGCCAGCACGGTTGCCCATTACCTGAGAGTGGGGGCTTCCTGGTGTGTGAACCCTGGCGTCCTGGAGGAGGGTGGCAGGTGGAGTGAGAGCTATCTCTGTGGACACCGGCATTTTTACCTCATCTCCATCGCCATCACCCCCCGCCCCAGGTAACTGGCGAGAGGTCACAGCTCCCCGCCCAGGCGCCATGGGAGGTTGGTCGCCGCCACTTCCCCCCCGCCACGCACCCCCTCCCCCCCCACCCCCGGTTACGGGTCCCAGCCCAGGTCCTGGCCCCAATTGGGCAATTAGGGCCTGCTGGCCACTGATCGCACCACCTTGGCCTGGCGCCACCTGCTCAACTGCTCCACCATCCCACTGTGGTCCCACTCTTACTGGGGTCCCCTGGGGCTGGCAGGACCTCCACTGCTGCCTGCTGCCATCTGCATGTTCCACACTGCCCCCTGGTGGTCAGCACACATCATAGCGAGCTGTGGAACTCCTGGTCTCCCAGTCAAACTGGTGGGAATGACTGTTGGGGGGCAATTTGCATATTAGGCTTTTATTATATAGGATGATAATGTTTTGTCTTAGTTTGCTAAGCCTGTCATAATACAATACTATATACTGGATGGGTTGAACAACAGAAATAAATTACTTCACAGCACTGGTGGCTAAAAGCCCAACATCAACATGTTGGCATCTTTATTTCCCCAAGGCCTCTCTCCTTGGCTTACAAATGGCTGTCTTCTCATTGCATCTTCACGTGGCCATCCCTCAGTCTGTATGGTCTGTGTCATAATCTCCTTTTTTTAACAGACGCCGGTCATATTGGGTTAAGACACTCCTATATAACCTTTTCTCGTTAATTACCTCTTTTTAAAGATTTCACCTCAAATACAGTCCCATTTTTGAGGTATTGAGGTTAAGCTTTCAACATATGAATTTGGGGAAACACAATTCAACCCATAACTGGTTTCCTCCACCATGTTTTTAAAAGAAATAATGGGAATGGGGAAGAGGAGGGGGAGAAGGGGCAACATGCAGACCAGATATGATTGCAAGACTCAAAGAAAACAATAACCTGGGCAATTTTAAAATCTACAGGATGAATATGGCTATCAGAAGTAGAGGAAATGTTTATTCAGGAATGGTGTATCACCTGTAAATGGAAGATTATTTTAAGTTGAAAAATATTTAACAACTGTGGTAGCCAGTCCCTAGGGTCCCCTCCTCCCAGCATCCCTACCCCTGTGTAGTCTCCTTCCAGAGTGTTCCAGCACTACCACCTGATGCTTCCTCTGAAACGCTCTGCTAGGTCCTACCACCTCACCAATGGGCTCTTGCACTTGGGGTCTTGAGTGCTTGACAAAGTCAGAAGTGGTTTTGTTGGAAAAGAACCAACATTTTAAAAGTAAGTGTGGCCAGTCGATGAGGCAGAACTTTGGCGAATACATTGTAAAATAGTACACTCCGCCTTTCCTGTTCTCTCATTGCTGTCCTCTTCCTCTGGAGTCACAAGCTGCCACACCGTGCACATCCCTGTGGAGAGGTCCGTGTATGAGGACCCTGGAGCCTGCAAACAGCCCTGTGAGTGGGCTTGGGGCAGAGGCTTCGCCCGCACTGTCCTGGCCATGACTGCGATCCCAGGCGAGAGCTGGGCCGTGACCTCATGAGCTCCCTGTGCCAGAGCTACCCAGCCACGCTGCTCCTGCATTCCTGAAACCTCCAAAGAGCTGCCATGTTAAGTGGCCAAGTTTTGGAATAAGCTGTTGTGCAACAAGAGATAACTAACATAGTCTAAGCTTCATTTGTATTTTATGGGCGAAAACACTTTATGCAGTGTCCATACATAACGTGGTGCTTCTTCATTTATTCCTGCTCAGTTAAAATATTTTCTCACTACAAACAGCCCTTGGGGAAAAAAGGGAAAAAATATAAGTTTGATGTGTGGCATAAATATTTGTAGATAAATTAAACATTTTTTTAACGCCTTCTGAGGAGGTTTAGGAACAAGGAGCGTATGTTAGGGGGATTTTGATGACTTCTCTGAGGTGTTAATGAGGGTTTTCCATCCTGGCCTATACTTATTTGAAATTCTGTTAAATCTATTATTTAGCAGCATTGCTGAGATGCTCACTTTTTCTCATAAGACTTCCCAGTGTTTGATTCTCCAGCTCCCCTCTTCATACCCTCTGGCATGGTTAAATATTGAACTGAACTTGAATTAGAGAAAGTAAAAATTCATGGCTAGTCTTCATATGAAACATTCTTGTTAAAATCCTTGATGAAGTTTTCTTTTCATTAAAAAAGTATTTTTGGGTCTCAAAAAACATTGCCCAATTTTGAGCTACCAACCCTTGAGGTGTTCTCACAGTGGCTAACAGCCCTGATTCCTGACAAAGCCCTGGGACTCCTAAGACAGCAGTGAAAGAGGTTAGTAACCGCGATGATGCCCAGGAATAGCAAGCACACACTTTTTGGCTCTGTGCTCTACCCATCTGTCCCAATGTCCTATGTCCCGCGTGGTTCAGGGTTCAGGTTCAAGGTTTAGGTTCAGGGTTCGGGTTCAGGGTTCGGGTGTGGCCTCCTCCAGAGGCACATGAAAGAGACAAGACAAGAAATAATAGTTTGGAAATTGGGGGCCAGGCGGAAGCCCAAGGAAAGATTCTGCTTTGCTCTGGCTTGCCATCCCTTTTATTCAGGTTTGGGATACACCCATAGCCCTTAGGCAGGCAATTCCAGTGATAGCTCGGTGATAGCCCATCAGCAAAGATTTATATAAGACTAAACGGTGGAAGTTGCTTCAGCTCCCTTTGTCTCAACTAGACAGTGGGCGTATGGCTTGACGGCCTTCCGGACTCCTTGTCCACCCCTTTCTGCTAGTGAAGGCAATGGGCAGCTTCCAACACATCTGAGTCCCTTGGCACTGTGTTTCCCAAGGCAGTTCTGATGGCATCCGATGCGACAAAAACCAGTGACCAGACTTTCTATACCCCTTCCGTTTTTAGGTGTGGCTTACAAGTATGTACCTTGCTGCAATATTGTTCTTGAGTGATTTACTTTCAAGTTCTCTGAGACAGGATTTGTTTTCTTTTGATGATTTGTACACTAAGTCTATTGATTATACCAATAATTAGCCTATTTATTAAAGGTGTGCTCCACTCAAGGTCTTGACCAAGTTTCCCTAAAAACCGAATAAGAGATATTGAAGGGCCACAGTAACATTTGCCTTGATGAATGACTTGTAGAATCCAGATCATGACTCTAAAATCACAACCTCCAAACCACCTGTATTTATTAAATAACACACTTCCCATGTTTCCTAGTAATCCATATTTCAAACAATAATGTTACTTACATGTTTTGTAACATTATTTTTGAACTAGGACTTTGCTTACTGCCCCCATTTTTCACTCCTTCTTTTTGGTTTATTCCAACAGTTACTGCCCACACATTATTTTCCATGAAAGCCACCGCTTTTCCATCCATTGTAGATGTTTCCCTTCATGGTGACAGCTCTCATGCAAATCTGAAGTAAGTTCCTTCTCCAGGGCCCCTTGAAGCACAGGCACCGCTCTCTGGAGACCACACATCTCCTCATCGTTATTAACTGTGGGCTGTTAACTATCCCGCACCCACATAAAGGAAGTATGTGTCTATCATTTTACTTTTTATCCAAGCCCAGAGCTTCCCCCACCCCCAATCCACTTTGCTCTCTCCCACCTCCCTAATCTATCACCAATGGAGTTCATGAAACCCACTTACTTCTCCTTCTTTGATTATAATCTATAAAACAAAGTACAAAACTGCCATTCTCCAGAGCATTATCCCAATATGTTGAGGTTCTGCTTCCCGGCAACTGTCAAAAGTTTGGCTCAAATGGCCGAAACCGGTTTGGCTCAATGGATAGAGCGTCAGCCTGCGGACTGAGAGGTCCTGGGTTCAATTCTGGTCAAGGGCATGTACCTTGGCTGCGGGCACATCTCCAGTAGGGGGTGTGCAAGAAGCAGCTGATCGATAATTCTCTCTCATCAGATGTTTCTAACTCTCTATCCTTCTCTCTTCCTCTCTGTAAAAAATCAATAAAATATATATTTAAAAAAAAAAGTTTGGCTCAAATAAACTCACAAAAATTCTTTACAGGTTTGAATGTGTGTGTTTTGTTTTTTTATGTTAACATAACATCCCTAACTTAGAACTTACATGCTAATTTTTTGAGAATTCAGGCTAACCACAGAAACCAGAATTTTTATGACACCACAAACTAATGATAACTACCCTGTTTCCCTGAAAATAAGACAGTGTCTTATATTATTTTTTTCTCCCAAAGTTGCGTTAGGTCTTATTTTCAGGGGATATCTTATCTTTCCAGGAGCTAGGTCTTATTTTCGGGGAAACATGGTATTAGTAGTTTCATGTTAATATTTCAATTTCCATTTTTTCTCTGAAGTTAAATGTTTTTTTAAAAAATATATTAATAGCAAAAGAAAAATAAATTTATGTCAAAAGTTTTATTTGTAATAAAATATTATCTTAGTGCTTAGTGATAGATCCTCCCTTCCTCCAGTTGATGGACAGATGTAAACCCCACCTGCAGCCAGACATACCTGAACTCTGAACCACCAATCAGCACCTGCCAAATACCTAAGCCCCTTACCCCCCAATCCTAACTCCCTAGGTCCCTAATCACCAATCAGCATGCGCTGACTGCCCTAAGCTCTGTCCCCTATCCTCCCCTTAAAAGTAGACCCCCGGGTTTCTTCTGGCCTCTTTCTCTCTGGAAGAAGCCAGCGTGGGTATCCTTCTCTCCAAAAAGCCTGTATCCTGGCATCCCGGTCTCCACACCTCTTTATTTCATCTTTTATTTAGATCCTTTGTCCCCAACTCATGCCTTGCAGATACCGTGTTGTTGCAGAGCCCCTTGAATCTACACTTGATAGTCTGCTTTGCTTTAACTATCCTTCCTCTGAGAAATGAAAAAATAATCTCCTCCAAACACCATCCAATACTTCTGTCTCCCTGGCAACGTCCTTACCAACTGGCTATCTGACTTAAAAATAGAGTGTTTTCTAAATAGTATGAACTTGAATCATGATTCGGCTAAACTCAAGATGATTAACACAATGTAGCCTAGATTTTATCCAGCTGAGTCCTTCTCCGTTTGTTTTAGGATGAACTGGGTGGGGAATGAGAAAAGCTTCATCCTTAAAACCAGCCACAAGGAGGAAGCAGAACCCATAGGTGTTAGCTGCCAAGGGCAATTTTCTGGAGGTGCAAGCTACTTGGAATTCTCAGGCTTGTCCACCCACATTGCATATCCCAATCATATAATCTTTTGCAGTCCATCTGACCAGTGATTGTATCATTTCCTCTCATCTACAATAGCTGTTGTTGTTTTTTAATCTGTGGCCTAAATATTAATCACAGTAAGTTAATAATTACAAAAACTTTTTTCAAGATTGTACTTATCTGGAATACATTCAAGCTGCATCACTAGACTAAACGTTGAATACATGATTCTCCACATTCTACAGAGGAGAACCCTGAAGCTCAGAGATGTGGGAGCCATGACTAGAGGATGTGAGCACACATCCTTCCCCATGCACACCACTTCCTTGGGGACTGCTGAAACACAGAACTGTGGGAAAGCACATCAGTCACCGAGTATGGTTTCTGTTCCAGGTGGCCCAAGGGCAAAACAAAATGTTTTTATTGTATTGATTGATTCTGGGAGAAAGATGGAGATGGAGATGGAGATGGAGGAGATGGAGATGGAGATGGAGATGGAGATGGAGATGGAGATGGAGATGGAGATGGAGATGGAGATGGAGATGAAGAGATAGACAGAGAAAGAGAGATATTTGTTGTTTCACCTATTCATAATCCATTGGTTGACTGTTGTTTATGCCCTGACCAGAGATCAAACCCACACCTGTGGAATATCAAGACAAAGCTCTAACCAACTGAACTACTTGGCCAGGGCAAAAAATCAAATGTATTTACCACCCCAAATTATAGGCTAATTTCTTCTTTTTCCACACAGTTTAGCTTTTCTCATACCAAAGCCCAAAGGAACACACAAAGAGAGAATATTAACAAAGCAAATAATTGAGAGAACAAAAGATACAAATATAGATGGAGAGAGAGACAGACAAACAGAGAGAGACAGAGAGAGAGATCCACTGATAACTGATAAATAATTAAAGGGAGTACAGAGATACATTTGTCAACAGCTCCCATTACCATTCCTCAATGCTAAGAACTTTTTATAGCTCCTTGGTAGAATATTATAGCAATTCTGGATAATTAGCAGATCTTTAAGCTGATAGGGATGGGAAAATATAACTTTTATTCTGAATAATATTGAAAAAAGTAAAAAAAAAAAAAATACTGTAGGTTTAATGCCCTCACGTTTTTCTTAAAACACCAATTCTAGACTAAGGTTTGCAGCATGCTGTTATGCGCAGGCTCACATAGGGGCTCCGGGGTTTCTGTGAGAATTGGTTTTTGTTTTCCTGAAGCTTTCGGATCCCAGGAATGTTGCTTAAGAAGTCCTCGGAGGAGAGGGCAGTACCACTGTGCTGCCCTCCTCTCCGTGCCACGAGGAAGCCTGTGCAGTGAAGAAAGGGGTTCACAAGTCTCCCCAGAGGGTTCTACCTGCAGGTCTTGAGCTATCGATGGAGGACAGGGCTATCTATTTCTATGAAATAATGTAAACCAGATCATCCAATAGACAGAAATATCAGCTCAGCTGAATTCTAACCTCGAAAGATCTCCCTTCAAACACATTCATGATAAAAGCATGCTCTAAGTCCCGTGGCATGAGGAAGTCTTAACTGTCAGTTTCAGCCTAGGAGGATAGATATAAAAGAAGTTACAGATGTTAAAACATTGGCAGGACAACTGTTTTCCCAGGATCTTTGTATCGCAACCACCTGAACCATTTTCTTTTTTACATGCATATTCCCTGGCCTTCACTTCAACTCTAATAAACCAGAACCTCTTGGTAAACTACGCTTTAGACAAGTTCCTCAGGCTACACTTTGGACACTAACGCACTGGTAGTAATTTACTGTGTGGCCAACAGCACAATGGGCAGCGTCTGGTGAGAAGAAGCCCTCAAAGTCCTGTGCTCTGATGAGTCGTCACTGCGTCTCCGGCACAGCTACATCTTGCCTTCCCAGTACGGGTCCTGGAACAGCCTGGAAAACTTCAGAAACGTGTTCTTGCTGCTATTGTTATGTAACCCTAGTTTGCATCACTTTAGAAGTTCTACACACGCTGCCCCAGTGTCAGTGACTCCCAGGCCCTTTTCTGAGGCCCTTCCTGCTTTACTGACTGACATAATGGGGTTCGGTCTCAGGAGGGTACAGTCCCTTCTCTCTCTGGTTCTTAGCCTCAGTGTCCCAAGAACATTGAGTGCTTAGTCTGCTTAAAAAGCAAGTATTGTGGCCCTAACCAGTTTGCCTCAGTGGATAATGCATCAGCCTGTGGACTGAAGGGTCCCAGGTTTGATTCTGGTCAAGGGCATGTACCTTGGTTGTGGGCACATCCCCAGTAGGGGGTGTGCAGGAGGCAGCTGATCAATGTTTCTCTCTCATTGATGTTTCTAACTCTCTATCCCTCTCCCTTTCTCTCTGTAAAAAATCAATAAAATATATATTTTTTAAAAAGCAAGTTTTGTGGACAATTCTCTTCTAACAAGCTATTCGTGAGAACCCATGAAGGGAAAGCCTTATCCCTAAAACTTATCCCAATGAGACAGCTCCCTCTGAATCTCCAGTTGGAGTGAAACCGTGCCATTGGTGCCAGCGGTGATACCAGGAGCAGATTGTAATCCAGCATCCTTCCCGTCTATTTGACAAAATAAGTCCCAGTGATAACAACACACTAAAATGAAAAATACTCATAGTTGAAAAAGGAATGGGGACAGTGGGAAATTCCTTGTTTCGAGCTTTGTAAGCATAATTGTGCCCATAAAAACCTAAATAAACATTATAGTATAAAAATCACATTACATCAAAAATATATTTACATTAATATACTTTTTAAAAAGGGAAATAAATCACATTCCCACACGTTGGCTCATGGCAGTAATGAACAATGCTTGTCAATTTGTGAGTGACTTCATATTCATGTTCCAAAAAGTAGATAGCCAGATTTGTCCATTGATCTTCACTCTTCATTGAGGGAAACTTCTTATTATTTCAGTTTTGAGGTTTGTTTGTTTGTTTGTTATTGTTTTTTTTTTCCACAACAAATATATAAAAAGTTAGGAAAAGTCACAAACAGCCAACTTTTTAAAATCCCATTTCACAATAAATTTCAAAAATTACAATACTTTTAATGTTGGGATCCATTTTCGTTGCTTTCAAAAATTCCCACAGTTATAAGAGTGGCCCTCTGAAGGGAAGATCAAAGCTATGGCTTCCTATCCAGTATTTACAATTCATCTCTAGTTCCTCAAATCCAGATGCAAGCAGGTATTATTCTGGTGTAAGCAATGCTTCTTAGTGACATATTTCACGTGCTCTCCTTATCAAGTTACAGGGAACCAGAGCTAACTAAATGCCAAATTCTCATGCAGAGGTAGAGTGGTCTGCCTCCACTCCAACATCTCACCTACACAGTCCTGGAACAGAGAAGCAACATGGCAAAAACTTTTAGGTATATTCATTAGGTAACATGGCATGGAGTTGGGTAGAGCAGTGGTCGGCAAACCGCAGCTCGCGAGCCACATGCAGTCTTTGGCCCCTTGAGTGTGGCTCTTCCACAAAATGCCATGTGTGGGCGCGCATGTACAGTGCGACTAAACTTCGTGGCCCATGCGCAGAAGTCAGTTTTCGGCTCTCAAAAGAAATTCCAATCGGTGTACTGTTGATATTTGGCTCTGTCAACTAATGAGTTTGCCAACCACTGGGTTAGAGGGAGTAGAGACTAAAGACAGGAAGGTAGGTAAGAGGGTGGTGAAATAATCCAAGTGATAGGCAGCATTTCAAGTAATGCCATAGCCAATGGGAATAAAAAAGTAGGAAGGGAAAGGTCAACCGCTGGTTCTGAGACTCTTGCATGAGCTTCAGGAACATGTGAGGATTTGCCCATGTGCCAAATCCTCCTACAACATCAACTCAAGGAATTGTTAGGGGTTTATACAACTGCTCCAAAGATAAATGAATTGTTGACTGAAAACCAGCTGCTGACAATTTGCCAGAGCAAGTGGCCCCATTTCATTGCCAAATTATTCTTAAGCCAGGCCACCTATTTCTATATCTAACAATCCCACCAGGAGTCCTCTATTTGCACAATGTATGTGCTCTAAGACTGTCCCCAGAACTCCTTGTTTTGCTTGTCTGGGGGTTAATATTGTCTTCAGAGCACAGACTTTGCACAGAATGGGTTTTCACCTTTGTAATCTGTCAGTATGATATAGCTCCATTTCCTAGTTAATTCATAAACATTTGGTCTCTTTATATCCTTTTCCAACTTGTAAACTCTCTTAAATTAGCTTGCCTCCTCTAAGGTCACTTTATTATAACTGACATTTCACATGGTCCTTAAGCTTTGATTAGCCAGGGGAAATGTTCTTGGGCCATATCACAGAAATAGCCTGCAGAAGGAAAACAGAAACAGCGGGGTAGGGAATCACATCTCTTTTAAGGTAATAGAGTCATGCATTGCTTTAACTGGAAAACATCCTATTTTTCTTGTATTTTTTCCTTTCTGTGTCCAGAGTCAGACCCTGAGGCACATGGTGATTTCCCGAGTTCCCATAACGCCTCTGTGAAGCTGTCTCAGGCACCCACACCGAACGGAGAGTGGGCAGCTGGCGCCTGTACTGTCTGGATCCTAAAAGGCCACTAAGTAAAAACAACACAAAATGGCAAATGCCCAATGTCAAGAAGTGGATAGGGAAACACTTAATAAGTAAAAAGAATAAAAGAAGTGTGTAATCCTAAAGATCTATCCGGCAAGAAGAAAGTCATTGCCTAGGTCACATGCAATCAAGATGAAGAAAGTTTTGGCCAACAGGATATAAATCTAGAGGCAAATGGGTAGGGAAAGTATCACACACTGGGACTGATTTGTCATTGTTAGAGACAACAGCTGACATGAGGGGCCAATGTCAGAAAGAGGACGAGTGCATTGAAGCGGTTTTCCATTAGGTAGAAGGCAGGGATGCTTTCCTGGCAACAAGGTAAAGAACAATTTGAGAAACTTGAGGTTATTGTGCTTTATTCTGGCAAACCTCACTCTGTTTGTGGACCGGGAGATGTGTCATAAGCATTTGCTAAGAGCCCTAGTTTCTTATGTTGCCTGGGGATAACTAAGGGTAAAAATAAGAGCTACTGCCTCTGGAGTTTAGTGAACTTTGGCAAGATACTTACACTTTGCAGAGAAGTGGGGTAAAGAGATAAATGAAGAATTAGGGCATCTGGAATAAGACAGAACTGAATTTGCATCTCATTTCTATGAATTGCCAGCCATGTTACCCTGGGGAAATTACTTGCCCTGTTAAAGCCTCTGTTTTCTTATCCTTAAAATAAAGATAACAACAGCTATTTCGCAAGGCTGCTATGAGTGTCGAAAAAGATATGCAAAGCATTTAGCTCAATGCCAAGACCATAGTATATAGGATACTCATTTAGACATATTATCTCATTTAACCCTCACAGGCAGTGGTACAGGGGAACTGAACTCTGGCACTGGGACATCACCTCAATACATCATTCAAGAGATACAGAGCAGAACAAAATAAACGGATGAACCAAACAGATCCAGAGACAGAGAAACGTGGAACAGATTGACAAATCTCAGAGGGGAAGGAGGAGGAAGGGCAGAAAAAGATTTTAAAAAGAATGTATATGTATAGCCCATGGACACAGAAAATAGTGCAGTGAGGCCTGGGGGGTGTGGTGCGGGTTGGAGGGGATTAATGAGGATAGGATGGGAAGGGAACATCTGTAGCACTTTCAACAATAAAGATGAATTTTAAAAAGAGATACAGGGTGGTGTGATAAAAAGAGGCTGAAATGGATTCCAGCAAAAGCTAGAAGAGAAATATACAGGTAGCTAGGATGGCCTCGTGCTTCTATTGAGCAGCAAGTCACCTTAAGGCTACCTCTGGGGTGGTTTCAAACCCGAGGCCAGATAAGTTTATGGAATGGTGCTATAGACAATGGCTATAGAAGTTTAGAGGAGAGCAGAAGTATCTGAGGAAGAATCCAACTGTTGTAAAACCTTAGCTTGACCCTAAACTGGGGGATTTGAGAGCTGAGGCACAAGCAAGGCAACTGTCTGGGGACAGAAGGCATGAACACAGCCTGCAGGCCGACCTAAGGCAGCATCTGGAACAACGGTAACTAATTAGGAGTCTGGTCTTAAAATGGAAGGACTTAGAAAATAAAGGTGTGAGAATTTTGGAGGGCTGAATTTTAAAATTATTTGGAGGGCTGAATATTAGCCAGAACTTATAGCACGTGGTACAATCGAATTGCTGTTTACTAGTAGACTCATTCATTACCTGTGGAAAGTTCATCTTGCCTGGTCTACAGGGAAAGCAGAGAAAAAGAGAAAAGTGGAAAAAAAGAAAAGAAAAAAAAAAAAGGCAGGCTGATTGGGGTAGTAAATTCCACTGAGCAGACTGTGGTGGTGCAGTCTGCCTATTGCATGCCCACCCCGCTGTGATTTGTAGGTTGATTTCTCACACTGCACAGGAAAATCGATTGGGTGCTATCAAATGCAGGTTAAATATGTGAGGAAGAGGCGGGTCCCTGTGTGGGGGCAGTGGCTGGAAGAAGGGACACACTTAGGACAGGCACAGAGGACTTTCCCAAAAGTCTTGCTCAGGAAAGAATCAATTCAAACTCCAGAACCTGTGATCCAAATCAAACTGACCAATGTCAGGGCCTCCAGAGCTCAGCTGGGAAGTTTCCCGTTTAGGAAAAGAATTTATCAAGTTCTCGTCATCAATAGTGCCACCAGCCCAGCATTGGGGCCTAACATTTGGTTGCTGGTGCCTGCATTATTGCGACTGATGTTTGAGATTTATAGAGTCCCCACATTCATTTCTCATTCTTTTCTTTTGCTAAAAATAATCATTGAGAATTTCATAACAGTAAGACTTTACAGTACATAGCGTGTAAATAAGCATAGTTTCTGCCAACTTAAAGATTCTACATGTCCATGGAGGGAAGATAAGGTGTAATTCGAATATTCAAGGCAGGTTGTCCCAGGTGAGTGAGGTGGAGTGGCTACTGTTTGAAAGTGCACAACTGCCCACACGCTGTGGGACTGGCAGTCCCTGCCGCCTCCCCTCTCTAACTTGGCAGGACGCCTGCTTGTGAAATCCAGGACAGAGATCAGATCCAGACCAGACAATGGTTCCAAATTCCACCAGATTGGGAGAATTATGATGTCAAATTGTTTTCCACCGTCTGACAAATCAGAGCCTTTGGGGAGAATAAGACAAGGAGGAAACTTGTTATTCCAGGAGTTACTCTGCTGTTACCCCCAAGAGTTTCAGCTGAAGAACTTCATTCATACAAAGCAGGAATACATGTTTTGTAACAAAGTTCTGGAGGAGCACAGAGGGGAGGTGGGCGGCACTCGGGGCTAAGTTAAAACACCCTCATCCCCAATGACATGAGCATGTTAGTTTCCTGATGAAATGTTTGCATTCTTCTGTCGCTGTAGAAGCAGCAAATGAATTCCCACAAATCAGTGTACATCCAGTGGGATATTAATTTTTCACTTTCAACCATAGTTATATGTATAAAACCAAATCCCATGGTTTAAACATTTAATTGATTCATCCTTGCTTCATTATCAACTATGAACAAAAACAAACAAAATTTGCTTCTAAGATTCAATTTTTCCACTAGTACAGACCATCTACAATTGAAATAGTAATAGTACCCTTTCTCAGTGCTAATAGTTCTGGACCCAACTCTATTCATCTCTTCCATGCTCTGGGTTTGTAATTTATTCTCAGGAAGGACATTATACTTTTACATGTTTTTTTCTTTTGAATGATAATTTTTAAAAATATTTTCCCAATATTTTTCCTTTAAAATGGGCCACTAGTCTCAAATTGACCAAAGTCAGATTTATGATTTTATCTTTTTAAATATATTTTATTGATTTTTTTTTACAGAGAGGATGGGAGAGGGATAGAGAGCCAGAAACATCCATGAGAGAGAAACATTGATATGCTGCATTCTGCACACCTCCCACTGGGGATGTGCCCAAGGTACATACTCTTAACCGGAATCGAACCTGGGACCTTTCAGTCCTCAGGCCTATGCTCTATCCACTGAGCCAAACTGGCTAGGGCAGATTTATGATTTTATATTCAACATTTAAGAGCTCCAAAATATATAATTATTCCGTTTCAAAAATATAATCAAATGTCCCTCTACCTGCCTTCATGCTCTAGTTGTTGTTGCAATCCCTTCATAGTCATCAGGGCTTTCTATTGCAAATTCTTTTTTGCTGTTGTTAATTCTCACCTGAGGATATTTTTTTCCATTGATTTGTTAGAGACAGTGGAGGGGGTGGGAGGAGCGAACCTGCAACCCAGGGACAAGCCCTTGACCAGGAATTGCCTTGATCAGGAATTGAAAACATGACCCTTTAGTACATGGGCCAAAGCTCTAACTCACCAGGGTTCATATTCATCTTTGAAAGTATCTAGCAATAAGTGAAATTCTTAGAGCAGAAACTTATTCTAGCATAGATTATCTATTGCTGAATAACTAATTACACCAAATATAGTGGCTTCCTTCCGTCATAATGGCTTTTTCAAAAAGGAAGAAACTGAAGCTGCAGGTACTCTTTAGATATTAATTCAAAAGTTCTGAAACTCACTTCTTCCACATTTTTACTGATCAAAGCAGTCATAGACCCTTCCCAGAATCAAGGGGAGAGACATACTCTCCGGATGCCAGAGCATCATGTGCAAACGGGGAGAAATAGACTTTTTAAGATTATTTTTGAACATTATCTCCTACAGTCTCCCCTGGTCCAGTACAACCACCCAGATCCTTCCCACATAAAAAATATACAGATCCCTCCTGAGATCCCAAAAGTCTTGCTCTCAGGAAAGAATCAACTCAAACTCCAGTTTCTGTGATCCAAATCACAAGATAAGGTTTCTCCATTGTGGTTCCTTGGGTACAACTTCTTGAGGGCCTGTGAACTGAGGTGAAGGACCAGTTTTATATACACTCAACGCGGGACAGGCAGAGCGTCACTGCTATTGTTACTCCCGCCCCAAAAGGAGGGCACGTTGTGAGCTCATTTGCTCTGGACTCACATCACCAGTTTCTTGATTAGGGCCCAGTCCTGCTGCTGGGAATGGTTCTCTGTGATTCTTGGCCTCATTCTCCAAATCATCCTTTGCTTCCCATAAAAAAATGTCCTGTATTTGTAGCTGAGATATTTCTCTACTTGCTTCCTGCCCATAAGAGCTAGAGGGCCCCAAATCCTCTTTTTATTATAAAATGTCTTTGTCCCTTTAAGTCCAAGGCATTCTAATTCCTTTTAAACCTTTCTGATGTATAAAATTAGATGAAAGTCACAATCATACTCCATTAGACAAAAGCCATACTACTTTTTTATATTTTCTGAGATAGGTGTTTTGCTACCTTGAGCTCCACATGAGACTGATATGGGAGAATAACCTTGAGATTCTTATATGCCCAGTTGTCTAGTTCACAAGAATATAAGCCATACCCTTCTAGTTATGTATAATATGTATGTATGTATGTATGTATGTATGTATTTGAAGTTGGTATATGAAGATTTACTTCATTCTTTCTTTTAAATAATTCTTTATTGTTGAAAGTATTACATATGTCCCCTGTTTTCCCTCATTGACCCTCTTCAGCCCCCCAACCCTCATCCACTGCCCTGGGCCTTCAGCATAAGCCATACCCTTTTAAAACTCTGCTTTGAAATCTCCTTAGTCAAATCCTTGAGTTTGTTAGGTACCCATTCTAACTTTCATGTTGTGGAAACCCACAATTTCACCAGATGTTCCACCACTACATAACACAGCTCCCCCACCCCCGACCCCCAGTCTTATAAAAATGTCCTTCCAGGCATCACTAATCATCTTTTGGAAATGCCCAGGCCTCTCAGACAAAGTCACATTTTCTAGGTTTCTGTTCCTGGAGTATTCCTTTTTTAGCTACCGAATGATTCTTTAATCAGTGTTCAATCAGAGGTGCAAAGTCATGAGTATTCTGAAATAAGAAATGTATTATAGGAATAAGATCCTATAAATTGCAGGCAAAGTTGAAGTAGGGCTGTTCATCTGCATCCTTTATAATAAAGCAGTAAGCATAAGTGGTTCTCTGAGTTCTGTGAGCTTCTGTAGCAAATTAGGCAACCAAAAGAGGGGGTTGTAGAAACCTAGGCTTATAGCAGGTTATTCAGAAGCACGGGTGGCAATCAGGGACTTGCAATTGGTATCTGAAGTGGGGGCCATCTTGTGGGACTAAGCCCTTAATCTGTGGGATCTGATGCTGTCTTGGGGAGCTTGTGTCAGAACTGAATTACTAGTAAATTGTGGGACATGCCAGTGGTGTCAGGTGGACACCACTGTGGAAAACACCCACACTTCTGGTAGCATCATCTGCTTTTTAAGTTATTTTTTGACATTAGCTCCTACAATCTGCCCTTCAGCACCCAGGAGGAGCATGTATCTCTTTACAGAATTACTTTCCAACCCCCAGCATCAGATGTGCTGTCCAAAGGGAATGTGCATATCTGAAAGACAGATCCCTACCCTGTTCTCTTCTTGTCCCTGTACAATATCTCTCTCTCTCTCTCTCTCTCTCTCTCTCTCTCTCTCTCTCTCTCTCTCTCTCTCTTCCTATCCCCTTCCCCAACACTGGTGGTCTTGATCCAGCATCTAGAAGGGTTCAGGAAACTTAAAGAAGGGGCTGTGTGTAAATTAAATAAGAGTCCAGAGATGAAACATAATTTTGGAGAGCATTATAGGGAGTCAGAGAAGACTTAGCTAAAGGAACCAAGTTCTCCTTGTCTCAGTACTTCTTGCTTTTTATTAATACAAATTGTCCTAAGGCAAGGTGGAGATATACACATCAAAGGGTAGGGTTTGGTACAGAATCTATTGTCAGATTGGGGAATTGCCTTTAGCTGTTCAGATGTTTGGCACTGAGCTGTCTGGCAGTAAGCAATCAACTAATGCATCCCTTTCAGATTTGGGGAAATGCCTTTAGCCATTCCCAACAGGTGATAACATATGTGGCCTAGCCCTTGTTGAGTCCCCAAGTTCCATCAACTTTTCGATGAAACTCTTGCAATTATGACATGCTGGAACTGGCTTCTGGCACACTCGTGTGTGCATGCGCGTGAGCGCGCGCGCACACACACACACACACACACACACACACACACACATACACACACCCTGTTTGAAAGCATAAGACTGAGTAGCATGGTAGAGTTGTGAACAGCAGAAAAAAAGGGCTGAGCTGCTGGATTGCATGAGAAATAAAGGTGCTCATGGGAGCTCCTTGAATGCTCTCTAGAATTCCCTTTTTGGATTCTGTCTCTGGGAGGAAATGAGACAGGCTGGGATGGAATGAGTGGCACCTGCAGCATTTATTACTACAGGTCTAGCAGCATCTCAGCTCACTAATTTGCTTTTAAATGTTCTCAGGCTGAGTAACTCTGACTAAGGTCTCTCTCAGCACTGACCATCACTTCAATAATACTTTGGGCCAGAGTATAAGTCCCACAAGTTCTGGTGTATGATTTTACATTCTCGAAGCACTTTCACAAAACTTGTCTCATTTGATCTTCCCAACGTCCCACTTTCCTGAGGAAATGACAGACCCAGACACCCGGCAGAGCTGGGACTCTACCAGGTCTTCTGGCTTTCAATCGCATGTCCTTTCCACTCTGCTCCTTAAATAATTGGAGGAAGATGAGCACCCTCCATCTTGAGGAAAAAATAAACTAAAATAGTAAAACTTACTCTATACTAGGGTTTAGCCAAACCCTCTTAGGCCATCTTGTCCCTCCTCAAAATCTCTTCCATCTCCCCTAGACTCAGCTGCCTGTGTCTCCACACAGATTGAATCTCCAAAGAGCTTCCCAAGCTCCAACACCCCCTCCGTCTGGCAGCCTGCCTGGGGCCAGCTTCTGGATCCTGCCACCAGTTTTCCCAACCAGCTCATCAGATGCACCAATCTTTGACAAAGTCTTGTGATACTGCAAATCCGAAGACTGAGGACAAGGTGTCTCTTCCAGACACCACAACAGTGGCTTTCTGGAGGCACTGCCCAGTTATCTAGACCGTCTCAACCATGTGGCTCATCTGAGCTCCGGAGCGTGTTGCCAGGCACACAGCTCCTCCCCAGCAGTGCCAAGCCTGGAATGACCCCGAGTCCAGCAGCGCCCAGGAGAACATGTTCTGCCTCGGGGACAGGCCGGAGGAAGGGCATCGGTAAGAATGTGTTTCCCGGCCTGGGAAATCAAGCTCAGACCTCTGTTCTCAGTCCTTCCAGACCACCCACATGGGAACATCTTTCAGCTCGGGGCTGGAGCTGGTATTTTCAGAAGTGGTGACGGTTTGGCATCCGCCCCAAAGCTCCAGTTCTTTCCCCAAACTTGGCCCCATTCCCTGTGTACACATTCAGGTTTATGTGCTTGGATACCAACGGCTGTTCCTCATACTTTTGTTTCCCTAGACTGCCTTGAGAGAACCCTACTAGCCATTCTCCTCACCAACACATGCATGTACACACGTGCCTACATACAAATACATGCATTTACATGTACACACATACGCATCAGCCCTGCCCCCCGCTCTTGCCGGCCTGGCAAACAGAAAACCAGCAATAACTAAGCATTTTGCTGTGAGTGATGGAGGTATCGGTGGTGGTTCCTGTGAAGTGTTATGACAGAAGAATTGTAATTTCTTCTTGCCTTGGCTCATGCTCTCTTAGCTGCCCTCGAGCCCACAGCTCCCTGCCTCACTGCCCAGTCTTGTGAAATATGGACAATAGGGTTATTCCCTTCTTCTGACGGAGATGGATGCATCAAATGTTTGTGAAATGTCTCCAAAAGTTTGCTGGAAATGTACAAAGCAATTCTTCCTAAATCATTTCCTCAAAACCCGTTGACTGAATTTCTTAGTTTGAAATTAAATGCAGCTCTACAACGATGTTAAAAAAGGAGCAAGGCCATCGTCTGCAGTCTGCCATGAACCTTGTCATAAACTTTGGAAGCAGCTCTGTGTCGCTGACCCGGGGAAATCGTGTCCTAATCTGTGTCTTCGACTCCACATCAGCAGAAACATGCAGTCCCTTCCACATGACATCTCCCAAGGTTATGACAACAAACTAACGCCACTGCCGGTGATGCATATGTTCCGGCGCTTCCCGGCCCAAGGTCCATTCATCCCCTGGCTTTTCTTTCAGACCTCGTCGTTCTCAGTGAGCCAGGCCAGAACGTTCCCACTGCAGAGCGGAAGGTAAGTACATTTTCTACTAATTTCTCAGGTTCTTACATGTTGGGATGCTAAGTAGGACAGTCCTAAATAGGTTGTATTCAGAATTCCACCTAAAAGCTTATCCTTTTTTATCCCTTCAGAGGGAAGATATCATTTTTCTAATTGAACTATAACAATAAAATCAATTACTTGTTTGTCTAATTAAAGCGGCCTTGCATGTTGATGAACTTGTTGACTTCTCTATATTCTTAGTCTCGAAATGATCATCAGGCTCTGTATAAGGGCTATGGCCAGGCTTTTCTTAATGGAAATGAGGGTGGAAAAAAAACCATGCTTCTTTTACCCTTTCATGAGAGTCACCCTTTTACCTGAATACCTTTTGTTTTTATAAGCACCATAGTTTTGCTGCCCTGGCAATTAGGAAACCTGGTATGCAATTGGCTTCCTACAACTCTGCCATTAACATACGCACATGGATTATTTGTGGTTCTGGGACAGCTCTCTCTCTCTCTCTCTCTCTCTCTCTCTCTCTCTCTCTCTCTTTCTCTGCCTTTCTCGTCCATTAGCTCTGTAGTCCTCTGACTTTCTTGGAAGCAGCTCAGGGTATGGTATAAATAAGCATAAAAAACATTCCTTACCACAAACTCCTCCAAAGTGGTCATCACTTAGAAAGCCAAGCAGCCACTGCAGACTTGAGACACTGACTCTGTGTGGTTGGCTTTGTCATGGAGGCATGCACTCTACTGAACAGAAGCCCATTTCTTTCTATGAAAACAGCTATTTGCTATATTTGTATTTCCCTAGGCTGCCTTGAGATAATTCTACCACCCATCTTCTTCCCAAACTCACACATGTACACACATACACATTGTATACATGTACATACATGCATATACATGTACACACATATCTCTACACATGCAAAACCCTAAATGGATAGAAATGGGCAAGGGATAGATGAGGATGCTGAGAAAACTGGGAAGAGGAGAACTCCCTTTAGTACACACTATACAGAAGAGCAGGAGGGATGCTGACAAGCTGTGCTCCCTCATTCATCCTATAGAATAAAAGCCTACTATGCAAATTGACCCAACAGCAGAATGACCAGTTGCTATGATGTGCACTGACCACTAGGGGCCAGGCGCTCAATGCAGTAGGGGCCAGGCGCTCAATGCAGGAGCTTTCCCCTGGTGGTCAATGTCCTCCCTCGTGGGGAGGGTCACTCAGCGGGAAGCTGTTCTGACAGCTGGTGAGTGCAGCGGCAGTGGCAAGAGCCTCTCTCACCTCTGCTGCAGGTGGGCAGTAAGGAGCAAGGGGTACTGGATTGTGAGAGCCCCAGACTGCAAGAGGAATATCTGACTGCTAAGCCAGCAGGTAGACATCCCCTGAGCGGTCCCTCAAGAGGGCGCAGGTCAGGCTGATGGACACCCCTCTCCTTCCCCCCAGTACACTGGGCCTCTAGTGTATTTTTAAAAAATATCCACTGGGCCTTGGTGCCAGGCCTTGCTACAAGCCTGGCCAGAGTGCCTGCCTGCCTTGAGCCTCTACAAGTACCAGGGGGTGGAGCAGACAGCTGCAGAGCAGTCTTCACTTTCCCTGCTTCCTGCATCTTACGGCAGAGGAAGAGTTCTGCTCCCACAGCAACTGAGCTCTCCCTGCTTCAGGGCAATTTAAAGCAGCTCAGCATGAGAAATGTCTAAGCCATTTTATTATTAACCTTGTTAATTTTTCTAGGTACGTGTCTCATCTAAAAGCTCAATAGCTAACTAACTTTTACTAAGACCTTTTGGTCTGGTGTCAGCAGCATTTGTCTGCCGTTCACTGTTCACATATTGCCATGCCCGGCGGCTTCTCTGTGAGGCGCTGAGCATACCGAGATGGCAAGGCCAGTGCTCATCCTAAAACTCAGAATCCACTTACAAGGGAAGAGCATGTGTGTAATGTGAGCAACGCCACCAGAGAGATAAAGACACACAGTGCAGCGGAACACGGGTGGGAAGCTCCCTCGTGCTCCTTTGGGCGAGGGAGGCCGCTGAGGAACATCTGCACAGAGAGAGGAGTGTGTGTGCTGGCCATGAAAAGGTGACGAAGGAAGTGGGGAAGGGACAGTAGTTGTCAATCATACCACCCTGACAAGAAGGAAAAGAACGGGGCTGCCTCATCCCTGAAATTCAGGGTCACTTCAAGGCCTCTTATAACTGGTGCTAGACAGAATTTGAAGGAACTCTGTCTAACAGGGAACCCAGGAGAGAACATGGGCCTTGGAGCAAGGCAGACTTAGCAGCTGGAGAGCCTTGTTACTTAATCCCTCTGAGGCTCAGTTTCCTTATCTAGGAAATTAATGGGGTAGTGAGGAACATTTAATTGGAGCATTAAAAGAAAATACCTTTTACTGTGCCCCTTCTCTGACCTTTGACATAGAGAGCACTATGAGAGGAGCCACAGTGATACCAAATTGCCTTTAAAATGAAGAGTTTTAAGAAGGTAATGATGTATTTGGGGAGTTTGGGTTTTTTTTATCTGTGAGAGTATTAATTAAAATTGCTAAGCATATGTGTGGGGCCCTGCACAGTTGACAGTAAATTACCTACAGTGCTTATAGGCAAGCCAGTCCTCTTCCACATCATGTACACCACGTGCAGCCATGACTCATTCATTAACAAGTCACCATACCTTATCTGTTCTCTTCCTCTGATGTGCATGCTTATCTCCACAGCTAGATTTTTTTTTTATCTTCATCTGAGGATATGTTTTATTTATTTTTGAGAGAGAGGAAGAGAAAGATAAAAAGGAAGAGAGAGAGAGAGGGAGATATCAGCTGCTCCTGGACATGCCTTCAATTGGATAATTGATCCCAAAATCTAGATATGTACCCTCATAAGGAATCGAACCCACAACCTTTTGGTGCACAGAACAATGCTCCAACCAACTGAGCCATTTGGCCAGGGCTCCTCAGCTAGATTTTTGTGAGCAGTACAGTATTTCCTACCTTTTTCATTTCCAACACACGTAATCATTTTCTAGTCAAATTTAGGGCATTCCCATAGACTTACAGGATTGGAAACAGCAGCTCACCAATGCACATCAGCAGAGCTGGGTTTTAGAACCACCTCTTCCTAAGAAGTCCAGGAGCTCTGCCAGCATTTCTTTTTTTCTTTATCAATTCTACCATCAAATGCACTCAAGATTGAAAATATACACCAAATCTGAGCGCATTTAATGAACTCAACTATAAGACAAGAGACTCTGTCCAGACAGTCTCCATAGGTGGTTCACGCTCATATATATATATATGAGAGAGAGAGAGCCTTCTTTTTTTATTGTTTAAAGTATTACATAAAATTTTGCATATGTCTCCTTTTTCATGGCACCTTCTTGTTCAACAGATTGGATGAGGCCTGCCCACACTGGGGAGAGCAATCTGCTTTTACTCAGACTACTGATTCAAATGTTAATCTCATCCATTAACATGCAGAATAATGTTTGACCAAATACCAGACACTGGGAGGCCCAAATTGGCACATAAAGTTAACCATCGAAGGCCTCATTCTCTTCAGCGTGTTGGACATGAGTGGACTCTTTAGCATACAGACCTCCCAGGGCCCAAGCAGGTAGAACTAGAGAAACTAACCATGGCAGGTGGCCTGGGACTGAGAGTGCCCAGGATGCAGGACTCCTAGTCCCGGGAACACAGGACCAAGTGGTTAACCCGGTAGACCGCTACCAGCAGCTACCACCTGCCTCTCCACCCCTTTCCTATTCATCTTCATACCTAACTCTAACATTTCTACCTTAATACCTGATGCCAGTCCTTTGTAAGGAAACCAGTTCCTTTTCAGAAAAACTTTAGTGTAAGACAGTGATGCATGCCCTGTGAACTTTGGGTCAAAAGCTACACTTGATTGGCTCTCCCAAGAGCTGCTTTACAACATGGTGCTGCTTTACAACATGGTGCTGGCTTCTAACAAGCCTGAATGCAGGGGATGAAGCTCCATTTCTTGTGGGGAGGAGTATAAAGAACTTGTGGTCATATCCTTAATACCACCACAATGGCAAAGGCAAATTTGAAACATTTCATAAAACCATCTGTGTTGTCCTAGCTGGTTTGGCTCAGTGAATAGAGTGTCAGCTTGAGGATTGAAGGGTCCTGGGTTCGATTCTGGTCAAGGTCACATGCCCAGGGCGTGTGCAGGAGGCAGCCAATCAATGATTTTCTCTCATCATTAATGTTTCTATCTCTCTCTTTCCCTCTCCTTTCTTCTCTGAAATTAAAATGTGTGTGTGTGTGTGTGTGTGTGTGTGTGTGTAGCCACCTGGAAACTGAATCAGTAAAAAATTTACATGCTTTCACCTGAAGCAAACTTCTCACAAAGTCACTCAACTATGATCTAGTCGGCCTTTTCTGCTTGAGGAAAACTGGATTCTTTGACTGCCATAATTCAACTTCAACCTAGAAAAAACTTGAAAACGTTGGAAATCTCCAGAAATACATTTCCACGAGTTCAGTCTTTGAAACAAAAATAATGAGTATTGCATTGCATAGTCAACTCTGGACATGTCCATCAATACGTTTGCCATTATTCTGTATGCTGTAAGGTCAGACAGTGAAAAAGACAGGACCCAAACACCTCATCAGTCCCCTGAATCCAGCCACTCCTCCCAGTCAGAGAAAGGTAGCTGTGTGCTTTCCTGTGTCTACACATTTCCGTACTTCTTTCATTTCCTTACTTCTTTCCTCATTCTAATTTGGCTCACATAAAATTGGATTCATGAGAAGATGCAGGGAGGGAAAGAGGAGAGGACAAAGACCAATCTTTATTTTTATTTCTGGGCTCAAAATCCCAGTAAAGATTTGTCACTGAGTGCTGAGGATGAAGGCCCAGTAAACTGTGTTATTTAAAATATTACACCATTCTATTTCACTGGGGCAATAGAGCTTTCTTAAAGTTAACGTGGCTTGTTTTTATTTTGCAGTTTATTTCCCAACTGATATTGTTATATATTCTTTCCTAGGTGACCGTGTGGTTTTTACCTTGGATCTCCCACAAGAGTACACCCACTCCCGCCAAAAAAAGGTTCTGAAAAATCAGTCCAGTTTTCTGTCAAGTCCAAGCCACATCACTGTCCTAACCACAAGCAGGAGAAATGAAGCACATAACCAACCTCTATGAAAACATCAACGATACAGCAAGAAACAACTCAGACTGTCCTCACGTGGTTTTGCCAGAAGAGATATTTTTTACCATATCCATCGCCGGGGTGCTGGAGAATCTGATCGTCCTTCTGGCCGTGATCAAGAACAAGACACTCCAGGCACCCATGTACTTTTTCATCTGCAGCCTGGCCATTTCCGATATGCTGGGCAGCTTGTACAAGATCTTGGAAAACATCCTGATCATGCTCCGAAACATGGGTTATCTCAAGCCTCGTGGCAGTTTCGAAACCACGGCCGACGACATCATCGACTCCCTGTTCATCCTCTCCCTCCTGGGCTCCATCTTCAGCCTGTCTGTGATCGCCGCGGACCGCTACATCACCATCTTCCACGCGCTGCAGTACCACAGCATCGTGACCGCGCGCCGCGCTGCGGCTGTCCTGGCGGTCGTCTGGACTTGCTGCACCTGCAGCGGCATCACCATGGTGATCTTCTCCCACAGCATCCCCACGGTGATCACCTTCACGTCACTGTTCCCGCTGATGCTGGTTTTCATCCTCTGCCTCTACGTGCACATGTTCCTGCTGGCCCGTGCCCACGCCAGGAAGATCTCAACCCTGTCCAGAGCCAACATGAGAGGGGCCATCACCCTGACCATCCTTCTTGGCGTCTTCATCTTCTGTTGGGCCCCCTTTGTTCTTCACATCCTCTTAATGACGTTCTGCCCAAACAACCCTTACTGCGCCTGCTACATGTCCCTCTTCCAGGTGAATGGCATGCTGATCATGTGCAACGCAGTCATTGACCCCTTTATCTATGCCTTCCGCAGCCCGGAGCTCAGGGAGGCATTCAAAAAGATGATCTTCTGCAGCAGGTACCCGTAGCATTACTGATTCTCACCAGGGGGATTCATGATCATCATGGTGATATTGCCACGTGATAGAATAACACGCCAATACCAATAACATGCCAATACCAATAACAACAAATACCAATACTGCCCTCTCATTCCCTAGAGTGCATGAGGATTATTCCACTTACTATTATAGTATTGATAATAGTTTGGTTCTATGTAAACAGGCTTGCTGGAGCACAACTTTTATGCATAGAGAGATAAATAATGTACTAAAAGGGACAGAATACAAAGCATATACAGCGATACATGTGTGAGAGCTTTGGGCGAAGGGGAGAACTTGCTCTTTGATCAATATCTTGCAAGCCTATGACCAAGTGGCCTTTCTAGGCTGGAGGTCACTGTAAGGGATTTCTAGAAGTTAGAGTACCAGGACAAGTATTCAGGTCAGAAACAATACGTGGGCCTTTGAAAGCCAAAGGTGCCAATAAATTGCTGCAGCTGAGTTTGCCTGTCCCACACTGCATTGCAGAATGCCTGCCTGCCCTCCCTCCTACCTGTCTGCTTTATTGGATGCCACTCCAAATCTTTTTGGAAGCAAGCAGGATATAAATTATAAATGCCAAACAACCAGCTTTGAGTTTTCAAGAATAAAGGAACCTTCTCAGTCAGACTTCTTTGCTCACTCAGCACCCCACTGCCTTTAAAATCTTTTCTTGGTTAAAACTCCTCGTACCTTAGAAGCATACATTTCAAAGGAGAAAATAAAAATTTAATCAACTTGGTTCCTGTGTGTAAATAAAGACCAGAGGAAAGTTGTGAACATCTGAAGAAGGTATATCCAATCTTTGTGAGTTTGTCCAAATGTAGAAGTAAAAGAAAAGAGGCCCCAAATCCCAATATGTATTTTTTTTAAATGAAGAGAGAGAGAGAGAGAGAGAGAGAGAGAGAGAGAGATCATCATGCTTTGTTACTATGGGAAAAACCAATACCAAAATATTACTTCAAGAATTTGAAGAACAGTGCCATTGTTGAGACTCAAGACAGAAACTGATGGTAAGACATTTTATTTTCTTCACAGATGTAGAGACTCAGTCACTACAAAATTTCATCATACCATCAGCTACAGGACAGATGCCAGATATTAAAAAGAGGCATTGCCTATGGGAATAAAAGAAACAGTTTGTAAACTCATCTGTTGTTAATAGCTAAAAAATAAAATAAAATAAAATAAAATAAAATAAAATAAAATAAAGCTTAAAGAAGAAGCAGAAGGTGGGTGGGAAGAGATCAGCCAATGAATTTGAATGTATATTTGCATAACCCATGGGCATAGACAATAGGGTGGTGAAGGCCTGGGGAGGGGATGGCATGGCAAGGGCCCTGCTACAAGAGGTCAATAGTGAGGAATAGCGGACATATGTAATACTTTCAATAAAAAGGATTTAAAAATTAAACAAGAAGAAGGAGAAAGAGAAAGAGGAGGAGGAGGAGGAGGAGAAGCAGCTTCTGGCCATAGTCCTAGCTAAGTTGGAGAGTGGCTTAAAGGGGTGAGAGATGAAAGAGTGAAAGGAGAGAAGCCAGATCTTCAGATTCACGGGTCTTCAGGATCCAAGGAGAGTGACAGCACCTTCTGGAAGAGGCAACACTACACCTCAGTAGAGTTTTTCCTGAGCCGCTGAGAGCAGAAGACAGCCATAGGATGCTGATGAGTTTGATGTTAGATGTGGGGAGGAATGGGATCTTAAGAAGTAGAGCAGAAAACATGGAGTTAAGGAAAGACAGCTGTAGGCATTTTCCCAGACGGCCTCCTTCACAGTTTGGAGATGAAACTTAAAGTGTCCCTTGTTGTTCTCTTTCTATAATAATCATTTGGTCCTTCCCCCTCACCAATGAGATATATTACACTAATGTATATTAAACCAAACTTATTAATAGATAAAGTACTATAAGTAACTTTATTTCCCATAAAACCTAAAGCACTGCTCTATAAATGACTTGTAAATGTTATTTCCACCATTAAAAGAATAATGTAGAGCATTATTTTTCTGTGATTAAACTGAGTGTTCTCAATAAATTGTAACCTTTCTCTGGTGTTGTGCTGTTCTATGGTCCTATAGAGGTGGGTAGTGCAACGTAAGCCCTGTCATAAACGGTCCCAAGCGGCTGTTCTGCCATTGTTACCAGCTTTGCTATGGCTCTCAAGCTCTCAGCTGTCAATCTGACTGTGGTCATAGGAAATCGCCTAGATGTACTTCTGCTTCTCACTGCCTTCGATTTGTTGTGTTTAATCTAAGATACAAATCAAGGAGGCTACCCTAACAGTGCATAAAGGAAAAACAGGCTGAGTGCTTACTCGGAGACATTTCCAGTTCTAGGCTAGATTCAATTCAGATCAGGGTCATCAGAACTCAGAATTACTGGGGGGGAAAAAATGGTTTCTACCTCTACCTTCCTATGTAATTCAAACAAAAATAGTGTGGAAGTGCATTCATTTGAGTAAGGAAGACTATCAAGGCTCAGATTTTTTTCACGATTATTACTTTAATTCTTTTGTCAAAATATCAAATTTTTTAATTGCTTTGTTAATGCCATGAGCATATTTTCAGTTTTGTTGATGATCTAGCTTTCGATCATTCAGCTGAGAATGTTAGTAAAAATATGAAATATTATAGCTGACCTGATGTCCTCTTTTAGGCAGGGGTATACTACTTTTGTGCCCTCTCTAATAAAACGGGAGGGAAGCTTCATCTCTCTCATTTCCCCATTGCTATGCTCTGAATGTTTGTTTCCCCCCCCCACCCCCCCAAAATTCACAGATTGAGATCTTACTCCTGAAAGGCGGTGGTATAAAAAGGTGGGGCCATTGGGAAGTACGTAGATCCTGAGGGTGGAGTCTTCATGAATGGGATTAGTGCCCTTACAAAAGGCTACAGAGAGATCCCTCGTCCCTTCTGCCATGTGAGGACACACTGAGAGAGGGCACCAGCTATGAACCCGGAGGAGGAACCTCAGCCCACCATGCTGACCTCAAGAACTGTGTTAAACACATTTCTGATGTTAACAAGCCACCCAGTTTGTGGTATTTCATTATAGCAGCCCCAAAACACTAAGATACCCATATATGCATGGACAGACATGAGTAAGTCAATAAACACCCCACTCCTTCAACCACATATTCACTGGCCTGGGAAAGCAGTCAAGGAGCACCCCCAGACCAGTTGGTTAAAACTGACTGAGAAGCATAAGCACGTCAATAATGTATCCTGAAAAATTGCCAGAGTTAATACTTCCTGGACTGTGGGGACATCTAGTAACAACAATAATGCCTATTACTAGCCAGGTATATTCTGAGCTTTACATACATTAATTCTCACCACAATCTTAAGACTAATACTATTACTATCCCCATTTTTTTTAGGTGAATAAGCTGAGGTTCAGAGATATTCAGTAACTTCTGTGGCACCAAACTCAAAGGTAGTCCTTGTGATCCCTGCCCCCTGGAGTCTCACATTTTTGTACAACCTCTGCCCCTTGAGTGTGGGCCAACTGTAACTTATTTCTAACGCATAGAAAATGGCAAGCGTGATGGAATATCACTCTCATGATATATTACATTATATAAAAGAGTGACACCCATTGGCAAAGAACAATAGGCAGCCTCTAATTGCTGTGCAAACAATGGAGGCTCTCAGCCCTGAATGCTGCTAACAGCCATGTGAGTCTGGAAACAGACCCTGAGCATCAGATAAAAGTGCAACCCAGCCCGTACCTTGATTGCAGCCTTGTGAGCTAAGCCTGGATCCCAAGCCATGGAAACTGTGAGATAGCACATGTGTGCTATTTTAAGCATATAAGTTTGTGGAAATTAGTTGTGCAACCATGGAAAATTGACACATTAACCCAACTCAAGTTAGTGAGTTCCAGAGTTAGGAGTCAATTCTAGGCTGCAGCATGGCCCCAAAGTCCACTCTCTGTGATGCTATGCTGCTCCACATGCAAAAGAAACAACAACAAGGTCATATCATGACAGAATGACTTTCTCTCATCCCATGCCAGGGCAGGCAAGTCAAGAATACCTTGGGCCTTCCTTTTCCAGCTGAGCACCTATCTCCTAATGTAGGGTGTCACTGAGAGAGAAGGGCATCATTATCCTCACCCTACACCCAGAGCCCTGGCTCAGAGATTTTTTTCTGGAAGGGAAAGCAGGCCATAAAATAAATAGCTCTTTATCTCTTCCCAAAGTGACTGACTTCACTGTCAGCAGAGGGTAGAGAAATCCCAGCACTCTCAGAAACAGGAAATTAAAAAAGGAACCATAGATTCATTAGAAATATAGACAGATCTATAGGCCAGGGAGTTTGCTGAGAAAAGAAGGGAGCAGTGGGGTCAGAACAGATCTCAGAAACTGACTTCAAGAGCCATTCCTTCAAAGGAACCAGAATTTGGTTAGTCTTTGGAGTAATTTATGCCCAAGGGCATTGTTGAAAACAATAGTCAGCCAGCAATTAGTGGGGTTTAACATCTGGGTATGGTCAGGAAAAGACCAAACATAGCGCTGTCAACACCACTGTCAGTCATTCCTGGTTATGGTAAGCTAGCCCAAGTCGGCACTCCATCCCCCAGAAGAACACCAGGGGCATAATACTGCAGGGTGCAGGGTGGGGTGAGGGGTAGAGTTCATTAAAATAATCCAGCCGGGCACTAAACAAATAAACTAGCAACAAAGAAGAACAAGCCCCAGAAAGAAGAGGGGACCAGTACCTAGAGTTAATACATTGTATTATCTAAAATGTCCTATTTTCAGCAAAAAATTACAAGGCATGCATGCAAAGAAACAGAAAAGTATAACCAATAAATACACCAAAGGGGTAGGAGAGGGGGAGGATTGGCAACAAGAACAGCCTGTGAGAGCCAACCAGATGTCAAACTTAGCAAAGATGTTAAAGTAGCTGCTATAAATATGTTCACAAAATTAAACACAGAAATCCGGGGAGTGCTTAATGAAGAAAGAGATAGCTGAATTTCAGTAAGAAAACCTAGGAGCATATTTTATTACTCACTATTGTCCTCCATTCCCCAGCTGGCCAGTGGTTGCGAAAATGGTGGCCCACCAATTTTGCTTGCTGGTTCCAGGACCTGGTTCTCAAAAAACTGGGGTTGTGCTTTTTTGACCCGTTGGGCGCTCCCCTGGGGAAGCACAGAGGCTGACCTTGGTTGTACCTTCCTCAATGTGGCGTTAGGTCCCAGGAGGTAGCTACTGAACGCATTTAAGTCACGTGCTTTCCTCACGCAGCAGACAGGCCTAAAAGCCCCTGGAGGAGGATGCTGAGGAGGCAGATTTTGGAGCGAATAAGTTCTTTCAAGTGCACTATGTACACCAGGGAATCTGGTGGGCAACATGCATATTTCTGGTTCAGAAATGACCTGAAAGGACCCTAAACTTGCACTTGTTTTCATTTATTTTTTTAAATTGATTTCAGAGAAGAAGGGAGAGGGAGAGAGAAATAGAAACACCAGTGATGAGTGATAATCACTGATCAGCTGCCTCCTGCACGCCCCCTATTGGGGATCCAGCCCGAGTACATGCTCTGGAAGGGAATCAAACCTGGGACCCTTTAGTCCTCAGGCTGATGTTCTATCCATTGAACCAACCCTTGCACTTCTGACTGACTCCTGGGCACTGCACAAACAGAAGGTGAAAGTTAAGGCAGAGCTGGAGCAAACTGGCTTAATGTTGAAAGAGCTTTCTAGCTTAGAGCCAACCAACAAAGTCCAGGAATGCTTATTTTTTTCTTTTTGCCTCTTGGCAAGTCTCTGTCAGATCCCTGGCTGGACACAGAGATAAAGGAACAGAAACATCAATGCTCACACACAAAAGGAATACAGTCTTTGCAAAAATTGTTTGGAAAAATCACTAAACGAATGGATGGCTGTAGTCCTCAGCAATCAACAATATCAAACTCTTGCAAGGGGAGAGAACCTGATTTTCAGAATTATCATATTACAGTATTTAATGTGTCCAATTTTCAATGAAAAAAAAAGTCGCAAAGAAACAGAAAAGTTTGACCAATTCACAGGAAGAAAAAGAAAGTTGTCAGAAATTCTCCCTGAAGAAGTCCAAATATTGGGTTTACTGGATAAAAACTTTAAATCAACTGTCCTATATATGCGCAAAGTGCTAAAGGAAACCGTGAACAAAGAGTTAAAAGAAACTGAGAGAATAATGTATATGAAATGTATGTAAAAATCATGAAAAAGGAGATGAAGATTATTTTAAAAGGAAGCAAAAATTCTGGAACTGAAAAGTACAATATCAGAAATGAAAAATTCACTAGATGGAGGTTAGAAAGTATATTTGAGAAGGCAAAAGGAAAAAATCATTAAGTTTAAAAACTAGGTAATTAAAATTATCCAGCCTGAACTTACGCAGAGTCCATGAACAAACAAGAGTGAGGGGAAGGCCTGGGAAGGAGGCAGGAGTGAATGGAGGAGGTCAAGGCCAGGGTGTGGAGCGGGGTACATTTGTAATACTTTCAACAATAAAGATTTTTTAAATCATCCAATCTGAGGAGCAAAAGAAAAATAAATTAAGAATATGACAGAGCCTAAGGTATCTGTGGGATATCATCAGGTATATCTACATGTGCATCATGGAGTCCCAGAGGACTCAAATAATCCAGAAAAGCTGTGCACACTTCAGCCCTATGTTAGTGCTACTTTGGTGGGTGAAGTAAAGAAGATTGTGACCACACTGCAGAGAAAAGGAACTGGTGAGGAAGGGTGAAGTCATGAGAGTCCGTGTTCTAAGAGGCAGCCATTGGACATAGTCTCTGGAATTCCTGGGAATGTTTACAATGTGTTGGGCTTCCCACAGGATGTGAGATGCGGAATTGGGGCTGTCTTATTAAATTCTGAAAGAAGGATGATGCCCCAAAGCTGGAAGAACACAATTTACAAAAACATAAGTCTTATTGGAAAAGAGTCTCTTACAAAGTTCATTGAAATTTAATAAAATATTGTGGTTGTAAAACCAAATATTTAATTTTCTGCTTTAAAAGTTGAAGTGCCATTTTTTTTTATCCTGTGCTCTTCCTAATTTTCCATTTCATATAGCTGTGTGAAAAGAGCTTGTGAAAGGAAAACATTACTTCTGTCACATTTTACAAATTAAAGTAATATCTGCTTCTCAAGCCTGACCATTGGGAGACGAATGGTGATTCCTCAGAATCCTCAAACGATCCTCAAGCCAGTCACCCTTCCGAGGCTTCTATCCCCAGCTACATTGCAACACAACATATTTAATTTTCAGTAAGACTTAGGGAAGAAATAAACCTTTTGGGAAAATTTGGCAATCATTTCTAAGTGTGTTTAAGGCTAAGTTCCCTTCAGTAAATGAAAGTATGAATATATAAGCAAAGCATTCTCAGTTATCAAGAACTTTCACACTCTAGGTTCTGAATTTTAAATCTCAGATAATAAGCCCAGAGACCACAGTCACCTGTTAATTAAAACGGTGAATAATTGCAAGAGGACTTGAACTCTTAGGTTGTTTTGCCAGTTTGATACAAATGCAGCATTTTCCCCAAGAACACTTTCTAAGAATGATAGCGTACATCCACAAAGCACACTGGCGTCCTTACTTTGCCAGCACAGTCCATCAATGCAAAGTATGACTGCAAATAATAAAGTAGCTCAGAACTCAAAGAGCAAAAGGTCAGGACACTTAGTGTAAAATTGTAGTTGCAAAATCAAAATACTTTTTTTTTTGACAGTTGAATTTACCATTAAAACCTCACCATTACATGTTCTCTCTTTTCTGTCGTTTTTTCCTTTTTGAACTATTAATGGCCTTCAAGCTTAAAGTTTTTTGCACAATTTACTTAGCCTAAGTGCAATCATCAAGTAGACTCTTCTAAGTGCATGGGAGCATCTGGGTGAGTTTCAATCACAGTTCACTTGGGGGCAATCCCAGGACTTGATTGTCAGGGGAAGCTAAGAACTTGCCCTTGCAGGAACTTTGGTATAAATGTGGTGCTTTATCACCCAGAGTTCATTTCTTCCAGCAAATGGCTGGCTGGGGCTCAAAGGTACAGAAATTTGGTAAATTTTTCTTAGTTGGGCCTCCAACCGCTAGTCATCAACAAATTTGAGCAATTTTTAAAAATTGTCTTTGAAAATTCATTTCAGGGGAAGAAAAAGGACAATCAATAGCAGAAATAAGCTCATCTTAAAAACTGACAAACACAATAGCCATAGCCAGCTTGGTTCAGCGAACAGAACATTGGCCTGCAGACTAAAGGGTCCAGGGTTTAATTCCAGTCAAGGGTATGTACTTCAGTTGCAGGCACTTCCCTGGCCCCAGCCCTGGTCAGGATTTGTGCTGGAGGCAACCAATCAATGTGTTTCTCTCACATCAATATTTCCCTCTCTCTTTAAAAATCAATGGGAAAATGTCCTTGGGTGAGGATTAAAAATAATAAATAAATAGCCTCAATTCTGAGGATCCCTAGCACCTTCTCAAGGACAGACATGGCAGCTCCTACCTTCACATCAAAGGGCCTCTCTATGTGCTTGATGTTTTCGTTAATGCGTTCCTTAAGAAGCTGTGCACGTGAGTTGATACACAGAAACTACCTGTGTTTTGAGTGGCACAGGAGGGAGCCTTTGTTACCATATAGGAGAGGCTTATTCGTTTGTTAATTAAGAATGTTGTCCTAAGTAATTCCTAAGGTCCCTAATAATTCTGAAATTATATAAACCTGAATGCTTTGATTTGTCATTAATATGAAGTCTAGAGTATCACGACTAGTGAAGGTCATAATGGACCAGATTTGAGCAGATATTTAACAAAGGAAATGATCATTCTTAATTATGTAAAACAGAGGACATTGACCTCATGTTTATACGTTAAGTATGATACTTCCTCGCCCATCTTTTAAAAAACATTCAAAAGTAGGCTGAACGTCCCTGAAGCAGATGTGAGTGAGCATGAAGACCATCCTTTAGATATAATGTCAGCAGCAGGGTCTCATCATGGAGTGTCAGGTGGTGCAAGAATTGCATAAATAAGTTAATCTCCTGTTAACTTATTTTCACTATTGTCTTAGGTATCACCAGGAACTAAACGACCTTTATGTGATCACCAACAAGCTTCATGTTCAACACGCTGTCTTTAAAGCCATCGATTGCTGTACGCCAGGCACTTTCTCTTGTTATCTCATTTCATTCAAGTTGATCCTCCCGACAACCCTATGCATTAATTATCATGATCCTCACTTGTTAGATGAGGAGGCAGAGGGAATCCCCATGAAAACCCCTTCACCTTCTAGAAAATAGGTTTGGAGAGAGAAACGTTGCGTTCCTGCACCAGGTTTTGATTTAAGTGCTGGGAAGATGCCAGAACTGAGCAGAGAGCAAGTGAATTCCAGAGAGCAAAGGAAACTGCAGCGGTTGTGTTCAATGACAAGGACCTCCCTCCAACCTACAATTCCATTTAATCCAAGCAAGTCCTCTAGACCTGAGGTTGTCGCCTGCCCAGCCAAAGCCTCCCACTTCCTCAGGATGCAGAATGGCGCTAGGGCGGAAATTTGTCCTGGATACTCTTCTCCCAAGTTATCTCACCCCTCATAACACTGGCTCTTCTGAGTAATTTTTTCACCTTGTTGAACCAAATAATTCTGAGGCTGGTTAGTGGATCCAATATTTCAGTTATATTTCACCCCACTTAGGTGTGCCAAATTGTCATTTTTATTTTCTTTTAACTAAACTCAATTTCTAATTTTGCATGCTTACTAAGTCTGATGCAACAATTGAATCTGGTTCTTTGCAGGTAGATTTGTTCAATTCACTGTCTTCACCATTATTTCTGATTTAAACTCTGTGGGTTCATTGCTCAGCCCTGCCTAGCTCCCATCACCATTTATCACCCTTTCACTCCCTCACCACCACCACCCACCCACACACACACACACACAGTGACACCTAATGGCCAGGAGGTGTTAAGGAATCAGTGACAAGGGAGTGTCTGTCCACAGCTCTCACTTGACACCCATTGATAGCTCAGGTCTCTCTGGTGTTTGGTCACTGCCCATTTCTGCTGCTTGCTCTGTAGCTTCCATTGTCCGGGCCACCAGGATGCTCATGTCTGGTTGTTCCCAGCTCAGCTCCTTGAAGCTCATTTTGCTCCTACTGAGCATCCTCAGCAATACATTCCCCACTCATCAGGAAGCTGTGGCCACGCCCATCACCTCTGCCTTGCTGGTCACGTGAAAAGCTGGATGAACACACTACATTTCCCATACCCACCGTGAAGCAGCAGCCCTCTTCTTGTCAGCCTCTAGGTTTCAAGGCCTCCAATTCAAAAGTAAAAAAGTTGCTATCAGACCAGGCAAGCCACATCTGGCACTGAAATCTCTCATATTCCTTCTGAATGCTATTACCACCGCTATTACTGATTTGATACAGTTTTCTGGCTGACATTTACAGCAAAGGTTATTGAGTGAGCACGCTGTTTTGCCGTAACCGTTTGTCGAGGTGGCCTTGCCACTCTGGTGACTCAGCAGGACAAACGTTACATTTATTCCTGGCCTCTGCGTGAGGCCCACTGCAGATTCTCTTCCCTCCTGAGCTGTTCTGCTCCCTGAGGGTATCAAGCTGTAATCATCCCACTCCTTCCCACCTATTCATCTCACTGGACTACTGGGAGAGAGTCTTCTACATACCCTGTTTCCCCAAAAATAAGACAGTGTCTTATATTAATTTTTGCTCCCAAAGATGTGCTAGATCTTATTTTCAGGGGATGTCTTATTTTTCCATGCGCTAGGTCTTATTTTCAGAGGATGTCTTATTTACGGGGAAACATGGTAGAATCCCAGTAGATCAATTATAACTGAGAAACCAAACTACCTGGCTTTCTTTTAAATATATATTTATTTGTTATAGAGAGGAAGGGAGTTAGAAACAAGGATGAGAGAGAAACATCGATCAGCTGCCTCCTGCAACACCCTCCTTCCCCCCGCCTTTACTGGAGATGTGCCCAAAACCAAGGTACATGTCCTTGATCGGAATCAAACCTGGGACCTTTCAGTTTGCAGGCCAGTGCTCTATCCACTGAGACAAATGGATCAGGGTCCTGGCTTTCACTTGAACACACATCTTCTGACTCAGACAAGTTACCTAACTTCTCTCTGCCTCCATGTCCTCACCCCTAACATGAAGACAATTATGGTACCTGCCTCCTAGGGTTGTTAAGATGATTAAATGGATTTCTATATGACAGGGACTTAGAATTCCTGGCACATGGGAAACACCCTATTAAATCTCCATTTAGGAAACATGACAGGAAGCAGAAGTAATTATAAGTGCAGAATATTTATCTGCATGCACACAACTTAGAAACGACTTGTAGATTGTCAACTGATGGTTGATAGTGCCAATTCAATGCCAACAGGAATTCCCAATTTAGAATGCAGTGGAGAAGGCAACTTAATTCAGTGCAAAACAGCCCAATTGTGGCACAGAACAATTCTGAGAACAGCACTGTTGTGGAACAGCTCATAGTGTTAAAGCTCAGTAGTGTAACAGCTGGGGAAATGCACTCTTCAGTCTTCGATGGAAAGGGAAATGGCACTCTTTGAGCCAGAGGGAAGCTGACTTATACAGACAGAAGTTCCCAGCCTTGGTCACTGATTAATCTATCCTCATGCAAATGAGGTCTCTAAATCCTTGCCATTTGATTGGTCCAAAAGGCATTGTCCTGATTGGTCAGACTGGAGTCACTCTGATTGATAGGTGAACATGCTGATGGATATAACTGTGCAGCTCCAATTGGATGGGGAAAATCTCCATCCTATTGGTTAAAACCAGATTCCAGGAACTCCTCAATAAGATGTTCCTGGAATGGCAGGAAGGCAGCTCAGTGCAGGAGGCTGGCAGCTTAGTCTAGACTTCTCCCTGAAGTGCAGTTTGTGTGAGAGGCCCCCCTTTAAAAATAGCTGCTAGGCTGGGTCTTTTGTTTGTTTTGTTTTTTAGTTAAGCCCGGTTAAGCCATGGGTAGCCTTCTTAGTAAGTATCTTCTTTCTCAACGTCCATGAGAAAGCCTCTCAAGGTTCCTAATCCTCCTTCCTAGGTTTGATGCCCTCGTCCAGGAGTGTCCGTGATGAACAAAGTCTCTGCATGGTTGCTGGTTCCTACTCTTCTATTATATTGATTCCCCGCTGTCTTCTTATCCATGAATGTTCACAGATAATCACAAATCTTCTAATCTCTATGAATAATTCACGCTAGTCTGTGATGTTTCATATTCAATTCTGGTCACTTTCATATCAAGCCTTGGAGCTCTCAGCCACTTTATAAGCAAAGTGTTGTAGTTGCAGTACAAAACACTTAAACCTCAACCACAGAATACTCCAATTTTAGTTATTTTTGCTATTAACAGCTAATGTACAAGGCCTGACATTGGTGAATTGCTTTTATCCTTCAGGACTTTCTATGCAGTGGTAGAATATGAATAAAATTTGCTCTCTATTGCCTGTAAAGTATCCTCCACAGTTATGGCAGCTGGGCTGATAAAACTCTTCAGCTTTAATGGAAAGAGCAGCAGATCGTAGCAGAGAAAATACCTTCAGGGTTTATTTACAGCACCTTCTACCAAACATTTACCTGTTTGGCTCCCCACTGCTCCACAGAGATTTTTTATTTTTTAGGTACCACTCTACTGGTGTTATATGTTGCCCATTTACACCTGATGGAGATTAACTATTTAACTGTTTGTTGTCCACTGGAAAATGGATTTTCTATTGTGCTAATATGTGACTTCAACTCTTTTTTAAAATATATTTTATTGATTTTCCACAGAGAGGAAGGGAGAGGGATAGAGAGCTAGAAACGTCGATGAGAGAGAAACATCAACCAGCTGCCTCCTGCACACCCCTCACTGGGGATGTGCCTGCAACCAAGGTACATGCCCTTGACCGGAATCGAACCTGGGACCTTTCAGTCCACAGACCGAAGCTCTATCCACTGAGCCAAACCGGTTTCGGTGTGACTTCAACTTTTAAACAAGAGTGCAATGTAGTTTAACTTTGTGCAGTTCAAATAAATTTAAAAAGAGACCACCCTGCCCTGGATGGCGTTGCTCAGTGGTTAGAGTGTCAGCCCTTCCACCAAAGGGTAGTGGGTTTGATTCCTGGTCAAGGGCACATACCTCAGTGGCAGATTCAATCTCCAGTCCTACAGAAGGGAACAATCAATATGTCTCTCTCACATTGATGTTTCTCTCTCTTCTCTCTCACTCTCCCCTCCCCACCTCCTTTCCATTCTCAATGGAAAAAAATACCCTTAGGTGAGGATTAAAAATAGTAATAAAATAGAAAGAGATCATCCTTTAGGCATTAATAACTACAAATGAGTTGAACTGAATTGAATTAAAATTTTAAACACTATGAAGAAGCTAATGTTCTGGTCCCTGTGGAGATCAAAGTGCTGTACATACTGATGATGAGAGTTGTGGAAAGTAGAAGCAGAACTGGACTGCACTCACATGCACAAGCAACATGGATGGGAATTGGTCCAGCCTCTGCTCTTCCCTTCCACCTTTACTCCTGAGGCCTTGTATGACCCTCAGCCTCTTGTCTGTTTATAGCTACTTTAGGCAGGTGTGTGTGTGTGTGTGTGTGTGTGTGTGTGTGTGTACAGGTGCATGTGATGAAATGGAGTGAGATACCACACTGGGCATCTTGCAGGTCCATTTTCTGATGGGTATACTAGATTCTGTGTCTTGGAAAAAGATTTTCTAGTCTTGACTTTTGTTGCAATTAACAAATTATACTGTATTTTTTATTATTAAAGCATTAGAAGTAGGTCTAAGTCATTTTGACTGGGAAAATCTATTCATTTGATCCACAGATATCTATTGCAGGCAAGCTGTTCCAACCCAGAGCCATGAAACAAAGGCACATCTTTGAAGAACATAGTTATTTTCATGGCTGCCCACCTAGCACCTGGCATCACAACTGGGTCATGGCAACCACTCAATAAAGATTTGTTGAATAAAGAACTAAAAGAGGATACCTCTCCTCAATCCATGCAACTTTGAGTAGTGCTCAATAAAGACAATGAAACAAGCAGGGCCAATGCTGAGTGGAAAGGGCCTGGATAAGGAAAGCTTTGGGCACTAAGGGAACCCGGGAAAGAGACCACTAGAATGGAGGATTCAATACAACCTCCTGAAAGAATACGATGCACAGGAGTCAGCTGAAAGGGAAAGGGAAAGGAATACAAAAGTCCTAGACAGAGGCAAAGACCTGGAGCCAAGAGACAGAATACGATTCCAATTGAGGAACAAAAGTGGTTCCATTGTAACAAGAGCATCAGGTACAGGGGCCAGAGAAGCAAGAGGTGAGGATGAAGAAATAAACAAAAGCAAAATCATAAAGAACATAGTAAGCCACTTATGGAATCCCGAGGTCTTGGATGGATTTTGCAAGTGGAAATGTTTCTGGAATTGGCTGGTGTATGGCTGCAGGAGTGTGTAGTTTAGAGGAGTGAAAGTGAAAATCATGAGAGATGAATTCAGCTTCCAATAAGGATGGAAGAGGTGGTGCCAGATGGACACTAAAAAATCATAATTATCTTTTTTAAATGTTTTATTGATTTTAGAGAGGAAGGGAGAGAAAGAAAGATGGAAACATCAATAATGAGAAAGAATCATCAATCAGCTGCCTCCTATATATCCCCCACTGGGGATCAAGCCCACTACCCGGGAATGTGCCCTGACCAAGAATCGGACTGTGACTTCTTAATTCATAAGTCAATGCTCAACCACTGAGCCACACCAGCCAGGCAATCATAGTTATTTTTTGACATTAGATGCTCTAGCTCCCAGGTGTGAGGAGCCTCTAATCTCCTAACCTACTCCTGAGTGGTTCTGAGAGTTATAAAAAGCACACTGCAGTCTGAGAAAAATGGACAGAGTAGGTGGGTAGTTGTGTGAATTTTCTAAAGCACATGTGTCAAACACAAGCCACCCTGTCCAGAATACCTTTGTGAAAACCTTTCACAGGCTCCTTCCTGCATCTGAACAAACCTCCCCCATGCCTAAAAGTTCCTCTAACTCACTGAGCTCCCTCCTACCCCGAGGCCCATGACCATGCTCTTCCTTCTGACCGCAGGGTCCTCCTCACAGTTCTTTGTTTAACTCCATTCTTCCTCTAGGTCACATGTGTCAAACACAAGGCCCTCGGGCCAAATCCGTCCCGCCAGGCCTTGCAATGTGGCCCGCACCGCGCTGTCATCACTGCACTCCGCTGCGTTTCCATCACAATGACAGTTTATGACTGTTCAGTAAACCATTTGGCCCGCGATTTAGGCTGGATTTTAGATTTTGGCCCCTTCTCTGATTGAGTTTGACACCCCTATTCTAAAGCATCACTGGGAACCACAATTAAAACCCTGGTGACTAACTTCCTCTAGCACACTCACACATGAACCTAATTGTCTCAAATTTTGAGAAGAAGTTTAAAAAGAGAAAGGGGGAGGAGAGACAAAAATGCCCATGAACAAAAATAAAGCATATGTTAGGCAAAACTATAAGCTCTTTCATAACCCTTTTGTCCTCTCCTCCCAGTTTCACCCCTCCCCGGTCCAGACCAGCCAGCTCCCTATTCAGGCTGGTGGAAATGAGGTCAAGAAGCTCCAGGTGAGAATTCTCCCCAAGACCTCATTATCAGCCATATTATCAGCTTCTGGATCGAGACCAGAATTTTTACAGCTGCCTCCAGGATCTGTGCTTAATAGTCATTCTTATCCAGAACCTCAACTACCCACCACCCACCACCACCCTGCCCTGTGCCCACTCACAAGAGGTGGTACAGGAGACAAGCTGGGTATATGTGGACAGCAGCCAAAGAAAGCAAAGAAATTACAACAGCCCTAGCCAGTGTTGTTCAGTGGGTAGAGTGTTGGCCAGAAGACTGAAGGGTCCCAGGTTCAATGCTGGTCAAAGGCACATGCCTGGGTGTGGGCTTGATCCCCAGTAAGGGGCACGCAGGAGGCAGCCAATCAATGATTTTCTCTCATTGATGTTTCTCTCTCCCTCCCTCTCCCTTTTCTGAAATCAATAAAAATATAATTTAAAAATTACGTCAACAAAGAAATGCATTTTTTTTTTGAAGCCCCTCAGTTTGAATTGTGATAACTTACTTAATCTCACTAAGCTTCCGTCTCCTCGTGGGTAAACTGAGAATGGTAATATTTGATTATTTTTAAGGTGGTTGGGGAATTAAATGAAACAATCCTTTCAAAATGTAATTTGCACTCACGACGTCTTTGACTAGCTTTCAAGCAATGAGGTCTTGGGAAGAATTCTCACCTGGAGCTACTTGAACTCAGTAACTGGCTGCTCAGAGGGTTAGATGGATGATAAAAATTTTGGGATATGTTCACTGCCACCTACTGGCAGAAAAAAGTTTGATCAGGACCATGGATGAAGAAACATCTCAGGGACTCTGCCTGTCTCCTCTGACCTGGGGTATATGGTCTGTGTTCGAATGGCCGATTCTGTTGCTCTCTCTAGTTAGAAGTCAAGCTAAGAAGAAAAATAATAGAGCAATGGTCAAGGTGCCGGGGTGAGACAAGTCTCCTGCATCTCCTTGATGTTGACAAAGCTCTTGTCCAGGATGTGGCCATGTGCTTGTAAGTAAAATCACAGTTAGAACCAAACCCTGGATTCCGGACCTTGAGAATATTATGCTAAGCAGAATAAGTTAGACAGAAAAAGTCAAGAACCATAAGGTTTCACTCATATGTACAATATGAGACTGAAACTCATAGACACAGACAACCTGGTGATTACTATGGGGGAGAGGTTGGAAGGATATAGTAAAGGGTAAGGGAAGCCAAAATAGGGTGATGGAAGATTATTTGACTGTTCATGGTGGGCACACAATGCAATACACAGATCATGTATCACAGAAATGTATACTTGAGACCTATTAACCAATGTTAACCCAATAAATTTAATTAAAAAAAAAGAGTCAAAATCAAGGACATTGAGAGATCCCTGAGAGAAAAATTATAAAATAAAAGGAAAATTTCTACAGATACAGGGCAAGCCTGTATGTGGGAAATGGGAGAGCTAAGAGAGCCATAGGAAGTAAAAGTGTTGGTAGAAGAAAGTATCCCAAAATCAGCACAGTGAGTGTTATGGAAGCTAAGGAAGGAGTTTAAAGAAGCAGATAATAGTTTCAAATATTGCACATGAAGCAAAGAAAGTAGAGCCTGAGAAAGCTGTTTGGAATTGGTGAATTGTACATCAGTGGGGGTGGTAAGGGTTAACACCACATTGTGAAGAGCCCGCGTAGAAAAGAAAAGCAAGCAAGCATCTTAATGGTAAAGAGAAGGAGAGAAAAATAGCTTAAGAAGCTAGTTGGTTTATGTTGGGAGATCCTAAGGAGGTTTTTGTATGCTCCAGCTTTCATACCGCATTATTTCTAACTAGAGGTCGGGTGCATGAATTTGTGCCTGGGTGGGGTCCCTCAGCCTGACCAGTGATAGGGGCCAATCTGGGCTGTCTCATTCAGTCCCAATTGGGGCCAATCGGGCTGGCTGGCCTGGGGGAGAGACTGCGGGAGGTTGGCCAGGCACAGGAGTTTGGCTGTGGGAACTCACTGACTACCAGGGGGCAGCTCCTGCATTGAGCATCTGCCCCCTGGTGGTCAGGGTATGTCATAGCAACTAGCTGTTCGGTAATCAGTTGTAATGGTTGCTTAGGCTTTTATATAGAGAGATGATGTTATTATGCCTCAGACTCTACTAATACAATTGAGGCATGCTCTAGTGTAAGGCAAAAGGGCACCTAAGGGCCAAGTCTTCTTTGTAGTTAATGGGGTCTCAAACAGAGAGAACCTTCCTTTAAAATGGCTTCCTCTTCTCTCCATCTCATTGCACAACTTGTCCAGGCCCTCAGGCCTGCAGCCTGCCTGACTGTGACAGCTTCCCTCCCATCTCTGCCAACATTAATTCAATTTGTTCTCAAAATTATTTACAAGCACAGATTTTGTTGGTTCATGGTCATATCTTTAATAAAGGGGAGGGAGGGAAGAAAAACTTTCAATAGCTCTCTAGTTTCTATTTAAGAATAAAATAGATTCTTCTCCTTGATTTTCAAGGCTCACATAATCTTACCTCTATAATTTCCAGTACATATATTTTTTTTTTTACTCTTGCCCTAACATATGTCATTGGTTCTAGTCAGGCTATTTCACCAAGCAAAGTACTTTCCAACCCTGTGTTCCCCTTTTCTCAACAATTATGCATCTCTAACCTGTCCTTCAAGGACTTATAAAATATGCTTATGTATTATTCTCACTTTTGTTCTAATATTTCCTCTCTCAAATTTTGCACAATAATTATTGTCAAGGGGGAAGAAAGAAAGAGCTAAATATATCCTAGTTTAGCTTAGGGTCTTTTCCAAACGTATCCCCTGATCACAAAATTCTGCTATGTGCCTACAACCATCTGTGAGTATCAGTACTACTGAGGCCGGAATGCATTCCCCTCATCCCACATAGCTATTCCACACAAGTTCATTCTTAGAATTTTTAAGTTTATTAGCTCCTTGGGGACAGAGACACTGACTGACCACACAATAGGTGCCGCTCACCAATGTCCAGTTCCCCTCCTTCTAGGTAACTGGTAGAATTCGATTTCTCCGGCTTACTTTGATGCTAGACCATGGGACTTATTTTGGCAAATGGATTGTGAGTGGAATAGAAATTCACCTGCAAGTGTGTTTTAGGATAGGGCCTCCATTGTCTTGGGTCCTTGAGTAATTACCATGAGACTCCCTGTTACTCTGTGCAGAACATGTAACGTGATGGAAAAATCAACTTTTATTATCATGTGAAGTCGCTGAGACTTTGGCTCTGTTTGTTTCTACAGGATGATGTTGTTCCTCAAAGCGGGATCCTTGGACCAACAGCGTCTGGGGGCTTATTAAATACACAAACTCTCAGTTCCTGCTCCATAGCCACCAAATGTGAATCTGCACTTAAACATGCTCTCCCCGAGTTTCATATAGCTATTAAAGTTTGAGAAGCACTGTCCTTGAGTATTCTGACAAGCACAGAAATTGTTATGGAAAAGTGGCTGGATCAGAATCTAAAATGGATAAATACAAAGAGAGCAGGGACAGATGGCAATGCATGTGATGTTGCGGGAAAAAGAGTTTGACTGATGGATATCATACACAAGCATATGGGGGAAGGTCTGAAAACAGGGTATCAGGAGTGTGTATTGGCTACTATTGGCTGCATTTAATGGAATACTACAAGGGAGTGGTGAGCTATAGACATAATTAACTGAATGCAAGCAGGAATAAAAGGGATTCCAGATGGTAGAACAATATGAATGCACTTAATACCACTGAACTGTAAACGAAAAAATTGTTAATATGGTAAATTTATGGTACTGTATATGTATTTTATAATAAATAAGTAATAGGATTATTGATACATTTGAAACCAGATTTAAAATTAAACTTTTTTTTTTTCCTCAAGAAAATCCAGAGTCAGGGACTCTAGCATGGGAAGAGATAGCTCTTCTCAACCCAATAAGTAAAAAATTAAATTTAAAACGTTGAATAACATAGGCCAAATTAAAACTCAGATTTGGCACTAGGATCAACACAAGGGGTCAGGTTTCACCATCACTGCAGATCCTCTTAGCAGATTACAGAAGCTGTCTCAAAAATTAATGCCAAGAGGGATGTAGCAAAAGGATCCAGCGAGTCCTTTCAATTGGACAAAAGGTCTCAGAGAAATAAAACGAAAAGCAAGACTCTCCCTCACAACCTGACAGACTCACAGCACACAGGGTCAGGACGAGGGGAAGGAAAAGCTGCCGGGACAAAGAGGGCCAGTATGCAGAGCCTGGGAGTCAGTGCTGATCTGCACGGCCTGGTGAGGTAGCACCAGCCACGGTTGCTGTTGACCCTGAAAATGTAACGCCCTGCAGGCTCCTCTTATTCCTTCGCTGAATGGGAGTGGCTGTGTGGTCCCCTGTCCTGCCATCATTTATCAGATAACTTGTCCTTTTAGTTTATTGGTCTCCAGCTCAAGAGGAGCCACCTCTGCACCTGAGATAGAGACAATCTGGGGGATTTTTCAGTTACACCTTCACCACAAAACTCTACTATGCTCCCTGAACCCATAGGTGAAAACTGCCATTACACAGAGCTATCGCAGTCCTTATTTTACAGCAGGTATTGTCTGCACTTCATCAACTCCCATTTATGCGTAGCACCTTGAACTGTTGCCAGTGTATTCATGCATCTTAACATATTCATGTCTTAAATAATTTGTCCCATAAGCTCTTTGATGGCAGAAAGTAAATAATGGCCTCTGCTTCTAGCCCCCAACTAAGTACATGGTTAGTGACATCCTCACAACACTTATTTACCAAGAGACAGACTGTAAGACAATGTATAATGTCAAGTGTACAGTATTATTTGATTTTCAGGAGTCAAATCATCTTAAAATGAGAAATGGCCATCATCCAGGCAATAGATACTGTAGGGGGAACTTCAGGCTAACTTCTCCTTTTGCTGCAGCTGCTGACAAATGGGCAGAAACACCCAAAACACTCGGAACAGCACACATTTCATTAACCATCACTTTGAACACATGTTGTTATATCAAATGAAGTTCCTACAGAAGCAGGAACCATGTAGTGTTTGACAGCTATATACATGGATGTTTTGTTTAGGGAACTTTGTGTTGGAGTCCCAGGGCCGGGCTAATTTGCAGATATTTACTGAATCACTATGTTACATGTATTCCTTCCCACTGGACACACATCTGCAGTTCTCAAGACCATCCTGTTAGGTCAGCCCAGATGTGGAACCTGAAATGAGATGATTTAGGCAACATCACCTGTCAAAGACAGAGTCAGGACCTGAACTCAGATTTTCAAACTCAGTTCCACACTGGAGAAGACGGGACTCCCTGGGTTAGAGATGGGCACTGACCTTTGGCTGCTGGAGTCAGATTGTGATGTGCAAATTATACAGTGAGTGACAGGGTTTCAAATTCAGAGACAGGCCCAGTCTGAGAAAGTATGAAATGGCTTGGCTACAGGCATGTGTTACAAGGGGGCGGGGAGTATGTGAGGGAGGCATGGGACACTTGGAGCCCATAACATGTCCCCAAGACATTCATTTGGAAACCCTGGACTGAGACAGAATAAGACAGTAAGGAGAGTCGCAGAAACTTTCACACCACATGATGTAAGGTTTTGTAGCATAAAGTTTTATATCTGGGTAAAGCAAAAACATGATTGACAGAAGGAGAATTAAGGAAATTCCATCCTTGGACAATTGTGAACACAAGCCATACAGCCAAAAGTTCAAGAAAGAAGAGCTATAGAGAAATCCCATAACAAATAAACAGGAAATTTCAAATGGAAAGAATTTGTCCACTCTATTTTACCCTGAAAAGCATGGATAAGTCCTAGGGATATCAAAGAAGTTACAAAACCGTTTCTGGGGAGAGAAAGCAATCAACAAGATGTAAATATTCACAGGTTTTCTTCCATTATGGTCAGCTCTTCATCCTGTGTAGACCCTGAGCACACACTAGATGGAAGATGGATGGGGCCCCCAGAAATGGGCGGGAGAAGGAGAAAACGTAGTAGGAAAACGGGTCAATAATAAATGGTCACAGACCATTTCCAAACGGGTAAGTTGCATGCGCACATCTGCCCAACCACCACCACAGGAAAGATAGGGGTGGGGGGAAGAATGCATCTTTGAGTACCAATTCAAGAGCGAGAGAAAGGACAAATGGGATGCACAGTTTTGATTTTTTGAGTTTCCCGGATTCCCCCTCACTGACTTCATTACAACGTAAAGGAAGGGGACAAGAACGCTGCGGAGGGTGCTTCTAATAGCCGCTGGGGAAGATACAGGGCGTCCTGAAGCCGTGGCAACAGATAATCTCCTTGAAGGTCTTCCGCATCTCCTGGCTGCGGAAGGCGTAGATCAGGGGGTCGATCACAGAGTTGCACATGATGAGGATGAGGTACATGTTGAAGTGGGACATGAAGCAGGAGCAGTAGAGATTCTGAGGGCAGGAGATCATCAGGATGAGGTGGAGGAAGAACGGGGCCCAGCACACGATGAAAATGCCCAGCAGCATGGTCAGGGTGACAGCGCCCTTCATGCTGGTCCTCTGCCGCACGGAGCCGCAGCCCGGCAGCGCCGCTATCTGCTTGACGTGCGTCCGCGCCAGCAGGAACATGTGTATGTACAGGGACACCATGAGGAACAGCATGGTGAAGAACATGGAGATGAGGCAGATGATGACGTACGTGGACTCGTAGTAGATGATGAACACGATGCCGCAGCCGGTGCAGAAGACCCAGATGCTCGCGATGATGGCCCCGCAGCGCCTCACGGTCATGATGTGGTGGTAGCGCAGGGCGTAGAAGATGGTGACATAGCGGTCCACCGCGATGGCCAGCAGGCTGCACATGGAGGCCACCACGGAGATGCAGATCATGGAGTCGAACACGTTGTCGATGTGGCGCACGAAGGCGTCGGCGATCACCAGGTGCTTGTTGTTGATCAGGTAGATGGTGATGGTCTCCCAGGTGTTGGACATGCTCACCATCATGTCGGCCACGGCCAAGCTGCACACGAAGAAGTACATGGGGGAGTGCAGGTTCTTGTTCTTTATGATGGCGCCGATGACCAGGATGTTCTCCAGGAGGCTGATGAGGCCCAGCGTCAGGAACACCTCCACGGCAATGCCCATGTCCTCACAAGGCGAAGACCTGTTCTTGGCATGTGGTCCCGAGAGGTTGCCCTCCGTGGCGTTCAGGCCGAGATCTAAGAAATACAGGCGAAATGAGGAATTCATTGCTCCTCTTCTCGGCACCCAATGTACTGCAAAACAGGTTGTCACGCGTGATTCAGAGAGGTTAACAGTGTGCCAGAGAAACACAGCAGCATTCCGAAAGCAAGCCAAACCTGAGAATGGGAGTGAATGGACTCGGAGCAGTCGCTGAGTGTTAGGATTCTACGTGTTAGAACAGAACACATCCTGCCGTGTACCCGGACTCCCGGAAGAGTGTCCTTCCGACACGCAGGCTTAGAACAGTCACCAGCCTTCCGGTCCTCCTCCTTTTAGGCTCCCGTTCTGTCACAGACCTCTGGACAGAGCGACCACACATCCCCGGGTGCCTGAGACAGTTTCACTCTGTATGCTTGCTGTCCAGGCACCCAAGTTCACTTTCAAAAGTGTTCCCAACACACAGCCTATAAAACCCCTTCCAGCCTCCGGATTTGCACATTCCTAAGGCTCTAGCCCACTGCCTTTCCTCCAGTGACCTTAGATTTCTGAAGGCTATGTAGGCCCATATTCTCTAAAGAGAAGCAGATGGATGCCTTCTTTTTTAAACAATCTAATGTGTAAAACAAACATACCCGCCATGCTTTGTTGACATTATTATAGTAACATTTTTACAATTATTAGAGTAGAAACATTGTGCTTATACAAATATTAATACTTGTATTATTCATGTCCAAGATGGCAGGACAATCCTTTTACAATTTTCAATTAAATATTATCTTAATATTTAATATTAGTTTACATTAAGTATTATTTTGTACTAGTTTCAGATATTCAGTGGTTAGACAAATCATACACTTTACAAAGTAGGCCCTCCGATAGTTCAACTAAGATTTGTCCTGACACTTCTAAAATCCGCTAGGAGTCAGTCTCCACAGTGACAATTAAGACTGTCACCAAGGTGATTCATTAATTTTATATAAGAGCAAATAACAAGTTACTGCCTCCCATTCATACATTTAGTTGCACATGCCTGTTGAATTTGAGACACACGGAATGATGTTTTCCCCTCAACAAACATTTTCCCCGATTCTGCATTTGAATTCCAACAACGTCTGATTAATAAATACTTTTACAAGTTCCACAGACAAATAGCACAGGGAAACAAGGGATTTTGAATTTACCAAGAACTAGAGCAAGATCACTCCTTGGTTGCCCAATTTCTCTCCCATGATTTATATTCTTAAAAAATCCCTTTGCCCTCCAAACTCAGCACATCTGGGAGTTGGAATTTCTGTCATCCTTTTCCACCCTCCTTCATAACCTCTTACTGAAATGGAAGCATTTGTCGTTTCGCCTAGTTCTGTCTCAGGGATCGGGAGCGCCCAATTATACTATCACATTCACCATCACACCAAGCTGTTTAAATACCCAACTGGTTCTCTTCCCCCGTGACAGCGTGACAGCGAGGCACGCTTTTGCATTCCTTCCAAGGCTAAGAATGAAGTACAAAGAAAGTGGGGCTATTTACCAGCTCTACCCCGCTCCGCTCCTCTTGCACAGCAGCCCGGGGGCCCTTCTTGCGGGACGCCGGCATCCACAGGCTGGGGCCTCCGCCTGGAGCCGAACTGCCATCACCCCGACGGGACTCCTCCAGCAGCGCATAGGCGCCCTGCGCCGGGTGGCGGCTCCCCGGCCTTTGTACAGCCTCGCAGCCCCGCCTCCGTGCGGCTCCCTGGGGACCCCTCGCTCTGCTTTGGTCCCAGGCGCAGGCCTGAGGCTCCACCTAGCGGTCAGAGCCCTGGAGCGCGACCCTCCCTTTAACAGGTGGGTGCCGCTCTGGCTGCTGGCCTGCGCAGCTCTGGGTGACACCTGCACAGAACAACCTCTGTTCTTCTGTTCCTGGAGAATCCTTCCCCGAAAGTGCATCCAAATGTGTTTCCTAAATGGCTATTCATTTTAACTTCGCTTCTTTTCTCTTCCTCGTATGCATTGATTAACATGCTGCTAGGTCATTCACAGCTCAGATTCTCCTGTCCCTCTACCAGTCTTTCTCTCCAAAGGGTCCCCAATGACTATCTGGGGAATCCGAGTCTGGGACCCTCAGTTTTGAGGCTGATACACACTCCCTGGTTGGCATCAAGACCTGAACTCCTCCACAAGGACTGTGTTCGCCGTGCCAGGTCTGCTACCACTGCCAACGAGCTTTTGTTAGTCAAGCAAAAAGAGAAAAGAGACTTTCCTCTAGCCAGCTCTCCTGGATCTTAATTTCTGGATCTTCCATTTCTCTGGTACCTAATACAAATAAAACAATTTTAAACAGACAAAAAAGAGACTAAGAAGGTACTAAATAATGATAAAAATGTCAATGCAAGAAGAGGATATAATATCCGTAAATAGGTATGCACCCAACACAGGAGAACCTAAATATATAAAGCAGGTATTTACAGGGAGAAAGTAACAGTTATAAAATAATAGTAGGGATCCTTAATGCCCCATTACATCATTCAGACAGAAAAATCAATAAGGAAATATTAGCCAAAATGACATACTACATCAGATGAACTTTATAAATATGTACACAATTCATCCAAAAATTGCAATTCTTTTCAAGTGCACATTAAACATTCTCCAGAATAGGTCATATGTTAGAACACAAAACAAGTCTCAATGAATTCACTTTTCATACCAAACACTTTTCTAACCACAACAGAATGAAACTAGAAATCAATTACAAGAAGAAAAATGGAAAAACAACACATTAACACATGGAAACTAAACATCATGTTACTGAAAAATCAATGTGTCAATGAAAAAGTCAAAGAGGAAATAAAAACTACCTTGAGACAAATGAAAATGGGAACACAACTTTTCAAAATTTACAGAATGCAGCAAAAGCAGTTCTAAGAGGAAAGTTTATAGAGATACAGGCCTACCTCAAGAAACAAACAAAAAATACACAAATAAACAATTTAACTTTATATTGAGGGAAAAAGAATTAGCAAAATCCAAAGTAAACAGATGGGAGGATATAATTAAGGTCAGCACAGAAATAAATGCAACAGACTAAAAAAATAGAAAATATTAATAAAACTAGAGCTGATTCTTTCAAAAGATAAGTAAAATTGACAAGCCTCTAACAAGACTTGTCAAGAAAAAATGAGACCACAATTAAATAGAATCAGAAATAAAAGAAAAGAGATTACAGCTGACATGACAGAATTACAAAAGATCATTAAAGAATACTCTGGCCCAACTGGCATGGTTCAGTGGTTGAGCATCGAACTAAGTACCAGGAGGTCACCGTTTGATTCCAGGTCAAGGCATATGCCCTAGTTGTGTGCTCATTCTACAGTACAGGGCATGCAGGAGGCAGACATCAATGATTCTTTCTCATCATTGACATTGATATCTCTCTCTCTCTGAAATCAATAACAATTTATATATTTTTAAAAGAATACTCTAAATAATCATATACCAACAAATGTCAAACTAGAATAAATAAATTTATAAAAACACAATCTTCCAATACTGAAACAGAGACCTTGTGCAGACCAATTACTAGCAATGAAATTAAAGCAGTAATCAAAACCCTTCAAACAAACAACCTCCACAACCAGAAGAAAAACATTTAAAGAAGAATTAATATCTCTCCTTCTCAAAAAAATTTCAAAACATTTGAAGAGAAAGGCACGCTTTCAAACTCATTCTACAATATAAGGCTGGCATTATTCTGATACCAGAACACCAAACAAAGACACTACGATAAAAATCCTCAGCAAATATTAGCAAAGTGAATTTAACAACATATTAAGAGAATTATACACCATGATTTATTACAGGGGTGCAAGAATGGTTCAAATATCTGCAAATCAATCAACCTGTTACACCACTTTAACAAAAGTAGCTGAAGCTGGTTTGGCTCAGTGGTAGAGCATCAGTCTGTGGACTGAAAGGTCCCCGATTCGATTTCCAGTCAAAGGCATGTACCTTGGTTGCGGGCGCGTCCCCAGTAGGGGGTGTGCAAGAGGCAGCTGGTCGATGTTTCTCTCTCATCAACGTTTCTAGCTCTCTATCTCTCTCCCCTCCTCTCTGTAAAAAATCAATAATATATATATATATTTTAAAATCCAAAAGTAAAAGTCATATCTCAATAGAAGCAGACAAAACATTTGACAAAATTCAGCATATATTTATGATAAACATTCAATAAAGTAGGTATAGAAGGGACATACCTCAACATAAGAAAGGCCATCCATGACAAATGCACAGCTAACAACATGTTCAATGATGAAAAGCTGAAAGCTATTCTTCCAATCTGAGGAAGAAAACCAGGATACTCGCACTCACCACTTTTATTCAACATAGTATTAGAAGTCCTAGCCGCAGCGACCGGATAAGGAAATAATAAAATAAAAGGCATCCAAATAACAAGTGTTGATGAAGCAAACCCTTGTGCACAATTTGTTGCATTGTAAATAGCTGTAGCCACTGTGGAATTTCATTTAAAAAAAAGTAAGGATAAAACCACCATACAACCCAGCAATTCCAATTCTGGGTATTTTGAAGAAAATAAAAAAAAATATTAACTCAAAAAGATACATACACTCAAATGCTGAGTGCAACATTTAAAAAATATATTAACTCAAAAAGATACATACACTCAAATGCTGAGTGCAACATTTACAATAGCCAAGATATGGAGGCAAACTAGATGTCCATTGATAAATGAATGGATAAAGATGTTAAATAATGGAACATTAGTCAGCCATTAAAAAGTATGAAATCTTGCCACTTGCAGCAACATGGATAGACCTGGAGGGCATTTGCTCAGTGAAGACGTCAGACAGCTGAAGACAAATACCATATGATTTTACTTATATGTGGAAACTAAAACAATAACAACAAATGAACAGAAACAGTCTCATAGAGAACGAATTGATGGTTGTCAAAGGAGAGGGAAAAGAGGAAATAGTAGAAATAGTAAAGAAGAATAAGAGGTAAAAATTCTAGTTATGCAATTCAGAAGTCACAAGGATATAATGAATAGCATGCGGGATATAGTCAATAATATTATAATAGGTTTATATAGTAACAAATTGTTACTGAACTTATTGTGATGATCACATCAGAAGTATATGATGTCAAATTGTACACCTGAAACTAATATAATATTGTAAGTAAATATAATTTGAAATGTCAATAAATAAGGTGGCTGTACATTTTTGCAATCCCACCAGCAATAAATGAGAGTTGCTCTTGCTCAACATTCTCATCAGAGTTTGGTGTTGTATTTTGGATTTTAGCCCTTCTAGTAGGTATCTTATTGTTTGAATTTGTAATCCCTTGATGACACATAATGTTGAGCAATTTTTATGTACTTATTTACTATCCATATATCTTCTTTGAGATGTCTATTTAGATCTTTTGCCCATTTTGCAGTTAAGACATTGTTTTATTGTAGCATTTTATCGGATTGCTCAGTTGGTTGTAGTGTTGTCCCATACACCAAAAGATTTTGGGTTTGATTTCCAGTTGGGTGCATACAGGAGAC